>NC_067406.1:2716886-3993552 GCF_009764475.1 Pristis pectinata
AGTAAAGTGTCACAGCTACAGAGAAAGTGCAGTGCAATAAGGTGCAGTGAAAACTTACTTGCAGTGCCATCATAGGTACATAATGTTATATAAGCAGCATTCACAAGAAAAGCATAAATTAAACATAAATTATACACAATTTTTGCAAGAAAGAACACAATTAGAACAAAACAAAGTCCTTTGTAGTGCAAATTTATTATCACTGACATATGACATGAAATTAGTTGTTTTTGCGGTAGCAGTACAGTGCAAAGATGTAAATTACAAAAATGAATAATTAGTTCACCACCATAGCTCTCTGAAGTAGAAAGTTCCAGAGATTCATGAATCTCTGAGAGAAGAAATTCCTCCTCAATCATCATAATTGGATGATGCCCCTTGGTTCTCGACACCCTCCACTAGGGGAAACATCCTCTCAGCTTCCACTGTGTCAATCCCCCTCAGAACCTTATAATGTTTCAATAAGATCACCTCACATCCTTCCAAACTCCAATCTGTATAAGAAAAGATGAGATATCTTTATTAGTGACATGTACATCGAAACACACAGTGAAATGCCTCTTTTGCGTAGACGGGGGCAGCCCGCAAGTGTCGCCACGCTTCCGGTGCCAACATAGCATGCCCACAACTTCCTAACCCGTACGTCTTTGGAATGTGGGAGGAAACCGGAGCACCCGGAGGAAACCCACTCAGACATGGAGAGAATGTACAAACTCTTTACAGACAGCTGCTGGAATTGAACCTGGGTTGCTGGCACTGTAATAGCTTTATGCTAACTGCTACACTACCGTGTATAAGCCCAACCTGCTCAAACTTTCTTTATACGTCAGCCACTGTCATCTACTGAGCCTTCACTTCACTGCCTCCAATGCAAGAGCAGTTGATTCTTTATTGTCCAGAGACCCATTCCCTCTTGGCCAGAATACATTCCCCATTTCCAGTACAGTTTCCTTAAATCCAGAGACCAGAACTGTACTCAGTACTCCAGGTGCCCTGTAAAGTTGCATCAAACTTCCCTGATTTTGTACCCTACACCTCTCGCCACAAAGGCCAACCTTCCATCAGCCTTCCTGTTTCAGAATCAGACTAAAATCAGGTTTATTATCAGTGACATATGATGTGAAATGTGTTGTGTTGTGGCAGCAGTACAGTGCAAGACATAAAGGCATAAAAATGACTATAAGTTACAAAAATAAATAAAAAGCGCAAACGAGGAATAACGAGGCAGTGTTCATGGGTTCGTGGACCATTCAGAAATCTGATGGCGGAGGGGAAGAAGCTGTTCCTGAAATGTTGAGTGTGGGTCTTCAGGCTCCTGTACCTCCTCACCGATGAGAAGAGGGGGTATCCCGGGTGTTTAGGGTCCTGAATGATGGATGCCGCCTTCTTGAGGCACCGCCTCTTGAAGATGTCCTCAATGGCAGGGAGGGTTAGAAACAGAAACATAGAAAACCTACAGCACAATAAAGGCCCTTCAGCCCACAAAGTTGTGCCGAACATGTCCCTACCTTAGAAATTACTAGGTTTACCCATAGCCCTCTATTTTTCTAAGCTCCATATTCCTATCCAAAAGTCTCTTAAAGACCCTATTGTATCCGCCTCCACCACCGTTTCCGGCAGCCCATTCCACCACACTCACCACTCTCTGAGTAAAAAACTTACCCCCGACATCTCCTCTGTACCTACTCCCCAGCACATTAAACCTGTTGTGCTCGTGATGGAGCTGGCTGAGTCTATAAACCTCTGCAGCCTCTTTGATCCTGCACATTGGAACCTCCGTGCCAGGTGGTGATACAACCAGTCAGAATGCCCTCCACCGTACATCTGTTGAAATTTGCAAGAGTCTTTGTTACATACCAAATCTCCTCAAACTCCTAATGAAGTAGAGCCACTGGTGTGCCTTCTTTATGATTGCATCAATGTGTTGGACCCAGGATAGATCCTCTGAGATGTTGATGCCCAGGAATGTGAAGCTGCTCACCCTTTCCACCGCTGACCCCTCAATGAGGACTGGTGTGTGTTCTCCCAATCTCCCCTTCCTGAAGTCCACAATCTTGCTGACGTTGAGTGTGAGGTTGTTGTTGTGACACTACTCACCCAGCCGACCTATCTCACTCCTGTACGCCTCCTCATCGCCATCTGAGATTCTGCCAACAAATTTATAGATGGCGTTTGAGCTGTGCCTAGCCACACAGCCATGAGTGTAGAGAGAGTAGAGCAGTGGGCTAAGCACGCATCCTTGAGGTGCGCGAGGAGGAGATGTTACTTTACCCCATTTATCCCAGCTGCCAGAGGAAGTGGGTGAGGCAGGTACAACAGTATTATTTAAGAAGCACTTGGACAGGTACATGGAGGGGCAGGGCTTGGAGGGATATGGGCCGAACACAGGAAATTGGGACTAGCTGGGTGGGCACCGTGGTCAGCATGGACTGGTTGGGCCGAAGGGCCTGTATCCGTGCTGTATTGCTCTGTGACTCTATGATAAGATGGACTCTTGACCTCACAATCTACCTTGTTATGACCTTACACTTTATTGTCTGCCTGCACTGCACTTTCTCTGTAACTGTAACACTTTATTCTGCATTCTGTTATTGTTTTCCCTTGTACTACCTCAATGCACTGATGTGATGAAATGAATGTATGGATGGCATGCAAAACAAAGTTAGGTACATGTGACAATAATAAACCAATTTACCAATTTGAAACTTGAGCACTTTTATCACGTTGCACTAAAATGGACTTTGTGTTTATTTGTTCTAATTGTGTTCTTTCCTGTGAAAATTGTGCATAATTTATGTTTATGTTTTTCTTGTGAACGCTGCTTATCTGATGCTCTGTGCCTGTGATGCTGCTGCAGGTAAGTTTTTCATTGCACCTGTGCATGTATTGGTATTGGTTTATTATTGTCACTTAGAACATAGAACATAGAACAATTACAGCACAATTCAGGCCCTTTGGCCCACAAAGCTGTGCTGAACATGTCCCTACCCTAGAAATTACTAGGCTTACCCATAGCCTCTATTTTACTCAGCTCCATGTACCTATCCAACAGTCTCTTGAAAGAACCTATCGTATCCGCCTCCACCACCGTTGCCGGCAGCCCATTCCACACACTCACCACTCTCTGAGTAAAAAACTTACCCCTGACATCTCCTCTATACCTACACCCCAGCACCTTAAACCTATGTCCTCTTGTGGCCACCAATTCAGCCCTGGGGAAAAGCCTCTGACTATCTACCCTATCAATACCTCTCATCATCTTATACACCTCAATCAGGTCCTCCCTCATCCTCCATCACTCCAAGGTGAAAAGGCCGAGTTCCCTCAACCTGCTTTCATAAGGCATGCTCCGCATCCCATGCAGCATCCTTGTAAATCTCCTCTGCACCCTCTCCATGGCTTCCACATCTTTCCTGTAGTGAGGCAACCAGAACTGAGCACAGTACTCCAAGTGGGGTCTGACCAGGGACCTATATAGCCGCAACAATACCTCCTGGCTCCTAAATTCAATTCCCCGATTGATGAAGGACAATACACCATATGCCTTCTTAACCACAGAGTCAACCTGCGCAGGCCGCTTTAAGCGTCCTATGGACTCGGACCCCAAGATCCCTCTGATCCTCCACACTGCCAAGAGTCCTACCATTAAGACTATATTCCGCTAACATATTTGACCTACCAAAATGAACCACTTCACACTTATCTGGGTTGAACTGCATCTGTCACTTCTCAGCCCAACTCTGCATCCTATCTATATCCCTCTGTAACCTCTGACAGCCCTTCAAACTATCCACAACACCCCCAACTTTTGTGCCATCCGCAAACTTACTAACCCACCCCTCCACTTCCTCATCCAGGTCATTTATAAAAATCACAGGTACAGTGAAAAGTCTTACAAACCAAGCATACAGATCAATTCATTACACAGCGCAGTTACATTGGGTTAGTACAGAGTGCATTGATGTAGTACAGGTAAAACAATAACAGTACAGAGTAAAGTGTCACAGCTGCAGAGAAAGTGCAGTGCAATAAGGTCACAACAAGGTAGATCGTGAGGTCAAGACTCCATCTCATTGTATAAGGGAACCGTTCAATAGTCTTATCACAGTGGGGTAGAAGCTGGTGGTACATGCCCTCAGGCTCCTGTACCTTCTACCCGATGGAAGAGGAGAGAAGAGAGAATGTCCCGGGTGGGTGGGATCTTTGATTATGCTGGCTGCTTCACCAAGACAACGAGAGGTAAAGACAGAGACCATGGAGGGGAGTCTAGTGTCCGTGATGCGCTGGGCTGTGTCCACAACTCTCTGCAGTTTCTTGTGGTCCTGGGCAGAGCAGTTGCCATACCAAGCCGTGATACATCCAGATAGGATGCTTTCTATGGTGCATTGGTAAAAGTTGGTGAGATATGCACTTGTGCATATGACAATAAACTCGACTTTAGCATTTATTTTTGCACTCCCTCAGTTTGCACTGCTATACTTTGCACCATTCGCTGTTTTGCGCTCGTCGCTGTATTTATTATTGACATGTGTCCTGTTCACTCTGTGAGCTTCATGCGAGCAGGGAATTTCATTGCACCCTGGTGTATATGACAATAAACTGTAGGGAAACAATAACTGTTTGTCTTTGCATAGATCCTGCCTGCCCTGCGGGGTTTTTGCAGCATTTTATGCTTTTATTGTTCATTACAGGCAGCATTTCTGGCCAATCCTGAGTCTGGTAATGGATCAATTCGGCCAACCTGACCCGGGGCGGAGAGTAAGTAATTGACAGCTTGGCGACCAAAGAGAAGCGTCCTCCTTGGACCTGCCCAATGAGGTGAAGCGAAGGCGGGCCAGTCCGGTACTGAGTGGCAGGCGAATTATCCAATAGAAAATGCGGACGGCGAGCATTTATCCAATGAGAAGCGAGACCCTCTTCCTGCCGATCCCGGGAGTTCGGCGGCTGATTGACAGGTGCTGAAGGACAGATGATGTGGTCGCCTGTGTGCCCCGCAGTGTCGGCTCTGGTGCTGCTCCTGCAGGTACTGGCAGCTGCAGGTGAGTTAGTGCAGCCCGCTACCTTTATTGCATGAGAGGCTTTGAACAGCTGGCGGGAGTGAGATTTCACTGCTTCAGTGGACACCGGTTGCAGATTCACATTGGTAAATCTGACAGGTGTGGCCAGTCCTGAAGGAGCTCTGTTGGAAATTGCATTCAGTGACAGTCTTGCTTGGATGGTACTCGCCTTCTATCGTGCTGAGATGGCGGACAGACCACTCAGTCTAGCCCTGCCCTTTCACTTGACACTGGTGGTGGGTTTCATTCCCTTTCTCCAGGGATCTGAGCATTTAGTCGAGGGGGGGATGGTCACCAGAGCACAGGAAGAGCCAGTTCAGTACAATGGAGCCTGGTTAATCTGGGCTATGACCTAATGCCTCGTATCTCTTCTACAAGACCCTGATGGGAGTAGCTGTCGGTCCAAGGGGCCTGTTTCTGTGCTGTGTGACTCTAAGACCCAGTGCTGGAAACCAGGCAGAAGATATATGGGATCAAAAAGCACCCAATTCTTTTGAATCATAGGGTCACACAGCATGGAAACAGGCCCTTCAGTCCAACTTGTCCATCTCAACCAAGGTGCCTACCTGAGCTGGTTCTATTTGCCTGTGTTTGGTCCATATCCTTCTAAACCCTTCCTATCCATGTACCTGTCCAAATGTCTTTTAAATTGTGTGATTGTACCTGCCTCAACCACTTCCTCTGGCAGCTCGTTCCACACACTCACCACCCTTTGTGTGGAAAAAGTTGTCCCTCAGGTCCATTTTAAATCGTTCTCCTCTCATTTAAACCATGCCCTCCAGTTTTGGACTCCCCTACCCTATCTACACCCTTCATGATTTTATAAACCTTTAAAGTCACCCTCAGAAGATGACCTCGCACCTTATTGTCTACCTGCAATGCACTTCCCTGTAGCTGTGCCACTTTATTCTGTATTCTGTTATTGTTTTTACCCTGTACTACCTCAATGCGCTGAATTGTAATGAATTGATCTGTATGATCGATATGCAAGACAAGTCTTTCACTACCTCGGTACAAGAGACAATAATAAGCCAATACAAGCCTCCTACGCTCTAGGGAAACACATCATCTGTACAGCTGTTTCACGTTTGACACATTTAAACACCACTCATCTCAGTACGATCACAGTAAGGAAGAGTGCGAGGAGGCTTAGCATGGATCTGATAGAAGTTTGTAAAATTATGAGAGGTATAGATAGGGGAGATAGAGTCTTTACCCGGTGTAGAAATGTCAAATATAGAGGATATGCATCTAAGGCGAGAGGGGAAACATTTAAAGGAAATGTGCGGGGGCAAGTTTTTTTTTCACACAGAGAGTGGTGGGTGCCTGGAACAGGCTGCCAGGGTGGGGGTGGAGGCAGATACAATAAGGTGAGATGAGATCTTTATTCGTCACATGTACATTGAAACACACAGTGAAATGCATCTTTTGCATAGAGTGTTCTGGGGGCAGCCCACAAGTGTCGCCACACTTCTGGCGCCAACATAGTATGTCCACAACTTCCTAACCCGTACGTCTTTGGAATGTGGGAGGAACCCAGAGCACCCGGAGGAAAACCCACGCAGACACGGGGAGAACGTACAAACTCCTTACAGGCAGTGGGTGGAATTGAACCTGTTTCACTGGCGCTGTAAAGCGTTACCGCTAACTGCTACACAAACTGTGCCTGATAGTGGTGTTTAAGAGGTTTTAGACACATGAATATGCAGGGAATGGAGGGATATAGACCATGTGCAGGCAGAAGGGAATTTAGTTTAATTGGTATTGTGTTCGGCACAGACATGGTGGGCCGAAGGGCCTGTTCTGTGTTCTATGTTGTATGGTGACAGACCCGGGTCCTTGGACGCAACACACCATCCGTCCACAATGTAATCTCTGCCCCACCAGATGCAGTCCCCCTGGAGACAGAGGACTCGGCACCCAGTGCACCAGCCAGCCACATGTTCTGGAGACTCCTACGCTCTGGGGGGTGGGGGGGGAACCACCCATCCAGGGTTTCAACCCAAAACGTCAACTGCTTCCCCCCACAGATGCTGCTCAACCCACTGAGCACTGAGTTCCTCCAGCAGACTATCTGTTGTTCTGGTTTATCCCCGCCCACTCTCATTGATTGGTAAATTGGTTTATTATTGTCACGTGTACCGAGGTACAGTGAAAAAACTTTGTTTTGCATCCCATCCATACAGATCATTCTTCACATCAATACATCGAGGTAGTACAAGGGAAAACAATAACAGAATGCAGACTCTGTCTTTACCTCTCGCTGTCTTGGTGTAGCAGCCAGCATAATCAAAGACCCCACCCACCCGGGACATTCTCTCTTCTCTCCTCTTCCATCAGGTAGAAGATACAGGAGCCTGAGGGCACGTACCACCAGACTCAAGGACAGCTTCTACCCAACTGTGATAAGACTATTGAACGGTTCCCTTTTACAATGAGATGGACTATGACCTCACGATCTACCTTGTTGTGACCTCGCATCTTATTGCACTGCACTTTCTCTGTAGCTGTGACACTTTACTCTGTACTGTTACTGTTTTTACTTGTACTACATCAATGCACTTTGTACTAACTCAATGTGACTGCACTGTGTAATGAATTGACCTGTATGATTGGTATGTAAGACAAGTTTTTCACTGGACCTCGGTACAAGTGACAATAATAAACCAACACCAATAAAGTGTCAAAGCTACAGAGAAAGTGCAGTGCAGGCAGACTTTGCACCTTAAAGTCATAACGAGGTAGATTGTGAGGTCAAGAGTCCATCTCATCGTATAAGGGAACCGTTCAATAGTCTTATAACAGCGGGATAGAAGCTGTCCTTGAGCCTGGTGGTACGTGCTTTCAGGCTTTTGTATCTTCTGCCAGATGGGAGGGGGGAGAAGAGAGAATGCCCCGGGTGGGTGGGGTCTTTGGCTGCTTTACCGAGGCAGCAAGAAGTGTAGACAGAGTCCATGGAGGGGAGGCTGGTGTCCGTGATGTGCTGGGCTGTGGTCCGCAACTCTCTGCAGCTTCTTGCAGTCCTGGGCAGAACAGTTGCTGTACCAAGCCGTGATGCATCCAGATAGGATGCTTTCTAGGGTGCATCGATAAAGTTGGTGAGTGTCAAAGGGGACATGCTGAATTTCTTTAGCCTCCTGGAGGTGGGCAGTTGAGCCAGCTAACATTTTTTTTCTTGCCCATGATGTCTTGTTGTTACTTTTAATCCTCAATACAGGTTTGGGAGTCAATGAATATTTATATTTCCAAGTCCTGAGCCCCGCAGACATTCGCTACATCTTTCAGACACACCTGGCAAAGACTTTGGTGGCATTTTTGTAAGTACAGGTGACCCCCACATGACAGTAGGGTTGCGTTCCGGAGAAAGCGGTCTGTGTCGCGATTTTCCGTAACGTGAAGCTGCATCATCTTCTCCAGCGCCAGTTGAAACTAGAATAAGTTTTGTGTTTAAATATTTCACACATCAATTCAGTGAGAGCAAATTTATTCTGCTTCTCAAATTGTTGGGTGGTGTTTCATGAATTCTCCGGACAAGGGTCCGTATGTACCATAATACGGTGGCTATTCTCCAACCTCAGCTATTCCTCCAGCAGTTCTCAGGCAACCCAGTGGTTGTAAAGGTCACAAGAGCAACAGACAACAAGTGGTTTGCAAAGTACTCAGTTGACTTTGCAACATTGGCATTCATTTTGAGAGAACTGTTGGTATTGGTTTATTATTGTCACTTGTACTGAGGTACAGTGAAAAACTTGTCTTGCATACCGATCGTACAGGTCAATTCATTACGCAGTGCAGTTACATTGAGTTAGTACAGAGTGCATTGATGTAGTACAGGTAAAAACAATAACAGTACAGAGTAAAGTGTCACAGCTACAGAGAAAGTGCAGTGCAATAAGGTGCAAAGTCACAACAAGGTAGATCCTGAGGTCAGAGTCCTTCTTATCGTATAAGGGAACCGTCCAATAGTTTTATCACAGTGGGGTAGAAGCTGTCCTTAAGTCTGGTGGTACATGCCCTCAGGCTCCTGTATCTTCTACCCGATGGAAGAGGGAATGTCCCAGGTGGGTGGGGTCTTTGATTATGCTGGCTGCTTCACCAAGACGGCGAGAGGTAAAGACAGAGTCCAAGGAGGGGAGGCTGGTGTCCATGATGCGCTGGGCTGTGTCCACAACTCTCTGCAGTTTCTTGCGGTCCTAGGCAGAGCAGTTGCCATATCAAGCTGTGATACATCCAGATGGGATGCTTTCTATGGTGCATCGGTAAAAGTTGGTGAAAGTCAAAAGGGACAAACCGAATTTCTTTGGCCTCCTGAGGGAGTAGAGGCGCTGGTGAGCTTTCTTGGCCGTGGCATCTACGTGATTTGACCGGGACAGGCAGTTGGTGATGTTCACTCCCAGGAACTTAAAAGCAAGCTAGAACATAAAAGCAAGGAAGTAATGCTGAGGCTTTATAAGGCATTGGTCAGCCCACATTTGGAACATTGTGAGCAGTTTTGGTCCCCATATCTAAGGAATGATGTGCTGGTCCTGGAAAGGGTCCAGAGGAGGTTCGTAAGAATGATCCTGGCGGTGAAAGGGTTAACCTGTGAGGAGCATTTGATGAAGTTCAGAAGGATGAGGGGGGATCTCATAGAAACCTTCTGGATACTGAAAGGCCTGGATAGAGCGGACATGGAGAGGATGTTTCCGTCAGTGAGAGAGTCCAGGATCCGAGGGCACAGCCTCAGAATAAAGGGACGTCCCTTTAAAACAGAGATGAGGAGGAATTTCTTCAGCCAGAGGGTGGTGAATCTGTGGAATTCATTGCCACAGAGGGCTGTGGAGGCCAAGCCGTTGAGTGTATTTAAGGCAGAGATTGAGAGGTTCTTGATTGGTAAGGGGGTTAAGGGTTCTGGGGAGAAGGCAGAAGAATGCGGTCAGAATAAAGATCCGCCATGATCGAATGGCAGAGCAGACTTGATGGGCTGAATGGCCTAATTCCGCTCCTACATCTTATGGTCTTATTTCTATGCCTCAACCACTTCCTCTGGCAGCTCATTCCATAAACTCACCACCCTCTGGGTGAAAAAGTTGCCCCTCAGGCTCCTATCTCTCCCTTCTAGTTCTTGATTCCCTAACCCTGGGAACAAGACTGAGTACATTCACTCTATGTATGCCCCTCATGACTTGAAACACCTCTGTAAGATCACCCTTCAGTCTCCTATGCTCCAATGGAAAAATTCCCAACCTGCTCAACCTTTCTCCATAACTCAGTCCCTCGAGTCCCAGCAACGTCCTCGTAAACCTCCTCTGCACTCTTTCCAGCTGAATGGCATCTTTCCTATAGCAGGGTGACCAAAACTGAACACAATATTCAAGTGTGGCCTCACCAACTTGTACAACTGCAATATCATTCAAGGTGTCTTTTCAATCTCCGCTTGCTGTGGTTCAGTCAGATTTTATTTTGCAGTGCTCCAGAGAGGGGTCTTGGGTCATTAATGTGCTGGTGGTGTTGCATAAACACATGCAACGCAGTGTCACAAGGTAGACGGGGGCGGTGAAGAAGGCGTTTGGCATACTGGCCTTCATCAGTCAGGGCATTGAGTACAGGAGCTGGTACGTTATGTTGCCGTTGTACAAGTCGTTGGTGAGGCTGCACTCGGGAGCACTGTGTACAGGTTTGGTCGCCCTGTTATAGGAAAGATGTGGTTAAACTGGAAAGAATCAGGATGTGTGCCAGGACTCGAGGGCCTGAGTTATAGGGAGAGGTTGGCCAGGCTGGGTCTTTATTCCTTGGACGTAGGAGAATGAGGGGCGACCTTATAGAAGTGTTTTAAATTATGAGAGGCATAGATAAGGTGGACGGTAACAGTCTTTTCCCCAGGGTAGGGGGAGTCCAAACTAGGGGGCAGAGGTTTAGGGTGAGAGGGGAAAGATTTAAAGGGAACCTGAGGGGCAATTTTTCCACAGAGGGTGGTGGGTATATGGGACGAGCTGCCAGGGGAAGTGGGTGAGGCAGGGACAACAGTGTCATTTAAGAAGCACTTGGATAGGTACCTGGAGGGATGGGGCTTGGAGGGATATGGGCCGAATGCAGGAAATTGGGACTAGCTGGGGTGGGCACGGTGGTCGGCAATGGGCTGGTTGGGCCAAAGTGGCCTGTATCTGTGCTGTATTGCTCTGTGACTCTAAACGTAAGGGCTAGGAACAAGAGCCATTTTGCCCTCAAGCCTGCTCTGCCATTGTAACCTCATTCCTGTCTACCACAGTCATCTCTCACTCTTTTAGTTATTGAGCCTCAATCTACTTCTGCCTTGGACACAAACAAAGAGTCCTGCTTCCAACGCCCCTTTAGGGGAAGAGATTTCCAAGAGTGGGCGCCCCCTGACAGAAGATGCAAGTTGTTGTTGGTGCGTGGAGTCCTGTGGTATTCGGCTTGAATCTTCAGGGGCCAACAAAGAGCAGTGGGGCAGTGCCCCTTCTAGTGTCAATAAATGAGGCCTGCGGCTCTTCCAGCTCCAGCAGGCGTTTTGTGGCCACAAGCAGACCATGGATAGGATAAGAATTTCTTTTATAGCCACATGTACATCGAAACACACAGTGAAATGCATCCTTGCGTAGAGTGTTCTGGGGGCAGCCGCAAGTGTGCGCCGTGCTTCCGGCGCCAACATAGCACGCCCACAACTTCCTAACCCGTACATCGTTGGAATGTGGGAGGAAACCGGAGCACCCGGAGGAAACCCACGCAGACATGGGGAGAACGTACAAACTCCTTACAGACAGCGGCAGGAACTGAACCCAGGTCGCTGGCGGTGTAATAGCGTCACGCTAACCGCTGCACTACCGTGCCAGCCCTCTGTGCCATTTATTTTGTTCATTGTTGTCACAGGCACACAGGGTATAAATGCCATGAAAATTAGCATTTTGCAGCAGTAGCACAGAACATTACAAGACGAGGACAAAACGTTAAATTAACACAACACTCAAACAGTACGGCACAGGAACAGGCCCTTCACACCCATGATGTTACACTGAACTAATTAAACTAGTAATTAAACACCTAACTAAACTAATCCCTTCTGCCTGCACAGGGTCCACATCCCTCCATTCTCTGCACATCCATGTGCCTGTCTAAGAGCCTCTTAAACCCCTCTATCGTATCTGCCTCCACCCCCCCCCTGGCAGCACATTCCAGGTGCCCACCACTCTCTGTGTAAAAATAAAAAACCTGCCCCACACACCTCCCCTCTCACCTTAAATGCATGCCCCCTGGTATTAGATCTTATGACCCTGGAAAAAAGATACCGGCTGTCTACTCTATCTATGCTTCTCAATAATCATATCAATCTCTATCAGTCTCCCCTCAGCCTCTGTTGCTCCAAAGAAAACAAACCAAGTTTGTCCAACCTCTCCTTATAGCTCATACTCTCTAATTCTGGTGAACCTCTTCTGCACCCTTTCCAAAGCCTCCTGGTAAATCTCCTCTGCACCCTCTCTAAAGCTTCCACATCCTTCCTATAATGAGAGTATAATTTCCAATACTAAGTTCTTCCAGCATTTTGTGTGTTGCTCCAGTTTCCAGCATCTGCAATTGATGTTTATACCTTTGTGACTTTCTCCCTGCAGCACACCAGATACGAGCAAATCTACTTGGTTCCAGCAGACCCCCCGCACGCCTGTGGTGACTTGAACAATGGGGCTTTTATCCAGGATCAGATCGCCCTGGTTGAGCGAGGGTGAGTATTTACACCCTCCGTCAACACTGCTGTGGTCCACACCCCCACTGAGCTGTACGTTAACCTCCCAACATCCAGAGATACAGCCAACAGATACACCTCGGGGAGTAGTTCCCTGTCAGGCACCCCAGTCACTTAAACTTGTTCTGACGTCCAGTGAGATCGTTGCTGGGGAGACACCGGAGACAGCAGATGCTGGAAACTGGAGCAACACACCATCTGCTGGAGGGACTCAGCGGGTCGAGCAGCATCTGTGGGAGGAAAGGAATTGTCGACGTTTCGGGTCGAGATTCTTTCCTATAACGGGGCGACCAGAACTGCACACAATACTCCAAGTGGGGTCTGATTAAAGTGTTATACACCTGCAGGTCCTGATGCAGGGGTTTGACCCGAACGTCGACGATTCCCTTTCCCCCCCACAGATGCTGAGTTCCTCCAGCAGATTGTGCTGATCAAGTTCAAGTTGAGTTTATTGTCATGTGCACAAGGATGGTGAGGTACAGGTACAGTGAAATGCTTGCAGCAGCTTCACAAACACGTAGGTACAGACAACACACAGGACGTAAATTATACAAGACGGTTAAAGAGAAAAAAACGTGCAAAACGAGATATTAGTGAAAAAAGAATCAGAGACAAGTCCATGGCAGTGTGAGAGGTGGTCCGTAGTGTCCCGTTGCTGAGGTAGGGTTAGGGTTGTGTGCAGGTCGGTTCAAGAACCTGATGGTTGTAGGAAAGTAGCTGTTCCTGAACCTGGTGGTGTGGGACTTCAGGCTTGTTGTTCTATTCCTTAATTCAAATGTCAAAGTCAAGTTATGTCATATTGTACATGTGTGCACAGGTGCAATGAAAAACTTACTTGCAGCAGCATCACAGGCACAGAGCATCAGATAAGCAGCATTCACGAGAAACACATATAAATTATGCACAATTTTTACAAGAATGAACACAATTAGAACTAAAAAGTGTATTTTAGTGCAGTGACCAAAGTGGTCATAGTGTTGCTAGACTGTAGTGATTAGGGTTGCGTCGGTTGTCTTAGTTCCACGATCAGACACATCTGAACCCAGACTGAACCCATCGTATTAAATAGTGACATCTTCAGTTGTCCTTCTTCTCAGCCAGCTTTAGTGGGAAGGGGTGTCCAGATCTCCATCCAGCCTCACAGAGTGAGGACGAGCTGCTGAGGTGTTTGACTCCAGTGAACGTGTGGCCCCCTCTAGGCCCGAGCTGTTGTGCCCAGACTGAATGCACTCCCTTCAGACGAGGCACACACAAAGGCGCTGGAGGAGCTCAGCGGGTCGGGCAGCATCCGTGGAGGGAAATGGACAGTCGGCGTTTCAGGTCGAGACCCTTCATCAGGGACTGCTGATGGAGTGCTCAGTGCAGATGAAGGGTCTCGACCCGAAACGGTCGACTGTCCATCTCCCTCTGCAGATGCTGCCCGACCCGCCTGAGTTCCTCCAGTACTTTGTGTGTTGCTCCAGATTCCAGCATCTGCAGTCTCTGGTGTCTCCCCCTTAAGAGGAGGTCTGGGTGAAATACCAGCTCCAGGTCATAGAACCATTCAGCACAGCAACAGGCCCTTTGGCCCACCTTGTCCATGCTGATCTATGCTAATCCCATTTGCCTGCATTAGGCCCTGTATCCCTCCATGCCTCTCCTTCCTCTCCTGTCCAAGAACTGTCCAAGTGCCTTTAAAATGTTGTAACTGTTCTGTCTCCATGTGCTCCCTGGCAGCTCGCCCCCAGGGGTGAAAAACACCCCTCAGATTTGCTTTAAGTTTCTCCTATCTCATCTTAAACCTATGCCCTGTAGTTCTAGACTTCCCCTGCCCCAGAAAAAAGACTGTGACCAGGCTCAAGGACAGCTTCTACCCTGCTTGTATAAGACTATTGAATGGTTCCCCAGTACGATTAGATGGATTCTTGACCTCAACAACAGAAGATAGAACAGTACAGCACAGAACAGGGCCCTTCGGCCCACAATGTTGTGCCGACATAGCTAATCCCTCCGACCTACAGAATGCCCACATCCCTCCATTTTCCCTCATTCATGTGCCCATCCAAGTCCCTCTTAAAAGCCCCCAATGATTGCCTCCACCACCCTATCAGGCAACACATTCCAGGCATCCACCCCTCCTCTCAGTAAAAAACTTACCCCTCATGTCTGTTCTGAACCTAACCCCCCCTCACCTTAAATGCATGCCCTCTGGTATTGGATTGCACAGTAATGGAAAAAAGGTATTGCTTGTCCACCCTATCTATGCCCCTCATCATTTTATACATTCCAACAGATAACCCCTCAGCCTCTGCCGCTCCAGAGAAAAGAGCCCAAGTTTGTCCAGCCTCTCCTGATAGCACATGCCTCTAATCCAGGCAGCATCCTAGTAAACCTACTCTGCACCTCTCTAAAGCCTTGACATCCTTCCTATAGTGAGGTGACCAGAATTGCACGCAATACTCTAAATGTGGCTAACAGAGTTGTATAGAGATGCAATCTACCTCGTTAGTGGCCTTGCACCTTATTGTCTGCCTGCACTGCACTTTCTCTGTAACTGTAACACTTTATTCTGCATTCTGTTATTGTTTTCCCTTGTACCTACCTCAATGCACTGATGTGATGAAATGATCTGTATGGACGGCATGCAAAACAAAGTTTCTCACTGTATCTCTGTACACATGGCAATAATAAACTAATTCCCAATGGTGTGTGTGTGTGTGTGTGTGTGTGTTGCAGGGCCTGTTCTTCCTCTCCAAAGCCCGGGTTATCCAGGAGCACGGTGGCAGGGCAGTGATCATCTCAGACAACACATTTGACAACGACACTCCTACATCGACATGGTTCAGGATGGGACATCCCAGGAGAGTGAGATTCCTGCTCTCTTCCTCCTGGGGAAGGACGGGTGAGTCCGACTGTAAATCTCAACCCTTCAGCCTGACTGTGACTGTCAACCCTCTCTTCCCCAACACACGGGCAGACATCTCCACTCACTTCCAGACACACCCTGAGAAGATTCACAAGGATGTTTACCGGGAACGGGGGCCTCGAATTATGAGGACAGGACTGAATAGAACATAGAACACCACACCACAGCACAGTACAGGCCCTTCAGCCCACAATGTTGTGCCGACATTTATCCTGCTCTAAGATCTATCTACCCTTCCCTCCCACATAGCCCTCCATTTCTCTATCATTCATGTGTCTATCTAAGAGCCTCTTAAATGTCCCTAATGTATCTGCCCCCAAAACCTCTGCCAGCAGTGTGTTCCACACACCCACCACTCTCTGTGTGTAAATAAAAAAGTACCTCTGACATCCCCCTTGTATCTTCCTCCAATCACCTTAACATTATGCCCCCCCGTGTTAGCCATTTTCGCCCTGGGGAAAAAAGTCTCTGACTGTCCACTCGATCTATGCCACTTATCATCTTGTGCACCTCTATCAAGTCACCTCTCATCCTCCTCCTCTCCAAAGAGAAAAGCCCTAGCTGGCTCAACCTATCCTCCCTCATAAGACATGCTCTCCAATCCAGGCAGCATCCTGGTAAATCTCCTCTGCACCCTCTCTAAAGCTTCCACATCCTTCCTATAATGAGGCGATCCAGAACAGAATATAATACTCCGTGTGGTCTAACCAGAGTTCTATTTAGCTGCTGCAACATTACCTCGTGGCTCTTGAACTCAATACCCCGACTAATGAAGGCCAACACACCATACGCCTCCTTAACAACCCTATCGACCTGTGTGGCAACCTTGAGGGATCTATGGAAGTGGAACCCCAAGATCCCTCTGTTCCTCCACACTGCTAAGAGTCCTGCCATAACCTTGTATTCTACCTTCAAATTCGATCTCCTGAAGTGTATCACTTCACATTTATCCGGGTTGAACTCCATCTGCCACTTCTCAGCCCAGCTCTGCATCCTATCAATATCCTGTTGTAACCTACAGCAACCTTCTACATTATACCACAACACCACCAACCTTTGTATCATCAGCAAACTTACTAACACCCACCCTTCCACACCCTCATCCAAGTCATTTATAAAAATCACAAAGAGCAGGGGTCCCAGAACAGATCCCTGCAGAGCACCACTGGTCACCGACCTCCAGGCAGAATACACTCCATCTACCACCACCCTCTGTCTTCTATGGGCGAGCCAATTTTGAATCCACACAGCCAAGTTTCCTTGGATCGCATGCCTCCTGACTTTCTGAATGAGCCTTCCATGAGGAACCTTATCAAGCGCCTTACTAACATCCATGTACACCACATCCACTGCTCTACCTTCATCAATGTGCTTTGTCACATCCTCAAAGAATTCAATCAGGCTCATGAGGCCCCTCACAAAGCCATGCTGACTGTCCCTAATCAGCCTACACTTCTCCAAACGCCCATAAATCCTGTCTCTAAGAATCTTCTCCAGTAATTTGCCCACCACTGAAGTAAGACTCACTGGTCTGTAATTCCCAGGGTTATCCCTACTCCCTTTCTGAAACAAAGGAACAACATTTGCCACCCTCCAATCATCTGGCACTGCTCCTGTGGCCAGTGAGGATGCAAAGATCATTGCCGAAGGTGCAGCAATCTCTTCCCTCACTTCCCGTAATAACCTTGGATATATCCCGTCCGGCCCCGGTGACTTATCTATCCTAATGTTTTTCAATAGTTCCAGCACATCCTCTTGCCTCACGTCGACATGCCCCAGCGTATCAGCCTGTGTACACCATCCTCACAATCGTGAAGGATAGGTTGGGACTGTTTTCCCTGGAGTGAAGGAGGCTGAGGGGGTGACTTTGTAGAGGTTTATAGAGATCATGAGGGGCATTGATAGCATGGATGGTCACAGTCTTTTTTCCAGAGAAGGGGAAGTCTAAAACCAGAGATCATGGGGTTTATGGTGAAAGGGGAAAGATTACAAGGAGACCTGAGGGGCAAGTTTTCCACACAGATAGTGGTGGTATGTGGAACAAGTTGCCAGAAGAAGCTGCAGAGGCGGGTACAAGTACCACGTTTAAAATTCATGGATAGGAAAGGTTTAGAGGGATATGGGCCAAATGCAGGCAAATGGGACTAGTTCATAGAACATAGAACACTGCAGCACAGTACAGGCCCTTCAGCCCACAATGTTGTGCTGACATTTTATCCTGCTCTAAGATCGATCTAACCCTTCCCTCCCACATAGCCCTCCATTTCTCTGTCATTCATGTGTCTATCTAAGAGTCTCTTAAATGTCCCTAATGTATCTGCCCCCACAACCTCTGCAGGCAGTGTGTTCCACGCACCCACCACTCTCTGTGTAAAAAACCTACCCCTGACATCCCCCTTATACCTTCCTCCAGTCACCTTAAAATTATGCCCCTTTGTGTTAGCCATTGTCACCCTGGGAAAAAGTCTCTGACTGCCCACTCGATCTATGCTTCTTATCATCTTGTACACCTCTATCAAGTCACCTCTCACCCTCCTTCTCTCCAAAGAGAAAAGCCCGAGCTCGCTCAACCTATCCTCATAAGACATGCTCTCCAATCCAGGCAGCATCCTCTGCACCCTCTCTAAAGCTTCCACATCCTTCCTATAATGAGGTGACCAGAACTGAACACAATACTCCAAGTGTGTTCTGACCAGAGTTCTATAGAGCTGCAACATCACCTCGCGGCTCTTGAACTCAATACCCTGACTAATGAAGGCCAGCACACCATACACCTTCTTAACAACCCTATCGACCTGTGCATCTTGAGAAAAGGAAGAATAAAAAACAACATAGTGTTACTGAGAAGGTGTAGTGCAGGTAGACAAGAAGGAGCAAGGGCCACAGTGAGGTAGATTGAGAAATCTTTATTCTACAAGGGGGGCGACCAGAATTGAATGCAATACTCCAGATTAACCAGTGTTTTATAAAGCTGCAACATAACTTCCCGACTCTTGAACTCATTGCCTCGGCTAATGAAGGCAAGCATGCCGTATGCCTTCTTTACCACCCTATCAGCTGTGCAGCTGCCTTCAGGGAGTTATGGACTTGGACCCCAAGATCCCTCTGTGCATCAATGCTGTTAAGGGTCCTGCCATTAACTGTAACTTTCCCATTCCATTAGACCTCTCAAAGTGCAACACCTCACACCTGTTCAGATTAAACTCCATCTGCCATCTCTCTGCCCATATCTGTAACTGATCGATATCCCCCTGTATCCTTTAACAGCCCAATACACTGTCCACAACTGCAACAATCTTTGTGACATCTGCAACTTACTAACTCACTCAGCCACGTTTTCATCCAAGTCATACATCACAAAGAGGTCCCAGCACCGACCCCTGCAGAACACCACTGGTCACGGGCCTCCAGCCAGAATAACAGCCCTCCACCACTACCCTCTGTCCTCTACGCGCAAGTCAGTTCTGAATCCAAACTACCAGGTCACCGTGGATCCCAACATCTTAACCTTCTGGATTAGTTTACCATGAGGGACCTCGTTAAATGCCTTATTAAAGGCCACGTAGACATCACAGGTTGGAGGAACAGCTCCTCATATTCCGCCTTGGTAGTCGCCAATCTGGAGGCCTCAATATCAATTTCTCTAACTTCAGGTAAACCCTCCCCTCTTTTTCCCCCCCTTTCCCCCTTTTGTTTTCCCCCGTTCCTGTGGCCCCCCCTCACTCATTCCCTTTCCTTTCCCCCACCCTCATGAGCTGCCCATCTATTTCCCACCTCCTTCCCTTTACTCCACGGTGCACTGTCCTCTCCTACCAGATTCCTCCTCCTCTGGCCCTTTGCCTCTTCTACCTACCACCTCTCAGCTTGCATCTCCCCACCCACCCTCCTACCTTGCCTCCCCTCACCTGGACTCGCCCATCACCTGCCTGCGTGTGCTCCTCCCCCTCCCCCCACCTTATTCTGGCTTCTTCCCTCTTCCTTTCCAGTCCTGGTGAAGGGTCTCGACCCCAAACGTCGACTGTTCATTTCCCTCCACGGACGCTGCCTGACCCGCTGAGTTCCTCCAGCATTTTGTGCGTCGCTCCGGATTCCAGCGTCTGCGGAACCTCTTGCGTCTCTGTAGACGACGTCCACTGCCTTGCCCTCATCAATCATCTTCATCACCTCCTCAAAAAGCTCGATCAAGTTTGTAAGACATGTCCTGCCCGGATTGTTTGGAATGATCTGTCTGGATGGCACGCACACGAAATAAACCAATTCCAATTCTAACACTCCCCCTTGCGTGACGCCCTTCCCTCCCCCTCCCCAGCGTGAAGCCCTTCCCCGTGTGAGGTTGAAACGTTGGGCTGCAGTTGGAGCAGAGTCCCACCAGCCAGAGGTTCTCGGCAGGCACCACATCCCAGTGCCTGACCTCCTTCCTTTCCCTCTGCCGGGCAGGTACATGATCCGCCGATCGCTGGAGGTCCACGGGCTGCCCTGGGCCGTCATCTCCATACCAGTGAACGTGAGTGGGATCCCGACCTTCCACCTGAAGCAGCCGCCCTGGACTCTCTGGTGAAGAGGCGGCGCCTGAAGAACCGGCTCGAACAAACACCTTGTGATACTTGTGGTTTGATGTTTTATTTGAATCCTTCCTTCAGTTTCAGCTCCTAAGCAGTTTGTTCCCCACTCAGCCTCTCCCGCAGGTTCCGGGGTAGACCTGTTGCCCGATCCTCAGTGGAGGTTGCTCTGACCCAGGGGTCAGCATCTGGGCCCTTCTGTCCTGTGACCAGGAGGAACTGGGGCAGGAACCGTGGCTGACTATCCCTGCTCACGTGGGTTCTGTAGCCTAACGGTGAGCCCCTGAAATAGTAATTGGCAGCTCTGGAGCCACAGTGGCACAGCGGGAAGAGCCACTTCCTTAATTTCCAGCGACCCAGGTTTGATCCTGCCCTCCGCCTCCGTCTGTGTGGAGTTTGCACGCTCTCCCTTTGACCGTGTGTGTTTCCCCCGGGTGCTTCAGTTTCCTCCCACATCCCAACAATGTGTGGATCGGTAGGTTAATTGGCCGCTGTAAATTGCCCCCTGGCGTGTAGTTGAGGGGTAGAATCTGGGGGGAGTTGATGGGAGTGTGGGAAGAATAAAGTGGGATCAGTGTGAATGGATGGACGAGGGTTGGCACAGACTCGGTGGGCCAAAGGGCCTGTTTCCATGGTGCGTGGTTCAAATCCACGACAGATGAGGAAGTTAATCTTAACACAAGCAAGGAATTTCATTGCACCTATGAAACTAAACTGAACTCATTAAATAGAGTTAACAAATAAATCTGGAATAAAAAGTCAGTTTTGGGAATGGTCACCAGCTTTAGTCAGATCATCATTGAAAGCTCATCTGGTCTACTGGTGGCATCAGGAGAACAAATCTTCTGTCTTGACCCCATCTGACTTCAGTGTGAGTTGGGACCCACAGTAATGAGGCTGATCTGTAAAATAAAGTCTCCAAAGTAGCCCAGTAAGGCACACAGTTTAGGCACCAATAAGAGGTAGCTTTGCCTGTGATTCACACAACCCCTGAAAATAACATTTGGCGAGACTTCATTTGGGGTTCATGTTCTAGTCTCCTTGTTTACAGCAGAACAAAATGGGTCTCAGAGTGAGCGAGGAGCAGGGTCACTGGATTGGAACAGAACAGAACATCTTGAAAAGGATAGTAGGACTGAGCAGTCACAATGGAGAATCTCATTTGATTAATCTGCTGGAGTCCTTGAGGATGGGACTTGCAGAACAGAGACGGGGAACCAGAGGATGTATTTGGATGTCCAGGTTTTCAAAAGGCCCCACAAGGGAGGTTGGTTAGTCAGTAAGGACAAAGCACATGGAGTTGGGGTGATCTACTGATGTGGATTGAGAATTGGTCATCAGACAGAAAGCAATGAGTGGGAATTGATAGGCTGGTTACCGGGGGATTGGTGCTTGGACCCAACGAGTCACAATCTGTATCATTGATTCGTCCAAGGTTACCAAACGTTATGTTTGCTGACAAAACTGTGGGATTGTGAGTGGGGAGCAGGGCGTAAAGAGGCTTTGGGGGATGTGGACATGCTGAGTGGGGGAGAACGTGGGCAGATGAAATATCAGGCAGAAAAATGAGAGGTCTGCCTTTATAGTGAACACAAAACAGCAGAGTATTTGTTAAATGGCGAGAGATTGGGTAGTGTTGACGTTCAAAGGGGTCTGGTGTGCTGGTACACAGTCACTGAGTAGGAGAGCAAATAGTGGGTTAGCCTTAATTCTGAAAAGGAGTCAGGAAGTCTTTCTGAAATTGTAGCTTAAAAAAAATGCTGGACAAACTCAGCTGGTCAGGCAGCATCTGTGGAGGCAGAGGGACGGTTGATGTTTTGGGTTGAGACCCGGAATCTCTCTTGCTCACCTTACTGAAACTGTAGAGGGCCTTAATGAGTCAGTACCTGAACTACTGGGTCCAGTTCTGGTCTTCCGTACCTCCAAAAGGAGGGACTTGCTATAGAAGCCGTGCTGCAAAGATTCACCAGCCGGGCTCCTGCGTTGGCAAGTTTACTGCACAAGGAGGGATTGAACAGACTAGGACAACGCTCCAGTGTTTAGAAGAATGAGCAGTAATCTCATTGAAATGCACAGAATTCTTACAGGGCTCATTGGCGTAGATGCAGGGACAATGCCCTTGACTGAGGTATTAAGGAGATTAAGGTCTCAAAACAAAGGGTTGACCATTCAGGACCAGGATGAAATTTCTTCACCCAGAGAGTGATGAACCTTTGGGTCTCTGCCCTGGAGGGCACTGTGGAGCCATTGTTCAGGATGTAGATCGATAGCAGTGTGGGACATCTTAGTGCAGGAGAGGAGCACTGAGGTGCATCAGCTGTGACGTTGAGTGGTGGAGCAGACACAAGGAGCTGAATGGGCCACTATCTCACTTGCTCTCATTGGGTCACAACCAAGCCACCATTCCTCCAAAGCAAAGGGACCTGATAGAGTGGAAGTCATTGACTTATTTAGGTGGTGAGGGTGGGTATAGGTTGATTTGGAGGGGTCAGGGAGGAGAGGTCATGTCGGACATCCCACTCCGCTGTCAGAACAAGCCCTGTGTGCCTGTGAAAGAAATTGGGAGCTTTAAGTCCCAAATGTTACAGCTGTACAAGTTGTTGGTGAGACCACACTTGGAGCGTTGTGTGTAGTTCTGGTCGCCCAGCTATAGGAAGGGTGTCCTTAAGCTGGAAAAGGTGCAGAAAAGATTCACGAGGGGTTTGAGTTATAAGGAAAGGCTGGGACTGTCTTCCTTGGATCATTGGAGGCTGAGGGGTGACGTTACAGAGGTTTATACATTCATGAGGGGCATAGACAGGGTGGAAGGTCACAGCCTTTTTCCTGGGGTAGGAGAGTCTAAAACTAGAGGGCACAGGGTTATGGTGAGAGGGGAAAGATTTAAAGGGGACCTGAGGGGCAACTTTTTCACACAAGGCAGAGGGTGCTGGGGATATGGAACAAGCTGCCAGAGGAATTGGTAGAGGTTATGTTTAAAAGACATTTGGACAGGTTCATAGATAAGAAAGATTTAGAGGGATTGGAGCCCAATGCGGGGAACTGAGCCCAGCTCAGGTGGGCACCTTGGTTGGCATAGATGAGTTGGGCCAAAGGGCCTGTTTGTGTGCTGTGTTACTCTGTGACCCAGTCTGTTCATTCTGTCCTTGTGGTACACCCTTTCTGGTAATGATCCTTGTAAATCTCTGCACCCTCCACATGGCCTTGGGTATTTCTGTAGCAAGCATTTCTCTCTGTCTCTCTCTCTGGAAATATCCCTGGAACGCTTGGTTTGCTTCCTCTGTGGCCTTGTTAACCTGCGGCACAACTCCTGGTGTGTTTGTGCTCCCAGATCCCAGTGTTCCTGTACACTACCCAGTCTTGTCCCTTCCGCACCATAAGTGACCTCCCTCCCAAAAACTATTACTTGACATTTACCTGTGTTGAACCCCATTTACCCATCTGTAAGTTTATTAATACCCTCGCGTTACAATGACGGCCTCATCAGGGACAGCGCAGAACGTGCTCACCCACAGATTTCGGGAACGATTTACTGGTTGCAGGTACAGGGAGCATGGTGACACAGCGGGTAGAGCCACTGCCTCACAGCTCCAGAGACCCGGGTTCGAACCCAACCTCTGGCGCTGTGTGGAGTTCGCACGTTCTCCCTGTGACCACGTGGGCTCCCCTTGGGTGCTCCGGTTTCTGCCCACGTCCAAACGACGTGCAGGGTCGGTGGGTTAATCGGCCGCTCCCAATGCGTGGGTGAGTGGGCCGAATCTGGGGGAGTTGATGGGAATGTGGGGAGAATGAGATGGGATCAGTGTAAATGCGTTGGCATAGACTCAGTGGGCCGAAGGGCCTGATTGACAGTCAGCCTCCTGTTAAAGATCAGCAGCTTGAACATGTCAGAGGATGAGAGAGAGTGAGAGAACACAGTCCCGATTTATTTCTTAAACCCTTTATTGAGCACATTTAAACTGGGTTGCACCTCAGTGCTTTGGGACAGTGGCTGATATTGTCAGCTCGTGTGTGACCGACCCAGAGATGGTCCGACTAATCAACGATGTCTGTTTTAAAGGAAAGTGTTTATATAGAATCTCTTTTCTCTCCACTAATTGTAACATAAAAAATATTCTATTTCTCCTTGTTGTCCTCTCCAGCCTCATTGTCTCCTGGGGCGTGGGATTCCTACACCAGCTCCACACAAGGGTAACGCCACAACACAATCCTGCCCTCCACCGTCACCACACCGCACTGTCCAGTAGGAGTGAGCAGTCCGCGATCACACGAGGGGTCATCTCCCTCCCCACACCTGCATTTTGCCGCCTCAAGGTGCTTCCCCATTCACTCTCGTCCTCCCAGGAGTTGCTCCCTGGCAGGCACCTTGTGGGAGCAGGAACCCCGGTCAGTGGGGAACCTCTCGCTGTCCTGTGTGTAAACCAGTCCCGACAGTGCCAGGTCTGGCTCCACGTTCCGATGGCTGAACGTATCTCACCGAGGCTGGCTGGCAATGCAAATGTGGTTCACAGGCCACGCTGGTGACTTTCACCATGGGGACAGGTGTGTCGGGCACTCCTGGTACCATCCCTTCAAACACTCACACAGATCGTATCACACACACACACACCCCACATCTTTCTCTCACACATACACACACATACCCTGTATCTCACACACACACCCCGTACCCCCCCCCCAGACACAGACACCCCATATCTCACACATAGACACACACACACACCCATCTTTCACACAAAGACACACACCCCGTATCTCTCATGCACACACAGAAACACACACACCCCCCATATCTCTCACACACCGTATCTCTCAGACACACACATACACCCCGTATCTCTCACACAGACACACACACATCCTGTATCTCACACACAAACACCGTATCTCTCAGACACACACACACCCCGTCTCTCACACACACCCTCTCTCAGACACACACACACCCTCTCAGAGAGAGAGACACACACACCCCCCATCTCTCTCTCTCTCACACACACAGACACACACCCCCCATATCTCTCACACAGACACACACACACCTCTCTCTCACAGAGACACACACACCGTATCTCACACAAACACACAGTTGCCGAGTTGAAATGTTTCACATGATTTCCCAGCAGTTAGACTGAGAATGAATGTTCCACAAAAAGCCAGTCCCTTGCCCGACAGCAGACACCATCCGTTCCTACCCAGCTCGAGAAGCTGACTCCCTCCGCCCCATGAGCCGTGGGACATGGACTTCACCATAACCCCAGCACCCAAGCTCCCCCCAGGTGCTGGCCCCAGGCCCCACCTTTCCCGTGGGCCACACCGGGTGCTGCCGTCGGGGTCAGTTGACTGAGATTGCAGCGAGAGCTGCCTTTGCATACCGCCTGCCTCGTCCACTGCCCTTGCAAAACCACCACTGCAATGCCAAGGGGGACCATCAGGAGAAAGCCCTGGAGCACACAGTGATCGTGACTTCCCTGCGTTGCCATGTGGGGCGTTAGGAACCACGCCCTCCACAGCAGGAGCGGGGAGAGGGGGCAGACACCCTCTGTGGAACCAGCACCCCTCCCCCCACTCCTCCCTCCCATTTTCCCCCAAATCCTTTCCCACTCACTCAGAGACTGGCCTGATTAAGTGACCAGCCTGCCGGTGAGGTGGACCGAGTGCCTCGCGCGCGGGTTCGTGAGCATGTAATGGATGTCTCAGTGTGGTTATTGCATTAGTGACACAGAGGTGCTCAGCCACAGTCCTCCCCCCGGACTCCGACTGCTCTAAACATCCGTCATCTCATCCTCGAGCTCCGCGCTCTCTGCCTCACCCTCCACCTCCTCCTCTTCCTCCGAGGTCAAGTCTGGGTCATCGGCCTGAGCCACGCACTTTGGACAGGAGCAGACGAACAGGTAGTTCTCCCTGAGAGAGAGAACATGGGATTCAGACACAGAGTGAAGCTCCCTCTACACCGTCCCGTCACACACTCCCGGGGTCAGACACAGAGTGAAGCTCCCTCCACACCGTCCCGTCACACACAGGGTGAAGCTCCCTCCACACCGTCCATCACACACTCCCGGGGTCAGACACAGGGTGAAGCTCCCTCCGCACCGTCCCATCACACACTCCCGGGGTCAGACACAGGGTGAAGCTCCCTCCGCACCGTCCCATCACAGGGAGGGGAGCGGACGGGAGGGAGGGGCAGAGGCGGGAGCGGAGGGGGGGGGGGGTTGGGGGTGCACAGGGAGGGGAGGGGGGACGAAGGGCAGAGGAGGAGGGGAGAGTGCGCGTGAGGGGGGAGCGTGCGTGAGGGGAGGGGCAGAGGGGGGGCTCGGGGTGGGGTTGTCAGTACCTGAGGATCCTGTGCCGGGAGTGCCTGCTCCGCTCACGTTGGCAACAGTCCAGGTAGGTGATGCAGATCTCCTGTGGAAATGGAAGAAATGCAGCATGAAGTCCACGCCGACCTCCGCTGACACCAGCCCAGCAACCACACACAGACAGGAGGCCCTTCAAACCCATTCTACAATTTAATTTAGCTCCTAACCAAAGGTCTATCAAGTCCCGATGCAGGGTCTTGACCTGAAATGTCGACCACGCCTCTCCCCCCACGGATGCTGCTCGACAGGCTGAGTTCCTCCAGTGTATTGTGTGTTGCTCCAGATCCCAGCGTCTGCAGTCTCTGGTGTCTCCTAAGGTCCATCAATATCAGCTTTGAGATTAGCAGTGAGGAGTAAATCAAGTCGTGAGGAGCGATATGTCCAACCCTGCAAACCCCCGAAGATCACAAGAAAACAGGAGCACAAGTAGGCCACTCGGCCCCTTGAGCCTGCCCTGCCACTCAATATAATCATGGCTCCTCTTCCGTCGGGTAGAAGATACAGGAGCCTGAGGGCACGTACCAGCAGACTTAAGGACAGCTTCTACCCCACTGTGATAAGACTATTGAACGTTTCCCTTATACAGTGAGATGGACTCTGACCTCACAATCTACCTTGTTGTGACCTTGCACCTTATTGCACTGCACTTTCTCTGTAGCTGTGACACTTTACTCTGTACTGTTACTGTTTTTACCTGTACTACATCAATGCACTCTGTATGTACTAACTCAATGCAACTGCACTGTGTAATGAATTGACCTGCACGATCGGTGGGCAAGACAAGTTTTTCACTGGACCTCGGTACAAGTTACAATAATGAACCAATTCCAGTACCAACCTATGCTGGTCTCAACTCCTCTTCTGTGTCACTGCCCCACAGCCCTCAATTCCCTTTATCTTTCAAAAATATCTCTACTCCTTGAATGATCCAGGATCTACAAGCCTCCAGGACTGTGAATTACACAGAATCACCATCCCTGCACAGTTTTAACCGAACGTCCCTAATCTTGTAACTGTGTCCCCTCACTGGAGATCCTCCCACTGGTGGAAACATCTCAACATCTACTGTCAAGTCCCCTCAGGATCTTATGTGTTTCAATAAGATCACCCTCACTGAAAGAATATCTAATTCCTCCAACCACTCAAAGGAGGGTAAACGCATCGTGAGCAAACATAAAGGCGATGGGTGAGTGCAGGAGGTATGACAGCAAGGTTTACGATAAGGTTGGTGGTAGTGCCGATGGTGAGGAGGGCAATCTTCAGCTCAAGAGTTGCTGCAGAGCATCCTGACTGGTTGCATCACCTCCTGGTACGGAGGCTCCAATGCACAGGATCACAAGAGGCTGCAGAGGGCTGCCTCTCGAGGGCATCTTCAAGAGGCGGTGCCTCAAGAAGGTGGCATCCATCGTTAAGGACCCTCACCACCCGGGACATGCCCTCTTCTCGTTACTACCATCGGGGAGGAGGTACAGGAGCCTGAAGACCCACACTCAACGATTCAGGAACAGCTTCTTCCCCCCCACCATCAGATTTCTGAATGGTCCATGAACCCACGAACACTCCATCATTATTCTTATTTTTGCGCTATGTATTTTTGTAACTCATAGTCATTTTATATGTTTGCACTGTACTGCTGCCGCAAAACAACACATTCCACGTCATATAAGACGGATAATAAATCTGATTCTGATTGGCAAGAAGGGCTGAACAATGGCAGGTCAACTTAATGAAAAGGGAAGGTGATGCATTTTAGGATGACGATTAAAGATATACACAGGGATCGTAGGATGCTAGGAAGTACTGAGAAATAGAGGGATCTTGATATGTCCCAGGTAGATAAGGTGGTATAAAAGAAAAAGCATAAAGAACACTTGCCTTCATTAGCCAGGGCACAGAATATAACAATCAGATTTATTATCACTGACACATGATGTGAAATGTGTTGTTTTGCGGCAGCAGTACAGTGCAAAGACAGAAAATTACTACAAATTACCAAAATAAATAAATAGTGCAAAGAAAAGGAATGATGGGGCAGTGCTCACGGGTTCAGGGACCATTCAGAATCCGATGGCGGAGGGGAAGAAGCTGTTCCTGAAACGTTGAGTGTGGGTCTTCAGGCTCCTGTACCTCCCCCCCGATGGTAGTAACGAGAAGAGGGCATGTCCTGGAGGGTGAGGGTCCTTAGTGATGGACGTCGCCTTCTTGAGGCACCGCCTCTTGAAGATGTCCTCGATGGTGGGGAGGGTTGTGCCTGTGATGGAGCTGGCTGAGTCTACAGCCCTCTGCAGCCTCTTGCAACTCTCTGCATTGGAGCCTCAGTACCAGGCGGTGATGCAACCAGTCAGAATGCTCTGCATCGTACATCTGTAGAAACTTGTAAGAGTGCTTGGTGACGTACCGAATCTCCTCAAACTCCTAACAGAGACCAGGGTGGAGGGGTTATGGTTCAAATATTTCAAACATTGGTTAGACTACAGTTGGAGCACCCTATGCAGTTCTGGTCACTGGATTGTAGGAAGGATGTGGTTGCATTGGAGAGGGTGCAGAGGGGATTCACTGGTGTGTTGCCTGGGATGGAGCGGTTCAGGTGCAAGGAGAGACTGTACAGGCTGGTTGTGTTTTCCTGGGAGCAGAGGAGGCTGAAGCAGGACCTGATAGAAGTGTACAAAATTGTAAGCAGCATTGATAGCACAGAAGGTAGGAAGCTTATACCCTTGACAGCATGGGTTTAAGGCGAGGGATAAGAGGTTCAGAGGGGACCCGAGAAGGATTTTTTTCCCCTAGAGGAGGGCTGGAATCTGGAACGCACTGCCCAAGAGGGTGGTGGAGGCAGAGATTCTCACAAAATTGAAGCACTGAGCTGAGGCAGAGAAGGCTGTGGGCCAAGTGCCGGGGAATGGGACGGACGTAGATGGGTATCTGACAGCCAGCACAGACACAATGGGCCGAAGGGCCTGTTTCCTGACTGTGACTCTATGACAGCACCACTGGGAATGTTGTTTTGGAGAAAGGAGCCTAACCCTTGTCCTTTTTGGAGGGTGACGTGGCTGCCTGCTGACGTTATATTCCCATGCCCAGACATTAACCGACACTGCGACAAGAGCTCACCTCCCCGGCCAGGATGTCCTGTAGTGCAGTCAGGTGAAGGAGGAAGTTGTTCTCCGGAAAGGTGGTTTCGGCGTTGGGGATACAGCTGTGGTTACCTGTGGAGGAGGCCAAAAGTTACACCCGTGTGCACACGTCACCTTCATGCCTGTGTGCCCCCTTGCCTCTCCCCTCACTGGCCCCCACCTCACCTCGCCCCTCTCCCCACTGCTCCCACCTTGCCCCACTGCTCCCACCTCCCTCCACCCCTCACTGGCCCCCCCTCGCCCCTCCCCTCACCACAGCTTCTGCTGCCTCCTCACTGTTCCACTGATGATATCACTGGTGCTCCATTCCTGCCCCCATCAGTACCATACTCTGGTGTTGGAAATTGATCAGTCTGTCTACTCCAGGACTGTACCCACAATATGGAGTCACAAACACGAAGCCACCAGCAGTGTACCTCAACGAGTGACTGAACTGTACTGGCGAGTACTGTAACACATTTCTATACAGCAAAAGACCCATCCAACATTCTTGTACCCTGTATACATCGACAGACACGTCCCCATCGGTACTGTACCCTGGTGTTATACAGTGACAGACCTGTCCCCACCGATTCTGTCCCCCAGTGTAATACAGTGACAGACCCGTCCCCACCGGTACTGTACCCCAGTGTTATACAGTGATAGACCTGTCCCCACCAGTACTGTACCCCGGTGTTACACAGTGACAGACCCATCCCCACCAGTACTGTACCCCGGTGTTACACAGTGACAGACCTGTCCCCACCAGTGCTGTACCCCGGTGTTAAACAGTGACAGTCCCGTCCCCACCGGTACCGTACCCCAGTGTTACATAGTGATAGACCCCTCCCCCAGTGTCCCGTCACTGACTGTATCCCCACTGACGTTAATCCAGCTCCCTCACACCGTCCCTTAGTAATCCCTCTCCCCCAGCGCGTCACTGACTGTATCCCCACTGACGTTAATCCCCCTCCCTCACAGTCCCTCAGTAACCCCTCTCCCCCAGTGTCCTGTCACTGACTGTCACCAGGACTAATTCCTTGCGTTCTGGCAGGAGTGTTAACGTTGCTGTGACAGCGAGGGCGATGTTGATCTGTGGTTAGCCCCTATGCTCCACTTTGGTTACTTACAGCAGCTCTGTAGGATGTACAGTCCGGATCCCTCACAGTTCAGAAACTCGCCGCTCTCTGTGGAGACACCCAAACCATCAGTGCATTAATTTACCCCCCCCCCCCAGCACACACACAGCCTCTTCCACCAGAGAACACAAGAACCACACAGTCACTTCTAAACTTCCCGGGGATTCAGTCATAGAGCAATACGGCACGGATACAGGCCCTTCAGCCCAACCAGTCCATGCCGACCACGGTGCCCACCCAGCTAGTCCCAATTTCCTGCATTCGGCCCATATCCCTCCAAGCCCCTCCCCTCCAAATGCTTCTTAAATGACACTGTTGTACCTGCCTCACCCACTTCCTCTGGCAGCTCGTTCCATATACTCACCACCCTCTGTGTGAAAAAGTTGCCCCTCAGGTCCCTTTTCAATCTCTTCCCTCTCACCATAAACCTATGCCCCCTAGTTTTGGACTCCCCTACCCTGGGGAAAAGACTGTTACCGTCCACCTATCTATGCCTCTCATAATTTTAAACATCACCCCTCATTCTCCTATGCTCCAAGGAATAAAGACCCAGCCTGGCCAACCTCTCCCTATAACTCAGGCCCTCGAGTCCTGGCAACATCCTCGTAAATCTTCTCTGTGCTCTGTCCAGTTTAATCACATCTTTCCTGTAACAGGGCGACCAACTGTACACAGTACTCCAAGTGCAGCCTCACCAATGACTTATACAATACAATGTCCCAACTCCTAAACTCAGTGCCCTGACTGAAGGCCAGCATGATAAATGCCTTTTTCACCTCCCTGTCTAACGCTTTCAATGAGCTATGCACTTGTACTCTGTTCCATTACACTCCTTAGTGCCCTACCATTCATAGTACACGTCCTATGCTGGTTTGACTTTCCACGTCACGGGGGACAGAGACGGAGAAGGAGCAGGGAAGTAGGATGTCCCACACTGCCCTTCCAAAGAGCTAGCTCAAAGTCAATGGGTACTACCGAATACTGAAAGGGTGGGGTAGAGTGGATGTGGAGAGGATGTTTCCATCACTGGGAGAGTCTATGGACCAGAGGGCACAGCCTCAGAATAAAGGGACGTCCCTTTAGAACTGGGGTGAGGAGGAATTTCTTCAGCCAGAGGGTGGTGAATCTGTGGAATTCGTTGCCACAGAGGGCTGTGGAGGCCAAGTCGTTGGGTGTAATTAAGGCAGAGACTGAGAGGTTCTTGACTGGTAAGGGTGTTAAGGATTAGGGGGAGAAGGTGGGAGAGTGGGATTGAGAGGGAAAAATAAATCAGCCATGACTGAATGATGGAGCAGACTCGATGGGCCGAATGGCCTAATTCTGCCATTTTCACCCTAATGTCTTATGGGTCAAATGGCCTGAGCCGTTGGGTATTTCCTGTGTTTTCTGATTTTGTTTCGGGTACAAATAGAGACACACACACACGTTATACAGAAACAGCTGTACATCTCGAACACCTACCTCTCTCGATGTCTTTGTACAACTGGTCAATGAACCCATCCAGCTCCTCTCGAAGTTGCCCAGGAAGCTCGAGTGCGTCACAGCCGTGGACCCACTGACTCAGTGAGCTGAAACAGAAACAGTTCACTCATCGAAACAGGAGGACATTCAGCCCTTTCAGACTATATCATGGGAACCCCAAACCTGTTGCACACCCGTCATAAGACGTTCTATCGAAAAGCAAGTCTCTCTCTTCAGTTTCTGAATCCATAAAGACTCCCTTCTCCCTCTGAGAGTAGCCAAGAGTTTGGAATGTAGCTGGTCCCCACTCCAATGAAGGCAGGAAGATGGGAGGATTGGTGGGAAAATTTCATTACAGGAAGGTTGTGGAGACTATGGAGAGGGTGAAGAAGAGGTTCACCAGGATGCTGCCTGGATCAGAGGGTATGAGCTATAAGGAGAGGCTGGACAAACCTGGGTTGTTCTCCCCAGAGCATTGGAGGCCGAGGAGAGATCTGATAGAGGGTTTTAAAATTATGAGGGGCATAGATAGGGTAGACAATCAGAGTCTGTTCCCCAGGGTGGGGGGAGGGGGGGTGTTGGGTGGAGTCTAAAGGCAACGTGAGGGGCAAGTTTTTTACACAGAGAGTGGTAGGTGCATATAATAGGATACCAGGGGCAGTAGTGGAAACAGGCGCTTGGTGGAGTTTGAGGCTTTTAGATAGGCACATGAACGTGAAGGGAGTGGAGGGATGTGGATGATACACAGGAGGACATTTAGTGTAAATTAGCATCAAGATCAGCACAACACCGTGACCCTAGTTCTGGATTCTCCAACAAGAGGGAGGCCGAGGAGTTGCCCGTCCATCCCCGTCACTGGGTCACAACTCACCTGGTCCCAATGCCTTGTCCATTGGTTCCAACCAAAGCAAACAGCGAGCGGAATCCCTCTGGTGTAAACCACTGCAAGAGACAGAGAGCTGGTGAGGGCAGGGCTGAGAGAATGGGGGTGTCGGGGGGGGGGGGGGGGGGGGGGCGGGGGCGGGTTTTGGTCACGGGGGAACGGGTGAGTGAGTGGGGGGGGTGAGAGGACAGGTGAAAGTGTGTGGAGGGGGAGGGCGGGGAAGGGCAGAGGGGGGGAAAACAAAGTACGATACTGAAACGAAGCAACAAACGATGAAGAATGTGGCTGCGGAGTACCATTACCAGTGGATCCTCACTGACCCAGTGAGGATTTTGGTTTAGCCTCTGGGCAGTGTTTACCTGGCTGAGGCTCTCCTCATACAGAGCTTTGGTGAAGAGCTGCCGTAGCATTTCCAGCTGACCCTGAAAGCAAGCAGCAAGATGTGAAACCACCAATGAGATCTGGCACTGCGTGGTAACAGCATGAGCAATCGGAGGCCATTCAGCCCTATCAGCCTGTAACACAGGAACAGGAGGCCCCCTGAGCTTCAAGTCTGTTACACAGAAACAGAGGCAGCCCTGGGCTATTTGCCGACCTCTCTCTGACCCCAGTACGGAACCTCTTGTTGATGCAGAGAGCTGTACAGGATAGAAACAGGCCCTTCGGCCCACCTAGTCTATGCCGACCATCACACCTATTTCCCTCTGTGATTCTATTTCCCTCTGTGCTCTGTTCATTCAAGTACCTGTCCCGATGCCTGTCTTAAATATGTCACAGAGTTATAGAGTCATACAGCACAGGAAAAGGCCCTTCAGCCCAACAGGTCCATGCTGACCAAGATTCCCATCTAAACTAGTCCCATTTGCCCGCATTTGGCCCATATCCCTCTGAACCTTTCCCATCCAGGTACCTGTCCAAGTACCTTTTAAATGTTGTTAATGTACCTGCTTCAACCACTTCCTCTGGCAGCTCGTTCCACATATGGACCACCCTCTTGGAGGGGAGAAGTTGCCCCTCAGGTTTCTATTAAATCTCTCCCCTCTCACCTTAAACCTGTGCCCTCTAGTTCTTGATGCTCCAACCCTGAGAAAAGGACTGTGTGCATTCACTCTATGTCCCTCATGATTTTATACACCTCTATAAGATCACTCAGCAGGTCGAGCAGCATCTGTGGGGGAAAGGAATGGTCAACCTTGTGGGTCAAGAGGCTGCATCGGGACCGTCCTTTCCCCCCCCACAGACGCTGCTCGGATTCACTGAGTTTCTTCCAGTAACTTTCCCCACCACTGATGTTTGGCTCACCAGCCTGTAGGTCCCCGGCTTGTCCTTGCAGCCCTTCTTAAATAAAAGGCACAATATTATCCATCTTCCAGTCTTCCTGTAGCTCACCTGTGACTAACGAAGGTACAAAAATCTCTGCCACGGCCCCAGCAATCTCCTATCTTGCTTCCCATAATATCCCTAGTCAGGCCCAGGGATTTATCCACCTCTAAGTGTTTCAAGACCTCCAACACCTCCTCCTTCATGATGTTGACATGCTCCAGGATAACACTGTTCCCTCTCATACACTCACTAGCTTCCACGACCTCCTCCGTGGTAAACACAGACGAGAAGAGTTGTGCCAACGCAGTGAATGCAGTGATGTGAGTGCAACACATACCTTGAACTTGTCCCCGATCAGTTTATGAACGATCAGCTCCTCCTCATTGGCCGTTCGGCTGCAGAACTGAGAGAAGAGCTTCATCCAGCGGCTTTTGTCTTTAGCCTTTAGGTAGAAAGTCACACAGGTAGAAGTTAGTTAAACTGGCACACGGCACGCAATCCCCTGCAGTCCCGAGCCACGGCCATTGAGGTAAGGTTCAACAACAGGCACCTCCCAGCTTTGATGGCCTTAAAAAGATAGACATGGATGAAAAGGTATAAATGTTCACGGCACAAGACAAGATAGGGAAGACATGGTTAAACTGGAAAGAGTGCAGAAAAGATTTACGAGGATGTTGCCAGGACTCGAGGGCAGGTACAATATTATCAACTAAGAAACAAGTAGAGGTGTCAGAGGTACATGGAGGGATATGGAGGAATGCAGAAAATTAGGACTAGCTAGGTGGACAACACGGTCGGCATGGATTCGTTCAGCCGAAGGGGCTGTATCCGTGCTGCATTGCTCTATGACTCTACAATAACACCAACATTAAACAGACGAACGATATTTAATGCAGTACTGCAGACTTTAGGTGAATAAAGACGAGATCCATCCAGTTGTAATGTGCTTGAAGCCCCGAGGTACACTGATAATGCTCAGCAATCGATCGGTCTAAAACAGTCCAGATATAAAGGGGAAATTACTCTCCCTTGACCCCATAATGCAGAGCTTAGAGAATCAAATGTCCAAAGTCACTGTTCTATTTGTGTACTCACCACCTTGTGCCCATTCTTATGGTGACACAGATGATGGTTATTCGACCCATCAGGTCCATTCCGACTCACAGGGAAGCAATCCCGTCACTCCTATTTCCCCCCTCATTTCCTTGTGGTTCTGCTGCCTGTTCTCCCTCACGTCTATCCACTCCCCTTTGATTCTTTTCGCAACATACCAACACGAGGGGCAATTTATAGTGGTTAATTAACCTGCCGGCATTTCTTTGGGAGGTGTGAGGAAACCAGAGCACCTGGGGGAAACTGGTAAGGCCACATGGGGAACATACAAACTCCATACAGACAGCATCGCTCAGGATTGAACCTGGATCCTTGGAGCTATGAGGCAGCACCATTAACCACTATGTCACTATGCTGCCCCTGCCGTCTTAAAACGCTTGTTGACATATGCCATTATTTTATTTTCTCAAAAATCTATCAACTCTCTCTTCTCTCCTCTTCCATCGGGTAGAAGATACAGGAGCCTGAGGGCACGTACCACCAGACTTAAGGACAGCTTCTACCCCACTGTGATAAGACTATTGAACTGTTCCCTTATACAATGAGATGGACTCTGACCTCACGATCTATCTTGTTGTGACCTTGCACCTTATTGCACTGCACTTTCTCTGTAGCTGTGACACTTTACTCTGTACTGTTTTTACCTGTACTACATCAATGCACTCTATATTAACCCAATGTAACTGCACTGTGTAATGAACTGACCTGTACAATCGGTTTGCAAGACAAGTTTTTCACTGTACCTCAGTACAAGTGACAATAATAAATGAATACCAACACCATTGGCTTCTACCCATTGACACTCACCAAACTCACCACTGGAAGTATCCTATCTAGAGGCATCACGGCTTGGTACAGCAACTGCTCTGCCCGGGACCGCAAGAAACTGCAGAGAGTTGTGGACACAACTCAGTACATCACGGAAACCAGCCTCCCCTCCATGGACTCTGTCTACACTTCTCGCTGCCTCGGTAAAGCAGCCAACATAATCGAAGACCCCACCCACCCCGGACATTCTCTCTTCTCCCCCCTCCCACGGACAGAAGATACAAAAGCCTGAAAGCATGTACCGCCAGGCTCAAGGACAGCTTCTATCCCGCTGTTATAAAACTATTGAACAGTCCCCTAGTATGCTAAGATGGACTCTTGACCTCAATCTACCTCATTATGGCCTTGTACCTTATTGTCCGCCTGCACTGCACTTTCTCTGTAACTGTAACACTTTATTCTGTATTGTTTTCCTTTGTATTACCTCGATGTACTCATGTAATGAAATGATCTGTATGGATGAAATACAAACAAAGTTTTTCACTGTACCTCGGTACACGTGGCAATAATAAACCAACTATCCAGGGAGACTGCTCCACTCAACACATGCACAATGTAGAGTCATAGAGTAAAACAGCATGGAAACAGGTCCTTCGGCCCAACTAGTCCATGCTGACCATGATGCCCGCCAAGCTAGTCCATTTGCCCGTGTTTGGCCCATATCCCTCGAAACCCCTGGTTGACCATTTTGCAGTCTTGGCCTGGAAGTTGTTATGGGAACAGCAGTGTGACTCTCAGCATTCATCACTACAACAGGGTAATTTCTCGAGTTTGCACATGCACAGTTAAACAGGCGGTGCAGTGGGCAGAGCCGCTGTCTCACAGCTCCAGAGACCCGGGTCCGATCCCGACCTCAGGTACCATCTTCGTCGAGTTTGCACATTTGTGTGACCGTTTGTGGGTTTTCCCTGGGTGCTCCGGTTTCCTCCCACATCCCAAAGATGTTCGGGTTGAAAGGTTAATTGGCTGCTGTAAATTTCCCCTGCAGTTGATGAGAATGTGGGGAGAATAAAGTTGGATTAGTGTCAATGGATAGCTGATGGTTGGCAGGGACGTGGTGGGCTGAAGGGCCTGTCTCCCTGCTGCATCATTCTGTGACTCAATAACCCAGAAGCCTCGATCTTGCACAGGGAGCACAGCGGTGACACTCTCCAGTGTAATCAGTGGAAGCCAACAGACTGACAAGATCTTCGGGTATTTTAAGCCATAATTACTGCTCTATAACCTCTTTAGCCTGAAAGTAGTTTTAATGTGTGGAATGCAATAATAATTAATTTTCATCTTATATTTAGTCACAGTCATACAGCAGGGAAACAGGCCCTTCGTCCCAACTCGTCCATGCCAACCGTGTTGTCCAGTGAGCTAGTCCCACCTGCCAGTGTTTGGCCCATAGCCCTCTAAACCTCTGCTATCCATGATGACTTTTAAATGTTGCTAATGTGCTGCCTCAGCCACTATTTCTGGCAGCTTTGGCAACTTATAATTCTCAAGAGCTCTATCTGATTTTTGCTTCCTAAACCTTAAATATGCTTCCTTCTTCCTTTCAACTAAACCTTCCACCTCTCTTGTCAACCATGGTTCCTTCACCCGACCATCCTTTCCTCGTCTCAGTGGGACAAACCTATCTAGACCCCCATGCAAGTGGTCCCTAAACAACCTCCACATTTCTGCGGTGCACTTACCAGAGAACAGCTGTTCCTAGTTACGCTCCCAAGTTCTTGCCTAATACCATCGTAATTTGCCCTCCTCCAATTAAATACTTTACCATAATGTCAGCTTCTATCTTTGTCCATGGCTGTGCTAAAGGTCAGGGAGTTGTGGTCACGATCCCCGAAATGCTCGCCCACCGAGAGGTCTGTCACCTGACCAGATTCATTGCCTAATACGTGATCCAGCATGGCCTCTGCTCTAGTCAGCCTGTCCACATACCGTGTCAGGAATCCTTCCTGTACACACCTAACAAATTCCACCCCATCTAATCCTTTTGCACTAAGGAGATGCCAGTCAATATTAGGGAAGGTGAAGTCACCCATGATAACAACCCTGTCATTTTTGCACCTTTCCAAAATCTGCCTCCTTATCTGCTCCCCAGTGTCCCAATGGCTATTTGGGGGCCTATAGAATACTCCCAATAGAGTGATCGCTCCCTTCCTGTTTCTGACTTCCAGCCACACTGACTCAATAGATGATCCTTCTATGATGTCCTCCCTTCTTACAGCTGTGACGCTATCCCTGATTAGCAATGCCATCCCACTCCCCCGCCCTATCCCTCTTGAAACATCTAAAGCCCAGAAACTCAAGCAGCCACTCCTGCCCTTGCGACAGCCAAGTCTCTGTAATGGCCACAACACTGTAATTCGATGTACTGACCCATGCTCTGTTCATCACCCCTATTCTTAACACTTCTCACACGAAGGTAAACACACTTCAACCCATCTAACTGACTGCAGTTATGCCCCGTCCCCCACCTGTCCTTCCTCACCTTCTCTGTACACTTCGCATCTACTTCTACACCGACTGATCCATCCTCTATAATCTAACACTCCGGTTCCCATCCCCCTGCCAAGCTACTTTAAACCCTCCCCAACAGCTCGAGCAAACCTGCCCGCAAGGGCATTGGTCCCTCTCCAGTTCAGGTGTAACCTGTCCCTTTTGTACAGGTCGTACCTTCCCCAGAAGAGATCCCAATGATCCACAAATCTGAACCCCTGCCCCCTGCACCAACTCCTCAGCCACTCGTTGGTCTGCCGTACCTTCCTATTCTTTCTCTCCCTGGCGCGTGGCACAGGCAGCAATCCAGAGATTACCACCCTTGAGGTCCTGCTTCCTAACTCCCAATGCTCCATCTTCAGGACTTCATCCCTTATCATACCCATGTTGTTGGTGCCAATGTGCACCATGACTTCTGGCTCCTCCCACTTAAGAACCCGATCCGAGACGCCCCTGACCCTGGCGCCCAGGAGTCCTGTTCTTGTCCACAGAATCTCCTGTCCCCCTAACCAACGAATCCCCTATCACTATCGCACTCCTCCCCCCCCCCCCCCCCCCACAGAGCGAGACTCAGGGCCAGAGACCCGGCCGTGGCTCTCCACTGGTGATTCATCCCCCAACAGCATCCAAAACCATACACCTGTTATCAAGGGAAATGGTCACTGGGGTATCCTGTACCGACTGTCTGTTCCTTTTCCCTCCCCTAACCGTCACCCGACTACCTACATCCCACACCCTGGATGTAACTGCCTCCTGGTAACTCCTATCCATCATCTCCTCAGCTTCCTGAATGACCTGGAGTTCATCCAGCTCCGGCTCCCTAACGTGGTCTGTGAGGAGCTGCAGCCAGATGCACTTCCTGCAGGAAGTCATCAGGGACACTGGAGGTCTCCCTGACTTCCCACATGCTACAGGAGCAGACCTGCCCTGACCGGCATTCCCACTGTTCCATACAAAGAAAATTACAAATAACAGCGAAGGAAAGAGAACCTACCAGAAGCCTCCGCTCACCTACTCCACGCCAAAGACTCAGCTCCCCACCCTAACACTGTCCACTCACACAATGGCCGCTCGCTTGACCCTAACTTCTTTTTATTGGCTAATTCACTAATCAACAGGCCTATCAACTCACCACAGTAACAAGAGCAACAACAACAGGCCTACCTTTTCAAACTGCTTCCCACTCTCGTTCTCACGCATAGGAGCAGAATTAGGCTATTTGGCCCATTGAATCTGTCCACCATCCAATCATGGCAGATATTTTTCAATCCCATTCTCCGGCCTTCTCCCTATAACCCTTAACCCCCTTACCAATTAAGAACCTCTCAGTCTCTGCCTTAAGTACACCCAATGACTTGGCCTCCACAGCCCTCTGTGGCAACGAATTCCACAGATTCACCACCCTCTGGCTGAAGAAATTCCTCCTTGGAACGTCCCTATATTCTGAGACTGTGCCCTCGGATCCTAGACTCTCCCAGTGATGGAAACATCCTCTCCACATCCACTCTATCCAGACCTTTCAGTATTCAGTAGGTTTCAATGAGATTCCCCCCTCATCCACCTGAACTCCATCGAGTACAGGCCCAGAGACATCAAATGCTCCTCATACATCAAGCCTTTCATTCCTGGGATCATTCTTGTGAACTTGCATCAAGTTAGATTAAGCATTCAATGAGGCAAAAGTGCTACTTAGAGCTACAACAAACACTGTGGATGTTTTTTATATTCAAGGCAGATGAGATACCTGGTCACTTTTCCTGATCTGTCTGCACACCATATCTGGATAATTTTGGTCGAAATAATCCACACTGCTTATTGGTTCTCATTGAACCCACCAAACGCAGCCTGTGGCCCCATACCCATCTTTGGTCCAAAGTCAGGGAGTCTCTTTAATTACCTGTTTCACTATGGCAACCATTCTGGCCATTAGCATAATGCTCGCAGTCTCTGGAGGGTAATGCATATTCCTGAAATAGAGGGAGAGTATTTATTTATCACTGAATCTCTGCACTATATACATACACATCTATACAGTCTTCAGGAAAGTAGAGTCAGAGGACGGGGGCAACAGAACCCAGAGTGAGCACTGATTCACCAAACATTGCTGAGTAAGTGCACTGTTGGGTTTCCTCCGGGTGCTCCGGTTTCCTCCCACATTCCAAAACACGTACGGGTTAGGAAGTTGTGGGCATGCTACGTCGGCGCCGGAAGTGTGGCGACACTTGTGGGCTGCCCCCCAGAACACTCTACACAAAGATGTATTTCACTGTGTGTTTCGATGTACATGTGACTAATAAAGATATCTTATCTCACCTTACCTTCCAGCTTCATGCTGATGGTTGAGAGAAGGCCCACGGGGTGGTAGTTGGATGTTTCAGGACTTCTCCCTGCTTTTTGTGAGTCAGCAGCTTTAAATTCCTGCGCATTACGAGGTTTGGCTTGTCACCGAACACTCTAACAAACTTCTACAGATGTACTATTGAAAGTATCCTGACTGGTTGCATCACGGTCTGGTACGGCAGTTCAAATGTGCAGGAACGTCAGGAGCTACAGAGAGTAGTGGACTCAGCCCAACACATCACGGGCACATCCGTCCCCACCATCGGGAGTATCTACAGGAGACACTGCCTCAAGAAGGCAATGTCTATCATCAAAGATCCCCACCATCTGGGCCATGCCACCTTCTCGCAGCTACCATCAGACAGGAGGTACAGAAGCCTGAAGTCCGACACCACCAGGTTCAGGAACAGCTACTTCCCTTCAACCATTCGGTTCTTGAACCAACCGGCACAACCCTAATCACTACCTCAGTATAGCAACACTGGGACCACTTTTCACTATAATGGACTTTTTTTTGTTCTATTTGTGTTCTGTCCTGTAAAAATTAAACATAAATTATACACAATTTATGTTTTTCTTGTGAATGCTGCTTATCTGATGCTCTGCGCCTATGATGCTGCTGCAAGTAAGTTTTTCACTGCACCTGTGCAAATGGACCAACGTGGGGATTGTTCCCCATTGTCAGACAGATACCAGTGTTGTAAATACACAGGAACAGTTCGTCTGGAGAGACAACTAGTTCTGGGTCTTCAGGACAACAGTAGATTGAAGAATATCTTTTTTTTTTGGGCAGCCTCACTGCCATTTTTAAAGCCTGGCTTTTGATTTCCAAATCTACACACAGTTCAGATTTCCAAACCACGATGTGAACTCCCATCGATCGGGATTATTGAACCAAAGGCTGGAGCAACGACCCAACAAAATAACTCTACCCCACAGTAATCAGAATCGGACACACGTTAGGTTTGGCCTGTGAACGAGGGCTGAAGGTTGACACTAACCTCCATCCTTCCTGCAGCTTGTTCAGAGGGTGCTGGGGGTCATCCTTTGAAGGACCAAGGCACAGGACCTGATGATATTGCTTCAGTGCAGCCTGTTTACACTCAGTGCTGCAGTAGAGTACCTAGGGAAACAAACTCGACAATTAGCAGGTCAGCAATGCAACAGTACATCCCACTCTGCAAGAGAGCCCACATTCCTCCACATAACATGAAGAAGGTGACTATGGAAACAATGGATGCATTGGTTGTCATCTCCCAGACTTCAAAAAGTTCCACAACGGTTCTCAGAGATCAGAGGGCAGCACATGTAAACCCGCTGTTTCGGAGGGAGAGAAGACACAGGGAACTATAGACCAGCTAGCCGGACATCATCAGCAGGCAAATGCAACAATCTATTGCATAGGTTGAGCGAGCTCGGGTTTTTCTCTTTAGAGAGGAGGAGAATGAGAGATGACTTGATAGAGGTGTACAAGATGATAAGAGGCACAGATCAAGTGGACAGTCAGAGACTTTTTCCCCAGGGTGACAATGACTAACACGAGGGGACATAATTTTAAGGTGATTGGAGGAAGGTATAAGGGGGATGTCAGAGGCAAGTGTTTTTGTTTTACACAGAGAGTGGTGGGTGTGTGGAATGCACTGCCTGCAGAGGTTGTGCTGGCAGATACATTAGGGACATTTAAGAGACTCTTAGATAGACACATGAATGATAGAGAAATGGGGGGCTATGTGGGAGGGAAGGGTTAGATAGATCTTAGAGCAGGATAAAATGTCAGAACAACATTGTGGGCCGAAGGGCTTGTAGTGTTCTATGTTCTATACCGCCCCATCACACACTCCCGGGGTTAGACACAGAGTGAAGCTCCTCTACACTGTCCCATCACACACTCCTCTTCTCATTATTACCATCGGGGAGGAGGTACAGGAGCCTGAAGACCCACACTCAACGATTCAGGAACAGCTTCTTCCCCTCCGCCATTGGATTTCTAAACAGTCCATGAACCCATGAACACTACCTCGTTATATTTATGTAACTTATAGTAATTATTGTCTTGCACTGTACTGCTGCTGTAAAACAACAAATTTCACATCATACAAGTCAGTGATAATAAATCTGATTCTGGCAGGGGCTGATAATTGACAAGTGGGTTCATGCCACAAATATACCAGGCAATGAACATCTCCGGCAAGCAAGAGAGAACTTAACTACCTACCCTTGACGTGCAATGGCACTGCCATTGCTGAGTTCACATCGTGGGGGGGTCACCACTGACCAGAAGCTCAACCAGACCAACCACATAATACCGTGGCTACAAGAGCAGGTCAGTGACTCACCCCCTGACACCCCAAGACCGTTCCACCATCTACAGGGCACGTCAGGAGTGTGATGGTACACCCTCCACTTGTCTGGATGCGTGCAGCTCCCACAACTCTCAAGAATTATAAAAGCCTCCCTCACCTGGCACATAGGACAAGTATCAAAGAGCTCCTTCCGGACAGTGCACTGCTCTGGATGGGGAAGGTTCAGGCTGGGATTTCCCGACAGTCTTCTGCTGTTCTCCTCGGCTGTCTCCAGCGACCTCATACAGTGATCACATGCTGCGGAGAAATCCAAACACAGGAAGATGCAGTGAAGCTGCTTTTCCACTGTCCCATTGCTACACTCCCGGAGAAAATCCCCCTCCATACTGGGTCAGGGGACTTCCCTGTTGGTTCGGTCCTGCGTGTAGCCAGGGTGGCCATTCACAGGTCCAAGCAGTGGGCCGTTGAGAGATTACCTACCCCAGGAGAGGGAGCAGGCAGTGACTCGTTGGAGGCTTTCTGGAACCAATGACAGGGACTGGGGTGCACCGTGGACAGCAAGGACATGGGTTTAATTTAAACATTTGTCAAAAATAGATTTTAAAGAAAAGAAGTTGCTCAGATGCAGGGTACAACTCTCTCCACATCGTCCCGTCACACACTCCCGGGGTCAGACACAGGGTGAAGCTCCCTCTACACTGTCCCATCACACACTCCCAGGGTCAGACACAGGGTGAAGCTCCCTCTACACCATCCCATCACACACTCCTACCCTTCAGAATCCTCTAAATTTCTCCCCTCTCACCTTAAATCTGTGCCCTCTAGTTCTAGACTCCCCTGCCCTGGGAAAAAAAAATTCAATCTATCCTATCTATGCCCCCTTATAATTTTATAAACCTCTATAAGGTCAACTCTCAGCCACATTCATTAACACAGACTATCCAGTTTCTCCTTATAACTACAGCCCTCTGTTCCACGAAACACCCTGGTGAATCTCCTCTGCACCCTCTCTATTATTACCACATCCTTCCTGTATGGTGGTGACCAGAATTGTACACAATACTCCAAGTGCAGTCTAACCAAAGTTTTGTACAACTGCAGCAAGATTCTTCAAGTAGCAGCTGATAAGGAGGGTTGACAATGTCTGTAATGGAGCCTTTGCAATCCCCAGTACTGCTGGGTTTTTAGAACAATCACACAGAAATTGCCAAGCTTCAGTTCCATGACATGGTTTGTTGACCTACTTGCGGTGGTGAGATTTGAACTCCTAAAGTCAAAGTCGACTTTATTGTCATCTGCACAAGTCCATGTGTGCACAGGTGCAATGAAAAACTTGCAGCAGCATCACAGGCACATAGCATCAGATAAGCAGCATTCACAAGAAAAACACAAATTAAACACAATTTTTAAAAGAAAGAACATAATTAAAACAAAAAAATTCCATTTTAGTGCAAAGTGATTAAAGTGGTCATAGTGTTGCTACACTGTAGTGATTAGTGTTGTGCAGGTTGGTTCAAGAACTGAAAGGTTAAAGCTGTTCCTGAACCTGGTGGTGTGAGACTTCAGGCTTCTGTACCTCCTGCCCGATGGGAGCTGTGAGAAGATGGCACGGCCCGGATGGTGGGGATCTTTGATGATGGATGTTGCCTTCTTGAGGCAGCGCCTCCGGTCGATACTCCCGATGGTGGGGAGGGATGCGCCCCTGAATTGCTAATGTAGTGCTCGACCATCCAGCGACTGTGCCCAGAAGGTTGCCACCAAAGGGTAGAGATTTCCAGTGGCTATCTGAGTCTGATTTATATAAACGTCAGAAAGTATTAAACTGGGTGGGGATCTCCTCTCTGGAAAAGTGAAATCTGAGAGATGAGTGGATCAAGATTTTTAAGCAAGTTGTTGGGGTAGAGCTAGAGAAGATGTTGGAGCTGTATTTGTTAGATAAGCATATGGAGGAATTTAAAATAGAGGGATATGTGGGAGGAAGGGGTTAGATAGTCTTAGGTGAGGTTTAAAGGTCGGCACAACATGGTGGTCCGAAGGGCCTGTATTGTGCTGTACTGTTCTATGTTCTATGAAAACTTCGGTTAGGGCACACTTGGAGTATTGTGTGCAGTTCTGGTCACCCCATTATAGGAAGGACGTGGCTTTGGAGAGGGTGCAGAAGAGGTTCACCAGGATGCTGCCTGGATTAGAGGGTATGAGCTATGAGGAAAGGTTGGACAAACTTGGGTTGTTTTCTCTGGAGCATTGGAGGCTGAGGGGAGACCTGATAGCAGTTTATAAAATTATGAGAGGCAGAGATAGGGTAGACAGTCAGAATATTTAACCCCCAGGATGGAAATGTCAAATACTAGAGGGCATAGGTTTAAGGAGAGGGGTGAAAGTTTAAAGGAGATGTGCAGGCCAAGTTTTTTTTTACACAGAGTGGTGGGTCCCTGGAACACACTGCCAGGGAAAGTGGTGGATGCAGATACAACAGCAACATTTAAGAGACATTTAGACAGACACATGAACAGGCAGGGAAGGAAGGGATATGGACCAGGTCATAGTCATAACAGAAACGGGCCCTTCAGTCCAACTCATCCATGCCAACCAAGGTGCCTACCTGAGCTAGTCCCATTTGCCTGCATTTGGCCCCTATCCCTCTAAACCTTTCCTGTCCATGTAACTGTCCAAATGTCTTTTACCTGCTACCATTTCGTCTGAAAGCTCATTTCATATACCCTCCATCCTCTGTATGAAATATTTTCCTGAGGTCCCCTTTAAACCTTCCCCCCTCACCTTAAACTGCAGTAAGATATGCAGTTTAAATCAGCATCATGGTTGGCACAGACACAGCGGGCCAAAGTGCTTGCTCCTACGATGTACTGTTTTATGCTCCATGGTTCCTCCTCCAGCAGAAGAGACTGGAACCACAGATTAATGAAAGCCATAAATATATCCAATAGGGAACCTTGGAGAAGTAGCTTTACTCAGTGATAGAATTTGAAACCAAGTGCATTGATCCAGTCAAAGTGATGCTGGATGAAGGAGAAATGGAAATAAGAACAGAGGGGAAAGGGGCGGGAGAAGATGTGTGGGGAATCAACTCTGAGGGGCATGTTAACATAGTGGCTGGCACATTGTTCCAGAGATACAAGTTTAAATTTCACCATGTCAAGTGATTAGTTAGTCAAAGAGCAATACAGCACGGATACAGGCCCTTTGGCCCAACCAGTCCATGCCGACCACCGTGCCCACCCAGCTAGTCCCAATTTCCTGCATTCGGCCCACATCCCTCCAAGCCCCTTCCCTCCATGTACCTGTCCAAGTGCTTCTTAAATGATACGGTTCTACCTGCCTCACCCACTTCCTCTGGCAGCTCGGTCCATATACTCACCACCCTCTGTGTGGAAAAGTTGCCTCTCAGGTCCCTTTTAAATCTTTCCCCTCTCACCCTAAACCTATGCCCCCTAGTTTTAGACTCCCCTACCCCGGCGAAAAGACCATCCACCTTATCTATGCCTCTCATAATTTTAAACATTTCTATAAGGTCGCCCCTCATTCTCCTACATTCCAAGGAATAAAGACCCAGCCTGGCCAACCTCTCCCTATAACTCAGGCCCTCGAGTCCTGGCAACATCCTCGTAAATCTTTTCTCCACTCTTTCCAGTTTAACCACATCTTTCACACAAATTGAAAATTGATTAAGAAGTAAATCTGGAGTAAAAAGCTACTGGTTGTCACAAAAACCTATCTGGTTTACTGATGTCCTTCAGAAAAGGAAATTTGCCATCTCCACTTGGTCTGGTTTAAATGTGACCTCAGAATCTTAACTGTCCTGCACAATAGCCCAGAAAGACAGTCTGTTCAAGAGACAACTAAGGAATCAGCAAGCCTGGACTTGGATCCTTACCTCTGTACTTGTACAAGGCGTTCCAGAGAAATTGGGCAGAAACCAAGGGCTGCTCCACAAAGATCGTCTCTCCTTTCCTTATAGCCTTAGTGGCAAAGAGTCCCTTTCCCTTCGACACAAGAGAGTGCAAAAATGGATCAATCTCATCAAAAGCAGAAGGCTGTGTACCCCTAAAAGCCTGGTCAAAGTGCCAGGAAGTCCCTTAACCAAGACAATAATACAGGCTGAAAGTGTTGAATGAGTGCGTCCACTGCTCTCTTCCACCACTTCTACTGCTTCCAACATTCTATTCACACCTGACGATGTTGCCCGTTTGCTGGGTCTGCTCCCATGGATGTTCTTAAAGCATCAGGACCCACCACTGGAGCAAGCAACCCTCTTCACAATGTCAACACTTTCAGGGAGCTATGGTCTTTCACCCAAAGGTCTCCCCTAAGGTCCCTGCAATTTGCTGTGTACCTCCTGCCAGTAGGAGTTGACCCAACATGCTTTACTTCACACTTGTCTGGATTGTGGGACATTCTCTCTTCTCTCCTCTTCCATCGGGTAGAAGATACAGGATCCTGAGGGCACGTACCACCAGACTTAAGGACAGCTTCTACCCCACTGTGATAAGACTATTGAACGGTTCCCTTAAACAATGAGATGGACTCTGACCTCACGATCTACCTTGTTGTGACCTTGCACCTTATTGCACTGCATTTTCTCTGTAGCTGTGACACTTTACTCTGTACTGTTATTGTTTTTACCTGTACTACATCAATACACTCTGTGCTAACTCAATGTAACAGCACTGTGTAATGAATTGACCTGTATGATCGGTTTGTAAAACAAGTTTTTCACTGTATGTCGGTACAAGTGACAATAATAAACCAATACCAATAAATTCAGTGCATTTCTCCTCTGGGTAATTTCCCCAGGAATTATTCCTCCAGATATATTCCACCCCTTTCCCCCGGTCACACTAACACATGGATACATTCCCAGAAGCATACTTTCCGCAACCTTCACTCTCCAGGTACACTCAATCCCATCACACTCCCCTGGGTGCAATAATCCCCAGTTTCCCTCACCACCCCTGCCTCACCTTCACACCTTCCTCTCCTACCCCCTCATACACACAAACCCCCCAAACCCCCCTCCCTGACCACTCACCACCCCCCCATAGACCCCTATCCCTAGACCCCTTCACCAAACCCACAGACCCCGCCATCCCCAGACCCCCTCACCACCCCCAGCTCACTGACCCCCTCGCCCTCTCCCCCACCCCTCTCACCTTCCCCCCAATAACCCCCGCACCACACTAACTCAATCCCCAGGCCTCTCACCACCCCCGCCTCACTGACCCCACTTACCCTCTCCCCTTGTGCCTCCCCCAGATCCCCGTCCCCACACCCCCACCTCACGGATCTTCCCCATCCCCAGACACTCCCGTCCTGATCCCACACCCCCACCTCTCACCCCCTCACTGTTTCCCCTCCCCCAATAAGCCCCCCACCTCACTAACTCCATCCTCTCACCACCCCCTCCTCACTGACCTCCCTCACCCCCACACTGACCCCTCTCATCATCCCCAGACACCCCCATCCTCTCACCTTCCTCCACCTCAGAACCCGTCTCCAGACACCCCCGGTCCCCAAAACCCTCACCACCCCCTGCCTCACTGAACCCTCCCCCTCCCTCCCTCCTCTCCCCTCCCCTCCACTCCTCCCCCTCTCCCACCTCCCTCTCCCCCCTTCCCCCTCCTCCCTCCTCTCCCCTCCTCCCTCCCCCTCCCTCTTCCCTCCCTCCTCACTCCCCCTCCCTCCCTCCTCTCTCCCCCTCCCTCCTCTCTCCCCCTCCCTCCCTCCTCTCTCTCCTCCCCCTCCTTCTCTCCCTCCTCTCTCCCCCTCCCTCCCTCCTCTCCCCCCTCCCTCCCTCCTCCCTCCCTCCTCCCTCCCTCTCTCCCCCCTCTCTCTTCCCTCCCTAATCTCCCCCCTCCCTCCCTCCTCTCCCCCCTCCCTCTTCCCTCCCTCCTCTCCCCCCTCCCTCCCTCCTCTCCCCCCTCCCTCCCTCCTCTCCCCTCCTCTCCCCCTCCCTCCCTCCTCTCCCTCCTCTCTCCCCCTCCTCTCCTCTCCCCCTCCCCCCCTCCCTCCTTCCTCACTCTCCCCCTCTCCCTCACTCTCCCCCCCCCTCCCTCCCCCCTCCCTCTCCCCCTCTCCCCCCCTCCCCCCTCCTCCCTCCCCCCTCCCCTCCTCCCTCCCCCCCTCCTCCCTCCCTCCCCTCCTCCCTCCCCCCTCCCCTCCCTCCCCCCCTCCCCCCCCCTCCCTCCCCCCCTCCTCCCCCCTCCCCCCCCTCCCCCCTCCTCCCTCCCTCCCCTCCTCCTCCCTCCCCCTCCTCCTCCCTCCCTCCCCCCCTCCCCCCCTCCTCCCTCCCCCCCCTCCCCCCCCTCCTCCCTCCCTCCCCCCCCTCCTCCTCCCTCCCTCCCCCCCCTCCTCCCTCCCTCCCCCTCCTCCTCCCTCCCTCCCTCCCCCTCCTCCTCCCTCCCTCCCCCCCCTCCCTCCCCTCCTCCCTCCCTCCCCCCCCTCCTCCCTCCCTCCCCCCCCCTCCCCCCCTCCCTCCCTCCCTCCCTCCTTCCCCTCCCCCCTCCTCCCTCCCTCCTCCCCCCCTCCCTCCCCTCCTCCTCCTCCCTCCCTCTCCTCCTCCCTCCCTCCCTCCCTCCCCCTCCCCCCCTCCTCCTCCCTCCCTCCTCCTCCTCCCTCCCTCCCTCCTCCCCCCCTCCTCCCTCCCTCCCTCCTCCCCTCCTCCCTCCCTCCTCCTCCCTCCCCCCTCCCCCCCCCTCCCCCCCCCTCCTCCTCCCCTCCCCCCCTCCTCCCCTCCTCCCTCCCTCCTCCTCCCTCCCTCCCCCTCCTCCTCCTCCCTCCCTCCCCCCCTCCTCCTCCCTCCCTCCCCCCCTCCTCCCTCCCTCCTCCTCCTCCCTCCCTCCCTCCTCCCTCCCTCCTCCCCCTCCCTCCCTCTCCCTCCTCCCCCTCCCTCCTCCCCCTCCCTCCTCCCTCTCCCTCCCCCCCTCCCTCCCCCCTCCCCCTCCCTCCCTCTCCCTCCCTCTCCCCTCCCCCCCTCCCTCCCTCTCCCTCCCCCCCTCCCCCTCCCTCCCCCCCCCGCCCCCCCCTCCCCCCTCCCCCTCCCTCCCCCCCCCTCCCCCTCCCCCCCCCCCTCCCTCCCCCCCTCCCTCCCCCTCCCCCCCCCTCCCTCCCCCCCCCCCTCCCTCCCTCCCCCCCCTCCCTCCCTCCCCCTCCCCTCCTCCCTCCCTCCCCCTCCCCCTCCCTCCTCCCTCCCTCTCCCCCCCCCTCCCTCTCCCCCCCCTCCCTCTCCTCCCTCCCTCCCTCCCTCTCCTCCCTCCCTCCCTCCCCCCCCCCTCCCTCCCTCCCCCTCCCCCCCTCCCTCCCTCCCTCCCCCCCCTCCCTCCCTCCCTCCCCTCCCCCCTCCCTCCCTCCCTCCCTCCCCCTCCCCCCTCCCTCCCTCCCTCCCTCCCTCCCCCCTCCCCCCTCCCTCCCTCCCCTCTCCCCCCCCTCCCCCCCTCCTCCTCCTCCCTCCCCCCCCTCACCTTGGGCCCCCCCTCCCGAACCTCCATCCGGGTCCCGGCCTCCGTGGGATCGCTGCACAGCCAGAACACCTCGCCCATGGGAGCCGCCATCTCCCTCTCCTCTCAACTCCGACCCCTGAACCCTCCCCGCCCGCTGCCGACGGCGGCCAATCAGCGAGCAGCCCCGGGCTCCAGCCCACGTGACCGCCCGGGTCTGGGCTCCGGCCCACGTGACCGCCCGGGTCTGGGCTCCGGCCCACGTGACCGCCCGGGTCTGGGCTCCGGCCCACGTGACCGCCCGGGTCTGGGCTCCGGCCCACGTGACCGCCCGGGTCTGGGCTGCAGCTGCAGCGGCGCCCGGGGCTCCCTGCGATGCTCTGCGCTGGGAGGGCGGTGGTTCCACCGACCCTGGTTACCCAGGGCTTGGTATCGTTATTAATTCTGATTTGGTGCATTGTTTAGGTGGTGGTTTATGCTGAGCTGGAGTGTTGGAGATATTGATGCAAATGACCCATCTCAAGCATGTCCCAACTTAGTCCGTGCAATGCACCATGTTAAAATAACAGCGATAATTATATCAACGCCTGAATAATCCAAGCAATGCACTGTATGAAAATAATAATTAAACCAATATCTATGCAATGCACTGAATTAAAACAATTACACCGACAGGGTATTGAGTACAAGAGTTGGGACATCTTGTTAGATCTGTCCAGAGACTGCACTTGGAGTATTTTGTGCCGTTCTGGTCGCCCAGCTATAGAGATAAGATAAGATCAGATATCTTTATTAGCCACATGTACATCGAAACACACAGTGAAATGCACCTTTTGCGTAGAGTGTTCTGGGGCCAGCCCGCAAGTGTCGCTGCACTTCTGGCTCCAATTTAGCACGCCCACAACTTCCTAACCTGTACGTCTTTGGAATGTGGGAGGAAACCGGAGCACCCGGAGGAAACCCACGCAGACCCGGGGAGAACGTACAAACTCCTTACAGACAGCAGCCAGATTTGAACCCGGGTCGCAGGCGCTGTAAAGCATTACGCTGACCGCTCCACTACTGTTCCTGCCCTTAAACTGGAGAGGGTGCAGAATAGATTAAGGGATTGGAGCATTTGAATTATAAGGAGAGACTGGGGCTTTTTCTCCTGGCTTTTTATAGAGGTTTATAAAATCATGAGGGGTCTAGATAATGTAAATGGTCACTGTCTTTTTTCTTCAGTTGGGGGAGGGCATAGGTTTAAAGTGGGAGGGGAAAGATTACAAGGGGACCTGAGAGCAAGTTTTCCACACAGGTAGTGGTGGTATGTGGGACAAGTTGCCAGAGGAAGCTGCAGAGGCAGGTACAAGTACCACGTTTAAAATTCACTTGGACAGGTACATGGATAGGAAAGGTTTAGAGGGATATGGGCCAAATGCAGGCAAATGGGACTAGTTCAGGTAGGGATCTTGATCGGCATGGACAAGTTGGGCCGAAGGGCCTGTTTCCAGGCTGTGAAGCTCTATAACTAAACAATTCATGCAAAGTATTATTAAAATTCTAGATTCTGGATTGCATTTGACAAGCCACACGGCGAGTTGGTAAGTTGAATACAAAATTGACTTGGTCAGAGAAGACAGAGGGGTACTGGTGAAAGGGTCTTTTTCTGATTGGTGGCCTGTGACCAGTGGTGTTGTAATACATAGGAATGATTTGGATGAAAATGCCATTGGGTTGATGAGTAAGTTCACTGACGACACAAACATTTGGTGGAGTTGTCAAAGGATACAGCAGGATATAGATGTTGGAAATTTGGGCAGAGAAATGACAGATGGAATTTCGACAAGTGTGAGGTGTTGCTTCTTGCAAGGTCATATGCAACGAGAAAGTATACAGTAAATGGAAGGACCCTTAGAAGCATTAAGGAATCTTGAGGTGCAAGTCCATAGCTCCCTGAAAGTGGCAACACAAGTAGACAGGGTGGTAAAGAAGATGTATGGCACGCTGGCCTTCATTGGTCAGGGCACTGAGTATAAAAGTTGACAAGTCATGTTGCACCCACCACTCTCTGTGTTAAAAAAAAAACCTGCCTCACACATTTCCTTTAAATTTTCTCCCTCTCACCTTAAAGCTCTGCCCTCTAGTATTTGACATTTCAACCCTGGGGAAAAGACTTTGACTGTCGACTGTATCTATGCCTTGCATAATTTTATAAACTCCTTCAGATCTCCCCTCAGCCTCCAACACTTCAGAGAAAACAACCCAAGTCCAACCTCTCCTTATAGTTCATACCCTCTAATCCAGGCAACATCCTGGTAAACATCTCCTCCTCGCTGACAATCAACACAGGTGCACCTCAAGGATGTGTGCTTAGCCCACTGCTCTACTCTCTCTACACTCATGACTGTTTGGCTAGGCCCAGCTTAAACGATACCTATAAATTCACTGATGACACCATGGCTGTTGGCAGAATCTCAGATGGCAATGAGGAGGTGTACAGGAGTGAGGTAGATCGGCTGGGTGAGTGGTGTCACAACAACAACCTCGCACTCAATGCCAGCAAGACCAAGGAACTGATTGTGGACTTCAGGAAGGGGAAGTCGGGAGAACACACACCAGTCTCATTGAGGGGTCAGCGGTGGAAAGGGTGAGCAGCTACAAGTTCCTGGGCGTCAACATCTAAGAGGATCTATCCTGGGCCCAGCACATTGATGCAATCACAAAGAAGGCACGCCAGCGGCTCTGCTTCATTAGGAGTTTGAGGAGATTCGGTATGTCCCCAAAGACTCTTGCAAATTTCTACAGAAAACAGTGGAGAGCATTCTGACAGGTTGCATCACCGCCTGGTATGGAGGCTCCACTGTACAGGATTGGAGAGGCTGCAGAGGGTTGTAGACTCAGCCAGCTCCATCACGGGCACAACCCTCCCCGCCATCAAGGACATCTTCAAGAGGTGGTGCCTCAAGAAGGAGACGTCTACCACTAAGGACCCTCACCATCTGGGACGTGCCCTCTTCTTGTTACTACCATCGGGGAGGAGGTACAGGAGCCTGAAGACCCACACTCAATGATTCAGGAACAGCTTCTTCCCCTCCGCCATCAGATTTCTGAACAGTCCATGAACCCATGAACACTGCCTCATTTTTCCTCTTTTGCACAATTTTATTTATTTATTTTGTAATTTATAGTAATTTTTATGCCTTGCACTGTACTGCTGCCGCAAAACAACAAATTTCATGATTTATGTCAGTGATACTAAACCTGATTCTGATTCTGATACCTCTTCTGTACCCTCTCCAAAGCCTTCACCTCCTTCCTATAATGGGGCGACCAGAACTGCATGCAATACTCCAAATGTGGCATAACCATAGTTTTATACAGCAGCAACATGTCTTACAATAAAGAATCTCTGGGCTGGGGAGAGCTGTGCTCAAACAGAGAGAGAGGAGGAAACAGCACCTTCCTTTCTATCCAACAGGTGAGAGAGACAGTTGGGCTCCCCAACACCGTTCCTGACAGGCAGCCTCTTCACACTGTGCTGTGGGACAGTGGGACTTGTTGGGAGAGTGTCACTGGAGGACAGGCACTTATGTCAGGTTCCTGGCACCCAGGTTCCAAGTGATAAAGTGCATGGCAACTGGAAGGGGAGGCACGTTCATTGCAGGCATCCATTAGCGCAGTACAGAAGAATGAGAGGGGACCTCATAGAGACATTTAAAATGTTGAAAGGACTGGACAGAGTAGATGTGGCCAAGCTGTTTCCCTTGGTGGGTGAGTCCAGGACCAGAGGGCACAATCTTGGAATTAGAGGGTACAGGTTTAAAACAGAGATGAGGAGAAATTTCTTTAGCCAGAGGGTGGTGAATTTGTGGAATTCCTTGCCACATACAGCAGTGGAGGCCCGATCATTGGAGGCGTTTAAGGAAGAGATAGATATCTAAATAGTCGGGGTATCAAGGGATATGGGGATAAGGCCAGAAATTGGGGTTAGAATAGTGTTTTTCTGCCCCCCCAATTTCTCATTTCTTTTTTCTTTTTTCCCTTTTCTTTGGAGCAGACTCAATGGGACGAATGGCCTACTTCTGCTCCCTTGTCTTGTGATCTTGTGACACAGTCCAAGTGTACGTCTTAAGTTACATCTTAAGTAAAGTTACATTAAGTTAAGTGAGTGATCAGAATGGAGGACTAAGTGGAGTGCCAGTGTACTCAAGTGTTCTTGCAATAAAGGCTGTTTGTTGGGTTGGAAATTTAGTTCCAAATTCTACCCTCCCAGCCCTATAACAAACAGAAATCCCGGCGACTGTGATGGGACCAGCGATCGACAGTGGTGGTTTGATTTGTTAATGATTGACCTTCATCAGCAACATGAAAGGGTGAAGGATTGAAATTCCATTCCCAGCAGGGGGAAGCAACAGCCCATTTTGTAACATTTTCAGTTAAAGCTTGTGGATGGATTCACAAAGTAATAGTCAAAGTGAAAGTCGAGTTCATTGTCATCTGCACAAGTCCATGTGTGCACAGGTGCAATGAAAAACTTACTTGCAGCAGCATCACAGGCACAGAGCATCAGATAAGCAGCATTCACAAGGTAAACATAGATTATGCACAGTTTTTACATTAATAGCACAGAAACAGGCCCTTTGACCCAACTTGTCCATGCCGAGATTCCCATCTAAGCTAGTCCCACTTGCCCACGTTTGGCCCATATCCCTCTAAACCTTTCCTCTCCATGTCGGATAAGATACAATAAAGTAAGATTTCTTTATTAGTCACATATACATCGAAACACACAGTGAAATGCATCTTTTGCGTAGAGTTTTCTGGGGGCAGCCCGCAAGTGTCGCCACGCTTCCGGCGCCAACATAGCATGCCCACAACTTCCTATCCTGTATGTCTTTGGAATGTGGGAGGAAACCGGAGCCCCCAGAGGAAACCCACGTAGACACTGGGAGAACGATTGAACCCAGGTCACTGGCGCTGTAATAGCGTTACACTAACCGCTACAGAACCATGCCTGCCCACTAATTTCCAGGAATGTTCCTGGGATGAGGGACAATTGTTACACGGATGCACAAGAGACTGGAATAGAGTCATAAGAGTTGTACAGCATGGAAACAGGTCCTTCGGCCCAACTTGTCCATGCCGACCAAGATGCCCATCTAAGCCAGTCCCATTTACCTGTGTATGGCCCATATCCCTCTAAACCTTTCCTATCCATGGACCTGTCCAAGTGTTGTTATTGTACCTGCCTCACCCACTTCCTCTGGCAGCTCGTTCCATATACTGACCACTCTCTTATGTAAAGAAGTTTCTCCTCAGGTCCCTTTTAAATCTTTCCCCTCTCACTTTAAACCTATGCCCTCTAGGTTTTGGTTCCCTTTCCCTGGGAATAAGACTGAGTGCATTCACCCTTATCTCTGCCCCAATTCTGGGTGTTGTCGGAACTTATCGTCCATCCCTAGTTGCCTCTGAATTGAAGAGGCAGTAAGTTTGTGGAGTCACCTGTAAGCTGAACAAGGGAAGAGCACAGATATCCTTCTGTGCAGGACACCAGTGAGCATTACAGCAGAAAATGCTGGAAATACTCAGCAGGTCAGGCAGCATCTAGAGAGGGAAACAGAGTGAATGTTTCAAGCTGATGACCCTTCACCCAAATGAGGAAGGGTGAGGAAGCAGGGATATTTTAATTGTAGCGGAGGGAGAGGAACATAGAACATAGAACAGTACAGCACAGTACGGACCCTTTGGCCCACGATGTTGTGCTGACCTATATAAACCTACTCCACGATCAATCTAACCCTTCCCTCCTACACAGCCCATAACCCTCCATTTTTCTTACACCCATGTGCCTATCTAAGAGCCTTCTAAATGTCCCTATTGTATCAGCCTCTACCACCACCCCCGGCAGTGTGTTCCAGGCACCCACCACTCTCTGTGTAAAAAACCTACCTCTGAACTTCCCTCAACTCACCTTAAATGGATGTCCTCTGGTATAGGCCATTGCCACCCTGGGGCTGGCTATCCACTCTGTCTATGCCCCTCATAATCTTATACACCTCTATCAAGTCACCTCTCATCCTGCATCACTCTAAAGAGAAAAGCCCTAGCTTGCTCAACCTTTCCTCATAAGACATGTTCTTGCAGGTTCATACTATGTAGGCACGGTAGTGTAGCAGTTAGCATACCACTTTACAGCACCAGTGACATGGGTTCAATTCCGGCCACTGTGACTAATAAAGATATCTTATCTCTTATCCAGGCAGCATCCTGGCAGTGGGTACATGGAACAAGCTGCCAGAAGGGGTGGAGGCGGGTACAATTACAACACTTAGACAATTTCATGGATAGGAAAGGTCCAGATGGATACGGACCAAACAAGGGCGGACAGGACTGGCTTTGGTAGGCTTCTTAGTTGGCATGGAAAGGTTGGGCTGAAGGGCCTGTTTCCGTGCTGTATTACACGAGGAATCTTTGAATCCATGCCGCTATGGGAGTGTGTATGAACATACAAATTAGGAGCAGGATTAGTCCACTCGGCCCCTCAAGCCTGCTCCGTCATTTGACAAGATCACAGCTGATCTGACTGTAAACTCAACTCCACATTCCCGCTTCCCCGGTGATCTTTCACCCCTTTGCTAATCAAGTATCCATCTCTTTATCTTTATTTTTTTTTTAATTATTCCAAAATAAACTTTATTCATCATAAAAAACAAACTACATACAACAATAAAACTGCGCAAACCTTTACATTCGTGTACAGATCAATCATTAGTGTTACCTTTTTATAAAAAAAAACACAGCACCGATGCCACTCGTGTGGCTCCCTGGGGTGCTATCCCAATCCCATATTTACAATATTTAAGGGGTTTCCTCGCCTGACCCAACCCCTCCCTCTCCAGTGGCAGAAGAACCCTAAGTTGTAGTCCTTCCCCACCGAGCCCTTGTGTTGGCTGCGCCCAGCTTCAGTGCGTCCCTCAGCACTTACTCCTGCAGCCTGGAATGTGCCAGTCGGTAAGATTCTGAGAGGCATAGATAGAGTTGACAGCCGGTTTCTTTTTCCCAGGGTTGAAATACCTACTACTAGAGGACATCCATTTGTGAGAGGGGGTAAGTTCAAAGGAGCTGTGAGGGGCAAGTTTTATTACACACAGACTGGTGGGTGCCTGGAATGCACTGCCGGGGTGGTGATGGGGGCAGATACGATGAGGATCTTAGAAAGGCACATGGATGTGCAGAGAATGGAGGGAGATGGACCATGTGCAGGCAGAAGGGATTAGTTTAGTTAGGCATTTAATTAGTTCAGCATATTATGGACCAAAGGGCCCGTTCCTGTGATGTACCGTTCTGTGTTCTGTGTACCTTTGCCTTAATGCAAAGGCTCTGCTGCCCTTTGAAGAAGAGCATTCCAAGGACTTATGACCCTGAGAGAGAAAAATGGGTGACTTAAATGAGTGACCTAGTTCCAGATTCTCCCACCAGAGGCAACATGCACCCTGTGAAGATGCTCATTCTTCTAAACTCCAGCCAATACAAGCTGACCCTGTTCAAATCTTCCTCACACGACAATTGGAATTGAAATTGGTTTGTTATTGTCACATGTACCGAGGTCCAGTGAAAAACTTGTCTTGCATACCGATCGTACAGATCAATTCATTACACAGTGCACTGAGGTAGGACAGGGTAAAACAATAACAGAATGCAAGCCCCTGACACCAACATCCGGAGGGTCAGCACTGACCAGAAACTCAACCGGACCAGCCACATCAATTCATTACACAGGGCATTGAGGTAGGTACAAGGGAAAACAATAACAAAATGCAGAATAAAGTGTTACAGTTACAGAGAAAGTGCAGTGCAGGCAGACAATAAGGTGCAAGATCATAATGAGGTAGATTGTGAGGTCAGGAGTCCATCTGATCGTAATAGGGAACTATTCAATAGTCTTATAACAGCAGGATGGAAGCTGTCCTTGAGCCTGGTGGTACGTGCTTTCAGGCTTTTGTATCTTCTGCCTGATGGGAGGGGGGAGAAGAGAGAATGTCTGGAGTGAGTGAATACTTTTGTATTCACTTCCACTTGCAGTGAGTGGTTATGGGCACGTCTAGGGTACATAGCGGTTGGAGCCTAACTTCTCTCAGCAGTTTTGTGACCATAAGACCAGAAGCCATAGGGGCAGAATTAGGCCATTCGGCCCATCGAGTCTGCTCCACCATTCGATCCTGTCTGATTTATTTTTCCCTCTCAACCCCATTCTCCTGCCTCCTCCCTGTAATCTTTGACACCCCTACTAATCAAGAACCTTGACTGTTTGAACTTCACCACAAAGACCATTGAAAGATATTCCCTAGATCTGCCAGCTAGGATGGTGAGGTGGTCGTGGTGACCTTTTGAAAGCTGACTTAGACCCAGGTAATGGAGGTCAAACATCAGTTGACAAGAAACTAGCAAAAGGGGTGAGAAGACTTCAGAAGAACATAACTGGGCTGGTGAAAGGGGCAAGTAACATTAAGTGCAGAGGGTGGACTTTGGAAGGAAGAAACAAACAAGGCAACATGAGCTAGAAGGTCCCACTTTAAAGCAGCCACAGATATAGATACATGCAAGGCTGTAGATGCTGGAATCTGGAGCAACACACAGTCTGCTGGAGGGTCAAGCAGCAGCTGTGGGGGGAGAGGAAGTGTTGAAATTTTGGGTTGAAACCTTGCATCAGGACTGAAACATTGGGATATATATTCACAAACCTTGAAGGTAAAAGGGTAAGTTTGGAAGATCATTAAAAAAATATGTTGGGTGTGTAGTTCCATTAATAAAGAAATAGAATTCAAATCAATGGTTTATTTCTTGTGAAGCTTCAGCTTGAGTATTGCATGTAACACTGGCACCTCACTTTAATTGGTTTATATTTGTTGCAAATACTGAGATACAGTGAAAAACTTTTGTTTGCGTGGCGTCCAGACAGGTCATTCCATCTAGGTAGTACCAAAGGAAAATGGAATGCAGAATAAAATGTTACAGTTACAGAGAAAGTGCAGTGCAGGCAGACAATAAAGTGCAAGGGCCCCGATGAGGTAGATTGTGAGGTCAAGAGTCCATCTTTATCGTACAAGAGATCCATTCAAGTGTCTCATAACAGCAGGACAGAAGCTGTCCTTGAGCCTGGTGGTACGTGTTCTCAAGCTTTTGTATCTTCTGCCCATTGGAAGAGGGGGGAAGAGAGAGTGATCGGGGTGGGTGGGGTCTTTTATTATGCTGACTGCTTTACCAAGGCAGCGGGAAGTGTAAACAGAGTCCATGGATGGGAGGCTGGATAGATATACTTGGGTGGTGCCAGTGATGACGAGGTTCACGAAGACTGGAAAACCTGGAGCCGTCTTCCTCGGAGCAAGGAAGGTTCGTTGAATTGGATGTGCAAAATTCTGAGGAGTTTTGTCAAGGAGAAATAAGGAGAAACTGATGGGAAATTCAGGAATGACAGATTTAAGGTAATTTTCTGTTGAGATAATGGGTCTGTAATCGATGGAGTTCAGGATGAGGGGGATCTCATTGAAACCTACTGGATACTGAAGGGTCTGGATAGAATGGACATGGAGAGGATGTTTCCATTAGATAAGATAAGATCTTTATTAGTCACATGTACATCGAAACACAATGTGAAACACACAGAGGAAACCCATGCAGACACAGGGAGAATGTACAAACTCCTTACAGACAGCAGCGGAATTGAACCCGGGTCGCTGGCACTGGAAAGCGTTACGCTAACCGCTACACTACCATGCAGGCAGTCCCCTTTGACCTTCACCAATTCCTGCAGCTTGGTTTTTGCTCCAGGAGATGCTGGTATTTACCAGTGGATCAGGCTGCATCTGTGGAGAGGTAAACAGTTGACAATTTAGAACAAGCTATTTGGAGAGCCCCTTTGAAGAGCTAGCACTGATATGATGGGCCTAATACCCTCATTCTGTACTCTGTGCTTCCATGGTAGCACAGAAGGGACCTAGAGAATCGTCAGCAGACGGTGAGTAATAAATTAGGCTGAGGAAGAATGCAGGAATGAGCCACATGCTGTGCTGATGCAACAGGTCTCCAGCTTCGTCGTTCTGAGCTGAGGAATATTATGCACTGTGCAGGAGAATGTTAGACTGAAACCCAGTACCTCAGCACTGTATAATAAACTGATCTTGTAGCAGGAAGAACAGTGAGTCTCTCAGAACTCCCTGGTTACTTATGTAGAAACCTCCAGCAACTGGACTGGTTGCATCACGGTCTGGTATGGCACTTCGAATGCACAGGGATGTAAGAAGCTGCAGAGAGCAGTGGACTCAGCCCAATACATCACAGGGACATCCCTCCCCACCATCAGGAGGGCAACATACATCATCAAAGATCCCCACCATCCGGGCCGTGCCATCTTCTCACAGCTCCCATCGGGCAGGAGGTACAGAAGCCTGAAGTCCCACACCACCAGGTTCAGGAACAGCTACTTCCCTTCAACCATTCAGTTCTTGAACCAACCGGCACAATCCTAATCACTACCTCAGTACAGCAACACTGGGACCACTTTGATCACTTTGCACTACAATGGACTTTCTTGTTTTTGTTCTAATTGTGTTCTTTCCCGGATAATTTTTGTATAATTTATATTTAATTTATGTTTTTCTTGTGAACGCTGTGTGATGCTCTGTGCCTGTGATGCTGCTGCAGGTTTCTCATTGCACCTGTGCGTTTATGTGTTGGTATTGGTATTGGTATTGGTTTATTATTGTCACTTGTACCGAGGTACAGTGAAAAACCTGTCTTACAAACCGATTGTACAGATCAATTCATTCCACAGTGCATTGAGGTAGTACAGGGTACTTGTGCATATGACAATAAAATCAACTTGACTTGATTAATTGGTTACTGTAAATTCCTCCAAGAGAGTGATAGAATCTGGGGGAAATTGATGGAAATATGGTGAAAATAGTCTGCAGGGAAAATTATTTGGGGAATGGGATTGCTCTGTGAGCCAGCATAGACTCAATATGCTGAATGGCCTTCTTTTATATGTGAGAAATGTGGAGATATGGAGCTGGTAAGTTTCGGTTAATACTCAAATTCCAAACTTTTAACACTAAGGTACCACGCCAGTTACAACAGTGTGGCAAAATGTTTGTTACAATATTCAGGAAAACTTTGATAGTCGACTGTCCGACTGTTCGGAAATCCTGCTGAATCGGCATCAGGGTCACCAGGTAAGGTTTGTCTTGCTCTCTTTCCGTGTACTAGGACCCTGTTCCCCATGTTCTACTTACCCCAGCCACCGTTCCCACACTCCCTTTCAACTTGCCTGAATCACCAGAAAACTTATTATCATACCATGTAGCATTTAAAAAAAAGTGAATTAAAATAGTGATGTGGTGTTAATAGAAATAACGTTTAATATTCTGTTAAATTGACCAACCTGGCTCCACCAAGATCCAGATTATTATAGTTTTAATTAATTTTAATAAAGACAACTTAACGTTGAATTGCGGGAGATTGAATTTAGAAACCTGTCAATTACACAATGTTACAAAATGTTAGTGATAAATTGTTACAAAATATCACAAGTCCAAGATGTTAAATTGCCACATTCGTTACATCCTTCCATTACAAGTTTGTTACAAGATATAATGTGGAATGTTACAAGATGTCCATCTGTGGGATGGGATTCGCTCCCTGAAACATTCTCCCTGGGCACAACGTTGTGAGCCGAAGGGCCTGTATTGTGTTGTACTGTTCTATGAGACACTCCACCCCTCGAAGAACAGAGTGAGGAACGAGAATGAGGAGGGGCAGAGGGCGTGGACCATGGCCAGGGACGGTGTAAGTGCCATACCCTTGTGGTGAGGAGACGGTGGATATGATCTTTGTTGTTTGAGTGTCGTAGAGTCACACAGGACAGAAACAGGCCCTTCGGCCCAACTCGTCCATGCTGACCAAGTTGTCTACCTGAGCTGGTCTCATTTGCCTGCATTTGGCCCACATCCCTCTAAAGCTTTCCTGTCCGTGAAGCTTTTAAATGTTGTAGTTGTCCCTACCACTTACTCATTCCATATCCCCACCACCCTCTGTGTGAAAAACTTGCCCCTCAGGTCCCCTTCAAATCTTTCCCCTCTCAACTTAAACCTGTGCCCTCTAGTTTTTGATTCCCTTTCCCTGGGAAAAAGACTGTGTGCATTCACCTTATCTCTGCCTCTAGTGATTTTATACACCTCAATAAGGTCACCCCTCAGTCTCCTACACTCCAAGGATAAAGACCCAGCCTACCCAACCTCTCCCTGTAACTCAGGCCCTCGAGTCCCGGCAACATCCTCGTAGATCTTCTTTGCAATCTTTCTACCTTAGTGACATCTTTCTTACAACAGGGTAACCCAAAACACTACACAATACTCCACTGGATAAGGGCAGACAGTTATTGGTAGTTGAAGGATTTAGAGCAAGTGGTCACAGATGTGCTAAAAAATTGAACTGGTTGTTAGGTTAATTGGCCACTGTAAGTTTCCCCATTGTAGGTGGTTGGTAGGAGAAATTGGTTGAGTGCAGGGGTGTGTGTTATGCAAGAGAGAATAGATTGCAGGGAAATGAGAGGGAGAATGGGGCAGATGAGGTTGCTCTGACAGCTGGCCTAGGCTTGATGAGCTGAATGGTCTTCTTTGTTGTAAGGAGATATGAAAAGTAACTCCCATGAGCAGATTGTTATCTGGCTGTAAGATTGAGTGTACATTTCTGGAACAAAGTGTGTCTGTTCAAGATTAGATTGGCATGGAAGTCAGAGAGACTCAGAATCAGGTTTATTGTCACTGACAGATGTCATGTAATTTGTTGTTTTGCGGCAGCGGTACAGTGCAAGGCATAAACACATAAAAATTACTATAAGTTACAAAAATAAATAAATAGCGCAAAAGAGGAATAACGAGCTAGTGTTCATGGGTTCATGGACCGTTCAGAAATCTGATGGTGGAGGGGAAGAAGCTGTTCCTGAATCATTGAGTGTGGGTCTTCAGGCTCCTGTGCCTCCTCCCCGATGGTAGTAATGAGAAGAGGGCATGTCCCGGATGGTGAGGGTCCTTAGTGATGGATGCCGCCTTCTTGAGGCACCGCCTCTTGAAGATGTCCTCATTGGCAGGACATTGAAGGGATAGAGTAAATTGGTTAAGTTGGTTTATTATTGTCACATGTATTGAAGTACAGTGGAAAACTTTGTTTTGCATGCCATCCATACAGATCAATTCATTCCTACAGTGCATTGAGGTAGTACAAAGTAAAACAATAACAGAATGCAGAATAAAGTGTTACAGTTACAGAGAAAGTGCAGTGCAGGCAGACAATAAGGTGCAAGGCCATGACAAGGTAGATTGTAAGGACAAGAGTCCATCTTATTGTACTAGGGGACCATTCAATAGTCTTATAACAGCAGGTTAGAAGCTGTCCTTGAGCCTGGTGGTACGTGCTTTCAGGCTTTTGTATCTTCTGCCCGATGAGAGGGGGAAGAATAATGATTGGGACTACTTGTTTGAGTTGAGGATTAGACTAGATGGGCTGAGTTGCTTTTTGTGTGCTGTCAGCACTGTACACGATCTACCTTCTGTACTGTTATTGTTTTTACCTGTACTACCTCAATGCACTCTGTACTAACCCAATGTAACTGTACTGTGTAATGAATTAACCTGTACGATCGGTATGCAAGACAAGTTTTTCACTGTACCTCAGTACAAGTGACAATAATAAACCAATACCAATACCAATATAATCATACATAGTGTGTGCAGACATAATATATGTGTGTACGTCCCCCCTCCCTGTCTCTCTGACTCACCCCACCAGGTGTGCTGTGCTATTTCCTCCTTTACACGGGAGCGTGGGGGTGGAACAGTTTGCAGTGACTGATGTGTGGATCTCTAGGTGGGGGGCCACTGAGAGACCTGTGGATTCTTGCACTTCCATCACAAGTGAGAGATACAGAGCGGAGAGTGTCACAGCTCCCAGCTCGTTAGCAGAGAGGGAAAGTTTTAAAGGGTTTAAACTGAAAGCTATCACAGGACTAATGAGAGACATAACGTGGCTTTAACTGCTGGCTAATTTATGTGAAACAGAAACCTCCAGATTGCACTTCTGGGTATTGCAGAGACTGAGGGAATTTTAATATTTTCTCCCTTGGTAATTGAAGTGTCAACAGTCCATCAAGAAAATTAATTAGTGACTTTCCGAAGACAGTTAGCATCACATGAGCCAGACTGAAAAGTAAATTAGGCGTTGTAAAATGGACATAGGTTGTATGTAGACCATACACAATAAGCCAATTTCCTGATGCTTATCCTGTTTGGATGTTTATGTTGAATCTTAGAGCAGTAAAAATAATTGGTAAATTGGTTTATTATTGTCACATGTACCAAGATACTGTGAAAACCTTGTCTTGCATACCATTCATACAGATGGTTTCATCACATCAGTGCATTGAGGTAGCACAAGAGAAAACAATAACAGAATGCAGAATAAAGTGTTACAGTTACAGAGAAAGTGCAGTGCAGGCAGACAATAAGGTGCAAGGTCACAGTAGTGTAGTGGTTAGCATAACGCTTTACAGTGCCAGCGACCCGGGTTTAATTCTGGCCGCTGTCTGTAAGGAGTTTTTACGTTCTCCCCGTGTCTGCGTGGGTTTCCTCCAGGTGCTCCAGTTTCCTCCCACATTCCAAAGACGCACGGGTTAGGAAGTCGTGGGCATGCTATGTTGGCGCCGGAAGTGTGGTGACACTTGCGGGCTGCCCCCAGAACACTCTACGCAAAAGATGCATTTCACTGTGTGTTTTGATGTACATGTGACTAATAAAGATATCTTACCTCACCTTATAAATGGAGCAACAAACAATCTGTTGGAAGAACTCATGCATCGAGCAGCATCTGTAAAGGGGAAAGAAATTGTTGGTGTTTTCTGTGGAGGGTAAAGAATTGTCGATGTTTCGGGTCAGAACCCTGTATGATGTAGGATCTTGACCCAAAACGTCGACAATTCCATTCCCCCCACAGATTCTGCTCAACCTGCTGAGTTCTTCCAGTAGATTGTGTGTTGCTCCAGATTCCAGTGTCTGCAGTCTCTTGTGTCTCTGGTAAAAATCTGAATCTTGATTAAGAGTACAAACAGTCCTGACGTTCCAAAACAGCCACATATGTTAAATGTTGGAGCATTTACACAAACACTCGGAGTGGTCCTCCTAAGGTTGGGATACTAACGCTAAGTGTGGATATTTATCCTGTGAGAAATTATATCGATAGGATGGCAAGGTGGTAAATAAAGAGAGAGAAGCCCCAAATACCTGCTGTTGACTCTAAAAGAAGTGGGGATGTGAATTTTCCCCTCCCCAGGGAAAGATGAGTTTCTGGGGAGAGTAGGTGAGAGTGGGGGCTGGGGTGGGGAGTGTGGACAGCACTGGAGTTTTACTTCAATAAACGGAGAAAGGCAGTTGGTTTGCAGGTTATCCCCTCCGGCCTTTAAGCCCCTCACCTGAACAAATTACCGCCACTAATAGTGTGTTTGCCGTCACTTAATTAAAGAGAAAATGTAACACTGCTGTGCTGAGTGCTGGGTACAGGATGCAAAAGATTAGCAATTGTTAATGAAGGACTGGGTGACTGAAGGAATGTTCAAAGAATCATCAGGAAGCTGACAAAGCCCCACAAACTGATTCTGGGTGGGGGATGGGGTTCTGCTTGGTCACATTTCATCACTATTTTGAGCCTTACTTTCGTAGGAGGTTAAGGAGGTTCGGCTTGTCGCCGAACACTCTAACAAACCTCCACAGATGTACTGTTGAAAGCCTCCTGACTGGTTGCATCATGGTCTGGGATGGCAATTCTCTGCCCAGGGAAGCAGTAGAGGCTACCTCATTAAATATATTTAAGACACAGTTAGATAGATTTTTGCATAGTGGGGGAATTAAGGGTTATGGGGAAAAGGCAGATAGGTGGATCTGAGTCCACGGCCAGATCAGCCATGATATTACTGAATGGCGGAGCAGGCTCAACGGGCCGGATGGCCTCCTCCTGCTCCTATTTCTTGTGTTCTTATGGTTCCTACAGAAGTCCATGCCTCCAATATTCATTTCCCAGACTGACATCATGTCACCCCCCGTGTTGGACGTGTATTATTGCTACAAGTTTAGGAATATGGAGTAAGACAGAGACAGAGGTTGGGAGGAGGCGGCGAGAGAAAGGGAAGAGGGGGGAAGTTGAAAAGGATGGGATAATGTGGGATGTTACACTCCCTGTGAGATCACGGCGGTGCATGTGATGCTGAGCCCTGCCTCAGCTGTACAGACAAGCATTGCCTCCAGCAGTCTGACCTCAGCAACATCACAAATCGATGGGCTTTGGCGATAAGGGAGCGGTGTAAACACAGCAGACTAATCCTATCAGGGCCGGTCATGGGGAGCCCAGGGATTACCACTTCACATTGCCAGTCTCTCAGTACTGACAACTTCATCGGGATCAGGGTGAATTAAGTAGACAAAGGGCTCGAGAACAGACTCCAGTCTCCACCCTCCACCCCCCCCCCCCCACCTCCACCTTCCCCACCCCACCCCCAGCCACACTGCTCACCCGAATGAGCAAGATCTTCAGAGTTTCCAGGTGCCACTGTACGTGTATCCTCCCATTGCCCACTCCCTGCCTAAAGCATACAGAGAATATAAACAGTGGAATGTATTCCAGTCCCATCTGTGAGCAGCTTAAGGTTCTGTTCCATCTATCCATCTGTCTGTCGATCTACCTGTCTGTGTAAGTGCCTGTCTACCTGTTGACCTCTTTATCATCTTCCCCATCTCTCTCTCTCTGCTGATCTCTCCGTCTACCTGTGTGCTCATTGTCTTTCTCTATCAGTCTATCATTCAGTGCTCATTATGTGCATCTTCCCGTTTTCTCCCACTCTCCCAATGTTGTTGGTCGTCTGCCTGTTCTCCCTGTATCTTTCAATCTCGACCCCGTCTGTTTCTCCCCACCTCTCCCTCTCATTATCCCCTGCTCTCCTTCCCCTCTCTCCCTCTCTCCCTCTCTCCCTCCCCACCTCTTCCCTCTCCCCTTCTCCCTCTCGCCCCCTCTGTCCACTCTCCCCTCTCCCTCTCTCTCTCACACACTATCTCTCTCTCACACACACACACTATCTCTCTCATGCTATCTCTCTCTCACACACACACACACTGTCTCACACACACTGTCTCTCTCTCTCACATACTATCTCTCTCTCTCACACACACTATCTCTCTCTCACACACACACACACACACTATCTCTCTCATGCTATCTCTCTCTCACACACACACACTGTCTCACACACACTGTCTCTCTCTCTCTCACATACTATCTCTCTCTCTCACACACACTATCTCTCTCTCACACACACTGTCTCACACACACTGTCTCTCTCTCTCTCTCACATACTATCTCTCTCTCTCACACACACTATCTCTCTCTCACACACACACACCATCACGGTAGTGTAGCTTTACAGCACCAGAGATCCGGGTTCAATTCCGGCCACGGTCTGTAAGGAGTTTGTACGTTCTCCCCGTGTCTGCGTGGGGTTCCTCCAGGTGCTCCGATTTCCTCCCACATTCCAAAGACGTGCGGGTTAGGAAGTTGTGGGCGTGCTATGTTGGCGCCAGAAGCGTGGCGACACTTGCGGGCTGCCCCCAGAACACCCTACGCAAAAGATGCATTTCACGTGTGTTTCGATGTACATGTGGCTAATAAAGAAATCTGATCTTATCTCTCTCTCACACACACACACACACACACACACTCTCTCTCACACACACTCTCTCTGACACTCTCTCTCTCACACTATCTCTCTCACACTATCTCTCACACACTATCTCTCACACACTATCTCTCACACACTATCTCTCTCTCACACTATCTCTCACACACTATCTCTCTCTCTCACACACTATCTCTCTCACACACTATCTCTCTCTCACACACTATCTCTCTCTCACACACTATCTCTCACACACTATCTCTCTCTCACACACACTATCTCTCTCACACACTATCTCTCTCTCACACACTATCTCTCTCTCTCACACACTATCTCTCTCACACACTATCTCTCTCTCACACACTATCTCTCTCTCACACACTATCTCTCTCTCACACTATCTCTCACACACTATCTCTCTCTCACACACACTATCTCTCTCTCACACACCCTCTCTCTCTCTCTCACTCTCGCACACCTCCGCCCCACCCCCCCAGGGCTTGTAGCTCTGCCCTGCTGCCCTCTCTGGGGCAGATGAACCTGGATACGTGAGCTCACAGCCCAAGCCTGTTATGTGGATCTGTGCTTCTGACTGGAAGGTGCGAGTGGAGCTTGTATTAGAACAAAGCCTCGCTTCCTTTTCCTTTCCAAGGGAACACCGCAGATTTGAGGTTATAGGATCAGAAGGAGTCCTGGTGACTGACTCCAGTCTATTTCACAAGGTGCCGCCAGGACAGTCCGCTGGATCAGTGGATCTTCAGTCCATGGGTCCACGTAATCACATTAAAACCCAGCTCAATCCCAAAACATCCCCAGTCTGAGCAACTTCACAGCCCGTGAATTAGTTCATGGTTTGACTGAGGTCATTTTTGTTTGTATAATTTTAGCACTTTTTGTTCAAATAACCTCCCTTCCTTCCCATTGGAACATTTATCTAAGTTGTTGGTAACCGCAACGCGGAGTCACACAAAATGTAGTTGCTCAGCCAGCCTACCATTGTCTGATAGAGAAACCTGGGCAGCCCAGTGGCACAGCGGGTAGAGCCGCTGCCTCCCAGCTCCAGAGACCCGGGTTCGATCCCGACCTCCGGCGCTGTCTGTGTGGAGTTTGCACGTTCCTCCTGTGTGCTCCTGTTTCCACCCACATCCCAAACAAGTGCAGGTTGGTGGGTTAATTGGTCACCTACCTAGTGATTACCTACCTAGTGAGTAGGTAGAATTGGGGTGGGGGGAGTTAATGGAAATGTGAGGAAACTGAAATAGCATTAGTGTACATGGTCAGTGCAAACGTAATGGGCTGAAGGTCCTGTTTCAGTAATTCAGGAACATCACTTACACTATCCCATGGTTTTGGTGACGGCAAGAATCCCAATGGACCCCACCCCTTCCCATTCACTCCCACTGTACACACTCCCCGTGGCCTGCTCAATCTATTGAGCAGAATCCCAAAGGTGGATCTAATTGAATTATCTATAGTGACCAATGCAGACCAATTAGAGGGAATTTCTTATTCTGACATAGCACAGGTTCCCAATTAGCTGGATGTAAATCCTCAGCAAACTCCACCTAATCCTGTTTCTGGTGAGTGTGACGGTGTGTTGCGTTTGAGCTCGGCATTGGCTGGGAGAGAGAATGCGTCAGGATGAATAAAGAATTAATTGAACTGCTGCACCAGGGATTGCGAACTGTTGGCTTGAGTCAACCTGTCTTAAAGGGGAAGTCGGCAAGATGTTGGGCCAATACCTCTAATTCCAACATCCCTTGCCCATAGAGGAATGAAACCACCGTGTTCAGTAAAATTGTATTGCTGTTTTTTTTAAAAAATGTATTGCTGTTGTGTACGGAATTAGGCAAAAAAGGAGATGCAGTGTATCGGGAACCTCCCATGAGAAGCAGTGAAAAATATGAGCTGCTCGAGGCTTCAAGTCTGCCAATGGCATTGACCTGCCCTTTCCCCGTATCCCTCTGTCCTCTAATGTCCAACATCTAATGATTTTCCACAGAATCAGAATCGGAATCAGGTTTATTATCACTGACCTAGATGACATGAAAGCTGTTGTTTTGCGGCAGCAGTACAGTGCAAAGACATAAAGATCTATAAATTACAAAAATAAATAAATAGTGCAACAAAAAGGAATAATGAGGAAGTGTTCATGGGTTCATGGACTGTTCAGAAATCTGATGGTGGAGAAAATCTGATGGTGGAGGGGAAGAAGCTGTTCCTGAATCGCTCAGTGTGGGTCTTCAGGCCTCTGTACCTCCTCCCCGATGGTAGTAACGAGAAGAGGGCATGTCCCGGGTGGTGAGGGTCCTTAGTGATGGATGCCGCCTTCTTGAGGTACCGCCTCTTGAAGATGTCCTCGATGGCGGGGGAGGATTGGGCCCGTGATGGAGCTGGCTGAGTCTACAACCCTCTGCAGCTTCTTGCGATCCTGTGCATTGGAGCCTCCGTACCAGGTGGTGATGCAGCCAGTCAGGATGCTCTCCAACGTACATCTGTAGAAATTTGCAAGAATCTTTGGTGACATAGCAAATCTCTTCAAACTCCTAACAATGTAGACCCACTGGCGTGCCTTCTTCATGATTGCATCATAGAGTAAATCAGCATGGGTCCAGGCCCTTTGGCCCAACATGTCCATGCTGATCGAGATGTCTACCTGAGCTAGTCCCATTTCCTTGCATTTGGCCCGTATCCCTCTAAACCTTTCCTGTCCATGTACCTGTCCAAATGTCTTATAAACATTGTAATTGTACCTGCCTCCACCACTTCCTCTGGCAGCTCGTTCCATATCCCCACCACCCTCTGTGTGAGAACGTTACCCCTCAGGTCCCCTTTCAATCTTTCTTATCTCACCTTTAACCTAAGCCTACTTTAGTTTTGGTCTCCCCCTACCCTGGGGAAAAGACTGGGAGCATCCACCTTATCTGTGCCCCTCATGATTTTAAAAACCTCTATAAGGTCACCCCTCAGCCTCCTTCACTCCAGGGAAAACAGTCCCAGCCTGTCCAGCCTCTCCTTATAACTCAAGCCCTCCAGTACCATCCTTGTGAATTTTTTCTGCACCCTCTTTAGCTTAATCACATCCTTCCTGTAGTGTGGTGACCAGAGCTGCACACAGTGTTCAATATGGTGTTCTGGATGAACTCAATGACTGATCATCCACAGCCAATGAGGTAGAGATTTGCAAAGATTCACTTCCCTCACTCTCCTTATCTCAATCCCAAACAGTTTATTTCTGGTTTACCAAAAGCCGGAATGTTGGAAGAATTTAGAGGTTCAGGCAGCATCTGTGGAGGTAACAGCTGTAAGTCAAGGTTTTGGGCCAAGACCCTGCATCAGGACTGAGAGGGAAGAGGAAAGAGTGCCAGGGTACAGCAGTACGTCAGGTGGGGGGATGGAGACTGGTAGGTGATAGGTGGAACCAGGTGAGGCCGCACCTGGAGTACTGCGCGCAGTTCTGGTCTCCTTACTTGAGGAAAGATATACTGGCTTTGGAGGCGGTGCAGAGGAGGTTCACCAGGTTGATTCTGGAGATGAGGGGGTTAGCCTATGAGGAGAGATTGCATCGCCTGGGACTATACTCGCTGGAATTCAGAAGAAGGAGGGGAGATCTTATAGAAGCATATAAAATTATGAAAGGGAGAGATAAGATAGAGGCAGGAAAGATGTTTCCACTGGTAGGTGAGACTAGAACTAGGGGACATAGCCTCAAGATTCAGGGGAGTAGATTTAGGACGGAGATGAGGAGAAACTGCTTTTCCTAGAGAGTAGTGAATCTGTGGAATTCTCTGCCCAGGGAAGCAGTAGAGGCTACCTCATTAAATATATTTAAGAAACAGTGAGATAGATTTTTGCATAGTGGGGGAATTAAGGGTTATGGGGAAAAGGCAGATAGGTGGATCTGAGTCCACGGCCAGATCAGCCATGATCTTATTGAATGGTGGAGCAGGTTTGACGGGCCAGATGGCCTCCTCCTGCTCCTATTTCTTATCAAGAAGTCCCAAATTGTGCCCCACTCTCCAGGGTGGTCTCACTATTGGATGTTGTCTGGCACCGTTCCTCTTGCAGTAACAGCCAACACACCATCTGCCTTCCTAGTTTGCTTGCCATGCCTGCAGGCTGGCTTTCAGTGACCTGTGTACGAGACACGGACAGTCGTGGATGCAAGGAGTGTTACACCTGCCCCTATGCCTCCTCCCTCACCACCATCCAGGGCCCTAAACAGCCCTTCCAGGTGAAGAAGTCTTTCACATGTGAACGCCGCGGTGTCACTTATTGCATCCGGTGCTCCTCTTGCTGACTCCTCTACATTGATGAGACCAGACGCAGTTCGGGGGACCGCTTCAGTGATCATCTTCGCTCCATCTGCCGTACCAGCCAGGATCTCCTGGTGACCAGCCATTCTAATTCCACTCCCCATTCCCACACGGACATGTCTGTCCACAGCTTCCTCCACTGCCATGTCGAGGCTAAATGAAAACTAGAGGAACAGCACCTCATGTTCCCCCTGGGCAGTCTCATATATGATATGATATTATATTATACTCAGGGTATAAATGTCGTGAAAATTAGCATTTTGTAGCAGCTGCATAAAACATTACAGGACGTGACAAACATACGTTAACATCAACTTAGATGAACATAAATCAAAATGAGATAAGATATCTTTATTAGTCACATGTACATGGAAACACACAGTGAAATGCATCTTTTGCGTAGAGTGTTCTGGGGGCAGCCCGCAAGTGTCGCCACGCTTCCGGCGCCAACATAGCACGCCCACAACTTCCTAACCCGTACGTCTTTGGAATGTGGGAGGAAACTGGAGCACCCGGAGGAAACCCACGCAGACACACGGGTTGAATGTACAGACTCCTTACAGGCAGCGGCTGGAATTGAACCCGGGTCGCTGGTGTTGTAAAGTGTTATGCTAACCGCTACACTACCGAGCGCTATACATAACTTAAATGACACAATAAACAAAAATAAACGCAACGACACTAATGCAAGTTGAGGGAAATCTAGTCCGAGGCAGTGTTGGGGTTTTTCAGGTCAGTTCAAGACCCTGATGGCAGTGGGGAAGAAGCTGTTGTTGAACCTTGAGGTGTGGGTCTTCAGGGTCATGTACCTCCTGCCTGATGGCAGCATCGAGAAGATTGAGTCAGGATTGAAACTGCACCCATTGATGTAACACTATGTTCCCAACCCTGTCCACCTGTCCACCCTGAAGCCATGTCTCAGTAATGGCTGGTTTTCAGAACATAGTACAGCCCAGGAACAGGCCCTTTGGCCCACGATGTTGTGCTGAGCTGATTAAAATAATATTTAAACACCTAACTAAACTCATCCCTTCTGCCTACACTCCATATCCCTCTATTCTCTGCACATCCATGTGCCTATCTAAGAGCCTCTTAAATGCCTCTATTGTATCGGCCTCCACCACCACCCCTGGCAGCACATTCCAGGTGCCCACCACTCTCTGTGTAAAGAAACTTGCCCTGCACATCTCCTTCGAACTTACCTCCTCTCAATTTAAATGCATGTCTTCAGGTATTAGACATTTCGACCTTGGGAAAAAGATTCTGACTGTCTAGTCTATCTCTGCCTCTCATAGTCTTATAAACCTCTATCAGGTGTCCCCTCAGCCTCCGCTGCTCCAGAGAGAAAAACCCAAGTTTGTCCAACCTCTCCTTATAGCACATGTCCTCTAATCCAGGCAGCATTCTAGTGAAATTCTTCTGCACCCTCTCCTAAGTCTCCACATCCAGAATTGAATGCAATGCTCCAAATGTGGCCTAACCAGCATTTTATAAAGCTGCAACATAACATCCCGACTTTTGAACTCAATGCCTCGACTAATGAAGGCAAGCATGCCTTACACTTTTCTTACCACCCTGTCAACCTGTGCAGCCACTCTCAGGGAGAAGTGTTTTTGTGCTGTAAGTTCTGCTCAAGATCCAAAAATCAGCTTTTGTTTGAAAATCCTGATTATTTCTCAAATCCTCTCTGAGCTGGGTATACTTGAAAAGTAAAGTGTGTGAATGTGAGAGGAAGCCCTCAGAAACAAGAGAACTTGAAAAGTCCCAGGCTGCTTGCATTCCTGGCTAAATAATCCACTTTACACAGAGGAATCCTATCTCAATCACCGCGGAACAAGTCAGTGGGGTGAGAAACACAGCAAGGAGAAGGTCAGGACAAACTGGGTGGGTGTGCTTGTGTGTGTGTGTGTGTGTGTGTGTGTGTGTGTGTGTGTGTGTGTGTGTGTGTGTGTGTGTGTTTGTGTGTGCGTGTGTAAGTCTCTGTGTGTGTGTGCCTGTGTGTGTGTTTCTTTGTGTGTGTGTATATGTGTGTGTGAGTGTGTTTATGTGTGTGTGTATATGTGTGTGTGTGTGTGTGTGCGTGTATGTGTGTATGTGAATGTGTGCCTGTGTGTGTGGATATGTGTGTATGTGTGTATGTGTGTGTGCGTGCGTGCGTGCATGGGTGTGTGTGTGTGTGTGTGTGTGTGTGTGTGTGTGTGTGTGTGGGGGGGGGGGGGTGGTGGGTGGGTTCTGAGGTAGAAGACCGGCCATGAACTTGATGAATGGAGGAGTCGGCGTGAAGGGCCGTATGCCCGACTCCTGTTCCTACTTCTGGAGACACAGGTTCAGAGTGAAGGGCGGAAGATATGGCGAAGGGTGTGAGGGTTGATGATTATAAACCGCAGAATCACTGAATGGTTACAACATGGAAGGAGGCCATTCAGCCCATTGGGTCTGTATTGGCTCCATGCAAGAACAATCCAGTTGGTTCCGCCTCTCTTGATAAAACTGGGAAAACTAAAAGGCTCTCAGATAGGCACATGGATGTAAGAAAAATGGAGGGTTATGGGCTGTGTAGGACAGAAGGGCTAGATTGATCATGGAGTAGGAGTTGGCACAATATTGTGGGCCAAAGGGCCTGTACTGTGCTGTACTGATCTATGTTCTACCTTCTGCTCCTTGTTGTACAAATGCTTCACTTTCAGTTGAATGCTGCAATTGCATCTGGCTCCACTCCAGCCCCTGGCCGTACCTCCCACAACCCAGCCAATCACTGCTTAAACAAAAGACTTTCATCATGTCGCTGTTGGTTCTTTTGCCAATCACCTTCCTTCAATGACCCCTGGTTCTTGTGCCCACCCCTGGCTGGAGCAGTTTCTCCCTCTCTACTCTATATCCTTCAAGATGTTAAATAGATAAGATTTCTTTATTAGTCACATGTACATCGAAACACACAGTGAAATGCATCTTTTGCGTAGAGTGTTCTGGGGGCAGCCCACAAGTGTCGCCATGCTTCCGGCGCCAACATAACATGCCCACAACTTCCTAACCCATGCGTCTTTGGAATGTGGGGGGAAACCAGAGCACCCGGAGGAACCCCACGCAGACACGGGGAGAATGTACAAACTCCTTACAGACAGCGGCCGGAATTGAACCCAGGTCGCTGGCACTGCAATCGCGTTACACTAACCACTACACTACCGTGTCTGTTAGATCCCATCACAGCCTCCACTATTCCAAGGAGAACATCCCAGCTTCTTCAATCTATCCTTAAGAGTCCCCCAACTCTGGAATCATCAGCACCAGTTCACAAGTAACCCTCCCCACACAGTCATGAGTATATAGGGAGTAGAGTAGAGGGCTGAGGACGCAGCCTTGTGGGGCACCAGTGTTGAGAATAATCGTGCCGGAGGAATTGCTGCCTATCCTCACTGATTGCGGACTATTTGTTAGAAAGTCGATCCAGTTACAGAGGGAGGTGTTGAGTCCTATGTCTCGGAGTTTGGTGACAAGCTTGCTTGGGATTATTGTATTGAAGGCAGAGCTGTAGTCAATAAACAATAGTCTAACGTAGGTGTCTTTACTGTCCAGATGCTCCAGAGCTGAGTGTAGGGCCAGGGAGATGGCATCCGCTGTAGACCTGTTTCGGCAATAGGCCATTTGCAGTGGGTCAAGATTTTCTGGGAGGCTGGAGTTGAAGTTTTACCTGTACTACCTCAATGCACTGTGTACTAACTCAATGTAACTGCACTGTGTAATGAATTGACCTGTACGATCGGTATGCAAGACAAGTTTTTCACTGTACCTCGGTACAAGTGATGATAATAAACCAATACCAATACCGCTCCTCTCTGTTTCCCGTAGCTGAACCACTTTCCTATCCACGTTGCTACAGCTTCTTCCACTCCACGGCTTTCCGTAATGGTGACAACCCCACCATCTTATCAAATGTAAGTCCTTGTTTCCCCAGTGGCAGAGTCAGTAAATGGAGGTTTAAGGTGATGGAACCAAAAGATCCAAAGGAGGATGAGAAAACAATCTCACACAGAGTTGTCGTGGTCTGCATGGCTATGTCTGAGTGACCATTTCATCGAGTAGATGGGATCTGGTTAATATGGGAGCATCAGTAAGTGTCTGTAGTAACAGCCAGAGAGCCAATTCCATGGGTTCGGGCACGGACAGGATGGACAAATGGCCTCCCACAGAAGAAAGGGCTCAGCCCTTCCATTGTTCTCTGCAAACCACTGCGATCACCAAAGCAACGGGCCAGCTGCCGGTCTCCACGGAGATATTGGCTAATCAAGGTGTTTATTGCACCAACTATGTAAATATAAAGTGATCATGTGATGTAGGGGGTCAATTAATGGAGCCTGTCAGCGAGGGTCTGAGATGAATAGTTGCTACTGGAGTCTCTTCCACCCTCAATGGCTCCGAAATAAACCAAAACCTCACGGAAGTTCAAAATGCATTTGAATTCTCGTGTCTTCAGTGAAAAAAAGATCAGGAGATTCAGAGAGGGGACGTTGGCAGGAACGGATAGGCAGAGACCACCAGAGTCACAGAGCCAAAGAGCTATACAGCACGGAAACAGGCCCTTCGGACCAACTTACCATGCTGACTGGGTTGCCTGCCTGAGCTAGTCCCATTTGCTTGCGTTTTGGCCACTATCCCTCGTGCACCTGTCCAAATGCCCTTGAAATGTCATAATTGTACCCACCTCTACCACTTCCTCTGGCAGCTCGTTCCACACACCCACTGCCCTCCGTGTGGGGAAGTTGCCCCTCAGGTCCATTCAAACTTTCCCCCCCTCTCACTTTAAACCTTTGCCCTCTAGTTTTAGACTCCTCTATCCTGGGGAAAAGATTGTAACCTTTTGCCTTATTTGTGACCCTCATGATTTTATAAACCTCTATCAGGTCACCCCTGAGCCTCCTTCATTCCAGGGAAAACAGTCCCAGCCTCTCCTTATAACTCAAGCCCTCCAGTCCCAGTAATATCTTCGTGAATCTTTCCTGTGCCCTCTCCATCTTAATGCCATCCTTCCTATAGCAGGGCGACCAGAACTGTACGCAGTACTCCACATGTGGTCTTACCAATGTCTTGTACATCTGTAACATGACGTCCCAACTCCTGTGCTCAATATTCTGACCGATGAAGGCCAGCGTGCCAAATGCTGCCTTCACTGCCCTGTCTACCTGTGTCGCCACTTTCAGGGGAACCATGTACCTGTACCCCTGGGTCTCTCTGTTCTACAGGTGCACAGGAAGGTGCCTTTAGCTCAGCATCTCCCTGATACCAGAGGGCGACGATGAACTGTTGTCGACACCGCTGCAGCTTCAGTAGGAGTACTGGAATGGTTGTGGGTGAGGCACTTTGGGAGGGATGTGCTGGCCTTGGAGAGGGTGCAGGGGAGGTGTGAGAGGGCGGTGTGATGACGTGACAGGTGTCAGTCACATGGAGAGCCTGGCGGCGGCAAGCAAACAAAGTGAAGGTTTAAAGGATTAAAATGATGAGGAGTTTTGCTGATCCTTTCCAGCGGCAGAACAGCTGAGGACGGACGTGGCTGATAAACACTTTTCGTGGAGCGAGTGGTTGTGACCTGCTGATTCAACGGGGCAAAGTCTCAAATGTTGCAGAGAAGTTTGCAGTGTGTGCGGAGGGAGCAAGGACTGTCTGGGACAGTCTTTCACAGAACTATCAGACATGAAGGGCCAAATGGCCTGTGCTGTATCATTTCATAATCCTATACATCTCCCATCACAGTTGTGTGGGGATACACACACGCACACACACACACACACACACACACACTCACTCAAATTCACACTCACATTCACACGTACTCACTCGCATGCACACACACATCCACACAGACACTCACATTCACACACACTCATTCACATCCACACATTCACACACATACACACACTCACATTCACACACATACTCACACTCGCACTCACACACAAATACACACACACATTCACACTCATGTACACATATTTGCATAAACCAATACACACACAGAGGAATGAATGAATTCACAAACATTCACACAGATACACACAGACAGACACACAGAGACACACACACATAGACAGACACACACGGACACACAGATACACACACATAGACAGACACACACAGATACACAGATATACACAGACACACACACATAGACAGACACACACACAGATACACACAGACACACACACATAGACAGACACACACAGATACACAAACATACACACACACAGACACACACAAACACAGAGACACACACACAGATACACACAGACAGACACACAGAGACACACACACATAGACAGACACACACGGACACACAGATACACACACATAGACAGACACACACAGATACACAGATATACACAGACACACACACATAGACAGACACACACACAGATACACACAGACACACACACATAGACAGACACACACAGATACACAAACATACACACACACAGACACACACAAACACAGAGACACACACACAGATACACACAGACAGACACACAGAGACACACACACATAGACAGACACACACGGACACACAGATACACACACATAGACAGACACACACAGATACACAGATATACACAGACACACACACATAGACAGACACACACACAGATACACACAGACACACACACATAGACAGACACACACAGATACACAAACATACACACACACAGACACACACAAACACAGAGACACACACACAGATACACACAGACACACACACAAACACAGAGAGACACACAAACACAGATATACACAGACACAAGCAGAGACACACACAGAGACACACAGACAGACAGACACAGATACACACAGACAGACACACAAACAGAGAGACACACACACAGACACACACAGATACAGAGACACACAGACACAGAGACAGACACACAAACACAGAGACACACACAGACACACAGGCACACGCATGCACACACACACGCGCGCGCGCGCACACACACACGCACCATTGGTCAGGCTTTAAAACTCCATCGATATATTTGGTATATTTACACTAATATTACAGTACAGAATATGATATACACAGCGTCGGAGGGACCGGGATCTATGGATTTGACAGTGAACCGGTGGGTGAGGGAGGGAGCGTCAGCCGGCGCCCGATACCCCCGAGCCCTGGTGGGGTGAGACGGTGGGAGTCTGTGCGCTGACCCCGGGGGGACCGACCGTCGGCCTGCAGCGGAGTCCCAGAGCTCTCCTCACTGCTGGGGGAGTCGGGGCTGGGCTGCGCGTCCTCCATGCCCAGCCGAGCCAGCTTGGCTTGCTGCTGCTCCAAGCTCTGCTTCCTCCACTTGATCCTGCGGTTCTGGAACCAGACCTTCACCTGTTGATTGGGAGGGAGGGTAGGGAAAGGAAACAGGTCAGCATTTGAAAGCAGTTAAAGAAAAACACGAGAGTGTTTTTTTAATATCCCAATTACTTTAGAGGCTTCAAATCAAAGTTGATGATCAACATCAGAGTTTCCATCTACATCCGTTTCTCAGCTCGGGGGATGACTGGATCCAATCCCACCTCCCGCACACCAAGGCAGGTTTAAACCCGCATCTCCCCGCTGCGTGTGCCTCGTTGTCATGAAAGTGGTAACACAAGTAGATAGGGTGGTAAAGAAGGCGTGGGGCATGCTTGCCTTCATCAGTCGGGGCGTTCACTATAAGAGCCAGGACGTCACGTTGCAGCTGTATAAAACTTTGGTCAGGCCACACTTGGAGCACTGTGTGCAGTTCTGGTCGCCCCATTACAGGAAGGATGTGGGGGCTTTGGAGAGGGTGCAGAAGAGGTTCACCAGGATGTTGCCTGGATTAGAGGGTATGAGCTATAAGGAGAGGTTGGACAAACTTGGGATGTTTCCACTGGAGCATCGGAGGCTGAGGGGAGACCTGATAAGAGGTTTATAAAATTATAAGAGGCATAGATAGGGTAGACAGTCAGAGGGGTCAAAATGTCAAATACTAGAGGGAATGTATTTAAGGTTAGAAGGGGAAAGTTTAAAGGAGATGTGTGGGGCAAGTTTTTTTTTTACACAGGGAGTGGTGGGTGCCTGGGGAGGTGGTGGAGGCAGATACCATGACAACATTAAGAGGCATTTAGACAGGGATATGAGCAGGCAGGGACTGGAGGGATGTGGATCACCTGCAGGCAGGTGGGATCAGTTTAATTTGGTATGGTGGTCAGCATAGTCAGAGGCTTTTCTCCAGGGCTGAAATGGTGGCCACAAGAGGACACAGGTTTAAGGTGCTGGGGAGTAGATATAGAGGAGATGTCAGGGGTGTTTTTTACTCAGAGAGTGGTGAGTGTGTGGAATGGGCTGCCGGCAATGGTGGTGGAGGCGGATACGATAGGGTCTTTTAAGAGACTGTTAGATAGGTACATGGAGCTGAGTGAAATAGAGGGCTATGGGTGAGCCTAGTAATGTCTGAGGTAGGGACATGTTCCGCACGGTTTTGTGGGCTGAAGGGCCTGAATTGTGCTGTAGGGTTTCTATGTTTCTATGAAATGTCATGAAGCAAGTACCCCTCTCCCCACACTTCATCCTGCACTGTCTTAGCGCCGCATCGTGCGCTGGTATTTGCGCCTGTGGGAATCTTGCTGTGCATCAGTCGCCGCCATGTCTCCCTCTGTTGCGAGAGCGACTACAATCGAACCTTCCCCGACTTGCCCCGGGACGTCCCAGAGGCGGAGAGCCAATCCCGGAAGACCAGCTCCCCGCACCGCCCTCGGAGGGGTCAGCAGGTGCGGGACCCTACCTGGGACTCGTTGAGACGGAGAGCAGTTGCCAGCAGGAACCTCTCGGACCCCACCATGTACTGCTGCCGGGCAAACTCCTTCTCCAGACGGGCGAGCTGGTCATGGGTGAAGATGGTCCTTGCCCGCTTGACTTTGCCAGCTTTGGGTTTGAGGGGAAAGGGCGCCCTGGTCAGTGGATGCTCTGGGGGGGGGGGGGGGGGTGGAGGGGGAGAAAGGGGAGAAAGCGGTGAATCGGGGCCACAGAGGCAGCGGGACGCCGCAAGATACCCCCCCACCCCCGAGCCCTCCCCGTAACAGTGTCAACACATGGCATCAGTTCGGCAGTCGCCTGTACCGTACCTACAATGTCCACACCAGCAACAGGCAACAGGCAGACAGCAGGGAACAGGCCCTTCGGCACACTGAGTCCGTGCTAACCATCAACCACTCCCTTACAACGATCCCACCTTTTTGAAATTCTCCCCACATTGCCAACTCCTCCCAGCTTCCACCCTCAACTACACTCCGGCGGGTAATTAACCAACCATTCTGCACATGTTTGGGATGTGGGAGGAAATCAGAGCACCTGGGGGTGGGGGTGTGGTGGGGGTCCCACACAGGGAGAAGTCGGATCGGTACACGGAGAGCCGGGGCTTGGAGGGATACTGGCCGAAAGCAGGGAATTGGGACCGGATGAGTGGGCACCGTGGTCGGCATGGACTCGCTGGGCCGAATGGCCTGTATCGGGGCTGTATCGCTCGATGACTCTAACGTGCAAACTCCGCACGGTCGGGATGTGAGCGGGCGCTCCCTCGCTGGGATGTAGAACCAATAAAACCGCTGGAATCCCAGCCGGAGGAAGGCAGCCGGGTCAGGCTGCGGAGAGAAGCGTTTCGGGTCGGGAACCCTCCCTGGGAATTCCTGGATTCTCTTTCCCGGGTCTGGATAGACTGGTTGGAGACACAGGATGGGGAATGTGGAGCCGGAGGGGTTCGGTGGGAGAGGGAGCGCCTGACCCGCCGAGTTGCCCCAGCTTCTCGTTCGCCCTTTCTATTGCTGGATCTAAGAGTTGCCCCAATCCCTCAACACGTTAGCCCCGCTTAATGATACCCCCTCTTCTGCTGTCTGTCCAATTCCCTGCCCAAAGTTCCCGTCCCGTGGTCCTATTCCACAGCCTCCTCCTCCCCCGTTCATTCCAGGGAAAACTCCCCATTCACTTACCCCCCTCTTGGGTAACGCTTCTAACCCCGGGGGGAGGGAGAGACCCCCACACCCGCCCGGGGAAGGGGCTAGTCCAATGAAACACCCGCACACGTCCTACGTTGAGAGCCAACATTCACCGACTTACCGTGTGAGCACTCTCCCGTTCGGCAGCTGCCGGGCCGGTAGAGGAGAGAGGCTCCGTAGTAGATTGGATGGAGCGGGCGGGGGTACACCAGCGCCGGGTACAGAGACGGTGGGCTCCGGGTGACCCCGGGGACGGTGGAGCCCAGGATACAAGCCCCGGACGGGCAGCAGGGAGCGCCCTGCCTCTCCAGTGAAGGAGGGGAGGTCTCGGGGGTCGACAGGAGAGCATCGATGGTGAAAGTCTTGCTGTGGGGTGGTTTGCAGCTGTGGTCGGTGCAGAAAGGAGAGCAGGGGTAGGGCGGTGGGTACACAAGCCCACCCAGGCTCAGAGTCGGCGTCTGCATCTCAAACTCCAGCCCAAGTTAACGCTGCTCTGTCCAGGGCACTGTGTACAACACCCCATCCCTCTTGTCCTTATAGCTCCCCGCAAGCTGTGATATGTCAATGACCCCCCGGCGCGCTCTTGTCTTGTTAAGTACCAGCCGACAGAGAAATGAGAGAGTGGAACAAGGGGTCTCATTAATTGACAGGCTGATGACACGCTGGTGTGGCCGGCGCAATAATGACCGTGTCCATGTCAAGACATCTGTGAAATCACAGCGCTCGACCTGCAGTTTACCGAGACTTACAAACTCCCACGGAGCCGGAGCCTTGAAGTCGCTTCAATCATCTACAATTTATAAAGTCAAAAGCGACCAGGAAGTGGGTCTGCTGGTGTAAACCGATTATTACTGTTAATTGTAAATTCTAAATTGTAAATTGGTTTATTATTGTCACGTGTACCGAGGTACAGTGAAAAACTTTGTTTTGCATCCCGATCATACAGATCATTTCATCACATCAGTGCATTGAGGCAGTACAAGGGAAAACAATAACAGAATGCAGAATAAAGTGTTACAGTTACAGAGAAAGTGCAGTGCAGGCAGACAATAAGGTGCAAGGCCAAAACGAGGTAGATTGTGAGGTCAAGAGTCCATCTTATCGAACTAGGGAACCATTTAATAGTCTTATAACAGTGGGGTAGAAGCTGTCCTTGAGCCTGGTGGTACGTGCTTTCAGGCTTTTATATGGAAGGGAGGAAGAAGAGAGAATGTCCGGGGTCGGTGGAGTCTTTGATTATATTGGCTGCTTTACTGAGGCAGCGAGAAGTGTAGACAGAGTCCATGGAGGGGACGCTGGTTTCCATGATGTGCTGGGGCTGTGTCCACAACTCTCTGCAGTTTACAGAACATAGAACAGTGCAGCACAGAACAGGCCCTTCAGCCCACAATGTTGTGCTGACATAGCTAATCCCTGCCACCAACAGAATGCCCATAACCCTCCATTTTCCTCTCATTCATGTGCCCATCCAAGCCCTTAAAAGCCCCCAATGAATTTGCACAATGAATGAGTTTCTTGCGGTCCCGGGCACAGCAGTTGCCGTACCGAGCCGTAATGCATCCGGATAGGATCCTTCACTTATCAGGTGTAAAAAGAGTTATATTCTCCAATCCTAGGACAGAACAAGGATCGGGAACATGCACATCCTGGAGTTTGCAAGAATGAGAGGGGATCGACAGGCTGGACGGAGGGAGGACGTTTCCCCAGGCTGAGGAGTGGTCACAAGCTCAGAATAAGGGGTCAGCTGTCTAAGACTGACATGAGAAGTGTTTTTACTCAGAGGTGCTGAATCATAGAATAATACAGCACGGAAACAGTCCCTTCAGCCCAACTCATCCATGCCAACCAAAGTGATTACCTGAACCAGTCCCATGTGCCTGCATTTGGCCTATATCCCTCGAAACCTTTCCCCACCATGGACCTGTCCAAGTGTCTTTTAAACGTCATAATTGTACCACCTCCTGTGGCAGCTCGTTCCACACACCCACCACCCTCTGCCCCTCAGGTCCCTTTTAAGCCCTTCTCACCCTAAACCTATGGCCCCTAGTTTTGGGCTCCCCTCCCCTGGGGAAAAGACTGTTACCGTCCACCTTATCTACGCCCCCATGATTTTATAAACCTCCATGATGTTGTGCTGATCTTGATGCCAATTTATACTAAACATCCTTCTCCTGTGCATCATCCACATCCCTCCATTCCCTTCAGATTCCTGTGTCTATCTGAGGTATTCATTTGATGATTTTGATGACTCATTTGATTCATGAGTTGCATTTCTTTGTCTCTCCATCTAAAAGCCTCTGGAACTTCACCAAACTGCCTGCTTCCACTACTACCCCTGGTAACCCAGTCCAGGCACCTACCACTCTCTGTGTAAAAAATGCCCCCTCCCTCTAACCTTACAAGCATGTCCTCTGGTGTTAGACATTTCTACCCTGGGGAAAAGACTCTGGCTGTCTACCCGATCTATGCCTCTCATAAAACCCTCTATCAGGTCTCCCTTCAGCCACCGACACTCTGGGGAGAACAACCCAAGTGTGTCCAACCTTTCCTTACAGCTCATACCCTCTAATCCAGGCAGCATCCTGGTAAACCTCTTCTGCACCTTTTCCACAGCCTCATATCCTTCCTGTAATGGGGCGACCAGAACTGCACACAATGCTCCAAGTGTGGTCTGGCTAAAGTGTTATACAGCTGCAAGATGACTTCCTTACTCTTACACTCAACATGCCTACCAATGAAGGCAAGCATGCTGTATGCCACCTTTACCACCTTATCTACTTGCACAGCCACTTTCAATGAACAATGGACTTGGACCCCAAGATCCCTCTGTACTTCAATGCTACTAGGGTCTACCATTAACTGTATACTTTCTCCTTTCACTTGACCTCCCAAAGTGCAACACCTCACACTTGCCCAGATTAAACTCCATCTGCCACTTCACTGCCCATATCTGTAACTGATCGATATCCTGCTGTATTCTTTGATAGTCCTTTACACTATCCACAACAGTGGACATCTTGTAAGAATCTTCAATATTCTTGGAGGAGTTCAGTGGAGCTTCTGTCCCTGAGTTCAGTCGAATCAGAGAGTGATGGGTTTCTGGCGATTAAGGGAAATCAGGGGATATGGTGACAGAGCAGGGAAATGGTGCTGAGGGAGGAGCATAGACATGATATTTATGAATGGGGGACCTCTTGCTCCTATAGTTAGACTTCTGTAGTAGTGTTGGGAAGCACTGTAAGGTCACAAAGAACATCAAGGAGTATGAGGAGAGAGTTGGGAATATGCTGTTGAGATAGCAGGTCAAGTATGATATAAAATAAGATGATATCTTTATTAGTCACATGTACATTGAAACACACAGTGAAATGCATCTTTTGCATTGAGTGTTCTGGGGGCAGCCCTCAAGTGTCGCCACACTTCTGGCGCCAACATAGCATGCCCACAACTTCCTAACACATATGCTACACTACCATGCCTGCCATAATCATAATGAATGGACAGAGCAGACCCAAAGGGCTGAATGGCCTCCTTCTGCTCCTATTTTTCTATGCTTCTATGTCTATTTCTAGGTGAGGAACATCCTGGGTGAAAAACCGGCCGTGTGACTTGGTTGGGTTGGTGAAACACAGAAGGAGAAAGAATACCAGAGAATGTTGGAAACACTCAGCGGGTCAGGCAGCATCCTTGGAGAGAGAAGCAGGACCACGAGGAAGGTTCTTCGATCTGAAACGTTAACTCTGTTCCTCTCTCTCCACAGCTGCTGCCTGATCTGCTGAGTTCCACATTCCCAGCATCTATGCTGCTTTGCATCAAGGAAAAAGATTGAGATTGAAGGACAGCTTCTATCCCACTGTTATAAGACTATTAAATGGTTCCCTAGAGCGATAAAATGGACTCTTGACCTCACAATCTACCTCATTATGGCCTTGTACCTTATTGTCTGCCTGCACTGCACTTTCTCTGTAACTGTAACATTTCACTCTGCATTCTTGTACTATCTTGATGCACTAATGTGATAAAATGATCTGTATGAACGGTATGCAAAACAGAGTTTCTCACTGTACCTCGGTACTTGTGACAGTAAGAAACCAATTTACCAACTTACCAGTTTTGGTGTTTGTCGAGGACCTCATGTCACAGAGAAATTACATAGAACAGAGAACGGTGAAGCACAGGACCAGGCCCTTCAGCCAACCACGTGCCAACCGAATAAAACAAATAATTAAATGCCAAACTAAACGAATCCCTTCTGCCTAACAACGTCCCTTATCCCTCCATTCACGTGCCTATCCAAGAGCTTTTTACAATGCCAATAAAACAGACCATTCAGCCCCCTTGCTCTGTTCTGGAGTTTCTGTCCCACACAAGGCTCCTCTCACCCCACTCCATCTTTCCTGATCACTACATCCTTCCACTTCTTTCTTCCTCCTGCTTATATCTAGAAGTATCTCTGCTGTTTGCTTGACCTCTCACTGCGGGATTGGTTCCACACTTCCCCCAAATTCTCTTGAATTCCTCAATGAACTTTCTAGTGACTGTCTGATATCTATGGCAACATCTCCACATCAGCCTTTGTCTTAGCGACGGGGAGAACATTTTACACAAACACATTCTCAGAAGCACTCATGCGCTCACACTCTTAGAGAAACACACACACACACACACACACACACACACACACACACACACACACACACACACATATTAAGGGAGGCTCCTCCCAAAATGCAGTCTTGATGGCTTTCAAATGGTTATGACTCTTAAACGTTAGAATGTGACACCGGTCTCTAATGAGTTGGGAAAAGTCACACCTGGAAACAGACCTTGCAGGGAGTGTGAAGGGGGTTTGATCAGACCTCCTCTACATGAATGAACATTGAGCATCAAATTAAAATTCTCAGCAAGTGAACAGAAGTGAGACACCCAAACACGGACACTTAAACACACACACACATACACACACACACACACACACACACACACACACACAGAAAGAGAGACACACACACAAACACATATACACACAGATACACACAGAAACACACACACACAAACACACACACACTTACCCATAAACACACACACATACACTGATACAGACACAGACTGTACACATGCAGACACGCACATGCGCACACACTCAGACATAACACATAAACACACTGAATCACAAAGTAGGTACAGCTTGGAAGGAGGCTGTATGTTGTCGGGATTGCAAGTCGTGTAAGAATAATCCAGTTATTCCCACTCTCCTGTGCTCTCCCCAGAGACCTGCAAGTTCTTTTCTTTGAGGTACTTCTCCTGCCCTGTTTGAACACCACAACTGAATCTCCCTCCATTACCATCCCTGGCTGTGCATTCTAAACCCTAATCACCTGTAAACATGTAACCATAATATGCATACATACACACATGTGTGCATACACAGATGCATGCATGCACACACACACACATGAGTGCACATACATGCATACAAACACAAATACATACACACAAATACAAACATGCACAAACACACACAAACACACAAACACACTCACAAACGCACACAAACACACACACACACACACACACACACACACACGCAGACACACACAATGTCTGCACACATATGAGCTCTCACACAAAGACACACATTCATATTATACTGACAAACACACAGGCACACACAAGTATTCATGCAGGTGCCTAGGTGTAGATAGGCTGACACACATGGGCACATGAACAAGTTGACACATACATGTACAGTAAAAGCCATGCATCAGTCCCACATTCACATGCATGTACGTACAAGAAACTCTTGCCTCAGTGCACATGCGCTCAGGGGGACCCACACACGCAGCTGGGGAAACAAACCTTCCAGCAGATGAGTGCCGACACTGTCCCTCTCCAGGTTTGTGACTGATCTTCAAGGGAGGTTGAAGCTCTTCAATAAAAATGCAAAAACACCAGAGTATGTGAGCTAACAAAGTCATCATCAGCTCATTTAGTAAGAAAGTGCCTTCCTTTGATTGCTGCACTCTTGACACTTAGGTGGAAGGGACCCTCTCAACATCTGGGAGGTCAGTGCAAGAGGCTGTGTGGGGGCTGGGCTAGGACAGGGTGTTTACTTTCTTTAAAGGAACATCATGCAGGTGTAGAAATCCCATGTTTTGAAGGTCAGTGCCTGAACCTCGCCTGGAAAATGCCCCAATATCACACTGAGGTGAATGAACTGGTAAATTAGTAAATTGTAAATTAGTACAGTGAAAAAATTTGTTTTACATGTCATCCATACAGATCATTTCGTCACATCAGTGCATTGAGGTAGTACAAGGTAAAACAATAACAGAATGCAGAATAAAGTGTTACAGTTACAGAGAAAGTGCAGTGCAGGCAGACAATAAGGTGCAAGGCCATAACGAGGTAGATTGTGAGGTCAAGAGTCCATTTTATCGAACTAGGGAACCGTTTAATAGTCTTATAACAGCGGGATAGAAGCTGTCCTTGAGCCTGGTGGTACGTGCTTTCAGGCTTTTGTATCTTCTGCCCGATGAGAGGGGGGAGAAGAGAGAATATCCGGGGTGGGTGGGGTCTTTGATTATGTCGGTTGCTTTACCGAGGCAGCGAGAAGTGTAGACAGAGTCCATGGAGGGGAGGCTGGTTTCCGTGATGCGCTGAGCTGTGTCCACAACTCTCTGCAGTTTCTTGCGGTCCCGGGCAGAGCAGCTGCCGTACCAAGCCATGATGCATCCGGATAGGATCTGAATTTTCATCTGAGAAGAATTCCTAAAGATTGTCAACTGAGGACCTGGTTTGCGGTCACCTCCTAGGGGTGGGTTTCCCTGATCAGGTCTGGTCCTTTCGGTGCTGTATAGATGTGGTTCGGTGAGAAGTTGGGTCCAAGCTATGAACCCCACTCCCACCAGAAGTTAGCCAGCCCCAACTGTCCTCCTGCTCCCCCTGCCCCTTTCTCCAAGACCAGGAAGTTATGAGTAAATGTGGCCAGTCGTCCTACCCTCCATCTCACCCACTCCGATCCACCTTGCAGTCTCCCCCAGACAGTCAAGTTTATTGTCATGTGCACAAGTGTGGTGAGGTATGGGTACAATGAAAAACTTGCAACAGCATCGCAGACACGTTGGTACAGAGAGTTTAAATTATACATGAGTTATACAAGGCAGTGAAGAGAAAAAAAAAACTGCAAAACAAGACAATGCAAAAAGAAACAGTGCAGCGCAGGAGGTGGTCTGTTGTCTTCCGTTGCTGAGGTAGGGTTAGGGTTGCCTGAAGACCCTGCTGTTGGAGTTTGTATTGGTTCCTCTGTTATTTGAAGCCTCGGCAAGTACAATGACCCTCCGACCAGCCTCCCCACTTCTATTCTCTGCAGATATCACCATCTAAAACTCTACTCGCCAATGGACTACTGCCTCATGTACCTGTGTCCTGATGTTCGTTGGTCTACACCTGCTCCACGTTATACAATATTTTGATGTTAAGATTCTCATCCTTGTTTACAACTCACCCGTTACTTCTTACCCATACTACTCCCTATATCTCATGGCTGCGTGGCCAGATTCTGCTCTAACTCCATCTACAAGTTTGCAGATGATACCACTGTTGTAGGCCATATCTCAAACAGCGATGAGTCGGAGTACAGGAAGGAGATAGAGAACTTAGTGTCATGACAACAACCTTTCCCTCAATGTCAACAAAACAAAAGAGCTGGTCATTGACTTCAGGAAGGGGGGTGGTGTACATGCACCTGTCTACATCAATGGTGCTGAGGTCGAGAGGGTTGCCAGCTTCAAGTTCCTAGGAGTGAACGTCACCAACAGCCTGTCCTGGTCAATTCACATAGATGACATGGCCAAGAAAGCTCACCAGTGCCTCTACTTCCTCAGGAGGCTAAAGAAATTTGGTTTGTCCCCTTTGACTCTCACCAACTTTTACAGATGCACCATAGAAAGCATCCTATCTGGATGCATCACAGCTTGGTACAGCAGCTGTTCTGCCTTGGACCGCAAGAAACTGCAGGGAGTTGTGGACACAGCCCAGCACATCATGGTAACCAGCCTCCCCTCCATGGACTCTTTTTGCGTGTCTACAGTTCTCGCTGCCTTGGTGAAGCAGCCAACATAATCAAAGACCCCACCCACCTGGGTCATTCTCTCTTCTCTCCTCTCCCATCAGGCAGAAGATACAGGAGCCTGAGGGCACGTACCACCAGACTTAAGGACAGCTTCTACCCCACTGTGATAAGACTATTGAACGGTTCCCTTAAATGATGAGACGGACTCTGACCTCACGATCTACCTTGTGACCTTGCACCTTATTGCACTGCACTTTCTCTGTAGCTGTGACACTTTACTCTGTACTGTTATTGTTTTTACCTCAATGCACTCTGTACTAACCCAATGTAACTGCACTGTGTAATGAACTGACCTGTACGATCGGTTTGTAAGACAAGTTTTTCACTGGACCTCGGTACAAGTGGCAATAAGAAACCAATTCCAGTTCTAGTTTCCCCTTTCCCCAACTGCTGTCAACCAGTTTCATTCCCCTCCCCCATTTGGCTCCATCTTCCCCTCCCCCCTCCCTTATCTGGTTCCACCCATCACCATCTGCAGCCTCTTGTTTACACATCACCTTCCTATCTCTGTCTCTACCTCCACCTCTCCCCTCCCCTCCCTCATCTGGCTCCATCTGTCCCCTTTTCTCCTCTCTCATTATATATCTCCACCCATCACCCACCAGGCTCTGTCTCCCAAAGCCACCCCTCTCCCCCATCTGCCCATCAACCTCCACCTCACCTGGTTCTACCTGTCACCTGCCAGCTCCTCATACCGGCTATCTCCCCCCTACACTCTCCGTCCTGATGCAGGTCCTTGACCCACCCTCCCCGATCCTGACTGACCCTCAGAATTCCTCCGTCAGCTTGTTTTATGTTTGCTCCAGATTCCAGTATCTGCAGTCTCTTGTGTTGTCTCCAAGTCACATCATGATTTTAAACAAAAGCAAAAATGCTGACAGAATTTCTGGCCAAGCAGCATCTGTGGAAAAAGAATCCAGCCAATATTTCGACAGATTCTTCAACAGAACCACATAATAATTTTGAACGTCATCAAAGAATACAGTGGGATATAGATCTGGGCACATATGGGCAGAGAAGTGGCAGATGGAGTTTAATCCGGGCGGTTTTGCACTTTGGGAGGTCAAATGTAATATACAGTAAATGGCAGGACCCTTTGGAATATTGTACACGGAGACCTTGGGGACCAAGTCCATCACTTCTTGAAAGCGGCAACACGAGGTGGTAAAGAAGGCATAAGGCGTGCTTGCCTCCATTGGTCAGGGAGTTGAGTATAAGAGTCACAAAGTCATGCTGCGGCTGTATAAAACTTTGGTCAGGCCGTACGTGGAGTATTGCGTACAGTTCAGGTCGCCCCGTTACAGGAGGGGTGTGGTGGCATTGGAGAGGGTGCAGAAGCAGTTCACCAGGACTGGGTCCAGATGAAGGGTCTCGACCCAAAACATCGACTGTCCATTTCCCTCCATAGATACTGCCGGATCCGCTGAGTTCCTCCGGCGTCTTGTGTGTTGGTCCAGACTTTCCCAGCATCTGGTGTCCCACAAGGATGGAATCCTGCTGTAACCTGGGAGGACGTGTAATCCAGTGGAGGAAGCACAGCACTGGCGGGGTGCTGCCTCCCACGTAGAGTGTTGAATGGAGATCCTGCATGTCCTCTGTTGGGTAGAAGGTCTCAAACCACGTGGAGGAAGGGCAGGGTGGCTGCTCAGGAAACTGAGGGACAGGAGGAGGCTGTGGCCCTTTGGATGTGCACCAGCAGTAACTCAGCACATGGCCGACCCGCACTCTAGTTCCATTCACCTCGACTTGCTCCCAATATTTTACCCAAGGAAGGTTTTCAATCTTAGTTTTGGATTTTTTCAGCCTCTGCCCCAGCCTCAACAACAACCTGTGGGGAAGAATGCCTCCCCTCCTTGGGCTCTGTCTTTACCTCTCGTTGTCTTGGTGAAGCAGCCAGCATAATCAAAGACCCCACCCACCCGGGACATTCTCTCTTCTCTCCTCTTCCATCAGGTAGAAGATACAGGAGCCTGAGGGCACGAACCACCAGGCTTAAGGACAGCTTCTACCCCACTGTGATAAGACTATTGAACAGTTCCCTTATTCAATGAGATGGACTCTGACCTCACGATCTACCTTGTTGTGACCTTGCACCTTATTGCACTGCACTTTCTCTGTAGCTGTGACACTTTACTCTGTACTGTTATTGTTTTTACCTGTACTACATCAATGCTCTCTGTACTAACTCAATGTAACTGCACTGTGTAATGAATTGACCTGTATGATCGGTTTGTAAGACAAGTTTTTCACTGTACCTCGGTACAAGTGACAATAATAAACCATTACCAATACCAACACCTCTGGATAAAACAGGGACCTCATAGGTACCCTGGGAGCAGGGAGTATGGAACGGAAGGACTTTCAGGATTCAGACCCAGCGAAGATGAAGGACTGGCGAGATATTTCAAAGTTGGGGTGGTTTGTGACTTGAAGGGGAACCTGCAGGTGGTGTTGTTCCCCTGCCCCTGATGCCCCTGCTGGTAGAGGTGACAGGTCTGGGAGGTGCTGTCAGGGTTGCCTGGGTGAGTTACTGCAGTACGTTCTGTAGATGGCACATACTGGAGCCGGTGGTGGAGGGAGGGGACATTTACGGTGATGGATGGGGTGTCGAACAAACGGGCTGCTTTGTCCTGGATGGTGTTGAGCCTCTTGAGTGTTGAAGCTGCACTCAATCCAAGCAAGTGGAGGGTGTTCCGTCACACTCCTGACATGTCCCTTGTCGATGGATTCCCAGTTCAGAGCTGCCGTATCTGTTCCTAGTTTATCCCATTATGTTGGAAGTACCACAGACCAGCAGATTATCTGTCCATTTAACTCACTGTGGTTTTGTGTACAAATAGAAAACACATTTCCTACATTGCAATAGCGACTGCACTTCCAAAGTGCTCTATTGGGACATCCTGATAGAGACGTGAAGCATTATAAACACACAGAACTTTCCATATTAGAGCTTATTATTGGTTTATTAGTATTGGTTTATTATTGTCATGTGTACTGAGATACAGTGATAAAGGTCTGCATGTCATCCAGACAGATCATTCCATACATAAGTACGTTGAGGTAGTAAAAAGATAACAGAATGCTGCCTGGATTGGAGAGCATGTCTTATGAGGATAGGTTGAGTGAGCTAGTGCTTTTCTCTTTGGAAAGAAGGAGGGTGAGAGGTGACTTGATAGAGGTGTACAAGATGATAAGAGGCATTCATCAAGTGGACAGTCAGAGACTTTTTCCCAGGGTGACAATGGCTAACATGAGGGGATGTAATTTTAAGGCGATTGGAGTAAAGTATAAGGGGGATGTCAGAGGTAAGTTTTTTACACAGAGAGCGGTGGGTGTGTGGAACGCACTGCCGGCAGAGGTTGTGGTGGCAGATACATTAGGGACATTTAAGAGACTCTTAGATAGCCACATGAATGATAGAGAAATGGGAGGGAAGGGTTAACATTTGGGTGCTAAGGGTTAGATAGATCTTAGAGCAGCATAAAATGTCAGCACAACATCGTGGGCCAAAGGGCCTGTACTGTGCTGTAATGTTCTATGTTCTATGTTCTAGAATGCAGAATATAGTGTTACAGAGAAATTGCAGTGCAGGGAGATTTAAGAGAACACCGTGAGTAATTCGGACAGTCTTAGAACTGAGATTTAAAAGAGTAGAACGATTTTGATCAGTGGATTGAGAGGATCTGCTGGGCATGGCTCGCAAAAAGTCTCCACACTCCAACACCATCTTGGAAGTTTTAAGAGGGTGATTTTTAAGGGTTTATTGGCACAGATTATTTCATATAGTTATGTTGAACTTGTGCCAAGTCTTAGTTCAACAACACTTGTATCTGAGAACATTCCTGGTCCTCAACACTACAAGGATGCAGGGGCAGCGGAGAACGTTTTAGAAGGATATTTAAGGATACTCAAACTTTGTCTTTGAAAATATATTTATCCACAGATTGCAGATATCCCTGGAACAGCCACCCCTAATTGCCCTTGGACTGAGGGAGGCAGTTAAGAGGTAACCTCACTGGTGGGTGTGCAGTCACATAGAAGCCAGGCACGATAAGGACAGCACAACACTGAACCTAAGGGTTGCATGCATTAGGGAACAGGCTGGTCCACCTTCTGATGGGATAGTGATGTCGTCAAAGTCTTTCAGATGATGAAGTGGTTCAGTGGGATAGGTGTCATAGAGTCATGGAAACAGGCCCTTCGGCCCAACTGGTCCATGCTGACCACAACATCCTCCCTGCTAGTCCCAGTTGCTCGCGTTCGGCCCATAACCCTCCAAGCCCCTCTCCTCCGTGGACCTATCCAAATGCCTCTTAAATTCTGCAATTGTACCTGCCTCGACACTTCCTCTGGCAGCTCATTCCAGGTAGTCACCACCCTCTGCGTAGAGAAGTTACCTTTTAGCTCTCTTTTAAATCTCTTCCCTCTTATCTTGTATCTGTGCCCTCTAGTTATGGACTCCCCAACCCTGGGGAAAAGATTATGACCGTCTACCTTATCCATACCCCTCATGATTTTATAAACTTCTGTGAGGTCACCCCTCATTCTCCTACGCTCCAAGGAATAAAGATCCAGTGTGGCCAACCTCGCCCTATAACTCAGGCCCTCTAGTCCAGGCAGCATCCTCGGAAATCTCTTCTGCACCTCTCCAGCTTGACGATGTCTTTCCTATAACATGGCGACCAAAATTGTACAGAATACTCCAAGTGCGGCCTCACCAATGAACTGCAACATAATGTCCCTGCTCCTAAATTCGATGCCCTGACTGATGAAGGGCAGCATGCTAAACACCTTCTTCACCACCCTGCCTACTTGTGCGGCCACTTTCAGCGAACTATACACCTGTACTCCCAGATCCCTCTGTTCCACAACACTTGCCAGTGCCCTGCCATTCACTGTACAAGTCCTATCCTGGTTCGAGTGTCCAAAATGCACCACCTCACACTTGCTGTTGAAATCCATTTGCCATTCCTCAGCCCATCTCCCTAACTGATCAAGATCTCTTTACAATTCGTTGTAACCTGCTTCACTATCAACAAGATCCCCTAATTTAGTATCATCAGCAAACTTGCTAATCGTGCCATGAACATTCATATCCAAATAATTTACATACATAATGAATAACTGAGGTCCCCAACATTTTGATTCTGGGGCACCCCACTAGTCCCAGGCCTCCAGTCAGAGAATCGACCCTCAACAATCACCATCTGCTTCCAATCATCGAGCCAATGCTGAATCCACCTCTCTAGCTCCCCCTGAATCCCATGCGACCTAACCTTCCAGACCAGCCTGCCATGCAGGACCTTGTTAAAGGCCTTACTGAAGTCCATATTGACAACATCCACTGCTCTACCTTCATCTATCCCCTTAGTTTGAAAAACTCCAAAAGATTTGTCAGACATGACCTCCCACGCACAAAACCATGTTGACTATTCCTGATCAGGCCTTGACTATCCCAGTGATGGTAGATCTTGTCCCTCAGAATTCCCTCCAGTAACTTCCCTACAACTGACATCAAGCTCACCGGCCTGTAGTTCCCTGGCCTGTCCTTGCTACCCTTCCTGATCAATGGAACATTTGCCACTCTCCAGTCTTCTGGAACTTCACCAGTGGTTAACGACGAAGCAAACATCTCCACAAGGGCTTCTGCGATTTCTTCCCTGGCCTGCCATAAGGTCCAGGGGTGGGGATTTTCCCCATAAGGTCCCTCCCATAAGGTCAGGGCCTGGGGATTTTCCCACTTTAATGTGCTTCGAGGCTGTAAATTACTCTTTCTTCGTCATATGCATACGATCCAAGACCTCACTACTTATTACCCTCATTTCTCTGGCATCCATGATATTCTCCTTAGTAAACACTGGGACAAATAGACATCAAAAATCTCGGCCATCTCCTGTGGCTCCACACGTCGGTGACCTAGTCTCTCCCTTGTCCCCATTTTACTGTTAATATAACTGAAGAACCTCTTGGGATTATCTTTAACCCTGTTTGCCAAATCCATCTCATGCCCTCTTTTTGCCCTCCTGATTTCCCTCTTAAGCCAGGTCTTAAACTTTTTATATTCGTCGAGGGATTCACTTGTACCCAGCTGCCTAAACACGAGATATGCTTCCTTCTTTTTCTTGACCAGAGCCTCGATATCTCTCATCAGCCAGGGTTCCCTGAACTTAGCATGTCTACCCTTCACCCTAACAGAAACATGCCGCCCCTGGACTCTCGATATGACCACTTTAAAAGCCTCCCACCTGCCAACTGTTCCTTTGCCTTTAACTAGGGTCACCCAGTCGACCCCAGCTGGATCCTGCCCAACGCCCCCAGTGTTGGCCCTGCTCCAGTTCAGGTCTTTAACCTGTGGACCCGTTCTATCTTCTCCCGTAACTATTTAAACTATTTTAAAACTAACAAGAGTTGTGGCCTCTCTAGGAAAGATGTGGGTAAGACCAGAATGAGGGATTGTCACTGATGAATCCAACTGGGAGTTCAGGAATTCCTTCCCAGAGAGTAGAGGGAATAGGAAATTCCCTCCCACAATTGTTAGGGTGGGCACCAGTGATGCACTTAGGGGGACGCTGGATAAACCAGAGGAACGGGACGATATGGTGAAGGGGCGGTGGTGGGTGGGGAGGGGAGGGTGGGAAGAGGAGGAGTTCTGGGGGGAAGCTCATGTGGAGCAGAAACACACACACACACACACACACACACACACACACACACACACACACACACACACAGACACACAGACAAACAGACAGACACACACACGCACACACACACACAGACAGACACACACACACGCACACACACACACAGACACACACACACACGCACACACACACACAGGCACGCACACACACACACACACACACACATAGACACACACACACGCACACACACACGCACACACACACACAGACACACACACACACACACAGACACACACACAGACACACACACACACACTCATGCACACACAGACACACACACATAGACACACACACACGCACACACAGGCACACACACAGACACACACACACATGCACACACACACACAGACACACACACACACAGTCTCATGCACACACATTCTCACACACAGACACACCCTTTCACATGCAAATGTACACATACACACACTCACATGCACACACACACATATACGTACAGCCTCTCTCACACACACATTCTCATGCATACACACAGAGTCTCACACACAGACACTTACACACACACATAAACACAGATAAAATCTCACACAAGCACATATATTCTCTCTCTCTTTCTCTCTTAGACACACACACACACATGCATACACATGCACACAGATAGACACACACACACACACACACACACACACACACACAAAGTCAACGACACCAGCCTGTCGGTTGGTTTCTGCTGTCTTGCTGAGTGTGAGATTTCTCACTCCCCTGCCTTGTGTTTACACGTGGTTTTAATCTGTACTCTCCTCCCTGTTACGATTCACCAGCAGTACTGACGTCCCCTGTCCAGATGTCGGAAGAATTCTACGGCACGCCTGGATAATGAGCTTCAGCTTCCCAGTATTTTCCACCTTCTCTCACAGAGGTCTTGTCTTCACAGGTAGACAGGGCGGTGAAGGAGGCGTTTGACACGCTGGCCTTCATCAGTCAGGGCACTGAGTGTAGGAGTTGGGATGTTATGTTGCAGCTAGTGAGCTGAATTGTGTTCAGTTTTGGTCACCCTGTTATAGGAAAGATGTCATTAAGCTGGAAAGATTGCAGAGGAGATTTACAAGAATGTTGCCAATACTCGAGGGCCTGAATTATAGGGAGAGGGTTTTGGTGCAGGCTAGGACTTTATTCCTTGGAATATAGGAGACTGAGGGATGAACTTGTGGTGGGTTATAAAACCATGAGGGGCATAGACAGGTGAATGCACTCAGTCTTTTTCCCAGGGAAAGGGAGTCAGAAACTAGAGAGCATAGGTTTATGGTGAGAGGGGAAAGGTTCAAAAGGGATCTGAAGGGCAACTTCTTTATGTAGAGGGCGGTCAGTATACGGAACGAGCTGCCAGAGGAAACGGTTGAGGCAGGTACAGTTATGACATTTACAAGATATTTGGACAGGTACATGGATAGGAAAGGTTCAGAGTGATTTGGGTCAAGCAGGGGCAAATGGGACTGGCTCAATTAGGCAACTCGGTCAGCATGGATGAGTGGGGCCGAAGGGCCTGTTTATCATATTGTACAGCTCTCTGACTCCAGATGTTTGTGGTCTAACGGCATTACAGAGATGTACGTCCAAAGTGACCAAAGCCGGGAACTAAGTTTTTCGTGACAGTGAACTTTTAATAGAGATAGGCAAAAGAGGATTTGTTTATACTGTTTATACCCGCCATCCCCTTCTGCACTCTCAGTCCTGAGGCAGGGCTTTGACCCGAAACGTCGACAGTTCCTTCCCCCCCACAGATGCTGCTCGACCCGCTGAGTTCCTCCGGCAGATCGTGTGTTGCTGCAGATTCTGGCATCTGCAGTGTCTCCAAGTTTAAAGGGGGAACGGGAGCTGGGTCCCCACAGGGGAGCACAGTAACTGGGGACCCAGGGAGCTGAAGGGGAGGGCAGTGACTGGGGCCCCACAGAGGGGAGCACAGTGACTGGGGACCCAGTGAGTGGGAAGGAGGTACAGTATTAAGGTCCCAGTGAGCTGAAGGACACTGTGGGAAGTGGGGCCCTGCTGAGTTGAGAGGGAACCTTGCAGACATCTCCCATTGAGCCTGATGTCAAAACATCAGTATCACTGAATGGTCAGATAGCAAATTAACAGTGTTTTACCTCGGTGTTAGATCAAAGGAATATATTGTTGCCTAAAAAAGCAGGAAGTCTGAAGATTGGGAACATGTCAGGATTGAGCAAAGCACCAAGGCATTGATAAGGAGCAGGATGGAAAAAATGGTATTGATATTGGTTTATTATTGTCACTTGTACCGAGGTACAGTGAAAAACTTGTCTTACAAACCGATCGTACAGGTCAATTCATTACACAGTGCAGTCACATTGAGTTAGTACAGAGTGCATTGATGTAGTACAGGTAAAAACAGTAACAGTACAGAGTAAAGTGTCACAGCTACAGAGAAAGTGCAGTGCAATAAGGTGCAAGGTCACAACAAGGTAGATCGTGAGGTCAGTATCCATCTTATCATATAAGGCGATGAGAAACAGAACAGTTTGTAAGAGCTATTGCAGATATGTAAAGAGGAAAAGATTGACCAGTGTTAATCTGGCTTCCTTGCAGACTGAGGAAAGGGAAATTATATCAGAGAACGAGGAAATGGTGGAGAACTTAAACAAATAATTTGTGTCTGTGTTCGTGGTAAACCTCCCGGAGATAACGGAGGACAACAGGTCTGGAATAAATGAGTTTAAAGAATTGAGCAGGAGTGAGATACTGGTGAAGGAGATGGTGATGGTTCTGAAAGCTACAAACTTAGGGACGTGAAGGAGGTGGCTTTCGAGGTGGTGGATGCACTGGGATGGTTCCTTCCGAATGGAAAAGAGCAAATGTACCTGTTATTTAAGAGAGGAAGAAATCGGAAGGCACTCTGTCAGCTTCACATCAGTAGGGGAAATATTATTAAAGAAATGGTAACATCAAGAATAAAACTGAGCTAAATCAACATGGATTTATGAAGGGGAGATCATGTTTGACAAATGTGTTGGAATTTTTGAATAGCTAAGTGGGAGCCAGTTGATGTGGCATATTAGGCCTTTCAGAAGGTTGTTGATAAGGTGTCACAGAAGAGATTGATAAAGTACACATGCTCCTGCTCCAGCCTTGACTACTGTATTCGGTGCTCCTGATGTGGCCTCCTCTATGTAAGCGAGACCAAGTGCATACTGGGCGCCCGCTTTGCAGAACATCTACGCTTGGTCTACAATGGCCATCCCAAGCTCCCAGTGACAGGCCATTTCAACTCCCCTTCCCATTCCCACAATGACCTGTCCACCCTTGGCCTTCTCTACTGCCACGGTGAAGCCCAACACAGCCGAGAGGAACAACACCTCATGTCCTGCCTGGGTAGTCTACAGCCCAATGGCGTGAACACTGAGTTTTCCAAATTGAAGTAACCCTCCCTTCCTTTCGGCTGTTTCCCTCCTTCCACCCCCTCCCAGATCCTTGTGAGGTAAGAGGCCACCTTATCGGACTAGGAAAGTTCAATAGTCTTATAACAGCAGGAGAGAAGCTGTCCTTGAGCCTGGTGGTACGTGCTTTCAGGCTTTTGTATCTTCTGCCCAATGGGGTTGGGGGGGGGAGAAAAGAGAATGTCCGGGGTGGGAGGGGTCCTTGATTATGTTGGCTGCTTTACCGAGGCAGCGAGAGGTGTAGACAGAGTCCATGGAGGGGAGGCTGGTTTCCGTGATGTGCTGAGCTGTGTCCACAACTTTCTGCAATTTCTTGCGGTCCCGGGCAGAGCAGTTGCCGTACCAAGCCGTGATGCATCTGGATAGAATGCATTCTATGGTACATCTGTAAAAGTTGGTGAAGGTCAAAGGGGACTGCCTGCACAGTAGTGTAGTGGTTAACATGATGCTATTACAGCGCCAGCGACCCGGGTTCAATTCCCACCTCTGTCTGTAAGGAGTTTGTACGTTCTCCCCGTGTCTGTGTGGGTTTCCTCCGGGTGCTCCGGTTTCCTCCCACATTCCAAAGACGTACGGGTTAGGAAGTTGTGGACATGCTATGTTGGCGCCGGAAGTGTGGCGACACTTGCGGGCTGCCCCCAGAACACTCTACGCAAAAGATGCATTTCAGTGTGTTTCAATGTACATGTGACTAATAAATAAATATCTTCTCTTATCCTTCTTCCGAGAATACGTCCGTGCCCGGGTATTCCAGGAGAGAGGGTGCTCGGTGTCCACTGAATCTCCTGGGGCTCTGCAGGACTGGCAGACACCACGGGCTGGAGTGCACCCTACACAGTGAGGACACTGCACCAATTTCAACACAGTTGTTCCGAATGTCATTCTAAACCAAAAATGAATGCAAACAAAACTAAGGGCAAGGAAATAGAAAAACAGGGAAGTGCGGCTCTCTCTGGAGGTGGTGCGGATGAGGAAGAGGCAGGGACATCATGTGTGGTCCACCCTGTTGTAAACAGGCTCTTTGTGACACACTATTGTCACATTAATTTACTTTCTCGCCAGGGCCTCACTGTGGGCAGTGCCGGTGACTCAGGGGCTGTGTAGTTAACGTCCCCGCATCACCTTACTGCAGAGCGTTCTTGAGTTAGGCAGTGAGGGCTCACCCGGTCAGCTTTTCTCTGCTCCAGCCCTAGCCACGGGAACAACTCTCTGTGCTGGTTTATCTTTCCCGTTTTGGCAGGACTGCTCTCCCTCCTCCCACCTCCCGCGTCCCTCCGCGACCCTCTATCTCTCGGGCAGCTGAAGGCCCTGTCAGCGGGTGACAAGTAGGAAGCGGGACATCCCAGAGATGGGAATAGGGGTGCAGGCAGACTGGGCACAGGGAGCAGGTGGGGTCCCAGATTCCCGAATCTTCTCCAGAGGGACCTCGAGTGGCTGCCTCTCTGGGGGAGAGGGAGCAGCCCACTCTCGCCAGGGCATGTAGGAGAGACACCCAGGTGGTGTTCCTGCAGCAGATTTAGATATTGGTCTATTATGGTCCCAAGGTACAGTGAAAAACTTTGTTTTGCATGCCATCCATACAGATCAATTCATCACATCAGTGCATTGAGGTAGTACAAGGGAAAACAATAACAGAATGCAGAATAAAGTGTTACAGTTACAGAGAAAGTGCAGTGCAGGCAGACAATAAGATGCAAGGCCATGATGAGGTAGATTGTGAGGTCAAGAGTCCATCTTATCGAACTAGGGAACCGTTCAATAGTCTTATAACAGTGGGATAGAAGCTGTCCTTGAGCCTGGTGGTATGTGCTTTCAGGCTTTTGTATGGGAGGGGGGAGGCGAGAGAATGTCCAGGGTGAGTGGAACCTTTGATTATGTTGGCTGCTTCACCAAGGCGGCGAGATGTGTAGACAGAGTCCATGGAGGGGAGGCTGGTGTCTGTGATGTGCTAAGCTGTGTCCACAACTCTCTGCAGTTTCTTGCAGTCTCAGGCAGAGCAGTTGCCGTACCAAGCCGTGATGCATCCAGATAGGATGCTTTCTATGGTGCATCGGTAAAAGTTGGTGAGAGTCAAATAGGACTTGCCAAATTTCTTTAGCCTGCTGAGGAAGTAGAGGCGCTGGTGAGCTTTCTTGGCCGTGGCGTCTACATGGTTGGAACAGTACAGGCTATTGGTGATGTTTGCACCTAGGAACGTGAAACTCTCAACCCTCTTGACCTCAGTACCATTGATGTAGAGAGGAGTGTGTGCACTGCCCCCCTTCCTGAAGTCAATGACTAGCTCTTTTGTTTTGCTGATGTTGAGGGAAAGGTTTTTAACATGACATCATATCACTGGACTCTCTATCTCCTTCCTGTACTCCGACTCATTGTTACCTGAGATTCAACCCACTACGGTAGTGTCATTCACGAACTTGTAGATGGAGTTAGATAAGAAACTGGCGGATATATTTAAAGTGTCCTTAGCCACGGGTGCAGTGCCGGAGGACTGGAGGGTAGCTCATGTTGTAACGTTGTTTAAAAAAGGATCTAAAAGTAAACCAGGTAATTACAGGCTGGTGACCCTGACATCAGTAGTGAGTAAATTATTGGAAGGTGTTCTGAGAGATTGGATATACAAGTATTTGGATAGCCAAGGGCTGATTAGGGATAGTCAGCATGACTTTGTGCGTGGTAGATCATGTTTAACGAATCTTGTAGAGTTTTTCGAGGAGGTTACCAAGAAAGTAGATGAAGGAAAGGCTGTGGATGTTGTCTACATGGACTTTAGTAAGGCCTTTGACAAGGTCCCACATGGGAGGTTAGTTCAGAAGGTTCAGACACTAGGTATCCATGGAGAGGTTGTAAACTGGATTCGAAATTGGCTGTGTGGGAGAAGACAGAGAGTGGTAGTGGATGATTGTTTCTCAGACTGGAGGCCTGTGACTAGTGGTGTGCCTCAGGGATCTGTGCTGGGGCCATTGTTGTATGTTGTCTATATCAATGATCTAGGTGATAATGTGGTAAATTGGATCAGCAAGTTTGCTGATGGCACTAAGATTGGAGGCGTTGTGGACAGCGAGGAAGGCTTTCAAAGCTTGCAGAGGGATCTGAAACAAATGGAAGAATGGGCCAGAAAATGGCAGATGGAACTTAATGCAGACAAGTGTGAGGTGTTGCATTTTGGAAGGACAAATCAAGGTAGGACATACACAGTAAATGGTAGGGCACTGAGGAGTGCGGAGGAACAAAGGGATCTGGGAGTTCAGATACATAATTCCTTGAAAGTGACGTCGCAGGTAGACAGGGTTGTAAAAAAGGCTTTTGGCATCCTGGCATTCATAAATCAAAGTATTGAGTACAGGAGTTGGGATGTTATGGTGAGGTTGTATAAGACACTGGTGAGGCCAAGTTTGGAGTATTATGTGCAGTTCTGGTCACCTAACTATAGGAAGGATGTCAGTAAGATTGAAAGAGTGCAGAGGAGATTTACTAGAATGTTGCTGGGTCTTCAGGAGTTGAGTTACAGGGAAAGATTGAACAGGTTAGGACTTTATTCCTTGGAGCGCAGAAGAATGAGGGGAGATTTGATAGAGGTTTACAAAATTATGAGGGGTATAGACAGAGTTAATGCGAGTAGGCTCTTTCCACCTAGATTAGGAGAGATAAGTACGAGAGGACATGGCTTTAGGGTGAAAGGGGAAAAGCTTGGGGGAACATTAGGGGGAACTTCTTCACTCAGGGTGGTGGGAGTGTGGAACGGGCTGCCATGTGACGTGGTAAATGCGGGCTCACTCTTGAGTTTTAGGAATAAATTGGATAGATACATGGACGGGAGAGGTCTGGAGGGTTATGGACTAGGTGCAGGTAAATGGGACTAGCAGAATACTGTTTCGACACAGACTAGAAGGGCCAAATGGCCTGTTTTCTGTGCTGTAGTGTTCTATAGTTCTATGGTTCTATGGCTACACAGTCATGAGTGTATAGGGAGTAAAGAAGGGCCAGAGGATGTCGATGTTTTGGGTCCAAACTCTGCATCGGGACTGATCCTTTCCCCCCACAGATGCTGCTCGACCCGCTGAGTTCCGCCAGCGGACTGCGTGTTACTCCAGATTCCAGGATCAGCAGTCTCCTCGTCTCCTCAATAAACGACAGAACTTTCAGCAATGGATCAGCTGCAGTGACTGGTTACGCCAGGAGAGGGAGACATTGGACCACAAATTGGAGACCAGCAGAGCCAGTGAAGGAGCTGCCTTTCTCTAGCCCCTTTCTGGCACAAGAACGCAAGGAAACAGGAACAGGCCACTTGGCCCCTCGAGAAACAAAGGACTGCAGATGCTGGAATCGAGATGAAAAACCGGATGATGCTGGAGGAACTGCCCCTCGAGTCTGTCCTGTTGTTCGATGTGATCATAGCTGATCTATGCTGACCCCTTGTGTGCCAATAACATAGAACATAGAACAGTACAGCACAATACAGGCCCTTCGACCCACAATGTTGTGCCGACCTTTAAACCTTGCCTAAGACTATCTAACCCCTCCCTCCCACATATCCCTCTATTTTAAATTCCTCCATATGCCTATCTAGTAATCTCTTGAATTTGGCCAATGTACCTACCTCCACCACTACCCCAGGCAGCGCATTCCCTGCCCCAACCACTCTCTGGGTAAAAAACCTTCCTCTGATATCTCCCTTGAACTTCCCACCCATTACTTTAAAGCCATGCCCTCTTGTATTGAGCATTGGTGCCCTGGGAAAGAGGCGCTGGCTGTCCACTCTATCTATTCCTCTTAATATTTTGTAACCCCTAACTCTCAAATCTTTCAAATATTTAACTATCTCTGCCTGGAATATATTTAATAATGTGGGATCCACCATACTCAGGGGCAGAGAATGCCAGAGATTCTCAACACTCTGAGAGACCGGGGAGTATTACAGATCTCCTCACAGTCTGATGGGAGATAAGGTAAGTTGGCAGATAGCAGAGATATTAAAATAAATATTGTGAATTTTCTGAGGGATTTCAATTTCCCAAAGATTAACTGGGATTGCTTTAGCATAAAGGCTCAGGGGGGCAGATTTTTTGAGGAGTGTCCAGGAGAGTTTTTTTGGTGCAATCAGCAAGGGAAGGAAGATTTCTGGATCTTACCTTGGGGAATGTAACTGATCGGCGACGGAGTGTCAGTGGGATCAATTTGGAGATGGTGATCACAACTCTGTATATTTCAAAATTTTATGGAAAATGTTGGGGATGGACCAGGGATAAAGGTCTTAAATTGGGTAATGTCAGACAAAGGTGGAGTGGGAACATTGACTGCAACAAACAATGTGCTGGAGGAACTCAGTGGGTCAAGCAGCATCCGTGGGGGGGGGGGGGGGGGGGGGGGGGAGGAATTGTTGATGTTACGGGTCAAAACCCTGCCTCAGGAGAGGGGAGGTGGCCGGTTTAAAGAGGGGAAGGGGAGGGGTGAGACAGGAATCCGAGGGGTGTAAGATGACAGGCAGGTTGTTCCAAGTAGGGGAGGGGAGCAGGGCTGGATTTGGGAGACAGTGGCAGGTTGCTGACAGGTGGAGGCAGACAGAGAGACAGCAGCTACTTGTAGGTAACTCTACATCGGCACAGTGGGGAGCATTCGAAGCAGAATGAGCGAGAGTTCAAAACCAACATGTTCCTGTGAGAGTAAGGCCAAGGGTAACAGGTGCAGGGAACCCTGGACGTTGAGGGATGTTGAGAGTTGGATACAGAGAAAAAATCTGCAGCAATACACAAAAAGTGCTGGAGGAACTCAGCAGGTCAGGCAGCATCCATGGAGGGAAATAAACAGTCAACATTCTGGGCCGAGACCCTTCATCAGGACTGGAAAGGAAGAGGGCAGAAGCCAGAATAAGAAGGTGAAGGGAGGGGGAGGAGCACACGCAGGCAGGGGACAGGTGAGTCCAGGTGAGTCCAGGTGAGAGGGGAAGGTAGGTGGGTGGCGGAGGGGGGAAGATGTAATAAGCTGGGAGGTGATGGGTAGAAGAGGCGAAGGGCTGAAGAAGAAGGAATTCGGTAGGAGAGGGCAGTGGACCGTGGAGTAAAGGATGGGGGAGGGGAGGGGAGGAGATGGGCAGGTCAGCAAGGTGGGGGAAGGGAGCCACAGGAATAAGGGAAGGCAAAGGAGTGGAGGGGGGCAAAGGAAGGGCTGGGGTTACCGGAAGTTAGAGAAATCGGTGTTGAGGCCATCAGACTGGAGACTCCCAAGGCGGAATATGAGGTGTCCCTCCAATATGATGCATTAGATAAGATAAGATTTCTTTATCAGTCACATGTACATCAAAACACACAGTGAAATGCATCTTTTGTGCAAAGTGTTCTGGGGGGCAGCCCGCAAGTGTCGCCACGCTTCCGGCGCCAACATAGCACGCCCACAACTTCCTAACCCGTACGTCTTTGGGATGTGGGAGGAAACCGGAGCCCCCGGGGGAGGCCTGTCAAGCGTATAAAAAGTATAGGGAGGCACTTAAAAGTCATGAAATATCACCGAAAGACAGTAGTAAGGTAAAGCCAGAAGACATTTTATATTCGGGGCAAAAGAATAACCAGGGACAACAGGGCATCTGTAGTGCAGCCAGAGGTTTAGGTGAGGTCCTAAATGAATCCTTTTCACTGGGGTTGACAAGGGAAACGGACTTTGTAGTTGGGGATCCAGAGAAGGGGAAGGGAAACTCAGTGTAATTCTCCATAAATAAAGGGAAGGTCCTCAATGCCTTAGCGGGCTTGAAGGTGGATAAGTCACCAGGGCCAGATGGGATTTATCCCTGACTGCTGTGGGAGGCAAGGGAAGAGGTTGCTGGGCTCTGGCTGAGATCATTAGATCTTGTCTGGACACATGAGGTATCAGGTGACTGGACAGTAGCAAACATGGTCCCTGATTTCAAAAAGGGCTGCAGGGAAAAGCCTGGTGTTTACAGAGCTGTGAGCCTAACACCAGCAGTAGGGACGTTATCGGACAAAGTTCTGAGGGACGAGATTAATGATCCCTTGGGAAGGCAGGGCCTGATCAGAGACAGCCAAGCGCAGGTCCTGTCCGACCAATCTGATTGAATTTTTTGAAGAGGTAACAATGTGTCTTGATGAGGGCAGTGCAGCTTTGTTGCAAGATCTCACGTTGGAGACTGGTCGAAAGGTTTAGGGCCCAGTTGATCCAGGGCAAGTTAGTAAATTGGATCCAAAATTGGCTTAGCCGATACTGGCTGTGGAAAGGGTGCAATACACAAAAAGTGCTGGAGGAACTCAGCAGGCCAGGCAGCGTCCATGGACAGTTGACATTTCATGAAAAGGGTGAGCAGCTTCTAAGCGTCAGTATCTCTGAGGATCTATCCTGGGCCCAGCACATTGATGTAATCACGAAGAAGGCACACCAGCAGCTCTACGTTGTTAGGAGTTTGAGAAGATTTGTCTGACACCAAAGACTCTTACAAATTTCTACAGATGTACGGTGGAGAGCATTCTGACTGGTTGCATCACCGCCTGGTACAGAGGCTCCAACACACAGGATCGCAGGAGGCTGCAAAGGGTTGTAGACTCAGCCAGCTCCATCACGGGCACAACCCTCCCCACCATCGAGGACACCTTCAAGAGGCGGTGCCTCAAGAAGGCGGCATCCATCACTAAGGACCCTCACAACCCAGGACATGCCCTCTTCTCATTACTACCATCGGGGAGGAGGTACAGGAGCCTGAAGATCCACACTCAATGATTCAGAAACTGTCTTTCCCCTCCACCATCAGATTTATGAACGGTCCATGAACCCATGAACACTACCTCGTTATTCCTTATTTTTGCGCTGCTTGCTTATTTCGTAATTTATAGTAATTTTACATCTTTGCACCGTACTGCTGCCGCAAAGCAACACATTTCACGTCATATGTCAGTGATAATAAACCTGATTCTGATTCTGATTCGGACTGTGTAACACAACAGGAGACAATGGGTGATGGTAGAGGGTTGTTGTTGTGATTGGAGTCTGTGACTGGTGGTGTCCCACAGGGGTCAGTGCTGGGACCCTTGCTGTTTGTAATATACTTGAACAAGCACTTGAATCGCTCAGGCATTGATGGGCCAAGTGCTGGGAGGTGGCAGCAATACAGATGGGAGTCCACTGGTCAATATGAACGTGGTAGACTGGATGACCTCTTCCTGTGCTGCGTGACTCTCTGACTAGCTGAGAAGAAGTTCCTCTGCACCTCAGTTTTAAATGAACACAGAACACAGCACAATACAGGCCCTTCAGCCCACAATGTTGTGCCAACCTTTAAACCTCGTCTAAGACTATCTAACCCCTTCCTCCCACATATCCCTCTATTTTAAATTCATCCATATGCTTATCTAGCAATCTCTTGAATTTGTCCAATATATCTGCCTCCACCACCACCCCAGGCAGCGCATTCCATGCCCCAACCACTCTCTGGGTAAAAAACCTTCCTCTGATATCTCCCTTGAACTTCCCACCCATTACTTTAAAGCCATGCCCTCTTGTATTGAGCATTGGTACCCTGGGAAAGAGGTGCTGGCTGTCCACTCTATCTATTCCTCCAGTTGAAACATCTCAACAACTAAAGCAAACTGCTGGAGGAACTCAGCGGGTCAGGCAGCATCTGTGGAGGGAAAGGGATGGTCGACCCTACATCACAGACTAATTATGTTCAGCACAGACATTGTGGTTCGTAGGGCCTGTCCCTGGGCTGTACTATTTTATGCTAACCTGAGGGTCAACTTTTTCACGCAGAGGGTGGTGGGTGTATGGAACGAGCTGCCAGAGGAAGTGGGTGAGGCAGGTACAACAGTGTCATTTAAGAAGCACTTGGACAGGTACATGGAGGGACGGGGCTTGGAGGGATATGGGCCGAATGCAGGAACTTGGCATTAGCTGGGTGGGCACCGTGGTCAGCATGGACTGGTTGGGCCGAAGGGCCTGTATCCATGCTGTATTGCTCTGTGACTCAATGTTTGTTCTGTCTGTGGAAATAAAATGTGTAAGCTGATGTTTTGGGTCAAGATCCTGCATCAGGACTGAGAGGGAAGAGGATAGATCACCAACATCTATGTAGAAGTGGGAAACTTCTTCACAGTGGGCATGCTTTGAAGGGAAATCTCAGTGGATCGACGGGATGCAGAGGTGGGACATCGAGGTCTGAGATAAGGACGAATGTCCTCTCATATCTTTGGAGTCTGAGGATGGACATTCACTAAATATGTTCAAGTGGCAACTGTGAGACATTTAGAAGGTAAAGAATTTGAGGGATATGAGAAAGTACAGTTGAAGCAGAAGATCAGCCATGATCTTGAGTACAGATGAAGGGTCTCAACTGAAGCATTGACCATCCATTTCCCTCCACAGACGCTGCTCGACCCACTGAGTTCCTCCAGCAGTTTGTTCTTTGCTCCAGGTTCCAGCATCTGCAGTCTCTTACTTCTCCATCAGCCACGATCTTGTTGAAGAGCAGAGACATTGTTCTCCTGAATACCCTACTCCTGGTCCCATTGCTTACGTTCTAATATTCAGCAGAAATCCCTGGGGATACTTAAGGGACAGTGAGTGGGCTGATTACAGCAGGGGTTGGTCACACACTGAGCATGACAGCTGTATCGATCATTACAGCTCGGTCAATGATGGCAAAGGCTGGCTTTAGAACTTTTATAAGACTTGCATTTCACAACAGGACGTATCATTAAATACTTCTTGAGGCAGGGTCTCCATGGTAACTGCTGCAGCCAATTAACAGACAGGAAGACCCCACAAAGAGCTGGGTGATAGTGACCAGATCGTGTGATGTTTAACGATGTTGGTTGAAGGGTAAATACTATCCCAGGAGATCTCATCTGCTTTTCTTCAAAATAATGGCCATGGGATCTTCGACATCTGGGCAAGAAAGTCCTGTGCGTCTGACAATGGGCACTGTACAAGAGTTGGGAGGTACTTTGGGAGGTCCTAGGGTTGTGGGGGGTGCTACAGAAATGGAAGCAGCTCATCCCAAGTCTGTAGAGAGAGAAGATTAACCATGTACAAGATTCAAAAACAGAAAATGAGATACTTTAAGAATACATTCAACTTTCTTCCCCTGGAGTATGAGGCAAATGGTAATTGGTTAATTATTGTCTCATGTACCGAGGTACAGTGAAAAACTTTCTTTTGTATGCCATCCATACAGATCATTTCACCACATCAGTACATTGAAGGAAAATCACTAACAGAATGCAGAATAAAGTGTTACAGTTACAGAGAAAGTGCAGTGCAGGCAGACAATAAGGTGCAAGGCCATAACGAGGTAGACCGTGAGGCCAAGAGTCCATCTTATCGTATTAGGGGACCGTTCAATAGTCTTATAACAGCGGGAGAGAAGCTGTCCTTGAGCCTGGTGGTACGTGCTTTCAGGCTTTTGTATCTTCTGCCTGATGGGAGGGGGGAGAAGAGAGAATGTCCAGGGTTGGTGGGTCTTTGATTATGTTGGCTGCTTTACCGAGGCAGCGAGAAGTGTAGACAGAGTCCATGGAGGGGAGGCTGGTTTCTGTGATATGCTGAGCTGTGTCCACAACTCTCTGCAGTTTCTTGCAGTCTCCTGACTCTGGCCTTAATCCCTAACCTTAACCTGAAACCATTTTATCTTATTCTGGTCCTGAGTTTGAATCCAATCCAGATCTTCCTAATCCAGACCTCACTGGTCCGGAACACAATCCAGGTCCCACTTCTGACCCTACTGTGGAGCAGGGATGTTAGAGGGAGATCAGTGGGCACAGGGACAGGCTGATGCTTAGCCCAATGTACAGAGGGAGGGATGGAGGAAATGAGGAAAGGGTGGAGAAACTGCCTCGGGAAAGGGAGGGAGGAAGATAGGAAGGTGGAGATGTAGGGAGGGAGACAGAGGGAGGGAGAGGTGGAGAGGAGGGAGAGGGAGGGAGGGAGAGACGGAGGTGGTGGGGAATGACAGATAGAATAGTTTATCTCAGTCAATAATCGTTGAAAACTCTGTGGTTGGTGGAATGGATGGATTGAGCTCTGGGCTCTGATCTGTTGTAATGTTTAACTGGGTGTTTTACCAGTGCAACCAAACTGAGTAACTGATTAACTAGCTTAACTTCAGGTGAGCAGCAAGTGGCTGCAGCCTGCCCCCTGTTGTATTGGGTAAAGGTGTTCACGGATACAGCTTAGTGGAGTTAATACTGAGATCCACTTTGATTGGGATGGGATTGAGACACAGAGTAGCTCCTCCAGCTCCCTCAGAGTGAGATACAGGTTGCCTCCTGGAGGGAGCTGCTGTGTAGGCTGAGGGGAGGGAGGGGGTGAGGAATTTGGTGAGGCCACTGGGGTTGAAAGTTAAAGTTGAGTTTATCGGCATCTGCACAAGTCCATGTGTGCACAGGTGCAATGAAAAACTTACCTGCAGCAGCCTCACAGGCACAGAGCATCAGATAAGCAGCATTCACAAGGAAAACATAAATTAAACATAAATTATACAAAATTATACAAGGGAGAAAATAATTAGAACTTAAAAAAACAAAGTACATTGTAGTGCAAAGTGGTCCCAGTGTTGCTGTACTGAGGTAGCAATTAGGGTTGTGGCGGTCAGTTCAAGAACTGAATGGTTGAAGGGAAGTAGCTGTTCCTGAACCTGGTGGTGTGGGGACTTCAGGCTTCTGTACCTCCTGCCCGACGGTAGCTGCGAGAAGATGGCACGGCCCGGATGGTGGGGATCTTTGATGATGGAGGTTGCTTTCTGTCGATACTCCCGATGGTGGGGAGGGATGTGCCCGTGATGTATTAAGTTGAGTTCGTTACTCTCTGCAGCTTCTTACATTCCTAAGGTGCTGTGTAGACAAGAACTTCCAGTCAGAGTTAAGAAGATCCGCAGCTGTGGGTATGTGAAGCAAGACCCTAGCATAAAATCACTGGCAGACTGAGGATGTGCACAATACTCCCCCTCTGCCTCAGTGTACGGGTGTGCGCGTGGTGTCTGGATCTGGGTATGTCTGCCTCTGTCATTCTGTGAGGGTCAGTTTGTATCACGCTCTCTCTCCCTCTCTTCCCAAAGGAACCCTCAGTTGCACCGGAATAACGCGGAAAAACTTAATAGATGTTTTAAAAACTCAGACCAAAGGAGAAGCAGACTGTCCTGGCCTCTCTCCCCCTCTCTCTTTCAGATCACTCCTTCTCATTTCTCTCACATCACTTTATCCCTCTCATTGTTTTCTCTCTCTCTTTCCTTCTCTCTCCCTCTCTTTCTCCCCCTCGCTCTTTCTACTGATCTCCCCTCTTCCCCCTTTCTCCCTCCATTCCCATTCTCATTACCCTCTCTGTCTCCCCCCTCTCCTCCCTCTCCCTCCCCATCCCTCACCTCCCTCTCCCTCCCTCCCTCTCCCCCTCCCTCCCTCCCTCTCCCCCTCTCTCCCTCCCTCCCCCCCTCTCCCTCCCCTCTCCCCCTCCCTCCCTCTCCCTCCCTCGCTCTCCCCCTCTCCCCTCTCTCTCAGCTCCCTGCTCTGCCCCCCTCCTCCTTTTCCCAGGTACTCTTTAATACCCAGCAGGGTAGATTTTAATTGCCTCTCTGCAGATGGCCAATTAACATTCGTTGCTTTTGCCTTCAGCATTTAATGACGAGTTGGGAGAGGTGGCTGGGCAGGTGACTGAGGAGCAAGTGAAGGAACATACTCTCCCATCTCACAGGCTGGAGAGAGAGAGAGAAAGAGCGAGAGAGAGAAAGGGGGGAGGGAGGGAAGGGGGAGGAAGAGGGAGGGAGGGAGAGACAGGATAGAGGGGGAGAGAGGGAAAAAGGGGAGGGAGAGGGTAGAAGGGAGAGAGGGTAGAGGGGATAAGAGATGGGGAATGAGTGAGAGAGAAAGGCGAAGAGAGAGAGGGGGGACTGAGGGAAAGAGATGGGGAGAGAGAGAGGGGGGAGACAGAGAGAGGGTGAGAGAAGTGGGGGAGATATTGGGGGCAGGCAGATACAAAGAGAGAGAAGGGGAGGGAAAGAGAGAGGGGGTGAGAGAGAGAAGGGAGGGAGAGAGCGAGGGGGAGATGGGGGATAGAGAGACAGAATGGGGGAGAGACGGAGAAACAGGGAGAGGCAGGAGAGAGAGGATCCCAGAGAGAGGGAAGGTAGTGCTCGAGAGATTGAGTGGTTCGATTCATCAATCAGAGTTCAAACATATTTATCCCTTCCCTTCACAGATTTTCTCCTCAAACCAGGCTTTAGAACATAGAACATCGAACACTACAGCACAGTACAGGCCCTTCGGCCCACAATGTTGTGCCGACATGTTATCCTGCTCTAAGATCTATCTAAACCTTCCCTCCCACATAGCCACCCATTTCTCCATCATTCATGTGTCTGAGAGTCTCTTAAATGTCCTTTAGCAGAGCTAAACGTGCTTTAGCAGAGTTAAATGATGTCAGAACCTCCAAACATTATCTAAGTGACTGAGCATGAACCCAGACACAGAACGTCAGCAGGCAATTTGACTGCAGGGGCATCACAGCAGGCTGTGTCCCTGAATGCTCCCATTATTTCTACCACAGGATCTAGTTTCCTTTTTCTTAATTGTCCACAGGACGAGGTGTGGCTGGTGGTGCCGGTGTTTACTGCTCATCCCTAACTGAGTTGTCGTTTTGAACCACTGCAGGCCGCACCTGGAGTATCGCACACGGGTCTAGTCACCCTGATGTAGGAAAGATGTCACTAAGCTGGAAAGAGTGTAGAGAAGATTTACGAGGATGCTGCCAGGACTCGAGGGCCTGAAGTATGGGGAGAGGTTGAGCAAGCTAAGACTTTATTCATTGGAGCGTAGGAGAATGAGGGGTGACCTATAGAGGTGTATAAAACCATGAGGGGCACAGATAGGGTGAATGCACTCAGTTTTCCCAGGGACAGGGAATCAAAAACTAGAGGGGCATAGGTTTAAGGTGAGAGGGGAAAAATTTTAAAGGGAGCTGAGGGGAAACTATTACACACAGAGGGTGGTGGGTACATGGAACGAGCTGCCAGAGGAAGTGGGTGAGGCAGGTACATTAACATTTAAAAGACACTTGGACAGGGATATAGGTAGGAAAGGTTTAGAGGGGTATGTGCCAAACATAGGCAGATGGGACTAACAGATGGGCATCTTGGCTGGCATGGACAAGTTGGGCTGAAGGGCCTGTTTCCGTGCAGTATTACTCTGTAATTCTATGGCTCTATCAGCACATGGAAGATTCTCCTGCCCTGCCCCACTTAAAGCCGCTACCCAGGGTCACAGTAAGGACACTGAGAGAGAATGAGCCATCATTGTTTCCTTGATCAGTGACATTACAATGTAGAACAAAATTTAGGGAAATTTAATGTAGATTTGGTGCAAATTGTGTGTTGAATGTGCAATGATTAACAGGGATCATAAAATAAAGAGGGTCAGTATTCAAAGCCAGCACAAGGAAGGCTGGCGAGGTTTTACATTCCAATTGCATCAAGGGTGAGATTTCTATAGTTTTGCATTGCAGTTTAGACAATCATTTCTAAAAGAGTCCATGATGTTGTGTTCTGTCTGGATGCACTCAGATTCAAATCAAGTGTTTGGCACAACTTCTTGTTATGTCTGCCTCATCACCAATGCCAGCTTGGGATGATTTTCTCTTTGTTAGAGGTGCTATATAAACGTAAAGCAAAAATTCCTGCAGATGTTGGAAATCGGAAACAGAATGCTGGAAACACTCAGCAGGTCAGGCAGCGTCTGTGGAGAGCTTTTCAGCCTGAGACACTAACTCTGTTTCTCTCTCCACAGACGCTGCCTGACCTGCTGAGGGTTTCCAGCATTTTAGAACATAGAACCTAAAACAGTACAGCACAGGAACAGGCCCTTCAGTCCTGTGCGGAATGAATTAAACTAGTAATTAAATGCCTAACCGAACTAATCCCTTCTGCCTACACGATAGCCATATCCCTCCATCCTCCACACATTCCTGTGTCTAAGAGCCTCTTAAACACCTCTATCGTATCTGCCTCCGCCCCCACCCCTGACAGCCCACTCCAGGCACCCACCACTCTCTGTGTAAAAAAACATGCCCCACACATCTCCTTTGAACTTACCCCCTCTCACCTTAAATGCATGCCCTCTTGTACTCCTTCTGGAATTTTTAACTTTAGTTTATATTGCCTCTTTTCATTTTTCTGACCAAAATGTAAGGCTTCACATTTCTCAGCAGTAAACCTCATCTGCCACTCATCCACTAACCACCAGTTCCCTGAAAGTGACAACACAGGTAGACAGGGCGGTGAAGAAGGCATTTGGCACCCTGGCCTTCATCGGTTTGGGCATTGAGTACAGGAGTTGGGACACCATGTTGCAACTGTACAAGTCATTGTACAGGCAGGGTAGTGTAGCGGTTAGTGTAACACTTATTACAGCACCAGCAACCCGGGTTCAATTCCAGCCGCCATCTGTAAGGAGTTTGTACGTTCTCCCCGAGTATGCGTGGGTTTCCTCCGGGTGCTCCGGTTTCCTCCCACATTCCAAAAAGACGTACGGGTTAGGAAGTTGTGGGCATGCTATGTTGGCGCCGGAAGCGTGGCGACACTTGCGGGCTGCCCCCAGAACACTCTACGCAAAAGATGCATTTCACTGTGTTTTTCAATGTACATGTGACTAATAAAGCTATCTTATCATCAGAGAGACCATACCTGGAGTATTGTGTGCAGTTCTGGTCACCCAGATACAGGAAGGATGTGATTCAGCTGGGAAGGGCGCAGAAAAGATTTATGAGGATGTTGCCAGGACCGGAGGGCTTGAGTTATGAGGAGAAGTCGGATAGGCTATTTTCCCTGGAGTGTAGGAGGCTGGAGTAGATGACCTTATAGGAGACCTTGGTGTAGGTGACCTTATAGAGATTTATAAAATCATGAGGGGCATAGATATGGTGGATGGACAGTCTTTTCCCCAGAGTGGGGGAGTCTAAAACTAGAGGGCATTGGCTTAAGGTGAGAGGGGACCTGAGGAGCAACATTTTCACACAGAGGGTGGTGGGTATATGGAACGAGCTGCCAGAGGAAGAGGTAGAGGAAGGTACAATTACAGTGTTTAAAAGACATTTGGACGGGTACGTGGATAGGAAAGGATTAGAGGGATATGGGCCAAATGCTGGCAAATGGGACGAGCTTGAATAGACACCTTGGTCAGATGACTCCTTGAAGTCTATCAGTAACCTCCTCCAATTCTTTTGCAATCTGAACATTTGGAAATTGTGCCCTGTACACCCAAGTAATTCATTAATGTACATTAAGAAAAGCAGTGTCCTGGCACTGATCCTTGGCGAACTCGATTGCGCACTTCCCTCTTGTACAACTTCTCACCATTATCAACCATGTTTTGTTATTCAGTCAATTTTCTATCCATGCTGCCATGATCTCTTTTATTCATGGCCTTCAATCTTGATAACAACGCAACAATTTGGCATCTTGTCAAATTTGTTTTGGAATTTCATATATACCCCAGCAATTCCCTCCCATTTCTTCAAAAACCCTGACAAGTTAGTTTGTCACAAATTGCCTTCAACTTTTCTAATATTGGCTTTTTCTAATCAATCCTCATTTGTGTCCAAGTGATACTAGTTCTACCCATGGCTATTGTTTTTATAAGTTTCCCAGCACCCAGGTTCAACTGCCTGGTCTGTATTCACTGGGTTTATCCCCACACTCTGCTTTGAACAAAAGAGTAACATCTTATAATTTTCCAGTCCTCCATCACCACCCCTGAACTACAGACGTTTGGAAGGTTATGGCCAGAGTCTCTTCAATTTCTTGCCTTCCCTCAGTAACCTGGGATACACCCCATCTGGACCAGGTGACTTATCCACATTAAGTGATCTTCATAAAATTTTAGCCCATCGACATTCTCCACTACATTTTCCTTTATGGAGGTTCTTCTTCCTTGTGAAGATGATCTAAAGTATTTACTCAGTACCTCAGCCCTGCTCTTTGTCTCTGTGAGTAAATTGGTAAATTTAAATTGGTAAATTGGTTTATTATTGTCACATGTACAGTGAAAAACCTGTCTTGCACACCGTTCATACAGATCAATTCATTACACAGTGCATTGAGGTAGTACAAGGCAAAACAATGATAGAACACAGAATAAAGTGTTACAGTTACAGAGAAAGTGCAGTGCAGGCAGACAATAAGGTGCAAGGTCATAATGAGGTAGATTGTGAGGTCAAGAGTCCATTTTATCATACTAGGGCACCATTCAATAGTCTTATAACAGTGGGATAGAAGCTGTCCTTGAACCTGTGTGCTTTCAGGCTTTTGTATCTTCTGCCCGATGGGAGGGGGGAGAAGAGAGAATGTCTGGGGTGGATGGGGTCTTTGATTATGCTGGCTGCTTTACCGAGGCAGCGAGAAATGTAGACAGAATCCATGGAGGGGAGGCTGGTTCCACAACGTAGACGCCACAGCCAAGAAAGCTCACCAGCGCCTCTACTTCCTCAGGAGGCTAAAGAAAGTCGGTTTGTCCCCTTTGACACTCACCAACTTTTATCAATGCACCATAGAAAGCATCCTATCTGGATGCATCACGGCTTTGTATGGCAACTGCTCTGCCCAGGACCGCAAGAAACTGCGGAGAGTTGTGGACACAGCCCAGCACATTACGGAAACCAGATTCCCCTCCTTGGACTCTATCTACACTTCTCGCTGCCTTGGTAAAGCAGCCAACATAATCAAAGACCCCACCCACCCCGGACATTCTCTCTCCTCTCTCCTCCCATCGGGCAGAAGATACAGGAGCCTGAGGGCACATACCACCAGGTTCAAGGACAGCTTCTATCCCACGGTGATAAGACTATTGAATGGTTCCCTTAGACGATAAGATGGACCCTTGACCTCACAATCTACCTTGTTTGACCTTGCGCCTTATTGTCTGCCTGCACTGCACTCCCCTATACCTGTGACACTCTACTCTGCATTCTGTTATTGTTTTTACCCTGTACCACCTCAATGTACTGTGTAATGAATTGATCTGTATGATTGGTGTGCAAGACAAGTTTTTCACTGTACCTCAGTACACGCGACAATAATAAACCAATTCCAATACTGATACCCGTCCAAGTGTCCTTTAAGTGCTGTAATTGTACCCACCACTAACGTTTCCTCTGGCAGTTTGTTTGATATACTCACTACCTTCTGTTTGACAAAGTTGCCCCTCATGGTTTTCTAAATCTCCATAAGGTCACCCCTCAGCCTCGTTCACTTCAGGGACAACAGTCTCAGTGTCTCCTTTTAATTCAAGTCCTCTGGTCCAGGAACCATTCCTGTGAATCATTTCTGCAGCTTCTTTAGCAAAATCACATCCTTCCTATGGTGTGGTGACCAGAACTGCACACAGTACTCAAAGTGTGGCCTAACTATCGTTTAATACAACTGTAGCATAACGTCCAAACTCCTCTACTCGGTGCCTCGGCCTATAAAGGCCAGCATACCACACGCCTTCTTCATCACCCTATCTACCTGTGTTGCCACTTTCGGGGAATTCTCCAACAAGAAAGGGTCATGGCAATGCACTGGAAAACATGGACCACTTCCTATATCTCAAGAGCCACCTCCCAGAGAAGGCAGACGTCGATAATAAAATTATCCACCAAGGCACCAGCGCAGCCTTTGGTTGAATGAACAGAAGGGTGTTTGAGGATCAAGGATACACTAAACACGTGGTCAACCAGGCAGCAGTGATCCCTGCTCTCCACCCTGTCTCTGAGACCTGGACCATCACAAGGCAGTGGCAAAATATCACCAGCACAGTCTCTTGGTCAACTCTGTCAGCCTGACACCTGACTCCTGAAATAGACCCTCTGCACCGAGCTCTGTCCTGGGAAGAGATCACCAGGTGGACAGAAGAAAAGGTTCAAGGATGTTTTCAAAGCCTGATTGAAGAACATAGAACAGTCCAACACAGGAACAGGCCCTTCAGCCCACGATGTCTCTGCTGAACACGAGGCCAAACTAAACTAATATCTTCTGTCTGCACATGATTCATCTCCCTCCATTCCCTGCATATTTTTTGATTTCTTTATTAGTCACATGTACATCGAAACACACAGTGAAATGCATCTTTTGCGTAGAATGTTCTGGGGGCAGCCCGCAAGTGTCGCCGCACTTTCAGCGCCAATATAGCATGCCCACAACTTCCTAACCCGTACGTCTTTGGAATGTGGAAGGGAACCGGAGCACCCGGAGGAAACTCACGCAGACACGGGGGAGAACGTACAAACTCCTTACAGACGGCAGCCGGAATTGAACCCGGGTCGCTGGCGCTGTAAAGCGTTACACTAACCACTACATTACCGTGCCTGCCCTATTCGTGTGTCTGTCTAAATGCCTCTTAAACACCACTATCGTTCTGGTCACCTAACTATAGGAAGGATATCAGTAAGATTGAAAGAGTGCAGAGGAGATTTACTAGAATGTTGCCGGGTCTTCAGGAGTTGAGTTACAGGGAAAGATTGAACAGGTTAGGACTTCATTCCTTGGAGCGCAGAAGAATGAGGGGAGATTTGATAGAGGTTTACAAAATTATGAGGGGTATAGCCAGAGTTAATGTGAGTAGGCTCTTTCCACCTAGATTAGGAGAGATAAGTACGAGAGGACACGGCTTTAGGGTGAAAGGGGTAAGGTTTAGGGGGAACATTAGGGGGAACTTCTTCACTCAGAGAGTGGTGGGAGTGTGGAGCGAGCTGCCATCTGACGTGGTAAATGTGGGCTCACTCTTAAGTTTTAAGAATAATTTGGATAGATACATGGACGGAAGAGGTCTGGGGGGTTATGGACTGGGGTCAGGTCAATGGGACTAGCGGAATAAAATTTCGGCACAGACTAGAAGGGCCAGATGGCCTGTTTTCTGTGCTGCAGTGTTCTACGGTTCTCTATGGTATCTGCCTCCACCACCACCCTTGGCAGCCCGTTCCAGGCACACACCACTCTCTGTGTAAAAAACTTACCCCACACATTCCCTTTAAACTTTCCCCCTCTCACCTTAAAGCTATGTCCTCTAGTCTTTGACATTCCTATCCAAGGAGAAATATTCTAGCTGTCTACCCTATCTATGCCTCTCATAATTTAATCAGCTTCTATCAGGTCTCCCCTCAACCGTTGATGCTCCTGAGAAAACAATTCAAGTTTCTCCAGCCTCTCCTCATAGCTGATACTCTCTCATCCAGGCAGCATCCTGGTAAATCTCTTCTGCACCCTCTCCAAAGTCTCCACATCCTTCCTGTAATGGGGCGACCAGAACTGCACACAATACTCCAGATGCTGCCCAACCAAAGTTTTATACAGCTGCAACGTGACCTCCTGAATCTTGTACCCAATGTCCCTCATGATGAAGGCTTTCTTTACCACCCTATCAACCTGCGCAGCCACTTTCAGGGAGCTGTGGACTTGGACCCCAAGATCCCTCTGTACACCAATGCTGTTAAGGGTCCTGCCATTAACTGTATACTTTCCCCTTACATTTGACCTCCCAAAGTGTAACACCTCACACTTGCCCGGATTAAACTCCATCTGCCATTTCTCTGCATGTAACTGTAGCTGATCTACATCCTGCTGTATCCTTTGACTGCCTTCTTCACTGTCTGCTACTCCACCAATCAATGTGTCATCTGTAAACTTAATAATCAGAAATTCAACATCCCTCCTGACTCCTAGGAACCTCTGACCCATGACTGCTCAAAGTGGAGAAGGAACATTCAGTATGATATTGAGAGCTTCAAGTCCATGCATCAGGAAATGGCAGAAGGAGTGGACCACCTCACACTCTATTCATTTGCCCCATTACCCATCTCCTGCCCCATCTGTAGAAGAGTCTGTAGTTCCCACCTCAGAACCCATTGAACTGGGGTGGAAGCAACTCATTGAGGGACTCCCTGAGAAGAAGTAATTGTAATCTTTCTTAACTTTGAGCTAAACCTGTTCCTTGAAGTGGTTAACAGTGCAGAGCTGGTGTTGCTTCATTAACACAGCTGGAAGTGGTATCACCGCCAACAGTCAGGTCCCGGAACGGCTTGGTATCAAATAACTGAATCTGCCCCTCCAGAATGTTTACTGCCTACAATTGGTGCGCAGATTGTCAAATTATCACCAAATTAAAACCTTTATATCCTCACACTCAAAAGTCAATTTGACTTTATCTCCTATCAGTGACTCATGGATGGTCAGAATCAGTAGAAAGTTGCCATGGTGATTAATTTAATGTTGGGGGGGTGGGGTAGGTAACATGGCCACATTGTGGGCAGGGCTCATTTTATGTGGAAGTTTCTAAACCAGTGCCAAGGGAGGCAGAGACTTCATTGAACATAATCTGTGGTTAAAACTCACCAAGTTCAGGCAAGTTGTGCAGAAGTGACCATTACAGTTCCATAGAAACATTTTCAGTGATATCTGCTGAGCGAGAAATATTGGAGCCACAATGGTGCTGTGGGATTTTGTATGCCTGTGTGTGAGAAAGAGTAGTTGGTACCTCAGTTTAACATGAAGACACAAGAGACTGCAGATGCTGGAATCTGGATCAACACACAAAGTGCTGGAGGAAATCAGCGGGTCAGGCAGCATCTGTGTCAACCGAAACATTGACTATTTCCCTCCATAGATGCTGCCTGACCCACTAAATTCCTCCAGCACTTTGCGTGTTGCTTTGATTTAATAGCTCATCCAAATAAAACAACTTTGACAGTATTGGCACTCCCTCTGTTGTGTCCTGGAGAGTCAGCCTGGAACTTGTGATGAAGTCTCTGACTGGAAGGCTTGGCCCCATGACCTCCTGACTCAGAGGTGAGTATGAGACTGACTCAGGGCTGATGAAGCCATCACTATGGAGATCCCTGGGTTTATTAAAGAGGAAATCAAATTTCTCAATTAACTTTAAATGTGGGTATTAAAAGTTAAGCAATAATTTTACATTTTTAAATTAAGATAGGCTGATCCATTTAAATTTCCTGGAAACAATCCCACATGTGGACAAACACTTTCTTCCAGTTAACCCTTCATCCACACAGAGGCAATACCAGGTAAAGATTAAACAAGCAAAGCTTTGCACTTTATTGCTGGAAAACACTCTCCCCTGAGTTGTGAGACGGGGAAGTGCAACTGCGGCTGTATAAAAGTACTCAGATTAAATACAAAACAAAGTGCCGGTTAGACTCATACTGGGAGTGTACTTGTACCTGATCTCAAGATACAGCACACACACTTCTTCACTTACTGGTTTTTCGGGATCTGGGCACGGCTGGCAAGACCAGCATTTATCGCCTGTTCTTAATTTCCTTTGGGAAGGTGGGGGTGAGCCGTCTTATTGAACCACTGCAGTCCTGCTGGTGAAGGTGCTTTCAAATTGGTAAATTGGTTTATTATTGTCACATGTACCGAGGTACAGTGAAAAACTTGTCTTGCATACCGTTCATACAGATCATTTCATTACACAGTGCATTGAGGTAGTACAAGGGAAAACAATAACAGAATGCAGAATAAAGTGTTACAGTTACAGAGAAAGTGCAGTGCAGGCAGACAATAAGGTGCAAGGCCATGATAAGGTAGATTGTGAAGTCAAAAGTCCATCTTATCATACAAGAGGACCACTTGATAGTCTTATAACAGCGGGATAGAAGCTGTCCTTGAGCCTGGTGGTACGTGCTTTCAGGATTTTGTATCTTCTGCTCAATGGGAGGGGGGAGAAGAGAGAATGTCCGGGGTGGGTGGGGTCTTTGATTATGCTGGCTGCTTTACCAAGGCAGCGAGAAGTGTAGACAGAGTCCATGGAGGGGAAGCTACTTTCTGTGATAAGCTGAGCTGTGTCCAGTGCTGGTGAGCTTTCACAGTGCTTGTTGGGGAGGGAGTTCCAGGATGTAGACCCACTAACAATAAAGGAACAGAACGGTGTGTGACTTGGAAGGGAACCTGCAGTTGGTGGTGTTCCCCTGCACCCTCTGAGCTTATCGTTGTTGCTGCTTGCAGAGGTGGATTTGGGAGGTGCTGTCAGAATAGCCTGGGTTAAAACCTGTGGATGGTACACACTGCAGCCAATGCGTGCTAGTGGTGGAGGGACGGAGTGTTTTGGATGGTGGTTGAGGTGCCGATCAAATGGGTTGCTTTGTGCTGGATGGTCGTGAGGTTTCTGAGTGTTCCTGGAGCTGCAGTCATCCAGGCAGGTGCAGAATGTTCCATCACACTCGGAATCAGCATCAGAATTAGAATCAGGTTTATTATCACTGACTTATATGATGTGAAATTTGCTGTTTTGCGGCAGCAGTACAGTGTAAAGACATAAAAATCTGTAAATTACAAAAATAAATAAATAGTGCAAAAAATGAATCATGATATAATGTTCATGGGTTCATGGACCGTTCAGAAATCTGATGGAAAAGGGGACGAAGCTGTTCCTGAATCGTTGAGTGTGGGTCTTCAGGCTCCTGTACCTCCTCCCCGATGGTAGTAATGAGAAGAGGGCAGGTCCTGAATAGTGAGGGTCCTTAGTGATAGATGCCGCCTTCTTGAGGCACCACCTCTTGAAGATGTCCTCGATGGTGGGGAGGGTTGTGCCCGTGATGGAGCTGGCTGAGTCTACAGCCCTCTGCAGCCTCCTGCAATACTGTGCATTGGAGCCTCCAGACCAGGCGGTGATGCAACCAGTCAGAATGCTCTCCAGTGTACATTGATTGAAATTTGTAAGAGTCTTTGGTGACAGACCGAATCTCCTCAAACTCCTAACGAAGTAGAGCCACTGGTGTGCCTTCTTCATGATTGCATCAATGTGTTGGGCCCAGGATAGATCCTCTGAGATGTTGACGGCCAGGAACTTGAAGCTGCTCACCCTTTCCACCGCTGACCCCTCAATGAGGACTGGTGTGTGTTCTCCTGACTTCCCCTTCCTGAAGTCCACAATCAGTTCCTTGGTCTTGCTGATGTTGGGTGCGAGGTTACTCCTAACTTGAGTGTGGACAGTGGACAGAGCAAACTGTGAGTGTGGACAGTGAACAGAGTGAGCTGTGAGTGTGGACAGTGGACACAGTGAGCTGTGAGTGTGAAGAGTGGACAGAGTGAGCTGTGAGTATGGACAGTGGACAGAGCGGACTGTCACATGTGCTGAGAGCAGGCATGGTAGTGTAGCGGTTAGCGTAACACCATTACAGTGCCAATGACCCGGGTTCAATTCTGGCCGCTGTCTGTAAGGACTTTGTACGTTCTCCCCATGTCTGTGTGGGTTTCTGCCCACATTCCAAAGACGTACGGGCTAGGAAGTTGTGGGCATGCTATGTTGGCGCCAGAAGCGTGGCGACACTTCTGGGCTGCCCCCAGAACACTCTACGCAAAAGATGCATTTCACTGTGTGTTTCGATGTACATGTGACTAGTCAAGAAGTCTTATCTTATGAGTATGGACAGTGGATAGAGTGAGCTGTGAGTATGGACAGTGGATAGAGTGAGCTGTGAGTGTGGACAGTGGACACAGTGAGCTGTGAGCTGGGTCAGGAATGGAGACAGGTATCGGATGGTGGGTTGAGATACAGAGGACGCAACCTCAGTCAACTGGGGCTCAGTGAGTGGATAGGAAAAGGAACCTTATAATGAGATTTTATGATTAATGTAGATACGACAATGTGAATAATTATTTAATATTTTGTTCTCATAAACATTAATGGTTAATTTTATTTTTTCCCCATGAAGCCACTCAGAAATGCTGTCTTTGAGGAATTTTTCTCTCTCTGTCTCTACTTATTGCTAAATTCAACGCAGCAGTGTGCGGGCGGGAGTTAAAACCTGGCAAGAGTTTGGCGGGCAGGTACCCGGGGGAACCCCAGACCTGGAACAGGATGCTGTATTCCCAGTTTGAGGGAGGGGAATCCGGCACGCAGCCACCGACTGACCATGGGGTAGTCTCTCCACCTGTGCCTCGGCGTGAGCTCAGGGTTTGCCAAGCGATGGCTTGTCGAGGGGCAACTCCTGCTGTGCAGTGAATAAGTTGAACAAGGAGAGGTGAGATAATGCACAGTTATAAATAAAGGGTGAGGGAGGGGTGTGGGAGAGAGATGGGGGCAGGTGGAAGGTTCACAAGGGGGGGTCCAACCACAGAGGCTGACCCAGAGTGTGGGGGAGAGTCCAACATTAGTTTCCACCATTGGGGGAATCTTGAATGAGGGGACACAAGATTAGGGGCCGGTCATTTAAAACTGAGGTACGTAAGAACTCCTGGCAAGGGGTAGTGAATCCCTGGGATACCCTACCCCAGAGGGGTGTGGAGGCAGGATCTCTTGGGGAACTTAAAAGAAGAAGTAGGTACATTTTTGAAAAGGCTGGGAATTGAAGGCAAGACGGAACTGACACAGAGTAGGGGGCCTGGGTCAGATCAGCTATGATCATATAGAATGTGTTGGGGGTTGAGGGGAGGCCTGAGAGAGATTTATAAAATAATGAGAGGCATAGGTAGGGTGGACAGTCAGAATCTTTCTCCCCGGTTAGAGATGTCAAAATAGTAGAGGGTATAGCTTTAAGGTGAGAGGCAGAAAATTTTGGAATTGGAATTGGCTCACTATTGTCATTTGTACTGAGGTACAGTGAGAAACTTGTCTTGCATACCATTCATACAGATCAATTCATTACACAGTGCAATGTAAGGTAGTACAAGGTAAAACAATACAGGATGCAGAATAAGGTGTAACAGCTATAGGGAAAGTGCAGTGCAGGCAGACAATAAGGTGCAAAGTCATAACGAGGTAGATTGTGAGGTCAAGAGTCCATTTTATCGTACTAGGGAACCATTCAATAGTCTTATAACACTGGGATAGAAGCTGTCCTTGAGCCTGATGGTACGTGCATTCAGGCTTTTGTATCTTCTGCCCGATGGGAGGCGGGAGAAGAGAGAATGTCCGGGGTGGGTGGGGTCTTTGATTATGCTGGCTGCTTTACCGAGGCAGCGAGGTGTAGACAGAGTCCATGGAGGGGAGGCTGGTTTCCGTGATGTGCTGAGCTGTGTCCACAACTCTCTTCAGTTTATTGCAATTCCAGGCAGAGCAATTGCCATACCAATCTGTGATGCATCTGGATAGGATGCTTTCTATGGTGCATGGATAAAAGTTGGTGAGGGTTAAAGGGAACATGCCAAATTTCTTTAGCTTCCTGAGGAAGTAGAGGTGCTGGTGAGCTTTCTTGGCCATGGCGTCTACGTGGTTGGACCAGGACAGGCTGTTGGTGATGTTCACTCCCAGGAACTTGAAGCTCTCAAACCTCTCAACCTCAGCACCATTGATGTAGACAGGTGCATGTACACCACCCCCCTTCCTGAAGTCAATGACCAGCTCTTTTGTTTTGCTGACATTGAGGGAAAGGTTGTTGTCAATTTAAAGGAGATGTGCGAGCATGTTATTTTACACAGAGAGTGGTGGGTGCCTGGAATGGCCTGCCAGGGGTGGTGGTGGAGGCAGATACGATAGTGGCATTTAAGAGTCACTGAGACAGACACATGAACAGGCAGGGAATGGACGGACACGGATCATGTGCAGGCAGATGGGATTAATTTAATTTGGCATCATGATCGGCATAGACATGGTGGGCTGAAGGGCCTGTTCCTGTGCTGTACTGTTCTATGTTCAATGTTCTTTCTATGTTCTACATTCTATGTAATGATGGGGCAGGTTTGAGGGGCTGAGTGGTCTACTCCTATTTTCTGGTGTTCTTGCGACACAAGGGAGTTGGGGGAGGTACAGAGACCAAAGGACAGGGACGTCACTCCAACGGCGGTGCTACCTGCCCAGCTGGTGACCTGCAAAGGGGCAGATCTGGCTGTGGGCGCTCTTGGGTAGAGGATTGCACCAACCTCCCACCCCACCCACACTCCGTGAACCGATCTGAATGCGCGAACATTGTGAGAGAAACAGGAGATACTTCCACTTGGGAATTCAAAACTAGGGGCCGTCCCTAAAAAGTCCCGGAAAAACTGAGAAGACAATTAGCAAAGCACAGCTGGTAATACACGCGGAAATACACGTGGAAAATGCTGGCAGCACTCAGCGGACGAGGCAGCACCTAACACAGTAAAAGGCTCTTGAACAGTCCTCTCGTACGCTAAAGGATGTACTCTTGAGCTCCAAATCACCCAATCAGGTGTACACGCTCCTGTTAACTTCAATGGTGCTGAGGTCGAGAGGGTTGAGAGCTTCAAGTTCCTGGGAGTGAACATCACCAACAGCCTGTCCTGGTCAAATCACGTGGATGCCATGGCCAAGAAAGCTCACCAGCACCTCTACTTCCTCAGGAGGCTAAAGAAATTTGGTTTGTCCCCTTTGACTCTCACCAACTTTTACCGATGTACCATAGAAAGTATCCTATCTGGATGTATCATGGCTTGGTACGGCAACTGCTCTGCCCAAGACCTCAAGAAACTGCAGAGAGTTGTGGACACAGCCCAGCACATCACGGACACCAGCCTCCCCTCCTTGGACTCTGTCTTTACCTCTCATTGTCTTGGTGAAGCAGCCAGCATAATCAAAGACCCCACCCACCCGGGACATTCTCTCTTCTCTCCTCTTCCATCAGGTAGAAGATACAGGAGCCTGAGGGCACGTACCACCAGACTTAAGGACAGCTTCTACCCCACTGTGATAAGACTATTGAACGGTTCCCTTATACAATGAGATGGACTATGACTTCATGATCTACCTTGTTGTGACCTTGCACCTGATTGCACTGCACTTTCTCTGTAGCTGTGACACTTTACTCTGTACTGTTATTGTTTTTTACCTGTACTACATCAATGCACTCTGTACTAACTCAATGTAACTGCACTGTGTAATGAATTGACCTGTACGATCGGTTTGCAAGACAAGCTTTTCACTGTACCTCAGTACAAGTGACAATAATAAACCAATACCAATACCAATACGAGAAGAGGGCATGTCCCGGGTGGTGAGGGTCCTCAGTGATGGATGCTGCCTTCTTGAGGCACCACCTCTTGGAGATGTCCTCAATGGTGGGAGGGTTGTGCCCGTGGTGGAGCTGGCTGAGTCTATAACCCTCTGCAGCCTCTCGCGACCCTGTGCATTGGAGCCTCCGTACCAGGCTATCTTGGTACATGTGACAATAATAAACCAATACCAATACACTTCAAGCCTGTTCCACCATTCACAAGATGCTACTGACCTGCTCCCCCAACCCAAATCCCTTGGTCCCCATAATAATCAGAAATCTATTGATAGCTAAAATTAAGAAATCCTGCAGATGTGCAACATCTGGCAGAAAAAACACAAAATTGCTGGAAACACTCAGCTGGTCAGGCAGTGCCTGTGGTGGGAGTCACAGAGTTAACGTGTCAGGTCAGAGACCCTACATCAGATCTCTGGTTTGAATGCTGATTGGTTGAGTTTCCAGGACCCTCTGGGGTAGAGAACTCCAAAGGCCATCGACCTGAAACAATAGAGAAGGGACTGCAGAGTCCTTTGCCCCCACAGATGCTGCTCGACCCGTTGTTCCTCCAGCAGACCGTCTGTTGTTCTGAAACAATAACCTCATCTCTCTCCCCAACGATGTTACCTGCTCTGCTGTGTGTTTTAATTTCAATTCCTAGGGAAGCTGATTTATCAAACTGTGAGAGAATGTGAAACTTGCTCCCATGAGGAATGGTCCCGACTAACACAATGTATTTCAGAGGAAGCTGGGTGGCACCAATGACACAGCTGGTCGAACTTTTCCTCACAGCTCCACCGACCTGGGTTCGATTCAGACCTTAACTGCTGTCTGTGTGGAGTTTGTATGTTCTCCCTGTGTGGGTGAATGAGGGGCATAGACAGGGTGGATGCACACAGTCCTTTTTCCAGGGTTGGGGAATCAAGAACTAGAGGGCATGGGTTTAGGGTGAGAGGGGAGAGATTTAATAAGAACCCAAGGGGCAACTTCTTCACCCAGAGGGTGGCCAGTATATGGAATGAACTGCCAGAGGAAGTGGTTGAGGCAGGTACATTAACAACATTTAAAAAGTACTTGGACAGGTACATGGATGGGAAAGATTTAGAGGGATATGTGCCAAATGTGAGCAAATGGGACTTAGCTTAGATGGGAATCTTGGTCAGCATGGACCAGTTGGGCCGAAGGGCCTGTTTCCATTCTTTATGACTTATCACGTCATTTCCTCTCCATGCTCCAGTTTCCTCCCACATCTCAAAGATGTAGGGTTAGTAAGCTAATTGGTCACTATAAAGTGCCCTTAGTGTGTAGATGAGTGGTTGAAAGTGGGGGGGGGGAGTTGCTGGGGGGGAGGGGGGAAGGTTAGGGGAAAATTAGTGGGATTGCTCTGTGAGCCAGTATAGACAATGGGCCGAATTACTTCCTTCTGTGTTGTATGGAAAGCTGGATCACTTTTATTCAGGTGCCCGTCGCTATTTGCAGTTAACATAGAACATAGAACATAGAACAGTACAGCACAGGAACAGGCCCTTCAGCCCACAGTGTTGTGCTGAACTAATTAAGCTAATGACACCTAATCCCTTCTGCCTGCACATGGTCCATATATAAGGTTAGAGGGGGGAAGTTTAGAGGCGGGGTGAGGGGCAAGTTTTTTAAGCAGAGAGTGGTGGGTGCCTGGAATGGGTTACCAGGGGTAGTAGTGGAAACAGACAGTTTGGTGGAGTTTAAGAGGCTTTTAGATGGACACATGAATATGAAGGGAGTGGAGGGATGTGGATGATACACAGGAGGATATTTAGTATAAATCGGCATCGAGGTCAGCACAACATTGTGGACCGAATGGCCTCTCCAGTGCTGTGCTGTTCTACGTTCTACGTCTGCAGACCATCGCCATTTCGCAGGCACAATAACCACATTTAAAAGGCACTTGGACAGGTCCATGGATCCGAAAGGTTCAGAGGGATATGGGCCAAACACAAGCAAATGAGACTGGCTTAGATGGGGCACCTTAGTCAGCACGGACCAGTTGGGCCGAAGGGCCTGTTCCCGTGCTGTGTGACTCTGTGACTCTCCCGAGTTCCGTGGTGGAATTGGGACTGTTGCGAAAGTGCAGGGGGCCCTGACGTTAACACTCCGGGAGGGGCAGCCGAGGCGGCTGGTTACAGATTAACACCATAGCTTCACCTCTCGCTTGGAGTTTCCAGACCTCCTCAAGAGCTCAGCTCACAGGCCCCACTCCGTGCCCGGATCAGAGTTTGAACCAAATCAGCTCCACGGTCCAGCGGAGTGGAAAACAGACTTTAAACGCCACCGATCTGCGACTCAGCCCGGCTCAGACCCAGCTCTCAGCTGCAGGTCCAAGGGGTTGGCTCCGCCTGAGAGAAACCCCTCAGATGGAGCCTGCGGTGGATGGGAGGGCTGTGGACGCCAGGACACTGCGAGTTGGAGCCGGTTCATCGCAGATTAATTATTGAATACTTAAAGAAGAATTAATCAACTCATTTTCTCTCTCTCTGGTTAACGATTTAATCCCCCCTTCTTCCAATTGTACATAACTCCCCACTTACCAGCTGAGTGACACCTTTTACTTTGACTGGACTGTTTGAGTTGGGACGTTTGTAACAGCAGACAGGGCGAGATCACATCAGGACGAATCTCAGTGTTACCCTCTCCTAGTTCCCCGAAGGTACAGACTGGGTCAGAGAAACGTCGCTGGCGGCGAGTCAAACGCTGTCTCGCCGTCTTCTGCTGTCTGAAATGTGTTTTCTCCCCTCTGAATCTATCCCTTGTAAAGTTCAAAGCACTTTAGGTGATTAGCCACTCTGACCCGAAGGACATTCCGATACACAGCACACACTGATGTGCAACACACGCTCAGCGTGGCAAAAACGCAACGCGCACTCAAATATCCCATACACATTCCAAAGCGCACCGCGCACACGGACAGATGTAACACGCAGCTCCCGAGTGCCTTGGTAGATTGTGAAGACGTGCAAAGTTGTGCACATTCTTCCCACACGTATGTGTACGTGCGTCAGGATGGTGAATATGTGTGATTGTCAGTCTGTATGGGACAGGATGCTCGTGTGAGAATGCACCTCCGTGTGTGTGTGGGGGGGGGGGGGGGGGAGGGCAAGAGTGTCAGTGTGTGAAAATGTTTGAGAGAGGCGTGTGTGGCTGGCTGTGTCACTTCGTGTTATTGGTGGCTGTGTGAATGTGTGTGTGCGAGAGCGTGTTTCTGAGTGTGATGTGTGCGATAGTGTTGTGTCGGTGTGAGTGTGTCTGCGTGTGAGGTTTTGTGTGTGTGTGGGTGTGTGTGTGTGTGAGAGAGAGAGAGCGTATGTGGGGAATAACGTGAGGCTGTGTTTGTATTTGTGTGCGAGGGTGTGTGTGCGTGTGTGATGTCAGTGTGTGTCAGGCTGAATGTGTGTGACGATGCATGTGTGTGTGTGTGTATGTGTGTGGGGCTGTGTGTGTGTGAGGCTGTGCGTCTGTGAGTGTGTATGCGCGGTATGTATGTGAAGTTGTGTGTCTGAGGCTGTGTGTGCATGTGGGACTATGTATATGGGGTTGTGTGTGTGTTAGGGTATCTAAGTGGGGTTGTGTGTGTGAGGGTGTATGTGTGTGTGTGGGAGTTTGTATGTGGGTTGTGTGTGTTTGTGTACGTCAGTAGGTGTGAAGGCGTGTTTGTGCGTGTGGGATGTATGTGGGCCTGTGTGAAGGCCGGTGTGTGCATGTGAGGGTTTGTGTGTGTGAATGTGTGTGTGTCAGGGTGTGTGCGTCGCTGTGACTGAAGCGGGAACGGGCCGGGAGCCGCGTGGTGTCGACCCCGGACAGAGCCCGAGCAAGCGGCGCTCCGCGGGCACCGGACTCACTCAAAAATCAAAACATTTTGGTTTCACCTGAATTTGGCCGTCCCACCTTAAACATGAAACTCGAATTATGTCAGTTTACTTTGTACATTTGCAGAAGTAAATTAGAATTCAGATCCTCTTGTTCCGAATTCTCTATAATGCACACAGGTGCGTGTGTGTGGAGGGAGCCAAACTAGTGTCGTTCACCACTCACCGGGTGAGCAGTGTATTGGAGACCCCGAGGATGACGAAAAATAGCAAGAGGTTTAGTGAGGCGGGAGAATTCAGTCTCGGGAAGACGGGCCCTAACTCGCCGTCAAGCTCGGGGGCAGAGAGGGGTGTTATGAGGCGCGCCAGACCATGAGGTCCCATTGGGTGGATCAGTGAGAACGCACGGCGCTGGACACTGGGTTCTGGGCACTCTGACGAGACTGGAAGGATTTCACATTCCTTCACTGGATTTATCCTTATTAGGAGCCTATTTTAATAAAGCCCTATCTATCCATTGATGGTGGTACTTTAACAGTGGAACGGCGATAACGGGCATAACGTCTATTAAAGGTTCAGCGAGGTGGGATCATAGTCATCACGTCGTCTGGATGGGGTCTCCTTCCTCGGCCACCTCCAGGTCGTTCGTCACCCCCCTTCGTAACTCAACTTCTGGAGCCGGCAAGACTTCATACCTTGTCCTCAAGCAGGCCTCTCTGAACACAAATTCCCTGGGGTAGGAGACAAATTAGGCTTGTATAAATAAATGGCACCTTCAAATAATAACGCACAGCAAGCTCCCACAGACAGCAACATTGCGATGACCAGTGACTTTGTTTTAGTAAGATTGTTCGGGAGTGCGCGGAGAATTGTGGTGGACCCATTGCCCACAGACACGTGTGAAAATAACAACCTGCTTAATAAATTAGGAAACACATTTTCGTTTAAATTCAAATTTGGCTTGGAGAATGACGGTCTAGTAGAACTGCCTTTTTAATTTCACAAATGTATCGTTCTGTTTTAGTTTAATTTCAAATGTACTTTACACATCAGGGAAGTGTGACTTGTAGATAAACAGAGCGGAGTCACGGTTTCACCGAGCGCCTTACAGTCACTACATTTCCCTGTGCGCGGCCCGACAATCCGTGTTCTAAATGGGTACCGGGGTGTATTGCATTTTGGAATATAACATGTTCAGCTTCACTCTATAAAACTATTATAATTATTGTTGTAAAGCAGACACGGTTAACGTTCTCTCTGCGACGGAAAATTCGCTTTCTAGATCTCAAACACAACTGTTCGAACACTGAAATCCCAAACAATACAATTTCCACCGACAAATATTTTATTATAGTCACCAACATTATAGATATAACATTTCCATTCACACTATATCACATTCACAAAGGCAGTACATAATTTTCATACATTCTCATTCATATTCAGACGGCGTAAAGGTAACATTCACACACAATACAATATTCACACACTATAATAGTTACATAAACAAATATTATTCATACACAAACTCCGTGTAATTTGCACAATGTTAGGGCACTGCATATTTGCTGCAATACTATAACACACAGATAAGCATTGCATGGTCTTCACACTATGTACTGTTTTCAATGTACAATATTCACGCGCAAACAATGCACAATATTCACACGACATGCACGCACATCTAATAATATTCGTAGTCACATTACAATATCCAACAATGCAAAAAAAAATCAGACACAGCATATGGGCAGTAAAGTACAATCTTCACACTCACACACAGGATATTACAGTCCCCTCACCCTCCACTCTCACCTCAAGAACCCAATACTTATCTCATCCTCTGCTCGAACGCTCCCAGGACATCAGCCCGCGGAACTCTTCACCTCCCGGCGCTGCTTCCCTGCCCTTCAGCGCCACGGGACGTCGATGCTTGACTTTTCTTGGAGAAATTAATGACAATAAATTAATTGGGGCTGATAATCTATAAAATTTGCAAGTGTCTTTGACATAAACGCAGATTACAATATGCAGTATGATGTATGATTAATACTGCTTTACAAAAATCTCTGTGTCGCTCTCTCCGTCTCTCTCTTGCTCACTCTCACTTTCTCTCTCTCACACTCTCTCACTCTCCGTCTCTCTCTCACACACACACTCATACACACACCCATACACACACACGCACATTTACATGCATACACTCATACACACACAAACACATACACACACAAACACACATACACACACAAACACATACACATACACAAACACATACACACACAAACACATACACACACAAACACATACACATACACAAACACATACACACACACACTCATACACACACAGACACACACACTCACACACACTCACTCAAACACACACACGTACACGCACGTACACTAATTTCCAACATTCACAGGTGAGTACTGTTGAGATGCCAGGCTCCGGAATGCATTGATAGAACTGTCGCTAACCTCCCTTCGCTGCGGATTGACATGGTTAAGATTGCTGGCGGAAGTCCCCTTCCCCCGGTGAACACCAAGCTTCCCGCCCCTCTTCCCGCAGCCAGCCCGCTCCACCCGCCGTGTGGAGTTTGCTCCGCGTTTTGCGGCCACCGCCGGGTCCCGGGGGTCTCCGGCGAGCCCTCCAAGTGGGCAGGTGTGGGCCAATCCCACGGCCAGGTATCAACGGAGTTCCACCCGCCTCCCTCCCTCCCCTTCCCTCTCCCCACCTCCTCCCCCTTCTCAAAACACACACACATACACACACACACACACATACACACACACATACACACATACACACACACACCACACACACACACACACACACACATACACATATACCCAACAGCAAGCATTGGGTCTAATGAGGTCTGACATTGTCAGTACTTCTATCCAGGAGCTCCTCCGCCTATATCAATGACCGAGTGCGCTCGCCAACTATCCACTCCACTCAACAATTGAGCTTCTCCTCAAGCCGGCGGAGGAACGCGTCCTGCACACCAACTTCAGATGAACATGTTCCACACAGCCACCAAACGCTGTTTTACAATCGAGTCTCTGGTGGCGAAGGATAACAGCCCTCTGTCGCCGGAGGAACCTCTCCGACCCACCGCTCTCAGTTACCCGCCTTCCGCCGATGCGTTCCCCAACTTCCAGACAGCGGGTCGTTCTCTGTACTCGGGGCCGGACCTTATGTTCCAGGAAACGGTCAGTCACCCCACGCTGCCCGTCCACCCTCACCAGCTCGGGACTCATCACCTGCAAAGTCCTCACCCGTTCTTCTCGTCTCAACACAGAGACCCTCTCAATTTCTACCCCTGGGTCTTAAGGAACCGATTATTCGGACACAGGTTTCAAGGTAAGTGAAGATTAATTCAGCTTAAATTGTCACATCATGCTGGAAAATGATATGTAGACTTGGCCCATATATTCAAGAACAAATTAGTGCTTATGAATTGCAATATATAGACTAAAATATGTATGAATTTTATATTAATTATATTAGAAACCCTACATAGTGTATAGATGAACAGCGCACTCAAGATTGTAAATGTTTAAAAATTAACAAACCAACATAAGCTATTTAGATTTTAATTATAATTGAATTAATATAAATTAATTAATATAGATGCTACATAGAATTATACAATTACCTAGTTAGGAGCTGCATATACAGAATCTATAAATGTGTATAAATTGTATAACTGCGATATACGCTATGATATACGATAATTGTAACATTGGTAATTGGTTAATTATTGTCACATGTACCGAAATACAGTGAAAAGCTGAATGTATGAAATAGAACCTATATTAGAAAGATAATATTATATAGACGCCACGATATAGACGAGATAACAAACTGCAACACACACGGAATCTGTATTTAGAGAGTTCCAACGTAAAACTAATGCGCTCAAATAAATTACAGCTATTTTCTATGCATAAGTTTGCAATTAATTGTAACAATTGTACAAGGCGGTGAATACAAATTAAGTTTCTCTTTTATTTGATCAAAATCCATAGATATAACATTTTATGCCGCAATTTTATGAAAATAATTGCAATTTCTACACGATTGAGAGAAGCAAAACACACGTAAATACCTATTAAATCTATTCTTGATTAATGTATATTTCACTGAATTACAGATTTGATTATATCTGAGTTATGTTTAGTTGGAGATTAATTTAGGCAGCTGAGTCTGATCTGAGTGAGAAGGAACCTTGTTGGATTAGGAACAATGTCACATGAACCCGCTCTTCGACTAATAGTTTCAAAATCAAGCGTCTCCGTTTAGACATTCAAATTGTGCAGATCTTTTAAAGCTTCAATGTATTTTTTTTAAAAAAGAAGCCCCAGGCCGTTATAGAACCCACACCAGAAAAGGGCGGAACAAGGGCCATCGGAAACTAACACGGCAGCAGTACCAGCAAGTTTTAAGTTAATTTCATGTAACTAGTAAGCGCCGGGGAATAAAACGAATTTATCACATTCACACAGAGTATCCTGTAAAAGGCTCTTTGTAGTTTAAAAAAAGCCTCCTGGAGGAGAATTAAATGTGTGAAAGTTTATTACAACGATCACACCGGCAACATATTTGCACTGAATGGAGATTTTTCTCTCTCTATATAAACTTGATTGAGATGTGACAGTTAGGATGGAATTTACTGAGAATTCTTACCACTCCAGTCCAAAGGTTTCAACCCGCCCCGAACCAGATACTCAGCAAAGGCTGACAATTATAGCAAAAAATTTATAAATCAAACAGATACGGGGAAGAGTGAATCGTGAGACGGTCTGGCGGGTAATCACACACCCTGTTACTGCCGTTGAGTAAAACAATCACATCAGTTCCAATTACTGATCCAAGTGACGGACGATAAAGGCGTCGGTCAGGCGAGGTAGAGAAACTCTCTGTCTCGCGGGCGAGTCTGGGGCAAGGAGGCACAATCCCAGAGTCGGACCAGGCCTGTGACCCCAGGAAACTCTCCCTCACACCTGCAAACCCCAGAGCTCTCTGTCTGAGGGCCGTGAACCCTGGGGTTCAGCCGGACAATTCAAAACTGGCTACTTGTCGGTTCAGGATTCCGAACGAGGTGGGTCGTGGACACACGGGTCACACTGAGAGGTGAACAACTTCTCACCATCCCCATGATATTTTATCGCATATGCCATAGCTACGCGCTGGGGGTAAAATGAGTGAATGTAAAGCCGCCAGGCGGGTCTTATATTTCTGGATAAATTGCAAAACCTTCCGCTGTCGGGTGCGGAGAACCCGTAAATATGTAACCTGACTGGCGATTGAAATCGGCCTGTAGATTGGGTTCGGCCTGGAGACAGGGCTTGTACTGATGCGAGTAGCAAGGACATGCCTACACTAAATTCCTACCGGCAAAAAACCACTGCAAAAACTTGTCAGTCATCTCAAAAGGCTTTAAAAAAAGTGCAAAGTATTATTTCAAACCCCCGTTCTCTCCCATTTCCATTCACTCCGATGACATTTCCCTACTCCGGGATTTATTTGTTAAAATGTACACTTTCTAAATGTGCCGGATCCCCAATCTGATGAACACCGTTGATTGTTCAGTTTGTAAATATTACAAGTAGCCAAACGCATACAACAAATTCCCATTCAAGTGAAAGCTTCAGTTTTAGGTCGGGATGGATAGGGTTTAAAACTTCTAACGCTGGTTACCTGGATGATCAGGGCAGAGAGTAAGGGGCCGGGAGAGCGGTGTGAATCGTTTATTTGGTCACTATAAAGAAGCAAGTGCTTAGAAAAGAACGGATCTCTAAACCTTTGGATTTTTTTCACCCCGCTGGACATTGAAAATTTACCACGCTCTCCGATACCAAACGGGCGAGCGCGGGTCATTCTTAAAATGTTTTGAGACGACTGTCAGCGACACGAAGTGAGATTGAAGAGGAATTGGTACAATACTTGGATGACACAAAGCACGGAGGTGTAGTGAACAGCGAGGGCGTCAGTAATGGTCTTCAATGAAATATAGAGAGGAAAGGGCGAATAGGCGGCAGATGAAGTTTAACGCCGAGAAAAAAGCGAAGTGTTATATTTTGGTCCAAGAGTTGATTTAAACTAGAAGGCACAATTCTAAAGAGGCACAAGAGCAGAGAGATTTGGGGAATGTGTGTGTGGACATCATCACTGTGACAGCCAAGGTTGATTAACACGGCACATGGGATCCTAGACTCTGTAAACAGAAACACAAGAGTACAAGAGCGAGGGGGTCTTGATGAACAGTGGCAGGTCCGAAACATTCGCTTTGTGCCCAGTTCTGGGGCCACGGTTTCGGGAAGGTGTGAAGGCTTCGGAGAGGGTGAAGCAGTAAAAAAATTCCATAATGATTCCATTGAGGAGGGACTTTAGTTCTGGGGAAGCCGGGGCTGCTCTCCCACTGCAGAGGAGGTTGTGAGAGGTTCTGGTGGGGCCGTTTAATATCCTGAGGGTGTTGACAGAGTGGGGGGGGGAGAGAGAGAGAGAGATAAATAGTCAGAGAAATAGAGAGAGCAAGGGAGAGAGAGAGATGGAGAAAAAGAAAAAAGAGAAAGAGAGCGAGAGAGAGAGAGAAAAGATAGATAGAGAGATAGAGAAAGAGTTCTCATTGGAAGGGGGGCCAGGAACCAGGGTGTATGGAAGGAGAACAGTATAGGGAGGAATTGAGGGTTATGGGGAACAGGGACAGAGAGGAGGAGAGGCCTGGGGCAGATCAGCCACGATCAGATTGAATGGGGCTTGAGGGGCCGAGTGGCCGACTCCTGCTCCCATTTTCTGGTGTTCCAGAACCAAGGTGATGAGGAGAAGTGTTTCCCCACAGTCGGGTGGTTGGAGTCGGGGATGTATGGTCAGGGGTACAGGAGGCCGATTCAGTTGATCGCTTGAAATGAAAGGACGTTGCGGATCTGGCAGTAGGAATCGTTGGATCACCGAGATAGAACAGATTTAGTGGCCTGAGTGAACTCGTTCTGTGCTCTGACCCATCCACGACTCCGTGATTCCGAGAGATCGTGTGTGACAGAGAGTAACAGTGAACGAGAGAGGGAGGGAGTAGCGGGCAGGAGGGAGGGGGGAGGGTGAACGTGAGAGAGGGAGTAGCGGGCAGGAGGGTGAACGAGATAGAGAGGACGTAGAGGGGAGGTGATAGAGGGAAGGGGAGAGAGAGACTGAACGGGAGAGAGTAGCTGGGAGGTGAGGGGGGACTGGTTTGTTTTTCTGGGAACGGAGGAGACTGAGGAATATAACCTTATGAAGGACAGAGGGAGGGTAGATAGCGGGGAAACTTGACCCCACAACAGAAGTGACTGTGCCCAGAAGTCACGGGTGTAAGGTAAGACATAAGAAGTTTGCAGGCAATCTGAGGATAGATTGATTTCACCCAGAAGGTGGTATTGGACTTGGTTTATTACTGTCACTTGTACCGAGGTGCAGTGAAGAACTTGACTTGCAAACCGATCGTACAGATCAATTCATTACACAGTGCAGTTACAGAATGCAGAGTAAAGTGTCACAGCTACAGAGAGTGCAGTGCAGGTGGACATTAAGGTGCAAGGTCATAACAAGGTTGGACACTGCTCAAAGGGGACAGAGATTCTCACGTTTGGGAAGGATTTAGCGGAGTACCTGAAATGCCGAGGTATGGGAGGCTCCGGGTGCAGCGCTGGGAAACGGGCTGAACAGCCTGCTCCCTGCTGTCCGACCCTGTGACTCCAAGGGCAGCGGGAGAGCTGAGGGGAAGCTATCGGGAGTGAATGAAAGCGCAGAGACAACGAGTGAAGGGTTGGCAGATGGGAAAGGGGGAGTGTGGAGGGGGGGGGGGGTGTTAGAGAGTGTGAGTGAAACACGAACGAACGAGGGGAAAGAGAGAGAGAAGCAAATCGGGAACAAAGGGGAGAGGGGGGTGACCAAAGAGAGGGGGGTGGGGGAAAGAGGCAATAATGGTGCGGAGTGTCCGCAAGGACCTGCTCTGAGCAGGTTCCAGACTGCCCGTGATATTGACGGGAGAGAGCTGGCTGTTCCCCGCTCATTAAAGGATTTTGTTGTTGAGATTTGAAAACGTGGGCAGACTGAGTGTCGGGACCATCAAAGGTTCCCGCGGTGGAAGAGAGGGAGATTAAATTCTCAACCTGGGCTCGGGGCGATTTCTTTAAGTGGGAGAGCGGCGGGGATGGACTGGAATTTGCGTCGGGGCGGGTGACACTGGAGCCGGGGGACAGGCGGGGATTACGTTAGTCTCTCCACAAAGGGAGGTCTGAGGAGCAAGTCAGGCTCAGACGAGTCTCTATGAAAGTCAAGGTCGCCCCGTAGCCCAGAGGGCCCGCGGGTTGTGAACTGACGGTTTCCCTGACATCCCCCCAGGCTCACGCACGACGTGTCCCCACAGACCGTGCAAAGCAAGACCCCAAAAGCTGGAAATCTGAAATAAAACCAGAAAATGCTGGACACACTCAGCAGGTCAGGCAGCATCTGTGGAGGGAGAAACAGTTAATGTTTCCGGTCGAAGACCCTTCATCAGACATTGGAACCAAGTTAGTAATTTCGGGTGGACATCAGACATTGGAACCAAGTTGGTAACAGTTGAAGAACTTGTCAGGAAGACATAGAACATAGAACAGTACAGCACAGGAACAGGCCCTTCGGCCCACGATGTTATGTCAAACTAATTAATCTCCTCATTACAACAAGATGCTGGAGGAACTCATCAGACCAGGCAGCATCCGTGGAGAAAAGCAGGTGGTCAATGTTTCGGGTCAGGACCCTTCTTCAGGACTGAAGATAGGAAAAGGGGAAGCCCGATATATAGGAGGGAAAAGCAGAGCAGTGATAGATGGACAAAAGAGGGGAGGCGGGGTGGGCACAGGGTGGTGATAGCTAGATGCAGGTAGGAGATAGTGATAGGCAGGTGCGGGGGAGGAGGGGAGAGTAGATCCACCGGGGGAGGGGTCAAATGTGTGGGGGCAGGTACCCCACAGGGGGAGGGGAGGAGAGGAAAAATAGGTGAGGAGAAAAATGAGAGAGAGGCTGGGAAAGGGAAGGAAAGAGATGAGGTGAGGGCTTTTTTAGTGGCAGAGTTCAATGTTCATGCCGTCATGTCCCTCCCATCCCACTCCCACCCCGGGGACTTTCCACTGCCCCCACCATAGGTGAAACACCTGCCCCTACACCACCTCCATCACCTCCATCCAGGGACCCAAAGAGTCCTTTCGGGTGAGACAGAGGTTCACCTGCACCTCCCTTAATATCATCGACTGCATTCAGTGCTCTGAGTGTGGCCTCCTCTACATCGGTGAGACCAAACGCAGACTAGGTGACCGTTTCGCAGAACACCTGCGCTCTGTCCGTAACCACGATCTGCATCTCCCCGTTGCCGGTCACTTCAGCTCCCCCTCCCACACTATCACTGATGTCAGTCCTCAGTCTCCTCCACTGCCGAGAGAATTCCAAACAAAAAATGGAGGAACAGCACCTCATTTTTCCATCTTGGAACCTTGCAGCCTGACAGAATGAACATCGAATTCTCCCACTTTAAGTAAACCAAACCACCCCCCCCCCCACCACCGTGTCTCTTCTTTCCTTCCCTTTCCCAGCCTCTCTCTCATTTTTCTCCTCACCTATTTTTTTCCTCTCCTCCCCTCCCACCGTGGGGTACCTGCCTCCACACCTTTGACCCATCCCCTGGTGGATCTGCTCTCCCCTCCTCCCCCACACCTGCCCATCACTGTCTCTTACCTGCATCTACCTATCACCACCTTGTGCCCACCCCGCCTCCCCTCTTTTGTCCACCTATCACTGCTCTGCTTTTCTCTCCTATATATTGGGCATCCCCTTTTCCTATCTTCAGTCCTGAAGAAGGGTCCTGACCTGAAACGTTGACCGCCTGCTTTTCTCCACGGATGCTGCCTGGCCTGCTGAGTTCCTCCAGCATCTTGTTTTTTTTTTGTCTAGATTCCAGCATCTGCAGTCCTTTATTTCTCTGATCTAGTAATTAAACACCTAACTAAACTAATCCCTTCTGCTTGCACATGGTACATATCTCTCCATTCTCTGCATATTTATGTGCCTATCCAAGAGTCTCTTAAACATTTCTATCGTATCTGCCTCCACCACCACCCCTGGCAGCACATTCCAGGCACTCACCACTCTGTGTGTAAAAAACTTGCCCCGCACATCTCCTTAGAACATTTTGACCCTGGAAAAAAGATCCCGGCTGTCTCCTCTATCTATGCCTCTCATAATCTTATAAACCTCTATCAGGTCTCCCCTCAGCCTCTGCTGCTCCAGAGAAAACAACCCTTGTTTGCCCAACCTCTCCTTATACACATACCCTCTAATCCAGGCAGCATCCTGGTGAACCTCTTATGCACCCTATCCAAAGCCTCCACATCCTTCTTGTAATGGGGCGACCAGAATTGAATGCAATACTCCAAATGCAGCCTAACCAGAGTTTTATAAAGCTGCAACATAACTTCAGGACTCTTGAACTAAGTGCAAGCAAGCCATACGCCTTCTTTACCACCCCATCAACCTGTGCAGCCACTTTCAGGGAGCTATGGACTTGCACCCCAAGATCCCTCTGTACATCAACACTGTTAAGGATCCTGCCATTAACAGATGTACCGTCTCTTTACATTTGATCTCCCAAAGTGCAACACCTCAGATTTGGCTGGATTGAACTCCATCTGCCATTTCTCTGCCCATATCTGCAACTGATCTATATCCCACAGTATCCTTTGGCAATCTTCTACACTACCCACAGCACCACCAATCTTTGTGTTGTCTGCGAACTTACCAACCCACCCATCCACATTGTCATCCAGGTCATTTATATACATCACAAACAGCAGAGGTCCCAGTACAGATCCCTGCAGAACACCACTACTCACAGGCCTCCAGCCCAAATAAGTCCCATCGACCACTACTCTCCATCTTCTATGGGCAAGCCAGTTCTGAATCCAAATGGCCAGATGTCGCACATTCAAAGCCTCCTTTGGATAGGAATGGTTCAGAGGGATATGGGCCAAATGCAGGCAAATAGGACTAGCTTGGATGGGTACGATGGTCAGCATGGCCAAGTTGGGCCAAAGAGCCTTTTCTGTGCTGTATGACCCTATGACTCCCCTTCACCCCTCCCTCTGCCCCACACACCCACCCCACCCCATTTCAGCAGCTGGCTATGAGTCAGGTAATTGCTAACTTTTCCAGTTCTGATGAAAGTTCATAGACCTGAACATCAACGTACCTACCTCCGAGTAAGTGAACATAGAACTGTAGAAAATGGTAACTTGGTTTATTATGGTCACATGTACCGAGGTACAGTGAAAAACTTTGTTTTGCATCCCATCCAGATCATTTCATAACTGCATTGAGGTAGTACAAGGGAAAACAACAACAGAATGCAGAATAAAGTGTCACAGTTACAGGGAAAGTGCAGTGCAGGCAGACAATAAGGTGCAAGGTCATAACAAGGTAGGTTGTGAGGTCAAGAGCCCATTTTATGGTACTAGGGGACCGTTCAATAGTCTTATAACAGCGGAATAGAAGCTTCCTAAGAAAACTGGGAACTCTCAGCAGATCAGACAGTGTCCGTGCAGAGAACACAAACTATATACAGAATGATAGTCGCGGCTGGACATCAGTAATACACCGACTCTTACACACTCGCTGCGTTACTTCTAACACTGTGACAGTTCAGATTATTTACTTGGAAGAACTTCTCCGTCGTCGCGACACACCGGGGGCATCGCCGCCCTTTCTGCGGCCACGTCGGGCTTTAAGTGTCAGATGTCCAGGGGTGGGTGTGGGTGGGGGGGGGTAGTCTGTCCCTTGGTGGATGGGGAGTGGGGGGGGGGGGAGTCTGTCTGGGGGGGGCAGTGGGGGTGAGGGTGGTGGCGACTCTGTCCGGGGGTGGGTGAGGAGTGAGGGGGGTCTGTCCGGGTGGGGGTGGGGGGTCAGGGAAGAGCTCCTGCGAGTTCAGCAGCAGTTGGCTGGAGGGTGGTCGGTCGACAGGAGGGGGTAACGGGGATCTGGGTAACCAGGTACTGAGAGGCGGGGAGTGGGGGGGGGTGGAACGGTGGGGAGGACGGGGCAGGGGGTGAGGGGAGAGGCTAACACACTGACCGGTGCTCTGTCGGCAGGGGCGGACGGGGCCCAGGACACCATGTTACTGCACGGACCCTTCGCCAGGAAGCCCAAGCGGATCCGCACCGCCTTCTCGCCGTCGCAGCTGCTGCGCCTGGAGAGGGCCTTCGAGAAGAATCACTACGTGGTGGGAGCCGAGAGGAAGCAGCTCGCCAGCAGCCTGAGTCTGTCGGAAACCCAGGTAACTCGGGACCGGGCTGCCGGATCCGGGGAGACCCGCCCCGCACCCGGGGAATCCCTCCCACACCCGGGGAATCCCTCCCACACCCGGGGAGACCCGCCCCACACCCCGTGAGACTCGCCCACACCCAGGGAAATCCGGTCATACCCATGATACGCCCGGGCATACCCCCATATCCCGGGGATATCTCCATATCATGGGGACAGCCCCATCTCCCGGGGACACCCCTGTCTCCCGGGATACCCCACACCCTGGGAAATCTCCATAACCCAGGCACACCCACAGATCCACGGACACTCCCACGTCCGGGGACACTGCACGCCCCCAGCGATCCCCCCCCCCCCCCCCCCCCAGGATCTGGGCAGCCCCACTCACGCCCAGGGCACCCCCACAACCTGACTCCGTCACCTCCAGCAGCCTCATCTACCCGGGGAGACCCACCTACTCCTGCTGGGTGTGAAGACACAGGAGAGAGCAGATGCTGAAATGTGGAACACAGAACGGAACGCTGGAGCAACTCAGCGGGTCAGGCAGCCTCTGTGGAGGGAAGAGGCGCAGAGCTGTACGTAGGGGGTGGGATAGGGGCTGGTGGGTGATAGGTGGAAGCAGGTGTGGAGGGAGGTGGAAGCAGGTGGGGGAGAGGGATGGAGGAGGTGAACAAAGGGAGAAGTAAACCAGGTGGACAGGTGAGTGCGTGGGGAGCACAGGTGAGTGTGTGGGGGAGCACAGGTGAGTGTGGGGGAGCACAGGTGAGTGTGTGGGGAAGCACAGGTGAGTGTGGGGGAGCACAGGTGAGTGTGTGGGGAGCACAGGTGAGTGTGGGGGAGCACAGGTGAGTGTGTGGGGGAGCACAGGTGAGTGTGGGGGAGCACGTGAGTGTGTGGGGGAGCACAGGTGAGTGTGTGGGGAGCACAGGTGAGTGTGTGGGGGAGCACAGGTGAGTGTGGGGAGCACAGGTGAGTGTGTGGGGGAGCACAGGTGAGTGTGGGGGAGCACAGGTGAGTGTGTGGGGAAGCACAGGTGAGTGTGTGGGGGAGCACAGGTGAGTGTGGGGAAGCACAGGTGAGTGTGTGGGGGAGCACAGGTGAGTGTGGGGAGCACAGGTGAGTGTGTGGGGGAGCACAGGTGAGTGTGGGGAGCACAGGTGAGTGTGTGGGGGAGCACAGGTGAGTGTGGGGGAGCACAGGTGAGTGTGTGGGGGAGCACAGGTGAGTGTGGGGAAGCACAGGTGAGTGTGTGGGGGAGCACAGGTGAGTGTGTGGGGGAGCACAGGTGAGTGTGGGGGAGCACAGGTGAGTGTGTGGGGAAGCACAGGTGAGTGTGTGGGGGAGCACAGGTGAGTGTGGGGAAGCACAGGTGAGTGTGGGGGAGCACAGGTGAGTGTGTGGGGGTGCACAGCGCCTGGCTGGGGTTACCGGAAATTGGAAACTTCAATGTTCTGGGGGGATCGCTGGGTGGTGCAGTGCTCCTGGGTGTGGGGGTGTCCGTGGAGCTGAGGGTGTGCTTGAGTTGTGGGACGTCCCAGGGTTTGGGGGTATCCCGGGATATAGAGATGAACATGGGATATGGGGGTGTCCCCAGGATATGGGGGTATCCCCAGGATATGGGGGTGTCCCCAGGATATGGGGGTGTCCCTGGGTTTGTCATGGGTATGACTGGATTTTCCCCAGGTGTGGGCAGGTCTCCTGGGGTGTGGGCAGGTCTCCCTGAGTGTGAGGCAGGTCTCCTGGGGTGTGGGGCAGGTCTCCCTGAGGTGTGGGGCAGGTCTCCTGGCGTGTGGGCAGGATACCCCAAGATATGGATGGTTCTCCCTGGGGTGTGGGGCAGGTCTCCCCGGGTGTGGAGCAGGTCTCCACGGGTGTGGGGTAGGTCTCCTGGGGCGTGGGGTGGGTCTCCCAAGTGGGATATGAGATGTTGTTCTTCCAATCTGCATTTGGCTTCTCAGCAGCAATGCAGAACGCCAAGAACACACAGGTCAGTGTGTAAGTGGAAGGAGAGTTAAAGTTTCATGCAACCAGAAGCTCGAGGTGGCTGTTACACAGAGCGCAGGTTCTCTGCAAAACTGTCGCCTACTCTACATTGGTGAACACACTGGTGGACCAGGCGACTGTTTTGCAGAACACCTGCTCTCTGTTCACAATGGCCATCATGAACCTCCAGCTGCATGTAATTTTAACTGTCCTTCCCACTCCCACACTGACCTGTCCATCCCTAGCCGTCTCCTCTGCCACGGAGGCGCCAAACAGAAGTGAGAAGAACAACATCACGTGTTCTGCTTGGGTGGCTTACAACCCAGTGAAGTGAAGATTGAATTTTCCAGTCTCAGGTAACCCCCAGCCTGCGTGCTCTCCTCCCCCACACACTCCCTCCCACCTCTCCCATCTGGTACCACCTTTCCTTTATCTCCTCTCCATTTGGCTCCACCTATCATCTCCCAGCCTCTACCCCCCCCCTCACCTCGTTCGTTATTCCCATCATTCCAACCCATCTGGTTCCACCTGTCATCTACTGCCCTCTACCCCACCTCACCCTTGTAATACTATGCACTGGCAATCTTTTCTCTTAGTCCAGCTTCAAGGTCCAGCCTGGTACATCAACACTCATGTTTTGCCTTCCCAGACGCTGCCTGACCTGCTGAGTTCTTCGAGCATTCTGTTCTTCTTTCTTTCTGCACCCCTAAATGCACCACAGCACCCCCAACTCCTCTATTGCCACAACCCAGGTACACCTGCTTCAACCCGAGAATACCCCCTCACACCCAGGTGAACCACCTTCACAACTCAGCATCGACCAGGTATACCCCACCAATCAGGGATCACCGTCCCTCAACCCAGATGCACCGTCACATCTGGACACATAGCCCTCAACATCAGGTGTTCTGAGCCTGACGGAAATCTAGATAAATCCCAGGAACATCACCCTCATCCTAGAACACAGCCTTAGATCCAGGTAATTTTATCCTGGGATATAGATACATGTTTTACATAGTTATCACAGGGCCATGTGTACATTACTCAATAAGATCTGTATATAGCTATCAAGGTCAGCATCAGTGCCCTCCCAGACTGCCCTTGAGAAGCTGATGGTGGACATCAGTCATTAATCATGCACATGGTCTGGAGTCACATGTAGACCACACAGGTAAGGATGGAAGATTTCCTTTCCCAGAGAGTCAGATGGGTTTCGATAGCCATCGTTTTTTTGAATGATTCCATGATTTGTTGAATTAACTGAATTTAAGCACTGCTGCTATTGTCACCTGATGCCTTGGCGTTACTGGTCCAGAACACCATCACTATGTCATCCCCCCCCATAATAACTCTGAAGGCTTGCTGCCCTTCATCAGTCAGGGCACTATATGAGTGGGATGTTCTGTTGCAGTTGTACAAGATGTTGGATAGGGCACATTTGGAATATTGTGTTCAGTTTTAATTACCCTGCTATAGGAAAGATGCCATAGAGCTGGAAAAAGTGCAGAAAGATTTATGAGAATGTTGCTGAGACTCGAGGGACTGAGTTATGGAGAGAGGTTGAGCAGGTTGGGACTTTTTTCATTGGGGCATAGGAGAATGAGGGATGATCTTATACAGGTATATAAAGTCACGAGCGGCATAGATAGGGTGAATGCTCACAGTCTTCTTTCCCAGGATTGGGAAATCAGGAACTAGAGGGCATAAGTTTAAGCTGAGAGGGGAGAGATTCAATAGGAACCTGAGGGGTAACTTCTTCACCCAGAGGGTGGTCAGTATATGGAACGAGCTGCCAGAGGAAGTGGTTGAGGCAGGTCCATTAACAATATTTAAGACATTTGGGCAGGTTCATGGATAGGAAAGGTTTAGAGGGATATGGGCCAAACATGGGCAAATGGGACGGGCATAGATGGGAATCTTGGTCGGCATGGACCAGTTGGGCTGAAGGGCCTGGATGACTACTCCTGTACCAGTCCACACCTAGCTCCTGAAAGTCATGATGTACTTGCAAGTGTTTTCATCTGTAGTGATATTAAAATTATCTGATATTTGTGCATCAAATTACTGTTGAGTTTATTTTCTAATCTGACCATCACCTTAAGGTCAGCCGTAGTTCAGTATCTTATTGATCTAAATTCCCCATGACAGGCAAGAGCTTACATTTACAATCATCACAAATAAAAGAGACAGAACTTACATTTTATGCACTGGTATTGGTATTGGTTTATTATTGTCACGTACCGAGGTACAGTGCAAAACTTGTCTTGCATACTGCTTGTACAGGACAATTCATTACACAGTGCAGTTACATTGAGTTAGTACAGAGTGCATTGATGTAGTACAGGTAAAAACAATAACAGTACAAAGTAAAGTGTCACAGCTACAGAGAAAGTGCAGTGCAATAAGGTGCAAGGTCACAACAAGGTAGATCGTGAGGTCATAGTCCATCTCATCGTCCAAGGGAACCGTTTGATAGTCTTATCACAGTGGGGTAGAAGCTGTCCTTAGGTCTGGTGGTACGTGCCCTCAGGCTCCTGTATCTTCTACCCGATGGAGGAAGAGAGAAGAGAGAATGACCTGGGTGGGTGGGGTCTTTGATTATGCCGGCTGCTACACCAAGACAACGAGAGGTAAAAGAGGGGAGGCTGGTGTCTGTGATGCACTGGGTTGTGTCCACAGCTCTCTGCAGTTTCTTGCGGTCCTGGACAGAGCAGTTGCCGTACCAAGCCGTGATGCATCCACATAGGGTGCAACATCAGGTTCTCTCAAACTTTGTATCTGCTTCTCAAGTGCAATCTCTTTTGTAGACAGTGCTGAAGAATCCATGCATGTTGTGGGTATCACTGAGTCCTGCACTCTTCCCACCTTCCGTCCGTTCTTTAGCTTTAGGGTTTTCTGTGGGACCTTGGCCTTCAGGTGTCTGCAGAACTGATGCTTTTCTCTTGAGATGTGTTGGAATTTCCAACCTAGGAATCCTTGCATTTGTGATTTATTTGCTTCTGGATCTCCTGCTCATTCTCATCAACCCAGTCCTGGTGTTTTCTGGTAGAGTTGCTAATTATGGTGAACTTTGGGGCATTCCAGATGCTGTGGACTCTCTGCGGCTCCTGTTGGTTGGGAGGTCTGGAGGTTGCTTTGAGGTGCTGTCTGGGAATAACTTTCTTTGTAGGATTCTTGAGAGCTGCCACCTTGATTTTCCTATGGCAACATTAGTCTGACATGTTAAGGAGATAGCGTAATGGATAAGGGAGTGGTCAGTCCAACAGTCATGTGGGTAATGTGGGTGTTAATTGATCTAATGGGTGCCAGGCTTGTATTGGGAGATGTTGCCATGAGGTCTTGTGCTTGTCTCTCTTGCTCCATGCATCTTGTCAGGAGGAGGACTCCATTGGAGTTAGCTTTCACTACTTGCCAGTCACGTCTTTCCAGAGGATTGTATCCTTCCCAAACCAGGCAGTGGAGTTGCCCAGGGGGATCAGTGTGTCTCCTTTTGGGCAGTGCGCCAGCTCTTACATTGGAATAGAAGTCTTCCCTGGGCTTAAATGTAGATTCCGGGGTTGGGTTGTATGTGCCATTGACTGTAGCATGCTGAGTCTGCATTAAAGTGAGACAGGGAAGTATGTCCTCCATCTCCTTCTCCCTTTCTCCCTTCTCGTCCTCCCCCTTCTATAACTTCTTGTTCCTCTGTCTATACCACCTCTTCCTTCCTCCCCTCCTCCCTACTCCTCCCCCTCTCCCTTTCTCTGAAATGCCTCCTTCCCCCTCCTCCACGTCCTTCCCCCTCTCCTGCAAGGATTGGTGGTGTTGTCGACAGTGTAGAGGGCTGTCAAAGGATACAGCAGAATATAGATTGGTTACCATATGGGCAGAGAAATGGCAGATGGAGGCATGTGTGAGATGTTGCACTTTGGGAGGTCAAATGTAAGGGGAGTGTATATAGTCAATGGCAGGACCCTTAACAGCATTGATGTACAGAGGGATCTTGGGGTCCAAGTCCATAGTTCATTGAAAGTGGATAAGGTGGTAAATAAGGTGTACAGCATGCTTTCCTTCATTGGTTGGGACATTGAGTATAAGAGTCAAGAAATCATGTTGCAGCTATATAAAACTTTGGTTAGGCCACACTTGGAGTATTGTGTGCAGTTCTGGTCGCCCCCATTACAGAAAGGATGTGGAGGCTTTGGAGAGGGTGCAGAACAGGTTTACCAGGATTCTGCCCAGAATAGAGTGTTTTAGCTATAAGGAGACATTGGACAAATTTGTATTGTTTTCTTTGGAGCATCAGAGGTTGAGGGGAGACCCGATAGAAGTTTATAAAATTATGCGAGGCACAGGTAGGGTAGACAGTCAGACTCCTTTTCCCAGGGTTGAAATGTCAAATACTGGAGGGCATAGCTTTAAGGTGAGAGGGGTAAAGTTCAAAGGAGAAGTGCAGGGCATTTTTTACACAGAGAGCGGCAGATGCCTTGAATGTGCTGCCAGGGGTGGGGGTGGAGGCAGATATGATAGTGGTGTTTAAGAGGCTGTTAGACAGACACAGGAATATGCAGAGAGTGGATGGACATGGATCATGTGCAGGCAGTAGTTTAAATTGGCATTGTGTTCGGCACAGACATCATGGGCCAAAGGACCTGTTCATGTGCTGTTCTATGTTTTGTTCTATGTTGATTAACATGTGTGAACATCTGGCATGTGTGAATGATGCATGTTGTACCATGCCATCCAATTTGTTCAGCAGAGTGATTCAGGCTAAAAATGTGCACTTGAAATTCATGATCAAAATCGGAATTAAATTGGCAGCAGTGCCTCCAACAAAAGCCAGTGCTATGTGTCAACTTCCCTGGCTACAGTGTACTCTGGAAAGTCATAGAGCACACAGCAAGGACAGGCCCTTTGGCCCACTGAGTCTGTGTTGACCATCAGCCACCCATTTACATTAATCCAGCTTTTATCCTCCCTGCATTCCTTTGAACTTCCCGCCAGGTTCCCCCACTCACTACACACTATGGGCAACTTACAGCGGCTAATTAACCTCCCAACCCGCACGTCTTTGGGACGTGGGAGGGAACTGGAGCACCCGTGGGAAACCCATGTGGTCACAGGGAGAACGTTCAAACTCCACACACAGAGGCCGTCAGGGGTCAGGATTGAACCTGGGTCACTGTAGCTGTGCGCCAGCAGCTGTACTGGGTGCGCTACCGTGCCACCCTTTCTTCTGAGAGGGGAGGAAAGAGGAGATGATAGAGGACGAAGTAGAAGGAGGAGTGTTTGATGTCTCTGGACCTGTACTCGCGGGAGTTCAGAAGGATGGTGGGGGGGGGGGGGGGTCTCAATGAAACCTCCCGGGTACTGAAAGGCCTGGACAGAGTGGACATGGTGAGGACGTTTCCATTAGTAGGAGAGTCTAGGATCCAAGGGCACAGGCTCAGAATAAAAGGACGTTCCTTTCGAACTGATAGAGGAGTTTCTTCAGCCGGAGGGCGGTGAATCTGTGGAATTCGTTGCCACAGACGGCTGTGGAGGCCAAGTCATTGGGTGTGTTTAAGGCAGAGATCGATAGGTTCTTGATCGGTAAGGGGGGTTAAGGGTTATGGTGAGAAGGTGGGAGAACGGGGTTGAGAAAGATCAGCCATGATCGAATGGTGGAGCAGACCCGATGGGCCGAATGGCCTAATTCTGCTCCTATGTCTTATGGTCTTGAGTAGAAGTTGGTGGAAGTATAGGGGAAGGAAGGGAAGTGGGAAGGCGGAAGAGGGGAGGGAGGAGAGAGTGAGGGATTGAACGGAAGGAGGTGGGTGGGTTCGCAGTATCGATCAAAGGTGCTGTTACTGTCCTGAGATGGGATAATGTGCCTGAGAGTGCAAGGGCAAAATCTATCTCAAAGTTTGGCATGACTTTACATTAAAAGGTTTAGTTAACATTGAGCAGCACCATGACAAAGCACAGGAAGCCATTGTTATTAAGCTTGTAGATATATGTAATTGGCAAATGAACAGCAGAGATAACAGTAAAACAGAATCTTCACCCAGAAGAGAAAGGAGTGCACATCAAAGTACAGTGGTACAGTAATTCCGCTGTGAATGAATAACTTGGAGGCCTGAACTAACGATTTGAAGATATGAAATCAAATCCCACCACTTAGGAACTAACATGGAGGTTCAGTGGGGATAGGACCTTTGATGTGGTCTAGATGAATCTTAGTGGGGCATTTGGAAAGATCCTTACATGTAGATTAATTTGGGAAGTAAAAGCCCAGGTTTCCCAAGGGAAAGTGGCACGTTGAGTCCAAAATTGGCTTGGTAACAGAAATAAAATAGGAATGGTTGATGGAACGATGTTTGCAATGGCAGTAGCTGAGGACTCAGGACTGGGTCCTCACCATGTTTTAAAAGAGAAGGAGATAAGAACTGTTTAGCCAGAAACGTTTCTGTCAGTGTAACTGTAGGAGAGCTGGGGCTGGATCTGTGGAATGAAGAGGGTGAAGTAATTCAGTGGGGGTACAGTTTGGAAACTGGCCATTAGGATTGTGGTTGTTAAAGGAAAGAATTAAGAACCTTCAATAGTGCAAATGGTCAAATTCAGAAGGACCAATTTACGCAGTGTGAGAGGCAGTGAGCTTTAATCTGGAATGCTTTGCCTGAAGAGGCAGTGGAAGCATATTCTGTAGTAATTTTCAAAAGTAACTAAATTGGTAAATTGGTTTACTATTGTCACGTGTACCGAGGTACAGTGAAAAACTTTGTTTTGCATGCCTTCCATACAGATCATTTCATCACATCAGTGCACTGAGGTAGTACAGGGTAAAACAATAACAGAATGCAGAATAAAGTGTTACAGTTACAGAGAAAGTGCAGCGCAGGCAGACAATAAGATGCAAGGTCATAACGAGGTAGATTGTGAGGTCAAGAGTCCACCTTATCGTACTAGAGGACCATTCAATAGTCTTATAACAGTGGGATAGAAGCTGTCCTTGAGCCTGGTGGTACGTGCTTTCAGGCTTTTGTATCTTCTGCCCAATGGGAGAGGGGAGAAGAGAGAATGTCCGGGGTGGAAGGGGTCTTTGATTATGTTGGCTGCTTTACCGAGACAATGAGAAGTGTAGACAGAGCCCATGGAGGGGAGGCTGGTTCTTGTGGTCATGGGCAGAGCAGTTGCCATACCAAGCCGTGATGTATCTGGATAGGATACTTTCTATGCTGCATCAATAAAAATTGGTGAGGGTCAATGGGGACATGCCAAATTTCTTTAGCTAGGTAGATACTTGAATAGAAGATAAATTGGGTAATGGGGAAAGATCAGGAGGGAGGAGGACTAATTGGAGAGCCCTATTAGAGAAATGGTAGAGAAATGGCCTTGGCATAATGTGAGGAATGTTCTCTCTCTCTCTCTCTCTTTGCTGGGCAGTCCTGTAATTGTAAAGGTCTCCTGGCTAGGCAGGAGGTTCTGTGTTAATCACATGGCTTCTCTGCCTAGCCCCACTCTGCACACTGTGTTCTTTTGCATCTCATTACTGATGGAACCTCCTGGGGAGCGCGGAGGTCACACACACACACTCAGCGCCTGTCAGAGCACAGTGTGTTCCTGTCCAGGCTCCCCGCAGCTCTCCATCTGATCCTTGCGGAGACAGATCGGGCTCCGGCAACTGATCCCGCACCACCGAGAGTACCAACACCAACAACACTGCCTGCGAACGCTCACCGCACAAACTGCAGCGGTTCACGAAGGTGGTTCAACACCAACTTCTCAAGGGCAATGAGGGATAGGCAATAAATGCTGTCCTTGCCAGTGACACCCACATCCTACAAGTGGAAAACCCGAACACCTACATCAGTAAAGCCCAAAGCACCAGCTCTGTTGTTCCTTTTGGAATGAATGAGTGAGGTTGAAACGTTGCATATTAATTCATCTCATTACCTTCAGTTCCTTTTGAGATTTCACAAGGTTTTATTCATGCACCATCTTTTGATGGTTTTATCGTGACTAGATTGATGAGAGGTAGCTGGTCAGAGTGTTGGTTTTATAGGAGTGGTGTGGAGATGTTTAGGAAGGGAATTCTAGAGGCTGGGACCTGGGCAGTGAGAGGGACAGCTACAATGCTACAGCAATTGAACTTGAGAGGAGTAGGGACCGCAGAAGGTAAATGGCTGGAGGTGGACACAGTGATTGGTTCGAGGTTGTGGAGACAGTTATTAGTATTGGTTTATTACTGTCACATGTACCGAAATACAGTGAAAAGCTTTTGTGTGCACGTCATCCAGACAGATCATTCCATACATAAGCACATCGAGGTAGTAAAAAGAAAACAGAATGCAGAATATAGTGTTACAGTTACAGAGAAAGTGCAGTGCAGGCAGACAAATAAAGTGCAAGGGCCATAATGAGGTAGATTGGAAGATCAAGAGTTCATCTTTTAGTGTATGGGAGTTCTTTTCAAGAGTCTGATAACAACGGGATAGAAGCTGTTCTTGAGCCTGGTGGTATGTACTTCCAGGCTTTTGTATCTTCTGCCTGACAGGAGAGGGGAGAAAAGAGAATGTCTGAGGTGGGAGGGGTCCTTGATTATGTTGGCTGCTTTCCTGAGGCAGCGAGAAGTGTTGACAGAGTCCATGGAGGGGAGGCTGGTTCTCGTGATAGAAGAACAAGCAATGAGAACTTTAAGATGGGGCAGTTGTTTTAGGTGTAGCGAGCATGGGTCAATAAACATGGAGATGGTGGATGAACAGGGTTTGTTGTAGGTTAGGGTACAGGCAGCCGTGTTTGGGTAATATTGGGCTAATGGAGGGTAGACCATTGGACTAGTTGTTCAGAGGGAACCAAGGCATTGATTCATCAGCAGATAAGGTGAAGCAATGGTAGAAGGATTGGATAGCACTCAGATAGAAGCTGGCAATCTCCATCATGGCACAGATATGTGGTTGTAAGTTTGTCTAGAGGTCAGATCTGGCACCAGGATTGTCAACAGTTTCTGGGGGGTGGCATGGAAATGGTGGCCAGGAACACTACTCTGTGACAGTCCCAAAAAAAAAGCAATAAAAAAATTGCAGATGCTGGAAATCTGTATTAAAAACAGAAAATTTTGAAAACACTCAGCAGGTCAGGCAGCATCTGAAGAAAGCAGAACAGTTTATGTTTCAGGATTCTAAGAATAAGCCGGGGAATTATAGACCAGTGAGCCTGACGTCAGTCATGGGTAAATTATTGGAAGGCATTATGAGGGACAGGATATATAAGTATTTGGATAGACAGGGCCTGATTAGGGATAGTCAACGTGGATTTGTGCGTGGTAGGTCATGTCTAACCAATCTTATCACGCTCTTCGAGGAGGTTACTAAGAAGGTTGATGAGGGAAGGGTGGTGGACGTTGTCAACATGAACTTTAGCAGGGCCTTTGACACAGTTCCTCATGGGAGGCTGCTCCAGAAGGTTAAGTTGCTTGGCATTCAGGATGAAGTCGTCAATTGGATTCAACATTGGCTTAGCGGGAGAAGCCAGAGAGTGGTAGTAGATGGTTGTCTCTCTGACTGGAGGCCTGTGACTAGTGGTGTGCCGCAGGGATCGGTGCTGGGTCTGTTGTTGTTTATCATCTATATTAATGGTTTAGATGATAATGTGGTAAACTGGATCAGCAAATTTGCGGCTGACACCAAGATTGGGGGCGTATTGGATAGCGAGGAAGGTTATCAAAGCTTGCAGCATGATCTGGACCAGTGGGAAAATGGGCTGTAAAATGGCAGATGGCATTTAATGCAGACACGTGTGAGGTGATGCACTTTGGGAGGACAAACCAGGGTAAGACTTACACAGTGAATGGTAGGGCAGTGAGGTGTGTGGTAGAACAGAGGGACCTGGGAATACAGATCCATTGTTCCTTGAAAGTGGCGTCACAGGTGCGTGCAATTCTGGTCACCTCCCTATAGGAAGGATGTCGAGGCTTTAGAGAGGGTGCAGAGGAGGTTTACTAGGATGCTGCCTGGATTAGAGGGCATGTGCTATCAGGAGAGGCTGGACAAACTTGGGCTCTTTTCTCTGGAGCGGCGGAGGCTGAGGGGTGATCTGTTGGAAGTGTATAAAATGATGAGGGGCAGAGATAGGGTGGACAAGCAATATCTTTTTCCCATTATTGAGCGATCCAATACCAGAGGGCATGCATTTAAGGTGAGAGGCGGTAGGTTCAGAACAGACGTGAGGGGTACGTTTTTTACTGAGAGAGTGGTGGATGCCTGGAATGCGTTGCCTGATAGGGTGGTGGAGGCAAATTCATTGGGGGATTTTAAAAGGGGTTTGGATGGGCACATGAATGAGAGGAAAATGGAGGGATGTGGGCATTCTGTAGGTAGGAGGGGTTAACTATGTCGGTACAACATTGTGGGCCGAAGGGCCTGTACTGTGCTGTGCTGTTCTATGTTCTATGTTCTATGATAGGGTGGTAAAGGGAGCATTTGGCACTTTGACCTTCTTAAATCAGGGCATTGAGTACAGGAGTTGGGATGTTATGTTGAAGTTGTACAAGATGTTGGGGAGGCCAAATTTGGAGGATTGTGTGCGGTTCTGGTCACCTACCTACAGGAAAGATATCAATAAGCTTGAAAGAGTGCAGAGAAAATTTGCAAGGATGTTGCTGGGACTTGAGGACCTGAGTTACAGGGATGGGTTGAATAGGTTATGACTTTATTCCCTGGAGTGCAGGAGAATGAGAGAAGATCTTTTAGAGGTACACAAAATTATGAGGGGTATAGATAGGCTGAACGCATGCAGGCTTTTCCCCCTGAGGTTGGGTGAGACTAGAACTGGAGGTCATAGGTTCAGGGTGAAAGGTGAAATATTTAAGGGGAATCTGAGGGGGAACTACTTCATTCAGAGGGTGGTGTGAGTGTGGAATGCATTGCCAATGGCAGTGGTTGATTCAATTGTAACATTTAAGAGAAGTTTGGATAGGTACATGGATGGGAGGGGTGTGGAGGGATATAGAACATAGAACATTACAGCACAGTACAGACCCTTCAGCCCACAATGTTAGGCTGACATTTTATCCTGCTCTAAGATCTATCTAACCCTTCCCTCCCACATATCATTCATGTGGCTATCTAAGAGTCTCTTAAAAGTCCCTAATGTATCTGCCCCCACAACCTCTGCCGGCAGTGCGTTCCACACACCCACCACTCTCTGTGTAAAAAACTTACCCCTGACATCCCCCTTATACCTTCCTCCAATCACCTTAAAATTATGTCCCCTCGTGTTAGCCATTTTCACCCTGGGAAAAAGTCTCTGACTGTCCACTCGATCTATGCCTCTTATCATCATCATTTTGTACACCTCTATCAAGTCAACTCTCATCCTCCTCCACTCCAGAGAGAAGAGCCCTAACTCATTCAACCTATGCTCATAAGACGCTCTCCAATCCATCTGGTCCAGGTGCAGGTAGATGGGACTGGGCAGAAGATCAGGTCGGCATGGACGAGATGGGCTGAAGGGCCTTTTTCTGTGCTGTAGTGCTCTGTGACTCTTGAATATGTTCTGACAAAGAAAAACTGCTGAGTGTTTCCAGCATATCCTGATGTTATTCTAAAAAGGACTTTGTTCTTTGCAATATTAGTTGGAGGAAATTTCTGGTCATCTGGGTGTACAGGGTGTTGCAGACATACACTGACAACTTAGAAATACTGAGCGGTTAAGAATCTACAGCGGTCAATTATCGACAGTGCTGAAGCTGTAGGTAATTGTAACTCATGTTGACTTGCCCTTTGGGATGTTACCGACAGGAGATACGGTGCTGCAGATAAATATAACACTTCCTTTGTGATTCTCTTTGTCATGTGAGGGGAGAAAAGGGAACGTACCCTGATTCCCTTTGAGAAGCTACGAGAAGCATTAAGGTACTATTTATCTGTTGGAACTCTTTGACTGGTAGAATAAGGGGAGCAGATGAATGTGCAGAAACTTCTCTTACAGCGCAGTGAATGTTTGGAATTCTCTGCCTTTGAGGGAGGTGGAGGCCAGATTATTATTTAAGGTGGAGATAGATAAATAAATCGGTAAATTGGTTTATTAATGTCACATATACTGATGTATAAGATATCTTCATTAGTCACATGTACATCGAAACACACAGTGAAATGCATCCTTTAGTGTAGAGTGTTCTGGGGGCAGCCCACAAGTGTCACCACACTTCTGGTGCCAACAGAGCATGCCCACAACTTCCTAACCCGTACGTATTTGGAATGTGCGAGGAAACTAGAGCACCCGGAGGAAACCCATGCAGTCACGGGGAGAACGTACAAATGACTTACAGACAGCAGCTGGAATTGGTATTGGTACTGGTTTATTATTGTCACTTGTACTGACGTACAGTGAAAAACTTGTCTTGCATACCGTTCATACAGATCAATTCATTACGCAGTGCATTGAGGTAGTACAGGGTAAAAACAATAACATAATGCAGAATAAAGTGTTACAGCTACAGGGAACTGCATTGCAGGTAGACAATAAGGTGCAAGGTCATAGCGAGGTAGATTGTGAGGTCAAGAGTCCATCTTATCGTCTCAGGGAACCGTTCAATAGTCTTATCACCATGGGATAGAAGCTGTCCTTGAGCCTGGTGGTACGTGCCCTCAGGCTCCTGTATCTTCTGCCTGATGGGAGAGGGGAGAAGAGAGAATGACCCGGGTGGTTGGCGTCTTTGATTATGCTGGCTGCTTCACCAAGGCAATGAGAAGTGTAGACAGAGTCCATGGAGGGGAGGCTGGTTTCTGTGATGTGCTGGGATGTGTCCATAACTCTCTGCAGTTTCTTGCGGTCCTGAGTTGAATTGAACCCGGGTTGCTGGCACTGTAATAGTGTTACGCTAACCGTTACACTACTGTATAGCACAAAACTTAGTTTTGCATGCCATCCATGCAGATCATTTTATTCCAACAGTGCATTGAGGTAGTACAAGGGAAAACAATAACAGAATGCAGAGTAAAGTGTTACAGTTACAGAGAAAGTGCAGTGCAGGCAGACAATAAGGTGTAAGGCCATGATGAGATAGATTGTGAGGTCAAGAGTCCAGCTTATTGTACAAGAGGACTGTTTAATAGTTTTATAACAGCGGGATAGAAGCTGTCCTTGACCTGGTGGTACGTGCTTTCAGGCTTTTGTATCTTCTGCCCAATGGGAGGGGGGAGAAGAGAGAATGTCCCGTGTGGGTGGGGTCTTTGATTATGCTGGCTGCTTCACCAAGGCAATGAGAAGTGTAGACAGATGGAGGGGAGGCTGGTTTCTGTGATGTGCTGGGTTGTGTCCACAGCTCTCTGCAGTTTCCTGCAGTCCCGGGCAGAGCAGTTGCCGTACCAATTGTGATGCATGCAGATCCAGGCCACTGCCTGTAAGGAGTTTGTACGTTCTCCCTGTGTCTGCGTGGGTTTCCTCCGGATGCTCCGGTTTCCTCCCACATTCCAAAGACGTACGGGTTAGGAAGTTGTGGGCACACTATGTTGGCGCCGGAAGTGTGGCGACACTTGCGGGCTACCCCCAGAACACTCTACACAAAAGATGCATTTCACTGTGTGTTTCGATGTACATGTGACTAGTAAAAATATCTTATCTTATTTTATCTTAATACATAGAACATAGAACAGTACAGCACAGGAACAGGCCCTTCGGCCCACAATGTCTGTGCTGAACACGATGCTGAATTAAACTAAATCTCTTCTGCCTGCACATGATCCACATCCTTCCATCCCCTGTATATTCATCTAAAAGCCTCATAATTGCCACTATCATATCTGCTTCCACCACTTCCCCCGGCAGCCTGTTCCAGGCACCTGCTATTCTCTGTGTAAAAAAAATTGCCCCGCACATCTCCTTTAAACTTTCCCCCTCTCAGCTTAAATGTGTGTCCTCTGGTATTTGACATTTCTACCCTGGGGATAAAAGATTCTGACTGTCTACCCTATCTATGCCTCTTATAATCTTATAAACCTCTATCAGGTCTCCCCTCAGCCTCCTCCGCTCCAGAGAGAACAAGCCAAATTTGTCCAATCTCTTCTTGTAGCTAATGCCCTCTAATCCAGGCAGCATCCTGGTGAACCTCTTCTGCACCCTCTCCAAAGCCTCCCCAACCTTCCTGTAATGGGGTGACCAGAACTGCATGCAATACTCCAGATGTGACCTAACCAGAGTTTTATAAAGCTGCAACATACCCAGGGGGAAAGTTCTCAAAGGGCTTGGCAGACATGATGCAGAGAGGGTGTTTCCCTTCGCTGAGGAGTCTAGGACTGGACATAATGTGTTTAGGACTGAGATGAAGAGAAACTTCTTCACTCAGAGGGTGATGAACCTTTGGAATTCTCAATCCTGGAGAGCTGTGGAGGATCAGTCATTCAGTTCGTTCAAAGCAAAGATCGATAGATTTCTGGACATTAAGGGAATTAAGCAATATGGGAATAATGAAGGAAATTGGTTCTGAGATGCTGTGGTCACAATGAGCAACTGGAAAAGAAACAATTGCATTCCCATAGCACCTTTCGTGACGTCAAAAGGCACTTTACAGAAAGTTGTAGTTTGAAATGTAGCCACTGTTGTCGTGTATAGGATGAGGCAGCCAACTTGTGCATCGTAACCTCCCATAAGATGAGATAAGATATCTTTATTAGTCACATGTACATCGGAACACATCTGAAATACATCGTTGCGTAGAATGTTCTGGGGGCAGCCCGCTAGTGTCGCCACGCTTCCAGCGCCAACATAACTTCCTAACCCATACGTCTTTGGAATGTGGGAGGAAACCGGAGCACCCGGAGGAAACCCACGCAGACGCGGGGAGAACGTACAAACTCCTTACAGACAGCAGCCAGAATTGAACCTGGGTCCCTGGCGTTGTAAAGCGTTACGCTAACCGCTGCACTGTTCCAGTCCCCTGCTTTTACTCTCCTAGTATTTTTTGCAATATTTCAGAAATTTCCTTGCTTCTCCATCTCCCTCTGATTGTTTGGGTGTCCATATACATGTTCAGAAACCTTCCGCAGTTCAGCTTGTGTGACCTCGGTCACTGACCTTTCAGACATATCACCATTGAAATTGTTTTTTTGAAATAACATTGCCTTACCACCCTTGTACATCCCCCCACCTTCATTTATCCCATTCTGTGTTTCATTTGAGAGGCAGGAATGTTGAGCTACCCTTCTTTAACCAGCTTTCAGTAATATCAGTGATATTATATTTCTAAATATCTACTTGTCCCTCAGTTCATCAGCCTTACCACTGCACTCCTTACTGTTAAGCTCTGCCTATTTCTTCTGCCTTACAAACTTTCTTATTGTACCTAAATTCCTGAATCCATGCTCAGATTCCCATTTCTCTGCCAAGCTGCTCCAGCAACACTAGACCATAAGACACAGGAGGAGAATTAGGCCATTCAGCCCATCGAGTCTGCTCTGCCATTCAATCATGGCTGATTTATTTTTCCCTCTCAACCCCATTCTCCTGCCTTCTCCCCGTAACCTTTGACGCCCTTACTAATCAAGCACCTATCAACCTCCGTTTTAAATACATCCAATTACTTGGTCTCCACAGCCCCCTGTGGCGATGAATTCACAGATTCACCACCCTCTGGCTAAAGAAATTCCTCCTCATCTCTGTTCTAAAGGGACGTCCCTCTATTCTGAGGCTGTGCCCTCTGGTCCTAGACTCTCCCACTACTGGAAACATCCTCTCCACATCCACTCTATCCAGGCCTTTCAATATTCGGTAGGTTTCAATGAGATGCCCCCTCATCCTTCTAAACTCCAGTGAGTACAGGCCCAGAGCCATCAAACGCTCCTTATACATTAAGTCTTTCATCCCTGGGATCATTCTTGTAAACCTTCTCTGGACCCTTTCCAACACCAGCACATCCTTCCTTAGATATGGGGCCCAAAACTGCTCACAATACTCCAAATGTGGCCTTATAAAGCCTCAGCATTACACCCTTGCTTTTATATTCTAGTCCTCTCAAAATGAATGCTAACATTGCATTTGCCTTCCTTACTGCCGACTCAACTTGCAAACCTCTCCTCTACAATCTTGCTCCTGACTCTACCGAGGTGCAATAAGTCGCAGGGAGTTGCAGACACAGCCCAGTCTATCATGAAAACCAGCCTCCCCTCCAGTGACACCGTCTACACTTCCCGCTGCCTCGGGAAAGCAGCCAACATAATCAAGGACCCCTCGCACCCTGGTCATTCTCTCTTCTCCCCACTTCCTTCGGGCAGATGATACAAAAACGAGAACACGTACCACCAGGCTCAAGGACAGCTTCTATCCCGCTGTTATCAGACACTTGAACAGACCTCTTGCACAATAAAGATGACCTCTTGATCTCTCAATTTACCTCGCCATGGCCCTTATACTTTATTTGTTTACCTGCACTGTAACTATAACACTATATTCTGCATTCTGTGGTAATCCCCACCCCCCTTCCCCACAACCACCCCCCCCATGCGGCAGTGTAGCAGTTAGCGCGATGCTATTACAGCGCCAGTGATCGGGGTTCGATTCCCGTCGCTGTCCGTAAGTAGTTTGTACGTTCTCCCCGTGTCTGCGTGGGTTTCCTCCGGGAGCTCCGGTTTCCTCCTACATTCCAAAGACGTACGGGTAGGTTAATTTGAGTTTAAAAAATGGGCGGCGCGGACTCGTTGGGCCAGAAGGGCCTGTTACCACGCTGTAAATAAAATTTAAAATTTAAATTCTTCTCTTCTTCCCTTTCCCAACCTCTCTCTCTTGTTTCTACCCCCCCCCCTTCCCTCTCTCTCCTTACCTTTGACCCATCCCCCGGTGGATCTGCTCTGCCCTCCTCCCCCGCATCTGCCCATCACTATCTCTTACCTGCATCTACCTATCGCCACCCTGTGCCCACCCACCTCCCCTCTTTTGTCCACCTATCACTGCTCTGCTTTTCCCTCCTACGACCTCAATGTACTTATGTGTGGAATGATCTGTCTGCATGGCTTTTCACTGTACCTCAGAACATGTGACAATGGTAATTGCCAATGCCTGCCCTGTGTCAGTTCCAGTTCCCTCAGACCTCCAGATTCACAAGGATGTTACCAGGACTGGTGGGCTTGAGTTACAAAGAGAGGCTGGATAAACTGGGACTTCTTCCCCTGGAGCATAGGAGGCTGAGGGGTGACCTTATAGAGGTCTATAAGATCGTTAGGGGTATAAATAAGGTGGGTGGTCACAGGGTTTTTCCCAGGGTAGGGGAGTGTAAAACTAAAGGGCATAGTTCTAAAGTGAGAGGGGAAAGATTTAAAGGGGACCTGAGGGGCAGGTTTTCCACACAGAGGGTGGTGGGTGTGTGGAACGAGCTGCCGGTGGTAGAGGCAGGTACAGTTACCATGTTTAAAAGACATTTAGATGGGGACATAGAAAGGGAAGGCTTAGAGGGAAATGAGTCAAACGCAGGCAATTGGGACTGGTTTAGGCAGGCACCTTGGTCATCTGGACGAACGGCCTGTTCCTGTTCTGTATGACCCGATGACTCTAATGTTCCTGGCATTTTGTTGTCATTGTTGTGTGCATCTTTTAGTGGCCCTGTGATTTATGTGTGTTTCTGCAGAATGCTAATTTTCATATTTCTTGATAATCTAAATTTGTTGCGGCAGTGCCTGTATTTATTGTCAATCCCGAAATGCCCCTGAACTAGGACAACAGCGAGAGCCATCGGTGTTGCTGGGTCTGGAGTCGTAGAGAGCCCAGAGCAGCTGAGGACAGCAGACTTTCTTCTCTGAAGCACATCAGTGGACTAGTTGGGGTTTTCACAACAATCTGATCATTTCGTGGTTCCTGTCCAAGTATTTTTTTAATTCAGCAGTTATTGGAGTTTAAATTCCCCAGACACCATGGTGGGATTAGCCTCCTCCCCCTTATTTGTTCTCTGTGTCTTTACTCATTCCCAGCAGCATCCTCTCCTTGTTGTCGATGTACTCGTGTGTGATCTGTAGTTTCAGTTCTCGGCTTATTTCTTTGTTTATCTACTACTGGGTAGTTAATGGGATAGAGTTCCCCAGGACTTTGTTAACCACTGCTGCTTCATCTCTTTATTTGTCTGTAAGTATCTTCAATTCATATTCACTCCTTCCAATCTCTTCCCCTTAAAATCAACGTTTTACCTCCAGTGTTTTGCCTTGGTTTTTGTCTCACTTATACCCTACTTAATTTTCATCTCATATATTGTGGGCTGTTGCCGAGAGAGCATAAAATGCTTTATATAAATGTAGTTAGACAGCACCTTCAAAACCCACCACCTCTACCAGCTAGAAGGACAGGGCAGCAAAGCACGGGGGACACCACCCCCTGGGAGTTGCCCTCTGAGCCACACACCATCCTGACTGGGAAATATATCGCCGTTCCTTCACCGTCGCTGGGTCAAAGTCCTGGAACTCCCTCCCTAACAGCACTGGGGGACACCCACACCTCAAGGACTGCAGAGGTTCAAGAAGGCAGCTCACCATCACCTTCTCATGGGGAACTAGGGACAGGCAATTAAATGCTGGCTCAGCCTGCAAAGTCCACATCCCTTGAATGAATATTAAAAAAAATATTCAATGTCTTAGTTTTAACCTAGGTTTAATATTAGTTTCCTTGGGATATCATGAATGCTAATCATCTTCCTCTGATATAAATAGTCATACAAAGTTAGCATTCAATGTGCCAGTAATTTTATTAGTTTATAGTTTTATCATTACCCCTTTCCAAGGTTCTGATGTTTTTCCTGATACCCCTTTTTGGTGAGTTGGTTTATTATTGTCACATGTACCAGGGCACAATGAAACTATTCATACAGATCAATTCATTACACAGTGCATTGAGGTAGTACAGGGTAAAACAATAACAGGATGCAGAATAAAGTGTTACAGTTACAGAAAAAGTGCAGTGCAGGCAGACAATAAGATGCAAGATCATAACAAGGTAGATTGTGAGGTCGGTAGTGTAACGGTTAGCGTTACACTATTACAGCGCCAGCAACCTGGGTTCAATTCCGGTCACTGTCTGTAAGGAGTTTGTATGTTCTCCCCGTGTCTGCGTGGGTTTCCTCCGGGTGCTCCGGTTTCCTCCCACATTCCAAACGCATACGGGTTAGGAAGTTGCGGGCATGCTATGTTGGCGCCGGAAGTGTGGCGACACTTGTGGGCTGCCCCCAGAACACTCTCTGCAAAAGATGTATTTCACTGTGTGTTTTGATATACATGCGACTAATGAAGATATCTTAGATATCTTGTCTTAAGATCTATCTCATTGCACTAGGCAACCGTTCAATAGTCTTATAACAGCAGGGAAGAAGCTGTCCTTGAGCCTGGTGGTACCAGCTTTTGTATCTACCTTATCGTGTTACAGCTACAGAGGAAGTGCAGTGCAGGCAGACAATAAGATGGAAGGTCATAATGAGGTAGATTGTGAGATTTGCAGATTGTTTTTGTGATGATTTTGATATCCTCCTTAAGTTTCTTTCCATGCCCTCTTTTGAGGCACTGTTGATCTATTTTGTTGCCTTATCCTTAAAGAACATTTCCGTTAGGAACAGGAGTCAGCCATTTGGCCCTTGCAGCACTTATTCCCCATTTGCCCTAGTAGAATTAGACTCCTGTCCCATTCACCAAGATCACAGCTGAACTTTTACCTCAGCACCATTTTCCTGCACTAAAACCACATCACTTTATTTCCCTTACAGCCCAGAGAACTATCTATTGATCTTTGTTTTAAATGAACACAACTGAGGCCCCACAGTAGTCGAGAACTCCAAAGATTTGCCAACTTCTGAGTGAGGAAACTTCTGGGCCAGCTTCAGGGAGAGAGATGATTGGAATTTGTGGCAGAGTTCAGAAGCAGTGGCTTCAAAGTCAAAAATGTTGAGTTTATTGTCACATACACAAGTCCATGTGTGCACAGGTGCAATGAAAAACTTACTTGCAGCAGCATCACAGGCACAGAGCATCAGATAAGCAGCATTCACAAGAAAAACATAAATTAAACATAGATTGTAAACAATTTTTTTCAAGAAAGAACACAATTAGAACAAAAAAAAGTCCATTTTAGTGCAAAAAGATCAAAGTGGTCATAGTGTTGCTACACTGAGGTAGTGATTAGGGTTTTGGGTCTTGCCGGTTGGTTCAAGAACTGAATGGTTGAAGGAAAGTAACTGTTCCTGAACCTGGTGGTGTGGGACTTCAGGCTTCTGTACCTCCTGCCCGGTGGGAGCTGTGAGAAGATGGCATGGCCCGGATGGTGGGGATCTTTGATGACAGATGTTGCCTTCTTGAGGCAGCACCTCCTGTAGATACTCCCGATGGTGGGGAAGGATGTGCCCGTTATGTATTGGGCAGAGTCCACTACTCTCTGCAACTTCTTACATTCCCGTGCATTCGAACTGCCGTACCAGACCACGATGCAACCAGTCAGGATACTTTCAACAGTACATCTGTAGAAGTTTGTTAGAGTGTTCGGTGACAAGCCAAACCTCCTTAACCTTCTAAGAAAGTAAGGATGCTGGCATGCTTTCCTGATGATTGCATCTATGTGCTGGGCCCAGGACAGCTCATCTCCATATAAATATCCTTCCTCTTATTCTAAAACTAAGTCCTCTGGTCCCAAACCCCTTAACCCAGTGGATCTGTAATTGGCCTAGTGAAGCCTGCTTGATTGGCACCCCATTCACCACCCTAAACATTAATTGTCTCCAACACTGGCACACAGTGAGTACCATCTACAGAATATATTCCACTTACTTGGCTAGGCTACTCTGAAAGCACCTCCCAAACTGTCACCTCAGCCCAGAAGGATAATTGCAATGTGCGGGGGAACATCCCCCAAGTCATTCACCATCCTACCTTGGAAATATATCACCGGTCCTTCACCATCAGCCCTGGAACTCCCTCCCCAACAGCACTGTGGGAGCACCTTCACCAAAAGGACTGCAGCAGATCAAGATTTACGGGGATGTTGCTGGGGCTTCAGAGGCTGAGTTATGGAGAGAGGTTGAGCAAGTTGGGACCTTATTCATTGGAGTGTAGGAGGATGAGGGGTGATCTTATAGAGGTGTATAAAATCATGAGGGGCATAGACAGGGTGAATGCACTCAGTCTGTTTCCCAGGGTTGGGGAATCGAGAACCTCTAGTGTAGGTTTAAGGTGAGTGGGGAGAAATTTAATAGGAACCTGAGGGGCAAAATTTTCACCCAGAAGGTGGTCAATATATGGAACGAGCTGCCAGAGGAACGGTTGAGGCATTAACTACATTTAAAAGACACTTGGAAAGATACATGGATAGGAAAGGTTTAGAGGGATATGGGCCAAACACGGGCAAATGGGACTAGCTTCGATGGGAATCTTGGTGGACCAGTTGGACCGAAGGGTCTGTTTCCATGCTGTATGACTCTATGGCTCTAAGGTAGCTCACCCTCTCCTTCTGTAGTGCAGTTAGGGACAGGCAACAAATGATGGCTTTGCCAGCGACACCCAAATCCTGAAAAATTACCGTTAAAAAAATCTATATGAAAATTAAAATATGCTCTCTTCTATTGCTATATACTTATCCAAACTGCATTTATACAGTCCATCCCACCACAGGAGCTGCCCGAGGCCGTATATACAAGTAATTGACAGCCTCAATTCCACCCATTCAGTGTCTGCTCCCTGTTTATCCTCATTATGTACCTTGCCATCGTTGAAATGTTTGCCTCAATCACTGAGGATCTGCTCCCTTTCGGAGTCATTGCTGTGGTTCTTGTAACCCTATACAGATCATTCACTGGCTTATGCTGTTGTGCCTCTGCTGATTTAACTTGTCTTTGCTTTACTTTTAGTGCCTTGACCATTTCCTCTCCAACCTTTACTCTTTCATTCTCCACTCCCACCTCCCTGATCATCAAACTTCAGCTCCCTGCTAATATTCATTAATTTCCCTTCTTATGCTTTCTACGTGCAGTGTGTACCACCCCCAGGATGTACTGCAGTTACTTGTCCAGGTGCTGAAAGCGCCTCCCAAACTTGTCACCACCAGCCCAGGGCCATAGGTCTAAGGAGCGAGTGGAAAGATTTAATAGGAACTTCAGGGGCAACTTCTTTACACAAAGGGCGGTATGTATGTGGAACGAGCTGCCAGAGGAAGTGGTTGAGGCAGGTACATTAACAACTTTTAAAAGACAGTTGGACAGGTACATGAATCGGAAAGGTTTAGAAGGTTATGCGCCAAATGCAGGCAAATGGGACTAGCTTGGATGGGGCATCTTGGTCGCCATGGACCAGTTGGGCCGAAGGGCCTGTTTCCGTGCTGTATAACTCTATGACTCTATGACCTGGCTGGGTTAGGTGCACCCCACCCCAACCCAGACCCAGTTGCTTTGGAGATGGAAGTCCTCTTTTCCCATTCACCTCCTTAAGTTTCTTATCCCTATATGTGGCTCAGGTCCCATTCAAACAATCCCCAGGATCTTGATCAGTTCAGCTTCTGACCTGGTTAGCTCCAAAAGGATCCTCTTGTCAATTCTTCCTGTGTTGATGGTCCCAGCTAAGGCTATATCACTTGGATCAACTGCTCCTCCATATAAAGACAGATCAAGATGTCCCTCACCCTGCCATTTATCATGTGGGTCTCCTGAGATTGCCTATCCCCTCCTCCCCCACACCTGCCTATCACTATCTCTTACCTGCATCTACCTATCACCACTATAACACTAGAACATAGAACAATTACAGCACAATTCAGGCCCTTCAGCCCACCAAGCTGTGCCGAACATGTCCCTACCCTAAATATTACTAGGCTTACCCATAGCCCTCTATTTTATTCAGCTCCATGTACCTATCTAACAGTCTCTTAAAAGACTCTATCGTATCTGCCTCCACCACCGTTGCCGGCAGCCCATTCCACACACTCGCCACTCTCTGAGTAAAAAACTTACCCCTGACATCTCCTTTATATCTACTCCACAGCACCTTAAACCTATGTCCTCTTGTGCCTGGGGAAAAGCCTCTGACTATCTACCCGATCAATACCTCTCATCATCTTATACACCTCTCTCAGGTACCCCCTCATCCTCCGTCGCTCTAAGGAGAAAAGGCCGAGTTCCCTCAACCTGCTTTCATAAGGCATGCTCCGCATTCCAGGCTGCATCCTTGTAAATCTCCTCTGCACCCTCTCTATGGCTTCCACATCCTTCCTGTAGTGAGGCGACCAGAACTGAGCACAATACTCCAAGTGGGGTCTGACCAGGGACCTATATAGCTGCAACAATGCCTCATGGCTCCTAAATTCAATTCCCTGATTGATGAAGGACAATACACCATATGCCTTCTTAACCACAGAGTCAACCTGCGCAGCCGCTTTGAGCGTCCTATGGACTCGGACCCCAAGATCCCTCTGATCCTCCACACTGCCAAGAGTCCTACCATTAACACTATATTCTGCCATCATATTTGACCTACCAAAATGAACCACTTCACACTAATCTGGGTTGAACTGCATCTGCCACTTCTCAGCCCAACTTTGCATCCTATCTATGTCCCTCTGTAACCTCTGACGGCCCTCCAGACTATTCACAACACCCTCAACCTCGTGTCATCCGCAAACTTACTAACCCACCCCTCCACTTCCTCATCCAGGTCGTTTATAAAAGTCACAAAGAGCAAGGGTCCCAGTACAGATTCCTGAGGTACACCACTGGTCACCGACCTCCACTAGATCTGCATTCTGTAGCAATCCCCAACCCCCTTCCCCACAACCTCCCTCCCCCACCCACCAGGCTTCTTCTCTCTTCCCTTTCCCAGCCTATCTCTTTTTTCTACCCCCACCAATTCCCTCTCCTTCCCCACCTGTGACCCCTCCCCCGGTGGATCTGCTCTCCCCTCCTCCCCCGCACCTGCCCATCACTATCTCTTACCTGCATCTACCTATCACCACCCTGTGCCCACCCCACCTCCCCTCTGTTGTCCACCTATCACTGCTCTGCTTTTCCCTCCTATATATCGGGCTTCCCCTTTTCCTATCTTCAGTCCTGAAGAAGGGTCCTGACCCGAAACGTTGACCGCCTGCTTTTCTCCACGGATGCTGCCTGGCCTGCTGAGTTCCTCCAGCATCATCGTGTTTTTCACCTTATAGAGGTGTATAAAATCATGAGGGGCATAGATAGGGTGAATGCACTCAGTCTTTTTCCCAGGGTTGGGGAATCAAGAACTAGAGGGCACAGGTTTAAGGTGAGAGGGGAGAGATTTAATAGGAACCTGAGGGGCAACTTTTTCACCCAGAGGGTGGTCAGTATATGAAACGAGCTTCCAAGAGGAAGTGGTTGAGGCAGGTACAATAACAACATTTAAGAAACATTTGGACAGGCACATGGATGGGAAAGGTTTAGAGGGATACAGAAGCATCTTGGTTGGCATGGACAAGTTGGGCTGAAGGGCTTGTTTCCGTGCTCTATGAAACTATGGCATCTACTGTAAAAATCTTCACATGCGAGGGTGTAGTCCAGACACACAACCCGATAAGTCCCTAAGATATAGGAGCAGAATTAGGCCATTCGGCCCATCGAGTCTGCTCCGCCATTCAGTCATGGCTGACCTTTCTCACCCCATTCTTCGGCCTTCTCCATGTAACCTTTAACCCCCTGACCAATCAAGAACCTATCAATCTCTGCCTTAAACACACCAAATGACTTGGCCTCCACAGCCGTCTGTGGCAACGAATTCCACAGATTCACCGCCCTCTGGCTGAAGAAATTCCTCCTCATCTCTGTTCTGCAGGGACGTTCCTTCATTCTGAGGCTGTGCCCTCGGATCCTGGACTCTCCCACTGACGGAAACATCCTCTCCAAATATAGCGTGGCCTGTTATATTTTAACACTATTATGAATGTTTGCATTTAAATTCATTATATTTTTTAACCCATTGGCTTGAATTAAGCATTAAAAAGCTGGGCAGAGTATAAAATACTGCCTTAACTTTATAAACTGCATGTGGTTGATAAACACCTATGAGGTGCCTTCCTTACCTGGTATGGTCAATGTGTGACTGCACAATCACCAGTGTGTGTCGCTTAACTTTCTGCTCATCTCAAGGGAAATTCAGGGATGGGATTCCATGAAAACGATCCTTCTGTCTCTGTGTCAGACTCCCACCCTCATGATGCATTTTGGGAGTACTGTTGAGGTTAGGACATAAACCTGGAAATTGGTAAATTGGTTTATTATTGTCACATGTACCGAGGTACAGTGAAAAACTTTGTTTTGCATGCCGTCCATAGAGATCATTTCATCACATCAGTGCATTGAGGTAGTACAGGGGAAACAATAACAGAATGCAGAATAGAGTGTTACAGTTACAGAGAAAGTGCGGTGCAGGCAGACAATAAGGTGCAAGGCCACAGTGAGGTAGATTGTGAGGTCAGGAGTTCACCTTATTAGAATCAGAATAAGAATTAGATCTATTATCACTAACCGATACAATTTGTTGCTTTGCGATGGTGCAAAGACGTAAAGTTACTATAAATTACAAAAACAAATAGTGCAGGAAAAAGGAATAACGAGGTAGTGTTCATGGGTTCATGGACCGTTCAGAAATCTGATGGCAGAGGGGAAGAAGCTGTTCCTGAATCGTTGAGTGTGGGTCTTCAGGCTCCTGTAACTCCTCCCCGATGGTGGTAACGAGAAGAGGGCTGGAGAATTTTTCAATAGTCTTATAACAGCGGGATAGAAGCTGTCCTTGAGCCTGGTGGTACATGCTTTCAGGCTTTTGCATCTTCTGCCCGATGGGAGGGGGGAGGAGAGAGAATGTCCGGGGTGGGTGGGGTCTTTGATTATGTCGGCTGCTTTACAATGGGACTAATACAGAGGGTGGTCAGCATGGATGAGTTGGGCTGAATGGCCTGTTCCGTGCTGTACAATTCTACGATTCTGTGATAATTTCCCAACTTTATACTTACCCGTGCTTCTGCAGTAACTATTTACTTTTATACGTTTCTCAAGCCAGACCCAAATAACAATTCCTGACTGAATTAGATCACAATAGTTATACCCTTATTAAGAAAATTCTTGCAGGTAGTTTCTGTAATCTGCTGTTTCTTTCAAAACTTTAAAGTATTTGGTTAAATATTAAATGTTAATCCAAATGTCAGTTTGAACTACTCTCCCATTTCTTCTGACTTTAATTAGAAACTGTCAAAACTCTTGCCCTGGAGCTGGAGAGAAACGTGATTAAAAAGTAAGATTAGAATGAACACAGGAATAACCTGGGCGTGATGATGAAACCTCACCATTGGGACACCAGAGGGGAATGACTAATCGGGGGAGAGCAGAACCTAAAAACTCAGCAGTTAATGGTGAAGCTGCTGGAACCTACAACCAGGGGCAGAATGACTTAGTACCTGGAAAAATACAAACTAGTGAGAATCAGAATGTTCTCATAAAGAGTAGGTTATGCCTGACTGATTTGGTTGAAATCCATGGGGAGATTAACAACTTGGTACGAAGAACAAAAAAATGCTTGTCACCCCATTATAGGAAGGATGTGGAGGCTTTGGAGAGGGTGCAGAAGAGGTTCACCAGAATGCTGCCTGGATTAGAACGTACAACACAGAACATAGAACAGCACACCACAGAACAGGCCCTTCAGCCCACAATGTTGTGCTGACATAGCTATTCCCTCCTACCTACAGAATGCCCATATCCCTCTATTCTCCTCTCATTCATGTGCCCATCCAAGCCCCCCTTTAAAAGCCCCCAGAGAATTTGCCTCCACCACCCGATCAGGCAACGCATTCCAGGCATCCACCACTCTCTCAGTAAAAACGTACCCCTCACGTCTGTTCTGAACCTACCCCTTCTCAGATTAAGAGGGCATGAGCTCGAAGGAGAGGTTGGACAAACTTGGGTTGTTTTCTCTGGAACGGCAGAGGCTGACAGGAGATCTGATTGAGGTTTATAAGATTATGAGAGGCAGAGATAGAGTAGACAGCCGGGATCTTTTTCCCAGGGTCGAAATGTCTAATACTGGAGGGCATTCATTTAAGGTGAGAGGGGGTAAGTTCAAAGGAGATATGCGGGGCAAGTTTTTTACACAGAGAGCAGTGGGTGCCTGGAATGTGCTGCCAGGGGTGGTGGTGGAGGCAGATACAATAGATGTGTTAAAGGGGCTCTTGGATAGGCACATGAATATGCAGGGAATGGAGAGATATGGACATAGTTTGAGCAGAAGGGATTAGATTAGTTAGGCATTTAATTACTAGTTTAATTAGTTTGGCACAACATCGTGGGCCGAAGGGCCTGTTCCTGTGCTGCACTGTTCGATGTTCTATACACTCGGATCAGACAGCATCTGTGGAGAGAGAAACAAAATTAAGTTTCAGTCAGTGATTTTTCATTGGACAGCAAGCAGAGGTCAACCATACAGCACAAAACAGTTAAGTTGCAGAGAAGTCAGGGAAGGGCGTGGAGAATGGATGTGATAGGGTGGAGACCAGGAGAAGATGGATGACTGACTGGTGTCGACTGAGAGGGGCTGAAGAAAGTTTGGTCTTTGGCCGCTAACCTGTCGAGAGAAAGAGTAAAGTAGAGGAGGAACTGAGGAAGGAGAAAACAAGAGAAGCAAAGGACTGCGGATGCTGGAATCTAGATGTAAAAACAGACCAGGCAGCATCCGTGGAGAAAAGCAGATGGTCAACGTTTTGGGTCAGGACCCTTCTTCAGGACTGGAATGAAAACAAGAGTTGTTTGCTTTTTGGTTAGTAAATTGGTGGGAATATCTGTGGACTTCTAGAAGATGTTTGACAAAGCTCCAATCAACACATGGTGAGAGAGGAGATGTTATGGTGTCCAGCATCTTTGAAAGAAGATAAATCTTTGAAAGAATAAAATGTGCACCATACCACAGAGGAAAGAGTGGATTATTTAGTAGAATTCTCCCTGTGCATGGGCAGGGTCAGGAGATCCAAAAGACTACATACGTGTTACTATGACAGTCGGTCTGGGTGATAAAGAGAGATTGCATTCAAAAGCCCACCTCTGGGTCAGGTAAAACAATCAGGTTGCAGCCTCACTGATGAGACCACCTCACCATTTATCTGCTGTGCTTTGGCCTTGTTTCGAAGCTGGCTGCTGGGCTTGCCCACAACACAGCTGGTAATTGGTTTATTATTGTCACATACAGTGAAAAGCTTTTGTTTGCGTGCCCTCCAGACAGATCATTCCACACGTAAGTACATCAAGGTAGTACAGAAGGGAAAAAAAAACAGAATATAGTGTTACAGTTACAGAGAAAGTGCAGTGCAGGGTAGACAAATAAAGTGCAAGGGCCACAATGAGGTAGATTGGGAGATCAAGAGTTCGTCTTTATCGTAGAAGAGTCTATTCAACAGTCTTGCCACACAAGTTGACAGGATTCTTAAGAAGGTGTATGGTGTGCTGGCCTTCATTAGTTGGGGATTGAGTTCAAGAGCTGTGAGATGATGTTGCAGCTCTATAGAACTCTGGTCAGACCACACTTTGAGTATTGTGTTCAGTTCTGGTCGCCTCATTATAGGAAGGATGTGGAAGCTTTAGAGAGGGTGCAGAGGAGATTTACCAGGATGCTGCCTGGATTGGAGAGCATGTCTTATGAGGATAGGTTGAGCGAGCTAGGACTTTCCCTTTGGAGTGATGCAGGATGAGAGGTGACTTGATAGAGATTATAAGGGACATAGATAGAGATTATAAGGGACATAGATAGAGTGGACAGCCAGCACCCTTTCCCCAGGGCAGCAATGGCCAATACCAGAGGACGTCAGTTTAAGGTGAGCAGAATAAAGTTCAGCGGAGATGTCAGAGGTATGTTCTTTACAGAGAGAGTGGTGGGTGCCTGGAACACACTGCTGGGGGTGGTGGTAGAGGCTGATACAACAAGGACATTTAAGAGACCCTTAGATAGACACATGGATGTAAGAAAAATGGAGGGTTATGGGCTGTGTAGGAGGGAAGGGTTAGATTGATCATAGATTAGGTTTATATCGTTCAGCACAACATTGTGGGCCGAAGGGCCTGTACTGTGCTGTACTGTTCTATGTTCTATGATAACAGCAGGATAGAAGCTGTCCTTGAGCCTGGTGGTATGTGTTTTCAAACTTTTGTATCTTCTGCCCGATGGGAGGGGGGAGAAGGGAGAATGTCCGGGGTGGGTGGGGTCTTTGATTATGCTGGTTGCTTCACCGAGGCAGTGAGAAGTGTAGACAGAGTCCATGGAGGGGAGGCTGGTTTCCATGATGTGCTGGGCTGTGCCCACAACTCTCTGCAGTTCCTCCTGGTCTCAGGCAGAGCAGTTGCCGTACCAAGCTGGGATGCATCCGGATAGGATGCTTTCTATGATGCATCTGCAAAATTTGGTGAGGGTCATCAGAGCTGTATTTCCCCTCCGAAGTTTGTTAAATGTAAAGTATTTCAGAGGATGCCAGAGCATTCCAGATACCTCTCCATCTGAGGTCTTAATGCTGACATTGCAGGCAATGCATTGCTCTTCAGACTGTACCGGAGTGTCAGCATATATCGTGGTTCCTTTACTTAGAAACATAGAAACATAGAACACCTACAGCACAATTCAGGCCCTTCGGCCCACCAAGTTGTGCTGAACATGTCCCTACCTTAGAAATTACTAGGCTTACCCATAGCCCTCTATTTTTCTCAGCTCCATGTACCTATACAAAAGTCTCTTAAACGACCCTATCGTATCCGCCTCCACCACTGTTGTCTGAATGGAGGTCACACTGACAAGATGAGGACTTAAATTTTATGGTCAGCTGCTCATCATGCTCACTGCTGACCCATGTACTAAGTCTGAATTTCAGCAGGATCTTCTGACAAAGCTGTTCTGATTCTCATCAGTGTGGTCTTGGGCCAGAGCAAGGCGTTCATGGTGTAGATCTGTCATGTGTGTGATGGGAGAACAGAACAAGGCCTGTGCACTAACAGGCTCAAAAATGTTAAGCCACATCCCTGGAGGAGTCTGATAGAACTTCATAGAACACCACAGCACAGTACAGGCGCTTCGGCCCACCATGTTGTGCTGACATTTTGTCCTGCTCTAAGATCTATCTAACCCTTCCCTCCCACATAGCTCCCTATTTCTCTATCATTCATGTGTCTATCTAAGAGTCTCTTAAATGTCCCTAATGTATCTGCCCCCACAACCTCTGCCAGCAGTGCGTTCCATGCACCCACCACTCTGTGTAAAAACCTTACCACTGACATCCCCCTTATACCTTCCTCCAATCACCTTAAAATTATGTCCCCTCGTGTTAGCCATTGTTGCCTCGGAAAAAGTCTCTGACTGTCCACTCGATCTATGCCTCTTATCATCTTGTACACCTCTATCAAGTCACCTCTCATCCTCCTTCTCTTCAAAGAGAAAAGCCCTAGCTCACTCAACCTATTCTCATGAGACATGCTCTCCAATCCAGGCGACATCCTGGTAAATCTCCTCTGCACCATCTCTAAAGCTTCCACATCCTTCCTATAATGAGGCGACCAGAACTGAATATAGTACTCCAGTTGTGGTCTGGCCAGAGTTCTATAGAGCTGCAACATCACCTCGCGGCTCTTGAACTCAATATCCCAACTAATGAAGGCCAACACTCCATACGCCTTCTTAACAACCATATCGACCTGCATGGCAACCTTGAGGGATCGATGGACATGGACCCCAAGATCCCTCTGTTCCTCCACATTGCTCTGATGCCAGACTGTAGCTGGTTAGGAAGTGCAGGACATTCACATTCCTAGAAATCCTGAAGCTGCTGGATTGTTGTGGGGAAAGGCTGGACATTTTGCATAGGGCTGCTGACCCTTCATCACAAAATCGGGGCTGATTCTTCTTGCTTATCTGGAGGGAAGTGCATGAAACAGTGCCCTGGGATTGGAGTCACGTGTAGATCTGGATCGGGTGAGGAGGCACCACAGGTGAGCAGGTAGCAGAGCCACTGCCTCACAGCTCCAGTGACGCAGGTTCAATCCTGACCTCGGGTGCTTTTTGTGTGGAGTTTGCACGTTCTCCTTCTGACCGTGTGGGTTTCCTCTGGGTCCTCCAGTTTCCTCCCACAATCCAAAGATGTGCGGGTTGGTAGGTTAATTGGCTGCTGTGAATTGCCACTGGTGTGTAGGCGAGTTGGAGGGAGTTGATGGGAATGTGGGGAGAATAAAATGGGATGTATAGAAATGGTCAGCACAGACTTGGTGGGCTGAAGGGCCTGTTTCAGTGCTGCTTGGTGCCCTTTCATAATAGTGAATTGGTAAAGCATGGTAGTGTAGCGGTTAGCATAACGCTTTGTAGCACCAGCGACCTGGGTTCAATTCCGGCCGCTGTCTGTAAGGAGTTTGTATGTTCTCCCCGTGTCTGCGTGGGTTTCCTCCGGGTGCTCCGGTTTCCTCCCACATTCCAAAGACGTACGGGTTAGGAAGTTGTGGGCATGCTATGTTGGCGCCAGAAGTGCGGCGACGCTTGCGAGCTGCCCCCGGAACACTCGACGCAAAAGATGCATTTCACTGTGTGTTTCGATGTACATGTGACTGATAAAGATACCTTATCTTATTGTCACAGGTACCGAGGTACAGTGAAAAACTTGTCTTGCGTACCATTCATACAGACAATTTCACTACACAGTGCACTGAGGTAGTGCAGGGATAGTACAACAATTTATCACACCAAGTTCAGCTCCTTTTAAAAAAAAATATTACACTGAATTCAAATTTGTGATTGGTTCTGGTAAGTCTAAACTCCAACTTGGTGTTTATTGGTCCAAGCCAGTGGATGAAGTTAATGACCATCACACCACTCTGCTCTGTGACAATGCTTTGTTTGAATTTAAACCTGATACCTCAGCTCTGAGCCTGGCTTGCTCCTCATTGCAGGTGAAGGTGTGGTTCCAAAACAGAAGAACAAAATATAAGCGGCAGAAGTTGGAGGAGGAGGGTCCCGACTCGCAGCAGAAGAAGAAAGGCTCCCATCACGTCAACCGCTGGAGGTTGGCCACCAAACAGTCCAGTCCCGAGGACATAGATGTCACCTCAGAAGACTAGCCAGGGAGATGTGGGCAGAGAGGAGCGAGCACTAAGGAGATTACACAAAAGCATGGACATTTCCAACAGCATAAGGAGAAGGGGGAAGCAATTTGCAGACCAACGCATTGACGATGCCCTGTGCAAAATGTTATGGGTGGCCGGATCTGAAAATGCACTTCGGGATGTGGATGGGAGAGTGTGACTCTTTTCCAGTGACATTTAACCATCCACTGTATATATATAAATATATATTATATTAAAAGTTATCCGAAAAAAATAAACTTTTTTTTATTTATTTGATGTTCCTCTTTGCAATGTGGCTCTTCAACTTGTAAGCAGAAAGGAGGCTATGAAGATTTGAATTGTTGGTCCTCTCAGCTATGATGGTGCGGGGGGAGCAGGTGGAGAAAAGGACATGTTCTGGTTTTGCGGGGAGGAGTTGTTGATGTTTTCAGGTGGAAAGTTTGCCACTGCACTCTAACGGAGACTTATCGTGCAAAAAATGTTTGCAGAGTTTTCCCACTGAAGCCCCGATGTTCGTGCTATTAGCAACATCTTTTGTGCATTATGACGGTGTCACACATGTCACACGTGTCAATGCAAGGTAGATGTGGTCAGTGCTTTACCCATGACATCTCTACACTTTCACCCCTGCCCTTGTGAATCACCGACTTTCACTGGGACGTGTCCGTAGCCCCCACCATCCCCTACATCCAGGACCTTATTCACAGGGGTGCTCTACCTGTCTGAGAAGCGGTCTGATCTATCCCCAACTCTGAGACAGGCAGACAAAAAACAGGCGAACGGACAAACACACTCGGACACAGACCAACAGACACACTGAGAAAGGCAGACTGAAAAACACGCTCAAGAACATAAACACAGGCAGATAGACACACACAGGCACACAGACTGATGCATGCACGCACACACAGATGCACACAGACATGCATGCGCACACACACAGACACGCAGATGCGCGTACACGTGCGCGCGCGCACGCACACACACACACACACACACACACACACACACTCACACACACACACAGAGTCAGGCAGACAGATGCACAGAGAAATGGACACAGATATAGACACTTGTCCATGGACAGGTACACAGGAAGTCACAGGCATTCATAGACACGCACACCCAAAACACATGTGAAACATGCACAAACACAGACACACAATCACACAGACACAGACACACACACTCATTAGTGGGGATACCTGCTGAGACACTTCCTGTGGAGAATCCTCTGTCAACTCTCCATGTAAAGGTGATGGTCCAACACACCCCTGTTGAGCCTGGTTAACGTAGCTTCCTCACAGTCAACCCAGGCTTCTTCCCACTTCCCCATAAGCAGACTGTAAATAGCTGTGATGTAGTTCATGATTGAGAAGTGGTGTGTGCGTCAGAAAGTTAACTATCATTATTTTGCTCCCCCCCCCTGCATTCTCTGAAACCTCAGTACATGAATAAAGGCTTGCAATATTTCCTATACCGCTGTTGAGTGATTTGTTGTTACTGTATCAAGCTCTCCCAGCCCTCTCATCCTCCGTGGAGGGTTCTGTCTCTTGCTTCAATGGGCAGACCTTTTACTTCAGTACAACATTCCAAAGACATACAGGTTAGGAAGTTGTGGGCATGCTATGTTGGCGCCGGAAGCGTGGTGACACTTGCAGCCTGCCCCCAGAGCACTCTACACAAAAGATGCATTTCACTGTGTGTTTCGATGTACATGTGACTAATAAAGAAATCTTATCTCATCGTACCTCTTACATCTGTTAGTATAGCACAGTACTGTATTATTCACGGGAGCATCGTCAAAAACAAAGTTTGATGGAACTATGAGCAGATATTAGGGCAGGTGACCAAATATTGGCTGCCTGGATAGGTTTAGGAAAGAAACATTTCAGTGGAGGAGGAGACAGTTTAGGGTGGGAATTAAAAACAGAAAATACTCGGAAGGTCAGGCAGCATCTGTGGGAAAAGGAACAGAGTTGGTGATTGGTTTAGTATTGTCACATGTACCGAGAAACAGTGAAAGGCTTTTGACTCCATGCCATCCAGACAGATCATTCCATGCAGGTACTAAAGGAAAAACAATAACAGAATGCAGAATAAAGTGTTACAGTTACAGAGAAAGTGCAGTGCAGGCAGACAATAAGGTGCAAGGGCCACAATGAGGTTGATTGAGAGATCAGGAGTTCATCTTATCGTACTAATCATACAAGGAGACCGTTCAATCGTCTTATAACAGAGGGATAGAAGCTGTCCTTGAGCCTGGTGGTATGTGCTTTCAGGCTTTTGCATCTTCTGCCTGACGGGGGGGGGGGGAAGAAGAGAGTATGTCTGGGGTGGGTGGGATCTTTGATTATGTTGGCTGCTTTACTGAGGCAGCGGGAAGTGTAGACAGAGTCCATGGAGGGGAGGCTGGTTTCTGTGGTGGACTGAGTTAATGTTTCTGTTTGAAGACCCTTCGTCAGAACTAAAGAGATTTAATTGAGAGGGTGGTGGGAGGAATGGATAGGACAAAGGAAATATCTGTGATAGGGTGAGACCTGGGTTAATGGGGAAATTCCAGAGCTTAGGGGCTTGGCAGCTGAAGGCATGGCTGTCTATGATGGAGAGTTGAGAGCGGGAACTCGCAAGGAGGCTCTGAATTGGAAGAGAACAGAGACCTGGGAGAGGAGCTAACACAGAAAAAGAGAGTCCGCTCACTATTACTGGTTCTGCAGCGGTGAAGTCGGATGGTGATTACAATACCGGAGGAACTAACCTGGAGGCTGCCCTCTGCACTGGAGTTCAGACACATCGTCAGAGAGTTTCTTTGTGACTGTGGGGGCTGAGGTTGGAGAATGTGAGAGGTTTTGGCTCATGGCAAGCTGTGACTGAACAAAAGTCACCAACAGAACTGGAATCAGAATCAGGTTTATTATCACTGACATATGTTGTGAAATCAGTTGCTTTGTGGCAGCAGTACAGTGCAAGACATAAAAATTACTGTAAATTACAAACAAATAAATAGTGCAAAGGAGGAATAATGATATAGTGTTCAAGGGTCCATGGACCGTTCAGAAATCTGATGGCGGAGGGGAAGAAGCTGTTCCTGAATCATTGAGTGTGGGTCTTCAGGCTCCTGCACCTCCTCCCTGATGGTAGTAACATGAAGAGGGCATGTCCCACTGCAGGGCTCACCAGGTATGCCCTAGCAACCTTGGGAACAGATCTACAGGTTCAAAGGTGTTGACTGATATCCCTCCAGACATGCTGAGTATTTACAGCATTTTCAAAATTTATCACAAATTTCCAGATTCTTCATTATTTTTCTTTGTGTCAATGTTTTGTGGCACATGTTCAACATAGAACATAGAACACTACAGCACAGTACAGGCTCTTCGGCCCACAATGTCATGCTGACATTTTATCCTGCTCTAAGATCTATCTAACCCTTCCCTACTACATAGCCCTCCATTTCTCTATCATTCATGTGCCTATCTCTCTTAAATGTCCCTCATGTATCTGTCCCCACAACCTCTGCTGGCAGTGCGTTCCACGTACCCACCACTCTCTGTGTAAAAAACTTACCCCTGACATCCCCCTTATACCTTCCTCTAAATACCTTAAAATTATGTCCCCTTGTGTTAGCCATTGTTGCACTGGGAAAAAGTCTCTGACTGTCCACTCGATCTATGCCTCTTATCATCTTGTGCACCTCTATCAAGTCACCTCTCATCCTCCTTCTCTCCAAAGAGAAAAGCCCGAGCTCACTCAACCTATCCTTATAAGACATGGTCTCCAATCCAGGCAGCATCCTGGTAAATCTCCTCTGAACCTTCTCTAAAGCTTCCACATCCTTCCTATAATGAGGCAACCAGAACTGAACACAATACTCCAAGTGTGGTCTGACCAGAGTTCTATAGAGCTGTAACATCACCTCATGGCTCTTGAACTCAATACACCGACTAATGAAGGACTACACACCATACACCTTCTTAACAACTGTGCAGCAACCTTGAGGGATCTATGGATGTGGACCCCAAGATCCCTCTGTTCCTCCACACTGATAAGAATCCTACCATTAACCTTGTATTCTGGCTTCAAATTTCATCTCCCGAAGTGTATCACTTCACAGTTATCCGGGTTGAACTCCATCTGCCACTTCTCAGCCCAGCTCTGCATTCTGTCAATATCCTGTTGTAGCCTACAGCAACCTTCTACACTATCCACAACACCACCAACCTTTGTATCATCAGCAAACTTACTAACCCACCCTTCCACATCCTCATCCAAGTTATTTATAAAAATCACATAGAGTAGGGGTCCCAGAACAGATCCTTGTGGAACACCACTGGTCACCGACCTCCAGGCAGAATAAGTTCCAGTTTACTGTTGTCATAGGCATACATACACAACACATACACGGGGTATACATGCCATGAAAATGAGCTTTTGCCAGCAACAACACAGTGCATTGCAGACATGACAAACATAAGTTAACATAAACTTAAATTAACATAATTTATACATAACTTACATGACAAATTAAACATAACAGCACTAGCGCAAGTTGAGAGAGAGAAAATGATATACGGTCTGAAGCAGTGTTAGGAACACAGATAAGAATGTACGGACAACTGTTGGTCACCCAGATCTTCGAGCCTGCTCCAACGTTCATGGCTGACCTCTTACCTCCATCATTTTCCCCCCTGATCGCCTGAAATCCATCCCTCTCTGTTTCCAATGAACACAATGACCGAATGTGTACACCCTCTGGTTTAAGAATGCCATACGTTCACCACCCCTGGAGTGAAGACATCTCTCCTCATCTCAGTCCTGTGCAGGCTATTTCTTACCGTGCAACTGTGCTGCCTGACCCTGGAGTCCTCAGCCAGGGGAACATCCTCCCTGCCTCCAGCCTATAAATACATGGTTAACGGCAGGACTCTTAGCAGTGTGGAGGAACAGAGGGATCTTGGGGTCCACGTCCATAGATCCCTCAAGGTTGCCACGCAGGTCGATAGGGTTGTTAAGAAGGTGTATGTTGTGTCGTCCTTCATTAGTCGGGGTATTGAGTTCAAGAGCCGCGAGGTGATGTTGCAGCTCTATAGAACTCTGGTTAGACCACACTTGGAGTATTATGTTCAATTCTGGTCGCCTCATTATAGGAAGGATGTGGAAGCTTTAGAGAGGGTGCAGAGGAGATTTACCAGAATGCTGCCTGGATTGGAGATCATGTCGTATGAGGATAGGCTGATCGAGCTAGGGCTTTTCTCTTTGAAGAGAGGGAGGATGAGAGGTGATTTGATAGAGGTGTACAAGATGATAAGAAGCATAGACCGAGTGGACAGTCAGAGACTTTTTCCCAGGGCGACAATGGCTAATACGAGGGGACGTAATTTTAAGGTGATTGGAGGAAGGTGTAAGGGGGATGTCAGGGGTAAGTTTTTTACACAGACAGTGGTAGGTGTGTGGAACACACTGCCGGCAGAGGTTGTGGGGGCAGATACATTAGGGACATTTAAGAGACTCTTAGACAGACACATGAATGATAGAAAAATAGGGGGCTATGTGGGAGGGAAGGGTTAGATAGATCTTACAGCAGGATAAAATGTCAGCACAACATTATGGGCCAAAGGGCCTGTACTGTGCTGTAGTGTTCTATGTTCTATAAGTGTTGACGAGATCACCTCTCATCCTCCTAAAATCCAAAGAATTCAGGCCAGTCTGGAACCTGTGTAGTGAATCTTCACTACACCCTCTCTATGGTAAGTACATCCTTTCTTTGCCAAGGAGACCAGAACTGTACACAACACTCCAGGTGCAGTCTCACTGTGGCCCTATACAACAGCAGTCAGACTTCCTTACTGCTGTAATCAAACCCTCTCGCAATACAGGCGAAGCTACCACTTTCTCTCCTAGTCACCTGCTGCACCTGTGTGTCAGCCTTCAGTGACTTGTGTTTGAGCACACCCAGATCCCTTTGAATGTCAACACTACCCAATCTCTAACCAGTTAAAGTATACTCTGCTTTTCTGTTCTGTCGATAACCTCACATTTTTACTATTATAGAACACAGAACATAGAAAAACTACAGCACAATTCAGGCCCTTTGGCCCACAAAGCTGTGCTGAACATGTCCCTACCCTAGAAATTACTAGGCTTACCCATAGCCCTATATTTCACTCAGCTCCATGCACCGATCTAACAGTCTCTTAAAAGACCCTATCGTATCAGCTTCCACCACTGTTTCCAGCAGCCAATTCCACACACTCACCACTCTCTGAATAAAAAACGTACCCCTGACATCTCCTCTATATCTACTCCCCAGCACCTTAACCTATGTCCTCTTGTGGCCACCATTTCAGCCCTGGGGAAAAGCCTCTGACTATCCACCCGATCAATATCATCTTATACAGCTCTATCAGGTCCCCCCTCATCCTCCGTTGCTCCAAGAAGAAAAGGCCGAGTTCCCTCAACCTGCTTTCATAAGCCATGCTCCGCATTCCAGGCAGCATCCTTGTAAATCTCCTCTGCACCCTTTCTATGGCTTCCACATCTTTCCTGTAGTGAGGTGACCAGAACTGAGCACAGTACTCCAAGTGGGGTCTGACCAGGGACCTATATAGCTGCAACAATACCTCTCGGCTCCTAAATTCAATTCGCCGATATTATTGTTGGTTTATTATTGTCATGTGTATTGAGATACAGACAGGCCATCCACACAGGCCATTCCATATATATAAGTACGTCAAGGTAACAAAAAGAAAACAGAATGCAGAATGGTCAGGCACAGTAGTGTAGCTTTTAGTGTAATGCTATTACAGCGCCAGCGACCCGGGTTCAATTCCTGCCTCTGTTTGTAAGGAGTTTGTACGTTCTCCCCGTGTCTGCGTGGGTTTCCTCCGGGTGCTCCAGCTTCCTCCCATATTCCAAAGACGTATGGGTTAGGAAGTTGTGGGCGTGCTATGTTGGTGCTGGAAGTGTGGTGACACTTGGGAGCTGCCCCCAGAACACTCTACACAACAGATGCTTTTCACTGTGTGTTTCGATGTACATGTGACTAATAAAGATATCTTTTCTTATATACAGGGAAGTGTAGTGCAGGTAGGCACATAAAGTGCAAGGGCGAGGAGATTCGGTACATCACCAAAGACTCTTGCAAATTTCTACAGATGTACGATGGAGAGAATTCTGACTGGTTGCATCACCGCCTGGTATGGCGGAGCAGGATCGCAAGAGACTGCCAAGGGTTGTAGACTCAGCCAGCTCCATCACGGGCACAACCCTCCCCACCAGTGAGGACGCTCAAGAGGTGGTGCCTCAAGAAGGCGGCATCCATCGCTAAGGACTCACACCCTCCTCTTCTCGATACTACCATCGGGGAGGAGGTACAGGAGCCTGAAGACCCACACTCAATGAGTTCTTCCCCTCCGCCATCAGATTTCTGAACGGTCCATGAACCCATGAACTCTACCTCGTTATTCCTTTTTTATGAACTGTTTCTGGTCGCCTCATTATAGGAAGGACGTGGGGGCGTCGGAAAGGGTGCAGAGGAGATTTACCAGGATGCTGCCTGGTTTAGAGAGTATGGATTATGAGGAGAGACTAAGGGAGCTAGGGCTTTACTCATTGGAGAGAAGGAGGATGAGGGGAGACATGATAGAGGTGTACAAAGTATTAAGAGGAATAGATAGAGTGGACAGCCAGCGCCTCTTTCCCAGGGCACCAATGCTCAATACAAGAGGACATGGCTTTAAGGTAATGGGTGGGAAGTTCAAGGGAGATGTCAGAGGGAGGTTTTTCACCCAGAGAGCGGTTGGTGCATGGAATGCGCTGCCTGGGTTGGTGGTGGAGGCAGGTACATTGGTCAAGTTCAAGAGATTATTAGATAAGCATATGGATGAATTTAAAATAGAGGGATATGTGGGAGGAAGGAGTTAGATAGTCTTAGGCGTGGTTTAAAGGTCGGCACAACATGGTGGGCTGAAGGGCCTGTATTGTGTTGTACTGTTCTATGGTTCAGTGGTTCTCTGGTTTATTTAATTTGTAATTGAAAGTAATCTTTTGTCTTTGCATGGAACCGCTGCCGCAAAACAACTAATTTCACAACATATATAAGTCAGTGATAATAAACCTGATTCTGATTCTGATTGGGAGATTAAATCATTTTTTTGAGTATGAGAGGTCCATTCAAGGGTCTTATAACAGCGGGGTAGAAGCTGTCCTTGAGCCTGGTGGTACGTGTTCTCAGGCTTTTGTATCTTCTGCCCGATGGAAGGGGGGAGAAGAGAGAATGACCGGGGTGGGAGGGGCCCTTGATTATGTTGGCTGCTTTACCGAGGCATTGAGAAATGTAGACAGAGTCCATGGAGGGGAGGCTGGTTTGTGTGATGGACTTTCTACATCAGATTCCAATGTCTAAGTTTTTGCCCACTGCCTCAGCTTGTCCATATCCCTTGAGGCCTCTTCAGATCCTCCTCACCCTCCCATCTAGTTTAAATCTAGGCTAAATCCCTCCCTTTGGGAAAGAAAGGACACTGTGTGACCCTCTGTCTAAGGCAGCGAGGTGTAGACTCTGTCCAAGAGGGGAGGGTCAGTGTCATAGAGTTATAAAGTCATACAGCACAGAAACAGGCCCTTCAGCCCAACTTGTCCATGCTGACCAAGATGCCCAGCTTGTCCAACCTCTCCCTATAACTCAGGCCCTCGAAACCTGGCAGCATCCTTGTAAATCATCTTTGCAATCTTTCCAGCTTAATGACGTCTTTCCTATAACAGGGTGACCAAAACTGAACACAGTATTCCAAGTGCGGCCTGACCAACATAGAACATAGAACATTACAGCGCAGTACAGGCCCTTCGGCCCACAATGTTGTGCCGACATTTTATTCTGCTCTACTGTCTATCTAACCCTCCCCTCCCACATAGCCCTCCATTTCTCTATCATTCATGTGTCTATCCAAGAGTCTCTTAAATGTCCCTAATGTATCTGCCCCCACAACCTCTGCCGGCAGTGCGTTCCACACACCCACCACTCTCTGTGTAAAAAACTTACTCCTGACGCTCCCCTTATACCTTCCTCCAATCACCTTAAAATTATGCCCCCCTCTTGTACAACTGCAGCATAATGTCCCAACTCCTATACTGAATGCCCTGACTGATGAAGGCCATCGTGCCAAACGCCTTCTTCACCACCCTGTCTGGCTGTGACACCACCCCACTGTGTGAGCCCCCGTTTGAGACTGGGGAGGGATAATGTGTGGCCCCTCTGTCCGGCAGAGGGAAAGGCACTTTGGCACCCCACTGTCCCACATACAAATATTTATTTTGATTTTCCAGGGCTGGTCCGGACTTTTGCGATGATGATCCCAGCCAACGTTTTGTCTGCTTGCAACAAGTCTCTGAGCTCAGTGAAGTCTATCGGAGCCTCCTCATCTGTGCAAATGTCACTGGTACATCGGCACCAGGAATACCTGACCAGGCACAGTGTCAATGAATTAAGGGAGTTCACAAAACATTAACCAGATCAGAGGGAACGTTAACACTTAATGAGGCCAGAGGGTGAGACGGACAGACATTTCGCAGTGTGTATCGCTGCGTTGTCTAGGTGACGGTTTGACACAGCACCAAAGAACACAGAGTCCTTTCACCACATCTTCCCTGGGGTTCTTATAGAGAGATTTAAACCCGCCACTTGTCCTCAGTCTCACTCGCTCTCTCTTCCTCCCTTACTCCCCTGTTGTTGACAGAATGAGTGCTTCTGCCTGACCTGCAGTTTGACATGGGCCTTTGGCCATGGGTTAACTCGGCCTTGCCCATGGTGCTAGAGGGAGGCGCTTACCACGGAGAGTCAGGGACATGCAAGAGGCCAGCGGCAGGTGAGAGGTTTGGGCCTGGAGGTGGTGGGATCCCCCTCCAGGCACTTATCCCTGCCACCTCGCTAAGTGTTACACCTGCCCCTGCACTTCCTCCCTCACCACCATTCAGGGCCCTAAACAGTCCTTCCCGGTGAGGCAGTCCTTCACCTGTGAATCCCCCAGTGTCAGTCATTGCATCCGGAGCTCCTGGTGTGGCCTCCTCTACATCGGTGAGATCGGGTGACCGCTCCATTGAGCAGCTTTGCTCCGTCCGCCGTACCAGCTGGGATCTCCTGGTGGCCAGCCATTTTAATTCCACTTCCCATTCCCACACCGACCTGTCTGTCCACGGCCTCCTCCACGGCCAAGTTGCGCTGGGCGCGGGTTAGAGGAACAGCTTCTCATATTCTGCCTTGGTAGTCTCCAACCTGAAGGCATCAACATCGATTTCGCTAACCACTCCCCTCTATCTCCGTTTTTTTCCCTTATCCCACTGGCCCCATTACCACATCTTTCCCCTCCCCCCTGCCCTCTCGATCTGTCCATCACCCACACACCCCTCCCACTGGGTCCCCTCCCCCCCCCACTGTTCCCATCTGCCCTCCCCACCCCCTTCCCTCTTTATACTGACTATCTCCCCTCCATCTCCTGATGAAGGGTCTCGACCCGAAACGTCGACTGTCCATTTCTCTCCACAGACGCTGCCTGACCTGCTGAGTTCCTCCAGCGCTGTGTGTGTTGCTCCGGATTCCAGAATCTGCAGTCTCTCGTGTCCCCATTTGGTACACGTGCCCTCATTGGCCGAGACGTTGAGTATGAGTTGGGACGTCATGTTGCAGTCGTACAAAACATTGGTTCGACCGCAATTAGAGCATCATGTGCAGTTCTGGCCACCACACTACAGGAAGGAGGTGGTAGCAACAGAGAGGGTGCGGAAGGGATTCACCAGGATGTCATCTGGAATGGAGGGCTGTGGTTATAAGGAGAGATTGGATGGGCTGGGTTTGTTCTCACTGGAACGTCGGAGGCTGAGGAGTGATGTTATAGAGGTTTATAAGATTATGGGGGATATAGATAGGGTAGATAGTGAGAGTCCTTTTTCCAGGGCAGGGGAGTCTAGAGGTAGAGGGCACAAGTTTGAGGTGAGTGGGGAGTGATTTAATTGAGATCTGAGGGGTAGGTTTGTCACACAGAGGATGGCGGTTTTCTGGAACGAGCTGCTGGAGGAGGTGATGGAGGCAGGTACAGTACGTTTAAAAGGCATTTGGACAGGTACTTGGATAGGAAAGGTGTAGAGGGGTGTGGGCCTAATGTGGGCAAGTGGGATTAGTGTAGATAGCCATTGAGGTCGGAATGGACAAGGTGGGCCGAAGGGCCTGTTTCTGTGCTGTATGTCTCTATGATTCTATGAACATTTATTCCGCATCCCTAATTGCCCTTGAGAAGGTGGCAAGTCCAGAGGTAAGAGTGGCAGTCCATATCCAAATGCAACAAGACCTGGACAATATCCAGGCTGGGGCTGATAGAGGGCAAGTAACAGTCACACCACACAAGTGCCAGGTAATGGTGATATCCAACAAGAGATATCCAGGTATCACCCCTGACATCACCACCACTGAATCCCCCACTATCAATATCCTCGGGGTTACCACTGACCAGAAACTGAACGGAGTAGTCATATCCACAGTGTGGCTACAGGAGCAGGTCAGAGGCTGGGAATCCTGTGGTGAGTATCTCACCTCCTGACTCCCCAAAGCCTGTCCACCATCTACAGGGCTCAAGTCAGGAGTGTGACGGAACACTCTCCACTTGCCTGGGTGAGTGCAGCTTCAACAACACTCAAGAAGCTCGACACCATCCAGGATACAGCAGCCCGCGTGATTGGCATCCCATCCACACCCACTCACTCTCTCCACCACCGACACACAGTGGCAGCAGTTTGCACCATCTACAGGATGCACTGCAGCAACTCACCAAGGCTCCTCAGACAGCACCTTCCAAACCCGCCACCTCTGCCAGCTAGAAGGACAGGGCAGCAAAAGCCCGGGGAACACCACCCCCTGGGAGTTGCCCTCCAACCACACACCGTCCTGACTTGGAAATATATCGCCGTTCCTTCACCGTCACTGGGTCAAATCCCTGGGACTCCCTCCCTAACAGCACTGTGGGGACACCCACACCTCAAGGACTGCAGTGGTTCAAGAAGGCAGCTCCCCACCACCTTCTCAAAGGCAACTAGGGACGGGCAATTAAATGCTGGCTCAGCCTGTTAGGCCCACATCCCCTGAATGAATAACAAGGGTTTCAATGCTTCAATGTTGTGGCAGAGTCTGATGGTGTTTCAGAGGTGGAATCAGGCAGCCTAAGATGGCAGGAATATATGATTCAAAGCTCCTCTTAGAAAGTAAAGTGGTAAATTGGTTTATTATTGTCACATGTACCGAGGTACAGTGAAAAACTTTGTTTTGCATGCCATCCATACAGATCATTTCATCACATCAGTGCATTGAGGTAGTACAAGGGAAAACAATAACAGAATGCAGAATAAAGTGTTACAGAGAAAGTGCAGTGCAGGCAGACAATAAGGTGCAAGGCCATAATGAGGTAGATTGTGAGGTCAAGAGCATCTTATCATACTAGGGGACTGTTCAATAGTCTTATAGCAGCAGGATAGAAGCTGTCCTTGAGCCTGGTGGTACGTGCTTTCAGGCTTTTGTATCTTCTGCCCGATGGGAGGGGGGGAAGAGTGAAAGTCCGGGGTTGGTGTGACCTTTGATTATGTTGGCTGCTTTACCGAGGCAGTGAGAAGTGTAGACAGAGATCATGGAGGGGAGGCTGGTTTCTGTGATGTGCTGAGCTGTGTCCACAACTCTCTGCAGTTTCTTGTGGTCTCAGGCAGAGCAGCTGCCGTACCAAGCCATGGTGCATCTGGATAGGATGCTTTCTATGGTGCATTGATAAAAATTGTGAGGGTCAAAGGGGACCCTTTCCAGAGATAGACAGGAGTTATAAAGATTATGTAGACAGCACCTCAGTGGCAGTCCCCCTCAAAAACCGATATCTCATTTTAGATTCGGTTGGAGAGGATGACTTCATAGAGGAAGACCTCAGCAGCCAGGACCTTGGCACCGTGTCTGATACTGTGGTCCAGCAGAGGAAGAGACATGCAGTGGTCCAGCAGAGGAAGAGACATGCAGTGGTTATTGGGGATTCGATAGTAAGGGGTACGGATAGCAGATTCTGCGATAGCGATAATGAGTCTCGGATGGTGTGTTGCCTCCCTGGTGCCAGGGTACGGGATATCACAGACCGTGTCGAGAATATTCTGAGGGGGGAGGGTGAGCAGCCAGAAATCTTGGTACATGTAGGTACCAATGATGTAGGTAGGAAAAGAGAAGAGGTCCTGAAGGAGGAATACAAGGCATTAGGGAGAAGGTTGAAAAGTAGGACCTCAAGGGTAGTAATCTCAGGACTACTACCCGTGTCGCGTATCAATGACAGGAAGAATAGAAAGCTCTGGCAGTTAAATGCGTGGCTGAGTGACTGGTGCAAGGGGCAGGGCTTCAGATTCTTGGATACCTGGGACCTTTTTTGGGGGAGGCAAGACCTATTTGCTAAGGATGGGTTGCATCTAAACTCCAAAGGGTCCAATATCCTGGCGGGAATGTTTAATTTAGTTGTAGGGGAGGGTTTAAACTGATCTGGCAGGGGGATGGTAACCAGGATGCTAGGTTACAAGATGCTAAGGTGAGGGAGAAAGTGTATAGAAACGAATCCATTGAGGATGGCAAGAATGACAGGCAGGTGATAAGTCAGGATAATTTACTGAATAATAGAAGTACAACAAATCCGGATGTTAGGATACAGAATGTTAGGATCGGGGATGAGGATGTTCGGATACCGAATGTTAGGATAGGGGATGAGGTCTACACGAACATGTCTAAGATAGTAGGTAGCGAAGATAGTAAGAAGGATGGACAGGTAGAAAGTCAGGATAATCTGCTGATCAATAGAGGTACAATAAAATCAATAGCAGATACCAGTCTAAACATACTATATTTAAATGCACGTAGCATCAGGAATAAAGTAGATGACCTAGTGGCACAACTACAGGTTAATAAATATGACATCGTTGCAATCACTGAGTCGTGGCTTCATGATGGATGTGATTGGGAACTGAATGTCAAGGGGTATACAGTATATAGGAAGGATAGGAGGGTAGGCAGAGGGGGAGGTGTGGCCATGATGGTTAGTAGCGATATAAAATCAATAGAAAGGAAGGACATTGGGTCAGAGGAGGTGGAATCCTTATGGGTGGAGCTGAGAAATAGCAAGGGTAAAAGAACAATAATAGCAGTCATATATAGGCCCCCGAACAGCAGTCAGGAAGTGGACCATAAGTTGCAGATTGAGATAGAAAAAGCATGTCAGAGTGACAATGTGAAGATAATTATGGGGGATTTTAACATGAAGGTGGACTGGGAAATGCAGCAAGGCGGTAGTACTCAGGAGAGTGAGTTTGTGGAATGTCTAAGGGATGTTTTTCTGGAGCAACTTATTGAGGAGCCCACCAGGGGATCGGCTGTTTTGGATTGGGTGCTGTGTAGTGAACCCGAGGTGATTAGGGAACTAAAGGTAAAGGAACCACTGGGAACAAGTGATCACAATATGATTGAGTTTAGTTTCAAGTTTGAGAAGGAGAAGCTGATAACTGGTGTATCGATATTTCAGTGGAATAAGGGAAATTACAAAGGTATGAGAGATGAGTTGGCCCAAATTGATTGGAGGAGTAAGTTAGCTGGAGGGACGGCAGAGGAAAAATGGAAGAAATTTCTACAGGAAATAAGGACAATGCAGGACAGATATATTCCAAGAAAAAAGAAGGTTTTGAATGGAAAAAAGGCACAGATGTGGATAACGAGGGAGGTGAAGGATAAAATAAAAGCAAAAGGGGCGGCGTACAAAGTAGCAAAAATTAGTGGGAAAACAGAAGATTGGAACGATTTTAAAAATCTGCAGAGAGAAACTAAGAAGGTCATTAGGAAAGCAAAGATGAGTTACGAAAGGAAGCTGGCGGACAACATTCGGAAGGATTCTAAGAGTTTTTTTAAATACATAAGGAATAAAAGAGAGACACGGGTTGACATAGGACCAATTGATAACGGTGCAGGAGGTATTATAATGGATGATAGTGAGATGGCAAGGGAATTGAATGAATATTTTGCATCGGTCTTCACCGTGGAGGACATAAGCAATGTGCCCGTTAGTCAGGAGTCTCACGAATTGGAGCTGAGTTCAATTGAGATTAATAGGGAGAAGGTGCTTGGAAAACTAAAGGGGCTTAAGGCTGATAAGTCTCCCGGACCGGATGAGGTGCATCCCCGGGTTCTGAAGGAGGTGGCTGTGGAGATAGCGGAGGCGTTGGCGATTATTTTTCAGGAATCGATAGATTCTGGCATGGTTCCGGAGGACTGGAGGGTAGCGAATGTAGTTCCGTTATATAAGAAAGGTGGGAGGCAGCACAAAGGCAATTACAGACCTATTAGTCTGACGTCAGTGGTGGGAAAATTATTGGAGTCTATCCTCAAGGAGGAGGTTACCGAATACCTAGAGGCGCAAGGCAAGATAGGACCTAGTCAACATGGTTTTGTGAAGGGGAGGTCCTGTCTGACCAACCTATTGGAGTTTTTTGAAGAAATCACAGGTAGGGTGGATAAGGGAGAGGCGGTAGATGTTGTGTATTTAGACTTTCAAAAGGCCTTTGATAAGGTGCCTCACAAGAGACTGATTAATAAGATGAGAGGTCATGGAATTATGGGCAGGGTAGCAAAATGGGTGGAGAATTGGCTGGTTGGCAGGAAGCAAAGGGTGGAAATAAAAGGATCTCGTTCTGGTTGGTTACCGGTTACTAGTGGTGTGCCGCAAGGGTCGGTGTTGGGGCCTCTCCTTTTTACCTTGTACATCAATGATTTGGATGATGGAATAAGTGGTTGTGTGGCTAAGTTTGCGGATGACACCAAGATAAGTGGAGGAGTAGGGAGCATAGAGGAAATAGAAAGAATGCAGAGGGACCTAGACAGTTTAGGAGAATGGGCAAGAAAATGGCAGATGAGATTCAATGTTGAGAAATGTGCAGTTGTACACTTTGGAAGTAGAAATAAGCGGGTAGATTATTATCTAGAAGGAGAGAAGATTGATAGTGCGGTAGTACAAAGGGACTTGGGGGTACTTATACAAGATACCTTAAAAGTTAACCACCAGGTTGGATCGGTGGTTAAGAAAGCGAATGCTATGTTGGCATTCATCTCGAGAGGTATAGTGTATAAAAGTAAGGAAGTGTTGATGAGGCTCTACGGGGCGCTAGTGAGGCCTCATTTGGAATACTGTGCGCAGTTTTGGGCCCCGCATCTTAGGAAGGATGTGCTGACGTTGGAGAGGGTTCAGAGGAGATTTACGAGAATGATTCCAGGAATGAAAGGGCTTAAGTATGATGAGCGTTTGTCGGCTCTTGGACTGTACTCGCTGGAGTACAGAAGGATGAGAGGGGACCTCGTAGCGACATTTAAAATGTTGACAGGTAAGGATAGAGTAGATGTGGCTAGGCTGTTTCCCTTGGTGGGCGTGTCCAGGACCAGAGGGCACAATCTTAGAATTAGAGGGTACAGTTTCAAGACAGAGATGAGGAGAAGTTTCTTTACCCAGAGGGTGGTGAAATTGTGGAACTCCTTGCCACGCACAGCAGTGGAGGCCAGATCAGTGGGGGTGTTCAAGGAGGAGATAGACAGATATCTAAATAGTCAGGGTATCAAGGGATATGGGGATAAGGCTGGCAAATGGGATTAGAATAGTTTTTTTTTCTCTCTCTTTTTTTCCCACCCCATTTCTTTTTCCCTTTTCCTTGGAGCAGACTCGATGGGCCGAATGGCCTGCTTCTGCTCCCTTATCTTGTGATCTTGTGATCTTGTGACATGCCAAATTTCTTCAGCCTCCTGAGGAAGTGGAGGCGCTGGTGAGCTTTCTTGGCCGTGGTGTCTCCACTGTTGGACCAGGACAGGCTGTTGGTGATGTGCACTCCTGGGAACTTGAAGCTTTCAACACTCTTGACCTCAGCACCATTGATTTTGACAGGAGACGTAGGGGTTAGGAAGTTGTGGGCATGCCATGTTGGCACCAGAAGTGTGAATGACACTTGCGGGCTGCCCCCAGAACACTTTACACAAAAGGTGCATTTCACTGTGTGTTTCAATGTACATGTGACTAATAAAGGTATCTTATCTTAACATGTACACCGCACCACCTTCCTGAAGTCAATGACCAGCTCCTTTGTTTTGTTGTCACTGAGGTTGTTCTCATGACACCATGTCATTACCTCTTTTCTACAGTTGTTTCTCCTCCTACTCTTCAAAATAATGGCACCAGGTCTTTTAAGTCCAACTGGGAGAACTAGTAGGTGTCATCTGAAAGATGACATCTCCGAAGCTGTGTTGACTCCGGGAGTATGAGACTGCATTTTGTGCTCAAATCTCGAGTGGAATTTGAACCCAGAACCCAGCAAGCTAGCTCTGACTGGACAAGGAACCTGCGAGCAGCGCTTGTGGAACCTGCTCCCACTCCCCATCACACTGTCAGTCACTGCCTAACGGTGTCGAGTGAAGAAAAGATTAATAACAGCAAGTTAACAACAGTGATACTTAAACATATTCAACACTCAAATCTGATGCTCAGAGCTGTTTTACCTCTTGTAATTAATGGATAATTCTCTGGTTATGACAAATGAAGCTGTATTCTGGGGACTCACTCACGACTCTTAACAATTGACCAGTGCAACACAAGAGGTTGGTCAATCTTTAATCTTCACTGACCTCCCTTGCTGAGAATGTTCTGCACTCCATTAAGCACCAGCTAGCAGTCATTTACCAACCCATTCACTGTCCTGGATACTGTGGGCAGCAATGCGTTCCACCACTTGCGCTCTGTCACCCTGCACAGTGACACTCCGACCCCTGCGGGACATCCCAAACTCCACCGGGTGCTATGGGATGGAGCTGCAATACATGGTAAGTTGTTTTATTATTGTCACATGTACTGAGGTATAGTGAAAAACCTTTTGCATGCCATCCATGCACCTCAAGGATGTGTGCTTAGCCCACTGCTCTAGTCTCTCTACACTCATGACTGTGTGGCTAAGCACAGCTCAAACACCATCTATAAATTTGGCGATGACACCTCTGTTGTTGGCAGAATCTCAGATGGCGATGAAGAGGTGTACAGGAGTGAGACAGATCGGTTGGTTAAGTGGTGTTCCTACAACTTCACACTCAACATCAGCAAGATCAAGGAATTGATTGTGGTCTTTAGGAAGAGGAAGTCAGGAGAACACACACCAGTCCTCATTGAGGGGTCAGCGGTGAAAAGGGTGAGCAGCTTCAAGTTCCTGGGTGTCAACACGTCAGCGGATCTATCTTGATTGATGCAATTACGAAGAAGGCACGCCAGAGGCTCTACTTCATTAGGAGTTTGAGGAGATTCGGTACGTCACCAAAAATCATACAAATTTCTGTGGATGTACGGTGGAGAGCATTCTTACTGGTTGCATCACTGCCTGGTATGGAGGCTCCAATGCGTAGGAGCGAAAGAGGCTGCAGAGGGTTGTAGACTCAGCCAGCTCCATCATGAGCACAACCTTTCCCACCGTCAAGGACATCTTTAAGAGATGGTGCATCAAGAAGGCGACATCCATCACTAAGGACCCTCACCATCCGGGACGTGCCCTCTTCTCGTTACTACTGGTACCCTTCAGTGTCCGTGGGCAGTGTGGTGCAGCAGGGGCAGGTAGGGAGAGGATCTTTGTCCTGCAAGTGTTGAGTGTAAGGCCCATCCTCTCCTACACTGCAGTGAAAGCATTGGAGCTCTCTCTCTGAGGGTGCACAAATGTAAGTGTGGTCTGCATATATTCTCTGTAACTGTAACACTTTATTCCGCATTCTGTTATTGTTTCCCCTTGTGCTACATCAATGCACTGAAGCGATGAAATGATCAGAATCAGTTTTATTATCACTGACTTAGATGACATGACCATCAACAACTACGAGTTCACATACCTTGGTTCCGCCATCACAGACAGTCTCTCCCTAGACTCCAAGATCAACAGATAGATCGGACGAGCAGCCTCAACATTTGCAAGGTTGGCAAAGCGAGTCTGGGAGAACAGAAAGCTGACAACACACACCAAGGTTGCAGTCTACAGGGCCTACGTCCTCAGCACGCTGCTTTACGGCAGTGAGACCTGGAGCCTCTACTCCAGACAGAAGCGGCGTCTTAATGCCTTCCACCTTCGTAGCCTGAGACACATCCTGGACATCAAGTGGACTGACAGAGTCACCAACAACGAGGTCCTGACCCGTGCTCAGATACCCAGCCTCTTCATCCTGCTTCAACAACGCCATCTCCACTGGCTGGGCCATGTACATCGCATGTCAGATGGGAGGATCCCGAAAGACCTGTTGTACGGGGAGTTGGCCTCCGGCAAGAGAGTGCAACGACGGCCCCATCTTCGCTTCAAAGATGTCTGTAAGAGGGATATGAAGTCACTGAACATGAACATCAAGAGGTGGGAAGAAATTGCAAGCGATCGCTCTCGCTGGAGGCTGGAACAACACAGAGGTCTGAAATGAAAAGAGAAGCTGAGGCTAGCTGCTGAAGAAAAGCACACTCGCCAGAAAAACAGCACCAAAGCAACACAGGAGGACAGCACCTTCAAGTGCAGTCACTGCAGCCAAGACTGTCACTCCTGTGTAGGCCTCTACAGTCACAACAGACGCTGCTCTACCACTACCGACTGAAGCAAGACTCTCCATGCGCAGAGACTAACGGATACCACCACCAGATGACGTGAAATGTGTTGTTTTGCGGCAGCAGTACAGTGTAAAGACAGAAAATTACTACAGATTACAAAAGTAAATAAATAGTGCAAAAAATGAATAATGATACAGTGTTCATGGGTTCATGGATCACTCAGAAATCTGATGGCGGAGGGGAAGAAGCTGCTTCTGAATCATTGAGTGTGGGTCTTCAGGCTCCTGTACCTCCTCCCCGATGGTAGTAACGAGAAGAGGGCATGAGAGTGATGGATGCCGCCTTCTTGAGGCACCGCCTCTTGAAGATGTCCTCGATGGTGGGGAGGGTTGTGCCCGTGATGGAGCTGGCTGAGTCTACAACCCTCTGCAGCCTCTTGCGATCCTGTGCATTGGAGCTTCCATACCAGGCGGTGATGCAACCAGTCAGAATGCTCTCCACCGTACAGCTGTAGAAATTTGCAAGAGTCTTTGGCGACGTACCGAATCTCCTCAAACTCCAAATGAACTAGAGTCGCTGGCATGCCTGCTTCGTAATTGCATCAGTGTGCTGGGCCCAGGATAGATCATCTGAGATGTTGAAGCCCAGGAACGTGAAGCTGCTCAACCCTTCCACCGCTGACCCCTCAATGAGGACTGGTGCGTGTCCTCCTGACTTCCCCTTCCTGGTCTTGCTGACGTTGAGTGCGAGGTTGTTGTTGCGACACCACTCAACCTGCCGACCTATCTCACTCCTGTACGCCTCCTCGTTGCCATCTGAGATTCTGCCAACAACAGTGGTGTCATCGGCGAATGTCTCCTTTACTGCATTCACCCACATCATGTCAATGTTAGAGCTGAGCATGAGGTCTTTTGCTCCATTGTGTATCTGCCAACTCAAACAGAAAAGGCCAGAACTGCAAGAGTGTGGATACCTTGTGGAGTTGTCGGGTTGGAGGAGACTACAGGAGAGATGTGGCTGTGGAGGGATTTGAAAACAAGGGCAAGAATTTTTGAAAGTCAAGGCATAGTTTAACTGGGAGCCAGTGTAGGTCAGCAAACACAGCGGTGATAAAACTACGCAGAGGTCAGAGAGTGATCAAGAAGGAAGGATACTTTGCGAAGTGAAACCCGAAATAACAGAACCATCCTTTGCTGAGTGATCTTTGGCAGATGAAGATGGGAAGACAAATTTGTTTTGAAACTTGACCTCTGAGTCATTCAATACCTAACCCAGGTGTGAAAGGCTGAATACCCATTAACTTGCACAACATACCTCTGCCATCCGCATTGGCCTTTGAAGAAATACCACTGCAGAAAGGTAAATAACAACCTCCGCTCCTCATTAACCCATTCCCATAGTATTAGGATGAAAGGAAGTCTTAGCAATTTAAGGCATTCCTGCAAAATTGGTGTTTGTTATGTGAATCTCCCAACTGTTATCATGGACGACTCAAAGATTGGTGGTGCTGTGGGTAGTGTAGAAGATTGCCAAAGGATACAGTGGGATATAGATCAGTTGCAGATATGGACGGAGAAATGGCAGATGGAGTTCAATCCAGCCAAACGTGAGGTGTTGCACTTTGGGAGATCAAATGTAAAGGGACAGTGCACTGTTAATGCAGGACCCTTAACAGTGTTGATGTACAGAGGGACCTTGTGGTCCAAGTCCATAGCTCCCTGAAAGTGGCTGCACAGGTTGATAGGGTGGTAAAGAGAGCGTACAGCATTGTGGAGGCACTGAGTTCAAGAGTCAGGACTTTTACTCAGTAAAACTTTACGAAACTCTGGTTAGGCCACATCTGGAGTATTGCATTCAGTTCTGGTTGCACCATTACAAGAAGGATGTGGGGGCTACGGAGAGGGTGCAGAAGAGGTTCACCAGGATGTTGCCTGGATTAGAGGTTGGACAAACTTGGGCTGTTTTCTCTGGAGTGGCGAAGGCTGAGGGGAGACCTGATAGAAGTTTATAAGATTATGAGGGGCATAGATAGAGTAGACAGCTCGTATCTTTTTCCCAAGGTAGAAATGTCTAATACTAGAGGGCATGCATTTAAGGTGAGAGGGGGTAAATTCAAAGGAGATTTGCCTGGATTAGAGGGCATGTGCTATCAGGAGAGGCTGGACAAACTTGGGCTCTTTTCTCTGGAGCAGCAGAGGCTGAGGGGTGATCTGTTGGAAGTGTATAAATTATGAGGGCATAGGTAGGGTGGACAAGCCATATCTTTTTTGTATTATTGAGCGATCAATACCAGAGGGCATGCATTTAAGGTGAGAGAGGGTAGTCTCAGAACAGACGCGAGGGGTAAGTTTTTTACTCAGAGGGTGGTGGATGCTTGGAATGCGTTGCCTGCTAGAGTGGGGGATGCAAACACTGGGGGCTTTTAAGAGGGGCTTGGATGGGCACATGAATGAGGAAAATGGAGAGATATGGGCATTCTGTAGGTAGGAGGGAATAGCACAACATTGTGGGTCGAAGGGCCTGTTCTGTGCTGTACTGTTCTATGATATCTCCACTGAGGTAAACATTTAAAATTCGTTCCAAATTATAACGACCTCCCTCTGATAACGTATCTCTCTGACAATATAATTGTGTCACACCTTTTTTAGGTCATGGAAGAGAATGGAAAAGTCCAACAGTGCCATTGTGAATCAGACAAGAATAGTCTACCATACTGACTTGGCCAAAGGGCACATGGCAGAACTACTTAAAGCAATAAGGGCCCTCTGCTGGTTGTGATAGTGGCTGGCCCTGCCAATTCCCATGTGTGACTCTAACACGAACCAGCACGGATGTCGGAACATCAAAGATAGGAGAAGGAGTGGGCCATCTTGCCATTCAAGCCTTCTCCACCATTCAAAACAATCATAGAGTCAATACAGCATGGAAACAGGCCTTTCGGCCCAATTGGTCCATACTGACCAAGATTCCCACCTAAGCTGGCCCCATTTGCCTGAGTTTGGCCCATATCTCTCTAAGCCTTTCCTATCCATGTACCTGTCCAAGTGCCTTTTAAATGTTAATGTATGTACCTGCCTCAACCACTTAGCTCGTTCTGTATACGCACCATCCCCTGTGTGACAAAGTTGCTCCTCAGGTTCCTCTTAAATCTTTCCCCTCTCACCTTTAACCTGTGCCCTCTAGTTCTTGATTTCCTTTCACTTGGAAAAAGACTGAGTGCATTCACCCTATCTATGCCCCTCATGACTTTATACACCTCTATAAGGTCACCCCTCAGTCTCCTACGCTCTAAGGAATAAAGTCCTAGCCTGCCCAACCTCTCCCTATAACATATGCTCTTGAGTCCTGGTAACATCCTCGTAAATCTTCTTTGCACTCGTTCCAGCTTAATGAATCTTTGCTTTAACAGGGTAACCAAATCTGTACACGGTACTCCAGGTGCAGCCTCATGGACATCTTGTACAACTGCAACATAACGTCCCAACCACTATATTCAATGACTGATGAAGGTCAGGGTGCCAAAAGCTTTCTTCATTACCCTGTCTACCTGTGACGCCACTTTCAGGGAATTATGTACCCGTGCTCCTCGGTCCCTCTGTTCTATAACACTCCCCAGGGCCCTACTGTTCACTGTGTGGTGGCCCGCACACACGGGACTCGAACCGCCATCGGGAGCCGCAGGCAGACACGCAGTAGCGCGTTTGGAACTACCCGCTCGGGGCGGACGCTCCGGGGACAGTCGGACGTCAAGTCCACCCTGCGGGTCACAGGGGCCCATGGGATGGGAGATTTAGACGCGCGATTTTGAATCAGTAAAGGGTTTTTGAGTTCAGCACTCTCTGCCTCCATGTGTTCCTTTAGTAGCGCGTTGCGTGCGGCTACATTGGTGACCCCGACATTCCAGATGGCATCTGGAGCCGGCGATTCAGCGACCAGCCATGAGTTCGAGCAACTCGCACAGCATGGTCTCTCTGAAGCTCCCGACTTTCTGGGCCACTCAGCCCCGCGTTTGGTTCGAGCAGGCTGAGGCCCAGTTCAATATCAGAGACATTACAGCTGACGCCACGCGGTACTACTACGTGGTCAGCATGCTTGACCAGGACACGGCAGGCCGGATCATTGACTTCCTATGCCAGCCACCAATGGAGGACAGGTACACTAAGCTTAAGGTGCTCCTGATCCGTACCTTCGGGCTCTTCCGCCGTGAACGGGCTGCGTGACTCCTACACATGGACGACTGGGCAACTGCATGCCATCTGAGCTCAGGAATGATATGCTGGCGCTTATGGATGGCCATAAACCATGCCTTTTATTTGAACAGTTGTTCCTTGAGCAAATGCCAGAGGACATTCGCCTCCTCCTCGCGAGTGAGGATTTCAGTGACCCACGCAGGGTCACGGCTAAAGCAGATGTCCTTTGGCAGAGTAAGCAACGCGGAGCAGCCTCCATTGGCCTAGCCACGAGCGTGTGCCCCAAAGCCCTGGCCCCGCAACTGAAACCATCGAGACCCACAGGGGAAAAAGACGAAAGTTCGGAACAATGGTGTTTCTATCACCAAAGATGGGATTCAGGCGCACGCCGCTGCCATCCACCAGGTGCTTTTCCGGGAAACACCGGGGCCAGCTGTCACTAATGGCTACGACGGCTGGCCACCGAGACAGCCTCCTGTACCTCTGGGACCGACACTCCGGGCGGCGCTTCCTGGGAAACACCAGGGCCGAAGTCAGTGTACTTCCCCCCTCGAACATGGACACTCGTAACGTGGTCACAGGCCCCGAACTCACCGCTGCAAATGGCAGCAGTATTCGGACATACAGCCCGCGAACTATCTCACTGCATTTTGGGTCCAGCCGTTTTACTTGGACTTTCATGTTGGCAGCAGTGTCACAGCCACTACTAGGAGCAGATTTCCTACGAGCCAACTGCCTCCTGGTCGACCTAAAAGGCCGGCGTTTGGTCCACGCCGAGACGTTCCAGTCTTTCCAGCTCGGAGAAGCCAAGCTACCGGCCCTCCACCTGGATTCCGTGACCCTCTTGGGTAACGAATTCGCCGGGGTGTTGGCCGAATTCCCCTCCATAGTCACCCCTCAGTTCTCCTCGGCCGACTCCAAGCATGGCATGCAGCACCACATCCCCATGCAAGGACAGCTGCTGCATGCCCGAGCTTGAGGGCTCCCACCCAACAAGCTCCACCTCTCCAAGGAGGAGTTCTGTAAGATGGAGGAGATGGGAATCGTACGCCGCTCAGACAGCCCCTGGGCATCTCCGCTGTACATGGTGCCCAAGTCCGCAGGAGGGTGGAGGCACGGTAGAGACTACAGGAGGCTCAACGATGCCATAACCGCCGACAGATACCCGGTACCCCACATCTAGGACTTCACAGCGAACCTGCATGGAGCGACCATCTTCTCGAAAATCGATCTGGTCAGGGGATACCATCAGATCCCAGTGCACCCTGACGACATGCCCAAGACTGCCCTCATCACCCCGTTTGGCTTGTTTGAATTCCTGAGGATGCTCTTCGGTCTCAAGAATGCAGCCCAAACTTTCCAAAGGCTCATGGACTCGGTGGGACGCGGCCTGGATTTTGTTTTCATTTACTTGGACGATATCCTGGTGGCCAGCAGTTCGCATCAAGAGCATGTAGCATATTTGCGCCAGCTCTGCCAATGCCTGAGCGACCACGGACCGGCAATCAATCCGGCGAAGTGCCAGTTCGGGCTGACGGAGATTGACTTCTTGGGCCACAGAGTCAACCGACATGGCATAGTTCCCCTACCGGACAAGGTCCAGGCAATCCGCCAGTTCCCCAAGCCCAGCACGGTCAAGGGCCTTGAGGAGTTTGTAGGGATGGTCAACTTTTATCATCGGTTCGTGTTGCTGGTGGCACGCACCATGAGACCCTTGTTCAGCCTGATGGCCGGCAAGGCCAAAGAGGTGGCATGGGACGCGGAATCCATGGAGGCATTCGAGCAGGCCAAGGAGGCGCTGGCAAAGGCGGCCCTCCTAGTGCACCCGAGAGTCGACGTACCCACGGCACTCTCAGTCGATGCTTCCGACGTGGGAGTTGGCAGATTCCTGGAGCAGCTCGTCGAGGGCCAGTGGCGACCACTCGCTTTCTTCAGACGGTACCTACGGCCACCAGAGGTGAAGTACAGCGCTTTCGACAGAGAGTTGTTAGCGCTCTACCTGGCTGTTCGGCATTTCTGGTACTTCCTCGAGGGAAGGGAGTTCACCGTGTATACGGACCACAAGCTCCTCACTTTCGCACTGGCCAAGGTATCAGACCCATGGTCAGCTCGGCAGCAGAGGCACCTGTCCTTTATTTCAGAGTTCACCACGGACGTCCGCCACATCGCAGGGAAGAACAACATCGTCGCCGACACACTGTCTCGCCCCTGCCTCCACTCAGCGGGCATATCGTCCTCAGGCATCGACTACGCAACACTGGCGGAAGCACAACGGTCGGACACCGAGATCCCGGCTTACCGCACTGCCGTTTCGGGGCTCCAGTTGGAGGATGTCCCCATCGGCCTGGCAGCGGATCGACTCCTGTGTGACATGTCTACCGGCAAACCCTGACCCATGGTACCAGCAGCACGGAGGCGCTGGGTGTTTGACACGCTGCACAACCTGGCCCACCTGTCCATCTGTGCGTCCATCAAGCTGGTGGCGGACAGATTCATCTGGCACGGTTTGTGCAAACAGGTCGGACACTGGGCCAGGACCTGTGTACACTGCCAGACTGCCAAAGTCCAGCGGCACGTGAGGGGTCCCCTCCAGCAGTTCCAGCTGATGCACAGGAGGTTCCAAACATCCACGTGGACATCGTCGGCCCCCTGCCTGTCTCCCAGGGCACCAGGTATATCTTTACCATGGTAGACAGGTTCACCAGATGGCCAGAAGCAGTACCACTCGCAGACACGTCCACTGAGTCCTGCGTCAGGACGCTCATTGCAAACTGGATCACCAGGTTCAGCCTCCCAACGGACATCACCTCTGACAGAGGGGCGCAGTTCACGTCTGGTTTGTGGACAGCACTGGCGCAGCTCCTGGGCACCCAGCTGCATCACACCACAGCGTACCATCCCCAGTCCAACGGTTTGGTAGAGCGATTCCACCAGCCTCAAGGACCTTAACTGGACAGATGAGTTTCCCTGGGTCCTACTGGGCATCCACACAGCCCCCAAGGAGGACTTGGGCACCTCCTCGGTGGAATTGGTGTATGGTGCCCCCCTGACGGTCCTGGGCGAGTTTGTACCAGAGGCCCGAGGTTCGGAAGAAACTCCAGCAGCAGTGCTAACGAGGCTGCGGGACAAGGTAGGGACCCTGGCACCGGTCCCGACCTCCAGGCATGGTCCCACGCCATCCTTCACCCCTAAAGACCTCTGAGTCTGTGAGTATGTTTTTATTCGCAGGGGCATGCACAGGTCACCTCTACAGCAGCCGTACGAGGGACCCTTCAAGGTGATCCGGCACAACAGATCCACGTGTGTCATGGAGGTGGGTGGCCAGGAAGAGCCTTTTACAGTGGACCGCCTCAAACCGGCGCACTTGGACGTTGAGCAACCAGTGAAGGTACCCGCACCGCGCTGGTTAGGCTGGCCATCCAGGCAAGCCACACAGACTGGGGGCTCCACTCCCCCGATGGACGTTTCTGGAGGGGGGGGGTGGCGAGGGGGGGGGGTGGCGTGGTGGCCCACACATGCGGGACACGAACCGCCATCAGGAGCCGCAGGCAGACATGCCGTAGCGCATTTGGAAATACCCGCTGGGGGCGGACCCTCCAGGGACAGTCGGACGTCACGTCCACCCTGCGGGTCGCAGGGGCCCATGGGATGGGAGATTTAGGCGCGTGATTTTGAGTTCAGCACTCTCTGCCTCCGCGTGTTCCTTTAGTAGCGCGTTGCGTGTGGCTACAACTATAACATTTCTGGTTTGACTTCCTGATGACTGATCCTGTCTTAATACCATATCTGTGCTCTCCCCATATGCCATGATGGCTTCTGTATCTACAACTTTGTTCATCTCCTTCATAAGTACATTCAGCAATGGTCTCTATCGTCCTCTGGTAGAGGTTTCCACAGACTCAACATCTCCAATCTGCAGGAACTCTTCCATAACATTTAGAAGTTTGGAAGATGATAACAAGATCAAAGATGGTGCCAGAGCGTGGCGACATGTTGCAAGCTGCTTTCTACAGATCTACTCATTACCCTTACTATAATCGTTCTACACTTTACTCTGTACTCTGTTATTGTTTTTACCTGTACTACATCAATGCACTCTGTACTAACTCAATGTAACTGCACTGTGTAATGAATTGATCTGTACGATCGGTATGCAAGACAAGTTTTTCATTGTACCTTGATAATAGTGACAATAATAAACCAATACCAATACCAAATGCATTCATGTTTTCCAGGGCTACCTTGTTTAGTCCTCTGGGATGCAAATGATCAGTCCAAGGGGAGTTTTTTCCTCCCTTCCATTGGTTCCCAAGAGTTTTTGGAAAGTTATTCGTGTCTTCGTCCATCCAAACTAAACATATTTGTTGAATTGTTCTGCTGTTTCTTTGAAGACAAAAGAAACTACAGATGCTGGAATTGAGAACAGAAACAGAATGCTGGAGGAACTCAGCAGGTCGGGCAGCATCTGTGGAGGGAAATGGACAGTCAGTATTTCAGGTCGAGACCCTTCATCAGGACTGAGAGGGGAGAGAGCCAGTATAAAGAGGTGAGGGGAAGGGGTGGAGTGAGAGCTGGCAGGTGACAGGTGGATCCAGGTGAGGGCGGTGAGGCAGGTGAGGGAGGGCGGAGAGTGGGAATGGTGTCAGAAGCTGGGAGGTGATAGGTGGACGTGACAAAGAGCTGAAGATGATGGAATCTGATAGGACAGTGGGCCATGGAATAGAGGTGGGAAGGGCAACCAGTGGGAGGAGTGTGTGGGTGAGGGGAAAGAGATGGGGTGATGGGGGATGTCACCCTCTCTCATCACCTGCCAGCTCTTGCTCCACCCCTTCCCCCCCACCTTTTTATACTGACCATGTCCCCTCGTTCTTTCCAGTCCTGATGAAGGGTCTCGGCCCGAAATGTCGACTGTCCATTTCCCTCCACAGGTGCTGCCTGACCCGCTGAGTTCCTCCAGCTCCTTTGTGTGTGCCTTTTATGATGTTCACTTGTGCCTTCCAGGGCAGTACCTGTGAAGCTTGCTGTAAGCTGACCTTAGGGTCAGCTGCTTGTGAAGATCACAGGGTGGGGGTGGGTTCCTGACTCAGGCAACTCTCCTTTAAGGTCAGTAATGACCCAACTTTCCTTTGCGGGTGCCGCAGCCCTTGCCAAAGCTCTCCACCTTTGTTGCCTTGACTGATCTACCCCGCTTCCCCCTCCAAATCCACAGTTCTGCTGGCTTGACGCAACATTCCCTCACACATGAACCACACTTGTACATGTTCCCACCAAGTACATCCCCCAACTGGCCCAGACGATGAATCCAGGTTCCTGATTCATCACGCAGCCACCGATCTTACTGTCCTTAGCAGACAAGCCTCACCTTGCCTCCCTTTCCGGTCCCTGACACTGGAGAGGGCTTGAGTTTTAAGGAGAGGTTGAATAGGCTGGGACTGTGCTCCCTGGAGCTGAGGCTGAAGACCATATCGAGGTTTATAAAAGCATGAGGGGCGCAGTGAGGGGACATGGTCACAGCCTTATTCCCAGGGTAGGGGAGTCTAAAACCAGAGGCCATAGGTGAGAAGAGAAAGATTTAAAAAATAAGATATCTTTATTAGTCGCATGTACATCGAAACACACAGTGAAATGCATCTTTTGCGTAGAGTGTTCTGGGGGCAGCCCGCAAGTGTCGCCGCGCTTCCAGCACCAACATAGCATGCCCACAACTTCCTAACCCGTACGTCTTTTTGGAATGTGGGAGGAAACCAGAGCACCCGGAGGAAACCCACACAGACACGGGGAGAACGTATAAACTCCTCACAATGGCCGGCTGTAATAGCGTTACGCTAACCGCTACACTATCGTGCCTGCCCTGAGGGTTAAGCCTTTTTCACACAGAGAGTGGTGGGTCTGTGGAACGAGCTGCCAGAGGGAGTGGCAGAGTCGGGTATAATTACGTTTAAAAGACTTTTGGGCAAGTACACGGATAGGAAAGGTTTAGAGGCATCTTGGTCGGCATGGACAAGTTGGGCCAAAAGGCCTGTTTCCATGCCATTTATCTCACTGTTCCTCACCTGTAGACCTCTCTTCCCCGTGAGTTCCTAGGCCCAGAACCCAGGAGATACATTGAATGCAATACAATCAATTGGAAGAAGTGCAAGTGAATCACTGCTTCACTGGGTGGAGTGTTTGTGTCCCTGGAGGAGGGAAGAGGTATAACAGCAGGTTGTATCTCCCATGGGTGCAGGGAAAGTGCTGTGAGCAGGGGGTGGCTGGTGAATCAGGTGGTAATGGAAGGAATGGCCCTTATGGAATGCTCTTAGTGTAAAAAAATGGGAAAAGATTTAATAGGAACCTGAGGAGTAACTTTTTTTCACACAGAGGGTGGTATGTATGTGGAATGAGCTGCCAGAGGAAGTGGTTGAGGCAGGTACAGTAACAACATTTAAAATACACTTGGACAGGTACATGGATAGGAAAGGTTTACAGAGATATGGGCCAAATGTGGGCAGGCACAGGAGTGTAGCGGTTAGCGTAACACTATACAGTGCCAGTGACCCAGGTTCAATTCCCGCCACTGTCTGTAAGGAGATTGTATGTTCTCCCCCTGTCTCTGCGTGGGTTTCCTCCGGGTGCTCCAGTTTCCTCCCATGTTCCAAAGACGTATGGGTTAGGAAGTTGTGGGCATGCTATGTTGGCGCTGGAAGTGTGGCGACACTTGTGGGCTGCCCCCAGAACACTCTACGCAAAAGATGCATTTCACTGTGTTTCGATATACATGTGACTAATAAAGATATCTTATCTAATGGGACCAGCTTGGATGGGCACCTTGGTGGGCATAGACCAGTTGGGCCGAAGGGCCTGTTTCCGTGCTGTATGACTTTATGACTGATTAATTTGGACAGAGATGAGACAATCATGAGGGAAAAGCTGGTCTGCGGTTCTTTTCTCTGGAACAGAGGGTGCAGAAGGGAGACATCATTGGGATACATTATGTTAAAAGGAGCCTAGATACAGTAAATAAGAAGGACACATTTCCCTCAGTGAAAGGGGTCAAAAATGAGAAATTTATAACAAATTGGTTTCGAGAGATGATGAGGAAATGTTTTGGAACTCGCTGCTAATACGGGTGGTGTGGGCAGAAACCCCCATCACATTTAAACTGCCCCGGGAGGTGGACTTGAAGAGTCATGATCTTAAGGGCTAACGGACCCAGTGCTGAGAGAAGGGGTGAGGCTGGTTGGTCCTTTACCGACTGAGACGAGACAATGGGTTGAACCTCCTTATTTGTGGTAATGTTCTATGATTCTATGACACATACATACCTACACACATAAACACCACATCACATAAATGACACAGATGCACACATGGTCATGAATATACATAACAGTCACAAACACGTGTGCAGTCATAAAACAGACACAGAATGCACCCACACTCACAAACACACACACAAAGGTGGCAGGAAGACTGTTGGTTTGCTTCAGTGATTCTTTTCTCATCTAAACACTCTGGTTTTCAGGTCCGTTGTGAGTCATTTGTGATAAATCACTGATTCTTACGTTGCATCAAAGTGGACACGTTGCTTTCCTGCTGCGATAAGTGTGGGGTAGGACCTTGGGGAGCCAGTGTGTGGGATTTTCCTGACTACTGGTCAAAGCAGCAGTCTTCTGGCTCCTGTCTATAGGTTCAGCCGTTGTGTCAGGATGCACAAACATTTCACCAGTCCCAGCGGAAAAACAGCCACAGAGGTACGAGTGAGTGACATACCTGCATTTACTGTGCTTAGATTAGAAATAGTGAATACTAGTGACATTTATTAACTTTTAAGACATTTTCATAGTAAATATTGGTTTAAAAAGTTAATTCACATTCTCAGAGATTTGTTTAATTCCTTTTGAATTACTGCATCACCTGATGTAATAGAATCTTAGCCCAAAACAAGCAGCCCCCAGATAAGGCTTTACAAATGATGGCAAGATGGCTGATTTGAGGAGACAGTATTGTTCTTCCAGGTTCAGAGCCCACTGTTCAAACCCGACAATCCTTGCTTTTATTTTTAGGAGCAGGTTATTTTTTAATCATTCCTTAGAGAACAGAGTGAAGGAGCTGCAGATGGATTAACAGTCTGACAGGGCCTGTTGTGAACACACCTTTCATGGCTGTAACCAACTTTATAAACTTTTTATTAGCTAATAGGTTAGTTAATTGTAACAGATGGGAGGCTTTCCTGCATTTTTCAGAGAGGAATTGTGGAGTGAGCACGTGAGGGAATTGAATTTACATCAGTGGAGATACAGTCAGTGACAGGGCGCTGGGGGAGAGGGGTTACTGAGGGACAGTGTGAGGGAGGGGGATTAATGTCAGTGGGGATACAGTCAGTGACAGGGCGCTGGGGGAGAGGTGTCACTGAGGGACAGTGTGAGGGAGGGGGATTAACGTCAGTGGGGATACAGTCAGTGACAGGGTGCTGGGCGAGAGGGGTCACTGAGGGACAGTGTGAGGGAGGGGGATTAACGTCAGTAGGGATACAGTCAGTGACAGGGCGCTGGGCGAGAGGGGTCACTGAGGGACAGTGTGAGGGAGGGGGATTAACGTCAGTGGGGATACAGTCAGTGACAGGGCGCTGGGGGAGAGGGGTCACTGAGGGACAGTGTGAGGGAGGGGGATTAATGTCAGTGGGGATACAGTCAGTGACAGGACGCTGGGGAGAGGGGTCACTGAGGGACAGTGTGAGGGAGGGGGATTAACGTCAGTGGGGATACAGTCAGTGACAGGGCGCTGGGCGAGAGGGGTCACTGAGGGACAGTGTGAGGGAGGGGGATTAACGTCAGTGGGGATGCAGTCAGTGACAGGGCGCTGGGGGAGAGGGGTCACTGAGGGACAGTGTGAGGGAGGGGGATTAATGTCAGTGGGGATACAGTCAGTGACACAGGGCGCTGGGGGAGAGGGGTCACTGAGGGACAGTGTGAGGGAGTCAGATTAATATCTCTAGAGGATGAGTCTGCGGATGTCTCAGTGTGAAGGAGTGACAGCACCTGTCCCGTGCTGAAGCTGACCTGAGCAATCTGATAGTCCAGAGGGTGCTGTCACTCGTGCACTGTAAAATCAAAAGAATTGAGAGAAGTGACAGGAATAAAGTCAAGGAAATGAGTGTTAATAATCATTCAGTGTAATTGTCTGCTTCTCCCTGCCGCCTCTCTCTCTCCTTCTGTTCCATAGCTGACAATTCGTGCTGAGTTGCAAACCTGAATCTGCTCTGGAGCCTGTTGCTGCCTTTGAGTGGGGACAGTGAATGTCAGTAGAGGGTTCAATGTGATCAGCGCCAAGTTCTTATTGGGTGCACTTGCACATTCAGTGGATGTTTTCCAAGTTAACCCATAAAATACACATTTGGGCGCAGGTACCCACTGTGACAATGAAGAAATGATTCTAGGCTCTGTCACTTGTGGAACAGACCAGTGGTGAGCACCGAGCTTGGGAATCAGTCCAATCAGGTGACTGGGTGTGATCCACAAAACTGAGGAGTAAGGCTGCTCAGGATGTCCAGTGATGGAGGTACTTGCTGGTCGAGGCACATCTGTTCTCCTGAGAGTACTGTAAGGTGAAGGGGAGACTTGATGGAGGGGTTCCACTTACTTACTCCAAACTAGAGAGGACAAATTTCTGGTGATTGGCTAAAGGACCAGAGGTGAGAAGAATTTTTTTTTTAACTCAGTGAACTGTGATCTGGAATCCGCTGCTTGAAAGAGTAGTGGAGGCAGTTTGAAAGTGGAAGGGGAACTAGATTAATAGCTGAAGCAGAAGGTGGTGGAGGATTCATTGTGTCCTGGTGTATAAGACACTAAACTGAATCTGAATCCGAAGAATCAAAGAGCTCCAGCGAAGAACTAGCAACGGCACAATGGTCTGTGACCTCCTCTGGCCAATCATTCAATGACTGATTAGTTGCTCCCAGGTTGGGCATATTTGAGGCAAATTACTTGTCAGCGAGTAAGGGACAGATCTTCCCACTTCCATGGTCTTCGAGGCCCTGGCAGACACACTTGTCCCAACCCAGCAGGGGAATTATTTCACTTCCAAAATAATTCCTGGTTGGAGAATCAGTCAGAAGACATCGGCAATGCAGTTAGATTTTGTAAAGATGATTTTCAGACAACAGCAATTAGTCAAATTACACAAGGAATCTATCAGTAAGAACTAGCTAATTATCAGCAAACAGCCATCGTGATTAACAGATTTTCTCTTTGCTCGTTGAGTAGGTCCTGAGAGATCACGATATCATGTTGTCTTACAGACCCTTGTTGTAGAAGGACCTTTTGCCCAGTGTTGCTGACTGGATCTCTGGCTCCAGTTTCGAAGTTTCAATCTATAAAATAAAATGGAAAGGGATGAGGACTCAGGGACATCGGCTTTACTGCAGCCTAAAAGTTTCTGCCCTCCTTGCCTGAGTATACAATTCTGTCCTCAAATCACAGAGTTGAGAGCTGTGGAGAACAGACACAGTTGAGGCCCTGGGTAGATCAGTCCCGAACATACCGAACGGCAGGGCAGGCTTGATGGGCCGAGTGGCCTACTCCTGTTCCTATTCTCTTGTGTTCTTGTGAGTTTATTTTGAATATTATGCTCTGTATTTGGAATATTGTGCTCTGTATTTGGAGTATTGTGTTCAGTTGTGGTCACGCTGCTGTAGGAAAGATGCCATTAAGCTGGAAAGAGCGCAGAGGAGATTTACGAGTATGTTGCCAGGACTTGAGGGACTGAGTTATGGAGAGAGGTTGAGTAGGTTGGGATTTTTTTTCATTGGAGCGTAGGAGACTGAGAGGTGATCTTATAGAGGTGTATAAAATCATGAGGGGCATCGACAGGGTGAATGTGCACAGTCTTTTTCCAAGGGTTAAGGAATCAAGCATCAAGTTTAAGGCAAAAGGGGAAAGATTTACTAGAAACCTGAGGGACAACTTTTTCACCCAGAGGGTGGTCAGTATATGGAACGAGCTGCCAGAGGAAGTGGTTGAGGCAGGTACATTAACATTTAAAAGGTACTTGGACAGATACATGGATAGGAAAGGTCTATGGGCCATGGAAAGGTTTAGAGGGATGTGGACCAAATGTGAGCAAACAGGACAAGCTTAGATGGGAATCTTGGTTGGCATGGACCAGTTGGGCTGAAGGACCTGTTTCTGTGCTGTATGACTCTGTGACCATACATAATGGGCAGAAATTTGTTGGATAGTGTACAATGTTGGGAAAGGTTAGGTTATCTATTTTGGTTGGAAGAAGTGTAAAGCAAAAGATTGCTTAAGTGGAGCGAGACTGCAGAATGTTGTGGGTCTGAAGATCTGGGTGTTCTTGTACATGAAACAGTAAGTTAGTACGCAGGTACAGCAAGTAATTATGAAGGCAAATGGAATGTTGGCATTGTTTGCAAAGTGAATAGAATATAAAACTGTACAACTGTACAAGGCGCTATTGAAGGCACACCTTGAGTACTGTGTACAGCTTTAATCTAGTTAAAGAGACATGCACTTGAATTGGAGGGTAATCAGAGGTTCCCTAAGTTGGTTCATGGGCTGAGTATTTACCTTGTCAACTGCCCTCAGAATGTTACATATTTCAATAAGATCATCTCTCATAAGGTCATTTCCCAGGCTGAAACCATGAGGAGCGGTTGGGCAGGTTGGGTCTTTAGCTATTGAAACACATATGTTTCCAGGCCCACCAAGGTAGCTGTCTTCTAACTGTCAGCTTAACTGAGGGGCAGGCAGGGATGGGCAATAATACCAGTGCTGGAATCGAGGGATACAGGGTCAGTGCAGGAAAGTGGTGCTGAAGGAAAATATTAACCCTGATCTTATCAAATGACGGGGAAGCAAGAAGGGATAAATGGGCCACTCCTGCAACTGTCCATGTGTGGTGAATGAGTTAAGAAGAAAGAGAGGTGATAATTTTCTGAGAAGGGCTTGACAAGGTGATCAGAACATGGTGTCCCCATGAGGAAATCTAGAACTAGGAGGCCCTTTTTCAAAATAAGAGTTGGCCATTTGAGGCAGCGGTGAAGAGGAATTTCTTCTCTCAGGTTGTGAATCCTTGAAATCCTCTGGAATCTCTAGAAAAACACACACACAGAGACAGACAGACAGACACAAACACACACAGACACAGAGATAGACATACACACACAAACACACACGCACACACACACACACAAAAACAAACACACGTGAAGTGTTTTAAAGTCTCCACATCATAAATCACCATCGTGACACATTACATCATTTTAAACCTACCATGCTTCCTCCTAACAACTTTACCAAGAACGTTTAGGAACTTGGTCAATGACCTGGGAAACAGAGTGGGACAATTCCGTCTTCACTCTACCCCCAAATCTGACAAATTGCAAGTACCAATTACAATATACAACTGATGGAAGGGTCAAAACTGAATATGAAGGAGATGTAGACGCTGAATAACTGAACATATTCAAGGCGAGTTGGACAATCTTTGATCTATAGGGGAGTCAAAGGTTATGGGGAATAGGCAGACAACTGGAGTTGAGGCCAAGAACAAATGAGCATGATCAGTCACTCCTCCGTCTATTTCCCATGTGGTCACCATGGCCCACAGCACAGCATGAATACCCAGCCTCAAGCAACTAGATTTGTTTTTGGCCTCCTCCACTGCCAGGAGAATTCCAAGCGCAAACTGGAGGAACAGCACCTCATTTTCCATCTTGGAACCCTGTAGCCTAATGGCATGAACATTGAATTCTCCCACTTTAGGTAATCCCACCCCCCTTCCCCACACCCCACCCCCCACCATACTTCTCTTCTTCCCTTTCCTAGCCTTTTTTTTCTCTCCTTCCCTTTGACCCATCCCCCGGTGGATCTGCTCTCGTCTCCTCCCCCACACCTGCCTATCACTATCTGTTACCTGCATCTACCTATCACCACCCTGTGCCCACCCCACCTCCCCTCTGTTGACCACCTATCACTGCTCTGCTTTTCCCTCCTATATATCGGGCTTCCCCTTTTCCTATCTTCAGTCCTGAAGAAGGGACCTGACCCGAAACATTGACTGCCTGATTTTCTCCACGGATGCTGCCTGGCCTGCTGAGTTCCTCCAGCATCATCGTGTTTTTCGTCTGGATTCCAGCATCTACAGTCCCTTGTTTCTCTAGATTTGTTCTGTATCTATCCAATTCAGCTTGACATTGGTGCTACACAGCATGAGGCAGGGAGTCATGGGGTGTTGTCTCCTTTTGCATTGTGTGGTGCTCATAGAGTCATACAGCATGGAAACAGGCCCTTCAGCCCAACTGGTCCATGCCAACCAAGATTCCCAAGTAAGTCAGTCCCATTTGCTGCGTTTGGCCCATATTCTCTGTACCTTTCCTATCCGTGTACCTCTCTAACTGTCTTTTAAATGTTGTTAATATACCTGCCTCAACCATTTCCTCTGGCAGCTCATTCCATATTAAATCTCTCCCCTCTCAACTTAAACCTATGCCCTCTAGTTCTATGCACATTCATCCTATCTATGCCCCTCATACTTTATACACCTCTATAAGGTCACCCCTCATTCTCCTACGTTCTCATGAAAAATGTCCCAACCTGCTCAACCTCTCTCCATAACTCAGTCCCCCGAATCCCAGCAACATCTTTGTAAATTTCCTCTGCACTTTCCAGCTTAACCTTTCCTGTGGTAGGGTGACCAAAACTGAACACAGTATTCCAAATGCAGCCTCACCAACATGATGAAGGACAGAGGTATGGGTGATATTGGTGAGGCCAAGGTCAGAAAGTTTATACCTTTCCCTGGTTCTCTCACCACTTGCAGAGATTCCAGATTAGCAGGTAGGCAGGTGGCGATGCTACCTCGCTCATACTGGTGATGGACATTGAAGTTCCCAACCCAGGGGACATTCTGTGCCCTCCATCACTTTCTCTCAAAGCTTCCTCCAAGTATAGAACAAGTTGGACAAACTTGAGTTGTTTTCTCTGGAGCATCAGAGGTTGATGGTGGCCCTGATAGAAGTTTATATAATTGTGAGAGGCATACATAGGGTAGACAGTCAGAATCTTTTTCCCAGGGTAGAAATGTCAAATACTAGAGGACAGGTTTCTTAACACAGAGAGCGGTGTGTGCCTGGAACGGGCTGCCAGGGGTGGTGGTGGAGGCAGATACAACAGTAATGTTTAAGAGGCTCTTAGATAGAAAAATGCATATGCAGGGAATGGAGGGATGTGGATCACGTGCAGGCAGAAGAGATTTAGTTTAATTCAGCATTGTGTACAGCACAGTCTTTGCGGGCTGAAGGGTCTGTTCCTGTGCTGTACTGTTCTATGTCCTACTGCTCAATGTGAAAGAGCTGATGCATCAGCTGAGAGATAGATAGAGATTTCTTTATTAGTCATATGTACACTGAAACACACAGTGAAATGCATCTTTTGTGTAGAGTGTTCCGGGGACACGCAAGTGTTACCACGCTTCTGGTGCCAACATAGCACGCCCACAACTTCCTAACCTATACGGTATGGTAGTGTAGCGGTTAGCGTAACGTTATTACAGTGCCAGCGACCCGGGTTCAATTCTGGCCGCTGTCTGCAAGGAGCTTGTATGTTCTCCCCGTGTCTGTGTGGGTTTCCTCCGGGTGCTCTGGTTTCCTCCCACATTCCAAAGACATACGGGTTAGGAAGTTGTGGGCATGCTATGTTGGTGCCGGAAGCGTGGCGACACTTGTCGGCTGCCCCGAGAACACTCTACGTAAAAGGCGCATTTCACTGTGTGTTTTGATGTACATGTGGCTAATAAATATCTGTATCTATATATCTATACCAGTTTAATTAGTTTAGTGTAATGACTTTATTCAACATTCTCAGTTCTTTATTTCAGACTTCCATCATCTGTTGTATTTTGCTTTTTCTAAGAAAATCCAGGATGAGCAAGTGGACAGAAAATTCAGAGATTCACAACCCAGTTGGAAGTCACAGAGTTAGGGAGAGTCAAGACTTTGTAGGGAATTGGGTTGGGGTTGGAGTAATGAATTAACAAGGACATGAATTTCAAAATCAAAGCATTATCTGATGGACAACCAATATAGGTTGTGGCAGTGGGTCAATCAGTGTAACATAAGTTTGCTAGAGCTGTTGGGGAGGGTTTAAACTGGGTTGGCAGGGGATGGGAACCAGACTGTTAGGTCAGATGATGGAGCAGTTGGTGTAAAGGTAGATGCATTATGCGGAGAGACTGTGAGGAAGGATGGACAAGTGGATAGGTCATAAACACAGTCAGTGGGATGGGTTGAAATGTCTTTAATGCGAGGAGTATTAAGAATAAGGGTGATGAACTCAGAGCATGGATCAGTATGCGCAATTACGATGTTGTGGCCATTACAGAACATAGAACTGTACAGCACAGAACAGGCCCTTCCGCCCACAATGTTGTGCCGACATAGCTGATCCCTCCTACCTACAGAATGCCCACATCCCTCCATTTTCCTCTCATTCATGTGCCCCCAATGAATTTGCCTCCACCACCCAATCAGGCAATGCATTCCAGGCATCCACCACTCTCTGTCAAAAACATACCCCTCACGTCTGTTCTGAACCTACCCCCTCTCACCTTAAATGCACGCCCTCTGGTATTGGATCGCTCAATAATGAGAAAAAGATGGACAGCCAGCACCTATTCCCCAGGGCGGCAATGGCCAGTACCAGAGGACATGAGTTTAAGGTCAGAGGAGGAATGTTCAGGGGAGATGTCAGAGGTAGGTTCCTTACACAGAGCCTGGAACGCACTGCTGAGGGTGGTGGTAGAGTCCCTAATACAACAGGGACATTTAAGAGGCTCTTAGGTAGTCACATGGAAGTAAGAAAAATGGAGGGATATGGGCTGTGTAGGAGGGAAGGGTTAGATTGATCATGGAGGAGGTGTTCATATAGTTCGGGACAACATGGTGGGCCAAAGGGCCTGAACTGTTCAATGTTCTATAACATAGTTAAAAGCAAGAGGACCTGACTGGACTTAACACACATGACTGCTATTACTTTGCTCTCTGGTTGGGGTCCATCTGTTGTATGGCTGATTCTTCACTGAAAAGGAATTGCTGCTACTTTCTTTTCTGGCTGAGGATGTAGTGGTTGTGGTATGAAAATCCCCCCGCTGAGCGCTCACAGTGAGGTGTGAGTCGCTGCTGTTGCTGCCTTTGTCTCTCTCTCTGTCTCTCAACACACACACACACACACACACACACACACACACATTCTCTCACACACACACACTCACACACAGACATGTATACACACACGCAGACGTACACACACACACACATTTTCTCACACACACACACACACAGACATGTATACACACACACAGACATGTACACACACACACATTCTCTCACACACACACGCACACACACACACAGACATGTATACACACACACACACACAGACATGTATACACACACAGACATGTACACACACACAGACGTATACACACACAGACATGTATACACACACACAGACATGTACACACACACACAGACATGTACACACACACATACAGACACATACACACATGCATATACAGACATGTGAACACACATGCAAATGCACACGCACACACATGTGAAGTGTTTTAAAACCTCCACATCACAACTCACCACCATGACACATTACATCATTTTAAACCTACCACACTTCTCCACTAGGAGTTGGGATGTTATGGTGAGGTTGTATAAGTCACTGGTGAGGCCAAATTTGGAGTATCGTGTGCAGGTCTGGTCACCTAACTATAGGAAGGATATCAGTAAGATTGAAAGAGTGCAGAGGAGATTTACTAGAATGTTGCTGGGTCTTCAGGAGTTGAGTTACAGGGAAAGATTGAACAGGTTAGGACTTTATTCCTTGGAGTGCCGAAGAATGAGGGGAGATTTGATAGAGGTTTACAAAATTGTGAGGGGCATAGACAGAGTTAATGCAAGTAGGCTCTTTCCACCTAGATTAGGAGAGATAAGTATGAGAGGACACGGCTTTAGGGTGAAAGGGGAAAGGTTTAGGGGGAACATTAGGGGGAACTTCTTCACTGAGAGTGGTGGGAGTGTGGAATGGGCTGCCATCTGATGTAGTAAATGCGGGCTCACTCTTAAGCTTTAAGAATAAATTGGATAGATACATGGACAGGAGAGGTCTGGAGGGTTATGGACTGGGTGCAGATAAGTGGGACTAGTGGAATAACGTTTTGGCACAGACTAGAAGGGTCGAATGGCCTGTTTTTTGTGCTGTAGTGTTCTATGGTTCTATGGTTTAACAACTCTACCAAGAACATTTAGGAATTTGGTCAGTGATCTGGGGCACAGAGTAGGACAAATCCATCTTTACTCTATCCCCAAATCTGACAAATTGCAAGTACCAATTACAATATACAACTGATGGAAGGGTCAAAACTGAATTTGATAGCCACAGTTCAGTGAATAACATTCCCATCTTAGGGTCAGAAGATCAAAGTCAAAGTCAAGTTTATTGTCATATGCACAAGTCCATGTGTGCACAGGTGCAATGAAAAACTTGCAGCAGCATCACAGGCACAGAGCATCAGATAAGCAGCATTCATGAAAAAAACATAAATTAAACATACATTGTACACAATTTTTACAAGAAAGAACACAATTAGAACAAAAATACAGAAGTCTACTTTAGTGCGAAGTGATCAAAGTGGTCATACTGTTGCTGTACTGAGTTAGTGATTAGGGTCGAGCAGGTTGGTTCAAGAACCGAATGGTTGAAGGGAAGTAGCTGTTCCTGAACCTGGTGGTGTGGGACTTCAGGCTTCTGTACCTCCTGCCCGATGGGAGCTGTGAGACGATGGCATGGCCCGGATGGTGGGGATCTTTGATGATGGATGTTGCCTTCTTCAGGCAGCGCCTCCTGTAGATACTCCCGATGGTGGGGAGGGATGTGCCCGTGATGTATTGGGCAGAGTCCACTACTCTCTGCAGCTTCTTACGTTCCTGCGCATTCGAACTGCCGTACCAGACCATGATGCAACCAGTCAGGACACTTTTCAACAGTACATCTGTAGAAGTTTGTTGGAGTGTTCAGTGATGAGCTGAACCTCCTTAACCTTCTAAGAAAGTAAAGATGCATGTGTGCCTTCTTTATGACTGTATCTATGTGCTGGGCCCAGGACAGGTCGTCCGATATGTTAACACCCAGGAACTTAAAGCTGCTGACCCTCTCCACCGCCAATCCCCCAGTGTAGACCGGTGCATGTTCACCCTCCTTCCCCTTCCTGAAGTCAACGATCAGTTCTTTAGTTCTACTGACGCTGAGCGAAAGGTTGTTGTTGCTACACCACTTGTCCCGGTAAGCTGACTCATCGCCACCTGTGATTCGTCCAACAACAGCAGTGTCGCCGGCAAATTTGAAGATGGCATTGGAGCTGTGCTTAGCCACACAGTCACGTGTGTATAGAGAGTAGAGCAGGGGGCTAAGCACGCAGCCTTGAGGTGCACCTGTGTTGATGGTCAGCAAGGAGGAGACTTTGTCACCAATCCTCACTGATTGAGGTCTGCTGATGAGGATCCAGTTGCAGAGGGAGGTACAGAGGCTGAGGCCTTGAAGCTTGATGGTGAATTTGGATGGGATGATTGTGTTGAATGCTGAGCTGTAGTTGTAGGCTCAAGTCCCTGTGCAAGGGAATGACGAACGGAGAGAGGTGCTGCAATTTGGGTGAGATATTAAATTTAAGTCCAGTTTGTTCCCTCAGGTAACTTAAAAAAAAATCCCATGGTACTGTTGAAAGGACAGCGGAGGAGCTCTCTCTGACGGCCTGAGCAATACTTACCCTACCACAACAGTACAGAGAAAACAATTTATCTGCTCATTTTTATTCACGGGAACTTACTATGCGCAAATATCACAACCCAGAACAGCAAAAGGTGCTTCATGAGCAATAAACGTTTCTAGTGCTCTCACTGATGTGAAGGCTTATGGCATCCAAACTGTGCATGGCAGTAAAAACCAACAAGCAGGAACACATAATCACATTAGCGATGTTAGTCGAAGAATGTACATCGGCCAGGTACTTGGATTCTCCCACTGCTACTTTGAATGGTGGTCTGGGATCTCTGTGGCATGCCAGAGATGGAGATTGTTTCAATGTAGCATCTGATCTGAAGGACAATGCACCACTCCCTCAGTCACAATGACTCCCACAGCCTTCTCTTTCAGAAGAACTAATCACTGAGCCAAGACTGAGATTTCTGCGATTTCTAAATATTCTTGGCAGATTATGTGATTCCTGTTTGTTGGACCTTAGGTTCATGTGCAAACTGGGTGCCAAAGTTTGGGGAACTTTCTCATTCCTCTAGAGCAGGAAGCTGGGCCCTCAGTGATGACTGACCTCTTCTGGGAAACCCTCATGTTCCTGTATATGTGCCTGTCTATACCAAGAGTAAAATCTGGGAGCGTGGCAGGGGCAGAGATAGTAATACAAAGAATCTTACAGCCCATTGTCCCTGTAACAGCTCTTCAAAGGGGCTCACTGAAATTGTAGCTTGTGCCAGCAAGACACTTGCCCAGTCCCAGACCTGTTCCTATTGTCCAGTCCCAGGCAGTCATAGGGGCATACAGCACAGAATCAGGCCCTTCAGCCCAACTGAACCACATTGTCTGTTGTACCTATCTACAATCATCCCATTTACCTATATTAAATTGGTTTATTAGAGTGATATGTACTGAAGTACAGTGAAAACCTTTGTTTCGCATGTCATCCATACAGATCATTTCATTACAACAGTGCATTGAGGCAGTACAAGGGAAAACAATAACAGAATGCAGGATAAAGTGTTACAGTTACAGAGAAAGTGCAGTGCAGGCAGACAATAAGGTGCAAGGCCATGATGAGGTAGATTGTGAAGTCAAGAGTCCATCTTATCGTACTAGAGGACTGTTCAATAGTTTCATAGCAGTGGGATAGAAGCTGTCCTTGAGTCTGGTGGTACCCGATGGGAGGGGGGAGAAGAGAGAGTGTCCGGGGTGTGTGGGGTCTTTGATTATGTTGGCTGCTTTACCAAGGCAGTGAGAAGTGTAGACAGAGTCCATGGAGGGGAAGTTGGTTTCCATGATGTGCTGAGCTGTGTGCACAACTCTGCAGTTTCTTGTGGTCTTGGCAACCATGACCCTTCGGCCCACTATAACCATGCTGTCTGTTGTACATATTGACACTAATCCTATTTACCTATATTAGGTCCCCAGCCTTCTGGTCTGTATGGCCCAGGTCTAGCTCAGTACCGTGCTCTGGACCAAACTGGTCTCTGGTACCCAGGACCCAGGACCCAGGCCTGTCCCGTGTATTCTGGCCAAGGTGGTCCCTGTTACTCCTTCGTTACACAGGGGCTTGAGTACGTTCTGTATAGTGATGACCTTGTTATAATTTGAAACTGTAAATAGTTTGAATTGTGCAATACTGTGGCATTGTAATAATGTGATGCTGTAATCACTGAATAAACCTCCTTTGGAAAAAGGAAAAAAGATGCTCACCCCTTGTACTCTGACCTAGGCTGTCACTGATGCTTATTCTAGCTATGTCAATGCCATGGAGTACACACAACCTTGAACTATGGGAAGTCTTGTACAATATTGATGGTGTGGGTAGTGTCGAAGATTGCCAAAGGATACAGTGGGATATAGATCAGTTGCAGATATGGGCAGAGAAATGGCAGATGGAGCTTAATCTGGCCAAATGTGAGGTATTGCACTTTGGGAGATCAAATGTAAAGGGACAGTACACTGAATGGCAGGGCCCTTAACAGTGTTGATGTACAGAGGGATCTTGGGGTCCAAGTCCATAACTTACTGAAAGTGGCTGCACAGGTTGATAGGGTGGTAAAGAAGGAATACGGCATGTTTGCCTTCATTAGTCGAGGCACTGAGTTCAAGAGTCGGGAAATTATGTTGCAGCTTCATAAGACTCTAGTCAAAATGCGTTCTGGACTATTGCATTCAGTTCTGGTTGCCCCATCACAGGAAGGGTGTGGAGGCTTTGGAGAGGTTGCAGAAGAGGTTCACCAGGATATTGCCTGGATTAGAGGGCATGTGCTACAAGGAGAGGTTGGACAGACTTGGGTTGTTTTCTCTGGAGCGGCGGAGGCTGAGGGGAGACCTGATAGAGGTTTATAAGACTATGAGAGGCAGAGATAGAGTAGACAGCTGGTATCTTTATCCCAGGGTTGAAATGTCTAATACTAGAAGGCACGCATTTAAGGTGAGAGGGGGTAAGTTCAAAGGAGATGTGTGGGGCAAGCTTTTTACACAGAGAGTGGCGGGTGCCTGGAATGTGCTGCCAGGGGTGGGGGTGGAGGCAGATATGATGGTGGTGTTTAAGAGGCTTTTAGATAAGCACATGAATGTGCAGGGAATGGAGGGATGTGTGGGAAGAAGGGATTAGTTTAGTGAGGCATTTGATTAGTTTGGCAGAACATGGTGGGCTGAAGGGCCTGTTCCTGTGCTGTACTGTTGTGTTAATACGGGACTGTTGGCAACTTTACTTCAGTCCCACCTAATACCATCTGAAATCACTCAACTGTAGGAAAAAAATTACGAGAATTTAACTGCAAAGTTCCGTTAAAGGGAAACAAAAAAAAAACAGATCTGTGCGCTTTGGCAAAGGTTGTTAATCAGCCTCAGCTGGGCCCCGGCCCACTGCACAAATGACTGAGCTTCCTTTCGATCTTGGTAAACCGTCGCATTTTCAAGATGAAAGTCTGTCAGTCGCTGTACCTAATACGTTGTTTATATTTGTATTGTGAATCACATCTTATCATCAGGCACTCAGTCAAATGGAAGCTCCGGGTTAATTTGGGAGGATACCAGAACTGAGAGGTTACAGCTATCAGAAGACTGAGCAGGATAGGGCGGCTTTCTCTTGCTGGGAGATGGCTGAGACAAGACCAGAAAGAGGTCTTTATAATTCGGAAGGGGTTTGAAATGGTGGAGAGAAGTGTCCACTCATGGGAGACACCAGAACTTGGGGCCATAAGATAGTCATTACTAAGTCCAACAGGGAATAGAGGGTAAATGCCTTCTGGTGAGAACGTGCGACACAGACTCACAGGGAGTGGCTGAGACAAATAGGATTGAGCTACTTAGGAATTGAGATAAGCATATGAGACCACAGACCATAAAATACAGGAGCAGAAATGGGCCATTTGGCCCATCGAGGACAGTGTGTGACACTCCCCACACCCAGTGGGAAAGGACAGTGTGTGACACTCCCCTCTCACCCGGTGGGAAAGGACAGTGTGTGACACTCCCCTCGCTCAGTGGGAAAGGACAGTGTGTGACACTGCCCTGTCACCCAGTGGGAAAGGACTGTGTGTGACACTGCCCTGTCACCCAGTGGGAAAGGACTGTGTGTGACACTCCCCTCGCTCAGTGGGAAAGGACAGTGTGTGACACTCCCCTGTCACCCAGTGGGAAAGGACTGTGTGTGACACTGCCCTGTCACCCAGTGGGAAAGGACAGTGTGTGACCCCACCCTAAGCAGAGTGGGAAAGGACAATACTTGATAAATTGTACCACCATCAGCTGTTGAACTGAAGGGAGACCGTTCCAACGAAACACAATGATCCTACACCAGAATAGAGTCTGTACCTCAGGAGCATTCAATTGGCCGTAAAATGCTATGGGATGTCTTCTGATCGAAAAAGGTGCTGTGGTAATGCAGAGCTCATGTTTTTATAAGATCATCGTATGTTATGGGCTCCCCCTTTCCCCATACCCTTGTTGAATCTGCTTGCTCACGTACGTATCCAGTTCCTTTCCTTGAGCCTGATTCCATCAGACAGCAACGCCCAGGTCAAAATAACCCTCTGCATGATAGAGACACAGGAGAGGCTGCAGGATGCTGGAAATCTGGAGCAACACACTAAAAGCTGGAGGAACTCAGTGGGTCAGGCGGCATGGACAGTTGATGTTTCGGGTTGAGACCCTTCCTCTCGATTGAAAGATAGAGGGGAGAGAGCCAGTGTAAAAAGGTGTGGGGAAGGGGCGGAGCAAGAGCTGGCAGGTGATAGGTGGATCCAGGTGAGGGGGGTGATAGGCAGGGGAGGGAGAGTTTCCCCTCTCCCACCCTCTCCATCTGCCCCTCACCCACACACTCCTCCCACTGGTTCCTTTCCCCACCTCCCTCCCTTTACTCCATGCTCCACTGTCCTCTCCTATCAGATTCCATCTTCTTCAGCCCCTTATCACTTCCACCTATCACCTCATTCCCACTGTCCCCCCCCCCCCACCATCTGCCTATCACTCCTCCCTCTCCTGGATCCACCTATCACCTGCCAGCTCTTGCTCTGCCCCTTCCTCCCACCTCTTCATACAGGCCATCACCCCTCGCTCTTTCCAGTCCCGATGGTGGGTCTCGACCTGAAACGTCGACTGTCCATCTCCCTCCACAGATGCTGCCTGACCCGCTGAGTTCCTCCAGTGCCTTGTGTGTTCCTCTGCATGAAAGGATTTCCTCCTCACATCACCCTTGTATCTTTTACCCTGTGTGTTAAACATCTCTCCTGGTCAATGAAGCATGGAGGGAGGTGGCTCTTGCATTCTCACTGAGGCTTTGTCCAGCAAAACCTTAACTACTAGTAGATGACAATGTCCTCACTACTATTCAACCTTCCCACAGCCCCTCCTTCCCCCACCTCTCCTCAAATACTTCCGTTCACCAGATGTGCCATGTAGGCAAGGCCAGCGTTGTTACGAGTGATTCCCGCGCCCCTCCATCTCACTCTCCAAGTTAGCTTTCCCAAGGGGCAGTTCCAATGGAAGGCTGACATCCTTCCTTGCAACTGAAGCAACGCTTCCCTGCCTACAACTAGAGCAGTGCCACAATGTTGCTCCTCCATTTATTTTTAGCCCGGTGTACCAAGCGGCACACAAAAACCCGTGACACTCACACCTTGGCTTACTTTCACCTTGTGTGAAGCAAAGTCTTAAGTTGAAGTGTAATAATAAGAAGCTGATCTCGTACTGAGGCATGCCCGGCTGCATTATGGGAAGCAACACCTCATTTGCTCAAACTGCACATATGTCTCATTCCTGCACCATATGGCACTGCAAGCTATTTACAGTAATAATTAATTCTTAATCAGCATTTAACCTCTGTAAAATGTTTTAGAGATCTAATCACCTTCTAGATAGCACTAATGACAGAAAAAAAGTATAAACACAGTCAGAGAGGAAATATACAAAGAGACTGTGCCTGGATATTGGAGGTTCATTAAATTCTACACTTTAATGACAATTTTGTGACTTTTATTCCATTGAGCTAAGAGTTGCTGTTGTTGGAGCGAATGGGGCCCACTCTAGTTTGGGGCAGCCGAGGTATTATGCACTTGTCAATCTGAACAGTGCTCCCATTTAATGATGGTTCCACTAGAGACGGGAGTGCCGACTGGGGAGAGGGTCCCCGATGGTATGTGAGCGGGGAGTATCACCATACCTTACTCCATCACATCCGCCAGTCCTCATTTTCTCTTTGCCAGATTTTTGATACCTCCTTCCCCTCTGCTGTAGTAATTTACACCTTCTCTGGAACCATCTTTTGTTTCTTTACTTGTCCCATTACTGCCTCATTTTGTCTTGCACAGTCATCTCTCTGGCCTTCTTCTCCATTGTAAAGCTTCCTTCTGGTTTTGTCTCAGCATGTCCCCTTCCCCTCAGCCCTCAGCCACACACGGGCGGACACACACACACACGCACACACGCACGCACGCACACACACACAAAATAAGATTTCTTCATTAGTCACATGTACATCGAAACACACGTGAAATGCATCAAATGCCCGCATGTGTTGCCACGCTTCCGACGCCAACATAGCATGTCCACAACTTCCTAACCCATACGTCTTTAGAATGTGGGAGGAAACTGGAGCACCCGGAGGAAACCCACGCAGTCACAGGGAGAACATACAAACTCCTTGCAGACAGCGGCTGGAATTGAACCCGGGTCGCTGGCGCTGTAATAGCGTTACGCTAACTGCTACACTACCGTGCCTGGTCGATCTGTTACAGCTCTATTCTCTACCAGTTTTGATGAAAGGCTACAGACCTGAAAAGCTCTCTCTCCATCCACAGTGATGCTGCATGGCTTTATTGAGCAGGTTATGTTTCTATTTCATATTTAAGTATCTAGCCTTCTAGTTTAGCTGCACAGATATTCAGATAGGGGTCCAAACACCTGTTGGAAAAGACAGGTTTTAAGGTGCATCTTCAAGGAGTGAGAAGTTGCCTGTGGTGGAACAAAGGGATGGACGAGAGTGCAGGACTGGAGGACATTGCCGTGATAAGCAGGGCTGAAGCCTTGAGAGTTCTGAACCTACAGCACTGTGTCAATACAAAAGATCCAGTGAGGCAGTATCAATGAAAGGGACACAATAAGAACTCAAAACTTGCCAATTTTCACAGATATGCCATAGAAAGCATCCTATCCAGATGCATCACGACTTGGTACGGCAACTGCTCTGCCCGAGACCACAAGAAACTGCAGAGAATTGTGAACGCAGCCCAGTCCATCAGGAAACCAGCCTCCCCTCCATTGACTCTTCTTGATGCCTTGGGAAAGCAGTCAACATGACTCCTCCCACCCCAGCCATCCTCTCTTCTCCCCTCTCCCATCGGGAAGAAGATACAAAAGCCTGAAAGCACGTACCATCAGGCTCAAGGACAGCTTCTATCCCGCTGTTATCAAACTCTTGAATGAACCTCTCATATGCTAGAGATGAACTCTTGATCTCACAATCTACCTCGTTATGGCCCTGGCACTTTATTGTCTGCCTGCACTGCACTTTTTCCTGTAACTGTAACATTTTATTCAGTATTCTGTTTTCTTCCTAATACGTCGATGTACTGATGTATGGAATGATCTGTCTGGATAGAACATAGAAAAACTACAGCACAATTCAGGCCCTTTGGCCCACAAAGCTGTGTCGAACATGTCCCTACCTTAGAAATTACTAGGCTTACCCATAGCCCTCTATTTTTCTCAGCTCCATGTACCTATCTAACAGTCTCTTAAAAGACCCTATCGTATCCGCCTCCACCACCGTTGCCGGCAGCCCAGTCCACACACTCACCACTCTCTGAGTAAAAAACTTACCTCTGACATCTCCTCTATACCTACTCCCCAGCACCTTAAGCCTATGTCCTCTTGTGGCCACCATTTCAGCCCTGGCTATCTACCTGATCAATACCTCTCATCATCTTATATACCTCTATCAGGTCCCCCCTCATCCTCTGTCGCTCCAAGGAGAAAAGGCCAAGTTCCCTCAACCTTCTTTCATAAGGCATGCTCCGCATCCCAGGCAGCATCCTAGTAAATTTCCTCTGCACCCTTTCTATGGCTTCCACATCCTTCCTGTACTGAGGCGACCAGAACTGAGCACAGTACTCCAAGTGGGGTCTGACCAGGGACCTATATAGCTGCAACAATACCTCTCGGCTCCTAAATTCAATCCCCCGATTGATGAAGGACAATACACCATATGCTTTCTTAACCACAGAGTCAAACTGCGCAGCCGCTTTGGGCGTCCTATGGACTTGGACCCCAAGATCCCTCTGATCCTCCACACTGCCAAGAGTCCTACCATTAAGTCTATATTCTGCCATCATATTTGACCTACCAAAATGAACCACTTCACACTTATCTGGGTTGAACTGCATCTGCCACTTCTCAGCCCAACTTTGCATCCTATCTATGTCCCTCTGTAAACTCTGATGGCCCTCCAAACTATCCACAACACCCCCAACCTTTGTGTCATCCACAAACTTACTAACCCACCCCTCCACTTCCTCATCCAGGTCGTTTATAAAAATCACAAATAGTAAGGGTCCCAGTACAGATCCCTGAGGTACACCACTGGTCACCGACCTTCACTCAGAATACGATCCTTCAACAACCACTCTTTGCCTTCTGTGAGCCAGCCAGTTCTGAATCCACACTGCAATGCCCCCTTGGATCCCATGCCTCCTTACTTTCTCAATAAGCTTTGCATGGGTACCTTATCAAACGCTTTGCTGAAATCCATATACACTACATCTACTGCTCTCCCTTCATTGATGTGTTTAGTCACATCCTCAAAAAATTCAATCAGGCTCGTAAGGCAGGACCTGCCCTTGACAAAGCCATGCTGACTATTCCTAATCATATTATACCTTTCCAAATGTTCATAAATCCTGCCTTTCAGGATCTTTTCCATTAGCTTACCAACCACTGAGGTGAGAATCACTGGTCTACAATTCACTGGGCTATCCCTACTCCCTTTCTTGAATAAGGGAACAACATCTGCAACCCTCCAATCTTCTGGAACCTCTCCTGTCTCCATCGACGATGCAAAAATCATTGTCAGAGGCTCCACAATCTCCTCCCTCGCCTCCCACAGCAGCCTGGGGTACATCTCAACCGGTCCCGGCGACTTATCCAACTTGATGCTTTCCAAAAGTTTCAGCACCTCCTCTTTCCTAATATCTGCATGCTCAAGCTTTTCAGCCCGTTGCAAGTCCCCACTACAATCCCCCAGATCTTTTTCCGTAGTGAATGCTGACATAAAGTATTCATTAAGTACCTCCGCCATTTCTTCCAGATCCATACACACTTTCCCACTACTGCACTTGATCGGCCCTATTCTTTCGCATCTTATCCTCTTGCTCTTCACATACCTGTAGAATGCCTTGGGGTTTTCCTTAATCCTGCCCGCCAAGGCCTTCTCATGCCGCCTTCTGGCTCTCCTAATCTCCTTCTTAAGTTCCTTCCTATTAGCCTTATACTCTTCCAGATCTCTAACATTACCTAGCTCTCTGTACCTTTTGTAAGCTTTTCTTTTCCTTTTGACTAGATTTATTATAGCCTTTGTACACCACGGTTCCTGTATCCTCTCGTGACTCCCCTGTCTCATTGGAACATGTCTATGCAGAACTCCACACAAATATCCCCTGAACATTTGCCACATTTCTTCTGTACTTTTCCCTGAGAACATCTGTTCCCAATCTAATCTTCCAATTTCCTGCCTGAGAGCCTCATAATTCCCTTTACTCCAAGTAAACGCCTTTCTAGTCTGTCTGTTCCTATCTCTCTCCAGTGCTAACGTAAAGGAGATAAAATTATGATCACTATCACCAAAATGTTCACCCACTGAGAGATCTGACACCTGACCAGGTTCATTTCCCAATACCAAATCAAGCACAGCCTCTCCTCTTGTAGGTCTATCTACATACTGTGTCAAGAACCCTTCCTGAACACACGTAACAAACTCCATCCCATCTAAACCCCTCACTGTTTGAAGATGCCAGTCGATGTTTGGGAAATTAAAATCCCCCATCACAACAACTCTGTTATCCTCACACCTTTCTAGGATCTGCTTCCCTATCTGGTCCTCAATAACCCTGTCACTATTGGGCGGCCTATAAAAAACACCCAGTAAAGTAATTGACCCCCTCCTGTTCCTAACCTCCACCCACAGAGACTCCGTAGACAGTCCCTCCACGACGTCCACCTTTTCCGCAGCCGTGACATTATCTCTGATCAACAGTGCCACTCCCCCACCTCTTTTACCTCCCTCCCTGTCCTTCCTGAAACATCTAAAGCCCGGCACTTGAAGCAACCTTCCAGTCCCGGAGCCATCCAAGTCTCCGTAATGGCCACCACATCATAGCTCCAAGTATTGATCCAAGCTCTAAGCTCATCTGCTTTGTTCACAATATTCCTTGTATTAAAATAGACACATCTCAAACCTGTCTGAACACGTTCCTTCTCTATCACCTGCCTATCATACCTACTACTAGCTTTCTCTATTTGAGAGCCAGACACCTCTTCCCCAGTCTCTCCAGTTCGGATCCCACCCCCCAACAATTCTAGTTTAAACCTTCCTCAGTAGCCTTAGCAAACCCCGCTGCCAGGATATTGGTCCCCATGGGATGGCACGCAAACAAAGTTTTTCACTGTATCTTGGTACACATGTCAATAATAAACCAACATCATACCAAAGCAACCTTTGGGCAAAAATTAAAAATGTAACATAAGGGCAAAAGGAGAGGCAGCACCAGTAATGACAATCCTACATTACAACAGGGAGTAGTCTTCAAACATACTTTATTGGTTGCAAAGTGTGGTGACATTACGTGTAAAAGATGCAATAAAGACTGCAAGTCTCTCACTTATTTTTAAAAGTAATTGATTTAATGCTGTGACACAATGAATACCAGTTACCAAAGACACAAACTATAAAGCATCGAAGAGGCAGCACCTTAATACAGGCCAAGACAGCATTCACATCACACATCCCCTCTCTCCCTTTATTCTCACACTGTTGAAGTTGCAGTGGTTCTAATGCTAACTTATCAGAGCTGAAACTTCCGAACCTTGTCCAGGATGAAAGGATGGAGACCTCTTCTGCCATCAGTGCAAGGGACAGGATGAGCCAGCAATGACCCAGGCACAGGAAAGTCAAAATCAAAGTCAAGTTTATTGTCATACACACAAGTCCATGTGTGCACAGGTGCAATGAAAAACTTACTTGCAGCAGCATCACAGGCACAGAGCATCAGATAAGCAGCATTCACAAGAAAAACATAAATTAAAAATAAATTACACACAATTTACAAGAAAAAAACACAATTAGAACAACAAAAAGGTCCATTTTAGTGCAAAGTGATCAGAGTGGTCATTGTGTTGGAACACTTTGTGCTGACCTATATAATCCTACTCCACGATCAACCTAACCCTTCCCACCTACACAGCCCACAACCCTTCATTTTTCTTATATCCATGTGCCTATCTAAGAACCTTTTAAATGTTCTATTGTATCAGCCTCTACCACTACCCCCAGCAGTGCGTTCCAGGCACCCACCACTCTCTGTGTAAAAAACCTACCTCTGACATCTCCCCTAAACTTTCCTCCACTCACCTTAAACTGATGTCCTCTGGTATTGGCCATTGCGTCCCTGGGGAAAAGGTGCTGGCTGTCCACTTTATCTATGCCTCTCATAATTTTATACACCTCTATCAAGTCACCTCTCATACTGCGTCGCTCCAAAGAGAAAACCCTGAGCTCACTGAACCTTTCCTCCTAAGACATGTTCTCTAATCCAGGCAGCATCCTGGTCAATCTCCTCTGCACCCTCTCAGAAACTTCCACATCCTTCCCATAATGGGGCGATCAGAACTGAATGCAATACTCTTAGTGTGGTCCAACCAGATTTTATAGAGCTGCAAATTATCTCGTGGCTCTTGAACTCAGTCCCCTGACTAATGAAGGCCAGCACACCACATGCCTTCTTAAGCATCCTATCAACTTGCTCAGTAACTTTGAGGGAGCTATGGACTTGGACCAAGATCCCTCTGTTCCTCCACACTGCTAAGAATCCTGCCATTAACCTTGTACTCCACCTTCAAGTTCGACCTTCCAAAGTGCATCACTTCACACTCCTCCGGACTGAACTCCATCTGCCACTTCTCTGCCCAACTCTGCATCACGACAACCTTCTACGCTATCCACAACACCTCCAACCTCGAACCTACGTGTCATCTGCAAACTTACTAACCCAACCTTCCACTTCCTCATCCAAGTAATTTATAAAAATCACAAAGAGCAGGGTCCCAGAAAAGATCCTTGCGGAACACCACTAGTCACTGACCTCCAGGCTGAATACTTTCCACCTACTACCACCCTCTGCCAAGCCAATTCCGAATCCATGCAGCCAAATCTCCATGGATCCCATGCCTCATGACTTTCTGGATGAGTGTACTATGGGGAACCTTGACAAGTGCCTTACTAAAGTCCATATACACCACATCCACCGCTCTACCTTCATCAATTTGTTTATCACCTCCTCAAAAAACTCAATTAGGCTCATAAGGCATGACCTGCCCCTCACAAAGTCATATTGACTATCCCTAATAAGACTGTTTCTCCAAATGCTCGTAAATCCTGTCCCTAAGAATCCTCTCTAATAGTTTGCTCACCACGTAAGACTCACTGGTCTATAATTCCCAGGATTATCCCTATTACCTTACTTGAAAAACTGAACATTTGCCATCCTCCAATCCTCTGGTACCACTCTTGTGGCCAGGGAGGATGCAAAGATCATCGTTAACACCCCAGCAATCTCTTCCCTCGCCTCCCCTAGTAACCTAATGTTTTTCAGAAGCTCCAACACTACCTCTTTCTTAACCTCAACATGCTCCAGCACATTAGCCTGTTCTACACTGACCTCAAAGTCTCCCTCCCTGGTGAGCACTGAAGCAAAGTATTCATTGAGGACCTCCCCTACCTCCTCCAGGCACACGTTTTCTCCTTTATCCCCGAGCGGTGCTACCCTCACTCAAGTCATCCTGACGTACATGTAGAACGTCTTGGGATTTCCTTAATCCAACTCACCAAGGCCTTCTCATGTCCCCTTCAAGATCTCCTGTCCCTTCTTAAGTCCTTCCTGGCTACCTAATAATTCACAAAAGCCCTGTCTGATTTTTGCTTCCTAAACCTTAAGTATGCTTCCTTCTTCCTCTTGACTAAATGTTCCACCTCTCTTGTCAACCATTAACACTTCTAAAATTGGAGCCATTCAGGGGTGATCGCAAGTATCATTACTTCAGATAATGGGGAGTGGGAATCTGGAACTCTTTTTACCCCAAAAAGGTGCTGAAGTTGGGGGTCAATTCAAAGTAGCTAAACTATGATTAACTGGATTTTGCTGGTAGGGTTTTTAAGAGATAATGAAGCAGGTAAATGGAGTTAAGACAAAGATCAGTCTTGATCTGTCTGTGAAATAGAACAGGTTCAAGTGGCTAATGTGGCTTAGGTTCTGAAGCAAAGAGGTACTTTTGCTTATTATTTCTTATATAGGACCACAAGATATAAGACCAGAGTGAGGCTATTCAGCCCATCGAGTCTGCTCTGCCATTCAATCATGGCTGAATTTTTTAAACCCCATTCTCCTGCCTTCTCCCCATAACCCTTAACCTCCTTACCAATCAAGAACCTATCAATCTATGCCTTAAATACACCCAATGACTTGGCCTCCATAGCTTTCTGTGGCAACAAATTACACAGATTCACCACCCTCTGGCTGAAGAAATTCCTCATCTCAGTTCTAAAGGGATGTCCCTTTATTCTGAGGCTGTGCCCTCAGATCCTAGACTCTCCTACTAATGGAAACCTCCTCTCCATGTCCACTCTATCCAGACCTTTCAGTATTCGGTAGGTCTCTATGAGATACCCCACATCCTTCTGAACTCCATTTAGTACAGGCACAGAGACATCAAACGCTCCTCATAGGTTAAGCCTTTCATTCCCGGGATCATTCTTGTGAACCTCCTCTGGACCCTCTCCAGGGCTAACTCATCTTTCCTGAGATATGGGGCCCAAAATTGCTCACAATACTCCAAATGCAATCTGATCAACGTCTTATAAAGCTTCAGTAGTACATCCTTACTTTTATGTCTGGTCCTCTCGAAATGAATGCTAACATTGCATTTGCCTTCTTTACTCCAGACTCAACCTGCAAGTTAACGAGGGAATCCTGAACTAGGACTGCCAAGTCCCTTTGCACCTCTGATCTCTGAATTTTCTCCCGATTTAGAAAATAGTCTTCACTTTTATTCTTCCTACCAAAGTGCATGACCGTACACTTCCCTACGCTGTATTCCATCTGCCACTTCTTTGCCCATTCTCCCAACCTGTCCAAGTCCTTCTGGAGACTCCCTGACTCTGTGACACGACCTGTTCCTCCATCTTGGTATCGTCTGCAAACTTTACCACAATGCCAACAGTTCCTTCATCCAGTTCAGTGCAAGGCCATAATGAGGTGTAATTAATTGGATTTTGATGGAGTGGGATTTTAAGAGATACCAAAACTCCAAGACAAAGATCAGTCTTGATCTATCTGTGCCATGGAACAGGTTTAAGGAGATAATGTGGCTTGGTTTCTGAAGCAAAGAGGTATTTTTGCTTATTATTTCTTATATGTGTCATAAATAGTGATACGCTTTATTCAAACAAAGGGTTGCCAGCAAACATAGAAGTCGGGGGCCAATAACTGAATGCCATATTCCCACAGCTGTGGTGTGAGGATGGGGTGTGGGTAGGGGGAGGTAGAGGGACTCCAATGGCCAATTAGTGGAATAATTACTCAGCTAATCTCTCTGCGTGGTTTTTTGGCATGGGGTGGGTGGGGAGGGGGAGCACAGTAAGACTTGGTTGTTATAGATACTTGCAATGAATATCAGCTTGGCTCAGTTGGCAGTATTTTGGCTCAGTCAGAGAGGTTCGTGGATTCGAGTCCCACAATAGAAATTTAAGCGTATTATACAGGCTAGCATTTCCACCCAGAATGCTGCACCGTTGGGGAGGTTTCTCTACAGAGTCAATTTAAAGCTGATGGACAAATCTTAGACACATTTTTGGTTGGAACATGGAGTATATATTGAGTCGTAGAGTCATACAGAACGGAAACAGGCCCTTCAGCTCAACTAGGCCATGCTGACAAAGATGCCCATCGAAGCTAGTCCCATTTGCCCGTGTTTGGCCCATATCCCTCTGAACCTTTCCTATCCAAGTGTCTTTTAAATGTTGTTAATGTACCTGGCTCAACCACTTCCTCTGGCAGCTCGTCCCACATACAGACCACTGTCTGTGTGAAGAAGTTTCCCCTCAGATCCCTTTTAAATCTTTCCCCTCTCACCTTAAACCTATGCTTTCTAGTTTTTGATTCTTTTTCCCTGGGAAAAAGACTAAGTACATTCACCCTATCTATGCCCCTCATGATTTTACACAACTCTATAAGGTTACCCCTCAGTCTCCTACGTTCCAAGTCCCAGCCTGTCCAACCTCTCCCTATAACTCAGTCCCTCAAGTCCTGGCAACATTCTCGTAAATCTTCTTTGCACTTTTTCTAGTGTAATGACGTCTTCCCTATAACAGCATAACCAAAACTGTACACAATACTCCAGGTGCGGCCTCACCAACGTCTCGTACAACGGTAGGCACGGTACGGTAGGCATAGTAGGTACAGTAGGCACGGTAGTGTAGTGGTTAACGTAATGCTATTACAGCGCCAGAGACCCGGGTTCAATTCCGGACACTCTTTGTAAGGAACTTGTATGTTCTCCCCGTGTCTGCGTGGGTTTCCTCCGGGTGCTCCGGTTTCCTCCCACATTCCAAAAGGAAGTTGTGGGCATGTTATGTTGGCACCGGAAGCGTGGTGACACTTGTGGGCTGCCCCCAGAACACACTACACAAAAGATGCATTTCACTGTGTGTTTCGATGTACATGTGACTAATAAAGATATCTTATCTTTAAAAAAACTGCAACATAATGTCCCAATTCTTATACTCAATGCCCTGACTGATGGATTGAACGCCATTTGCCATTCCTTGGCCCACTTACCCAGCTGATCAAGATCCCCCTGTAATACTTGGCCACAGAGAATGGTTGAATTAGACATCCAAGGGATAATGGTGTTGGGTTATAGTGCGAGGGCAAGGGAATTGGTTTTCGATTGCAATGGTGAAGACGGACAGCTTCTACGATTTACCAGGATGTTGCCTGGACTTGGGGGCCTGAGTTACAAGGAGTGGTTGTGTAGACTAGGACTTTATTCCCTGGACCGTTGGAGATTGAGGGGTCACCTGATAGATCATGAGGGGCATTAGACAGGGTGAAAGCACGTCATCTTTTTCCCCAGGGAGGGGGTGCTAAAAACAAGAGGGCATAGGTTTAAGATCAGAGGTAAGAGATTTAAAAGGGGCATCAGGGGCAGCTTCTTCACGCAAAGAGTGGTGCGTATTTGGAATGAGCTGCCAGAAAGTGTGGTTGAGGCGGGCACATTAGCAATGTTCAAAAGCCATTGGATAAGTACATGGATTGGAGAGGTTTAGAGGGCTTTGGGCCAAACACGGGCAGATGGGACTAACTCGCTGGGCAACACGGTCAGCATGGACCAGTTGGGCCAAAGGGCCTGTTTCTGTGCTGTAAGACTATGATTCTATAACGAGACCAGGGCTGATGAGGGGAGACGCTCCCTAGAGTCACACAGCATGGAAGCAGGCCCTTCAGCCCACCAAGTCCGCACCAAGCGGTTAGCGTAACGCTATTACAGCGCCAGCGACCTCGGTTCAATTCCGGCCACTGTCCGTGGGGAGCTTGTACGTTCTCCCCGTGTCTGCGTGGGTTTCCTCCGGGTGCTCCGGTTTCCTCCCACATTCCAAAGACGTACAGGTTAGGAAGTTGTGGGCACGCTATGTTGGCGCCGGAAGCGCGGCGACACTTGCGGGCCGCCCCCAGAGTTAGGAAATTAGATGATAAAAATAAAAGAAATTTGCAGATGCTGGAAATCTGAAATATAAACAGAAAATACTGGAAACACTCAGCAGGTCAGGCAGCATCTGTGGAGAGAGCAAAACAGTTAATGTTTCAGGTGGAAGACCCTTCACTAGGCATTGGAAACCCTTCTGATAAGCGCCGTGGACCTGAAACGTTAATTCTGCTTCCCTTTTCCACAAACGCTGCCTGATCAGTTGTAGGATATTAAATGGAACAACGAGGAGATTTCATGACTTCATGGCTGTTGAACATCACCTACAAAGACACCCTGATACACTGATATTTTCAAGTGATGAGGCAAGTCATCTATCAGAACAGTATAGCAAAGGAAAAGGGACTTCAGCCCATGATGTCTGTGCCAATCATGATGTGAAAAGAAACTAATCCCATCTGCCTGCACGTGGTCCATATCCCTCCATTCCCTTCCTGTTCATGTCCACCACCACCCCTGGCAGTGCATTCCAGGGACCCACCACTCTCTGTGTAAATAAACTTGCCCCAAATATCTTCGTTAAACTTCCCCTCTCTGACCTTAAATACATGTCCTCTAGTATTTGATATTTCCACCCTGGGAAAGAGACTCTGATGGTCTACCCCTACCCCTGCCTTCATAATTTTATAAACTTCTATCAGGTCTCCCCTCAGCCTCTGTCGCTCCAGAGAAAACAACCCAAGTTTGTCTAACCTCTCCTTATAGCTCATACTCTCTAACCCAGGCAGCACCCTGGTGAAGGTCCTCTGCACCCAATCACTGCTCCAGAATGCTGACCTCCTTCTGCAGTGTAATGTTTTTAGTCCGAGTACTGAAGAGCATTCCTTCCATTTCTCCAGCCTGATGAATTTTCATTTGGTGTTTTTTTTAATGCTGGTGGTGTTGAGTTGGGTTTGGCTTCCTGTGTCAGCAGTGAGATTCTGGAGGAAGGTTCCTACTTGATTTCTGGGCACACTGATATTAACTTGCACAAAAATGCTCTCGCTAGCTGTCGTGAGGACAGACACCTGCGGAGCAGTGGCTGTTGTAGTGCTGAAACAACTCTCGTTTTTTTGTGACTCATTAGGTACTGACTTGATTAACCTTTAATGTACTGTCTGCTCACTGCTGTGTTGACGGCTTGCAGAGTACTGAAAACAAACTGAATTAAAGAAACAAAACCCACTGCTTTGCGCCTGGATCCGACTTGGTGACGGCTTTGCGTTTTTTTTTACAGATTTTCTTTCCTCCTCTCCAGACGGTGTTGGCTCCTTGCTGGGGTACAGTTCCACTGATGCCAAGTCCTCTCAGCTGCCTCACCAGCAAACCATTCCTTACACATGGAAAAAATTTATATAGCACCTTTCGCAACCTTGGAATTTAAGGGAAAACTAGATATTTGAGGGTGTAACGATTAGAAGCTGTTGGCGAAGGGAGGATAAGAAGAGGTTTTTATTAAAAATGATTTCATTTTTCAGAATGTGGGCATCAGTGACAAGGCCAGCATTTATTAACCACCCCTAATTGCCCTTGAACTGAATACTGTACTGGTCACTCATTAACCTATCAACTAGATAACTGAGTCTACAGCAACCCTGGCCTCACCCTAACGCAGATATCCCCTTTGTCCTAACCGTCCCTCCCCTGCGTTCTCTGCTGCTTAATACGAACTTCCTATCTCCTTCCAGCTTTGACAAGTGGTTTCCAGCCCAAAATGTTAACTCTGTTTCGCTGTCCACAGATGATGCTCGATCAGCATTTTCTGTGTTTTTTCTCAGGTTTCCCCCAATTGACGTTTTTTTAATCTTCATTTTCATTTACTAGGCTAGTTCATAGTACGTTTAAGAGCCAACCACATTGAAGGGTCTGGAGTCACGTATAAGCCAAATCGTGTAAGATGAACATAGAACAGTACAGCACAAACAGGCCCTTCGGCCCACAATGTTGTGCTGACATAGCTAATCCTTCCTACCTACAGAATACCCATATCCCTCCATTTTCCTCTCATTCATGTGCCCATCCAAGCCCCTCTTAAAAGCCCCCAGTGAATTTGCCTCCATTCCAGGCATCCATCACTCTCTGAGTAAAAAACACCCCTCACGTCTCTTCTGAACCTACCCCTTCTCACCTTAAATGCATGCCCTCTGGTATTGGATTGCTCAATAATGGGAAAAAGATATTGCTTGTCCACCCTATCTATGCCCCTCATCATTTTATACACCTCCAACAGATCTCCCCTCAGCCTCTGCCGCTCCAGAGAAAAGAGCCCAAGTTTGTCCAGCCGCTCCTGATAGCATCTGTGTAAGGATGACAGATTTCCTCCTCTGAAGAACTCTAGTGAATCAGATAGGGTTTAAATGTTATCCAATAACATTATTATTGACTTTTCTTTTAATTCCAATTAAAAGAAACAAAACCAATTTAAATTTAGAGTGTCAATTTAAATTTTACAATTAGAATATAGGACAGTACAGCACAGGAACAGGCCCTTCAGCCCACGATTTTCTGCGTTGAATTAAATGGAATCCCTTCGCTTGGACATGATCCATATCACTCCATTCCCTGCATATTCATGTGTCTACGAGCCTCTTAAATGCCACTATCGTTTGCATTGGTGGGACTGAGAACTCTGGGTTGTTCGTCCAGGCTTTAGGATTACCTGATTGATAATTTAAGTGCAGTGGCAGTGACTGCAGCATTCAAAGTAATAAATAGTTGTGTTGACAAATTACTTGCTTCTGTACTGGAGGCCCTGCACTATAGAGAGTGCAGATACTGTAGCCACATTTCACACAGGGGGCCCCACAAACAGCAGTGAGGTAAATAACCAGAGCTCTGTTTTAGTGGTGAAGGAGGGACAAACTTTGGCCATGAAGCTGGTAAAAACTCTGCTGGTTTTCCTTGAAACAGTGACTTGGGATTTTTCATCTCCAATTGAGATGGTAATTAGGGTACCTGCATTAGACAGTATTTCATCCAAAACACTGCACCCCTCACACTCCAATGCTCTCTAAATGTGACGCTGGAGAACAATGTTGTGATCTGATTCAAAGGCAGGCAGTGGGGGAAATCAGGAGGGATGTTGGGGAGCAGCAGAATAAGCCCCAGCCACAAAATGAAAAAAAACTAAAGAGAAAAGCTGACCATTGCCTGAGCCAGTTCCCAGCTTAGCAAATCTCAAACCTGTTAAAAGCCAAGAATTTCTGAATGCCCTTGATACTCAGAAACATTAATCAATGATTACATATCAAGGAAACAATGCAAACAATAACACTAATTGGAAGTTTAATAAAATAAATGAATTACTTAACATTTCTTCCACTGCTGAACTCTTGTATATCCTTTCACTGATCTACAACCAGTGGTCTTGCCTTCTGCTGCTTTGGACCTGGATTCTGGAATTCCTTGCTGAACTTCCCTGTCTTTTACTCCACTGATATGTGCAGATATTATATCTGTCTATGTGTTTAGTTACCGAATGTATATGCATCAGTCATAGAGTCATACAGCAGGGAAACAGGTCCTTCGGCCCAACTTGTCCATGCCGATCAATGTGCTGTCCTGAGCTAGTCCCACTTGCCTGCATTTGGCCCATATCCCTCTAAACCTTTCCTATCCATGTACCTCTTTCTAAACGTCCTTTAGATTTAGTTTAGATATCTTTATTAGTCACATGTACATCGAAACACACAGCAAAGTACATCTTTTTGTGTAGTGTTCTGGGGGCAGCCCGCAAGTGTCGCCATGTTTCCGGAGCCAACATAGCATGCCCACAACTTCCTAACCCGTACGTCTTTGGAATGTGGGAGGAAACCAGAGCACCCGGAGGAAACCCATGCAGACACGGGGAGAACGTACAAACTCCTTACAGACAGTGGCCGAATTTGAACCCGGGTTGCTGGCACTGTAATAGTGTTATGTTAACTGCTACACTACTGTGCCTGCCCTAGAGACACTGTATAGGTGTTATCTTTTCATATTGCTCCTATGAAGTGCCTCAAGATGTTCCACTACATTAAACGGAAACTAGATTATAAATGGAAATTGTTGGTGTTGGGATTAGCTGGAACATCACTCCAGAAGCTCAGTACCTGAGTGCCAACATATAGTAAGATCCAACACTGAGACCTGGATCGATGAGTGGCAGGCAATATTAGAACCTCACACAAGGATTAGTGCTGATGAGTACTGGATGGTTGGCATGGACATGATGGGCTTGTTTCCATGCTGCATGACTTCATGACTGTTTCTAAGTGGGGGGACAATTATTTCCAGACCTGGGCACTGAATCAGGGTGTGGGTAAAGGCATCTGTAAAATTAGAGCCAGGGCATAACTTGCCTGTGTTAAATGACACCCACAGTTCAAGAATGAACAAAACACAAAACCTTTCCAATGCACACACTCAAAATACCAGGAGTTTCCTTCACTGTCCTGTCCTCTATTCGGCCAGAGAGTACAGTTTGAGGGAACCAGCCTGAATCACTTGATGTAAGTACTTATGCAGAGTTGCATGAAACAGTTTCCCAGCCAATTCCTTCTGAGCTTTCCCACACTTCCACCACTATCTGGGGCTGCTAAGTGAACCTTGGTTATACTCTCTGGGGCTGGAAGGGTTTGAATGGCTGACACCTAGATTTCAGAATCAGAATTATCATCTCTGACTTACATGATGTGAAGTTCGTTGTTTTGCAGCAGCAGTACAGTGCAAAGACATGAAATTACTATAAATTTCAAAAATAAATAAATAGTACAATAAAAAAGGAATAATGAGGTAGTGTTCATGGGTTCTTGGACCGTTCAGAAATCTGATGGCGGAGGGGAAGAAGCTGTTCCTGAATCCAGCCTTGGTGGATAATCTGACCAATTAATGCAGCTGCCAATACAGATCTCCTGGATATTATTGTTGAATCTACTGAGTCCTTCAGTTATAAAGTCATGCAGCACGGAAACAGGTCCCTTGGCCCAACGAGTCCGCACCGATCAAACTCCCATTTACACTGATCTGTTTCATTCCCCTCACATTCCCATCAACTTCAGTCAGATTCTAACACTCGCCTACACTCTAGGGGACACTTACAGTGGCCAATTAACCCAGCAACCTGCTGGCAGAAATCCTAACCATAATACTTAAGGATACCTGGGATCTAGACCAGGATCGTGTTTGGGGTGAGGACAGGGTTGGGATGGCAGTTCTAAGGCTAATTCACTGCAATGAAGGCAGACAGAGGGAAATATGAACCGAAAGTTCCCAGACTCTTGCTCAGGAACACAAACGCACAACGGACATTCTCATTTGCTATGCATGCACACAGCCATATGCACTGACATATATATACAAATAAGCACATGATTTCTCACGGTTGCTAATACATGCACTCACACAAACATTACTGCCAAACACTGGCAATATAAAGCTGCGAATGTTGGAGATCTGAACTATAAACATGAAGTGCTGACACAATACTGCAGGGTTGTCAAAAGAGAAAGGACTGAGCACATTTCTCTCTGATTCTGAGTTCATTGAAGCACACCAAGGATGTACTGGCCCCGGAGAGGGCAAGCACAGCTTTATCAGTATTATAAGAAATAGGAGCCAAACATTGTAAGAAATAGAAATGATAAGAAATTCAGCCCTCTAGTATTTGAGCATGTTCTACCTTGGTTCTGAAATAAAACCAGAAAGTGCTGAAATAGTCAACAGGTCAGGAAACATTGTACAGAAAAACAGACAGTTAATTTTTTAGGTCAAGGAGCCTTGCTCGGACTAGAACATCGAATATAGAGCACAGGAATAGAGCCTTCGACCCACCATGTCTGTGCCGAGCATGGTGCCAAGTTAAACTAATCTCTGCTGCCTGCACATGATCCATATCCCTCCATTCCCTGCATATTCATGTGCCTATCAACAGCCTCTTAAACACCGCTATCGGATCTGCCTCCACCACTATCCCGGCAGCGTGTTCCAGACACCCACTACTCTTTGTGTAAAAAAATTGCCTCGCAGATCTCCTTTAACTTTTCCCCCTCTCACCTTAAAGCTATGCCCTCTAGTATTTTGACATTGCTACCCTGGGAAAAAGTTTCTGGCTGTCTACCCTATCTATGCCTCTCATAGAACATTGAACACAGAACAGTATAGCACCAGAACAGGCCCTTTGGCCCACGATGTTGTGCTGAACTAATTAAACTAATAATTTAAATGCCTGACTAAACTAATCCCTTCTGCCTACACAATGTCCATATCCCTCTGCACATGAGATAATTTTATTTTATAATTTTATAAATTATAAACTTTCATAATTTCATAATTTTATGGACTTCTATCAGGTCTCCCCTCAGCCTCTGACACTCCAGAAAAACAACCTAAGTTTGTCCAACCTCTTCTTATAGCTCATAGCCTCTACTCCAGGCAGCATCCTGGTGAACCTCTCCTGCACCTTGGAGAAGTGAGAAAACAAGTTGCAGAAAGGGGGAGGGTTAGGGGGGACATAGGGAATGTCTGTGAGAGGGTGAAGGCCATGGTTATCTGGGTGACACAATGTTTTCAGAGCTATCTGGATAATAGAGTTAAAAAAAAAGCAAAAGACCATGCAAGAACTGCAAAATGCAGAAAGTAATTGCAGAAAAATAAAAGATAATGCTGGAAATACCCAGCAAATCAGGCAGCATTTGTGGAGAGAAAAACTGAGTTAAGAAGGATTCAGCATGACATCCCGACTCTTAAACTAAATGCCTCTGGACGCTTGCCTTCATAGGCTAAGGCATTGAGTATAAGAGTTGGGACGTCATGTCGCAGATGTACGAAACATTGGTGAGGCTGAACTTGAAGTATTGTGGACAGTCCTGGTCTCCACGTTACAGGAAGGATGTGGTAGCATTAGAGAGAGCTCAGAAGAGATTCACCAGGACGGAATGGAGGGGCTGTACAGATGTCCTCTATGTTACCGGGATTGGGGGGAGTGAGGTGTTGCTTTCCTGGAAAACAGTCCGTATCACGATTTTCCATAACATGAAATCATGTTATCTACACATGCGTCAAGAAATGCGAGTTGAAAGAAAATAAATTTTGTGTTTATTCACTTTTTTTCCACAAACTCTGTGAGAGCAAGATTTTATTTTGTACCGCAAATTTTTGGATAGTGATTTGTGAATTCGGTAAGGGTGCATTTCTGTTATCCGTGCGGCTGTAATGCGAGACTTTCTGCTCATATTGACACCAATCCTACATTAATCCCATTTCTTATTCTCCTCACATTTTCATCCACCACTCACCTACACATCAAAGGCAAATCACAGTGGCTAATTAACCTATCTCATCTGCACGTTTTTGGGATGTGGGTGGAAACCGGAGCACCCTGCGGAAACCTACATGGTCACAGGGAGAATGTTTGAAGCACCTGAGGTCAGGACTGAGACTGTGTGTCTGGTGCTGTGAGGCAGAGTCTCTACTAAAGTCAAAGTCGAAGCTCAGTTCATTGTCATGTGCACAAGTGCAATGAAAACCTTACTTGCAGCAGCGTCACAGGCACATAGCATCAGATAAGCAGCATTCACAAGAAAAATAAATTAAACATAAATTATACACAATTTTTACAAGAAAGAACACAATTAGAGCAAAAAAAACAAAGTCTGTTTTAGTGCAATGTGGTCAAACTGGTCATAGTCTTGCTACACTGAGGTAGTGATTGGGGTTGTGCCGGTTGGTTCAAGAACTGAATGGTTGAAGGGAAGTAGCTGTTCTTGAACCTGGTGGTGTGGGACTTCAGGCTTCTGTACCTCCTGCCCGATGGTAGCTGCGAGAAGGTGGCATGGCCCGGATGGTGCGGATCTTCGATGATGGATGTTGCTTTCTTGAGCCTGTAAATACTACTGACAGTGGGGAGGGATGTGCCTGTGATATGCTATTGTGCCGCCCTTCCTGCATTCAAACTTTTGCTCTCACTTGTAACCATCCACTCTAAGTGCTTCCTGTGATCGTTTAGGCAATGGGCTGATTAACAAATGAGTGAGTGACATTCGAAAATACCTCACTAGCACCTGTCAGGAACATCGAAACGAGCTTCGCAAAACTGCTGCAGACATTTTCACTACAAAGGTTAAAAGCAGTTGGCCCTTTTGCGCAGAATAAGATCTTATTGGGCTGTGCCAGAGCAGCTTATACACACGGGTCTCTGCAATAGGGGGAGTAAGAAACAAAGTATGGATCCAGAGTGCTTTCAGCTGCTGAGACCAAAGTACCAAAGATCAATGAGTAGAAGGTTAGTGTTTGGAATAAAGTCACAACACCAAATCAGAGCAATCAGGGAGAATACTAAACACTCCCCATATGAAAAACTGGAAGTAATTTTCTTTTTCCTCAGTTATCATTGAAGGATTGAAGAAGGAACTTGGAACAAACAAGAGGCATTTTCCCTGCAGTTTTTCTTTCCATATACTTCATTCAGTCTACCTCTCTGCAGTTCATCCGTGCTCTGTCCAGCCCCTCTAAGGCATCATTAGGGAGCTGGCCATGTGCCAACTCCAGCAATACCCCTGCACATTCCTTTTCACACCTTTCCCGATGAGGGGAGAGAAGTGATTAGCAGTGACAAACAAGGCATCTGCTTCCCTATCAGCAGTGTCTCTCGCTCCAAAGCCTGACAATGCCTCCAGCTCCACAGGTCCTCGCTGGCTTCCTACACTAGCCCCAGCTGGGACCAAAGAACCATTTGTTCATCACCCAGCCTGTATTACAGAAAGAAAAATAAGAAATGCTACCCCTCAAGAATTGGCGGCATTATCATAGACTAAGTGAATCAGTAATGATGGAATAAGGTTATAATATGGGTGAGTAGTGCAAATAATTTGCTTCTGCTACACATAGGATTCCCGACACAGGATGGGTCAGATTTCTGCATTTGGAACACCGAGATTATAGAGTCATAGAGTACCACAGCACAGAAATATTATACTCTATATATACCCTATTAGGGTTATATTAAATTATATTATACCCTGATTATACCAAGACAAGACAAGGTTTCTTTATTAGTCACATGTGCATCGAAACACACAGTGAAATACACCTTTTGTGTCAAGTGTTCTGGGGGCAGCCCGCAAGTGTTGCCACGCTTCCAGCGCCAACATAGCATGTCCACAGCTTCCTAACCCGTACATCTTTGGAATGTGGGAGGAAACTGGAGAACCTGGAGGAAACCCACACAGACACGGGGAGAACGTACAAACTCCTTACAGTCAGTGGCCGGAATTGAACCCGGGTCACTGGTGCTGTAATAGCGTTACACTAACCGCTACACTACCGTGCCTGCCCAGGTGACGGATGCGGAGACTTACAATAATTCTGTGCAGGTAGACAACAATATCTTTCATTTATATAGCAGCTCTGACATCGCAAAATAGAACATTGTTGGATAAAAAAGTTGACAATTCACAGGAATGTTGTCAGACAAGAGCTACGTGCAGGCAATCAAGGTAAAGGAGGTGGGTTCTGAGGGGCATGTTAAAGAAGAAATAGAGGCAAATGTTGACCTTGTAGGTGAAGGCCAATTGTGGAGTGATTAAATTTGGGGATGATCAAGATGTACAATCTCAAAGGGCTCTAGGGCTGAAGGAATAGTAGGAGTGAGGCAATATAGGGATCCAAAAACATGAGAATTTAAAATAGCAGGTCAATAAGCACATAAACTTGATATCTTCCAAATACCTGCTGCCTTTTTCCTTACCCCTGCCAGATCCCTCCAATGGACTCTGTCTACACTCCTCGCTTACTCGGTAAAGCAGCCAACATATTCAAAGACCCAAAAGCCTGAAAGCACGTACCACCACGCTCAGGGACAGAGACAATAATAAACCAATTCCAATTCCAATCCCTTTCATCCATCATCCAAGTTTATGGAGGGTGGAATAAGGGAGACTAGCCAGAATTGCATTGGAATAGTCCATTCAAGGTCAACGCTGTGTGTCCAATGTTGCAAATGCACCTCTGGCTTTCTGCTGGTGAGCCTTCTGGAACTGCTGTGTAGTACAGGTGAGCAGTGTGGAAGTCAAGTCATATGTACAAGTACAGTGAGGTATGGGTACCATGACAATCTGGCTTGCAGCAGCATCACAGGCACGTAAAAGGACTCCGTTTCCATGTCAGGATGTTGACTATGCTAGGTGTTAATGTGCAAGTGGTGGTGTTCCCTTCCCACCACACTCCTGCAAACCCAGTTCTGGCTGTGTGTGAACAGTCAGGTCACAGAATCAGTGCCAGAACTCTTTCCCTCACTTGAAGCTCCCTACTTGTACCATGTGCCTGGTGAATTCACAATGGATCCATGAACCCTTTTCCACTGTTAAACTCCTAAAGCAACCTTGTAGAAATTTTCCTTGACCATCATGACCAATTAATTTAGAGTGATGAGAAGGAGCTGCAGTAAAATTAAAGTTGGTGGAAATCAGAGGAAAAAAATTTTGAAGCCATACTTAGATTAATGAAGATGATGTTTGCTGGGGACCAATCGTCACAACCACACAATACTGATAGAGAAAACCCTTAGTTCAGGATCCAACCATGTTCGACTGTTTATTCAATGAGCATCAGTCAGCCAACTGGAAGAACATTTACTGATGATTCCACTGTATTCTGTTTACAACTCGATAAACACAGAACATAGAACAGTACAGGACAGGAACAGGCCCTTCAGCCCATGATGTTGTGCCAAACTAAACTAATCCCTTCTGCCTACATAATGTCCATATCCCTCCATTCTCTGCACATCCATGTGCCTATCTAAGAGCCTCTTATGCGCCTCTATCATATTTGCCTCCACCACCACCCCTGGCAGCACATTCTAGGCACCCACCACTCTCTGTGTAAAAAAACTTGCCCCTCACATCTCCTTTGAACTTACCCCCTCTCATCTTAAATGCACATCCTCTAGTATTAAAGATTTCGACCCTGGGATAAACATATTGACTGTCTACTCAATTTGTGCCTCTCATAATCTTATAAAGAAGCAGTCTGGATGCAGCAAGGCTTAGATTACATTCAGTCTGATCAGAGGCAAGCAGCATTGGCACAGTGGTGCGGCAGTTAGCGCTGGTGCAGGGGTCTGTGATCCTGTTCTTAAGTGCTGTCTGCGTGGAGCCTGCAAATTCTCCCTGTGACCATGTGGTTTCCACCAGATGCTTCAGTTGGCTTCTACACCCCAAAGACATGCTGGTGTAGATGATAAAAGATTTAAATAAGGAGGTTGATGGGCACATGGCAGAGAATAAGATGCAGGGAAGTAAGAAGGGGGAAATGGGACTGAAGGGATTATTCTGTTAGTAGTCTGCATGAACCCAATGGTTGAATGGTGGATCTGTGCTGTAATAAGTAAGTGTACAACTGCCAGGCATTGACCATCTTCACATGAGCCTCTAATCATCTCTCCTTGATATTCAAAGGCATGACCAGAACAAATCCTCCACCATCAACATCCTGTAATTACTTCAAACTTAATGAGACAAGTCACATAAATATTGTCCTCATAACCGTTGGTCAGATGTGAGCAATTCACCATCTAAGAGGCAAAGGCCATCAATGTGATGGAATACACTCTAGTTGTCTGGATGAATACAGCTCCAAACTCGAGAATCTCAACACCATGCAGGACAAAGCCAACTGTCAGTCACCTTAAACACCAGCACAGAGGCTGCAGTTGTATTATCTGCAAGATGAACAATAGCGACTTGAGCCAAACACAGAAGGAAAATAGGTGAATGGGAACACCACCACTTTCAAATTCCCATCCAACACAGTCAACATCCTGACATGGAAGTCCAACACTGATGCTGAGACTAACCCTGGAACTCCATTCCCAACAGCACTGTGGGAGTATCTTCATTACACCCGAACAAATTGGTTCAAGGAGGAAGTTTATCCTCACCTTCTCAAGCACCATTGGGATGAGCAATAAACGTTGGCCTTACCATAGGACTCCCATGTTCCAGGAATGAATGAATACAAAACAAAATCGAGGAGTGCCTTCCATCATATTCCAGTTATATCCATGTGACTGGAATGGTGATGGAATTCACTCTTCTCTGGACCCATGAAGTTAGATCATTTATGGGGAATAAAACCCTGTGGATTACACTAGCCTCCCTCACCTGATGAATGAGTTCTCCTTGTTATGAAGCCTGAAGAAGCATTGTGTGGAAAGAGCTCAGTAAGTATTCCGGGCATCACCAAGACTGGTCCAGTAGCATCACAACTATTGATGAAACTACGCCTGTGAGAGCAGCCAAGCAGCCAACACAGAGGAAAAACTACTTGACCTTGTAGTCACTGATCAACCACTGGCAGTAATGGTCAGTATGACCACTGCACAGCCATGGAGATGGAAGTCCTGTTTTCACATCGAGGACTTGCTCCATTGCCTTTTGTGTCACTACTACTGTGTTAAATAGGAGAGATTCAGAACAGATCCAGCTGCTCAAAACTGGACAACCAAGAGCATTGTTTTTATTTATTTTTTGGGATCTTGGCATCACTGGGAAAGCCAGCATTAATTTTCCATCCTAATCACCCTTTGAAAAAGAGGGGGTGAGAAAGCTACAACTGAGTGGCTTGCTAGATCATTGAGAGTCAACCACATTTGTGCAATCTGGAGTCACAGGTCGGCCAGAAGAAGTGAGGCTGGCAAATTCCCACCCACGAAGTGAACCAGATGGAATTTTACAATCTGGTAGGTTTTGTGGTCATTGTTACTAAAACTTATTATCAGGCTCCCATCGATCACATGAAATTAAATTCCACTGCTGCTGTGGTGGGATCTGAACTCTGGGCTGTGTTATGGACTCAGTGAAAGTCCCTTTAAGATAGAGAGTCCCTTCTCTCTCTCTCTTTCTTCTTCTGACTTCTTCAACAACGTCATTACGTCCTTTATCTTCTATTGACGTAAGCACGCCCCACACACACATAAACACACACTCTCTATCTTAAAGGGACTTTCACTGAGTCCATAACAGCTGTTAGTCCACACCTCCGGGTTATGAGACCAGTAACTTAACTGCTGTTCCACCCCTAGTACTTGTTCAAGCAGGAAAGATAAATTGGTAAATTGGTTCATTATTGTCACATGTACTGAGGTACAGTGAAAAACTTTGTTTTCCATGCCATCCACACAGTTCATTTCATCACATCAGTAGAACGAGGTAGAATGTGAAGTCAAGAGTCCTTCTTATCGTACTAGGGGACCGTTCAATAGTCTTATAACAGCAGGACAGAAGCTGTCCTTGAGCCTGGTGGTATGTGCTTTAAGACTTTTGTATCTTCTGCCCAATGGGAGAGGGGAGAAGAGAGAATGTCCGGGGTGGGTGGGGTCTTTGATTATGCTGGCTGTTTTTTACAGAGGCAGCGAGAAGTGTAGAAAGAGTCCATGGAGGGGATGCTGGTGTCCGTGATGTGCTGAGCTGTGTCCACAACTCTCGGCAGTTTCTTGTGGTCCCGGGCAGAGCAGCTGCCGTACCAAGCCGTGATACATCCGGATAGGATGCTTTCTATGGTGCACTGATAAAATTGGTGAGTGTCAAAGGGGACATGCTGAATTTCTTTATCATCCTGAGGAGGTAGAGAGGCTGATGCACTGGCCACAAACATTCTGGGCAAGTACTAGTAATAATTGTAAAGTGAATGAGAGTGAAGCAATGATCATAAATATTACTGTGACTAATAAAGATATCTTATTAGGTGTAATTAAATAATTAAAGTGAAGTAACTTAATTAACCAAACCTGCAGATGAAGAAATGCATGAATTAGAGATCAGAGCTTAAGGATAGATTATTGCCTGTGGCTCAAAATGTTGTTCTTTATACAACTACACAGAACATGAGGAAAAGATTGAATGAATTGGACATGACCGTCATTTCTGAGGCAAGGCTATAAGATGTCAGGAGTGGGAGAAATGGAGGGGAGTAATGTTAATGCAGGGTTTCGACCCGAAACATCGACGATTCCTTTCCCTCCACAGACGCTGCTCGACCCGAGTTCTTCCACATTCCAGTGTCTGCAGCCTCTTGTCTTAATGTTAAATACTGATGCATTTGATGAACAGAGTGGATATAATGAGGGGCAAACAGGAAGACGGATGCTTTCTGAGTCAAATTAAGAAATGTTGAAGGATTTAAAATTGTAGTGGGAGCAGTGTGAACTGGCAGAATTGATAAATGTAGAAATTAATCAAAGATGTAGCAAAAGCACAGTGATTTTAAGATAAGACATCTTATCTCTTTAAGATCTCTTTATTAGTCACATGTACATCAAAACACACAGTGAAATGCATTTTTTTGTGTAGAGTGTTCTGGTTTGGAGAGTATGGATTATGAGGAGAGACTAAGGGAGCTAGGGCTTTACTCATTGGAGTGAAGGAGGATGAGGGGAGACATGATAGAGGTGTACAAAATATTAAGAGGAATAGATAGAGTGGACAGCCAGCGCCTCTTTCCCAGGGCACCAATGCTCAATACAAGAGGGCATGGCTTTAAAGTAATGAGTGGGAAGTTCAAGGGAGATATCAGAGGGAGGTTTTTTACCCAGAGAATGGTTGGTGCATGGAATGCGCTGCCTGGGGTAGTGGTGGAGGCAGGTATGTTGGTCAAGTTCAAGAGATTGTTAGATAAGCATATGGAGGAATTTAAAGTTGGGGGATATGTGGGAGGAAGGGGTTAGATAGTCTTAGGTGTGGTTTAAAGGTCGACACAACATGGTGGGCCGAAGGGTCTGTATTGTACTGTATAGTTCTGTGGTTCTACGCTTCTATGGCTACCTGCAAGTGTCGCCACGCTTCCGGCGCCAACATAGCATGCCCACAACTTCCTAACCTTTACGTCTTTGGAATGTGGGAGGGAACCGGAGCACCCGGAGGAAACCCACGCAGACACAGGGAGAACGTACAAACTCCTTACAGACAGTGGCCGGAATGTTGGGACAAGTAAACAGTTGATGCCCAAATGAATTTCTGAAGCTGGTTCAGATTAGTTTTCTGCAACAATATATCCTGAAAGCAAAAGGGAGCAGATCAGATAAGACTTAGTATTGAGTAAACCACTATATTTAGTTAACAGCCAAATAGGAGATGTTCAAAAAAGAACTTAATGGGATGCAGAACTGCTTTACGCCACTTAACAAGCAAGAAGTCATGAACTGCTAAGATAAAAGACAATAACCTACTGACGGTAGTGTACAATGACTGTGTATGGGTGGGTGTGTGTGTGGGCTAGCTAGCAGCACTTACATCACACAAGTGTCACACAATGATAGTCTCCAGCAAGAAAGAATCCAGCCACCTGAACTTGACATTTAATAGCAAGACCATTAAGCCTGCAGAAGAGATACACCAGGCTGTTGCCTGGGTTGGAGGACTTTAGTTACGGAGAGAGATTGGATAGGCTGTATTTGTTCTCCCTGAAGTGAAGGAAGCTGAGAAGTAACCTGAGGTATATATCATAATAATAAGAGGCATAGATAGGGATAGTCAGGATCTTTTTTCCATGGTGGGGGTATCAAAACAAGAGGGCTTAGGTTTAAGGTGAGAGAAAGGAGTTTTAAAGGGGATCTGAGGGGAAGGTTTTTCACACAGAGCGTGGTTGATATTTGGAACGTACTGCCTGTGGTGGAGTCAGACACAATCACTATGTTTACAAGACATTTAGACCTACACTTAAACAGGCAAGCCATAGAAGGATATGGACCTAATGCAGCAAACAGGATTAGTGTAGATCAACAAAAAGGTTGGTATGAATGTGATGGGCTGAAGGGTCTGTTTCACTGCTGTACGACTCTCTGTCTCCATGACTCCACAGCAGCATCCTGGGGTCACTACTGACCAGAAATATATTGGCAACATCAATACCATGACCACAGGACCAGCCTAAAGGTGAGGTAATCTACAACTCATCATCTGACTTCCCAAAGTCTTTCTGTTATCTAAAGCAACACACAAAGGAGCTGGAGGAAAACTCAGTAGGTCAGGCAGCATCTATGGAGGGAAATGAACAGTTGACGTTTCGGGTTGAGACCCTTCATCAGGACTGGAAAGGAAGAGGGGAGGTAGCTGGTATAAAAAGTTGGGGGGAAGGGGTGGAGCAAGAGCTGGTAGGTGATAGATGGATCCAGGTGAGAGGGGTGATAATTTTTATATTGGTTATCTCCCTTCTTTCTTTGCAGTCCTGATGAAGGGTCTCGACCCGAAATGTTGACTGTCCATTTCCCTCCACAGATGCTGCCTGATCTGCTGAGTTCCTCCAGCTTGTGTATTGCTCCAGATTTCCAGCATCTGCAGTGTCTTGTGTCTCCTATTATCTAAAGGTCATGCCAGGAATACTCTCCACTGATGTGAATGAGGGCAGCTCTGATGGCACCATCCAGGGCAAAGCAGTAGCTTGACTGACATCTGGGTACAGGTGTCTAAATTGGGAAACATGTCCCACAGACTGGTCAACTAAGAGCCTGATGTACTCAGATAAATATGCCAACACTAATGTGTCAGCTTTCACAATCATAATCCTCCAATCCCGCGAGAAGGATCAACGTACCAGAGGGGACAAACTAAATAGCTAGCAGGAGAGGATGATCTCCTGTGGCCCTTCCTCAGTTGGTCAGTCAGTGTTCCTCCATGTTGAACAGCACTTGGGCAAAGCATTGAGTGTAGAAGAGCACGTAATGCACTCTGCATGCAAGACCAGTGTCCAACACCAAGAGTGGCTTGGTGACATCACCAGACTGTGCTGGGAGAGTCTTGAAGGAAGGATCTGTCAGATGAGTCTGCCGCAGGTAGTGTGAACCAACATGAGGGATGTAGCTGCTCAGTGGTTGGTGTAACGCTTTACAGCACCAGCGACCCGGGTTCAATTCCTGCCGCTGTCTGTAAGGAGTTTGTACGTTCTCCCTGTGTCTGCGTGGGTTTCCTCTGGATGCTCCAGTTTCCTCCCACATTCCAAAGACGTACGGGTTAGGAAGTTGTGGGCATGCTACGTTGGTGCTGGAAGTGTGGCGACACTTGTGGGCTGCCCCCAGAACACTCTACGCAAAAGATGCATTTCACTGTGTGTTTTGATGTACACGTGACTAATAAAGATATCTTAGCTTATCTTACCTTTGTATATGAGAGCTGTGGGAGGCTGTGGCAGAGCCCTTGTGGAGATAGTCCTATCTCCAGAATGAGATCCTCCTTCATTATGTTTTGTGGCAACAGTTAACAAGCTAAAGAGGATAGATTCAGAACACGTTTGCCGGCTCAGAGATGGGTATGTGTGAGATGCTGTGGGCCATCAGCAGCAGCAGAAAAGTATACCAGCATAATTTTATGGCCTGGCATGTCCCTCAGTCTTCTGAGACAATGCCAGACACCTCCATCACAATCCCTGGGAATGTCTTGTTCCACCAGCAAGACAGACCCAACTTAAGTAGTGGTAAGTGATATACAGGTGGGAGAGAGTAGTTCTTGAAGTCCTCAACAGACCACGAATTCTGATGACACCAAGTCAAACCTGGACAAGGAAACCTCCTCCTCTGATTACTACGTCTTGATTCCCTCAATGTCAGCAAAACAAAAGAGCTGGCTATTGACTACAGGAGGGGGGTGGCGCACCTGCTCCATGCACATACATCAACGGTGGTGAGGTCAAGAGGGTTGAGAGCTTCAGGTTCTCAGGAGTAAACATCACCAATAGCCTGTCCTGGTCCAAACATGTAAATGCCACGGCCAAGGAAACTCACCAGTGCCTCTACTTCCTCAGGAGGCTAATGAAATTTGGCAAGTCCCCTTTGATCCTCACCAATTTTTATCAATGCATCATAGAAAGCATCCTATCCAGTTGCATCACAGCTTGGTACAGCAACTGCTCTGCCTGAGACTGCAAGAAACTGCAGAGAGTCGTGGACACAGCTCAGCACATCACGGAAACCAGTCTCCCTTCCATGGACTCTGTCTACACTTCTCGCTGCCTCGGTAAAGCAGCCAACATAATCAAGACCCCACCCACCCCGGACATTCTCTCTTCTCCCCCCTCCCATCAGGTAGAAGATACAAAAGTCAAAGCACGTACGACCAGGCTCAAGGACAGCTTGCATCCAGCTGTTATAAGATTATTGAACAGTCCTCTAATACGATTAGATGGACTCTTGACCTCACAATCTGCCTCATTGTGGCCTTGCACCTTATTGACTGCCTGCACTGCACTTTCTCTGTAACTGTAACACCTTATTCTGCATTCTGTTACTGTTTTCCCTTGTATTACCTCAATGCACTGATGTGATGAAATGATCTGCATGGATGGCATGCAAAACAAAGTTTTTCACTGTACCTAGGTATGTGACAATAATAAACCAATTTACCTCCTATCCTCCCTCAGCTGATGAGTCAGTGCTTCTCCATGTTGAAAAACACTTGGAAAAAGTAACAAGGGTACATGACGTACTCTGGATGGGGACTTCGATGTCCATCACCAGCTGGCTGTCCTGAAGGATGTGGCAGGTAGTTTTGTGTTAATTCATTGTCAGGACCTGGGTGTCACTGGCAAGGGAAGCAGTTATTGCCCATTCCTAATTACCGTTGAGAAGGTGGAGGTGAGCTGCCTCCTTGAACCGCTGCAGTCTTTCTGGTGAAGGTGCTCCCACGGTGCTGTTGGGGAGGGACTTCCAGATTTAGACCCAGTCAGGATGGAAGACGGCTGATAGAATGGTGCACAACTTGGATGAAACTTGCCAGCCTATGAGGTGCCAGCCACGTGAAACCGCAACACAGGACCAGAGCAAAGCCTGCAAAGTAACCAATGGATCAGATTGAAAGTCTGCAATCCTACCACATCTCATTATAAATGGTGTTTGACAATTCAACATCTAATAGGAGGAGAAGGCACCAAGAATATTCCCTTCCTTTGGGCTCAGCATGTGAATGCTAAAGAAAAGGCTGAAGCATTCACAATAATGTTCAACCAGAGATGCTGAACAGCCATGCCATCTTCTTGCAGCTTCCGTCGGGCAGGAGGTACAGAAACCTGAAGTCCCACACCACCAGGTTCAGGAACAGCTTCAACCATTCGGTTCTTGAACCAACCGGCACAACCCTAATCACTACAGTTTAGCAACACTATGACCACTTTGATCACGTTGCACGAAAATGGATTTACTCTTTTTATTTCTAATTGTGTTCTTTCTTGTAAAAATTGTGTTTAATTTATGTTTAGTTTATGCAAATGCTGCTTATCTGATGCTCTGTGCCTGTGATGCTGCTGCAAGTAAGTTCTTCATTGCACCTGTGCATACATGGACTTGTGCAGATGACAATAAACTCGACTTTGACTTTGATGATCTAATTTGGCTTCCTGCTGAGACTCTTAATAGTAGCCCTTCTCCTACCATTTTGATTTGTTCCACTGATATCAAGAAACAGCTGAGAGTACAGGAATAGGAAAGATTATGGAACTTGACAGCAGCAAAGTTTCAGTGCTGACGCCCTGTGCTCCAGAACTAGCTGGGCCTATAGCTAAGCTGTTCCAGTACAGTTACAACATTGGTGGTGTGGTGCATAGTGAGGAGGATGGACTCAGACAATCATAGAAATGTACAGCGCAGAAACAGGGCCTCTTGACCCACCACGTCCATTCGGACCCTGATGCCTATCTACACTAAACCCATTTGCCTGTATTAGGCCCATATCCCTCTATGCCTTTCCTATTTAAGTCCCTGTCCAAGTGCCTTTCAAATGTTGTAATTGTGTCTGCCTCTATCACCTCCTCTGGCAGCTCATTCCAGGTATTCACCACCCTCTCTGTGAAAAACCTATCCCTCAGATCTCTTTGAAATTTCTCCCCTCACACCTTAAACCTGTCCTCTCGTTCTAGACTCCCCTGCCCTGGGAAAAAGACTCTGGCTATCTATCCCATCTATGCCCCTCATTACTTTGTAAACCTCTATGAGGTCATCACAAAATCACAAGACAAAGGAGCAGAAGTAGGCCATTTGGCTCATCGAGTCTGCTCTGCCACTCCACCACGAGCTCAACTATTCTCCCATCTAGCCCCAATTCCCGACCTTTTCCCCATATCTCTTGATACCCTGACTAACTAGATCTCCTCCTTAAACACCCCCAATGATCGGGCCTCCACAGCTGTACGTGGCAATGAATTCCATAAATCCACGACCCTCTGGCTAAAGAAATTTCTCCTCACCTCTGTTTTAAATGGGTACCCTCTAATTCTAAGACTGTGCCCTCTTGTCCTGGACTCACCCACCAAAGCCCCCTAAATTCCAGAGAGAATAAACCCAGCCTATCCAATCTCTCCTTCTAACTGCAGCCCTCCATTCCCGGCAACATCCTGGTGAACCTCTTCTGCATTCTATTGCCACCACCTCCTTCCTGTAGTGTGGCGATGAGAATTGAACACAATACTCCAAGGGCAGTCTAACCAATGTTTGTAAAACTGCAATATAAAGCCCCAACTCTTATACTCAATCTCTCAGCCAAATGCCTTCTTTAAAAAAAATGGCACCAGATAGAGGTGACACTTTGCAGGTTTATGTATAATTTGTTAATTTAAGTTTATGTTAACTTATGTTTGTCCTCATCTTGTAATATACTGTGTTGCTTTTGCAGAAAACTAATTTCCATGGCATTTATACCCTGTGTATGTACAGTATGTCTATGACAACAATGAACTATCCACCTGTGCCTCCATTTTCAGGGAGCTATGGATTTGTATCCAGGGTCTCTCTGTACATCAATGCTCCGAAGGTCCTTGCCATTTACTCCATTTGTCCCATCAGAGCTAGACTTCCCAAGGTGCAGTACCTCACACCTGTCGAGATTAAATTCCATCTAGCATTTTTCTGCCCAACTTTCTGTCTCTCAGGCTATAGAAAGATATAGAGTCATGGAGTCATACACCACAGAAATGGGTCCATGCCAACCAAGATTCCCATTTGGCCCTTATCCCTCTAATCCTTTCCTATTCATGTATCTGTCAAAGTACCCTTTAAACGTTGTTAATGTACCTGCCTCACCCACTTCCTCTGGCGGCTCATTCCATACACTGACCATCCTCTGTGTGAAAAAGTTGCCCCTCAGGTTCCCATTAAATCTCTCCCCTCTCACCTTATGCTCTCCAATTCTTGATTCCCCAACCTCTGGGAAAAAAGACCTTGTGCATCCACCCTATTCCGCCCCTCATGATTTTATACACTCCTGTAAGATCACTCCTCATTCTCCTTCGCTCCATTAAATAAAGTCCCAGCCTGCTCAACCTCACTCTCAATAACTCAGGCCCTTGATTCCTGGCAATATTCTCACAAATCTTTTCCGCACTCTTTCCAGCTTAATGGCATCCTTCCTATGGCAGGGTGACCAAAACTGAACACAATACTCCAGGTGCGGCCTCATCAACATCTTGTACAACTGCAACATAACATCCCAACTTCTGTACTCAGTGCCCTGACTGATGAAGGTCAGTGTGCCAAAAGCCTTCTTCACCGCCCTGTCTACCTGCGACGCTACTTTCAGGGAACCATGTACTTATATTCCTTGGTCCCTCTGTTCTACAACACTATGGGATGTTGGCCTTCATTAGCTGGGGCATTGAGTGCAAGAGCAGGGAGGTTATGGTACAGCTTTATAAAACACTGGTGAGGCCACATCCAGAATATTGTATTTTGGTTATCACAGGATAGGTTGTAGAGGAGATACAACAGGATAGGCTGAGTTTGGTTTCCTTTCAGCATAGAAGACTGAGCAAACAAAATTATGAGGGGCATTGATGCGGTAGATATCAGTAAACTTTCCTCCTGGCAGAGGTGACTACACCAGAGGGCATAGGTTTAAGGTGAGGAGTAAGAAGTTCAGGAGAGATCTAAGGAAGAGATATTTTTTCCACACAGAGTATGGTTGGAGTTTGGAATCAGAATCAGAATCAGATTTATTATCACCGACATATGAAGTGTTGTCTTGTGGCAGCAGTACAGTGCAAGACATAAAAATTATGATAAATTACAAAAATAAATAGTGCAAAAACAAAGGAATAATGAGGTAGTGTTCATGGGTTCATGGACCATTCAGAAATCTGATGGTGGAGGGGAAGAAGCTGTTCCTGAATCGTTGAGTGTGGGGCTTCAGGCTCCTGTACCTCCTTCCTGATGGTAGTAATGAGGAGGGGATGCCCTGGATGATGAGGGTGCTCAGTGATGGGATGTCCACCTTGAGGGGCTGGTGGAAGCAGGCACCTTTACAACACTTTAAAAGCATCTGGATGAGCACTTGAATTGTCAAGCCATAGAAGGCTATGGACCAAGTGCTGGTAAATGGGATTCGTACAGATGGGTTCTTGATGGTTAGCATGGAAAGTGGACAGAAGGGCCTGTTTTTGTGCTGTGTGACTCTATGGCTCTATTTGCAGAGGGTTGTAGACTTATCCAACTCCATCATGGGTACAACCTTCCCTACTATTGAGGACATCTTCAAGGAGCAGTGCCTCAAGAAGGCAGCATCTATCATTCAGGACCCTCATCACCCAGGACATGCCCTCTTCCCGTTACTACCATCAGGGAGGAGGTACAGGAGCCTGAAGACCCACACTTAATGATTCAGGAACAGCCTCTTTTCCTCCGCCATCAGATTCTGAATGGTCCATGAACCTATGAACACTACCTCATTATAGTCTTAGGCGTGGTTTGAAGGTCGGCATAACATGGTGGGCCGAAGGGCCTGTATTGTGCTGTATTGTTCTATGGTTCTATTATTCCATTTTTTGCACTATTTATGTAATTTATCGTAATTTTTATGTCTTTGCACCATACTGCTGCTGTAAAACAACAAATTTCATATCATCTAAGTCAGTGATAATAAATCTGATTCTGATTCTGCATCAATTCAATAATGTGAATATTGTTCAGGTACGTACTGTTCACAAGAAGCAGGACATCCAATCCAGCCAATACTGCCCAATCAGTCTCCTCTCAATCATCAGCAAAGTGATGGAAGCTGTCACCAACAGGACTATCAGGATGCACTTACTCACCAATAACCTGCTCACTGATGCCTAGTTTGGGTTTTGCCAGGACCATTTGGCTGTAGACCTCACCACAGCCAAGGCCCAACCACCTTCAGCTGCTTCATCCATGACCTTCGTTCCATCATAATGTCAGAAGTGGGGGATGTTGCCTGACGATTGGATAATGGTCGATTCCATTCACAACTCCTCAGCAGATGAAGCAGCCCATGCCTGTGTGCAGCAAGACCTGGACAACATTCAGGCATGGCATGAAAATGGCAAATGACATTTGTGGCCTAAAAGTGCCAGGCGATGTGAATGCAGATGGAATTTAATGCAGACAAGTGTGAGGTGTTGCATTTTGGAAGGACAAATCAAGGTAGGACATACACAGTAAATGGTAGGGCACTGAGGAGTGCGGAGGAACAAAGGGATCTGGGAGTTCAGATACATAATTCCCTGAAAGTGGCGTCACAGGTAGACAGGGTTGTAAAGAAGGCTTTTGGCATCCTGGCATTCATAAATCAAAGTATTGAGTATAGGAGTTGGGATGTTATGGTGAGGTTGTATAAGACACTGGTGAGGCCAAGTTTGGAGTATTGTGTGCAGTTCTGGTCACCTAACTATAGGAAGGATATCAGTAAGATTGAAAGAGTGCAGAGGAGATTTACTAGAATGTTGCTGGGTCTTCAGGAGTTGAGTTACAGGGAAAGATTGAACAGGTTAGGACTTTATTCCTTGGAGCGCAGAAGAATGAGGGGAGATTTGATAGAGGTTTACAAAATTATGAGGGGTATAGACTGAGTAAATGTGAGTAGGCTCTTTCTACCTAGATTAGGAGAGATAAGTATGAGAGGACATGGCTTTAGGGTGAAAGGGGAAAGGTTTAGGGGGAATATTAGGGGGATCTTCTTCACTCAGAGAGTGGTGGGAGTGTGGAACGAGCTGCCATCTGACGTGGTAAATGTGGGGTCACTCTTAAGTTTTAAGAATAAATTGGATAGATACATGGACGGGAGAGGTCTGGAGGGTTATGGACTGGGTGCAGATCAATGGGACTAGCGGAATAAAGTTTCGGCACAGACTAGAAGGGCTGAATGGCCTGTTTTCTGTGCTGTAGTGTTCTATGGTTCTATGTTCTATGGTTCTATGAAAATTTCCAAAAAGACAAACAAAACACCTACCCTCGACACTCAATGGCATTACCATCACTGAGTTCCTGCTATTAAGATCCTGGGGTAACCACTGATCAGAATAGGACCAGCTACATAAATGTTATGACTGCAAAACAACTTTTATGTTCTATGTTCTAAAAGCAGGTGAGAGGCTGGGTATCCTGCAGAGGGTGACTAACCTCCTGACACCCCAAGGCCTTCCCACCATCTACAAGTCAGGGGTGTGATGGAACACTCTCCACTGGCCTGGGTGACTGCAGCTCCAACAGCACTCTAGAAATTCGACACCCTCCAAGACAAAGCGGCCCACTTGATCAGCAACCCATCCACACCCTGAATATTCATTCTCTCCACTACCGGTGCACAGTAGCTGCAGTGTGTACCATCTACAAAGTTACTCAAGCAGGTTACTCCAACAGCACCTCCAAAACCTGCGACATCTACCAAGGACAAGGGCAGCAGGTGCATGGGTACAACACCTGCAGGTTCCATCCAAGTCGCACTCCGTCCTGACTTGGATCATGGGCCAACCATCACCAGAAGGTCAGCAGCAGTTCAAGACGATGGTTCATCACCACCTTCTGAAGGGCAAGTAGGGATGCATAATATCTTGCCACCGATATTTAGATCCTGAAAATCAATTTTAAACAAGCCAGGGCATCAATAGGGAAGTACAGAAGGGGATGCAATTTCAGACCAACTAATATGCTGTGTCTGAAATGGGGCAATTAGGGATGAGGCATAGACAATAAGTATTTTTCACTGCCAGTGTGTCTACACCTTCTGAACAAATAAATTAAAAGATACCATAGATTGAACATGGGTCAAACAGCAGAATTCCAGAGGAATGGTAAGACATTGAGGTGGGTGGTGAAATCAAGGGCTCAATGGCAATCATGGCGAAAAAATTTGGTTGAAGTGATTTTTGTTTGGTGGAGGGCAGTCATCCCAGACCTCGGCTTTTGCTGCAGGAGTTCCTCAGGGCAGTGTTTTAAGCTTAGCCATCTTCTTTCCATCGTAATGAATACTTCTCTTCAGTATTCACCAAGGAGAGGGGTCTTGATGATGCTGAGGACAGTGTTGGTAAGGGTAATGTTCTAGGGTATGTAGATATCAAGAGACAGGATGTGTTGGAGCTGTTAGAAAATATTAGGACAGGTAAGTCCCCGGGGCTTGACGGAATATTCCCCAGGCTGCTTCGGGAGGCGAGGGAGGAGATTGCTGAACAGTTGGTTAGGATCTTTGAGTCCTCGTTGTGCACGGGGATGGTACCGGAGGATTGGAGGGTGGCGAATGTTGTCCCCTTATTCAAAAAAGGTAGTAGGGATAGTCCAGGGAATTACAGACCAGTGAGCCTTACGTCTGTGGTGGGTAAGCTGTTAGAAAGGATTCTAAGAGATAGGATCTATGATCACTTAGAGAACCATGGACTGATTAGGGACAGCCGGCATGGCTTTGTGAAGGGAAGATCTTGCCTCACTAACCTGATAGGGTTCTTTGAGGAGGTGACCAGGAAGATTGATGAGGGTAGTGTAGTAGATGTGGTCTACATGGATTTTAGTAAGGCGTTTGACAAGGTTCCACATGGTAGGCTTCTTCAGAAGGTCAGAGGCCATGGGATCCAGGGGGGCTTGGCCGTGTGGATTCAGAATTGGCTTGCCTGTAGAAAGCAGAGGGTTGTGGTGGAGGGAGTGCATTCGGATTGGAGGGCTGTGACAAATGGTGTCCCACAGGGATTAGTTCTGGGACCTCTACTTTTTGTGATATTTATTAATGACTTAGATGAGGGGGTGGAAGGGTGGGTTAGCAAGTTTGCAGATGACACAAAGATCGGTGGTGTTGTGGATAGTGTGGAGGGCTGTCGAAGCTTACAGAGGGATATTGATAGGATGCAGAATGGGCTGACAACTGGCAGATGGAGTTCAATACGGAGAAGTGTGAGATGGTACACTTTGGAAGGACAAACTTCAAGGCAGAATACAAGGTAAATAGCAGGATTCTGGGCAGTGTAGAGGAGCAGAGGGATCTGGGGGTTCATATCCACAGATGACTGAAAGTTGCCACACAGGTGGATAGGGTAGTTAAGAAAGCTTATGAGATGTTAGCTTTCATAAGTTGTGGGATAGAGTTTAAGAGCCGCAAAGTAATGATGCAGCTTTACAAAACTCTGGTTAGACATTATAGGAAGGATGTGGAGGCATTGGAAAAGGTGCAGAGGAGATTTACCAGGATGCTGCCTGGATTAGAGAGTATGGATTATGAGGAGAGATTTAAGGGAGATAGGGCTTTCCTCATTGGAGAGAAGGAGGATGAGGGGAGACATGATAGAGGTATACAAAATATTAAGAGGAATAGATAGAGTGGACAGCCAGCGCCTATTCCCAGGGCACCAATGCTCAATACAAGAGGGCATGGCTTTGTTAATGGGTGGGAAGTTCAAGGGAGACGTCAGAGGGAGGTTTTTCACCCAGAGGGTGGTTGGTGCCTGGAATGCACTGCCTGGGGTGGTGGTGGAGGCTGATACGTTGGTCAAGTTCAAGAGATTGTTAAATAAGCATATGGAGGAATTTAAGATAGAGGGATATGTGGGAGGAGGGGGTTAGATAGTCTTAGGAGTGGTTTGAAGGTCAGCACAACATGGTGGGCCGAAGGGCCTATATTGTGCTTTGCTGTATTGTTCTATTGTAAGATCAGAAAGTGGGATGTTTGCTAGTGATTGTGCAATGTTCAATTCAACTCACAACTCCTGAGCAAATGAAACAGTCCATGCCTGCACATAGCAAGACTGAGACAACAGACAGGCATGGCCCAACAACTGGCCAGCAACGTTTGAGCCACAAAAATGCCAAGCAAGACCATCTCCAACGAGAGAGTCAACCCACTTGTCTTTGACATTCAATGGCATTGCCACTGCCCAGATCCCCACCGTTAACTTTGGCGTCACCATTTCCCAGAAACTGAACTGGACCAGCCATATAAATATAACGGCTACAAAAGCAAGTCAGAGACTGGGTGGAGACACAAGAGACTGCAAATGCTGGAGAAATTCGGTATCGTCTGGTGAGGTACTCACCTCCTGACACCCCAAGGCCTTTCTACCATGTACAAGGCACGAGTCAGGAGCGTAACGAAATAACCTTGCCTGGAAGGCTGAAACTCCACTAACACCCAGGAAACTGCTCCATCCAGGATAATCAGAATCAGAATTAGCTTTATTATCAGTGACTGACGTGATGTGAAATTCGTTGTTTTGTGGCAGCAGTACAGTGCCAAGACATAAAAATTACTATAAAGTACAAAGTAAATAAGTAGTGCAAAAAAAGGAATAACAAGGTAGTGTTCATGGGTTCATGGACTGTTCAGAAATCTGATGGCGGAGGGGAAGAAGCTGTTCCTGAATTGTTTGAGTGTGGGTCTTCAGGCTCCCGTACCTCCTCCCAGTGGTAGTAAAGAGAAGAGGGTATGACCCGGATGGTGAGGGCCCTTAGTGATGGATGCCGCCTTCATTGAGGCACTGCCTCTTGAAGATGTCCTCGATGGTGGGGAGGGTTGTGCCCGTGATGGAGCTGAGTGAGTCTACAACCCTTTGCAGCCTCTTGTGATCCTGTGCATTGGAGGCTCCATACCAGGCTGTGATGCAACCAGTCAGAATGCTCTCCAACAGACATGTTTAGAAATTTGCAAGTGTCTTTGGTGACATACCGAATCTCCTCAGATATGTAGGAGGAAGGGGTTAGATGGTCTTAGGCGAGGTTTAAAGTCTGGCACAACATTGTGGACCAAAGGGCCTGTATTGTGCTGTACTGTTCTATGTCTACGATCAAACTCCTACTGATGAAGAGCTGCTGGCGTGCCTTCTACATGATTGCGTCAATGTGTTGGGCCCAGGATTGATCCTCTGAGATGTTGATGCCCAGGTATATGAAGCTGCTCACTCTTTCCACCGCTGACCCCTCAATGAGAACTGGTGTGTGTTCTCCTGACTTCCCCTTACTGAAGTCCACAATCAACTCCTTGGTCTTGCTGATGTTGAGTGCGGGGTTGTTGTTGCAACACCACTCAACCAGCTGCTTGATTGTCACCCTATCAACCACACTGAACATTCATTCCTTTCAACACCATGCACAGTGGCTGCAGGTACCATCGACAGAATGAACTACAGCTATTCTACCTGCATCTCCCAAACCTATAACTACTGCTACCAGGAAGGTCAAGGACAGCTGGCTCATGGATCATCACCGCCATTCGATCTTGGCTGATTTATTTTTCCCTCTCAACCCCATTCTCCTGCCTTCTCCCTGTATGACGCCCTCACTAATCAAGAACCTATCAACCTCCATTTAAATATACCCAATGACTTGACCTCCATAGCCGTCTATGCCAATGAATTCTCTGGCTAAAGAAATTCTTCCTCATCTTAGTTGTAAAGGGATGTCCTTTTATTCTGAGGCTGTGCCCTCTGGTCCTAGACTCTCCTACTACTGGAAATATCCTCTCCACATCCACTCTATCCAGGCCTTTCAATATTTGGTACGTTTCAATGAGATCCCCCCTCATCCTTCTAAACTCCAGTGAGTACAGTTCCAGAGCCGTCAAATGCTCCTCATACGCCAACCCTTTCATCCCCGGGATCATTCTCGTAAACTTTTTCGGGACCCTCTCCAATGCCAGCACATACTTCCTTAGATATGGGGCTGAAAATGGCTCACAATACTCCAAATGTGGTCTAACCAATGCCTTATAAAGCCTCAGCATTACATCCTTGCTTTTATATTCTAGTCCTCTCGAAATGAATGTATAGCTTTCCTTCATCATCACTGGGTCCATATCCTGGAACTCCCTCCCCAACAGCACTGTGTGGGTATTGGGATTGGTTTACTATTGTCACTAGAAAGACAGTAGCGGTTCAAGAAGGCAGCTCTCCACCATCTTCACTGGGGTACTTAAGGATGGGCAATGAATATTGGTATTGACAGAGATATTAATATTTAGGTGGATGGACAAGAACAAATTAAGTTGCCATAAAATTGACAACCTGGGTCCATTTGCTGACACTCTGTTGTCCAATGTACGGGCAGGTGCTGGGTACTTGTCTGATCCTGGGCCTTGGAGTAGGGCAATAATTGGTGAGATGGCAGGTGTCAAGCTTTTCCTTGACATTTGTATGGTTTCGTGAGGTGTAAACAAAATAAGGTAGCAGGAATGTTTATTCCAACCACCACATACACACCTGCAGGGAGACGGTTTACATTTTTGTTGAACTTGTACCTGAAGTGCAGGCGTGCCAGCATGAAACTGAATCCCCATCAGCAGCTGAGCATCCTGCTGAATCAAAGTTGCTGTAACACATTGCAGCCCGGTGCAAAATGAGGGCTCTCCCAAAACATTCACATGAGGCATTGCTGAAGTTCTTGCTTTTATTATTTACACGTTGATGTCCTTTAGTTTGTTGCATCTCCTCCCCTTTCCTTGTATTCTGCTGTCACTGGGCTGTCTGCACTGCAAAGAGCAGTGGCATGGTAAGGAATGCCAGCAGTGTGGTGGAGAACGATATGCAGTAAAGGGAGAGGAGGCTTGTGTGAATGTAAACATCAGCACAGACACAACTCCACCAGAAATCTTCTTAATGTTGTTTGTGGGAGATTGCTAAATGCAAATTGGCTACTGTATTTCTGACACTTGGTGAAGCAGCCAGCATAATCAAAGACCCCACCCACCTGGGTCATTCTCTCTTCTCTCCTCTGCCATCGGGTAGAAGATACAGGAGCCAGAGGGCACGTACCACCAGACTTAAGGACAGCTTCTACCCCACTGCGATAAGACTATTGAACTGTTCCCTTATACGATAAGATGGACTCTGACGTCACGATCTACCTTGTTGTGACCTTGCACCTGATTGCACTGCACTTTCTCTGTAGCTGTGACTCTCTGTACTGTTATTGTTTTTACCTGTACTACATCAATGCACTTGTACTAACCCAATGTAACTGCACTGTGTAATGAATTGACCTGTACGATCGGTATGCAAGACAAATTTTTCACTGTACCTTGGTACAAGTGACAGTAATAAACCAATACCAATACCACTACAGTCCAAAAGCATTGCAGTCCAGATGAAGGGTCTCGACCTGAAACATCGACTGTTCACTTCCCTCCACAGGTGCTGCCTGACCTGCTGAGTTCCTCCAGCAGTTTGTTTTTAAGCTCCAGATTCCAGCATCTGCAGTCTCTCATGTCTCCATTGCTTGTACTTTGCTTTGGGATGTCTTGTGATGAAAAGTGACATACGAATGTGAGTTCTGACAAGAGGTCATCAAACTGTGAAGGGTGCATTTAAGGCAGAAAAAGACAGGTTCTTGATTAGCAAAGGGGTTAAATGTTACAAGGAGAAGGCAGGAGAATGGGGTTAAAAAATCAGCCATGATTGAACGGTGGAGCAGACTTGATGGGATGAATGGCCTAATTCAGCTCCTATATCTTATAGTCTTATGGTTGCCAGATCTCCTCTATATTTCTCGTCTTGTGTCCTCAGTTTCTCCAGAAACACCAGCTTTGCCTGTTCATGTTCTTTCTTGTGTGGCAGGCACGGTAGTGTAGCAGTTAGTGTATCACTATTACAGTGCCAGCGATCTGGGTTCAATTCCCGCCACTGTCTGTAAGGAGTTTCTACGTTCTCCCTGTGTCTGCGTGGGTTTCCTCCGGGTGCTCCGGTTTCCTCCCACATTCCAAAGACGTATGGGTTAGGAAGTTGTGGACATGCTATGTTGGTGCTGGAAACGTGGCGACACTTGCGGGCTGCCCCCAGAACACTCTACGCAAAAGGTACATTTCACTGTGTGTTTCGATGTACATGCGACTAATAAAGATCTTATCTTATTCTGAAAGCAGAAGTCTGCAGTTCCCAGACACACAGTGAATCATTTCTGGTAGCTATTTCAGCTATTTCATACCAGTTCCATTTCAAAATGCTCTGGTGCCCCGAGGACACGTCTCCTCCTCTCAACCTATTCCACGAGGATGAGGTCTTCCTGTGAACTCAGCAGCCTCTCCTATTCCCAACCGAAAGCAGTATCAGGCCTTCTGAAAGTCCTCCTGTGCGTGTTGCCTGTGGTGCGGCTGCATTGGAAAAGGTGAGCTAAGGAAGCTCAGCGCCTGTGGTTTGAATCCACAGACAGGCTTTGACAATTACCCTGAACTGTTTCTTGATGGATCTTGGCGTGGGTGAATTGGCAGAAAACTGGCATCTATGATGGTGGGGACCTCAGGGCATAGACTCAGAGTCATACAGAAATTGGAAATGGAATTGGTTTATTATTGTCACTTGTACCGAGGTACAGTGAAAAACTTATCTTGCATACCGTTCATAAAGATCAATTCATTACACAGTGCATTGAGGTAGTACAGGGTAAAATAACAGGATATAGAATAAAGTGTTACAGTTACAGAGAAAGTGCAGTGCAGGCAGACAATAAGGTGCAAGGTCATAATGAGGTAGATTGTGAGGTCAAGAGTCCATCTTATTGTACTAGGGGACCGTTTAATAGTCTTATAGCAGTGGGAGAGAAGCTGTCCTTGAGCCTGGTGGTACGTGCTTTCAGGCTTTTGTATCTTCTGCCCAATGGGAGGGGGGAGAAGAGAGAATGTCCGGGGTGGGTGGGGTCTTTGATGATGCTGGCTGCTTTACCGAAGCCACCTATCTATATTATTCCAGTGTTTTAACATAATCTTGATTTGCTTTCTATGTTGGGCATGACAGGAGAATGGAACTTCCATTTTTGCTGGAATGTTCATCAACATTTACATGGAACACGGAATAGTACAGCACGATAAGATAGGATAGAACAGGCCCTTTGGCTCACAATGTCTGCATTGAACACAATGCCAAATTAAAGTAAATCTCTTCTGCCTGCACATGATCTATATCCCTCCATTCGCTGCATATTCATGCATCTATCTATATGCCTCTTAAACACCACTATCGTACATACTTCCACCACCACCCTTGGCAGCCTATTCCAGGCACCCACCACTCTCTGTAAAAAAACTTGCTCTATCATCTCCTCTAAACTTCCCCCCCCCCCTCACCAACATGCATGTCTTCCAGTATTTGACATTTCAACCCTGGGAAAAAGATTCTGTCTACCTTATCTATGCCTCTCAGAATTTTATAAACTTTTATAGCTTCCTCGACCTTCAAAGCTCAAGAGAAGACAACCCAAGATTGTCCAAATTCTCCTTAGAGTTGATACTCTCCAATCCAGGCAACATCCTGGTGAACCTCTTCTGCACCCTCTCCAAAGCCTCCACATCCATCTTGTAATGGGGTGACCAGATCTGCACGCAATACTCCAAATCTGGCCTCACCAATGTCTTATACAACCTCACCATAATACACCATGGATGTCGAGCTTTGAGTTGCAAGATTGGTTCTTATTCTATCTCACTGAGCATGGCTGTCACACTGCACTGTGTGATGGAAAGTACTGCAGCCAAACAAGTAGTTTCTCGCAGTCTGTCCTATCAACACATCCTGCATGGAGGTTTCAATAATAGGGACACTGATGAGAATAAGATCATATTCTCTCACCTCCTACTGAAACCAAGTGTAGTTGCTACAGCCTTTGCCCAGCTTGGTCAGTGCCTGAATTATCTAGTCCTTCCTGGACTCAGTCAGAATGTATTCTGTGGAACTGTTTTCACCTTTTGCTTCCTGTCACTGAAATGGCAACCAGTAATTTTGTAGCTGGAAGACTACTATCATTGGGTTCCACTTGGTACCTTGCTAACTGTGGTACAGTGGTTTCCTCCTCCACATCCTTCCTATAATGAGGCGATCAGAACTGAACACAATACTCCAAGTGTGGTCTTACCAGAGTTTTATAGAGCTGCAATATCACCTCGCGGCTCTTGAACTCAATCCCCTGACTAATGAAGGCCAGCACACCATACGCCTTCTTAACAACCCTATCAACATGTGCAGCAACTTTGAGGGATTTATGGGCTTGGACCCCAAGATCCCTCTGTTCCTCCACACTGCTAAGAATCCTGCTATTGACTATGTACTCCACCTTCAAGTTCGATCTTCCAAAGTGTATCACTTCACACTTTTCTGGATGGAACTTCATCTGCCACTTCTCCATCCAACTCTGCATCCTGTCTATATCCCGCTGTAACCTACGAAAACCCTCTACGCTATCCACAACACCACCAATCTTCGTGTCATCTAACATAAGGTAAGATATCTTTATTAGTCACATGTACGTTGAAACACACAGTGAAATACATCTTTTTGCGTAGAGTGTTCTGGGGGCAGCCCGCAAGTGTCGCCACGCTTCCGGCACCAACATAGCATGTCCATAACTTCCTAACCCGTACGCCTTTGGAATGTGGGAGGAAACTGGAGCACCCGGAGGAAACCCACACAGACACACGGGGAGAACGTACAATCTCCTTACTGACAGAGGCTGGAATTGAACCCGGACCCACCCTTCCACTTATCCAAGTAATTTATAAAAATCACAAAGAGCAGAGATCCCAGAACAGATCCCTGCGGAACACCACTAGTCACCGACCTCCAGGCAGGATATGTCCATTTACTACCACCCCCTGCCTTGTAGTGATAGTGTTGCTAAACTGTCGTGATTAGGGTTGCGCCGGGTGGTTCAAGGACCGAATGGTTGAAGGGAAGTAGCTGTTCCTGAACCTGGTGGTGTGGGACTTCAGGCTTCTGTACCTCCTGCCTGATGGTAGCTGCGAGAAGATGGCATGGTCCGGATGGTGGGGATCTTTGATGATGGATGATGCCTTCTTGAGGCAGCGCTTCCTGTAGATACTACTGATGGTGGGGAGGGATGTGCCCGTGATGTACTGGTCTGAGCCCATTACTCTCTGTAGCTTCTTAAGTTCCTGTGCATGACGAGTTTGCAGGTTCTTCAGGCACACCACCTCGGACCATTCTACCAGTCCGGAGCACTGAAGTCCCCTGTTGCTTCCTGCAGAATCTGCAAACCAGAATCTCTGGCTCCTATTCAAGAATTTTGCTTTGTGGCAGTTCCCTTTGTCATAAGTTGCAACTAAGACACTTCACAGAAATGTGTGCACTTGGCACGGAGCCTTCCTCCATCTCAGCAGTCCCCAATGATTGATTCTTCTCCTTCCCCACCCCCACCCCACAACTACGAGACAACAATAATTTAAAAGGTGTGCTGCTATGGAGATGAGTCTGGATTTTAAGGGTCCTTTTTTTTGAGGAAGCGAGCGGGTGTGATTTCCTGCTCGTCACAGACTTATTTGGCAAACACCTGGCTCACTGCGGGGGTAGTGTCGGGGCGTGAAGGAAAGGCCAAAGGGTAAACAAACAGCCTTCTAAGTGTCTTTTCGTCAGGAAGCACTGATTGGCCCTGTGAATGCTGTTTGTTGCTGTTTCTCTCTGCAACAGCTGCTCCAGGTAGAGACAGCATCAGCCACCAAATGGATTGTTTTAAAATGCCTGTTGTGTGAATTTTACAAAGTACAGATTTAGAGAGGGTGTTCAGACATGCCAGCACTGTAACTGTCACCTTCCAAACTTCCTTTACATGAACTTTGCGTTCTGCAGGGGAAAGACCAACCGTATAGAGGACAGAACCTGTTCTCATCCCAAGCACCCAATGAAACATGCCCTGGACATGGAAGGCACAGGTGAAAGGAGTAGGAACCTTCTACATTGTCCCATCACACACTCCCAGGAAAGGGACAGTACAGGTTAAATACAGAGTGAAGCTCCCTCTACACTGTCCCATCACACACTCCCAGGACAGGGACAGTACAGGTTAAATACAGAGTGAAGCTCCCTCCACACTGTCCCATCAGCCACTGTCTGTAAGGAGCTTGTACATTCTCCTCGTGTCTGTGTGGATTTCTTCCGGGTGCTCCAGTTTCCTCCCACATTCCAAACATGTACGGGTTAGGAAGTTGTGGGCATGCTATGTTGGCGCCAGAAGCGTGACAACACTTGTGGGCTGCTCCCAGTACACTTTACGCAAAAGATGCATTTCACTGTGTGTTTCGATGTACATGTGACTAATAATGATACCTTACCTTACCTTGAACCATCACACACTCCCGGGGTCAGATACAGAGTAAAACTCCCTCTACACTGTCCCATCACACACTCCCAGGGTTAGACACAGAGTGAAGCTCCCTCTACACCGTCCCATCACACACTCCCAGGGTTAGACACAGAGTGAAGCTTCCTCGACATCGTCCCGTCACACACTCCTAGGGTCAGACACAGAGTGAAGCTCCCTCTACACTGTTCCACCACACAGTCGCAGGGACAGACACAGAGTGAAGCTCCCTCTATACCATCCCATCACACACTCCCAGGGTTAGACACAGCATAAAACTCTCTCCACATTGTCCCATCACACTCCCAGGGTGGGGAAAGCATTGTCTCAAAACAGAGTAAAGCCCTCTCTATACTGTCTCATCACACCTTCACAGGGCACAGATGAAAGATAGAGTAAAACTTCCTCTGTCCTGTCTCATTACATGCTCCTAGAGATGCCTGGGTTAGATCCAGCGAAAAGCTGGCTCTGCACTGTCCCGTAACATATTCACAGGGGAGTGACAGCATAGGTTAGTTACAAGGTAAAGTTCCCTCCACACTTTCCCATGCCACACCGCCAGGCCAGTGATAGCATGGGTTAGATACAGTGTAAAGTGCCTCTCTTTTTCCATACAGTCATGCAGCACATTGTTTTCTATGCACTTCAATTGCAAAGGCATAGAAGACTACGGACTAAGTGCTTGTAAATGAGCATGTCGGTAGCATGGTTGGTAAGTTTGTGGATGACACTAAAATCGGTGGTATCATGGACAGTGAAGAAGGTCGTTCAAGATTCCAATGGAATCTTGCTCAACTGGGCCAGTGAACTGAGGAATGGCAGATGAAGTTTAATTCAGATAAATTGCAGTCCGGTAAGACAAACTAGGACATGACTTACACAGTAAATGGCAGGGCCTGGGGGAATGTTGTATAACAGAGAGTCCTAGGGCTACAGATACATACTTCCTTGAAAATGGCGACACAGGTAGATGGGGTGGCGGAGAAGGCATTTGGCAAGCTTGCCTTTATCGATCAGGGGATTGGGTACAGGAGTTGGGACGTCATGTTACAGCTGTACAAGACATTGGTAAGGCCACACTTGGAGTACTGCGTACAGTTCTTGTCGCCCTGCTATAGGAAGGATGTCGTTAAACTGGAGAGGATGCAAAAAAGATTTACGACAATGTTACCAGGTCTGGACGGCTTGAGTTGTAAGGGGAAGCTGGATAGGTTGGGGCTTTTTTCCCTGGAATATAGGAGGCTGAGGGGTGACCTTATGGAGGTTTATAAAATCATGAGGGGCACAGATAAGGTGGATGGTCACAGTCTTTTTTCAAGGGTAGGGGAGTCCAAAACTACAGGGCACAGGTTTGAAATGAGAGGGGAACGATTTAAAAGGGACCTGAGGGGCAACTTTTTCACACAGAGGGTGGAAAGAGTTGCCAGAGGGTGGTTGAGGTGAGTACAATTATGACATTTAAAATGTATTTGGACAGTTACATGGAAAGGAAAGGCTTAGAGGGATATGGGCCAAATTCAGTCAAATGGGACTAGCTGTTAGGCAACTTGGTCAGTATGGACAAGCTGGGCTGTTTCTGTGCTGTATGACTCTATGACTCTCTGATTCTATGACTCTAATATAGATAAGGGTACTTGATGGTTGGTATGGAGATGGTGGGCTGAAGGGCCTGTTTCTGGCTACATGTTGTGAGAGAACCTGCCTTCACCATCCACTCAGGCCGTTCCTTCCAGATTCCAACCACTTTCTGGGTGAAATAGCTCTTGCTGACATTCCCTCTAAACCTCTTACCCCTTACCCTAAACCCATACTCTTTGTTATGGGGAAAAGTTCCCTCCCTTACTCATGCCCCTCATAGGCAATCCCTCAGGATTGAGGACGACTGGCTTGCACTTCGGTTCTGTGGGTTCTGAGGTGACTAATGTGGTTAATGAACTGTAGTCTCTTCCAATGGCTAACACAAGGGGATATAATTTTAAGGTGATTGGAGGAAGATATAAGGGGAATGTCAGAGGTAAGTTTTTTATACAGAGAGTGGGGGGTGTGTGGAACACACTGCTGGCAGAGGTTGTGGGGGCAGGTACATTAGAGACATTTAAGAGACTCTTAGATAGCCACATGAATGATAGAGAAATGGAGGGTTACGTGGGAGGGAAGGGTTAGATAGATCTTAGAGCAGGATGAAATGTTGGCACAACATTGTGGGCCGAAGGCCCTGTACTGTGCTGTAATGTTCCTATGTTCCAGTAATGGAGAGCTGGCCATGTTCTGCCCATTGTGCCCCACTTAGTCGAAGTCAATGCATCTGAGTTCCCAAGCTGTGTTCAGGTTGGGATTGTCCATGCAGTGCCTAAAATTCCAGGAACTGGACTTCATATAATGGAGCAGAAGGTGCTTGAGGTTGGGATTGTCCATGGAGTGCCTAAAATTCCAGGAACTGGACTTCATATAATGGAGCAGAAGGTGCTTGAGTGTGGCATCTTTTAACATGGGGTAGCCATTGGACACCAGCTACCACAAAACTCCCTCTACCTTGAACCATTCATACACCAAAGATGAACTCTTGATCTCCCAATCTACCTCGTCATGGCCCTTGCACCTTATTGTCTACCTGCACTGCACTTTCTCTGTAACTGTAACACTGTATTCTGCATTCTGTTTTTCTTTCCTTTGTATAACCTCAATGTACTTATGCATGGAATGATCTGTCTGGATGGCACGCAAACAAAAGCTTTTTACTGTATCTCGCTATACGTGACAGCAGAGGTTTGATAAGATAAGAAAAGATTTCTTTATTCGTCACATGTACATCAAAACACACAGTGAAATGCATCTTTTGTGTAGAGTGTTCTGGGGGCAGCCCGCAAGTGTTGCCACACTTCCGGCGCCAACATAGCATGCCCACAACTTCCTAACCCGTATGTCTTTGGAATGTGGGAGGAAACCGAAGCACCCGGAGGAAACCCACGCAGACACGGGGAGAATGTACAAACTCCTTACAGGCAGCGGCTGGAATTGAACTCGGGTCGCTGGCGCTGTAAAGTGTTACACTAACCGCTACACTACTGTGCCTGCCCCGGTAAACCTCTTACTGAATAAACCTCTTTCTATACTGACCTCTCAAGTATCCTCAGGGGAGGGAGAGCATGGGACAGAGACAGAATGAACTGCAATCTGTAATGCCCCATCAAGTGCTGCCAGGGCAGCTACACAGCAAGTAATACTTATCCTGCTGCATAAACTAGCGCGCTCAGATCTGCTGAAACCAGGCTCCATACTGTTCCACAGTGAGTGACCCTCACCCTGCTGAATATACAGGAAGTGCTTGGAGATGCACACTGTGTAACCATCACCCAGCTGAACAAACAGGAACTCCATATGGTTACTCAGTGAGTGACTCTTATTCTGCTGAATAAACAGCAATTCTATAGCTACACAGTTGGCACCCTGTGTACAGCATCAATGCAACTTTATAGAAAGGAACTGAAATGCAGATTGATGCAACATACATGTTAACATTATTAAAAATGGTCTGAGACTTAGAGTGACAGTGGGTGCAAGGATGTCATGACAATAATCTTTCCCTCGATTTCAGTGAACAAAAGAGCTGGTCATTGACTTCAGGAAGAGGAGCTGTGTACATGCTACTGTTTACATCAACGTTGCTGAGGTTGAGGGGGTTGAGAACTTCAAGTTCCTAGGAGCGAACATCACCAATAGCCTGTCCTGGTCCAACCACGTAGACGCCACGGCCAAGAAAGCTCACCAGTGCCTCTACTTCCTCAGGAGGCTAAAGAAATTTGACATGTCCCCTTTGAATTTTACCAATTTTTATCGAGGTAAAAAAGAAAGCATCCTATCCGGATGCATCATGGCTTGGTACAGCAATTGCTCTGCCCGTGACCGCAAGAAACTGCAGAGGGTTGTGGACACAGCTCAGCACATCCCATCCATGGATTCCATCTATATTTCTCGCTGTCTCGCTAAAGCAGACAACATATCCAAAGACCCCACCCACCCCAGACATTCTTCTCCCCTTTCTCATTGGGCAGAAGATACAAAAGCCTGATAGCATGTAACACCAGACTCAAGGACAGTTTCTATCCCGCTGTTATAAGACTATTGAACGGTTCCCTTGTATGATAAGATGGACTCTTGACCTCACAATCTACCTCGTTATGACCTTGCACCTTATTGTCTGCCTGCACTGCACTTTCTCTGTAACTGTAGCACTTTATTCTGCATTCTGTTATTGTTTTCCCTTGTACTACCTCAATGCACTGATGTGACGAAATGACCTGTATGGCTGGCATGCAAAGCAAAGTTTGATAAGATTTCCGGCACCAACATAGCGTGCCCACAACTTCTTAACCTGTACGTCTTTGGAATGTGGGAGGAAACCGGAGCACCCGGAGGAAACCCACGCAGACACGGGGAGAACGTACAAACTCCTTACAGACAGTGGCGGGAATTGAACCCAGGTTGCTGGTGCTGTAATAGCGTCACGCTAACCGCCACATTATCCTGCCTGCCTTCAGCACATGTGACAATAATAAACCAATTTATCGATTTAATCAGGAGGTGTCAGTTTGGTAGCAGTTGTTCTCAGTGAATCAGGTAGGTTGGGGAGAAATTAGCTGGGGGTCATGCCCATTGGAAACTTTCACTTTAGGATGCCATTTGGGTACAGGGCTGGTTTTGGTTGTGATGAATGCAGTCAAACAGCTGGCTGGCATATTGCTGTGGGTCCCTTTGCCTGATGAAGTTCAGTACAATGGTGGCATTCATGGACTGTTAGTCCAGGATGAATGGGCTCTAATGGGAAAGGACTAGAGGGAGAGTACTGGAAAATAATCCACTGGAAACAGCACAGCGATATCATCTCCCAATCACAAACCCTTCAAACAGGCAGCACAGTGACACTATCTCCCCCATCTGAAGCCCTTGCAAACATCCAGCACGGTTGGTAGTCGTGCCTTGGTCTACTTGCAGCAACAGGCAATCTGCTGGAGGAACTCTGTGGGTCGAGCAGCATCTGTGGGGGAGATGGTCGATGTTTCGCGTCGAAACCCTGCAGCAGGACTGAGAGTGGAGAGGGGAGATGGTCTCTTATGTATTTGTTGTAAATGATGCATTATTTCTTTAAGTGTAAGCCATCACTTGTCCACTGTCATATCACTTACTTTAGTTTCTCGATCTATCCCAGTCAACTTGACCCTTACACCTTCGTAGTTTTCTCTGTTCAAGTTGAATGACATCAGTTTTGAGCTTAATGCAAAATGTTATCATATTACTATCACTTTTTCCAATGGTCTTATTTACAAGAAGATTATTAATTAGCCCTGATTAATTAGTCCTGATGTAGGGTCTTGACCCAAAATGTTGACCATCCCTCTACCTCCACAGATACTGCTCGACCCGCTGAGTTCCTCCAGCAGATTGTGCATTTCTCTAGATTCCAGCATCTGCCGTCTCTTGTGTCTCTGCCTTGGTTTACTTGACTGATACTGGGAATTGGTGGGTAATCTAATGAGGAAAGATTGGACAGGCTAGGCTTCTATCTGCTGGAGTTTAGATCAGCGAGTGAAGAATTGATTGAAACATATAAAATCCTCAGGGATCTTGACAGAGACCTTGCACTGTACTGCTGCCACAAAACAACACATTTCACGACGTATGTCAGTGATAATAAACCTGATTCTGATAGAGTGGATCTGGAGGGGATGTTTCCCTCTGTGGAAGAATCTTGAATTAGGGGCCAATGTTTCAAAATGAGTCACCAGTTTAACTCACGATGATGCTGGAGGAACTCAGCAGGCCAGGCAGCATCGTGGAGAAAAGCAGGCGGTCAACGTTTCGTTCGGGTCAGGACCCTCCTTATATATTTGGCTTCCCATTTTTCTCACCCTGACCCAAAACGTTGACCGCATGCTTTTCTCCATGGATGCTGCCTGGCCTGCTGAGTTCCTCCAGCATCATCGTGTTTTTCATCCAGACTCCAGCATCTGCAGTCCTTTGTTTCACTAGTTTAACTCAGATGGAACAATTTTCTTCTCTGTTTCTTCTGTTGTAAGTCCTTGGAACTCAAAGGGTCGTGGAAGAAGAGTCTTTAAATATTGAAGGGTTTAAATATTGAAGTTGTTGAAGGGTCGTATTCTGAGTGGAGGTCGGTGACCAGTGGTGTACCTCAGGGATCTGTACTTGGACCCTTACTATTTGTGATTTTTATAAATGACCTGGATGAGGAAGTGGAGGGGTGGGTTAGTAAGTTTGCGGATGACACGAAGGTTGGGGGTGTTGTGGATAGTTGTCAGAGGTTACAGAGGGACATAGATAGGATGCAGAGTTGGGCTAAGAAGTGGCAGATGCAGTTCAACCCAGATAAGTGTGAAGTGGTTCATTTTGGTAGGTCAAATGCATTGGTGGAATATAGTATTAATGGTAGGACTCTTGGCAGTGTGGAGGATCAGAGGGATCTTGGGGTCCAAGTCCATAGGACGCTCAAAAGCGGCTGCGCAGGTTGACTCTGTGGTTAAGAAGACATATGGTGTATTGTCCTTCATCAATCGGGGAATTGAATTTAGGAGCCATAAGGTATTGTTGCAGCTATATAGGTCCCTGCTCAGATCCCACTTGGAGTATCGTGCTCAGTTCTGGTCGCCTCACTACAGGAAAGATGTGGAAACCATAGAGAGGGTGCAGAGGAGATTTACAAGGATGCTACCTGAAATGCAGAGCATGCCTTATGAAAGAAGGTTGAGGGAACTCGGCCTTTTCTCCTTGGAGCGACGGAGGATGAGGGGGGACCTGATTGAGGTGTATAAGAATGATGAGAGGTATTGATAGGGTAGATAGTCAGAGGCTTTTCCCCAGGGCTGAATTGGTGGCCACAAGAGGACATAGGTTTAAGGTGCTGGGGAGTAGATATAGAGATGTCTGGGGTAACTTTTTTACTCAGAGAGTGGTGACTGCGTGGAATGGGCTGCCGGAAACAGTGGTGGAGGCTGATACGATAGGGTCTTTCAAGAGACTGTTAGATAGGTACATGGAGCTGAGTAAAATAGAGGGCTATGAGTAAGCCTAGTAATTTCTAGGGTAGGGACATGTTCGGCACAGCTTTGTGGGCCGAAGGGCCTGAATTGTGCTGTAATTATTCTATGTTCTATTTTTAAGCCAGATACATTAAGCAAGGTGGTGAAAGCTCACCGCGAGCAGTTGAAGTTGAAGTTACAATCAGATCAGCCTTAAACTTATTAAATGGCACAGTGTCATGACAACAAAACAAAAGAGCTGGTCATTGACTTCAGGAAAGGGGGTGGTGTACATGCTACTGTTTACATCAATGGTGCTGAGGTGGAGATGGTTGAGAACTTCAAGTTCCTAGCTGTAAACATTACCAATAGCTTGTCCTGGTCCAACCATGTAGATGCCATGGTCAAGAAAGTGCACCCACTTCCTCAGGAGGCTAAAGGAATTTGGCATGTCCCCATTGACCCTCACCAATTTTTATAGATGCAGCATAGAAAGCATCCTGTCCAGATGCATCACAGCTTGGTATCGCAACAGCTCTGCCCAAGACCACAAGAAACTGCAGAGAGTCGTGGACACAGATCAGCACATCACGGAAACCAGCCTCCCCTCCGTGGACTCTGTCTACACTTCTCGCTGCCTCGGTGAAGCAGCCAACATAATCAAAGACCCCACCCACCCCGGACATTCTCTCTTTTCCCCTCTCCCATTGGGTAGGATACAAAAGCCTGAAAGCACGTACCACCAGGCTCAAGGACAGCTTCTATTCCACTGTTATAAGACTATTGAATGGTTCCCCAGTATAAGACTCTTGACCTCACAATTTACCTCGTTAGGGCCTTGCACCTTGTTGTCTGCCTGCACTGCACTTTCTCTGTAACTGTAACACATTATTCCGCATGCTGTTATTGCTTTTCCCTTGTACTACCTGAATACACTGATCTAATGAAATGATCTGTATGGATGGGATGCAATACAAAAGTTTTTCACTGTAGTTCTGTACATGTGACAATAATAAACCAATTACCAAGCTTGAGCTGAGAGAGCTACTCCAGTAGTAACACCATCTCTTCCATCTCAACATCTCCCAAACATCCAAAAGAGAACCAATCCCAACACTGCAACATCAACCCCAGTCCCGAAGGCACAGGCACTACCCACCCCATCAAACCCCTTTAGCCTCTAACACTGATGCACCATCTCCCCAATTGCACCATCTTTCCCCACTCACCCACAACATCCAACAGAGATACCATTGCCTCATGGCAAAACCTCTTAAACATCCAATACAGAGATATTACTGCAAACAACCCATTTCATGCAATTAATGAATTCTCAGGGTACTGAGATCCAAACCATACATTTTTTTATAATTCATTTTTGGCATCTAGGTGTCACTGGCAAGATCAGCATTCATTGCCCACCACTAACCTCCCCTGAGAAAGTGATGGTGAGCTGCCTTCCTGAACCGCTGCAGCCCATGGTGCTGTTGGGGAGGGGTTCCAGGGTTTAGACCCAGATGAAGGACCAGTGATTTGGTGTGTGACTTAGAGGGGAACCTGAAGCTGTTGGTGTTCCCTGTGCTATTTGCCCTTGGTGGGAGAAGTCGCTGGTTTGGGAGGCGCTGTTGGATTAGCCTGGGTGAGAACTACAGTGGATGTTGCAGATAGTACACACTGCAGCCACTAAGATGACACCAGTAAGATGGTTTATGTTACATGGGGTTAAGCTATATCAGCAGCGTGGTGACAGTACAGTCACAAGTCAAGTTGAGTTTATTGTCGTACGTACAAGTATGTGTATGCACAGGTGCAATGAAAAACTTGCTTACAGCAGCATCACAGGCACATAGTATTAGAGGCACAACATTCAGAAGAAAAAAACATAAATTAAACATAAATTAAACATAAATTATACAAATATGTGAAAGAAAAGAACACCTGATGTACCTGCTGTTGGTTTTATGACATTTCATACTAACAGTACTATAACATCATTGTGTCACTGAAACAGGCTAAAGAGCCACCAGCAGTGGAGCAATTAAAACTGGGAATGTCCAAGAGGTCTGTATTGGAGGGTTAAGGTGATGTTGGGCTGGAGCGGTCACACAGATAAAACCTAAGAATGTAAGAACACAATAAACAGGAGAAGGTCATTTGGCTCCTTGAACCTCTTCACCATTCAACAAAGTCACCTTATCTTTTACTTCAAAAGACCATTTTCCTGCCTGATCCTCATATGCCTTGGATTCCTTTCATATCCAGAAATCTATCAATCTCTGTTCTCTACACAATCAATGACTGAGCTTTCACTGCCCTTCAGAGATTCACCATCCTGTGATTAGGTTGGGGAACAGGTACATCGCAGTCTCAGACTGCCAATCTGAGATGGATCTGCCTTATTCCCACTCTTTATTTTATATCTGTTAACCAACTCTCAGTCCACAGAAGTATATCACCCCCAATTCCATGTGCTCTAATTTTGTTCCCCAACCCCCTGTGTGGGACCTTAGCAAAATCCAAGTACACCCACATCCACTGGTTGTCCCTCATCTACTCCACTAGATAGGTTCCTAAAAGAATTAAGATAAATTAGTCAACATGATTTTCCCTTTTATAAATCTAGGCTGACTCTGCTCAATCATATTTTTATTTTCTAGTGTCTGATATTGCATTCTTTATTGTGAATTCAGCATTTTCCTGACGGCTGATCTCGGGCTGACAGTTCAGTCGCTTCCTGCTTTCTTTTCTCCTCCTTTTCTTAAATGGTAGGGTGACATTTTTCACCCTCCAAATCTGTGGGAATCATTTCAACATCCATGAAATTTTGGAAGATGATAAGCAGGGATTCACTATCTCTAGAGCCACCTCTTTCAAAACTCTAGTTTCTGGGCATTAACATATCGGATGACCTGTCCTGGGCCCAGCACATAGATGCCATCAGATGGAAGGTGTGCTAGTGTCTTTACCTTCTTAGGAGGTTAAGGAGGTTTGGCTTGTCACTGAACACTCTAACAAACTTCTACAGATGTACTGTTGAAAGTATCCTGACTGGTTGCATCATGGTCTGCTACGGCAATTCGAATGCACAGGAACGCTAAGTGAGCTACAGAGAGTAGTGGACTCAGCCCAACACATCACGGGCACATCCCTCCCCACCATCGGGAGTATCTACAGGAGGTGCTGCCTTAAGAAGGCAACATCCATCATCAAAGATCCCCCCCATCCGGGCCGTGCCATCTTCTCCGCAGCTACCATTGGGCAGGAGGTACAGAAGCCCTGAAGTCCCACACCACCAGGTTCAGGAACAGCTGCTTCCCTTCAACCATTTGGTTCTATGAACCAACCAGCACAACCCTAATCACTACCTCAGTATTGCAACACTATGACCACTTGCAATAAAATGGACATTTTTTTGTTCTAATTCTGTTCTTTCTTGTAAAAATTGTGTATACTTTATGTTGAATTCATGTTTTCTCGTGAATGCTGCTTATCTGATGCTCTGTGCCTGTGACGCTGCTGCAAGTAAGTTTTTTCATTTCACCTGTGCACACTGGACTTGTGCATATGACAATAAACGACTTTGACTGCATCATCAGGTCCTTGGGATTTCTTGGTTTTCAGGATCATTAATTGTTTTGTAAAATTTCTTTACTATTACTTACTTCTTTTAGTTCCTCATTGCACTGGACCGGTGGTTCCCCATTAACTCTGGGAGATTTCTTGTGTCTTCTGCAAATACTTGCTTAATTTCTCTGCCATTTCCTGACTCCCATCGCTATCACTAAAGGACCCACATTTGTCCTTGATAGTCTTTAACCATTTACATACGCGACAGCAGCTTCGAACAGGTTGTTTTATGTTTCCTGCTAGTTTAGTCTATATTCTATTGTCCCTTACGATATACAATTTGTTGGCCATCCTTTGTTGAACCGGAAAATGCCCTAATCATCAACCCTTACCGATTTTCTGGCAATATTATGAACTTTTTCCTTAGATTTAGTACAGCTTTCATTTTCTCCTGTATTCCATGACCAGGCAACTTGTTTGTATGTACCTCAAAGGAATGTATATTTGTTGTAAATCATGTATGTTTCTTCAAGTGTTAGCCATATCTTGTCCACTGTCATATCATTTCATTTAATTTCTCAAGCTATCCCAATTGCACCTCACACTTTCAGAGTGTCCCTCTCTTCAGATTGAAAACTCTGGTTTCAGATAAATGACATCACTTTTGAGCTTAATGCAAATTGTTATCATGTTACGGTCACTTTTTCCAAGGGGCTTCTTTACAAGGTTATTAATTAACCCCGATTAATTAGTCCTGATGCAGAATCTCAACCACTCCTTTGCTCCTACAGTTGTCTGGTTGGACCGACTGACGTTCTTCCAGCAGATTATTTTTTGCTCCCAGTTCCAGTATCTGCAGTCTCTTGTGGCCCTATTAATTAAACTCAACCTTGATCTTGTATACATTCCAGAAATTCATCCCCTACTTTGTTACTACCGATTTTATTTCCCTAAACTATGTATAGATTAAAGTCCCCCATGTTTACTGTTTTACCTCTATATTATGTATCTCTAATTTCCTCAAAGGTACTTGGATCTACATCACAACTACTATTTGGAGGCTTATAAGAAACTCCTACCAATATTATCTTCCTCCTACTGCTCAGCCCCACACAAACTGATTCTAATTCTATGCCACGTTCTGCCTGTGACTAGCTCGTTAATTTTTATTTAATTATTTGAACTTAAATTCCCCAAGTGGTGGGATCCAAACTCCTGTCTCTGGATCCAGAACTTCCTAGCTGCTAGTTGAATAATAGTGATAAAGACACAAGTGCATTTCTATAGCAGGCAAGGAAGAGCTGCAGCAGTGAGATTTTTTTTGTGGAGCAATTTGGAGGTTGGTTGTCAGTGTGGATTGGCTGGCCAACTGATGAATAGAAAACATGTTGATCAGACGCTGATTTATAGGGATAGCAGAAGAAGTCCACACAGTGAATCATCGGGCGCATTGGAGGTTGGTCACAGAATTTAAAATGGGATCAGGATGGTTGGGAAAAAATACAAAAAGGTCGATGATACTTCCTGTGCCTTTTCAGAAAACTCATTCAGCTGGTGTGTCATAGCTGTAGTCTTGGAGACTGTGACCTTTTCTCTGAGCAATGTGTGAACACGGCTTAATTAAAGGCTCTGGTTAATTGTGCCCTGCAATAATCAACTGTAGGTTAGATGGACAGCATCACGTTATCACTGAATTACTGTAGTAGTTCCTAGTTAAACCCTCTACTCAAATTTTTATTATGGATTATGGCTCCATGGGTATTGGTCACCCTTCACACCACACAAAAGTGGTATCTGCTCATCTTCTGTTGCTGGTGATTGAGCCTCAGATAGACAATGGGTTGGAAACAGTGAAACTTTCAGTGTTGACCCGTCAAACACTATCTAGTACAATATCGAAAGAAGGTAGAGGCTTTGGAGAGGGTGCAGAAGGATGCTGCCTGGACTGGAAAGTATTGGCTATAAGGAGAGGTTGGACAAACTTGGATTGTTTTCTCTGAGCTTTGGAGGATGAGGGGAGACTTGAAAATTATGAGAGGCATAGACAGGCTGGATAGTCTGAATCTTTTACCCCAGGGAGGAAATGTCAAATACTAGATGGCAAAGCTTTTGAGGTAAGAGGGGGAAAGTTTAATTGAGATTTATGAGGCATTTTTTTACATGGAGAGTGGTAGGTGCCTGGAATGCACTGCCAGGGGAGGTGGTGGAAGCAGCTATGATACCAATGTTTAAGAGCCATTTAGACAGGCACATGAACATGCAGGGAATGAAGGGATATAGACCATGTGCAGGTAAATTGGCATTATGGCTGACACAGACATCATGGGCTAAAGGCCCTGTTCCTATGCTGTACTGTTCCATGAACAATCTATGGTTTAGACATAGAGTGAAGCTCTCTCTGCACTGTCCAATCACACATACCCAGGGTAGGGTACAGCAGATGTTAGATATAGATACATAAGGTCCACACACACACACACACACACACACACACACAGAGGGCAGGGAGAGCGTGGGTTAGATATAGGTTAAATCTCTCTCAACACTCCCATCACACATTCCCAGGATAGGTACAAAATGGGTAGGATACTCGTTCCATGCAACACGCAGTTCTATCTGGTATCCTGCTTGCTCTGTGTACAGCGAGGCAACCATGATTGCTAATCACCTACGCACACCTAACCACAGTGGCAGAGTGGTCCCAACACCAGTTCATGATCGGCAAGGTCTTCTCACCAATAACACTAAGGTCTCCCTTGAAAGGCTTTGACAATCATTTAAACCACTTAGTAAGACCTCTCAGCCATAGAAGGCTTTGAATCTGAATGTCCCTGACATTCAAAAATAATCAAATTAGTCATACTATTAAAAATTTTGAAAATTATTAAACATTTTAAAACATTTAAAATATTAAAATAATTGAATCACAAAACATGAGAAATCATTTAAACCAACTAAAGACAATGACATACATTTAAATCAACGCAATTAATTCAGGAAAACGTAAAACACCTGAAGCTTACTCCTTTCCCTCACAGTCAATCCTCTCCCTGAACTGGATAGAATCACTGAACCAGCACAGGCTTAGCACTGAATTTTCCACAGTAATTGCCAGGGGACTGCAGAAAATTGACACTCCGTCACTGGACCAAGAGGTTAACATTACAACATTAATTGAAGTGAATGGGGCAAGAACATTTCAGGACTCCCATGTACACATGGATGATGCTTTGAGGTGACTCTGATTGTCAAAATGGTCCTCCTGGCAAAGAACTGTTCCGTAAAACATTCTGAAGGCAGATATAGCATAGCTTGGACGCAAAGTTCCCTTTATGTACTTACAAAAAGGAGACCACGTTTCAGCTAAGCCAATGAGCCATTCCAATGCAAAACAGAGATACTTATTTATATCTACTGACCTCTGACATCTGCGGAAAGAGGCTGATGGCGACAGGCAGTGCAAATCCAAAAGCAGCCAGGCACACAAGGCTATGCAAAGGAAGAGTCAGTCTCGGACGTGTTCTCAGCATCCGTGTTCTGAACAGAAAGGTAGAGAAGTAAATAACCTTTTATGCCCTTCATCTCATTGAATGTGGACATTATATATTTCTCCCACTGTTATCTCTCCCTTTCCTGCAACCACAAACTCTTGAGAGATCATTGGCCCTGTTAGTGGCTCACCAAACTTGAACAGTTTATCATAGGACAGACAAGAATTTAGGGAGCTAGGTTGAAGATTAAACAGCAGGATCTCAATAATATGTGATGTACTGGGCAGAGAGAGTGGACTCAGCCCAATACATCATGGGCACATCCCTCCCCACCATTGCGATTATCTACAGGAGGTGCTGCCTTAAGAAGGCAACATCCATCATCAAAGATCCCCACCATCCAGGCCATGCCATCTTCTCGCAGCTACCATCGGGTAGGAGGCACAGAAGCCTGAAGTCCCACACCACCAGGTTCAGGAACAGCTACTTCCCTTCAACCATTTGGTTCTTGAACTAACCGGCAAAACCCTAATCGCTACAGTATAGCAACACTATCACTATTTTGATCAGTTTGCACTAAAATGGACTTTGTTTTTTTTTTGTTCTAATTGTGTTCTTTCTTGTAAAAATTATGTTTAATTTATGTTTATCTTATGATGCTATGTGCCTGTGATGCTGCTGTAAGTTTTCCTTGCATCTGTGCATTCATGTACTTGTGCATATGACAATAAACTCAACTTTGACATAGATCCCTGAAGGTGGCGACACAGGTAGACAGGGTGGTGAAGGAGGCATATGGCATGCTGGCCTTCATCAGACAGGGCACTGTGTGCAAGTGTTGGGATGTCATGTTACAAGATGTTGGTGAGACCGCACCTGCAATATCGTGTGCAGTTCTGGTTGCCCAGCTATAGGAAGGATGTGATTAAGTTAGTGAGGGTGCAGTAAAGATTCACAAGGATGTTGCCAGGACTGGAGGGCTTTAGTTATAAGAAGAGAATGTACAAGCGGGACTGTTTTCTTGAAGTGCAGGAGGCTTGAGGGGGGGTGACCTTGTAGAGGTTTATAAAATCATGAGGGGCAGAGATAAGCTGGATGCTCCCAGTCTTTTCCCCAGAGCAGGAGAGTCTAAAACAAAAGGACATAGGTTTAAGGTGAGAGGGGAAAGATTTAAAGGGGACCTGAGGGCTAAGTTTTTCACTCAGAGAGTGGTGGGTATATGGAAAGAGCTGCCAGAGGAATGTTTAAATGACATTTGGACAGGTCCATGGATAGGAACGGTTTGGAGGGATATGGGCCAAATGCGGGCAGATGGGACTAGCTCAAGAAGGCACCTTGGTCAGCGTGGATGAGTTAGATTGAAGGACATGTTTCCCTGCTGTATAACTCTATGACTCTATTTAAATGTCTGTCTAAATGCCTCTTAAATGTAGTAATTGTAGCTGATTCCACCACCTCCTCTAGCAGTGTGTTCCAGGTGTCAACCACTCTCTGTTTAAAAAACCTACCCCTCAGATCCCCTTTAAAACTCCTTCCTCTCATCTTAATCCTATGCCCCTTTGTTTTTGATACCCCTGTCATGGGAAAAAACGGTTTTGGCTGTCTGCCCTGTCTATGTCTCTCATGATCTTATATACTTCTATCAGGGCACCCCTCAGCCTCCTTCACTCCAGCAGAATGATTTCCCTCTGTTCCTGTGTAATGGGCCCATGGAGATGATTGACCTCACCCTAACAGGCTCAAGGGGCTGAGCAATCTCTTCCTAATCCAGCATAACCTCCTGTTCATATGTGAGTAGCAGTCTGCTTCCACCCAATCACTCTCCCTTGACACAGCTCAGGAATCCACCTAGCCCTGTTATGGTCGGGGGGATTCAAAACAGGAGAATGGATGAAATCTGAAGAAAAAAATTCTATCAGTAAATTACTGAGAGAAGGGAAAAAAAGAAGAGTTTTAATTGCTGTCCTGCCAGCTGTGAGTTTGGTCGAAGCCAGAACCAATTTGAGGTAATGAGTGATTGGAGAAACGAGGTGTGAACACCCAGCATGCTTTACACTCAGGCCAGGTCAAAAACCAGTCATTACAAGGTCCTAATTAAGGGGGCTCTGCCACAATTAAGCATCTAATTAACACGTACAATTCCCCTTCTTAATTGGATGCTGTGTTTTACTGGAAAATCAAGTATAAATAGTTCACATCAAATCCCAAATATTCTTTCCCTGTCATCGTTGGTAGGAGTTGGTTCAGAGGAGGGGAATGGTGGAGAACACACATGAACCAATGCTCGGAGTGTGTGCTGATGGTGGGAAGCTTTGGAAGGCATTTGCACTTATCAGTTGTGGTTGCACTACCTGTGATGTTTTATTTATTCAGTCCAGGCCAAGTTTTTACACAGCCCCGGAGGGTGTTACTGGGAGGTGCTGCTCAGTAAATATGATGAGTTTCTGCGAAGCATCTAACAAATCATTCACACAGCAACACAGTGCAGCAACACAGGGGTGGAAAGTCGGGGGGGGGGGGGGCAATAGCGCAACCACCAGGCAAGTGTTCCATTACACCCTGGCTCGAGGCTTGTATACAGAAGGATGGCTTTGGTAACCAAGGACAGCCTTCCATTCCAATAACACCTTTCATGACCTCAGGATGTTCCACAGCACTGCACTGCCAACAGTGTTGTTAGAAACACTGCAGCCAATTAGTGAACCATAAGCTCCTATAAGGTGCAATGTGAAAGGCTGATTGAGGAATAAATATTGGCCATAATTCTAGGGATCGCTCTGGTGCTCTTAAGGTCATACAGTCATGCAGTATGGAAACAGGTCCTTTGGCCCACTGTCTGTGCCGAGCATCAAGCACCCATTTATACCTATTCTACACTAATCCCATTTTATTCTTCCCACATTCCCATCAACTCCACCCCAGATTCTACCACTCACCTACACCGGGGGCAATTTACAGTGGCCAATTAACCTACCGACCTACACATCTTTGGGATCTGGGAGGAAACGGGAGCACCCAGAGATCACAGGGACAATGTGCAAACTCCGCCCAGACAACGGCAGAAGTCAGAACTGAACCTGGGTGGCTGGTGTGGTGAGGCAGTGCCTCCACCAGCTGTGCCACTGTGTCACCCTCTGAAATTATATCACGGGAGCTTTTATGTTTGCCTGAGAGAGCAAACAGAGTCTCCATTTAATATTGCACTTGAAAGATAGCACCTCTGACAGTCTTAGATTGTTTTACTTGATGCTCGTCTCTGGAATAAAATTTAAACCCACAGCCTTAGATTGCTACCAATTACATCACACGTGACACTGAAGGGTAAGAGAATAAACTATCGCATTACACAACAGGCGCACCTCAAGGATGCGTGCTTAGCCCACTGCTCTCCTCTCTCTACACTCATGACTGTGTGGCTAGGCTCAAACACTGTTGAAGAGATTTGGTACATCACCAAACACTCTTGAAAATTTCTATAGATTTATGGTGGAGAGTATTCTGACTGGTTGCATCACTGCCTGGTATGGAGGCTCCAACACGCAGGATTGAAAGAAGCTGCAGAGTTGTAGACTCGGCCAGCTCCATCAAGGGTACAACCCTCCCCACCATCGAGGCCATCTTCAAGAGGCGGTGCCTCAAGAAGGTGGCATCCAGCATTTAAGGACCCTCACCATCTAGGACATGCCCTCTTCTTGTTGCTACCATCAGGGAGGAGGTACAGGAGCCTGAAGACCCACACTCAACATCTTAGGAACAGCTTTTTCCCCTTCACAATCTGACTTCTGTACGGTCCATGAACCCATGAACACTAGCTCATTATTCCTCTTTCGCACTATCTGTTTATTTATTTATGTGGTTTATAGTAATTTTTATGTCTTGCACTGTACTGCTGCCGCAAGACAACAAACTTCATGACATATGTCAATGATAATAAACCTGACTCTGATTCTAATAAACCTGATTTTAACCTGTTCTTGTATCCAGGTGCTGATATAGGCTGTTAGTAATGCCGTGCTGTCAATGGCGATGCATTGGGCATTAGGTACAAGTGCTTGGGTTGTCTTAGTCATAGAGCTCACCTTGTCTATGGTGACCATCAAGTACCTATCTATTGGGAAACTGGTGGTTGTGAAAGCATTTGATAAGGAGCTGCATCATAGGTTATTTTGGAAAATAAATGCTCATGGTGTAGAAGCTATCAGACTCGTGTGGATAGAGTATCGGCTGGCTACAGTGGGAAGCCATAATTGGGTCATTTTCTGGCTGGTATTATGTAATGAGTGGTATGGCACATGGATGAGAGATCGCACCTCAACATTTTATATTTGTACAAGACTTTGGTGAGGATGCATTCAGAGTATTGTGTTCAATTTTGGTCACCTTGCTATAGGAAAGATGCCATCAAGTTGGAAAGAATGCAGAGGAGCTTTACGAGGATGTTGCCAGGACTCGAGGGACTGGGATATGGAGAGAGGTTGAGCAGAATGGGACATCTTTCATTGGAGCGTAGGAGACTGAGGGGTGATCTTACAGAGGTGTATAAAATCATGAGGGGCATAGATAGGGTGAATGCGTACAGCCTTTTAGGGAATCAAGAACAAGAGGGCATAGGTTTAAGGTGAGAGGGGAGAGAATTAATAGGAACCCTAGGGGTAATTTTTTTTTACACAAAGGGTGGTATCTATGTGGAATGAGCTGCCAGAGGAAGTGGTTGAGGCAGGTACTTTAACCACATTTAAAAGGTACTTGGACAGGCACATGGATAGGAAAGGTTTAGAGGGATATATACCAAACAGGGGCAAATGGGACTGGCTTAGATAGGAATCGTGGTCGGCATGGACCAATTGGGCCAAAGTGCCTGTTTCTGTGCTGTCTGACTCTATGACTCTAACTCCTATAAATGATTTGGATGAAAGCACCAAGGGCGTAATTGTTAAATATGCTGATGAGAAGTAGGAAAGTAAGTTGTGAAGGGGACATGAGGAGGATGCAAAGGTTGACAAATAGTGCCATCGGGTAAAAATCTGGCAAATGCAGTATAATGTGGGAAAATGTAAAACTGACCATTTCGATAGGAAAAATAAAAAAGTAGCATATGATCTAAATTGTGAGAGACTGCAGGGCACTGAGAAGCAGAATGATCTGGGCGTCCCAGTGAAAGATTCACAAAAGGCTGGTGTGCAGGTACAGCAAGTAATTGGACAGCTAATGCAATGATATCATTATGTCAAGGAATATTGAATACAATAACATAGAGGCTATGCTTTAGTTATACAAGACATTGGTGAGATCACCTCTGGAGTATGAGGACAATATTGGTCTCCTTCTGAAAGGAAGGACATAAATGTGTTGGAAGCACTTCAGAGTAAGTCCAGCTGGGACACACAGGTTTTCTTATGATAAAAGGTTGGACAGGCTCAGCTTGTATCTGCTGCAGTTAGGAAGAGTGTGGGGGTACCTGGCTGAAACATATAAGATCCTCAGGAGTCTTGAAAGGGTGATGGCTCCCTTTCTGGAAGAAGACCATAAGACCAAGGAGCAGAAGTTGGCCATTCGGCCCATCGAGTCTGCTCTGCCATTCTATCATGAGCTGATCCATTCTCCCATTTAGCCCCACTCCCCCGCCTTCTCACCATAACCTTTGATGCCCTGGCTGCTCAGATACCTATCAATCTCTGCCTTAAATACACCCAATGACTTTGCCTCCACAGCCGCCCGTGGCAACAAATTCCACAGATAAATCTAGAATCTAGAATTGGATGTCACAGCTTAGAAAGAAGGGGTTGGCCATTTCAGAGAGATAAGGCAAAAATTTTTTTCAGAAAGCTTTGTGTGCCTTTGGAACCCTCTTGTCAAAGGGCCACAAAAGCAGTGTCTTTTAATACTTTTAAGACAGTTAGATTCTCATTAAGCAAGGGGGTGAAAGGTTATTGGCGAAGGCTGGAATGTTGTCTAAAATTCCCCTATACACTCATGACTGTTTGGCCAGATTCTGCTCTAACTCCATCTACAAGTTTGCAGATGATACCACCGTTGTAGGCCGTATCTCAAACAGCGATGAGTTGGAGTACAGGAAGGAGGTAGAGAGCTTAGTGGAATGGTGTCATGACAACAACCTTTCCCTCAATGTCAACAAAACAAAAGAGCTGGTCATTGACTTCAGGAAAGGGGGCGGTGTACATGCACCTGTCTACATCAATGGTGCTGAGGTCGAGAGGGTTGAGGGCTTCAAGTTCCTGGGAGTGAACATCACCAACAGCCTGTCCTGGTCAAATCACGTAGATGCCATGGCCAAGAAAGTTCACCAGTGCCTCTACTTCCTCAGGAGGCTAAAGAAATTTGGTTTGTCCCCTTTGACTCTCACCAACTTTTATTGATGCACCAGAGAAAGCATCCTTCTACCCCACTGATAAGACTATTGAACGGTTCCCCATATACGATGAAATGGACTCTGACCTCACGATCTACCTTGTTGTGACCTTGCACCTTATTGCACTGCACTTTCTCTGTAGCTGTGACACTTTACTCTGTACTGTTACTGTTTTTACCTGTACTACATCAATGCACTCTGTACTAACTCAATGTAACTGCACTGTAATTGACCTGTACGATCGGTATGTAAGACAAGTTTTTCACTGTACCTCGGTACAAGTGATAATAATAAACCAATACAATACAAAGAAATTGTACCCAAATTCCCAACAGAATTTATTAATGACTGTGTTAAATTTCTGGCTGGCCCTGGACTTGGCTGCAGGGAAACATCCTCACATCGATACTACCAAACATTTCCATAGTTTTATATAGAGTCAGAGAATCATTGACCAATACAGCATGGAAACGGGCCCTTCAGCCCAACTTGTCCATGCCAACTAAGATACCTATACAAGGTAGTCCCATTTGCCTGTGTTTGGCCCATATCCCTCTAAACCTTTCCTATCCATGTACCCAAATATCTCTATCCATTCAGTACTCAGCTATATCTTCCAGCAAATACAGCCCCACTCTGTTTAATCTCTTTGCTATGTTCTGGTATAATTCCAGTGAATTCTAGCTTCACTGTTGCCTCTACATCCCTTTTATAATATGGGGACCATTTACACGTATCCGAGAATAATCTAACCAAGGTTCTACAAGTTAAGAAAAATTCTTTATCTTTTTAGTTCTCTACCACTAGACATACAGCCACAGAGCCATACAGCACAGTAACAGGCCCGTTGGCCTGACTGGTCCATCCCAACCAAGATGCCCATCCAAGTTAGTCCCATTTACCAGCATTTGGCCCATAACCTTCTAAACCTTTCTGATCCATGTACCTGTCCAACTGTCTTTTAAAAGTGGTTGTTGTAACTGCCTCAACCACTTCCTCTGGCAGCTCATTCCACATACTTGTACATACCATGCTTTGTGTAAAAAAGTTGCCCCTCAAATTCCTATCAAATCTTTACTCTCTCACCATTAACCTGTGCCCTTTAGTTCTTGATCCCCCAACCCTGGGAAAAAGACTGAGTACATTCACCCTATCTATACCCCTCATCATTTTATACACCTCTATAAGATCACCTTTTAGTCTCCTATGCTCCAAGGAATAAAGTCCAAGCCTGTCCAATCTCTCTCTATAACTCAGTCCTTCAAGTCCTGGCAACATGAACCCCTATTGTTCATTTGTTTTGTGTTCTGATGCCTCTGCTCTTCTATCCCTTGTAACCTGCGGCCACCCAATTCTTCTCATCAAAGTTTTCCATCTCATAAGCGTCAATAATGGTATTGGTGTTGGTTTACTATTGTCACTTGTACCCGTCAATAATGGTATTGGTGTTGGTTTACTATTGTCACTTGTACCGAGGTACAGTGAAAAACTTCTCCTTACATACCGATCGTACAGGGTAATTCATTACACAGTGCAGTTACATTGAGTTAGTACAGAGTGCTTTTATGTAGTACAGGTAAAAACAATAACAGTACAGAGTAAAGTGTCACAGCTACAGAGAAAGTGCAGTGCAATAAGGTGCAAGGTCACAACAAGGTAGATGATGAGGACAGAGTCCATCTTATCATATAAGGGAACCGTTCAATAGTCTTATCACAGTGGGGTAGAAGCTGTCCTTGAGCCTGGTGGTACGTGCCCTCAGGCTCCTGTATCTTCTACCTGATGGGAAGAGAGAATGACCTGGTGGGTGGGGTCTTTGATTATGCTGGCTGCTTCACCATGGCAGCAAGAGGTAAAGACAGAGTCCAAGGAGGGGAGGCTGGTGCCTGTGACGTGCTGGGCTGTGTCCACAACTCTCTGCAGTTTCTTGCAGTCCTGGGCAGAGCAGTTGCCGTACCAAGCTGTGATACATCCAGATAGGATGCTTTCTATGGTGCATCGGTAGAAGTTGGTGAGAGTTGGGATTCATTATGTGACTTTATTAATGTGTATTTTGTCACCACCCACTTCTGCGTTACTTAGACCCACTAATTTGGTGCTGACCATAAAGTTTGTAATTGTACTTCTGGTTCCTGATTCAAGATTGTATATCTAATGGCCAAACAACTATAGTCCCAGCAGTGATTCTTTTAGAAACAAATTTCCCACCATTTGCCCATTATTAAAATAATGTCAAAAGAAATAAAGAGATGACTGTTGAATACGTCATTATGGAACTCATTATCACAAATACAGTTTGTCTAATGATCCTTTAGCGTGACCATACCAGCTCGGGTATGTTATCACCATAAACACTCGCAAGGTGTTCATTGTTACGTTGAATCAATAAACATGTTCATTACTATAAAAAGAAAAACTTTCAACATTTTAGTCTGTTCCACTTTAAAGGATTCGTGTTTCCAAAACAGACACAGTTTTGGCTCTGCAACCCTATATGAGCTATCAGATTAGTGAATCCACCTTCTGTTGTAACACCTGGGTCGGAATTTCCTTTCAGTTTTAAAGCATACGTTTCTTTGGGTGAATGTTTGTGCTTATCCGGGTGAGAGAAGTTAGCGCTGGGCAACAGAACCTGTTCCATTTAGGCATCTGTTGCCAGAGTCTGAGGTCAGAAGGTGAGGAGAATGACCTGGAGGCCATGTAGGTCAAGGAGAGGATGATGGTGATAAAACAAGCAAAGATGGGAAGAAGACACAAAGTCGCTGGAGGAACTCAGCGGGCCGCTGAGGATGGGAAGATGTAGGGTATATTAGAAAGGAGAGCATGAAGAAAAGGGGAGAAGGTAGAGAAAAGGTCCATGATGAAGATAAGGAATGCCAATAAAGCCGAACAGAAGGACAATGCGTGTGGGATGAGCAGCAGAATGGAAAAGGAAATCCAATTTAATAGAAAAGTACAGCATGGCTTTGTGCGGGGCAAGTCATTTCTTACTAACGTGATTGAGTTTTTTGAAGAGGTGATGAGAGTGATTGATGAAGGTAGAGCTGTGGATGTTGTCTACATGGATTTTTGTAAAGCGTTTGACAATGTCCCTCTTGGGAGGCTCATCCAGAGGATTAAGATGCATGGGATCCAGGGGTGAATTGGCTGTTTGGATTCAGAATTGGCTTGCCCATAGAAGACAGAGGGTGGTGGTCGATGAGACTTATTCTGGCTGGAGGTCTGTGACTAGGGATCAGGGATCCGTACTGGGATCTCTGCTGTGTATGATATATATAAATGACCTGGATGAAAACATAGATGGGTGGGTTAGTAAGTTTACAGATGATATGAAGATTTGTGGTATTGTGTATAATGTAGAAGACTGACAAAGGATAGAGTGGGATACAGATCAGTTGCAGATAAGGGCAGAGAAATGGCAGATGGAGTTCAACCCGGCCAAATATGAAGTGTTGCACCTTGGGAGATCAAACGTAAAGAGACAGTACACTTAATGGCAGGACCCTTAACAGTATTGATGAGCAGAGGGATCTTGGGGTCCAAGTTCATAGCTCCCTGAAAATGGCTACACAAGTTGATAGGTGATAAAGATAGAGGTGCAAAAGAGGTTCACCAGGATGCTGCCTGGATTAGAGGGCATGTGCTATAAGGAGAGGATGGACAAACTTAGGTTGTTCTCTCTGGAGAGGCGGAGGCTGAGGGGCAGATCTGATAGAAGTCTGTAAGATTATAGAACATAGAACATCACAGCACAGTACAGACCCTTCGGCCCACAATGTTGTGCCGGCATTTTATCCTGCTCTAAGATCTATCTAACCCTTCCCTCCCACATAGCCCTCCATTTCTCTATCATTCATGTGCCTATCTAAGAGTCTCTTAAATGTCCCTAATATATCTGCCCCACAACCTCTGCTGGCAGTGCGTTCCACGCATCCACCACTCTCTGTGTAAAAAAAACTTACCCCTGACATCCCCCTTATACCTTCCTCCAATCACCTTAAAATTATGTCCCCTTGTGTTAGCCATTGTCACCCTGGGAAAAAGTCTCTGACTTGATCTATGCCTCTTATCATCTTGTGCACCTCTATCAAGTCACCTCTCATCCTCCTTCTCTCCAAAGAGAAAAGCCCTAGCTCACTCAACCTATCCTTATAAGACAGGCTCTCCAAATCAGGCAGCATCCTGGTAAATCTCCTCTGCAGCCTCTCTAAAGCTTCCACATCCTTCCTATAATGAGGCAACCAGAACTGAACATGATAATCAGAGTTCTATAGAGCTGGAACATCACCTCGTGGTTCCTGAACTCAATACCCCAACTACTGAAGGCCAACATACCATACACCTTCTTAACAACCCTATCGACCTGCGTGGCAACCTTGAGGTTGAGTGACGTGGACCCCAAGATCCCTCTGTTCCTCCACGCTGCTAAAAGTCCTGCCATTAACCCTGTATTCTGCCTTCAAATTCAATCTCCCAAAGTGTATCACTTCACACTTTTCTGGGTTGAACTCCATCTGCCGCTTCTCAGCTCAGGTCTGCATTCTATCAATATCCTGTTGTAATCTACAGCAACCTTCTACACTATCCACAACACCACCAACCTTTGTATCATCAGAAAACTTACTAACCCACCCTTCCACATCCTCATCCAAGTCATTTATAAAAATCACAAAGAGCAGAGGTCTCAGGACAGATTCCTGCAGAACACCACTGGTTACCGTCCTCCAGGCAGAACACGCTCCGTCTACCACCACCCTCTGTCTTCTATGGTCGAGCCAATTCTGAATCCACACAGACAAGTTTCCCTGGATCCCATGCCTCCTGACGTTCTGAATGAGCCTTCCATGTGGAACTTTATCAAATGCCTTACGAAAATCCATGTACATTATGAGGTACTAGATAGAGGAAAGAGCGGGTATCTTTTTCCCAGTGGTTCAAATGTCTAATACCAGAGGGCATTGCATTTAAGGTGAAAGGGGGTAAGTTCAAAGGAGATGTTGTGGGGCAAATTTTTTACACAGAGAGCGGTGGGTGCCTGGAATGCACTGCCAGGGTGGTGGTGGAGGCAGATATGATAGAGGTGTTTTAAGAAGTTCTTACCCAGGCATATGAATATGTGCAGGAAATGGAAGGATATGGACATTGTGTAGGCAGCAGGGATTAGTTTAGTTGGGCATTTGATTACTTATTTAGTTAGTTTGGTACAACATTGTGGGCTGAAGGGCCTATTCCTATGTTGTACTGTTCTATGTTTTAGCACACTTGGCCCACAATGTTGTGCTGATCTTGATGCCAATTTATACTAAACGCCCTCCTCCTGTGTATCATCCACATCCCTCCATTCCCTTCACATTCATGTGCCTATCTAAAAGCCTCTTAAACTCCACCAAACTGCCTGTTTCCACTACTGTCCCTGGTATCCTATTCTACGCACCTACCACTCTCTGTGTAAAAAACTTGCCCCTCATGTTGCCTTTGAACTCCCCCCCCCGCCCCCCAACCTTAGAAAACATGTCGTCTGGTGTTTGATATTTCTACCCTGGGGAAAAGGTTCTGACCATCTCCCCTATCTATGCTTCTCATAATTTAAAAAACCTCTATCAGGTCTCCCCTCAGCCTCCGACGCTCCAGAGAGAACCACCTAACCCAACAACCCAACTCAATGTTGGGGACATCTGTGTGGGAAAATTGGCTTAAGGAATTTGTGCAAAAGGATTAGTGCACATTGAGTAGAAAGTAAGGGAGAAGTTAAGAGGGATGATTAAAAGTGCAGCCTACGTAGTGGGTTTTGAGATGATGTTTGCAAGTGGTAGAAGGTGGAAGTGTTTAGAGATGTGAGTATGGTGTTGGGGTGGTGGTGAAAGGGAGCTGCTGTAACTGAAGGATCAGTCAGCAGAGGTAGAGTTAAAAGAATAAGGAATATAAATTGGGGTCAGAGTCAGAAAAATGGAGAGTGTATTCCAAGACAAAACTTGTACAAAATGGGACCTCCTTTCCTTTGTCAGAGGTATGATTGAGGGTTTTAGCAGAATCAGAATTATTATCACTTACTTAGATAATGTAAAATTTGATGTGCGGCTGTACAAGAGGGGGTTAGTAATGTGTACAAAGTTAGCCCAGGTAAAATAAACAGCATGACAATAATGGAAGTGAAAACTCTGGATTGAGCAGGACATCAGTGTTGTGCTGCTGTGGATTCTCTCTGATCAAGTAGTTGGGGAAAGAGAAACTGAACTGGCATCTGAGGTGTGAAATTCCAGGCCAGGCAAATGACACACAGCACAATGTTAGCTGTGGTATGATGCGGTAGTTGTAGTGGTAGTTACTAATAACACCAAGACAGTTTGAGCTTAAATCCTACCGGGACAGTTTGAATTCAATTCAATTCAAAATATTCTGAAAAAAATGCAAATAACAAAACAGGATCTTAGAAAAAGTGACCACAATCCTGTCAGATTGTTGATTAAACCCAACTGGCACACTTGTGAGAAGGAGATTTGCCTTACCTAGTATGGGCCTGCCGTCTGTGACCCCAGTCTTTTACCAAAATGAATTGACCACAGAAATGGCCCAACAAACCACTCAATGATATCAACAGCTTTCAGAATCAAGACCAGTTATGGTAACTGGAGATGGGAAAATGTGTTTCATTCCACCATTAATGGGTAGGAGCAGGAAGAAGAGCATTTGAGGGGAACTTTACCCAAAGATGTTAACCACAATGGAAATTAGAATTATTTTTTTATTATTAGAAAGCCTTTAGTGTCCCAACAAACCCTTCTTCACAGCTTGACCTTCTCCTTGCATCAGTCTATCCCTGCTTGCCCTGGGCTTCCTTCCCAGTGTAATTTTGGGAGAATACTTGGAGAAAGGGTGCAAGAAATACTTGGAGAATCTGTGTGGAGATTCAGGGTCATAGTCCCTTGACTAGTTTTACATTGCCTGCTAGCATGGTCGTTTTATCTCCTGCTCCATTTCTCTTTGTTGTGGAAATGTTTGATCCACTGTCTTACTTCCACTTTCTTTGTCACTTCTAATTTATGTGCCCTGGTATACAAGCCCTTCACCACTGTAAATAATTTTGGCTGCAGGAACTATTCTCAATCCCCTTGACTGGGACTGCATGCTTCTACGTGTGAACAGATGACTTACGAATCAGTCTGTGACTCTGTCTTGTAAATTGGCAAGTGGCTTGTCAAAGGGTGAAGTGCGCCAGTGCAACATGACATTTCGCTGAGGGGTATTTTCGTGGGCGAGGTACGTTTACGTTATCGCCTCTAATTCACTTCCTTGTGCTAAACAAACAGCCGAGCTGCAGGTTGAGGTGTTTATTAGCAAGTCAAAGCTGTTTGATGCAGAGAACATACTGGGGACAGCTAAATTTATCACCATTATGGCAGATTTCAGTGAGTTTACATCTAAAGGGAGAATTAAAAATCATCAAACATGTGTTGGCAAAAGCTCATTTAACCCAGGGAGCAAATTCCCTTGAAAAAAAGTCCAAAGAGGCTTGGAAATCCATGCATGGGCATTATTAAAAGGTACAGAAATAATCATAATTTAATGAAATATTGGCCATATATGAAGTGAATCAGAATTATACTACAGCTTTTTAAAGTCCCTGTTAGACCACATCTACAGTTCTGGGCAGCGTGGCCTCATAATGATGTTGGCTTTGGAGACGGAGTGTAGCATAGATTTACCCAAATAATGACCAAGTTCCAAGGGCTAAATTACAAGAAGTGATTATACAAACTGGAATTGCATTCACCAGAACTAAAAGGAGTGATTTGTTGAGATTTCAAAAGTTTAAATGGGATTGAAAGAACAAAGAACAGTACAGCACAGGAAGAGGCCCTTCAGCCCACCATGTTGTGCCGCAGTAATTAAACGCCTGACTAAACTAATCCCTTCTGCCTACACAATTCCATATCCCTCCATTTCCTGCATATTCATGTGCCTATCTAAGAGCCTCTTTAACATCTCTATTGCACTTACCTGCACCAGCACCCCTGGCAGCACATTCCAGGCACCCACCACTCTCTGTGTAAAAACTTGCCCGCACATCTCCTTTGAACTTACCCCCTTTCACCTTAAATGCACGTTCTCTCGTATTAGACATTTCGACCCTGGAAAAAGATACCAGCTGTCTACTCTATCTATGCCTCTCATAACCTTATAAACTTCTATCAGGTCTCCCCTCAGCCTCTGCTGCTCAGAGAAAATAACCCAGTATGTCCACCTCTAAAGTTGGATATAAGATATCTTTATTAGTCACACGTACATCGAAACACACAGTGAAATGCACCTTTTGCACAGAATGTTCTGGGGGCAGCCCGCAAGTGTCGCTACGCTTCCTGCACCAACATAGCATGCCAACAACTTCCTAACCCGTATGTCTTTGGAATGTGGGAGGAAACCGGAGCACCCGGAGGAAACTTACGCAGACACCATGCCATCTTCTCATAGCTACCACTGGGCAGGAGGTACAGAAGCCTGAAGTCTCACACCACCAGGTTCAGGAACAGCTACTTCCCTTCAACCATTCGGTTCTTGAACCAACCGGCACAACCCTAATCACTATCTCGGTATAAAAACACGATGACCACTTTGCACTACAATGGACTTTTTTTGTGTTCTAATTGTGTTCTTCCCTGTAAAAATTGTGCATAATTTATGTTTTGCTTGTGAATTTTGCGTATCTGATGCTCTGTGCCTGTGATGCTGCTGCAATTAAGTTTTTCATTGCACCTGTACTTGTGAATATGACTTTGAACTTTGTGGGCCAAAAGGGCCCGTTATCGGATCAATAGTTTAAGTCTATCAGAATCAGAATCAGAATCAGGTTTATTATCACTGACATATGTCGTGAAATTTGTTGTTTTGTGGCAGCAGTACAGTGCAAAAGATAAAGACATAAAAATTTACTATAAGTTACAAAAATAAATAAATAGTGCAAGAGAGGAATAACGAGGTAGTGTTCATGGGTTCGTGGACCGTTCAGAAATCTGATAGCGGAGGAGAAGAAGCTGTTGCTGAAACGTTGAGTGTGGGTCTTGAGGCTTCTGTACCTCCTCCCCGATGGTAGTAATGAGAAGAGGGCACGGTCCAACAAAGCTTAAGCTCTGTGTGCAGTTCTGACAACTATAATATAGTAAGGCCTTGAGAAACAAACGACTGCAGATGCTGGAATCTAGAAGAAAAACACGATGATGCTGGAGGAACTCAACAGGCCAGGCAGCATCCGTGGAGAAAGCAGGCGGTCAACGTTTTTGAGTCAGGATCCCTCTTCAGGACTGAAGAAAGGAAAAGGGGAAGCCCAATATATAGGAGGGAAAAAACAGAGCAGTGATAGGTGGACAGAAGAGGGGAGGTGGGGTGGGCACAGGGTGGTGATAGGTAGATGCAGGTAAGAGTTAGTGATAGGCAGGTGTGGGGGAGGAGGGGAGAGCAGATCCACCAGGGGATGGGTCAAAGGTAAGGAGAGAGAGGAAAAAAAGGGTAGAAAAAATGAGGATAGGAAAGGGAAGAAGAGAAGAAGCATGGTGTGGTGGGGGGGTGGGGTGTGGGGAAGGGGTGTGGGGATTACCCAAAGTGGGAGAATTCAATGTTCATGCCGTTAGGCTGCAAGGTTCCAAGACGGAAAATGAGGTGCTGTTCCTCCAGTTTGCGCTTGGAATTCTCCCGGCAGCGGAGGAGGCCGAGGACTGACACATCAGTGATAGTGTGGGAGGGGGAGCTGAAGTGACCGACAACGGGGAGATGCAGATCGCGGTTACGGACAGAGCGCAGGTGTTCTGCGGAAACGGTCACCTAGTCTGCGTTTTGGTCTCACTGATGTAGAGGAGGCCACACTTGGAGCACCGAATGCAGTAGATGATATAAAAGGAGGTGCAGGTGAATCTCTGTCTCACCTGAAAGGACTGTCTGGGTCCCTGGATGGAGGTGATGGAGGTGGTGTAGGGGCAGGTGTTGCACCTATGGTGGGGGCAGTGGAAAGTTCCCGGGGTGGGAGCAGGATGGGTGGGTGGGGGGGGGCAGGAGTGAACAAGGGAGTCGTGGAGGGAGCGGTCCCTGTGAAAGGCAGAAAGGGGTGGGGAGGGGAAGATATGTTTGGTGGTGGGGTCCTATTGGAGATGGCGGAAGTGGTGGAGAATGATATGTTGGATACGTAGGCTGCTGGGATGAAATGTGAGGACAAGGGGGACCCTATCCCTGTTGGGTCTGGGAGGGGTGGGGGTGAGAGCGGAGGTGCGGGAAATGACAGAGATATGGGTGTGAGCTCTCTCGACCACAGTCGGGGGGAAGCCCCGGTTGGAAAAGAAGTTGGACATCTCGGATGTCCTGGAGTGGAACACCTCATCATGGGAGCAGATGTGGTGGAGGCAGAAAAATTGAGAAAAAGGGATCGCGTCCTTCCAAGAGACAGGGTGGGAGGAGCTGTAATCGAGGTAGATGTGGGTATCAGTAGCTTTGTAGAAGATGTCAGTGGATAAGGAATCTCCTGAGATGGAGGCAGAACGATTGAGGAAGGAGAGAGAGGTCAGAGATTACCTTTGACCCATCCCCCCGTGGATCTGCTCTCTCCTCCTCCCCTGCACCTGCCTATTACTATCTCTTGCCTGCATCTACCTATCACCACCCTGTGCCCACCCCACATCCCCTCTTTTGTCCACCTATCACTGCTCTGCTTTTCCCTCCAATATATTGGGCTTCCCCTTTTCCTATCTTCAGTCCTGAAGAAGGGTCCTGACCCAAAACGTTGACCGGCTGCTTTTCTCCATGGGTGCTGCCTGACCTGCTGAGTTCCTCCAGCATCATCGTGTTTTTCACATAGTAAGGACTTGATTGCACTGGAGAAGGTGAAGAGGAGATTCACCAGGATGTTGTCCGGGATGGGGCATTTCAATTATGAGGAGAGACCAGATAGGCTAGGTTTGTTTTACTAGGAGTCCGAGGGGTTCCTGATAAGAGGTCTATAAAATTATGAGGGACATAGATAGGGTGGACAGTGTGAAACAGTTTCCCTCAGCAGAGTTCTCCCACAACGTCAATGGACCCCGTCGACCTGCAGATTCCTCAAGCCAACAGAACAAGATGGGTGTATGTTTCAGAGAAGGTCCTGATGGAACAACTCTGGGGAAATTGTAGTCCACTGCCTTATTAACACATGGGGTGCTGGTGGGCTTGCTGTGGAAGCAGAACCAACAAGATTCAGTGCCTGTGGAGGAGGCGCAGACAGAACCGAAGTGACAGTGTTAACACTTACTTCTCCAAGTACGACATGATAACCGGTGGCAGCACAAGGATGGGGATAGGGAGGACGATCCTAGTTAAGGCAGTCTCCATTAGTGCCTAGAGGAAACATAAGTACAATTCCATTCAATATAGACATCACTAGCTGGTAAAGAAAGACACAACCTGAGACATTACCATATGACCTCAGACACAAGACACTGCAGATGATGGAAATCTGGAGCAACACACAAATGCACTGGAGGAACTCAGTGGGTCAGGCAACACCTACAGAGGGAATTGGACTGTCGATGTTTTGGGTCAAGACCCTTCACCTGGACTGGAAAGAAAGAGGGGAGATAGCCAGTATAAAAAGGTTCACAAGATCACAAGACAAAGGAGCAGAAGTAGGCCATTCGGCCCATCGAATCTGCTCCACGACTTCACCATGAGCTAAACTATTCTCCCATCTAGCCCCAATTCCCGGCCTTATCCCCATGTCCCTTGATACCCTGACTAATTAGATACCTATCAATCTCCTCCTTAAACACCCCCAATGATCGGGCCTCCACAGCTGTACGTGGCAATGAATTCCATAAATCCACTACCCTCTGGCTAAAGAAATTTCTCCTTATTTCTGTTCTAAATGGGTACCCTCTAATTGTAAGACTGTGCCCTCTGGTCCTGGACTCACCCACCAAGGGAAACAACTTAGCCACATCTACTCTGTCCAGTCCTTTCAACAATTGAAATGTTTTTATGAGGTCCCCTCTCATTCTTCTGTACTCCAGTGAGTACAGTCCAAGAGCTGACAAACGCTCCTTATATGTAAGCCCTTTCATTCCAGGAATCATGCTCGTAAATCTTCTCTAACCCTCTCCAACATCAGCATATCCTTCCTAAGATAAGGGGCCCAAAACTGCACACAGTGTTCCAAATGAGGCCTTGCCAGTGCCCCATAGAGCCTCATCAACACATCCTTACTTTTATACGTTATACCTCTCGAAATGAATGCCAACATAGCATTCGCTCTCCTTACCACCGATCCGACCTGGTGGAAAGGGGTGAAGCAAGAGCTGGCAGGTGATAGGTGGATCCAGATGAGGGGGGGGAGTTGTGGGAATGCTGTCAGAAGTTGGGAGGTGATAGGTGGAGGGTGACAAAGGGGCTGAAGATGATGGAATCTGATAGCAGAGAAGGTGGAGCGTGGAATAGAGGGAGGGAGGTGGGGAGGGGAACCGGTGGGAGGTGTGTGGGGGAGGGGCAGATGGAGGGGGGGGAGGGGAAAGAGATGGGGTGATGGGGTCCAGTGGATCGGGAGCAGAGAGAAAAGAGAAAAGGGAGATAAAGAGACAGAGGGGGGAGCGGTTACCAGAAGTTTGAGAATTTGATGTTCCTGCCGCCAGCTTGGAGACTGTCCAGCTGGAATATGAGGGGCTGTTCCTCTAATTCGCATTTAGCCTCGAGCTGGCAGTGAAGGAGGCTGTGGACAGACATGTCTGTGTGGGAATGGGGAGGGGTATTAAAAGGGCTGGCCACTGGGAGATCCCGCTGACATAGCGGACAGAGCGAATGTGCTCGACAATGTGATCTGCTGATAAACTGGCAAGCATTATAACTACCAACATAGAAATTACACTGCTGGCTGCTTCCCTTTCAGTTCTGAGGTTGTGAAGAGTTATAAGAGGATCAGCAATGTTGAGGAACAGATGTACAAAGCAGCCACTTATTGACACATCAAACACTTGTAGGGGAGGGACAGCACATCTTAGACACAGAATAAAGGTCCCACTACACTGTCCCATCACACAATCCCAGGGCAAGAACAGTATGGGTTGGGCATAGAGCGTAACTTCCTCTACATTGTTCCATCACATACCTTCAGGACAGCAACTGCAGGCATTAGATATAGAGTAAAACTCTTTCCACACTGTCCTGTCACTTATCCACAGGACAGGGATGGCATGGGTTACACACATAGTAAAACTTGCTCCACTCTGTCCCAGGGCAGGGAAGCATGGGTTAGTTACAGTAAAGCTCCCTCTACGCTGTTCATCTATGTACTATAATGGCAGTATCTCAGTTGAAAATGCACCTACTTAAACATGGTCATTGACTTCAAGAAGGGGTGCAGTGCACATGCTCCTGTTTACATCAACAGTGCTGAGGTTGAGAGGGTTGAAAGATTCAAGGAGTGAACATCACCAGTATCCTGTCCTGGTCCAACCACGTAGACGCCACAGCCAAGAAAGCTCACCAGTGCCTCTACTTCCTCAGGAGGCTAAAGAAACTTGGCATGTCCTCTTTGACTCTCACCAATTTTATCAATGCACCATCATCCTATCCTGATGCATCACGGCTTGGTATGGCAACTGCTCTGCCCGCGACCGCAAGCAATTGCAGAGAGTTGTGGACACAGCCCAGCACCTCATGGAAACCAGCCTCCCCTCCATGGACTCTATCTACACTTCTCGCTGCGTTGGTAAAGCAGCCAACATAATCAAAGACTCCACCCACCCTGGACATTCTCTCTTCTCCCCCCTCCTATCGGGCAGAAGATACAAGAGCCTGAAAGCACATACCACCAGGCTCAAGGACAGCTTCTATCCTGCTGTTATAAAACTATTATAACCAATATAGCTATCTGTTATTGTTTTCCCTTGCACTACCTCAATACACTGTTGTAATGAAATGATCTGTATGAACGGTATGCAAGACAAGTTTTTCACTGTACCTTGGTACATATGACAATAATAAACCAATTTACCAATTTAAATTTAAATTTACCAATTTTTATTTCCACTTGCAGATAACTTTGTAATTCTGTTATCTATAACTCTAACTCTATGAACTTAGAACTGCAGAAAGTTCATTTAATGCTAGTTATTACACAATGGAACAGAACTGACTGATTCAATCCACTTATTTGGTTCCTTCACTCAAGGACTAAGGGATTAGTAAGAAGGCTCCTTGTGAAGCCAAACCCACAGTACCAGGCTAGTACTTAAAAATGTGGTTAATACTTCTCTCACATACACTTGTCTCCACCAGCAACATGAACCCCCCAGAAACCAGAGGCCAGCTTACTGCCTTGCCAATTTGTAGCCCGTTGATGAATCTATGGAAAATCTTTCCCTGCATGTTCTGTCCCCATGAGCTCAAGATCCACCCTCAGGACTCTCCAGAGTGTGGAGTCGGGAAACCATGTGATATAGGTCCAAGAACATTGTCAATTCTAGGGAGCAGTAGCAGCAGGAATAAAAGCTTATTGACAAATGCAAAGCTAGAGCAGCTTTAACCATGTTCTATGAGCTGTGGGGAAGTCTTGGGCTTTTACTGACACTAGTAGCAGTTGGCATGTTCCAGCTCACCCATCTCCTTCGCTCCTGATTGCTTTCCTCTTGGTTCTGCGCTCACTTCCGCTGCTCTGTTGTGGTCTCTGGTGCTCTCTCCACTACTTCTGCTGCTGCCCAGCTAAGAGGCTGCCTGGTTGAGGCTGGCTAACGACTGCCTGTCTGCCGACTGGTTGGCTGGATGCCTGTCTAATCAGCTGACCAGCTGGCTGGCAATAGTGTGTCCTGACTCACTGGTTGGCTGCCTAGATGCTGGATAGCTAGCTGCTTTGGCACCCTCAGTCCACTCCTGCTGCAGCCCCCACTGCGGCTCCTGCTCAGATGCTCTCCGCCTCCTCTTCTCTGAACAACTGTAGGTTTATAAATACAGATCAAAACATTATGGAAGCAGATGTCTTAAATTAAACCATAAATTACAGCAAAAAACCCAACTGGTCGTACCAATAAGTACGAGAGGACATGGCTTTAGGGTGAAAGGGGAAAGGTTTGGGGGGAACATTAGGGGGAACTTCTTCACTCAGGGAGTGGTGGGAGTGTGGAACGGGCTGCCATCTGATGTGGTAAATGTGGGCTCACTCTTAAGTTTTAAGAATAAATTGGATAGATACATGGATGGGAGAGGTCTGGAAGGTTATGGACTGGGTGCAGGTCAATGGGACTAGCGGAATAAAATTTCGACACAGATTAGAAGGGCCAAATGGCTTGTTTTCTGTGCTGTAGTGTTCTGTAGTTCTATGGTTGGGCAGCGTTTGGATTTTGTGGAGACATAAAGATAAGTTTCAGACTCATAAGTCTGTCTTATCTTGGTGCACTGGAAACACAGGAGACTGCAGATGCTGGAATCTGGAGCAACGGACAATCTGCTGGAGGAACTCAGCGGGTCGAGCAGCATCTGTGGGGGGCAAAGGGATTGTCAATGTTTCAGGTTGAAACTCTGCATCAGGACTGATACTTTGGTACAATATTATTTCAGCAGATGCCACATGCCAGTCTCAGTATTTAATATGTTGATAGTTTAATGTTGGCTTCTGAGCTCATGTTATTCTGGAAGATTTCAATATTACTGATGTTGTGCTTTTTCAAGGACCTGGAAAATGTAAGCGGTTGTTAATGCACCACATAATCCACAGTATCCTTTCACAGGAGGTGCTGTGGGCTCGTGGTGGTCTCCAGGGCTGCAGAAGTTATGGGGTCACTGCACAAAATACAAGCAGATCAAAATTCACAATCTCAGTACATAGGGTTGTGAAATCACACATTCCCAATTTTACTGGCAACAAGTTTGCTTAAAAACTAGTTCCACTAATAAACCAATTACCAAACTAGTAATCCATGACAGAAAAAAAACTTACAGTGAATTAGCACTGTTGTGGCAAAATGTGAACAACTTTCAAAATAGCAAAAAACAAGCCCAGCAGCATCTGTGAGGGTAAAGGAATAGTTGATGTTTCAGATTGAGACTCTGCATGAGGACTGAGAGTGGAGTGGGAAGGTAGCCAGTATAAAAAGGAGAAGAGGAGGGCTGAGACAGCAAGGTCAAAGTTGAGTTTATTGCCATCTGCACAAGTACTGTACACGTATGCACAGGTGCAATGAAAAACTTATTTGCAGCAGCATCACAGGCACAGAGTATCAGATAAGCAGCATTCACAAGAAAAACATTAAACACATTTTTTTACAAGAGAGAGTACAATTAGAACAAAAAGAAACTAAGTACATTTTAGAAAGAGTGCAGAGAAGATTTACGAGGATGTTGCCAGGACGAGAGGGCCTGAGTTATAGGGAGAGGTTGGCCAGGCTAGGTCTTTATTCCTTGGAATGTGGGAGAATGAGGGATGATCTTACAGAAGTTTATAAAATCATGAGGGGCATAGAAAAGGTGGATGATAACAGTCGTTTCCCCTGGGTAGGAGAGTCCAAAATTAGGGGGCATAGATTTAGGGTGAGAGGGGAAAGACTTAAAAGGGACCTGAGGGGCAACTTTTTCACGTAAAGGGTGGTGAGTATATGGAACGAGCTGCCAGAGGAAGTGGGTGAGGCAGGTACAACAGTATCATTTAAGAAGCACTTGGATAGGTACATGCAGGGGTGGGGCTTAGAGGGATATGGGCTGAATGCAGGAAATTGGGAGTAGATGGGTGGGCACCATGGTTGGCATGGACTGGTTGGGCCGAATGGCCTGCGTTGCTCTAAGACTCTAGTGCAAAGTGATGAAAGTGGTCATCATGTTGCTAAACTCTAGTGATTAAGGTGGTGCCGGTTGGTTCAAGAACCAAATGATTGAAGGGAAGAAGCTGTTCTTGAAGCTGGACAAATGCAAGAGGGTTATCAACCCTGTCTGGTAATGGGGTGCTCTCAGTGAGGGAGTGCGGAGAAGGTTCACTGGGTTGATACCACGGGTGAAGCGATTGATGCATTAAGAAAGGTTGAGCAGATTGTGCTGATAGTCATTGGAGTTCAGAAGAATGAGAGGTGATCATGCTGAAATATTGAAGACCCTGCGGAGGAACAACGGGGTGAATGCTGAAAGGATGTTTCCCCTGGTGTGGTTACCTAGGACGAGGAGGAATAGTTCCAGATATGGGATCACCCACTTATGTCTGAGATGAGAATGAATGTCTTCTCTCAGAGGGTTGTGCATCAGTGGAATTCCTTACCCTAGACAGCTGCGTAGACAGAATCATTGAATGTATATAAGGCAGAGAATGACAAATATTTGAACTTCAAGGAAATAAAGTGGGGGATGGGTAGACTGTGGGGAAGGTGGTGCTGAGGCCAAGATTTGATAGTTGGATGGTAGAGTAAGTTTGAGGGGCTGATCGACCTACTCCTGCTCCTGTTTGGTTTGGCTTGGCTTAATATTAACCTGTTTCTTCAGTTCTTACACTTGTGATGGAGTACTCCCAGTGTGAACTGGATGGCAAGCATGTATCCGGTGATAGGGTAACGAGTCGACAGCAACAGAGTGACAGTGGTGAGGTGCTCCAGTGTGGAGTGATGGTGAGGAAGTATCACTCATCCAGGCAAGTGAAACGTATTCTGTCACATTCCTAACATGTGAACTGCAGATGGTGGAAAAGTTCTGGGGTGTCAGGAGGTGAATCATTCCTCACAGGACATGCAGCCTCTTACTTGGTCTTTCAGCCACTAATATATGGCAGGTCCAGCTGAACATCTTGTCCATGGTGACGCCAGGAGGTTGATTGTTGACTTAATGAACATGATGCCATTGAATTCCAAGGGTTCTTGCATACATCCTCCCATGTTGGAGCTAGTTAACGCCCGGTACTGTGTGAGGTGAACTTCATTAATAACAAGATGTAGATGTGATAAGCTGGAGAGGGTGCACAAAAGATTCACAAGGATGTTGCCGGGACTGGAGGGCTGGAGTTATAAGGAGAGACTGCATATACTGGGGCTTTTTCCTTGGAATGTAGGAAGCTGAGGGGTGAGCTTATAGAGGTTTATAAAATCATGAGGGGCAGAGGTAAGGTGGATGGTTGCAGTCTTTTTCCCAAAGTAGGGGAGTCTGAAACTAGAAAGCAGAGGTTTAAGGTGAAAGGGTAGAGATTTAAAGGGGACCTGAAGGGCAATTTTTTCACACAGAGGTTGGTGGGTATATGGAATAAGCTGCCAGAGAAGGCTGTAGAAGCAGGTACAATTACAACACTTAAAAGACATCTGGACATGTACATGGATAGGAAAAGTAAAGAGGGACATGGGCCAAATGCAGGTGAATGGGACTAGCTCAGGAAGGCACCTTGGTTAGCATGGACGAGTTGGGTTGAAGGGTCTGTTTCCGTGCTGTGGGACTCTATGACTGTATAACATTAACTTGCACAAAAATGGCAGGTAAATACTGGAAGGCAACAAACTAAACCAGAGTCAAATACGTACATGTCTGGCAGCAATCCTGGAAAATCCGATGGTGTTTCCATCCTCATCCAACACTGAGATCCCCTCTTCCAGCTCACTGTGCCTCATCAGCACCACATTGCTGACATTAGCAGCCGCTGAAGAACGACAAGATACACACAGCACTCATCGTAATTATCAGCTAATCGGGCTCGTCCAAAACACTATAATTGGCACAGAATAAAGTCACTTGGCCCATTATGCCTCTTCTATTGGTGGCAGTTCTCTGCACCATACACTGGGCCACCCATTAAAATTCAAAATGGTAAATTGGTAAGTTAGTTTATTATTGTCACATGTTCTGAGGCACAGTGAAAAACATTGTTTTGCATGCCATCCATACAGATCTTTTCATCACATCAGTGCATTGAGGTAGTACAAGGGAAAACAATCACAGAATGCAGAATAAAGTGTTACAGTTACAGAGGAAGTGCAGCGCAGGCAGACAATAAGGTGCAAGGTCATAACGAGGTAGATTGTAAGGGCAAGAGTCCATCTTATTGTACTAGGGGACTGGTCAATAGTCTTATAACAGCGGGATAGAAGCTGTCCTTGAGCCTGGTGGTACGTGCTTTCAGGCTTTTGTATCTTCTGCCCGATGGGAAAGGGGAGAAGAGAGAATGTCTGGGGTGGGTGGGGTCTTTTATTATGCTGGCTGCTTTACCGAGGCAGTGAGAAGTGTAGACAGAGTCCATGGAGGGGAGGCTGGTTTCCGTGATGTACTGAGCATCATTACATATAAGAGCTTTGATTCTGTGCAATACATGTGGGTTGGGTAGTGCAATAGAAGATACACAAGACCTCTATTCTCCAAACCTGTCACTCCGGCAAATGAAAAACATCGAGAAAACATGATATACTATACCCATCACACACATTGAAGGTTCAAATTCAAACCTGTAATCAGAGTCATAGTCATATATCATGGAAACAGGCCATTCAGCCCACCACCCTCACCAGTGGGCACCTTTCTGTATTAATCCCATATTCCAGCACTTGACCTATAGTTTTCTATGGTGATTCAAGTAGCACTTCTTAAATCCAGTCAGCGACTCTGCTCCCACCACTCTCTCATGCAATGTATTCCAGGTACTCACCACTCTCTGGGTGAAAATGGTCCCCCTGTGATACCCTCTAAATTCCTTCCCCCTTACCCTCAATTTATGTCCTCTTGTTTGATCTACCTGATATGGGGAAAGGTTTCCTGCAGTCTACTCTATCTATACCCTTTGTAATTTCATATACCTCAATCATGTCTCCTCTTAATCTCCTCTGCTCCAGGGAGAACAGACCCAGCCTCTCCAATCTCTCATTGTAAATGAACTGCTCCATCCCAGGCAACATCCTGGTGAATCTCCATTTCGTCCATTAAATTGAGATTTGCCAGCTTTGTCCTCAGCCCCAAAAGCTACAGTATCTGTGGGATCTGCATGCCCCTTTGTAGTACTTTGGCTTGATCACCACCCAGTTGTGGCTTCCACCCAGTTGAAGAGGCTCAGAAATCTGGTCAAGAGTTTGAGCTGGTGTTTGCCTGCCTCTCTCACCAAAGGAAAGGTTTGAGTGGTCCTACGGATAATGATCATTTTGGTGTCCAGCCAAGATCCTGGCTTAATACACAAGGCACCTGTAATTGCCAGTGGGCCTAGGCTGCCTGGATTGATAGACATTATGGCACCTCCAATGTTCAATTCTTTGCCCAAAATCACCCATCTCCCTCATGTCAATGGCTTTGTGACATGCAGGTTGAGGCTCTGAAGTGGCGTGACCATCCAAGAAAGAGAAGAGTCAACATAACCAGGTTCCAGCCTAGTTAGTCCCGAGTTATACAGCATGGAAACAGGCCCTCTGGCTGAACTTATCCATGCTAAGTTGTCTACCTGAGTTAGTCCCATTTGCCTGCATTTGGCCCATACCTCTCTAAACCTTTCCTATCCACGGACCTGTCCAAGTGTCTTTGAGGTGTAATTGTACCTGCCTCTACCGTGTCCTCTGGCAGCTCATTCCATATACCCACTACCCTCTGTATGAGAAAGTTGCCCCTCAGGCTCCTTTGAAACCTAAGACACAAGAAACTACTGCTGATGGAATCTGAAGCAAAAAAAACAAACTTCTGGAAGAACTCACTGAGTCAGGCAGTATCTGTGCAGGGAGATTGACTCGATGCTTTGGGTTGAGACCCTTCATCTGGACTGTGGAGGGAAATGGAACAGATGAAGGGTCTCACCTGAAATGTTGACTGTTCATTTCCCTCCGCAGGTGCTGCCTGACCTGCTGAGATCCTTTTAAATCTTTTCCCTCTCACCATAAATCTTCGTCTTCTAGTTTTAGATTCCCTGAACCTGGGAAAATGACTGTGACCGTTCACCTTATCGATGCCTCTCATGATTTTATAAACCTCTATAAGGTCACCCCTCAGTCTCCTTCGCTCCAGGGAAAAAAGTACCAGATAGTCCAGCCTAGTTGCTTTGTGGCAACTCCTATAAAGTCTTGTTGGGGACCTCAGTTCAGCCATGAACAGTTGACCAAAGCATCTTTCCTCAACTTAAGTAGATAAGATAAGATATCTTTATTAGTCACAAGTACATCGAAACACACAGTCAAATGCATCTTTTGCGTAGAGTGTTCTGGGGGCAGCCCGCAAGTGTCGTCATGCTTCCAGCACCAACATAGCATGCCCACAACTTCCTAACCCTCACGTCTTTGGAATATGGGAGGAAACCGGAGCACCCGGAGGAAACCCATGCAGACACGGGGAGAACGTACAAAGTCCTTACAGACAGCAGCCGGAATTGAACCCGGGTCGCTGGCGCTGTAATAGCGTCACGCTAACCGTTACACTACCAAGCCTGCCCCTCATGATTTTATAAACCTCGATAAGGTCACCCCTCAGTCCCCTTCACTCCAGGGAAAAAAGTACCAGATAATACAGCCTAGAGTTTGTGGCAATTCCTATAAAGTCTTGCTGGGGACCTCAGTTCAGCCATGAACAGCTGACCAAAACATCTTTCCTCAACTTAAATAGAGTTCATCTCAACAATAACAACAAATCAATTTAATTTTCAAAGGAAACAGATAGCCTATTATTTAATCGTATGAAGTGTTTTGCTTGATACTTAGAAAATGTAAATATGCTAGCTGCTAAGAAAGTGAGAAAATTGAGATGGAGATAACGAGACCAGGGAGAAATACAGGTAGACAAGATGTTTTTGCTCATCCAAATTTAAATCTTAGAAATAAATATTGAAGGCAAACAGAAAACCTTCAATTATCCCCGATTATCACCTCTGCTTTGTTGGAAAATGTTCTATCTGCTGCTTAAAACAGGTGTTCCACAAAGCGATCACCCAATCTGTATTTGGAATCACCAGTGTAGAGGAGACCACACTGTGAACGTTGAATGCAACTCACTGGATTGGAAGAAGTGTAAGTGAATCGCTGCTTCACCTGGAAGGACTGTGTGGGTCCCTGGGTGGTTGGAAGGGAAGATAGTGTTGCATCACCTGCAGTTGCAAGGGAAAGTACCATAATAAGCGGGGTGGTTGGTGGGAATGGAAGAGTGGACCAGGGAGTCTCGAAGGGAATGGTCCCTGTGAAATGCTGAAAGGGGAGGTGAGGGGAAGATATGTCTGGTGGCAGAAATTGTGGAGAATGATCTGTTGACACATGAATGGGGGCTATGTGGGAGGGAAGGGTTAGATAGATCTTCGAGCAGGATAAAATGTCGGCACAACATTGTGGGCCGAAGGGCCTTACTGTGCTGTAGTGTTCTATGATGGTAAGTGAGGGCTAGGAGAACTTTACCCTTGTTCCATCCCAGAGAGGGGGTGAGAGCAGAGGTGCGAGGAATAGATGAGATGCATCCTCATCCCACTCTAAACCATTGGTCTGTGGCTCCTGTGAGCTCAACACAAGTTTGAGGGACAACACCTCATCTTCTGTCTGGCACGATGCAGCCTTCCAGACTCAATATTGAATTCTACAACTTCAAGTAACTCGGTTTGTCATAGAGTCATAGAGCAATATGGCATGGATACAAGCCCTTCGTCCCAACAGGTCCATGCCAACCACGGTGCCCAATCAGTCATCCATCTGTAATATTAGCTCAGTTTGTTCTTCCTTCTTTTCTTCCTTCCTTTACTCTCTCTCTGGAAGTGGAGGGCGTGCCCAGCCTGACCTGCCCGGCACGTCCTCCTGCTCTGCATTTTGCAACTCCCACATTCTTTAGTCTATGTTCTCACTCTCTGACTGCTCCCATTCACTCACTGACCAGATAACCTTGTTCACAGCTTAGCCCCATGGTCACCCCAGTTTTACCCTATTAGAGACATCCGCCCTCTCCCATTCCCCCTGTAGCCTCTTTTGTCTCCTGTTCAGTTCTGACGGAGTGTCTCCGACCTGAAACGTTGACTCTGTTTCTCTTCCCACAGATGCAGCCTGACCTGTTGAGTAATGCCAGCATTTTTGTTTTTATTTTACCTTTTCAGCATAGAGTCACAGAGCTATAGAGCATGGAAACAGGTGCTTCAGCCCAACTTGTCCATGCTGACCAAGTTGCCTAACTGAGCCAGTCCTGTTTGGCCCATATCCCTCTAAACCTTTCCTATCCATGTACCTGTCCAAATGTCTTTTAAATGTCACCACCAGCAGCTGCAGTCCTTTTAATGTTCTATCTACTTTTTCATGTGAAATAGAGATAGAAATTGCGCAGAAGGATAATAAAATTGGTAAATTGGTTTATTATTGTCACATGTACTGAGGCACAGTGAAAAACTGTGTCTTGTATGCCGTCCATACAGTTCATTTCATCACATCAGTGCATTGAAGGGAAAACAATACCAGAATGCAGAATCTGGAGCAACACATAAAGTGGCTGGAGGAACTCAGCGGGTCAGGCAGCATCTGTGGAGGGAAATGGACAGTCGATGTTTTGGGTCGAGACCCTTCATCTGCACTGGAAAGAGGGGAGGCAGCGAGTATGAAAAGGTGGGGGGAGGGGGTGGAGCAAGAGCTGGCGGGTGACAGGTAGATCCAGGTGGGGTGGGGGGTGGTGATAGGCAGGGGAGGGAGGGGGAGAGTGCGAATGATGTAAACTGGGTGGTGATAGGTGAAAGTGACAAAGGGGTGAAGAAGATGGAATCTGACTGGAGAGGACAGTGGACCATGGGAGGAATGCGTGGATGATGGCAGATTGAAAGGGTGGGGAAGGGTGTGGGAGAATGCAGTGTTACAGAGAAAGTGCAGTGCAGGCAGACAATAAGGTGCAAGGTCATAACAAGGTAGGAATCCCAGTTATATATATTTGGTAAATTGGTTTATTATTGTCACTTGTACCGAGGTACAGTGAAAAACTTGTCTTGCATACCGATCATACAGATCAATTCATTACACAGTGCATTGAGGTAGTATGGGGTAAAACAATAACAGAATGCAGAATAAAGTGTTACAGTTACAGAGAAAGTGCAGTGCAGGCAGACAATAAGGTGCAAGGCTATAATGAGGTAGGTTGTGAGGTCAAGAGACCATTTTATCGTACTGGGGAACCATTCAATAGTCTTATAACAGCAGGATAGAAGCTGTCCTTGAGCCTGGTGGTATGTGCTTTCAGGCCTTTGTATCTACTGCCTCATGGGGGGGGGGGGGGGGAGAAGAGAGAATGTCTGGGGTGGGTGGGGTCTTTGATTATACTGGCTGCTTTACCGAGGCAGCGAGAAGTGTAGACAGAACACATGGAGGGAAGGCTGGTTTCCCTGATGTGCTGAGCTGTGCCCACAACTCTCTGCAGTTTCTTGCGGTTTCAGGCAGAGCAGTTGCTGTACCAAGCCGTGATGCATCCAGCTAGGATGCTTTCTATGGTGCATTGATAAAAATTGGTGAGGGTCAAAGGGGACATGCCACATTTCTTTAGCCTGAGTAGCCTGCTGCTTGTTTTAGACAAAGGTGCTGGGCACCCATTTATGAACCCACCAGGAAATCTCAACATGCAGTCTATGGTCCTGGGATTGTCTAGGAGTCATCAGGAATACAAGGTTAATCCCTTGAGTACTACCACAAGTAACATTTATGAAAAAATGAATCATAGGGGCATTAAAAGATTGTTTCCTCCCTTCAATTTTTGAACACCTTCATTTAATAGGTGTAAGAATATTGGAAATGGAGTGGGATGGTGAAAGTCTGTAAGTTGTGTAACAGAGCCTATCACTCTCCAGGCACACAGGATGCAGCAGTAAAGTGGTTAATGCTACTAGATGAGAAATCTAGAGGGCTGAACTAATGACCCATGAGTTGGAATCTAATTGCAGATGAGAATTTAATTAAATACATATAGAAGAAAATTACAATGTAATTAGGACCATGAAATCAACAGAGTATTGTAAAATAGTGGTGAACCTGCGCTAGTCTACACTGGGGGATCAGTGGTGGAGAGAGTCAGCAGCTTAAAGTTCCTGGGTGTTAACATATCGAATGATGTGTCCTGGGCCCAGACGCAATCACAAGGAAAGCACGTCAGCGTCTTTACTTTCTTAGGAGATTAAGGAGGTTCAGCTCGTCACCGAACACTCAAACAAACCTCTACAGATGTACTGTTGAAAGTATCCTGACTGGTTGCATCATGGTCTGGTACAGCAATTTGAACGTATAGGAATGTAAGAAGTTGCAGAGACTAGTGGACTCAGCCCAATACATCACAGGCACATCCCTCCCCACCATTGGGAGTATCTACAGGAGGCGCTGCCTCAACAAGTCTACATCCGTCATCAGAGATCCTCACCATCCGGGTCATGCTATCTTCTCACAGCTCCCATCGGGCAGGAGGTAGAGAAGCCTGAAATCCGACACCACCAGGTACAAGAACAGCTACTTCCCTTCAACCATTCGGTTCTTGAACCAACCGCCACAACCCTAATCACAGGGGTTTAGCAACACTATGACCACTTTGATCATTTTGCTTTTTTGTTCTAATTCTGTTCTTTCTTGTAAAATTTGTGTATAATTTATGTTTTTCTCGTGGATGCTCCTTATACGATGCTATGTGCCTGTGATTCTGCTGCAAGTAAATTTTTCATTGCACCTGTGCACACATGGACTTGTGCATATGACAATAAACTCCACTTTGACTTTGAAAATCCATGTAATTCATTAAGTTCTTTAGGGAAGAAATCCGTTGCCTGGATCTACATTTGACTTGACCCAGGGCCTTTGCTGCCCATTGATATGGTCCAGCAAGCCACTTACTCAGGGGTGATTAGGGATAGGTAATAAATGCTGGTATCTCCAGACACAACACTATCATGAAGGAAAGAACAACTGAGATTGGTAAGGCAATGCAACTGACTGGGCTATGGAGGTGGAGCACTTCGGGACAGATTGACCATGGGAAGAAGCCTCCAGGAAAGTCTTGTCCCCCATTTGGGGTCCAAAAAATGGCACTGCAATAATAAGAAAAGAGAAAGAGAGTCTGCTGCTGAGGCAGACACACAGATATGATCAGTTCCCTCTCCTGCAACTTCCCAACTCCAACCCTGAGAAATAAATACATTTTTAGAGAAGCTAAAGCAGTTATAAAGGCATACTGACACACTTGGGTGGACCATCTTGTGCTGTCAGACTCATGCCTCTGTGACAATGATGGCAGCTACTAGTGCGGCGCAGTGCTGCAGCAGTTTGTTCTGCTGCGTCACAGCTCCACTGAACCCGTTTCGATCCTGACCTCCGGTGCTGTCTGTGTGGAGTTTGCATGTTTCCACTCTGACTGTGGGTTCCCCCAGGTACTCCGGTTTCCTCCCACATCCCAAAGACATGCAGGTTGGTAGGTTAATGGCTGCCGTGAATTAACCCTGAGAGGAGTTAATAGGAGGTGATGGACATAAATTGCAGGGTTATAGGGAAATAAGGAGGGGAGAATGAGACTGATGACTTGAAGCTGGTTTGGACTTGACTGGCTTCCTTCTTTGTCATCATAAGAAGCCACCAGTATGCCAAAACCATGGTACGCCTCCCTCTTGCAGAATTAAAGTTTAATAGGTTCACAGAGGCTTTTTATAAAGAACATGATGTACAGAGAGATCTTGGGTCCATGTCCATAGTTCCCTGAAATTGGCCCCACAAGTAGATAGGGTGGTAAAGAAGGTGTATGGCATACTTGCCTTCATTGGTTGGGGCACTGAGTATAAGAGTGAGGAAGTAGCAGCTGTATAAAAGTTTGGCAAGACAGTACTACAATGTCGATCCATTATGGGTAGAGGCTTTGGAAAGGGAACAGAAGAGGTTCACCAGGATGCTGCCTGGATTAGAGGGTATGATCTACAAAGAGAGGTTGGACAAACTTGGGTTGTTTTCTCTGGAGTGTCAGAGGGGAGACCTGATAGAAGTTTATAAATTTATGAGATGCATAGATAGGGTAGACAGTCAGAATCTTTTTCCCATGGTAGAAGTGTCACATACTAGAGGAGATGCATTCAAGGTGATAAGGGGAAAGTTTAAAGGAGATGTGCGGGGCAAGATTTTACACAGAGTGGTGGGTGCCTGGAACGGGCTGGAACGGAAACAGATACAAGAGTGGATTTTAAAAAGCTTTTCAACAGACACATGGATACCCAGGGAATGGGGAGATATGGATCGTGTACAGGCAGAAGGGATTTAGTTTAAGTTGGCATCATATTTAACACAGACACAGGCACACCTCAAGGATATGTGCTTGCTGCCCCCAGAACACTCTACGCAAAAGATGCATTTCACTGTGTGTTTCGATGTACATGTGACTAATAAAGATATCTTATCTTAACCCACTGCTCTACTCTCTCTACACTCATGACTGTGTGGCTAAGCACAGCTCAAATGCCATCTGTAAATTTGCAGATGACACCACTGTTGTTGGTTGAATCTCAGATGGTGACAAGGAGGCACTGTACTGCTGCCACAAAGCAACAAATTTCAATGATAATAAATTTGATTCTGATTCTGAATCTGAGACATTGAGGGCTGAAGGGCCAATCCTTGTGCTGAACTGTTCTATGTTGTAACAACATTGATAGAAAATGCAGGACTCCTTTAACAGATTAACTAGGTGATCTTCATCTCACCGAAGACTCTTGCAAATTTCTATAAACATACGGTGGAGAGCATTCTGACTGGTTGCATCACGGCCCGATATGGAGGCTCCAATGCACAGGATCACAAGAGGCTGCAGAGGGTTGTAGACTCAGCCAGCTCCATCACGGGCACAACCCTCCCCACCATCGAAGCCATCTTCAAGAGGCGGTGCCTCAAGAAGGCGGCATCCATCACTAAGGATCCGCACCATCCCAACATGCCCTCTTCTTGATACTACCATCGGGGAGGAGGTACAGGAGCCTGAAGACCCACACTCAACAATTTAGGAACAGCTTCTTCCCCTCCGATTTATGAATGGTCCATGAACCTGTGAACACTACTTCATTATTCCTGTTTTTTGGCACTATTTATTTATTCTTTAATTTTTGTAATTTTATGCCTTTGGTCTGTACTGCTGCCGCAAAACAACAAATTTTATGACATATGTCAGTGATAATAAACCTGATTCTGATATTCTGCATTTTTTTTCCTTTTGTATTAGCTCAATGTACTTATGCATGGAATGATCTGTCTGGATGGCATGCAATAAAAATGCTTTTCACTGTATCTTTGTACATGTGCCAATGATAAACCAATACCAAATACTAATATCTCTGTTCAGTCCACGTAGAGGGGTCCTGAAGTTCCAGTGGCCTTCACTTCAATTCTCCATCCCATTGAGCTCTCTGTCTTTGGTCTCCTACATGGCTCCAGAGATGCCCAACATAAGCCTGAGGAACAGCATCTCATCTTCCATCTGGGCACATTGTAGCCCTCGGGACTCAATACTGAATCCAACAATTTGAGGTAACTCGCTTTTTTTCCCTCTCTCCACAGATGTTGCTGGGTATTTCACTTTTCATTTCTTCCTTTGTTCTTCTTCCCTGTTTCTAACTGCTGGTAACGGTTACCTTGACAACATTGGTCAGCACCCTATCACAGAAACTCTCTTTCCTCTCCACTCCTCCCCCTGTCTACAATTTATAACACACTTGATTTCTCACTTTTCCAGTTCTGATGAAGGGGCACTGATCTGATTCGACAACTTCGTTTCTCTCCCCAGTAACACTATCTGGTCTCCTGAGTGCTTCTAGTACTATTGCTTCTGTTTTTGATTTCCAACAGCCAGGGTTTTTGTTCTCAAATGGATTTGTAAAAGATAGATTGTTCCTGATGAGTTTTTTTTCACTTAAGTGTTATGATGAAAGTAGTCAATAGTTGAAGGACAATCAGTATTGTTCTTATGGAATTGTCGAGGCATTTGTTAAATTGGTTCAAAAGAGACAATTAAATAAAGCTGATGCTCACAGACAAAGGCATACATTAAAGGCATGTTTTTAAGGTGAGGGAGAAAGTTTGAAGGAGATGTGTGAGGCAAGTTTTTTTTACAGAGAGTGGTGGGTTCCTGGAATACACTGCCAGGGGTGGTGGTGAAGACAGATACCATAGAGGTGTTTAAGAGGTTTTTAGATAAGTACATGAATATGCAGCGAATGGAGGGATATGGACCATGTACAGGCAGAAGGCCCCGATCATTGGGGGTGGAGGAGATTGATTGGTATCTAATTAGTCAGGGTATCAAGGGATATGGGGAAAAGGCTGGGAATTGGGGCTAGATGGGAGAATAGTTTAGCTCATGGTGAAGTGGTGGAGTAGACTCGATGGGCTGAATGGCCTACTTCTGCTCCCTTGTCTTGTGATCTTGTGATCACAGCTTGGGACGGTAACCACTCTGCCCACAAGAAACTGCAGAGAGTTGTGGACACAGCTCAGCACATCATGGAACCCAGCCTCCCCTCCATGGACTCTGTCTACACTTCTCACTGCCTCAGTAAAGCAGCCAACATAATCAAAGACCCCAGCCACTCTGGACATTCTCTCTTCTCCCCCCCTCCCATCGGGCAAAAGAGACAAAAGCCTGAAAGCACGTACCACCAGGCTCAAGGACAGCTTCTATCCCGCTGTTATAAGACTATTGAACGGTTCCCTAGTATGATAAGATGGACTCTTGACCTCACAATCTCCCTTGTTATGACTTTGCACCTTATTGTCTGCCTGCGCTGCACTTTCTCTGTAACTGTAACACTTTATTCTGCAATATGTTATTGTTTTCTCTTGTATTACCTCAATGCATTGTTGGAATGAAATGATCTGTATGGACGGCATACAAAACAAGTTTTTCACTGTATTTTGGTACATGTGACAATGATAAACCAATTTATCAATTTAGGTGTCATTAGTTTAATTAATTCAGCACAACATCGTGGGCCAAAGGGCCTGTTCCTGTGCTGTACTGTTCTATGTTCTAATACCTCCTCTGGACTCGTATTTTGTTTCTTTACTTGTCTTATTTCAATCTCCTTTTGCCTTGCACCATTCTTTTAATCATTTAACATCATCAACCACAACACATGTGGATTCTGTCAGGGCCATGTGTGGCTCAAACACCCAAGCACCCACCCACTGAGAACCAAGAGCTTACCAAGGGCAATCAATGCCCACCGGGAGGAACACTTCACTTCAGAGAACTTCTCAACTGTGATTTTATCCTTGACTTGAGTTCCCTTGACCCCACCCCACAGCAAACCATACTGAGCAGCCTTGCCATCACCCCAGCTGAATATGAGTCGAAAAGGCCACACCTACAGAAAAATAAGAAGGCTTTCGGAGCAAATGGTAACCTTGCTGAAGTTCTAAACTTAGTGGAGAGGAGATTCTGTCACGAGCCCACGACCTCAGGTCTGGAAGAGGATAACATGCAGTTATGAGCCAGGTTGCTATTTGGTGAATGTCCCTTTAAGGCACCTGACAGACACAGCTATTGTTCTTCATCCATCGATACAGAGACCAGCAGTCAGTCAGTCAGTCAGTCTCTCTCTCTCTCTCTCTCTCTCTCCCCCCCCCCCCGACTGTGCAAAATAGCCAGCACGCTGCTAGAGCCTTGCTGTCTTGGAGATAACACACACACACACACACACACACACACACACACACACACACACACTACTACTACTCTACTATCCAAGCTTCCTTCTCAAATTTGGCAGCCCATGGTGATTCACCTTCATAATGGATTGCAAATTGTGATATAACTAACAGGTCCACACAAACACAACCTTAGTGCAAACTGGTATCTATCCCTCGCCACAATCCTGTACTTCATCTCCAACAAGCTTCCTCTGGGCTGGAGTTAATTTATAGGAGATGGTATGAGATGAAGGGGTTTACACTCAACATTCGCAAGACAAAGATCTACCAACCTGGCTACACTCTATAACCCTGCCCTGCATACTCCCCTTCACCGAGGTCCATGAAGAGAACCTGGAAAATGTGGACCACTTCCCATAACTTGGAAGCCATCCCTCAGCAAATGCAAACCTAGATGATGAAATTCACCATTATCTTCAGTGAGCCGAGCCAGCACAGCCTTCAGCTGGCTGGGGAAAAGAGAGCTCAAACCACATGATCTATAATAGTGATCCCTGCCCTACTGTATGCTCCCAAGACGTGGTCTACCTTCAGCTGGCATCACAATGCATTAGAGAGATATCACTAACAATGTCTTTGCGAAATCCTCCAAATCCATTGCCAGGGCACACGAATCAATGCCAACATCCTCTCCTGGGCCAACATCCCTAAGTTTCTGAAGGATGTTATCAGCACTGGATGGCTTGGGTTCTAAGGAGAGACTGGATAGGATGGAACTTTTTTCCCTGGAGTGAAGGATGCTGAGGGGTGACCTTATAGAAGTATATAAAACCATGAGGGGCATAGATAAAGAGAATGGTCACTATTTCCCAGGGTAGGGGAGTCTAAAGAGGGCATAGGTTTAAGGAGAGCGGGGGAAGATTTAAAGGGAACTGAGGAGCAAATTTTTCATACAGAGTGTAGTGGGTATGTGGAACGGACTGCCAGAGGAGGTGATAGAGATGGGTACAATCACAACATCTGAAAGACACTTGGACAGGTGCGTGGAGAGGAAAGGTTCAAAGCGATACCGGCCAAATGAAGGCAAATGGGACTAGCTCAGGTAGGCATCTTGGTGGGCATGGATGAGTTGGGCTGAAGAACCTGCCTCCATGCTGTATTACTCTGTTGAGACCCTAATTACATTGTCAGGTCTGAAGGTGGACCATGTCGCTCACAGGCCCAATACCAGACCTCCAAAGCAGATACTCTATTCTGAGCTTTGTCACAGGAAGAAATTACCAAAGAATCAAGGATGTTCTCAAAGCCTCCCTGAGAAAGTGTAATGTCCCCACTACCCTGCCCTGTGACCTCTCAAAATGCAAAAGGAACAGTTAAGGCTCTGAGAACCTTATTCATTCACTAGGAGCACACCTACCCAATGTAAATGACAAAATCAGTGCACCATCTGTCAAACCACTTGGGCAATTACCTGCTACCCAACTGTGGTAGTCTGTGATTTCCACATTGGCCTCAATAGCCGCCTCAGAACCCAAGGAACCAAAGTGAAAGCAAGTTACTCTGGATCGCAAGGGGCTGCCTAAGAAGAACTAGAAGAATCAGAATAAAATCAAGGGCAGTCATGTGTAGCTTTTACAGGATATTAGATGAAATGAGGAATACAACTTAATGCATTAGGAAACATCCCAGAAATTTTGCTTACATTTGTTATATTCAAACACCGTAAATCAGAGGCCCTCACCAATATTTATCACCCTATTTACCTAATGTATCCTCTGATGAACCATCAGCAATGCCAATTGAAAAATATTCACTCTTTAATAATAATGCTGATGTACAGAGGGATCTTAGGGTGCAAGTCCATAGCTCCCTGAAAGAAGTTACTACTAAGTGGATAGGGTGGTTACAGAAGGCACCATGCTTGTCTTCATCGGTCAGGGCACTGAGCATAATGGTTGGCAAGTCATGTTGCAGCTGAAAAAACATTGGTCAGGCCACATTTGGAGTACTGTGTGTAGTTCTCGTTACTACAGTACAGGAAGGGTGTGGAGGCTTTGGAGAGGGTGTAGAAGAGGTTCACCAGGATGCTGCCTGGATAGGAAAGTATTAACTATAAGGAGAGGTTGGACAAACGGATTGTTGTCTTTGGAGCACTGGAGGCTTTGGGGCGAACAGATAGAAGTTTATAAAATTATGAGAGGCATAGATAGAGTGGACAGTCAGAATCTTTTTCCCAGGATTGAAATGTTAAATACTAGAGGGCATAGCTTTAAGGAGAGAGGGGGAACATTCAAAGGGGAATTATGAGGCAAGTTCTGAATTGTGGGGCAGGCACAGTAGTGTAGCAGTTAGTGTAACACTATTACAGTGCCAGCAACCCGGGTTCAATTCCGGCCACTGTCTGTAAGGAGTTTGTATGTTCTCCCCGTGTCTGCATGGGTTTCCTCTGGGTGCTGCGGTTTCCTCCTGCATACCAAAGACGTACGGATTAGGAAGTTGTGGGCATGCTATGTTGGCGCTGGAAACATGGCGACACTTGCGGGCTGCCCCCTAAACACTCTACGCAAAAGATGCATTTCACTGTGTGTTTTGATGTACATGTGACTAATAAAGAAATCTTATCGTGTGTTTTTTACACAAAGAGTGGTAGGTGCCTGGAACTCATTGCCAGAGGAAGTAGTAGAAGCAGATATGATAGCTTGGTTAAGAACCATTTAAACAGACATGTGAATAGACAGGGAATAGAGAGCTATAGAGATACAGACCTTGTGTAGGCATTTGAGATTAGCTTAGATTGGCATCATGGTTGGCACATACAATGGTGGACTGAAGGGCCTGTTTCCATGCTGTACTGTTCTATGTTCTAATGCTATTTTTGGTAAATAAGATATCACAGTAATAAGGCAGAGAATGTGTGTGTGCAAGAACGTGTGTTCAAGCCTGTGCACGAGTGTAGTATCGATCATTGGGCAGGTGAGAGTTAATGATCAAACAAGCAACCAAATTAATTAGTGCACAAGCCCACATTCAGGCCCTCCCAAGGGTTTCACAAGACAAGATGACTGAAAGCATTCTGACAGCAGCTGCTGGTAAGTGTCTGTGAAGGGAAGCCTGGCTAGCTCTCCTCCATGTCTGCAATGGAAATGGCATACTTTTTAAATCAGGCAACAGCGTATCGCCTTGAGGAATTATCAACGGAGGGGTAAATATTAAAAAACTGGAATAATGCCGTCAGAGGAAAACCGTCACAGCATGAAACTCGAAGGGGCAGCAGCTTGAGCTCCAGGTACTTATCACTGCACAGGAAGATCACAGAGTAGGCGAGTTTGTGCTATCATGTGGGTTGGTGAAGGGGAAGAGCACAGATATGCTTAGGAGGAAGCTTTAAAAACACAACAGAGGAGGGATGGGAGGAGATATGTTTAATTTTTTTTTCTTGTGAATGCTGCTTATCTGATGCTTTATGCCTGTGATGCTGCTGCAATAAGTTTTTCATTGCACCTGCGTATACGTGTAATTGTGCATTTGACAGTAAACTCAACTTTGACTTTTGACTTGGATAAAACTATCTGCAAGACTTAAGTGTCCAGTTTCAATGCTGCATTTAATATTTGAGTACTCACTGAACAGTGGATATGTGCAGACACCAACTGGCTCCGATAGCACAAAAGCTGTTGGGCTCAATTCACTGGACAAGTTCTGATATTTTATAACAGTGTTCAACTGTCAGTGAATGGGCTCTGGGGCACGATAAACTGGCTCATCATTATTACTGTGGGATTGGCTTCAACACTAAAGTGGTCAGAATCCCAAAATGAACTTTGTCTACTGCCAAAATGAACAGTAATGAATGAAAATCAAGATCAAATCTTCTTGTTTATCATTCTGGATTCCCACCCCAACCACATTGAGGGAGTACTTTCACCAGAATGAGCAAATAAAATATACTGGAGGAACTCAGTGGGTCAAGCAGCATTTCTTTTAAGATAAGATTTCTTTATTAGTCGCATGTACATCGAAACACATAGTGAAATGCATCTTTATGCATAGAGTGTTCTGGGGGCAGCCCGCAAGTGTCGCCACGCTTCCGGCGCCAACATAGCATGCCCACAACTTCCTAACCTGTACGTCTTTAGGAATGTGGGAGGAAACCGGAGCACCCGGAGGAAACCCACACAGACACAGGGAGAAGGTACAGACTCCTTACAGACAGTGGCCGGATTTGAATTGTGGGGCAGGAAGGAATTGTTGATGATTTGGGTCGAGACCCTGCATCAGGAGTTTGTTCATTGCTCCAGAGTCCAGCACCTGCAGTCTCTTGTGTCTCCTTCACCTGAAGGACTAAGTGATTCCATGTGGTAGCTCACCACTGCCTTCTCAATGGCAATTATGGATAGGCAATAAATGCTGGCTTTGTCAGCAATGAAAAGAAATTGATAAATAAATAAGAAGACATTCAGGCACAGGCTAACGTAACAAGTAACATTTATACCACACATTATCCAGGCAATGACAATCCTTAAAATTAATTATCTTTTCCAGTATCTGGTGGTAGTGCAAGGCCAGAATTTAGTGCCCACACCATGGAGATTGAGAGTCCATGCCGACTGTGCTGCTAGTCCCATCTACCCACATTTGGCCCATAGCTCTCTAAACCTCTCCTATCAGAGGGTAGAGAGGCAAGAGGTCAGGAAGGAAAGAGGTACACTGGAGGTTGGGAGGGTTGGAAAGGCGACAAGTTTGCCTGCACCTTGCATGACATGGCATGACTTCTGCCACTCAGAGGACCAGGTGCATTGCCTGGTTCACTGGAAGTGGGCACCATCAGCCAATGTAAGGGTCTAGAACTGGTAAATATATAAAAACAAGTGTCAGGAGCTGAAAATCACAAACAAGGAGTGACCAGTCACCCCTGAGTGTTTTCAGTATTTTCTGTTTGAAGGTTACTTCACTGTTGTTGATGACTGAATGAACCCTCTGTGTTGAAAACAATAGTGCCAGCACAGCATTATGTAGCTTTGACAGGAAGGAGGGACACAATCCAGATAATCGTGGACTATTTCTTCTTAGTATATGAGGGTTGATACTGAGCAATGATCAAGGTAATATGAACTGTGAATTAAATACCATCCTTTAGCCAGTGTGTACTACAAGCTGCGAGTTAGTTTGGACTCGAGACCTTATAAAATTGAACACTCTCAAAGGTGTTAATGCAGCCGTTAATAGGGGCTTTGCATATGTTTTAGATCACAGAGTAAGTGGCGTGTTGACAGCTTGGTATCTGAAGTGAGACCTACTGAAATGTCAGGCAATGTGACAGGGCACATGAAGAAGTCAGGGGCCAACAAATCAGTATTACAGACAAAAATTAGAGCACTGCGAGAAACACTTGCACTTCGGTTATTTGCACTGAGGGAATGTTACTTAATTCCCTCAATTTTTTTTCCTTCCTCCAGTAAAGGTGTTCACTGTATTGGTTTATTATTGTCATGTGTACCCAGATACAATGAAAAACTCTGCTTGGGTGCCATCCAAGCAGATCATGCCACAGTTTTTGCTGCCTCAGAAAGGCAGCCGACATAATCAAAGACCCCACTCACCCCGGACATTCTCTCTTCTCCCCCCTCCCATCGGGCAGAAGATACAAAAGCCTGAAAGCACGTACCACCAGGCTCAAGGACAGCTTCTATCCCGCTGTTATAAGACTATTGAAATGATAAGATATTTATTTATTGGTCACATGTACATCGAAACACACAGTGAAATGCATCTTTTTGCATTACTGAGAATGGGGAGAATGTACAAACTCCTTACAGACAGTGGCGGGAATTGAACCTGGGTTTCTGGCGCTGTAATAGCGTTATGCTAACCACTACACTACCATGCCGCCTTCAAGAGGAGTTTATTACAAGAGCCCAGCACACGAGAAAACAGGAGTAGGCCACTTGGCCCCTCAAACCTACCCCACCTTTCAATATGATTATAGCTGATCTGCCCTAGGCCTCAATTCCTGTTTTTAGACATTCTGGATATCAAGGGAATTTAGGGAAATGGCACTGGTGCAGGAAAGTAGTGCAGGGAACTCTTGACCTTACAATCTACCTCGTCATAGCCTTGCTACCTGCACTGCACTTTCTCCGTAACTGTAACACTTTATTCTGCATTCTGTTATTGCTTTTCCCTTGTACTATCTCGATGTACTGATGAAATGATCTGTATGGATGGCATGCAAAACAAAGATTTTCACTGTACCTCGGAACATGCGATAATAATAAACTAATTTACCAATTTAATTTACCAGTAAGTACATCAAGGCAATAAAAAAGAAAACAGAATGCAGAATGTAGTGTTACACCTGCAGAGAAAGTAGAGCAGGTAGACAAATAAAGTGCATGGGCTGTGACGAGGTAGATTGGGAAATCAAGAATTCATCTTTAGCGTATGAGAGGTCTGTTCAAGAGTCTAGTAACAGCAGGATAGAAGTTGTCCTCGAGTCTGGTGGTATGTGCTCTCAAGCTTTTGTATCTTCTGCCCAACAGGAGGGTGGAGAGTAGAGAATGACTGTAATGGAGGGGGCAAGCTCCAATAAGGAACCTCTCATGCGCGAATCTGGCAATTGTGAGCGAGTTATTGAATCATGAAGTTAAGCTTCCTCCACTCTAGTTGTTTACAGACAAGGAACAGAAATTATATAGGCTGAGAACTTGGCCTGAGAAGGTGTTTCCACTTCTTGGGGAGACCATACTAAAAGGCTATAAATAAGAAAGTCACTATTAAATCCAATTGGAAATTTGGGAGGGAAGCTTTTCTTCTACCCACTATAGTGAGGACATGGTATTCACTTTTACAGGGTGAGGTGAACAATGCAAACTTATTCAAGAGGAAACTGGATACAATAAATGAAGGATTAAGATGACAGAATTAGAGGCAGTAAAATGGGAGGGAGGCTCCTGTGAAGCATAAATCAGTTGAACGGGAAACAGTCTATCTGTGCTATAAATCACATGTAATTATATGTAAACAAAAATGCTCGCATTATGTAGCACCTTTTATGTTTTCCAGACATTAGAAAGTGCTTTATAGCCAATGAAGCACTTTTTTGAGGTGTAATCAATGTTCTAATGTTGGAAACACATCAACTAATTTGCACACAGCATGCTCTCACAAACAGCAATGTGAAAATGATGAGATAGGAATGCAAGAAATAGGAACAGGAGCAGGTCACATTGCCCCTTGAGGCTGTTCTGCCATTCAATAAAATCTTGGCTGATCCTCTGCCTCAAGCCACTTTCCCCCTCTCCCCCAAAAGTTTCAATAGACCCCCAACATCCAGTCTTTTCTGGGACAGGGTCCAGATTTCACCACCTTCTGTGTGAAAAATGCCTCCTGAATTCGTTCCTCAAAGACTGACTCTAATGTTAATGAAACCCAGTCCTGACGCAGGGTCTTGACTCAAAATGTCGACAATTCCTTTCCCCCCACAGATGCTGCTCGACTCCCTGAGTTCCTCCAGCAGATTGTTTGTTGCTCCAGATTTCAGCATCTGCCGTCTCTATTGTCGATCAATTTTACTGATGGAAAGTCTCTCAAATAATGTTTCTGTTTTGATGTTGATTGAGGGATAAATATTGGCACAGTCGCTGAATAGTTAGTGGTACTACTCACAAATTTAGTGAGCAGAGTTCGATCCTGACCTCTGGTGCTGTCTATTGGAGCTTGCGCATTCTCCCTGTTATTGCGTGGGTTTCCTTCATCCTCCAGTTTCTTCCCACATCCCAAAGATGTGCTGGTAGTCATAGAGTCACACAGCACAGAACTAGACCCTTTGGTTCACCAGGTCCATGTTAACCATTAAACTATCCATCGGTACTAATTCCAATTACCAGCACTTGGTCCATAGCCCACTATGCCTTGGTGATTCAAGTGCTTGTCCAGATGCTTCTTAAATGTTGGGAGTAAATGTTGTAGCTAATTGGCTGCTGTAATTTAGCACTGGTGTTTGCAAGTTGCAAAGGAAACAATTTGGACTTGATGGACATGTGTGAGAGAGAATAAGTTGCAGGAGTACAAGGAAATAAGAGGCAGAGTGACTAATGGGATTGCTCTGCAGGAACCAGCTCCTTCTGTGTGGTAATAAGCAAGTTAGGATATAGGATCTACAAATTTCTACAGATGTACGGTGGAGAGCATTCTGACTGGTTGCTTCACCGCCTGGTATGGAGGGTCCAATGCACAGGATCGCAAGAGGCTACAGAGGGTTGTAGACTCAGCCAGCTCCATCACGGGCACAACCCTCCCCGCCATCGAGGACATCTTCAAGAGGTGGTGCCTCTAGAAGGTGGTATCTATCATTAAGGACCGTCAACATCCGGGACATGCCCTCTTCTCATTACTATCATCAGGGAGGAGGTACAGGAGCTTGAAGACTCACACTCAATGATTCAGGAACAGCTTCCTCCCCTCTGCCTTCAGATTTATGAATGATCCATGAACCCATGAACACTACCTCATTATTCTTCTTTTGAACTATTTATTTATTTTTGTAATTTATAGATTTTAAGTCTTTGCACTGTACTGCTGCCGCAAAACAACAAATTTCACATCGTATAAGTTAGTAATAATAAATTTGATTGGGATAATTTCTTCTTTCAATTGTGCCATGGGATCTTTTGCGTCAAATTGAGAGCAAGTAAAAGGAGTGCAGTTTAATGTCTCACCTAGATGACAGCACCTCTGACAATGCAGCCTTCTGTACAGCACAACAGTCCACGCTCAAATCTCTGGAGTTAGAACCTCTGATTCAGAGGTGAGTGAGCTACCCACTGAGGCACAGCTGACACTAAATGCCTTGTTCTCATAATTTCCACCTGATATGAGCAAACACTACATTGCCAACAACACTCACAGAAAACTGTGCATGAGCTGATTTGCATTGATGCAATGCATTGATTTGCATTCAAGCAAGGCTTGATAAGTACGTGAGAAAAGGAAAACAATGGAGAGGTAGAATCAGGGAGAGATGATTGCACAAATGGTTAGTGCCCCTGCTGTAAATTCTTTGGAATCCTTTGTTAAATTTGCTTTAGCTCCAACCACTGAGACCAATTGTGCTGCAGTAAAGGGTGTACTGTGCAGTAATATGGCTCTTCATTTCATCACAACCATGAACCAGCAAAGATTCATTAACAATCTGACATTAAAGATGACATTCTTGGGGGATCGTCCAGTGAGGCCATATGGGTAGAACTTATAAACAAGAAAGTGAGGGTCATTCTAGTGGGGCTGCATTGCAGACCACCCCAAATAGTCAGCAGGAGCTTGAGCAGCAGGTGTGTAGAGAAATTGTTCATAGTTGTAGGAATAATAAGGTTGTATTAGTGGGAGATTTTAACTTCCCCAGTATTGACTTGGCCATCCAGAGTGTTAAGGGCCTGGATGGGGTGGAATTTGTGAAATGTGTCCAGAAAAGTTTCCTGAGTCAATATATAGAGGGCCTTACTCGGGAGGGTGCAATTTACAACAAATTTCATGTCATCTAAGTCAGTGATAATAAATCTTATTCTGATTCGGACATCTTGAGATTTGTTGTAGAACATCAACCATAGTCTTGTTAAATGGTGAAGCAATGGCCTAATTGTGCCCCAATTTCTTATGCAACATACAAAATGCTGGAGGAACTGGCTTGGTCAGGCAGCACCTATGGAGGGAAATGGACAGTCGACGTTTCGGGTCGAGACCCTTCATCAGGACTCACTGGCTATCTCCCCTCTCTCTTTCCAATCCAGACGAAGGGTCTTGACCCAAAATGTTGACTGCCTATCTCACTCCATAGATGCTGCCTGACCCGTTGATAGCCACATGAATGATAGAAAAACAGAGGGCTATATGGAAGGGAAGGGTTAGATAGATCTTAGAGCAGGATAAAATGCCAGCACAACATGGTGGGCTGAAGGGCCTGTACTGTGCTGTAATGTTCTGTGAATCTCAGTATATCTGATATTAAGGGAACAAAGGGATAAGGGGACATAGCAGCAAGGTGGACGAAATAGATCAGCCCATGGTATTGACTGGCAGCTCAAGAGACTACACAGCCTACTCTTGCTCCTGTTTAATTCATTATGTTACTTTGATGACGTGAGTTTTCTGCACGGGGACTGAGAACAGCATCAAAGAATTGAATTGGAATTGAATTGAACTGGTTTATTACTGTCACATGTACTGAGGTAGAGTGAAAAACTGTTTTGCATGCCATCCATACTGTTCATTTCATTACAATAGTGCATTGAGTAGTACAAGGGAAAACAATAAATGCAGAATAAAGTGTTACAGTAACAGAGAAAGTGCAGTGCAGGCAGACAATAAGGCCATGACGGAGTAGATTGTGAGACTGTAAAGAAGATTAACAACGATAACCTGCTGTAGGAATGCATGATTCAGAAATTCATGATTCAGAAGCAGGCACAAGCCCAGCCACCTTATCTCTGCACGCTGGTCAAGCCTTAGATTCTCTCCAGCCCAACAACCGACTGCACTATCTCTGCTAAACCATCAGTCCTCAGATCTCTGCACTCAATTTCTGGCCCATTCTACATCCCAGATTTTTTTGTTCCACCCACGGTGACCATGCTTCAGCTGTCCAGGAACTAAGCTCTGGAATTCTCAGTCTAAACTGCTCTGTCCCACTTTAAGATGCTGCTTAAAACACTCTCGGAAAGTTCCCTTTGGCTATTTGCCACTGGAGTTTACACCTACTTCCATGCTTTCAGATGGTTTTCATGTTCTGGTGAGCAAATTACATGCAGCAAGCTCTCACCAACAGTGGTGTGATAAAGACCAGATAATCTGTTTTAGTGATTTTTGTCTGAAGGACACATATTGTGACAAGATCTTGCCATCTCTTCAAAATAGTGCCGTGGGAGCTTTGGTGTTTCCTTCAGACAACAGACTGCATCTTAGATTAGTTGTCTGAGAGATGGCATTTCTAACCGTGTTAGACCAATCAGGTCAAACAGCTGTGTTTCCTTCCCAATTTGGTGTTCCCCAACCTGTTAAGTGCTTCCAGCATTCTCTGCTTATGTAGACACAAGAGACGGCAGGTGCTGGATTCTGGAGCAACACAAAAAAAACACTGGAGGAACTCAGTGGGTCAGGCAGCATCTATGGAGGGAAATGGACAGTTGACTTTTTGGGTTGAGACCCTTCATCTGAACTGGAAAGGGGAAGATAGCCAGTATAGAAGTGGAGGGAAGGGCTGGCAGGTGATAGGTGGGTCCAGGTGAGGGGGGTGATAGGCAGATGGGGGAGGGGTGAGAGTGGGAATGATGACAGAAGCTATGATGTGATAGGTGGAAGTGATAAAGGGCTGAAGAAGATGGAATCTGATAGGACAGGGTGGAGCATGGAATAAAGGGAGGGAGGTGGGGAGGGGAACCAGTGGGAGGAGGTGACAGAACATATGTCAGCTCTTGCTCCACCCCTTCCCTCCACCTTTTTATACTGACGACCTCCCCCGTTTCTTTCCAGTCCAGACCGCTGAGTTCTTCTAGCACCTTTTTCTTTGGCTTTTTGATCGTAGTCTCTGCTTATGTTTCAGAATTGAACAGGTGCAATTTGTACTTCGAGCGCTAGACTGGCATCTAGAATGGAAAGGTTGCCTTATCAGATAGTTTAGATAGGCTATGTTTGTATCAGCTGGGGGTCAGAAAGTGAGAGGGATCGTGACAAAGTGGCTGTGGAAAGCGAGCAGGAAAGTGATGATGATTGTGGCTGTGGCTGTGATCTTATTCATGGTGCCGGCTCTAGGAGATGACTGGGTGACTCCTGCTCGTGTTCTCTTACGCTAGTATGCTTCCTTGCTGGAGAATCTAAAACTATGGGTCATAGAGTCATGGAGTAACACAGCATGGATACAGGCCCTTCAGCCCAACCAGTCCATGCCCACCCAGCTAGCCCCAATTTCCTGCATTCGGCCCATATCCCTCTAAACCCCGCCCCTCCATGTGTACCTATCCAAGTGCTTCTTAAGTGATAATGAGTTCCTCCCTCAACCACTTCCTCTGGCAGCTCGTTCCATACACTCACCACCCTCTGCGTGAAAAAGTTGCCCCTCAGGTCCATTTTAAATTTTTTCACTCTCACCGTAAATCTATGCCCCCTAGTTTTGGACTCCCCTACCCTGGAAGAAAGACTGTTACCGTCCACCTTATCTGTGCCTCTCATAATTTTAAACACTTCTGTAAGGTCTCCCCTCATTCTCCTATGTACCACGGAATAAAGACCTAGCCTGGCCAACCTCTCCCTGTAACTCAGGCCCTCTAGTCCTGGCAACATTCTCGTAAATCTTTTCTGCACTCTTTCCAGTTTAATCACGTCTTTCCTACAACGGGGTGACCAAAACTGTACCCAGTACTCCAACTGAGGCCTCGGCAACAACTTGTACAATTGCAATGAAGTGTCCCACCTCCAACACTCAGTGTCCTGACTGATGAAGGCCAGTGTGCTAAATGTCTTTTTCACCACCCTGTCTACCTGCGATGCTGCTTTCAATTAACTATGCACTTGTAGCATGGGTCATTGTTTAAAAATAAACATTGACTTTAGAAACCTCTTCCACATAGGGCTGGTGGAAACAGTCTGTGAATATCTTTAGGGCATTGGGAGCTAGATCTTTGAAAAGCAAGGGAGTGAAAGAATAGTGAGGGTAGGTAGGAATACAGATTGAGGCTGTAATCAGATCAGTTGTGATCTTATTGAATGGCTGAGCAGATTTGAGGGCAGAGTGGACTCCTCTTGCTCTCAGTTTATACACTTGTGTTGTTTTTTTATATTTGTTCAAGGAATGTGGGTTTCACAGGCTGAGCCAGCATTTAATTGGTGGTGAGCTGCCTTCTTGAACCACTGCAGTCCTGGAGGTGTGCGTGTACCCACAGTGCTGTTAGGGAGGGAGTTCCAGGATTTTGACCCAGCGACGGTGAAGGAACGGCAATATATTTCCATGTCAGGATGGTGTGTGGCTTGGAGAGCAACTTCCAGGGTGGTTGTCCCCCCTGTGCTTATGGTGCCCTTGTCCTTCTAGCTGGCAGAGGACGTGGGTTTGGAAGGTACTATCTAAAAAACCCAAGTTTCAACTCAAAACATCGACAATTCCTTTCCTCCCACAGATGTTGCTTGACCCATTGAGATCTTCCAGCAGATTGTTTAGTGCTGTCTAAGGAGTCTTAGTGAGTTGCTGCAGTGTATCCTGTAGATGGTACAACCTGCTACTACTGTGTGCCATTGGTGGAGAGAGCTGGTGGATGGGGTGCCTATCAAGCAGGCTGCTGTGTCCTGTATGGTGTTGAACTTCTTGAAGTTGCACTCATCTGGGCACGTAGAGACTATTCTGTCACATTCCTGACTTTAGCCTTGTAGACGGTGGACAGGCTTTGAGGAGTTAGGAGGTGAGATACTCACCACAGGATTCCCAGCCTCTGACCTGCTCCTGTAGCCACAATGTGTATATGGCTACTCCAGGTCAGTTTCTGTGAGTGTGTTTTAATGCTGTCTTGCCCAGTGTTCTCTGCAGTTGGACCTGAAGTCACAAGTTTCTAACTGAGACGTAAGGTTCTGATGGATACATGGATACATGCAGAAAGAAAATAGTGCGAAAAAAGTTGGAGGAACAAAGCAACACAGTCGCAATGGCCAAGAACAAAATGTAGTGTGTGCTGAGAGAGTGTGAAAGTGTGCAAAAAGACACAAAAAAGTGGAAAATAGATAAGAGCAGAAGTTTAAATAACAACGGCAATAAGGATCAGTGAAGAATTAAGAACATAGAACATTACAGCACAGTACAGGCCCTTTGGCACATGATGTTGTGCTGACATTTTATCCTGCTCTTAGAACTATCTAACCCTTCCCTCCCACATAGCCCTCCATTTCTCTATTCATGTGCCTATCTAAGAGTCTCTTAAATGCCCTAATATATCTGCCTTCACAACCTCTGCCGGCAGTGCGTTCCATGCACCCACCACTCCCTGTGTAAACAACGTACCTCTAACATCCCCCCTATACCTTCCTCCAGTCACCTTAAAATTATGCCCCCTCATGTTAGCCATTTTCACCCTGGGAAAAAATCCCTGACTATCCACTCGATCTATGCCTCTTATCATCTTGTACAACTCTATCAAGTCACTTCTGATCTTCCTTCACTCCACAGAGACAAGCCCTAGCTCACTCAACCTATCCTCATAAGACATGCTCTCCAATCCAGGCAGCATCCTGGTAAATTTCCTCTGCACCCTCTCTAAAGCTTCCACATCCTTCCTATAATGAGGTGACCAGAAATGAACACAATACTCCACGTGGTCTGACCAGAGTTCTATAGAGCTGCAACATCACCTCGTGGCTCTTGAACTCAATACCCCAACTAATGAAGGCCAACACAACATACGCCTTCTTAACAACCCTATCGACCTGCGTGGCAACCTTGAGGGATCTATGGATGTGGACCCCAAGATCCCTTTCTTCCTCCACACTGCTAAGAGTCCTGCCATTAACCTTGTATTCTGCCTTCAAATTTGATCTTTTAAAGTGTATCACTTCATACTTTTCTGGGTTGAACACCATCTGCCACTTCTCAGCCAAGCTCTGCATCCTATCAATGTCCTGTTGTAATCTACAGCAACCTTCTGCACTATCCACAACAACACCAACCTTTGTATCATCAGCAAACTTACTAACCCGCCCTTCCACATCCTCATCCAAGTCATTTATAAAAATCACAAAGAGCAGGGGTCCCAGAACAGATCCCTGTGGAACACCACTGGTCACTAACCTCCAGGCAGAATACTATCCATCTACCACCGCACTCTGTCTTCTATGAGCGAGCCAATTCTGAATCCACACAGCCAAGTTTCCCTGGATCCCATGTCTCCTGACTTTCTGAATAAGCCTTCCATGAGGAACCTTATCAAATGCCTTACTAAAATCCATGTACACCACATCCACTGCTCTACCTTCATCAATGTGCTTGTCACATTCTCAAAGAATTCGATCAGGCTCGTGAGGCATGACCTGCCCCTCACAAAGCCATGCTGACTGTCCCTAATCATCCTATGCTTCTCTAAACGCCCACAAATCCTGTCTCTAAGAATCTTCTCCAGTAATTTGCCCACCACTGAAGTAAGACTGGTCTGTAATTCCCAGGTTTATCCCTACTCCCCCTTTCTTGAATTAAGGGGAATTTTCAGCATTTCTGATTTTTAATGCAATGGTATAAATCTCACATACCTACAGCAGGAAATGGCACGAACCGTTGGATCAGTAAGCGTGTGGCTGGGTTAAACCCATTGGCTTTCTTGATGAAAACATTCAGACCGACCTTAAAAAAAAGAAAAAGTATGAGAGAGGGACTGACATACAGGGAATAAAGCTTGCCCTGTTGTACAGATTATCAAATAATGCATACTTGTTTAGTTATACGAGACCAAATTCTTTCATCAGAACCATATAATCTTACAACTATGAAACCTTTTGCCTTAAAATGTAAAATGACAGAGGTGAGGGGAAAATGCCTATTGTGCAAGGCTTTGAAAAGAGGGAGGGAGATATTACTAACTGATAGGTCATGATTGGGCAAAACTAAACTTTGTAAGATCGAAGAAAAAGAGTGAGATATCTTGGAATAAGTCAGTGCAGAAGATGATCCTGGATGGTGGAGAAAAAAGAAGCTGAAGGCTTTTAAAGACTGGGAGGAACACTAGCAGTGTTACTACGGACAGAGAAGAAAGACTGCCAGAGAAGGGAGGGAGAGAGTGAATGATTAGAATACATCAAGATCAACTCTTCCTTTTACTTCATAGTTTACATTCTGCATTTGGTCCAACCAGTCTGTGGTGGTGTTTATGCTCTACTTGAGTCTCTCTGGAGCTTCCCCAGCTAAATCCATTGGTGCAACCCTTCATTTCTTTTTTTTTCTTATACTAGTCTAACCTCCCTTTGAAATCATCTCTACTACTTTTAACCACTTCTTGTGGGAGCAAGTTCCACATTCTCATCACTCTTTGGGTAAGTTTCCTTTGAAATTCTCTGGCAGATTTCTTGGTTACTGTCTTATATTGATGGGGTCTAGTTATCTCTTTCCCATGTGAAAATGTTCTCTCTGTATCCACTCTCCCAAAACCTTTCATCACTGTAAGGACCTCTGTTAGGTCACCTCTCAGCCTTTCTTTCTCAAGAGGCCTGGTGTGTTCAACCCCTTCACATTTCTAGTATCATCTTTGCAAATCTTCCTCACATCCTCTATATCCTTATTATAATCAGAATCAGGTTTACTATCACTCACATATGTCATGAAATTTGTTGTTTTGTGGCAGCAGTACAGTGCAAGACATAAAAATTATTATAAGTTACTGAAAAATAAATAAATAAAAGTGCAAAAGAGGAGTAACGAGCTAGAGTTCAAGGGTTCATGGACCGTTCAGAAATCTGGTGGCGGAGGGGAAGAAGAGGGTTGTGCCCATGATGGATATGGCCAGAAGTGTATTCCTGTTGTGGTCTGACGAAGATTCAAGACAGATTAACTACAATTTCATAGATCATAGAACAGTACAGCACAGAAACAGGCCATTCAGCCCATGATGTTGTGCCGAAATGGTTAAGCTAACAATACCTAATCCCTTCTGCCCGCACATAGACAATTTCCTTGATTTTCATTTCTCTCCATCTCTCCCTAGCGCTTAGTAGTTTTTAATGGGCTTGTTAACCTGTTGCAACTGGTGTACTTATACTTGGTTACACTACCTGACCCAGACTCACACCTTCCAAGTAATGTGAGCTCCCTATTCTTTCTACTGAATTGTTTTTATCATTGGTATAGGTATTGGTTTATTATTGTCACTTGCACCAAGGTACAGTGGAAAGCTTGTCTTACAAACTGATCATACAGGTCAATTCATTACACAGTGCAGTTACACTGAGTTAGTACAAAGTGCATTGATGTAGTACAGGTAAAAACAGTAACAGTACAGAGTAAAGTGTCACAGCTACAGAGAAAGTGCAGTGCAATAAGGTGCAAGGTCACAACAAGGTAGATCGTGAGGTCAGAGTCCATCTCATTGTATAAGGGAACCGTTCAACAGTCTTATCACAGTGGGGTAGAAGCTGTCCTTAGGTCTGGTGATACGTGCCCTCAGGCACTACCTTCTACCTGATGGAAGAGGACAGAAGAGAGAATGTCCTGGATGGGTGGGGTCTTTGATTATGCTGGCTGCTACACCAAGACAATGAGAGGTAAAGACAGAGTCCAAGGAGGGAAGGCTGGTGTCCGTGATGCACTGGGCTGTGTCCATAACTCTCTGCAGCTTCTTGCGGTCCTGGGCAAAGCAGTTGCCGTACCAAGCCGTGATACATCCAGATAGGATGCTTTCAATGGTGCATCGGTAAAAATTGGTGAGAGTCAAAGGGGACAAACCAAATTTCTTTAGCCTCCTGAGGAAGTAGAGGCACTGGTCAGCTTTCTTGGTCATGGCATCTACGTGATTTGACCAGGACAGGCTGTTGGTGATGTTCACACCCAGGAACTTGAAGCTCTCAACCCTCTCGACCTCAGCACCATTGATGTAGACAGGTGCATGTACACCACCCCCATTCCTGAAGTCAATGACCAGCTCTTTTGTTTTGTTGACATTGAGGGAAAGGTTGTTGTCATGACACTATTCCACTAAACTCTCTATCTCCTTCCTGTACTCCGACTCATCGCTGTTGGAGATACGGCCTACAATGGTGGTATCATCTGCAAACTTGTAGATGGAGTTAGAGCAGAATCTGGCCACACAGTCATAAGTGTATAGGGAGTAGAGGGCTGAGGACGCAGCCTTGTGGGGCACCAGTGTTGAGAATAATCGTGCCAGAGGTATTGCTGCCTATCCTCACTGATTGCTGTCTGTTTGTTAGAAAGTTGAAAGATGTTTGACAATTATTTGCTCAAACCCCTTTTACTACCATCTTCCTGTAATTTGCTGCAGTACTCCTCAATATTCACTCTCATTTCTTCAAACTGGCATCATCTGCAAATTTAAAATTTGTTAATGTGATTCTAAAATCTAAATTGTAATGCAAATTCTGAGCTGGCAAAGACCAATTTTAAAAGTTGAGCTTCACAACATGCAGGCAGGGAATTATGCCTATTGTGCCTCTGCATTTGAGATAAGATCAGATATCTTTATTAGTTACATGTACATCGAAACACACAGTGACATGCATCTTTTGCGGAAAGTATTCTGGAGGCAACCCGCAAGTGTCGCCACGCTTCCGGTGCCAACATAGCACGCCCACAACTTCCTAACCCGTGGGAGGAAACCGGAGCACCCGGAGGAAACCCACACAGACATGGGGAGAACGTACAAACTCCTTACAGACAGTGGCCGGAATTGAACCCGGGTCTCTGGCACTGTAATAGCGTTACGCTAACCGCTACACTTCAGACAGCAGTAGGTGGAGGTTGAAAGAGATCCTTGCCTTGTCTTTCCTACAAATGTAGTTACCTCAGTTGGATTTGTCTCCTTTATCGAATATGGTCACCACTGTGGGTTCTCTGATGTTGTCTGGCACACCCTCCTCTTCCCAGATGTAGGATATAGGGCTCTGAATCTGTGAACTAAATTTCTCTTTGCACCACTTTAGCCAAGGGTGAGGTCCCAGAGGACTGTTGAAGAGCCAGTGATATAGAACAGTTGTGGATATGAGCAGAGAAACGGCAGATGGTGTTTAATCCAGACAATTGCGAGGTGTTGCACTCTGGGAGGTCAAATATAAGGGGAACATACACAGTATATGCAGGACCCTTAAGAGCATTGATGTACAGAGGGATCTTGTGGTCAAGAGAGAGGATGTGTTGAAGTTGTTAAATAATATCAAGACAGATAAATCTCCAGGGCCTGATGGGATTTTCCCCAGGCTGCTTCGAGAGGCGAGGGAGGAGATTGTTGAACCGCTGGTAAGGATCTTTGAGTCCTCGTTGTCCACGGGGATGGTGCCGGAGGATTGGAGGGTGGCGAATGTTGTCCCCTTGTTCAAAAAAGGTAGTAGGGATAGTCCAGGGAATTATAGACTGGCGAGCCTTACGTCTGTGGTGGGTAAGCTGTTAGAAAGGATTCTAAGGGATAGGATCTATGAACACCTGGAGAATCATGGAGTGATTAGGGACAGCCAGCATGGCTTTGTGAAGGGAAGATCTTGCCTCACAAGCCTGATAGAGTTCTTTGAGGAGGTGACGAGGAGGATTGATGAGGGTAGTGCTGTGGATGTGGTCTATATGGATTTTAGTAAGGCGTTTGATAAGGTTCCTCATGGTAGGCTTCTTCAGAAGGTCAGAGGCCAAGGGATCCAGGGAAGCTTGGCTGTGTGGATTAGGAATTGGCTTGCCTGTAGAAGCAGAGGGTTGTGGTGGAAGGAGTGCCCTCGGATTGGAGGGCAGTGACTAGTGATGTCCCGCAGGGATCAGTTCTGGGACCTCTACTTTTTGTGATATTTATAGATGACTTAGATGAGGGGGTGGAAGGCTGGGTTAGTAAGTTTGCGGATGACACTAAGATCGGCGGTGTTGTGGATAGTGTGGAGGACTGTCGGAGCTTACAGAGGGATATTGATAGGATGCAGAGCTGGGCTGACAACTGGCAGATGGAGTTCAATCCGGAGAAGTGTGAGGTGGTACACTTTGGAAGGACAAACTCCAGGGCAGGGTACAAGGTAAATGGCAAGCTGCTTGGCAGTGTGGAGGAGCAGAGGGATCTGGGGGTTCATATTCACAGTTCACTGAAAGTTGCCTCACAGGTGGAAAGAGCAGTTAAGAAGGCCTATGGGATGTTAGCTTTCATAAATCGTGGGATTGAGTTTAAGAGCCGCGAAGTGATGATGCAGCTTTACAAAACTCTAGTTAAACCACACTTATAGAGTACTGTGTTCAGTTTTGGTTGCCGCATTATAGGAAGGATGTGGAGGCATTGGAGAGGGTGCAGAGGAGATTTACCAGGATGCTGCCTGGATTAGAGCATATGGAATATGAGGAGAGGCTTAAGGTGCTAGGGCTTTATTCACTGGAAAGGAGGAGGATGAGAGGAGACATGATAGAGGTATATAAAATATTGAGAGGAATAGATAGAGTAGACAGCCAGCGCCTCCTTCCCAGGGCACCAATGCTGAAGATGAGAGGGCATGGCTTTAAGGTTCTGGGTGGGAGGTTCAGGGGAGATGTCAGGTGGAGGTTTTTCACCCAGAGAGTGGTTGGTGCATGGAATGCACTGCCTGGGGTGGTGGTGGAGGCAGATACATTGGACAGGTTCAAAAGTTTGTTGGATAGGCATATGGAGGAATGTGAGATAGAGGGATATGCGGGAGGAAAGGGTTAGAGAGTGTGAGGGTGGTTTGATGGATGGCACAACATGGTGGGCCGAAGGGCCTGTTTTGTGCTGTATGGTTCTATGATTAAGTCCATAGCTCCCTGAACGTGGCAACACAAATAAGAAGGCGTATGCAATACTTGCCTTCATCAGTCAAGTCATTGAGTATGAAAGTTGGGACATAATGTTGCAGCTGTATAAAACTTTGGTTAGGCCACATTTGGAGTTATGTGTGCATTTCTGGTCACCTCATTAAACATAAGATGTGGAGGCTTTGGAGAGGGTACAGAGGAGGTTCACCAGGATGTTGACTGGATTAGAGAGTATTAGTCATAAGGAGAAGTTGGACAAACTTAGATTGTTTTCTTTGAGGCATCAGAGGCTGAGGGGAGACCTGACAGAAGTATAAAATTATGAGAGGCATAGTTAGGGCAGATAATCGGAGCTTATCAAATCAGAGCTTGTCAAATACTAGAGGGATAGCTCTAAGGTGAGAGGGGAAAATTTAAAGGAGATTCCTAGCAAGTTTTTTAATACACAGAGTAGTAGGTGCCAGAGGAAGTAGTGACAGAAGATACGACACCAGCATTTAGGAGGCATTTAGATAGACACATGAACAGGAATGGAGGGATATAGATCATGCGCAGGCAGATGTGCAGTTTAATTTGGCATCATAGTCACATGGACATTGTGGGTTGAAGGGCCTGTTCTTGCATTGCACTGTTCTATGTTAAGTTTTTGACCTTCAGGACAGAGACCATGTGGTCCTGTGCACTTCCAACTTTTCAGTTGGCATACAGTCTTTTTGACTTCTTGCTACATGGACTTGACTTTACTTGGGCTTGGATAGGGCAAAATAAGGCAAATCCCAATACCTAAGACCAAATGAATTTTGCTGTACATCTAATGTTAAAATGCAGATCTGCAATGATCAGAGTGAATGGTGGAACAGGCTTGAGGAATTCAACAGCTACTGCCTCACTACTTTCCTGTCTAATTGTTGCTTACTGGAGATGCATGTGAGTGATCATTGGATGAAGATATTAAGGTTCTTCTACAATACCTGCCGTACCCCAGGGTTCAAAAGTCCAGTAACGTTACAGTTTAAGCCTGGTGATAAACTCAGCCACTTAAGACCAGGCACCCGAGGACTAACTCAAGAGGATTCAGTTAGTTCTTTATATACCCACTCCCGTAATACTCTGGAACAGATCCCAGTGTCTTGGCTCTGTATTGTTCTTTACAAAAACTTTCTGAACCTTTTGATTAAATCAAAGCATGCAAGTCACTCCTGGGAATCTGTTACCACCACACCTTTGCCTATTTGTCCTACATGTAAATTGATTTATTATTGCCACATGTACCGAGGAACAGTGAAAACTTTGTTTTGCAGCCCATCTATACAGATCATTCCATCACATCAGTGCATTGAGGTAGCACAAGGGAAAACAATAACAGAATGCAGAAAAAAGTGTTACAGATACAGAGAAAGTGCAGTGCAGGCAGACAATAAGGTGCAAGGCCATAACGAAGTAGATTGTGAAGTCAAGAATCCATTTTATCATATCAGGGACCATTTAACAGTCTTATAACAGTGGGATAGAAGCTGTCCTTGAGCCTGCTGGTACGTGCTTTCAGGTGTTTGCATCTTCTGCTTGATGGGAGGGGGGAGAAGAAAGAATATCCAGGGTGGGTGAGGTCTTTGATTACGTTGGCTGCTTTACTGAGGCAGCGAGAAGTGTTGACAGTGTCCATGAAGGGGAGGCTGGTTTCTGTGATGTCCTATATATAAATCCATTCTCCCCATGACAATCATCCATCCTTGCCCGCAAAGTCCTCAATAGGATTCCAGCCAGTGATACCTCCCACGAACTTGCTTGAAAACAAATTTCTTTTTTTTCGACCAGGGCCCTGCAGTCACCACTTCCAATGGGACTGGGCTGAAGGTCAATTCGGATGCTGCTGATTTACGCACAGTACAGAGAGCACAGCCTCACCAATCTGAACTAATTATAGTGGGAGAGTTGGATTGTTCACAGCCACAGGGGCCTCTTCACAAGGGCCAAACGTGTGAAGAAAAATTATAAATGAAGGGAAGAAAAAAAAAGTTTTCCAGTTTGTGTGCTCATGTTAGTTCTGTGAGTGAGGTAATCGTGGTAATTGGTTTAACGTAAATAACTATTTTGGTTGATAAAGTATTAAAATTCCCCTTGCATTATAGAAGCTCCATTCTTGTGGGCTGTAGAATGGAACCACCGATCATCAATTTGATCAACCAATAGCATTATGTATGTGAGGCAGCGTTATTCGCCATATTGTGAGATGAGGGTACATTACTACCTTGTCACTTGTGATATCCAATTACATGGATGTCCTGCTGAGAGTGAATGAGTGGAGAAAAGGAGCGGCTAATCATTCCCCTCGCAGACACAGCGACACTGAGGTGAACCCACCATGAGATTAGCTCTCTCTACAATAGCAGACGCATGTGGTACAGGAGCCACGTTCAGCAGTGCCCTCTGTCGATTCTAATTCCTAGATCACTAGAGATCTGTGGGCTGGACACATCATGAGAGTGGTATTTCAAAATGTGTCTGTGTACCTAGGATGCCAAGACCTCTATGGGGCTTGTACGGCAGATTACTTAATGAAATTTAAAATTCCTCAGCTGCCATGTCTCTGAATTGTCAGTCCAGGCCTCTGGATTAGAACATAGAACAGTACAGCACAATACAGGCCATTCGGCCCACAATGTTGTGCCAACCTTTAAACATCGCCTCAGACTATCTAACCTCTTCCTTTCACATATCCCTCTATTTTAAATTCCTCCATATGCTTATCTAGTAATCTCTTGAATTTGACCAATGTTCCTGCCTCCACCACCGCCCCAGGCAGTGCATTCCATGCCCCAACCACTCTCTGGGTAAAAAACCTCCCTCTGATATCTCCCTTGAACTTCCCACCCATTACTTTAAAGCCATGCCCTCTTGTATTGAGCATTGGTGCCCTGGGAAAGAGGCGCTGGCTGTCCACTCTATCTGTTCCTCTTAATATTTTGTACACCTCTATCATGTCTCCACTCATCCTCCTTCTCTCCAAAGAGTAAAGCTCTAGCTCCCTTAGTCTCTCCTTATAATGCATACTCTCTAAACCAGGCAGCATCCTGGTAAATCTCCTCTGCACCCTTTCCAACGCTTCCACATCCTTCCTATAATGAGGCGACCAGAACTGGACACAGTACTCTAAGTGTGGTCTAACCAGAGTTTTATAGAGCTGGCCCAGTAACAACCACCATACTACCAAACCCTTGAGCCATCAAGTCACTTTGATTGAAAGGTGTGAGGTGAGATGGGGTAAAGAAATAAAAGGGATTTTGGACTAGAAATACACTGGAGATCAGTAAGCCACAAATCAAAAAGAAACCAAACGAAAGGGTTCACTGTCACAGGGTTTCTGACCTGAAGTATCAACTTAATTTCTCTCTCCATAGATGTTGCCTGACCTGCTGAATGTTTCCAGCATTTTCTGTTTTTATTTTAGGATGGATAGAAGACATTTTAGCAAGTAAGCTGCCGCGGAAGTACAGAGTCTTAATAAGGATCATTTGGGTTTTGTCACTGTGATATTGCTGAATGTTTTGTCAACACCAGCAGCAGCATAAATGATATTTTCTGTTATGACACCAAGTGTCTGAATGATGAGGATGAACTCAGTTAATTAGAGAATCTAGAAAGGTAATATCATTTCCAATTCTTCAGGCAACCATTATAGATTTGCTGTACTTTAATACATTATCATCATGTCAGTTAAGCAGATGAGGAAAGATACTATTTTGTTCAATAAAAGCAAAAGCACAAGCAATCTGAAATAAAAACAGAAAATACTGAAAATATTGGTCAGGTAGAAATTCATGGATTTGAAATGGAGATACAATAATTGGTCAGGTAGAAATGGAGAGGAATTCATTTGATGTGGAATCCTTTAATTCGAATCACATTGATGATAAAAGCCATCCACTGCAATGGATCTATACTGGAGAGAGGAAAGATGAAAAACAGGGGGTTTATCACCCATGCCTCTCCATCTGGGTACATATAGAGGTGTATAAATTCATGAGGGTTATAGATTGGGTAAACACACTCAGTCGTTTTCCCAGGGTTGGGGAATCAAGAATTAGAGGGCATAGGTTTAAGGTGAGAGGAGAAAGATTTAATAGGAACTTGAGGGTCAACTTTTTTTACATAAAGGGTGGTATCTATGTGGAACGAGCTACCAGAGGAAGTGGTTGAGGCAGGTACAACAACAACTTTTAAAAGGCATTTGGACAAGTACATGGATTGGAAAGGTTCAGAAGGTTATGGACCGAACGCTGCCAAATGGGACTAGCTTGGATGGGGTATCTGGGTCGGCATGGACCAGTTGGGCCAAAGGGCCTGTTTCCGTGCTGTATAATTCTGACTCTGTCTCCTGAAAGGTGAGTCAGATCAAATTTTCTACCTGTGCAAAAATGCTGCTTGACCTGTTGAATTTCTGCTTCTGGCACTTCAATGTCTAGGCAATTCAAGTGCTGGAATAGTCTGGAAAATCTGCCAATCTGGCACCACTAAAGTACTGAGGGGTGCTGGGTTGCTAGAGTTCCGCTGTATCTTGCTAATGAGGTGCTTTTGGATGGTCTAAGCGAGAGTCGATGATGTGAATAAATTCAACCCTCATTCTTCAAAACCCAAGGTCAAGCAGCAAGTGCTTGATGATGGGATTGGTACAGATGGATGTCCACTGGCTGGTGTGGATGTGGTGGACCAAACGGTCTGTTTCTGTGCCTACTGGATTTACTCCTATTCAATCCACTTTTAATTCACGTTTTTTTGCATATTATTAAATGTTCCTTAGATGTTTTTCTTAGTAGGATGTCATTAAACTGGAAAGGATGTAAAAAAGATTTACAAGGATGTTACCAGGACTGGAGGGCTTGAGATATAAGGAGAGGCTGGATTAGCTGGGACTGTTTTTCCTGGAGCAATGGAGGCTAAGGGGTGACATTATAGAGGTTTATGAAATCATGTGGGGCATAGATAAGGGGAATAATCACAGTCTTTTCCCCAGGGTAGGGGAGTCCAAAACTAGAGGCCAGAGATCTAAGGGGAAAGATTTAAAAGGAAGCTGAGAGGCAACATTTTCCACACAGAGGGTGGTGGGTATATGGAATGAACTGCCAGAGGAAGTGGCAGAACAATTAAGACATTTAAAATACACTTGGACAAATATATGGATAGAAGAGCTTCAGAGGGACATGGGCCAAGCACAGGAAAATGGGATGAGGTTGATTGGTTAACTTGGGCAGCAGGGATATTGGGCTGAAGAGCCTGTTTCTGTGTTGTATTGCTCATTGACTCTGATGTTTTTCAGTAGCATAATAAATAAATCTTTTAAAAGTAGTACAATAAAGTTTTCAGTGAACCTAGTAAATTCAGAGGGAGCGTAGAAAACTGATGGGGAATGGGGTCCCACTGAGTTTAAAGGGAGTGTGGTAAAAGGGCCCTGGTGAGTTTAACAGGAGAATAAGGCAGATGTAAGACGTACAGGTTAGGAAGCTGTGGGCACGCTATGTTGGTGCGGGAAGCATGGCGACATATGCGGGCTGCCCCCAGAACACTCTATGCAAAGGTGCATTTCACTGTGTGTTTCGATATACCTGTGACTAATAAAGATATCTTATCTTATCTTATCAAAGCTTCTGAACAATGGAAAGCAGATTATCAGTTTTACTATAGCTCTCAAGGGTGGACAAGGTTCTAATGCAACAAATGTGGTAGCAGGTGTGCATGGTAAACTACTGCAACAGCAATAAAAAGAACAATCATATTGTTAGAACAGAAGAACACCAGAAGTATCAGGAGTAGGCCATTTGGTCCCTCATTACTGCTCCCCATTTGATGAGGTTACAGCTGATCTGCTACCTCAGCATCACTTTCCTGTAACACCATATCCCTTGATTCCTTAATACCTAATATTCTGTTGTTCTCTGTTTTGTACACTCTCAGTGACTGAGCCTTCATACTCCTCTTGGGTAGAGAATTCAAAAGTTAATTCCCTCTGGATGAAGGCTTTTCTTCTAATCTCAGTAGTGAATGACTGACCCCTTAATTTGTGACCCCTGGTCCGAGACACCCCATCCAGAGGAATTCTGTAGCTGGGCTGTTAAGTCCCATAAGAATCTTGTACATTTCAATAAGATCCCATCTCAATCTTCTTAACTCTTGAGAGTACAGGTCCAAGCTGCGTAATTGCTCCTCATACACCAAACCTGCCATGTCTACGGCCTCCTCTACTACCAAGTTGAAGCTAGACGCAGATTAGAGGAACAACACCTCTTATTCCTTCTTGGTAGCATCCAACCTGACAGCATCACCATCAATTTCTCTAACTTCCGGTAAGCACTCCCCACTATTCCCCCCCTCCTTTGTTTTCCCTTATCCCCCTAGCCCCATAACCCCAACTCTTTCCCCTCTCCCACCCTCACGACTTGCCCATCACCCACACCTTCCTCCCTCTGGTTCCTCACGTCCTTTATTCCACGGTTCACTGACCTCTCCTATCAGATTCCATCTTCTTCAGTCCTTTGCCTCTTCCACTGATCACCTCCCAGCTTCTCACATCATTCCCACTTCCCCCCAACTCCCCTACCTACCTATCTTCCCCCCTCACCTGGATTCACCTCTCACCCACCAGCTCGTGGTCCTCCCCCTCCCCCCACCCTTTTATTCCAGCTTCTGCCCTCTTCCTTTCCAGTCTCGATGAAGGGTCTCGGCCCGAAACATCAACTGTTCATTTCCCTCCATAGGTGCTGCCTGACCTGCAGCATTTTTTGTGTGTTGCTGCCATCATAGAAACTAATCTGCTGAACCTTGGCTGCACTCCCTCTGTCTCAACCACATCCTTCTTTAGGAAGTGAGGTCAGACCTGTACACAACATTCCAGAAAGAGTCTCAACACAGCCCTGTTTATTGGAGCATGACATCCCTATTTGTGTACTCAAATCTGCTTGCAATAAAGCCTAGCTTATTGGTTATCTTCCTAATTGCTTGTCAACTTTCATTATTTTGTGTACAAGGACAACCCAGGGCACTCTGAATTGCAAACACTTTCACCTCTTCAAAATGAAAAACACGATGATGCTGGAGGAACTCAGCAGGCCAGGCAGCATCCATGGAGAAAAGTACAAACTGTTTTCATGTTTCTCCTTAGGCTTGTCGGATCCGGTTATTTTTGAATCCACAGGTTCTTTCAGGAGTCCAGGAATGAGTTGAAAACAACTTGGTGCTTCACAAAGTTTTATTGGAAAAGTTTAAAACAAAGAAAAAGTCACAGAGCACATGGCACTAGCTTTACTATTAGGAGATGAACCGAGACAAAAGGAACTAAAGATGAGCTAGGGCCAGGGGTGGGGTGGGGGGGGTGTGGTGGATGGGAGGAGAGCAAGGGAGAGATTAATAAAAGACGACATCTTTTATACCTGAGATACGAGGTACTCCTTAGCTAACAACAGTCCAATCAGGAAACCTATTAGATGCTTGTGGCCAAACCAACCAATGAAAAAACCACATATTCACCTGATGGATGAACCATTAAACTAGTAAGCGGCCATTCCTTGTGCAGCCACTTGAGGTGTATTAAACACTATACATATTAAAAAAAACTACTTAAAACAGTTGAATCCAACAGGGTATTCTGCATTCCTTTTCTTTATCAATGCTTTGATCTTCCTTTGCTGAGTTCTTGAAAATGTCCCAATCCACAGGGTTCCTGCTTTTCTCCACAGATGCTGCCTGGCCTGCTGAGTTCCTCCAGCATCATCGTGTTTTTCATCCAGATCCCAGCATCTGCAGTCCTTTGTTTCTCCACCTCCCTCAAAACCCTGGGATGCAGGGCATCAGGTCTTGGGGACCTCCAGTGTTAACTTTTTTTTAACCAATGCTAATTTCTTTGAGTTCTTCATTTACTTTTGACCAGTAGTCCTGCACTATTTCATAAAGTTTTTGAAATCTTCTAGAGATAAAATATTTATTTAATTGCTCTACTATTTTCCGAATCCCCAGTATAATTTCTCTTGTCTCAGGTTTTAAAGCACCTATGTTAACTTTTGCTCATCTTTTTCCTTTTTATACAAACTCTTAAAATCTGTTTTCAGGTTACTTGTTAGGCTACTTCTGTATTCTGTGTTCCTTTTCCTTATCAAAGCTTTGATCTTCCTTTGCTGAGTTCTTGAAAATGTCCCAATCTGCAGGGTTCCTGCTCTATTGGCAACGCTATAAACCATTCCCTATGATCTACACACTTAGCCAAGGTTGACCACTTCTTTTGGAGCAACACACAAAATGCTGGAGGGAAATGGATAGGCAACGTTTCGGGTCGAGATCCTTCATCTGGACTGAAAGATATTATCAGCATTTTTCTGGAGCAAAAAAACAAACCGCAGTCCAAATGGAAGGGTTTCGACCTGAAACGTTGACTGTCCATTTCCCTTCACAGATGCTGCCTGACCTGCTGAATTCCTCCAGCACTTTGTGTATTGCTCCAGATTCCAGCATCTGTGTCTCTTGTGTCTCCACTTCTTTTGGGTTTATTTTGCTTTAGAGATATATACTACTTATAAACTCTAAGAACACCCCCATTCACAATGATGGTGACGCTGAGCACATATTTAGATACATTCAGCCAGAAGTTCCTGAGATCCTCACTACAGCAGATGCTGGACTTCAACAAATTTGATTAACTCCACTCAAGAATATGCCAAGAGCATTGAATAAGCAACGTTTACAGAACCAGACAACATCCTGGCTGAAAATTTGTGCTCCAGAACTTGTTGTGCTTCTGGACAAGCTCTACCAATACAGTTACAACACTGGCATCTACCTGACAAAGTGGAACATTGCTCAGCTGTGTTAACAAAAATGTGGGACAAATTCAATCAGGCTAATTATTGTCCAATCATTCTACTCTCAATCATTATCAAAACAATGGAAAGTATTGTCAACTGTGCAATCAAGCAGCACTTATTCAGCAATAACTTGTTCAGGGTTGCCCAATTCGGGTTTCATCAGGACTAGTTGGCTCTAAGCTTCATCACAGCCTTGATCTAAACGTGGACTAACGAGTGGAATTCTAGAAGTGGACGAGTTGGGCCGAAGGGCCTGTTTCTATGCTGGATTAATCTATGACTACGTGATGTGAGAATGATTGCCCTTTCCAGCAAGAAGGATAGAGGTGTTTAAGAGTCTCTTAGATAGGAACATGAATACAGTATACAGGGAATGGAGGGATATGGACGTTGTGGAGGCAGGGATTAGTTCAGTAGCCTTTTAATTGCTAGTTTAATTAGTTCGGCACAACATTGTTGGCTGAAGGGCCCGTTCTTGTGCTGTACTGTTCTATGTTCTGGATTGATTCTGGATGCTGCCTGGATTAGAGGGCATGTGCTATAACATAGAAACATAGAAAAACTACAGCACAATTCAGGCCCTTCAGCCCACAAAGCTGTGCTGAACATGTCCCTACCCTAGAAATTACTAGGCTTACCCATAACCCCCTATTTTACTCAGCTCCATGTACCTATCTAACAGTCTCTTGAAAGACCCTATCGTATCTGCCTCCACCACCGTTGCCAGCAGCCCATTCCACGCCCTCACCAAAAAAACTTACCTCTGACATCTCCTCTATGTCTACTCCCCAGCACCTTAAACCTATGTCCTCTTGTGGCCACCATTTCAGCCCTGGGGAAAAGTCTCTGACTATCTACCCGATTAATACCTCTCTTCACCTTATACACCTCTATCAGGTCCCCCCTCATCCTCCGTCTCTCCAAGGAGAAAAGGCCGAGTTCCCTCAACCTGCTTTCATAAGGCATGCTCCACATTCCAGGCAGCATCCTTGTAAATCTCCTCTGCACCCTCTCTATGGCTTCCACATCTTTCCTGTAGTGAGGCGACTAGAACTGAGCACAATACTCCAAGTGGAGTCTGACCAGGGACATATATAGCTGCAACATTACCTCTCGGCTCCTAAATTCAATTCCCCGATTGATGAAGGAATAAGACTGGACAATCTTGGGTTGTTTTCTCTGGAACGGCAGAGGCTGAGGGGAGACCTGATAGAAGTTTATAAGATCCTGAGGGGCATAGATAGAGAGAGTAGACAGCCGATATCTTTTTCCCTGGGTTGAAATGTCTAATACCAGAGGGCATGAACTTAAGGTAAGAGGGAGCAAGTTCCAAGAAGATGTATGGAGCCAAGCTCAGAGAGTAGTAACTGCCAGGGGTGGGGGTGGAGGCAGATACAATAGAGGCATTCAAGAGGCTCTTAGGTAGGCACATGAATGTGCAGGAAATGGAGGGATATGGATATGGTGTAGGCAGAAGGAATTAGTTTAGTTGGGGTTTTGATTACTAATTTATTTAGTTCAGCACAACATTGTGGGCTGAAAGGCCTGTTCCTGTGCTGTGCTGTTCTGTGCTCAATGTTCTAACAAGTGACATTTGACAGAGTGTAACATCAAAGCACCTCGTCCAGATGACGGTCTTGACCCAAAAAGTCGACTGCATCCCTCCACAGACACTGCCTGACCCATTAAGCACATTGCACTTTGTTTTTCTTTGCTCCAAATCCTAGTGATTGGTGTCAAATTGCGCACTAAGGAAAATGGTTGTTGTTTGAGGTCAATCATCCCAGTCCCAGAACATGAGTGAAGGAGTTCCTCAGGGCAGTGTCCTAGGTCCCACTTCATCAATGACCTTCCTCCCATTGGGGATGTTTGCTGATGAATTACATTTGCAACTCCATTGCAAATGAAGCAGCCTACGCCTATGTGTGAGAGGACCAAAACAGCACAACGTCCCTGTAATGGCTATTGGACCAAACTCGTTTACTTCTGTTTGTGCTGTCAACTCATCTATCTTACTGTGAATGCCTTTCCATCTTGGTGTTGCAAAGGCTTTCCATCACCGATACAGCACGTCAGGAATTAGATGGAAAACGTTCCACTTGTCTAGATGAGTTCTCCAGGAACCATCAAGCAGCTCAACACCATCCAGGATGAAGAATGTTGGAGTCTAAGTATTGTGTAATACCATTCACATCTCTCTTTCTCTCGCAATATATTCGACATGCAAACTCATTTCGCGACAAACTCCAAACCAATTTCCGAGATAGAGTGGAGCTTTGGCTGTATTCATGTGGACTATGGGAAGTCAAATTCTGGTAGGATGTATAGCAGGGACCTTGGGCGTGTTGATGTACAGAGAGGTCTTGGGGTGAAAGTCCATAGCTCCCTGAAAGTAGTGTCATAAGTGGGTAGGGTAGTGAAGAAAGCATTTAGTATGCTTGCCTTCATAGGCCGAGGCATTAAGAGTCATGGATTTATACAGCACAGAAACAGGACCTTTAGCTCAACTCCTCCAAGCTGACCAAGGGTCCATTTCTGAACTGTATAATTCTATGATTCTAGGTTTAGAACACAAGAAGATTGGAACAGGAAGAGGCTATCAGGACGCCAAGCCTGCCCTGACCTTCAATATGATCACGGCTAATCTATGCTGACCTCAACTACTCTTCTGTGCCAATTCAGGCTTGAAAGGCCTGGATAGAGTGGACGTGGAGAGGATGTTTCCAGTAGTGGGAGAATCTAGGACCAGAGGGCACAGCCTCAGAATAAAAGGACGTCCCTTTAGAACAGAGATGAGGAGGAATTTCTTCAGCCAGAGGGTGGTAAATCTGTGGAATTCATTGCCACAGACGGGTATATTTAAAGCAAGAGGTTGGTAGGTCCTTGATTACGGGGAGAAGGCAGGAGAACAGGGTTGAGAGGGAAAATTAAATCAGCCATGATTGAATGGCAGAGCAAACTGGATGAGCTGAATGGCCTAATTCTGCTCCTATGTCTTATGGTCTTAATTCCCTATAACCCTCAATCTTTCAATTATTTTAAAATATTTATCTATCTCCACCTTAAGTATAGCTAACGATCTAGCCTCCACCACCCTCATGGGCACAGCATTCCAAAGATTCATTACTCTCTGAGAGAAGAAATTTCTCTGCACCTCAGTTTTAAATGACTAGGCCCTTATCTTGTGCTTAAGACTCTCCCACAAGTGAAAACATCCCAACAACTACCCTGTCAAGCCCCCTTAGGATTTTGTATGTTTGAATAAGGTCACCCTTCATTCTTCTAAATCCCAAGGAATACAGAGCCAAACTGGCTAGCATCTCATGACAGGACAACCTTCTCATCCTAGGAATTAGCCTGGTGAATCTTCTCTGGGCTGCTTCCAATGCTACCATCTCCTTTTTTAGGTAAGGGACCAAAACTGTGCACAGTATTCCAGGTGTGGCCTCCAACACCCAAAACAACAGTAACAAAACCTCGCTATTCTTAAAATCCATCCCCTTTGCAATAAACCCAATATCTCATTTGCCTACTTAACTACTTGTTGGACTAGCCTACTAACTGTTTGTGATTCATGCAATAAAAGATGTAGATCCTTCTGAACTTTACTCATTGCCAGTCTCTCTCTCTTTAGATAATAATTCATCTTTTGATTCCCCTTACCGAAGTACATGACCTCACACTTCCCCACATTAAACCCCATTTGCCAGGTTTACCCAATCACTCAATCTATCTCTATCCCCTTGAAGAATCACAATGTCTTTCTAATTGGGATGAACTCTTGCTGAGTGTGTGGACCAGCTCTTGAATATCAGCTGCTATTCGTCTACTGACCTGTCTCTGAGCTTATTTTCCCATTAGAGTGATACTACTTGAAACTCTCGTCTGCTTCATTGCTAAACTAACAAAATGTTGAGAGTACACCAAGCAGTGCATACTGAATCTTAATGGCTTGTTGCATTGTAAAAAGATTTCCTCTGGTTCTTATGGCAATTATCTTAATCTGGTGTCCCCTGGTTACTGAGTCTCCTACCACTGGAAGCAGTTCATCTTTAGTTAATCTATCAAATCCCCTAACATTATTGCAACATTAGTGTTTATTTTATTGCGTGACCTGCAATCATCAAATAATTGGTCTATTAACTGCCAGGCCCCAAGTCTGTAGAAATCGGAATGGTTACCGCGGGTATGCAGAGAATGTCAAAAGTACTCACTGCTATTGAGACTGCGCTGATGACTGCTCCACAGTAACCCAGGATGAACTTCGACACAGGAGTTGGCTGTTGAGTTTAGCGAGAGTGAGGGAGAGTATGTATAAGAGAGTGAGAGAGAGAGATAGAGAGAGATAGAGAGTGAGAGAGAGAGAGGAAGTGGGAGAGGGAGAAACAAAACATTTATATTAAGATATGGTAATTGACTCTAAACTGTAATAAAAATGGAAAATGCTAAAAGACACAGCAGGTCAAACAGTATCTGCATAAATAGAGTTAATGTTTCCAATCAAAGATCCTTTGTCAGAATAAATATTTGTACATTGTAGTCAAAGTGGCAGATGATTTATGCACAGCAAGAACCCTAAAAGAAGAGTTTATTTAACTTCTTGTCTCTGACTGTAATGTTTTCTTAATCCTGCACTGGCCAACCTGGGGAGGATGTTTAATTTTCACACCCTTCTGATTCAGAGTTGAACTCACTATAAACTGAACCAACTGTGCATTTCACATGACTTTCCCATTGATAGTTCAGCTAGCAGAAATAACACGTGGTGCAGAGCTGAACCGCACAAACCAGAGTAAATACCACCTTCAACCCCTTCTACTTAGATGGCTGATCAAAGCCAACAGCAGTTGGTTTTCTGCCACTGTCCTCAGTAACTGCCCCATTTTGGAAATGATGCTCTAGATATCCTTGAGGAACAGCATTCTGCTACCTGAAACTGAGCATCAATCTATCTGTTCTAAACCCTACAAGGTCAGCTCTCTATCTTGTGTTTCCCAAGTTCTGTGAATAACTCCTAACCTTTGTCCTTGGAGGCACAACTACTATTACTACTTATATCCTTGGCCACATTCTCTGATTTCAAAGGAAAAGCTCATGGCTCCCTCTAGGTTGTCTCCAAGAATGTACTTCCCCCCTTTGCAAGCAGTAAAAAATCCCAATGACCAAAGGAATACAACACATTGCTCAACAATTAAGCTTAATTCCATACTTGGTGGCCTATTCCAGGATTTCCCTTGCACATCTAGACATACCTTGAAAGAATAAAATAAACCTTCCTCTACACTCTTCCTCAAAGTAAAAACATTGTCGATATAGTAACTTCCCCTAAATACCCCACGTAGGCTTACCTTTCTTATCCATTTTCTGACTTTAAGAATCATCTTCATTTCTGACAAAGGGTCATCAACCTGAAACATTCTCTGTTTCTCTACCCACAGAAGGCTGCCTGACCTGTGGTGGATTTCTAGCACTTTCTGTTTGTACTCATCTTTTTCTTTCTAATCTTGGTGTTATCCAGCACTAGACCTAACCCTCTACCCATGTACATTACACAATTTATTGAGCACTTAGTGGGTGCATACTACCACAGCCAAGAATTGGTCCTCTGCTTCTCAATGGGAACAAGTGGCATATACGTGTCTGCTCTTCAAGCCATTCAATAATCTTGCACATCAATTCCACTTTCCCACCCAATCTTTCTTCATGTTAAGTAAACTTCATAACTCTACAGCTCTCTGGTATCGAGAATTCCAAAATATTACAGTTTTAGAATGAAGACATTTAAAATCATACAGCACGGAAACTGGTCCTTCAGCCCACTGAGTCCGCACCGACCATCAACCACCTGTTCACATTAGTCCTACATTAGTCCTTCATATTATCTCCATATTTTCATCAGCTCCACTCCCCTGCACATCTGGGACAATTTACAATGGTCAATTAACCTACCAACCCGCAGGTCTTTGGGATGTGGGAGGAAACTGGGGCACCTGCAGGAAACTTGCACCATCACAGAGAGAACATGCAAACTCCAAACAGAATTTCTTCTTGCTTCAGTTGTAAATGTTGAATCACTTATCCTGAGACCACAAGTTCTGGTGCTAGAGTCTACAGTGACAGGAAATAGCCTCACCCTTTGATATACAAGGGTTCTCATGATGCTCGGCATACATGGAAGATGTTGGAGAAAGAAATCAATGGGAGCAGACCCTTCTCACCTTTGTTGCATTTCTGTTTGCATAATTCACACAGGCATTGTGGCTCTGGTTCAACCACTGCAAGGAAGCAAAACAAATCATCAGTTCATTCAAACTCTAGATCAAGGAGATGAACAACATAACCCCTGCTATTAGTTCATATTAAACCACACAATAAATGGTGTCAGCATACCTGATCAAAGAAAGAGGGAAAATCACAACCTGGTTTCCCTTTCTTGATTCTTATCCAATTATCTCCCACACTTCATATTACGCACAGCATTAGGTGAAGCTGTGTTGATGCCCGTGATGGGAAACCCACTAGCTTGAAGTGCCAAGTAACATAATATGTGGCCTCCAAGCCACCATGGAACTGCAACCCAACAAGAGTCTGAACTTTGGTTGAGGGTGTGGGTTGGCGGTGGAGGGGGGGGGGGAGTGGGGGGGGTGGTGGTGGGGTGGTAAGCCAAATGTAAGGACAAGGAAAACGGATCACATCTCCCAAATAGGTTATATCCTCCAAACATTCCAACAAATTAGTTAGACGTGACTTGCATTTCATAAGCCACTTTGTCTTGGATTTATTGCCCATAGTGTTTAATTGCTTCCTTTCTAATGGACTCCAATGTTTTTCCTTCTGTACATGTCGAGCTAATAGTCTTATCATTGCTTTGATCTCTTCTCAATCTGACCATTGGAATCTCAAGTATTTTCAATCGTCTGTTACTAAGTTCCTTATGAAGTGGAAACTTTCAGCTGTGGGTCAGCCTCTCCCTGTAGTTTATTTTATTTGGTATTCTTGGATACATTCCATCTTGGTTTCCTCATGAATATTTAGCAGCTGAGGTTTATTGTGACCTTTGCATTGCCAACCTCTGTTCACTCTCACAACTCAAATCTGTACCTTATCTCTTCATCTAATGCACAGCATTAAAAGATCCTGTTTAATAAATGAAACAGTCCCACCAACTCCTTCAATGTTTTCACCTTAAATACTCACCTTCAACACAGTCAATGATTAGATGTTTATAGACATGCGTCCTCACTGCTCAAGGTTTACTGGCTTCCAGTAGCTCTTGGATATCTTTTACTCATGATCTTAAATCTACAGCATGGCTTTAAGGTAATGGGTGGGAAGTTCAAGGGAGATATCAGAGGGAGGTTCTTCACCCAGAGAGTGGTTGGGGCATGGAACGCGCTGCCTGGGGTGGTGGTGGAGGCAGGTACATTGGTCAAATTCAAGAGATTGTTAGATAAGCATGTGGAGGAATTTAAAATAGGGCTATATGTGGGAGGAAGGGGTTAGATCGTCTTAGGTGTGGTTTGAAGGGCGGCACAATATGGTGGGCCGAAGGGCCTGTATTGTGCTGTATTGTTCTATGGTTCTATAGCATTAAGGTTATTTTTTTCAGTGCTATGCAAGAGAAAGTCTAACTTTCCCCCAACTCCACCCGCAAAAGTGAAACCTGATAATTACCATCTCGAAGTTGTTTATCAACACTCTTGAAATCCGACTTGGCATTTCCTGACAGCGTCACCTCTACATGAACTGATGTTTGTGCATCAGTATAACATCACACCTATGCCATGGCCCTAGCACAGCACTTCAGGGAGTAGAGCAATGAAAACACAATAGGGATGAAAAGAGGGGTAACCGAATTGATTAAGGAGATTATTACAGTGATGAAAAGATGGGATGTAACCCAGAGGGGTCAAAGATAGAATATGCTTGGTTGGAAATAAGAAACAGCAGAGGGAATATTGCACGGCTGGGTGTATTCAAAGTCAAAGTTATTGTCACATGCACATGTGTGCACAGGTGCAATGAAAAACTTACTTGCAGCAGCATCACAGGCACAGAGCATCAGATAAGTAGCATTCACAAGAAAAACATACATTAAACATGTTATACATAATTTTTACAAGAAAACACAATCAGAACAAATAAAAAAATGAAGTCCATTTTAGTGCAAAGTAATCAGAGTGTCATAGTGTTGCTAAACTGTAGTGATTTGGGTTGTGCTAGTTGGTTCAAGAATCAAATGGTTCTACACATTCTATATAGTCTAATGTATTCTACAGCTCACGTACGAGTGTGTGAGATACAGAGCAAATATGCAGGGTGATTACAAAGATGTGCAACAAGTATAGGGCAGTTACAATGGAGACTTTAATTATACTGTATCAATAAACTTGGATATTAATAGTGTTAAGGGCAGAATGGGTTCTAAATGTGTCCAACATAAGTTTCTAGAGTAGTATATTTCTGGTCCCACGAGGAAGGAGGCGTTGCCGGATTTGGTTCTGGGGAATGAGATAAGGTTAAGTGCACTAAGTTTCAACAGGGGAACATGGAAATGGTGATCATAAGGTTTAGGTTAGCTACAGAAAAGAAGTAATCCAATGTAAGAATAATTAATTGGAGGAAGGCCAGTTATAATGGGATGAGAGTGGATCTAGTGCAGGTAAATTGGAACCAAAAGTTGACAGTAGCAGGACAATGGGCTGCCTTTAAGGAAGAGATGGTTTAGATACAGTTGAAGCATATTCCCAGGATGAGCAAAGGAAGAATCAACACACCCATAACTTCCTGGAAGAAAAAGATACAGAGTAAGATTAAAAAAAAGGCTGCATAAGACAAGTTGTAAACAACAGTGAGAATCACCAATTACAGAAGAACTAGAGGGGAATTGAAAATTAAAATAAGAAAGTCAAAGAATGCATATGAGAAAATAGGACTTCAGAAGTGTTCTACAGTAAAAGGGTACTACATGGAGAGTGAGGCCTATGAAGGACAAAAACTGGGAACTTGCAAATGGATACTGAGGGCAGTGTTGATGTAACCGAGTATTGTGCAATTATCTTCATGTTTCCAAATTAATAGTGAAAGAAGAGATAGCAGAGAGACTAAATAACTGATAGCATGGAGATGGTAGAAATTCTGGTTGAAAAAGTGGTTAAGTCACTTACCCATAGAGTCTATCCAATCTCTCTTCATAGCTGCTGATGGGATGCAGCCGAAGATTTTGAGGGAAGTACAGGAGGAAACCCGGAACTGAAATGCTTAAATATAATTTCTAGGCCTATGTTGTCATGTGCTGCTTTAAAATCTCTTCTATCTATTTACAAAATTTCTGTTAGACTCATTATAATCTTAAATTGCAACTGAGCCAGTCAGGTCCTTTATTGGAGTTAAACTGATAAAGTATGTTGAATAGCAGACTAACTTCCATACAAAACATTTTTAACACATCCTTTCCATTATCAGTGACCTATATAAAGGCAAAGTGGAAGGATGAGTTGTGTATGATGATTGGCAGGGTAAGATGTAGGTTAACACCCACTCCAATGTATTTCAGTTGTGCTCTTTATTACTCGACAGAGGGGAAAAGTCAACCTCTGGCACCTTCTTCATTTCCCCACCCAATCATATGCAGCCCAGCAAGCACGCAACAAAATGCTGCACCTCAGGGAGAAGTTATGACAATTGAAGTGTATAGTAATAGGACTGTAGGAGAAGTAAAAGCCATTCAGAACATAATATAAACAACTTCCAACTCTTTCAGTAATTGCTGTGTACCAGTAGATGTCACTGATGTCACTTTTATGTGGTGCTTTTAAAACACCGTGGACATTCAGCAATATTGAACAGGTGGTACATTGCAGTTTTAAGACCATAAGAAATAGGCAGAGTCAGCCACCAAGCCTCTCAGGCCTGCTCTACCATTCAATAAGACCATGGTTAATCCAAATTTCCTCAAGTCCACTTTCCCACTCTATCTCACTACTGACTAAAAATATCAGCTGTCCATATATTCAAGGATTCAGCCTTTAAACAAGGAATTCCAAAGACTTTCTTTAGAGAAGCAATCCTCCCTGAATCTCTTAAATGGCCACCCCTTTATGTCTTAAATGGACACCCTTTATTCTGAGACTGTCCTCTGGTCCTACACTCACCCATGAAACATCTTTCCAGCATTTATCCCATCCAGTCCCCTAAGAATCCTACGTTTCAATACGAACACCTCTTATTCTGCTAAACTCCAGTGAGTATTGACCCAACCTGTTTAACCTTTCTTCATAAGACAATTCTTCCATTTCTAAGATCATCCTACTGAACCTTTTCTGAGGGTTCCTTCTGAGGGAGACATATGAAGGTCAAGGTCTAACAGGCAGAACTGGTGTGAAGATGAGATAGCTGATGCATTTATACTTGTTATTAGATCTAGTGCATTTTCCCCATTGTTTTGGGCTCTAAACTAAAATTAAGTTCAGTATGTTTGCCCCCCACTTTTTTTTATTGTTGGGTGGATTGCAGAAGACACTGGAGAAGGATAAGGAGGACTGGTATCATTGGAAAAACTGGAGACAAGAGACTGCAGATGGTGGGATCTGGAGCATTGGAAAGAATTGATAGAGCAGGCCAGAAGGTCAGACAAGAGTGCTAAGTGTTAGGAACCAAGGCAGGTAACTGTTGTTAATGTCCAGATCAGCCATGATCTAATTGCATGGCAGAACCCAATGGATCCACTGAGTGGCCTCCTCTGGTTCCCAGTTCAAGCTCCACAGATGATGTGTAAGGGTCATTCCCAATTAAAAACAGCTACAGATGCAAACACTAATAGACCTTGGAGTTTTGATTAATTACTCAAGCACCCAATAATTCATACTGCTATAGAACATCTTGTCGTGTAAGCTATATATAAATTATGTTTGTCAGGTTTGTAATGTACTGTGCTGCTGCTGCAGAAAGCTAATTTTCATGGCATTTATACATGGGTATGTGTGCCCATGACAATAAACATGAACTTAAATCTTTAGAGCAACAAAACTGCACCAGGGCAAAATGATGATCAGGAATTATTTGTGCAAATAGGACTCAATTGTAGGAGTAGGGCTTGTGGCTCATGGTTTCAACACTCCAGAGAGGCACAGAAACATTACCTCATTGCCCTGTAGACTTTAGCAATAGAGTGCTGACCTTAGAGGGAGAAAAAACAGGGTGGGGGGGGGGGGGTGCTGGTGAACCAAGGGTCTAGAGAGCCAACAGAAAGATAATGGCAGAATGGTTGAAGATTTAGATATGAGAGACTGATCGGCTGGTTCTTTGTACCCTGTGAAGAGGATACTCCAGGCACATTTGTTTACTCCAGGCTGTATCCCAGTGCTGAGACCGCAATTCTTACCTGCCAGAAAACTGTAGTTGCCAGTGTTTGCTGGGGAAGTAGCAGGCCAATCACCTACAGAGAGCACAGCTATCAATTAGACTCTGATCTGCACTCAGAGAACAAAGCAACACATCAGGGGTTAGCATCTGGCTAGTAAACAACTTGTTCACTGCTTTCATAACATCTGGAGATATTTGAGACACGAGATGGAGTTCACGTACGAAGACCAGTCTTTTGTCTTTAGTTCATTCCTCCTCACTGCTTTCCACTCCATCATGTCTCATGGTTGAATCTCTCCATGGCAACACTCCTCCCCAGAACTTCCTCACTCTGCCAACTCTGCAAACTTTCAACACTGGCTTCCTGTCATTAAAAACTCATCCAGTTCACTAACTAACATCAAGAAAGGAGATCTGACACCTTACCCAGTTTGGACAATACGAGACAAGACCTATAGCAATGTGACTTACTCTTAACTGCCGTCAAATGGCAAAGGCAAGATGCTCAATTCAGGGGTTATGAGGCACGGGCAATAAACATTGTCCTAACCAGTGATGCCCACATCCTATAAACAAATAAATTAAACCAAGCTGGGCAAATCCATCACGTGGACAGTGGAGGAATAAGGCTGAGCACACCATAAGTTGCAGAGAAATTGAGGAGGAGCAGGAGACAATATGAGCAGGTTCACTCCATGTGATCTGTGGCTCTGCCAGGGAAGCTGTGGAAAAGGTAGGTACCAAATGGAGAGTTCAAGAGTTGGATCACAGTTAAAGAAGGCAACAGAAACAAAGAAATGTACAGGGGGAAGAGCCGTGAGGAAGTAATGGACCTGTAGGGAAAGGCGAGAGTGAATTGAAGAGGAAAGGTGATAAGGGGACAGTAGCCGACAAGAACAAGCCACCTAAAATGTCAGCCTGCCAAAGAGGTCTGCTAGCTTGAGATCGGTCACCCATCTCAAGCTTGGGGTGGGCTCTCATGAAAGAGGTAAACTTGGAGAAGGTGCACGGAGAAAAGAAAGAGGAACTGGAGGAGGGTTGGAGAGGAGGGCAAATGTCGAGAATAGGAGGAGACACAGCAGAGGTTGTGGAACAAGTACTGTTCATCTAAGTGATTAAAAATTCAAATAGTGCTTTGTATCTGGAGGCAAGAGCGGAAGGTGGAGGGGAAAGAACTTTAAGGAGATGTCTTGCAGTGGAAAGAAGAAGCCAAGGTTTGTCCTTGCATAAATGTGCAAGCAAGTTCAAAGAACAATTAGTCCTGAGGATCAGTGAAGCAGACAATGTCTCTGCAGTGCTCACCTTTCACACGTCTCCAGTATGAGGGTTCACATAATGTCCTGCATTTTGCACCTCCCAAAGCAGCTTTTATGTGGCATGTACTGGCGCTGACGGAGGAGGCTGCAATGTCACTGACATGACAATTACATCAATGGATTTAATTGGGATACGTGTCCATAGATACTTACAACTGGGGTGCCAAAGGGAATATAACCTGTAAGAAAGATAGGCCTTGAAATAACTTTCATCATCATGACCACATCCTACATTTACTTTCCCCTACATCCCCACTTTAGACAGTTTCAATTCTCCTCTGACCTTTTGAAGTAAACCAGGATTTTGGGGTTACGATGTACGAAACTGTTCTCCCTGTAACATGAGTGGTCGACCTGAGCCAGCCACCAGTACTCCCCATCTCCAAATCTCCTCTCCGTCAGTGTCCCCCCCCCCCCCCCCCCCCCCCCACACACACCTCCCTCAGTTGTTCTTCCGTCAACATTTACTCACGTGGTCAGCACGGACAGTGTGGGCTGAAGGGCCTGTTCCTGTGCTGTACTGTTCTATGCTCCATATGCATCTGCACTGCTCTCTCATATTCTACCACTCAACCCCTTCTTCCTTTGCTGCTCAGGGCACCTCTCCCTTTCTCTTTCCTCTGAACCTTCCCTCCTCCCTAAATCAATTCTCAAATCATCCCTCGTGCTCCAGTCCTGAGAGAATCCTTGGGATGAAGTTGGGATCCACGGTTTGTCACACCTGCAGACAAGTTTTCAGTTGGCAGTTTAATGGTGCCCAAACTGATCAAAACCTCCAGAAATGCCTCAGCCGACCACCTGACCGCTCCTGTGGCTAGCTGAGTGATGTTTCTCCCACTTGGAACTGCACTACCTAAGGCAAGGATTCCTCATGTACCTCCCCCTGTTTGGGGCTGTGCAAGGCGAAGCTTGTGGTCCCAGGCCTCCTCTGAACACTCTGATTAGTCTATTACTCCAGGCTCGATACTGCATAAAGAACATAGAACAGTACATTACAGGAACAGGCCCTTTGGCCCACGATGTCTGTGCCAAACATGATGCCGAACTAAAACTAATTCCCTTCTCCCTGCAAATGACCCATATCCCTCCATTCCCTGCATATTCATGAGTCTGTCTGACAGCCTCCAAAATGCCACCATCATAGCTGCTTCCACCACTCCCTTCGGCCGCCCGTTCCAGGCACCTGGCTTCTTTGAGAGTCCATAGCGATGTCCGCATCACCTGCACTATGACACCTGTTGGACTGACCATTGCCTTAGCAATCTTGTTACCTCTATCAGCCTGGTGCTGAAACAACAGTGACAATAAGATGTTGTATGACAATCAATGTTGAAGGTTTCAAGGATCCTGCAAATAAAGCTCTTCTCAGACAGCACCTTACAAATAATCCATGGACCGCAAACAATAGGAGCCACAGAGAGTTCATAGTGAATAGACTGCCCATAATTAGCAGCTGCAAAAAGTCTCATGGCTTCTCTACCAGAAAACACCAGGACTAGCTTGATGAGAATGTCCAGGAGATCCAGGGGCTAATTAACCACAAATTCAAGGGTTCCTGGATTGAAAATTCCAATATGCCTAGAGGAAAAAGAAACAGTTCTACAAGAAACCCATGACATAACCAAAAGATGAAAGGTGGAAAGAGAAGTTCAGCAGCTCATCAATAACTATGACGTGCATGGATTCCTCAGTACTGTCAAGACCATCTATAACCCAAACACCCAAGGGCCCATTCTGCTGAGAACCAAGAATGGAGGAGAGCTTATTAGGGATAGAGAGGCAGTAAGCACCCATTGTAAGGAACATTTTGAAGAACTCTTCAATCGTGGCTCTGTTCTTGATGCTGCATTATCCCACAGCAAACTATCTGGTCCAGTCTCAGCACCCCAGAACAAGAAGAAGTCATAATGGCCATAAGTGAACTGAAAGACAGCAAGGCGTCGGAAGTAGATGGGTTTTCCACTGAAATCCTAAACTTGGCAGGGAAACTTCAGAATTTTGGAACTTTTAGCCTCATTTCCCACATCAGGAAAGACATCCCAGAGGACCTTAGATGCTACTATCTTCAAGAAAGGAAACAAATCCCAGTTGTTTTCTTGTTGTCTGTCTCAGGGAAAGTTATCTCATGGATGCTGCTCAATCATCTCCTCCCAGTAGCTGAAGAAATGTTTCCTGAATCACATTATGGATTCCATCCATCTACAGCGCAATGGACATGGCATTCACTTTGCAACAACCAAGAGAAAGAGGGAACTGTGGAGCATCCAATTCAAATTAGTCTCCATCCTAAACCTGCCTCGTGATTGCGTGCATGCTGTGGTGTTAATCAATGGGTCCACAACACAGACAATCTCAGTGCAGACTGGTGCTGAGGAAGGCTGTCTCACTGCCACAATACTTTCAATTTTTCCTTGCCAATGCTGCACCTCATTTTAATTTTACTGATGGAGTGGAGTCATTCTACAGGCATGGAAGCTCTGCATGTTTGGAGGCTGAGCTCCAGGTCATCATCAACTCATTCACTGGAGCATAGGATGGGCCTTATACTTAACATCTACAAAACAAAGGTCCTCTGTCAATGTGCCCGTTACACAACATTGCCCTCAATGACAAAGCCCGAGGACTATACACTGGAAAATATGGACCACCAGGAAAGGTTTAGAGGGATATGGGCCAACCATGGGCATATGAGACTAGCTTGTATGGGAATCTTGGTCGGCATGAAGACCTGTTTCCATGCTGGCTGACTCTATGACACTTCTCATATCTTGGGATCCACCTCTCAATGAAGGCACATGTTGATGATGAAATTCATCACCTCCTTCAGTGCACTGGCACATCCTATGGTCATCTAAAAGCCGTGTTTGACAATCAAGACCTCAAAACTGGCATCTTTTACAAACAACCAGTGCTGTTGATTGAGGAAATTCTTTAAGGTTTAGTCATAGAGTCATATTGGAATTGGATTGGTTTATCATTGTCACTTGCATCAAGTGAAGACAGTAGAAAAACCGGTCTTGCATACCGTTCATAAAGATCAATGCATTACACTGTGTATCGAGATGGTACAAGGTAAAACAATAACAGAATGCAGAATAAAGTGTTACAGTTACAGAGAAAGTGCAGTGCAGGCAGACAATAAGGTGCAAGGTAGATTATTAGGTCAAGAGTCCATCTTATCATACTAGGGAACCGTTCAGTAGTCTGATAACAGTGGGATAGAAACTGTCCTCGAGCCTGGTGGTATGTGGTTTCAGGCTTTTGTACCTGCCCGATGGGAGGGGGGAAGAAGAGAGAATGTCTGGGGTGGGTGGGGTCTTTGATTATGCTGGCTTTATTGCTTTAGACAGAGACCATGAAGGGGAGGCTGGTTTCCATGATGTGCTGAGCTGTGTCCACAACTCTCTGTAGTTTCTTGAAGTCATGGGCAGAGCAGTTGCCATACCAAGCCATGATGCATCCAGATAGGATGCTTTCTATGGTGCATTGATAAAAATTGGTGAGTGTCAAAGGGGACATGCCAAATTTCTTTAACCTCCTGAAGAAGTAGAGGGCTGATGAGCTTTCTTGACAATACAGCATGGATACAGGCCCTTTGGCCCAACCAGTCCATACCGACCACAGTGTCTATCCAGCTAGTCCCAATTTCCTGTGTTCGGCCATATCCCTCTAAGCCCCACCCTTCCACGTGCTTCTGAAATGACACTATTGTACCTGCCTCACCCACTTCCTCTGCCAACTCATTCCATATACTCATCACCCTCTGTGTGAAAAAGATGCCCTTTAGCTCCCTTTTAAATCTTTTCCCTCTGAACCTAAACCTATACCCCCTAGTTTTGGGCTCCCCCATCGTGGGGAAAAGACTATTACCATCCACCTTATCTATGCATCTTATAATTTTAAACATTTCTGTAAGGTCACCCTTCATTCTCCCACATTCCACGGAATAAAGACCTCGCCTGTCCAACCTCCCCCTCTAACTCAGGCCCTCTAGTCCTGGCAACATCCTCGTAAATCTTTTCTACAATCTTTCCAGTTTAACCACATCTTTCCTAATAACAGGGTGACCAAAACTGTACACAGTACTCCAAGAGCGGCCTCACCAATATAGAGTGTGACTGCAACATAATGTTCCAGCTCCTATTCTCAATGCCCTGATGGCCAGCATGCTAAATGCCTTTTTCACCACCCTACCTGTGAAATTTAGTATAGTGTAACAGGAAAGCACCCAAAGGGTCCAGAGTATAGCTGTCCTTGCAATGAATTAGGATGTGCACAGAATTTTTCCAAGAACTGTTCACCACCCACTCTCCAATATTAGGTTCAGGAACAGCTACTTCCCTTCAAGCATTCGGTTCTTGAACCAACCGGCACAACCCTGATCACTGCAGTATAGCAACACTGGGACACTTTACTGCTCCATTATGACCACTTTGATCACTTTGCACTACAATGGATTATTTTTGTTCTAATTGTGTTCTTTCTTGTAAAAATTGCGTATAATTTGTTTAATTTATGTTTACCTTGTAAATGCTGCTTATCTGATGCTATGAGCCTGTGATGCTGCTTCAAGTAAGGTTTTCATTGCATCTGTCCACACACAGACTTGTGCATGAGAATAAACTCGCTTTGAATTAAATCAGAACCTACATACTGATCTACAAATTGCCCAGTGATGAACGTGACCCAAATCCTTTCTATCCTTGTGCACTAATGCTCCCATTTTAACATGATTGGCCCTCTGCAAGTGCAGAGTCTATAAATTGCAGCTGCTGTTATCAGGGCAGGATAGCCTCCACCAGCAAGGTGGCAACATAGTCCAGTCTCCTGTCTTCATGTGCTGCTCTTCTTATGTCCCTGAACAATGCATTAAACATTGCTGACACACACACACTACTGGCATCAGCATGTCTGTTAAATATATAACAATTACAAAGAATTTCAACAACAATTAACTTGTTTCATTTTTTTTTAGATATTTATTGTTTCACCCTAAAATGAACTGAAGCATGGAAATTCACAACACTATTTGCAAATCCTTAGCAAATGAAGCAGTCCAGGCGTTTGTGCAGCAGGATCGAGGCATGAGTCAAACATGGGCTGGTAAGTGGCAGGTAATACTAGAACACAAAAGCGATGGGCAATGACCATCTATGGCAAGAGTCTAACCACCTGTCTAGAATCAGAATTATTATCACTGACATATGTCATGAAATTTGTTGTTTTGTGGCAGCAGTACAGTGCAAAGACATAAAATCTATAAATTACAAAAATAGTGCAAGAAAAGGAATAATGAAGTAGTGTTCATGGACTGTTCAGAAATCTGATGGCAGAGGGGAAGAAGCTGTTCCTGAATCGTTGAGTGTGAGTCTTCAGGCTCCTGTACCTCTTCCCCGATGGTAGTAATGAGAAGAGGGCATGTCCCGAATGGTGAAGGACCTTAGTGATGGATGCTGCCTTCTTGAGGCTCCACCTCTTGAAGATGTCCTTGATGATAGGAAGGGTTGTGCCCGTGATGGAACTGGCTGAGTCTACAACCCTCTGCAGCCTCTTGTGATCCTGTGCATTGGAGCCTCAGTACCAAGCGGTGATGCAACCAGTCAGAATGCTCTGCACCGTACATCTATAGAAATTTCTAAGAGTCTTTAGTGATATACCAAATTATATTTAAGAGGGGTTGGAGGAGTGGTAGTGGCATCACCATTGGCCAGAAATTCATCTGAACCAGCCACGTAAATACTCAGATGAAGAGTCTTGACCCGAAATGTTGACTGTCCATTTCCCTCCAATAGATGCTGCCTGACCCGCTGAGTTCCTCCAGCGCTTTTTGTGTTGCTACAAGAGCAGATTAGAGTTTAGATATCCAGTGGTGAGTGCCTCATCTCCTGCTACCCTCTAGCCTTTCCACTGTCTACAAGGCACAAGTCAGGAACGTGATGGAATACTCTCCACTTGCCTGGATGAGTGCGGCTCCTATAACAATGACCATCGTCGACTGGCATTTTATCCACTGCTCTGAACATTCATTCCCTCCATCACTGGCACACAGTGGATGCACTGTGTGGTCTCTACAAAATGCACTGCAGTTACTCACCCAGGCTATTCTTTTATCACCTCTCAACTTGTGACCTTTACCACCAAGAAGGCCAACGGCAGCAAGTGTAAGGAACACCACCACCTGCAGGTTCCCCTCCAAATCACACACCATCCTGATTTGGAAACGTATAACCTTCATCGTTACTGGGTTTAAACCCTGGAACTCCTCTCCAGAAGCACTGCAGGACCACTTTCTCCAGGAAGAACTACAGTGGTTCAAGAAGGTGGCTGACTACCACTTTGTCAAGGGCAGTGTCTATGTGAGTTTCCTCCGGGTGCTCCGGTTTCCTCCCACATTCCAAAGACGTACGGGTTAGGAAGTTGTGGGCATGCTATGTTGGCGCTGGAAGCATGGCAACACTTGCAGGCTGCCCCCAGAACACTCTATGCAAGATATATTTCACTGTGTGTTTCAATGTACATGTGACTAATAAAGAAATCTTATCTTATTTAAGGATGGGCTGCCTTTGATACTGAACCTAGGTCAACCCAAATACCTGCTATGTTTCAATGAGAATACCTAAACATCCAACGGTGCTTCAGAAAAGATACACGAGGACATATTTTGCTGAGATATCCTTGCAATGAAATAGGCCGTCAATGCTTAATATTCCTGGGATCATAACCAACTTGCAAGATAAAGGAAGATTTTAAGGTATTGGGGCATTGCAGAGAAACTGAAATTTAAAGAGAGATCAGCAAAAATTGCTCTCATGGTGAACTCCTAATCCCTACCACATTATTTGGAAGGACTGAGGCTTATCAGTTCCTGCTTTGGGACAGGGGGATGGCTAAACTTATTCTTACAATATCAGTTCCTGCTTTGGGACAGGGGGATGGCTAAACTTATTCTCACACATCTCAGAAAAGTGCTGTTAGCAATGGATCCATGAATTTAGCTGTGAGCAAGTTTGTGCAGAGTAATAGAAGGAAGAAAAGTTGGCGTTAAAGGAAATAAGCATGAGCAGAAATTGTTCTTGCAAAGTTATAAAAACATACCTGACATTCTGAATGGCATCAGAATCTTCTCATTGGTGTCCGGGTGCAAAATAGCCTTAAAGCAAATCAAAGGAAAAGACTGAGGATCACTGCATAAGGTGCCTTTCAATATAGCACAGGCAGCTTGCAGGAATGATGGTTAAACTATGACTGATGATCCAGGGAAACATGTATAAAACTACTACAGCAATTTGTGGCATCTAAATTCAGCTAACTACCACATACTGGAATATAGCTATTAGCAGTCATGAGGATCATGAAATCCTATCTTAAAATCATGTTTGCTTTGTTAATGCACTTTGGGAAGGAATCCTGTGGGTTTTACCTAGTCAAATTGATCTGTGACTTCAGACACACAGTAACAAGGCTGACTCTTAATGAAAATTTCTAAAAAATGCAGATGCTGGAATTCTGAAATAAAAACAGAAAACGTAAGCACTCAACAGGTCAGGCAGCATCTGTGGCAAGAACTGGGAAAGAGAGAAACTGGGAAAGTTAGTTTAGGTAGCAGAGGTAGGGGAGGAGGATGGGTGGAATGAAGGGAATATCTTGATAGGATGAGACTAAACGATTTAATGTGGCAGTTAAGGAGCAGTTTGTCTGTAATCTTAGTCTGATCTAAACTGCCTCTTAACTGCCACGTTACCGTTTCACCCTCAGAGACATTCCCTTTGTTCCACCCATCATCTTCCCCCACGCTCTCTCTTACCTAACTAACTTGTTTATCATTGTCCCCTTTCTGATGAAGGGTCCCAGACCTGAAATGTTAACTGGTTCTCTACACAGATGCTGCCTGACCTGCTGAGTGTTTCCAGCTTCCTCTGTTTTTATGGCTGACTCTCAACCACTCTTTGGCTCAGCAGGCTACTGAGTTAAAGGGCAATTCAGGATAAGCAATAAATGGGATAGTTATTGCTGGCTGAGACTCCCTCACATGTACATCATGAGCATTGCCATACTATTGTTACAGTTCATGGTCTTGGTGGGTTGGCTGGTAGTGGAACTGCTGCTCTACTTACAATGAAGAATATTTTTTTGAAAACATTTAAATCGAATGCTTATGCATCACAGAACAGATCGACAGACAAAGGACTGAGCACTTATTCCATTGCAAATAAGGCATGTTGATGGCTTGGAACAGCTTCTTGAGAAAAATAGCCATTTTTTTGCTGGCATCTCAACACTCCTCCATTGTAGCCTAACTCCCACTGTTAACCTGCTCCCAACCCACACCACCCCGGCCCTGTCAGTCCAGTTGGCACTCTCAGTCTGCAGGACTTCGACCCAAAACATGGACAATTTCTCCCCCCCCCCCCCCCCCCCCCCCCACAACACACACAGACTCCCCGCATCGAGTTCCTCCAGTGGACTGTTTGCTGCTCCACATAAAAATGAAAGGATTCAACTTCAAAAGGTCAACCAAGGGTCAGTCTCTTGAATGTGGGCCTGGAGTCACAAAGGTTTATAGCAGGTGAGGACAAGAGAATTCCTTATGATCTTCATTGCTATGGTCACTTGTTTTTAATTTTAAATCCTTTGGAAGCCCGATTCTCAAAATAATGATGAAATTTGGACTCTCTGAATTACTAGTTCTGTGATATAATCAGAGTTCAGGTTCTAGGCAGATCTGTGTTCTTAATTCCTAAAAATCATAAAAGATTGACATCAACACTTTTCTATAGGAAATTGCAAATCAGACAGTGTTCATTGGATGAAATGCATATTAATATGGACAATGAAATATTTCACAGAATGGAGTATTAGTCATAAACTGGCATAACACAACAGGATTACTTTAAGTAGAAATGCCTACCTGTTTAATTTTCTGTGCCTCCCAAAGCTAGATAAAGGCAAAATGAGGAGAAATTATTAATGTATTACCCAAACTTCAATGTAGTAAAGACAAATTCAATTCTCAAAGTTGTGTTGGTTCATTTCAGCCAGGTCAGTTATTGGGAGAACATGACTGAGGCAATATAATCAGATGGAGGCTCCACTCTCAATGGCTTTGCATTGATGCTGAGTGAGGACACAGTCCAACGCAGACCAACACTTTGTGGAAGTTAGGCAAGGCAGCTGGAGTTCAAGTCAAGCCAATTCACCTCAGAATTAGCAGAAGTTGTGTGTAACTGGCAAATCAAGATGAAGGCCTCCAGACCAAAAGAGCAGCGAACATTTCCAAGGGAAATGGGTGAGGTTTTTCACCAGAGAGTGGTTGGTGCATGGAATGCACTGCCTGGGGTGGTGGTGGGAGGCTGATACATTGGACAAGTTCAAGAGATTGTTAGATAAGCTTATGGAGGAATTTGAGGGATACGTGGGAGGAAGGGGTTAGATAGTCATAGGTGTGGTTTGAAGGGTGGCACAACATGGAGGGCCGAAGGGCAGCACAACATGGAGGGCCGAAGGGCCTGTATTGTGCCGTATTGTTCTATTGTTCTAAAGTGGAATGAGGAAGCAGGGATGTGGTATTTTCAAAACTGATAAGTTTGTTCGGGGAGGCAAGAGAAAGTGTGTGAGTGAACCGTTCCAAGCCCATTTAAAATGTAATTAAACAGAAATAGGAAGAAGACATTCAACCCTGCTCCAGTACATATGGTCCTCTCAGCAACTCTAGCCTCCAAATCAAAGAATCTATTAATCTAAAATATGCTTCATAATTGAGCATGCAAAACTTCGAGGTAGAATTCCAAAAATTCACAACCTTGTGAGTGAAGACATTTCTCATCTCTATATGATTGGCAGATCCTTACTTTGAGACAGTGACCCCTAGTCGTAATTTCCCAAGTCTGGGGCCCAAATTCTCCTGACAAGTCACTTATGAATCTTGTAATTGAAAAGCCAAAAATATGCAGATGCTGGAAATCTAAAATAAAAACAGAAAACGATGGCAGTATTTAATGTTTTTTAGAGGTTAAAGTTAGGAAGTTCTTCCTAGTTCTGTTAAAAGTCACTGACGAAATGTTTTCTGTTTTTCTCTCTCCATGGATGCTGTTTGAACTGTTAAGTATTAGGACCATGTGTGTTCTGATCATGTAATGTTGTATACACTAGGACTTTATTCCCTGGAACGTAGGATATTGAAGGGTGACCTGATAGAGATATTTAAGATCATGTGGGGCATAGGCAGGGTGAAAGCACATAGCCTTTTTCCCCAGGGAGGGGGTGCTAAAAACATAAGTCTAAGATCAGAGGCAAGAGATTTAAAAGGGACATCATGGGCAGCTTCTTCATGCAAAGGGTGGTGCGTATTTGGAATGAGCAGCCAGAAATAGTGGTGGGAGGCGAGCACATTCTCAACATTTAAAAGCCATCGAGGTAAGTACATGGATAGGAAGGTTTTAGAGGGCAATGGACCAAATGCAGGTAGAAGGGATTAGCTTGCTAGGCAACACAGTTGGCATGGATGAGTTAGGCTGAAGGGCCTGTTTTCATGCTGTATGACTCTGATTCTATGATTGAATAAGACTGACACAATCTTGGCAATATTGATCAAGTCTCCTTGGCAGTATTGATCCAGAGATCTGAGAAGTGAACCTCTGTTGCATTCTTTCAAAGGCAAATTTTTTTTTTTAAGTACATATATGGGAGCTGAGCATCACTGGCTAGACTAGAATTTACTACATATCTCTAATTGTCCTTGAAAAGTTGATGGTGAGCTTCCTTTTTGGATTGGTTAGGAAGCTAAATTTCCAGATGAGGATAGTATGCAAGCTGGAGGTGGACATTTCTTGCCCTTTTAAGTAATTGTGGCCAGGAGCTTTGGGAGGTGCTGTCAAAGTTATTGCAATGGAAGGACGTAATGGCAATAGGAAGGGTGCAGCAGATATTGACAAGTATATTGTTAGCGTTGAGAGTTATAGTTCTAAGGAGCGATCACCTACAATGGGGCTGTTCATTTTGCAGGTGATTTAGTTGAGGTTTACAAAATAATGAGTGACAGAAAGTTTAATTCTCCCCATTCCCACACCAACATGTCTGTCCTAGGTCTCCTCTACTGCCAGGATGAGGCTAAACACAAACTAGATAAACAGCACCTCATATTCCCCCTGGGTAGTCTACAAACCGGCAGCATGAACATTGAATTCTCTAATTTCAAGTAACCTGCTCCCCCTTTTTCTCTCTCCACCTACCTGGCCCCCATCATATCTTTTTCCCCTCCATCTGCCCATCACCCACACACTACTCCCCTGGTTCCCCTCACACACTATTCCCCTCTGCCCTCCTCACCTTTGTCCCTTATTCCATGCTCCACCTTCCTCTCTTATCAGATCCAATCATCTTCTGTCACTTCTGCCTATCATCTTCCAGCTTCTGGTGCTACTCTACTCTCCCCTCTCTCACCCCCCTGCCCCCGCCTGGATCCACCTATTGCCTGCCAGCTCTTACTCCCCCTTTTTATACTGGCTACCTCTCCTCTAGCTTTCAGTCCAGATGAAGAGTCTCGACCCAAAACGTCAACTGCCCATTTCCCTCCACAGATGCTGCCTGACCCGCTGAGTTCCTCCAGTGCTTTGTGTGTTGCTCTATATTCCGGCATCTGCAGTCCCTTGTGTCTCCAGTTAACAGGAATGGCCCATTTCTTTTGGCAGACAGATGAATCATTATTAAAGTCAGGTTCCTATCAAGTAGAGTCAGTCCTGTAGCACGAAATCAGGCCCTTTGGCCGCTGTGTCTGTGACACGATCAAACACCCACTTTACACTAATCTAATGCTGGCCCTGACATGCCCAATGGTTCTGATGGAGAGCCCTGGACCTGAAACTTTGAAAGTTTCTCTCTTCACAAATGCTGCCTGGCCTGGTGAATGTTTTCAGCAGTTCCTGGTCTCAGTTTGGATTTCCGGCATTTGCAGTTTTTTTTTATTTTCATCCACACTTATTCCATTTTTTTCTTATCAAATTCTCATCAACTCTCCATGATTTTACCACTCCCACTCTGCTACACCCTAGAGGCAATTTACACCAGCTAAGTAACCTAACAGCCTGACATGTCAGAGGAAACTCGCACAGTTGTGAAGAGAACGTGCAAACTCCAGACAGACGGCACTGGAGGTTAGGAGCTATGAGACAGCAGCTACCGTGCTATCCTAAGAAAAGAGTAATGTAGAAGCAAGCCTCAGTAATGTAAAGTAATGTAGAAGCAAGAGACATGATAGAGGTGTACATGATAGAGGTGTACAAAATATTAGGAGGAATAGATAGAGTGGACAGCCAGTGCCTCTTTCCCAGGGCACCAATGCTCAATACAAGAGGGCATGGCTTTAAAGTAATGGGTGGGAAGTTCAAGGGAGATATCAGAGGGTTTTTTTTTTACCCAGAGAGTGGTTGGGGCATGGAATGCGCTGCCTGGGGCAGTGGTGGAGGCAGGTACATTGGTCAAATTCAAGAGATTACTAGATAGGCATATGGGGGAATTAAAATAGAGGGATGTGTGGGAGGAAGGGGTTAGAGATAGTCTTAGGTGAGGTTGGCACAACATTGTGGGCCGAAGGGCCTGTATTGTGCTGTATTGTTCTATGATTCTGAGTAGATCACCCCACAAACTGTGCTAAAATGATGCTGGCAAGTAGGGTCAGTATAGATAGACATGATGGTTGGCATAGATGCAGTGGGCTGAAGGACCTGTTTCTGTGCTGTTCAACTCTATGACTCCAAGATATATTTCATGTAATTTTCGTGTATGTTCCTGAGCTGTCATACATGTGTGCAGCCTTTGCACAGATCACTTGGAACCACATCAGGGATGGCATGGCCTGTCTGCAAATATTTTGGATAAAATTCCTTCAAACAGCACACAAAATGTTGTGCTACTAGAAAAGGTTTCAAGACAAATGTAATTTCCTTATAACCTATTCACCTTGTCAGAGACCCACCCTTGCTTCTGGTAATCCCTTTCTTTTCACATACTGTAGGCTTTTACATACTGATTTTGCATCTCTCACTGCTTTTCAATTAATTTCTGAATCACCTTTTGCTGAATTCTCCCGATCTTCATTATTTTAGTGTCACAAACCAGCAACAAAAGAAACACACTGAGCATGATTCAGTGTTAAAAACTATTTTATTAAATCACTACTTATGATAATACGTAAAATAAAAGTAAAAATGTTAGTATGTTAGAATTCAAAAATGTTAAACCTCGAACGTTAACCCCAAAACTAAACTCTTCGTGTGTGTGTGTGACAAAGTCCAAAACTCCCAGTTCCGGAATGGTTCTTAAAGTTCAGTTCCGCAAGCCATAAGGTGAAACATGAGCAAGGGCTTCTTCAACAACCACCGTTGTCTGAAGATAAGATGTAGATGTAGAAAAACATAGAGAGAGTACATACGAAATCCAAATGTTCCACGATGGAACCCAAACGACACTTCAGTGTTTACTCGGTAGTGACTTCCTCACCCCGAAAAGCATCCGAACCGTGGTCGTCCACATACAAATACCTGTTTCCTTCTACAGGTCAGCAACAAAGTGAACTCCACCGGATTACTTCCAACTTCCATACATGGATTTCAGTGGCAAACACAGTTATTGTTTCTCATCCATCGATAGAGAAAACAAGCAGGCTGGTGTCTCTCTCCCTTCTCTCTCTCTCTTCTTCTTCTTCTTCTTCTTACTTCTTCAACAACGTCATTACGTCCTTTATCTTCTATTGACGTAAGCACGCCCCACACACACATACACACACACTCTCTATCTTAAAGGGACTTTCACTTACAAGGTTTGTTAATACTATCTTTAACTCCTTTTATTACCAGTTTTTGAGTGAGGTTTATGAGGGATCTTGTATGTTCTGCAAATTACAAATCATTGGTTTAAATTTATGTAACACCAGAGCCTACAAATTGTATGAGAAGAAATTATTTGCACCTCTGTTACATGCAAATTCTACAACTGTTCTGTACCCCCTTTCAAGTGTTTGCACCTCCGTCCTATTGACATCCTGGCCACTGAGAAATTGAACCACATTTTTATTGCGATGCACTTCTGCTGGTATCACTTTCTTGTATTTTGTGCAACTGATGATGTCATCAATGTGCTCAGCATACATTACTGACTCAGATTGGATCAAGAAGTCATGAACATAAAACACAGAACAGTACAGCACAGGAACATGTCCTTTGGCGCACGATGTCTGCGTCGGACACAATGCACATGATCCATATCCCTCCATTCCCTGCATGTGCCTATCTAACAGCGTCTTAAACGCCACTATCATATCTATTTCCACCATGACTTCTGGCAGCCTGTTCCGGACACCCACCACTCTGTGTAAAAAGTCCTGCCCTGCACATCTCCTTAAAACTCTCCCCCTCTCACCTTAAATACATGTTCTCTAGCACTTGACATTTCTACACTGGGAAAAAGATTCTGACTTTCCACTCTATCTATGCCTCTGATAATTTTATAAACTTCTATCAGGTCTCTCGTCAGCTTCCAATGTTCCAGAGAATACAACCCAAGTTTGTCAAACCTCTCCTTTACAGCTCATACCCTCTAATTCAGACAGCATCCTGGTAAACCTCTTCTGCACCTTTTCCAAAGCCTCCACATCCTTCCTGTTATGGGGGTGACCAGAATTGCACACAATACTCCAAGTACAGCCTAAGCAAAGTTTTATATTGCTGCAACGTGATTTCTTTACTCTATACTCAAAAGCCCTGACCAAGGTAAGCATGCCATACACCTTCTTTACCACCCTACCTACTTGTGCGGCCAGTTTCAGTGAGCTGTGGACTTGGACCCCAAGATCCCTCTGTGCATCAATGCTGTTAAGGGCCCTGCCACTAACTGTAACTTTCCCATTCCATTAGACCTCCCAAAGTGCAACACCTCACACCTGTTCAGATTAAACTCCATCTGCCATCTCTCTGCCCATATCTGTAACTGATCGATATCCCCCTGTATCCTTTAACAGCCCAATACACTGTCCACAACTGCAACAATCTTTGTGACATCTGCAACTTACTAACTCACTCAGCCACGTTTTCATCCAAGTCATTTATATATAATCACAAATAACAGAGGCCCCAGCACCAACCCCTATAGAACTCTGGGTAGGCCACATTTAGAGTATTGCACGCAATTCTGGTCACCTCACTATAGGAAGGATATTGAGGCTTTAGAGAGGGTGCAGAGGAGGTTTACCAGGATGTTGCCTGAGTTAGAGGGCATGTGCTATCAGGAGAGGCTGGACAAACTTGGGCTCTTTTCTCTGGAGCGGCAGATGCTGAGGGGTGATCTGTTGGAAGTGTATAAAATGATGAGGGGCATAGATAGGGTGGACAAGCAGTATCTTTTTTCCATTATTGAGCGATCCAATACCAGAGGGCATGCATTTACAGTGAGAGGGGGTAGGTTCAAAACAGATGTGAGGGGTACATATTTTTTTACTGAGAGAGTGGTGGATGCCTGGAATGCGTTGCCTGACAGTGTGGTGGAGGCAAATTCATTGGGGGCTTTTAAGAGGGGCTTGGATGGGCACATGAATGAGAGGGAAATAGAGAGATATGGGCATTCTGTAGGTAGGAGGGAATAGCTATATTGGTACAGCAATGTGGGCCGAAGGGCCTGTTCTGTGCTGTACTGTTCTATGTTCTAATACCACTGATCATTGATCTCCAGCCAGAATAACACCCTTCCACCGCTACTCTGGGCAAGCTAATTCTGAATCCAAACTACCAAGTCACTGTGGATCCCATACATCTTAATCTTCTGGATCAATGACCTACAACCTTTGCTGTTCGCTCACAGTAAAATATGGAGTACATCACATAAAGTCAAGTCCATGGTAGGTCTTAGATTTTTATTTACTAATCAGCCATATTCACAAGTACAAGTTTTTACTAGCTCTATCTTATATATCCCTTTCATAATTTTATATGTTTCTATAAGATCCCCTCTCATTCTTCTGAATTCCAGCAAATATAGTCCCAGGCAACTCAATCTCTCCTCATAGGCTAACTCCCTCATCTCCAGAATCAACCTGGTGAACCTCCTCTGCACCGCCTCCAAAGCCAGTATATCTTTCCTCAAGTAACGAGACCAGAACTGTGCGCAGTACTCCAGGTGCGGCTCACCAGTACCCTGTACAGTTGCAGCATAACCTCCCTGCTCTTAAATTCAATCCCTCCAGCAATGAAGGCCAACATTCCATTTGCCTTCTTGATAACCTGCAAATCAACCTTTTGCAATTCATGCACAAACACTCCCAAGTCTCTCTGCACAACAGCATGCTGCAATCTTTCACCATTTAAATAATAACCTGATCTCCTATTTTTCCTTCCAAAGTGGAAACCTTGCATTGTGCTCCATCTGCCAGATCCTTGCCCATTCACTTAACCTATCTACATCTCTCTGCAGATTCTTTGGATCCTCTGCACAATTTGCTTTTCCACTCAATTTAGTGTCATCAGCAAACTTAAATACGCTACACTTGGTCCCCCTTCCAAATCGTTAATGTATATAGTGAACAGTTGCGAGCCAATCACCAACTCCTGCGGCACCCCACTCACCACTGATTGCCAACCAGAGAAACACCCATTTATCCCAATTCTCTGCCTTCTGTTGCTTAACCAATCCTCTATCCATGCTAATACATCAGCCCCAACTCCATGCATCCTTATTTTATGGATGTCTTATGTGGCACTTTATTGAACACCTGGAAGTCCAAGTATACAACATCCCCCTGTTCTCCTTCTATCCAAGTGTCTTGCTATTTCTTCCTTAATGATAACTACAAGCATTTTCCTGACTACAGACGTTAAGCTAACTGGCCTATAGTTGGCTGCCTTTTGCTTACATCCTTTTTTAAACAATGGCGTGACATTCACTGTCTTCCATTCCACCGGGACCTGCCCAGAGTCCAGAGGATTTTGGTACATTCTAAGTCCATACCTTTTAACTCAGTTTCACAATCCATAAGAATCAATTATGCCGGTTTCCCTCCTTCACTCCTCCTCAGTCCACCAGTCACCTTGATCTGCTGTCACAACACTCCCCTCTCCACTTTATACTGGCTATCTCTCCTCTCCATGCTCAGTCCTGATGCAGAGTTTCATGGAGTCAAAGAGTAATAGAAAATAGGAACAGGCCCTTTGGGCCAACTTGTCCATGCCAACCATACTGCCCACCAAGCTAGTCCCATTTGCCCATATCCCTCTCAACCCCTCCTATCCATAAGACATCGGAGCAGAATTAGGCCATTTGGGCCATTGTCTGCTCTGCCATTTGTTACGAGCCAGGTTGCTACTTGGTGAAAGTCCCTTTAAGGCACCTGGACAGTAGTGTGTGTGTGGTGTTATTTAAGGACTGCAAGACTATAACTGGAGCGTACTGGCTATTGCAGCATGAGAGAGAGCACAAGAGACTGACTGCCAGTCTCTGTATCTATGGATGAAGAACAATAGCTGTGACTGTCACTATACAACCCATGTATGGATTTTTGGAGCAATCTGTGGAGTCCACTCTCCACTGGAAAGCAGATATATCTGTGGGCAGCCACAAATCGAGTGCCCTCAGTGTGGCAGATACTTTGGAACAAAGCAATGGAGATCATCGGTGATTGAGGTGTCGTATGGGTTCCACCGTGGAACATGTGGATTTCGTAGATTTTCTCTACATTTTCTCTACAATCTGCTGAGGTTTTCAGAAGCCTTTGCTCATCGTTCTACTTTATGACTTGCTGAACTGAACTTTGAGAACTATTCCTAGGCTTGGGGTTTGGGAATTTGCCACACACATGCTTCGAGTTTATTTTTGGGGTCAATGTTTAATATCTAATGTTTTTTTTATTTCTTATTATTACAAGTAGTTATTAATAGATTCTAACACTTATACATGGCTCTTTGTGTTTCTATTGTTGCTGGTACGTAACACATTCAATCATGGAGGGGTTTTTCAACCCCATTCTCCCCACAACCCTTAACGCCTTCACCAATCAAGAACCTATCAATCTCTGCCTTAAATAAACCCAGTCTTACTATTCATGTACTTATCCAAATGTCTTTTAGAACACTACAGCACAGTTCAGGCCCTTTGGCCCACAATGTTGTGCCGACATTTTATCCTGCTCTAAGATCTATCTAACCCTTCCCTCCCACATAGCCCCCCATTTCTCTATCATTCATGTGTTTATCTAAGAGTCTCTTAAATGTCCCTCATGTATCTGTCCCCACAACCTCTGCTGGCAGTGCGTTCCACACACCCACCACTCTCTGTGTAAAAAACTTACCCCTGACATCTCCCTTATACCTTCCTCCAATCACCTTAAAATGATACTATTGTACCTGCCTCAAACACTTCCTCTGGCAGTTCATTCCATATATGCACCACCCTCTGTGAGAAGGAGTTGCCCCTCAGGTCCCTTTCAAATCTTTCACCTCTCATCCTAAACCTATGCCCTCTGGTTTTTAGTTCCTCTTCCCTGGGACAAAGACTATGTTCGTTCACCCTATCTATACCCCTCATGATTTTATACATTTTATACTATAAGATCACCCCTCAGTCTCCTGCATTCCAAGGAATAAAGTCCTAGCCTGCCCAACCTCTTCCTATAACTCAGGGCCTCGAGTCCTGGCATCTTTGTGAATCTTCTCTGCACTCTTTCCTGTTCCTATAACAGGGCGACCAAAACTGTACACAATACTCCAAGGGCGGCCTCACCTGAAACATTGACAATTCCTTCCCTCTCTACAGAACCATAGAACCATAGAACCATACAGCACAAAACAGGCCCTTCGGCCCACCGTGTCGTGCCGTCCATCAGACCACCCTCACACTACCTAACCCCTTCCTCCCGCATATCCCTCTATCTCACATTCCTCCATATGCCTATCCAACAAGCTCTTGAACCTGTTCAATGTATCTGCCTCCACCACCACCCCAGGCAGTGCATTCCATGCACCAACCACTCTTTGGGTGAAAAACCTCCCTCTGACATCTCCCCTGAACCTCCCACCCATAACGTTAAAGCCATGACCTCTCGTCTTGAGCATTGGTGCCCTGGGAAGGAGGCGCTGACTGTCTACTCTATCTATTCCTCCAAATATTTTATATACCTCTATCATGTCTCCTCTCATCCTCCTCCTTTCCAGTGAATAAAGCCCTAGCACCTTAAGCCTCTCCTCATATTCAATACCCTCCAATCCAGGCAGCATCCTGGTAAATCTCCTCTGCACCCTCTCCAATGCCTCCACATCCTTCCTATAATGAGGCGACCAGAACTGAACACAGTACTCTAAATGTGGCCTAACTAGAGTTTTGTAAAGCTGCATCATAACCTCGCGGCTCTTAAACTCAATCCCGCGACTTATGAAAGCCAACATCCCATTGGCCTTCTTAACTGCTCTTTCCACCTGTGAGGCAACTTTCAACGAACTGTGAATATGAACCCCCAGATCCCTCTGCTCCTCCACACTGCCAAGTACCTTGCCGTTTACCCTGTACTCTGCCCTGGAGTTTGTCCTTCCAAAGTGTACCACCTCACACTTCTCCGGATTGAACTCCATCTGCCACTTGTCAGCCCAGCTCTGCATCCTATCAATATCCCTCTGTAAGCTCCGACAGCCCTCCACACTATCCACAACACCGCCTATCTTAGTGTCGTCCGCAAACTTACTAACCCAGCCCTCCACCCCCTCATCTAAGTCATCTATAAATATCACAAAAAGTAGAGGTCCCAGAACCGATCCCTGCGGGACACCACTAGTCACTGCCTTCCAATCCGAGGGCACTCCTTCCACCACGACCCTCTGCTTTCTACATGCAAGCCAATTCCTAATCCACACAGCCAAGCTTCCTTGGATCCCTCGGCCTCTGACCTTCTGAAGAAGCCTACCATGAGGAACCTTATCAAATGCCTTACTAAAATCCATGTAAACCACATCCACCACACTGCCCTCATCAATCTTCCTGGTCACCTCCTCAAAGAACTCTATCAGGCTTGTGAGGCAAGATCTTCCCTTCACAAAGCCATGCTGGCTGTCTCTAATCAGTCCATGATTCTCTAGGTGTTCATAAATCCTATCCCTTAGAATCCTTTCTAACAGCTTACCCACCACAGACATGAGACTCACCAGTCTATAATTCCCCGGCCTATCCCTATTACCTTTTTTGAACAAGGGGACCACATTCTCAATCCTCCAATCTTCCGGCACCACCCCCGTAGACAACGAGGACTCAAAGATCCTTGCCAGCGGTTCAGCAATCTCCTCCCTAGCCTCTCGAAGCAGCCTGGGGAAAATCCCATCAGGCCCCGGAGATTTCTCTGTCTTAATATTATTTAACAACTTCAACACATCCTCTCTCTTGATATCAACAACCTCGAGAACATTACCCCTACCAGCACTCCCTTCCGCATCATCAAGACCCCTCTCCCTGGTGAATACTGAAGAGAAGTAATCATTCAGAACTTCTCCCACTTCCGCCGCCTCCAGGCAAGCTCCCACCTTTGTCCTTAATCGGACCTACCTTCACCCTAGCCATCCTCCTACCCTTCACGTACTTGAAAAAGGCCTTGGGATTTTCCTTAACCCTACTAGCCAAAGCCTTTTCATGTCCCCTTCGAGCTCTCCTCAGCCCTTTCTTAAGTTCCTTCCTCGCTACCCTATATTCCTCACGGGCCCTGTCTGAACCTTGCTGCTTATACCTCACATATGCTACCTTCTTCTCCCTAACAAGTCGTTCCACCTCTCTCGTCACCCACGGTTCCTTCACCTTGCCATTCCTTCTCTGCCTCACCAGGACATATTTATCCCTAACATCCTGCATAAGATCCCTGAATATCGACCACATCCCCATGGTACATTTTCCTTCAAAAAGGACATCCCAATTTACACTCCCAAGTTCTCTCCTTATAGCCTTGTAGTTCGCCCTTCCCCAATTGAAAAACCTCTTGTCCTCTCTGCACCTGTCCCTGTCCATGACAATTTTAAAGGTTATGGAGCAATGGTCACTGTCCCCCAAATGCTCACCCACCAATAGATCCTTCACCTGTCCCGGTTCATTTCCTAAAACTAGATCTAACATGGCATTCCCTCTAGTCGGCCTGTCGACATACTGCGTCAGGAATCCCTCCTGGACACATTTAACAGATTCCGTCCCATCTAAACCTTTGGCACTAAGCAGGTTCCAGTCTATATTTGGGAAGTTGAAGTCTCCCATTATAACGACCCTGTTATTTCTGCTTCTCTCCAAACACTGCCTGCCAATCTGCTCCTCTATATCTCTACTGCTACCGGGGGCCTATAGAATACTCCTAGTAGAGTAACTGCTCCTTTCTTGTTCCTTAACTCCACCCATACGGACTCTAGAGATGATCCTTCTACAACATCCATGCTGCTTGACTTGCTGAGTTCCTCCGCGTAGCTTACTTTGGTGAAATACAAAGGCAATCACAGACAGAATTTTCCAGCTCAACAAAGTGGGCAATTGCAGCACCCAAGCTGAAGTGGAACATTCCATTTGGGATGGGTCTGATGGAAGTGCTCATTGGCCATAATGAAAGTGGCCCTGTATTCACTTCTATGTGGCTTGAATTGTGTCTAAAATGCAATTTCCACCCCCACAATGCCATTTCAGAGGTGATGTGTATTCTGGTGTGAAAGGTGAGTTAAACTGTAAAAATAAACCTGCCGTTTCCTTCAACTGCAAGTGCCACTAATGGGAGGAAGTCTGCAAAACAAGCAGGTAAAGACTGGACAGGATGCTAAAGGGGTGTGATGTACTTTACATGATTAAAAATAACGTGTGAGCCTGCACATTCAAATTCTACAGATAAAGATAAAAATCAAGAAGACTGCTGTTGCACCTTGATACCTGATCTCTGAAGGTTTTTCCAATCCCTCTCTTGGGGCAATCAATTTGTTTATGTCACTGTTCATCATGCCTTGGGGCGTTTTACTTCAGCTGAAGTTATAACTGCAGATTGCTTTTGTGCACGGATCTGAAATCTTGTACCAAGGCTGGGGTGAGCAGTATGAGACTACTTTTATCCCAGATCTGCCATTTGATAAATGGAAATAGTTATGTTGATCAGAGTACAATATCGTGAGGATGAAAATCCTGTATTATGTAGTGACCTTCACAAACTCACCACGTCTAGAAGCACTGAAGTGCAGTCACCGTTATAATGCTGGAAATAAGACAGCCAATTTGCCTTTCTTTATTCAGAGAATGTGGGTGTCACTGAGGAAGCCAACACTTTCAGCCATCCCATCGAATGGCTTGCTGGGCCATTTCAGAGGACAGCTGGTATAAACCACATTGCTATGGGTCTGAAGTCTCATATAAACTAGACCAGGTATGGATGGCAGATCTCCTTTCCTAAGGGAATTACTGAACCACATGCCTTTTTTATGACAATTCAGCAGTTTTACAGTTAGTCTCAATGATGTAGCTTTTTATTCCAGATTTGTTGTCATGCTGGGATTTGAATTATTATCTTCCCCTCCAGAAGGTAATAGATCTCGATCTATGCCTCTTATCATCTTAGCCTCCCTCATGACTGTCTACACTTCTCGCTGCCTCGGTAAAGCAGCCAACATAATCAAAGACCCCACCCACTCTGGACATTCTCTCTTCTCCCCCCTCCCATCAGGCAGAAGATAAAAACCTAAAAGCAAGCATCAGCAGGCTCAAGGACTACTTTCTATCCCACTGTTATCAGACTATTGAATGGTCCCCTAGTACACTAAGATGGACTCTTGACCTCACAATCTACCTCATTGTGACCTTGCACCTTATTGTCCGCCTGCACTGCACTTTCTCTGTAACACTTTATTCTGCATTCTATTATTGTTTTACCTTGTACTACCTCAATGTACTGTTGTAATGAAATAATCTGTATGGACATTATGCAAGACAAGTTTTTCACTGTACCTCAGTACATGTGATAAATTGGCTTATTATTGTCACATGTAGCCTAACGATGGATGAGAAAAAAACCTATTTCAACTCAAGGAGGAAAAGGGCATGATTTTAATATTTAAGCCAAATTTAGGAGTGCAATCAGGAAGCATGTTGCCACAAGCCTAGTGGAAATTTGAAAGCCACACAAACGGCCAGAATGTGCTGTGGGTCAACTAGAATTTAAAAGACTGAATTGCTACCTTCAAGTACCTTTGGACATCAATGTCCCTTTGTTCCTCAAAACTCCCAGACCTTACCATTCATGGTGTGTCCTCACCTCATTAGTACTCCCAAAATGTATCACCCCATATTTATCGGGATTAAACTCCATCTGCCATTTCTCAGCCGATTTCACCCTCACATCGATATCACTCTGCAGCCTAAGACTACCCTACTCACTGTCAACAACTCCACCAATCTTCCCATCATCTGCGGACTGCCAGGACATAGAAGGGAATGTAATTGGAATTCATACCCTTTGGTTAGAGTCCCTGTGTAGAATATAGCACAGTACAGGCCCTTCAGCGCACAATGTTGTACTAACATTTTATCCTGCTCTAAGATCTATCTAATCCTTCCTTCCCTCCCACATAGCCCCCCCATTTCTCTATCATTCATGTGTCTAAGAGTACCTTAAATGTCACAAATGTATCTGCCCCCACAACCTCTGCTGGCAGTGCGTTCCACACACCCACCACTCTGTGACACCCCCCTTATACCTTCCTCCAATCACCTTAAAATTAGGTGCCTTCGTGTTAGCCATTGTCACCCTGGGAAAAAGCTTCTGACTGTCCACTCGATCTATGCTTCTTATCATCTTGTACACCTCTATCAAGTCACCTCTCATCCTCCTTCTCTCCAAAGAGAAAAGCCCAGGCTCACTCGACCTGTCTTCATAAGACATGCTCTCCAATCCAGGCAACACCCTGGTAAATCTCCTCTGCACCCTCTCAAAAGCGTCCACATCCTTCCTATAATGAGGCAACCAGAACGGATCACAATACTCCAAGTGTGTTCTGACCAGAGTTCTATAGAGCTGTAACATCACCTCGCGGCTCTTGAACTCAGTACCCTGACTAATGAAGGCCAACACACCATACGCCTTCTTAACAACCCTATCGACCTGCGCAGCAACCTTGAGGGATCTATGGATGTGGATCCCAAGATCCCTCTGTTCCTCCACACATTAACCCTGTATTATGCCTTCAAATTCGATCTCCCGGAGTGCATCACTTCACACTTATCCGGGTTAAACTCCATCTGCCACTTCTCAGCCCAGCTCTGCATTCTATCAATATCCTGTTGTAATCTACAGCTACCTTCTACATGATCTACAACACCACCAACCTTTGTATCATCAGCAAACTTACTAACCCACCCTTCCACATTCTCATACAAGTCACTTATAAAAAAATCACAAAGAGCAGGGGTCCCAGAACAGATCCCTGCAGAACACCACTGGCACCAACCTCTAGGCAGAATACACGCCATCTACCACCACCCTCTGTCTTCTATGGGCGAGCCAATTCTGAATCTACACAGCCAAGTTTCTCTGGATCCCATGCCTCCTGAATTTCTGAGTAAGCCTTCATGAGGAACCTTATAAATACCTTACTAACATCCATGTTCACCATATCCACTGCTCTATCTTCATCAATGTTCTTTGTCACATCCTCAAAGAATTCAATCAGGCTCATAAGGCATGACCTGCCCCTCACAAAGCCATGCTGACTGTCCCTAATCAGCCTATGCTTCTCTAAATGCCCATAAATCCTGTCTCTAAGAATCTTCTCCAGTAATTTGCCCACCACTAAAGCAAGACTCACTGCTCTGTAATTCCCAGTGTTATCCCTACTCCCTTTCTTAAACAAAGGAACAATATTTGCCACCCTCTAGTCATCTGGCACTACTCCTGTGGCCAGTGAGAATGCAAAGATCATCACCAAAGGTGCAGCAATCTCTTCCCTCGCTTCCCGTAATAACCATGGATATATCCCATCCGGCCTCGGTGACTTATCTATCCTAATGTTTTTCAATAGTTCCAGCACATCCTCTTGCCTCATGTCAATGTGCCCTACCATATCAGCCTGTCGTACGCCATCCTCACAAGTGTCAAGGTCTCTGTCTGGTGAATACTGAAGCAAAGTATTCATTAAGGACCTCCCCTACCTCTTCTGACTCCAGGCAAATGTTTCCTCTTTTATCCCTGATTGGTCCTACCCTCACTCTAGTCATCCTCGTATTCTTCACATACGTGTAGAATGCCTTGGGGTTTTCCTTGATCCTACTTGCCAAGGACTTCTCAACCCCCTTCTAGCTCTCCTAAGTCCATTCTTAAGCTCCCTCCTGGCTACCTTGTAACTCTCCAGAGCCCTGTCTGATCCATGCTTTGTCTGATCCATGCTTTCTAAACCTCAGGTAAGCTTCTTTCTTCCTCATGACAAGATATTCTACATCTCTTGTCACTCACGGTTCCTTCACTCTACCATCCTTACCCTGCCTCAATGGGACAAACCTATCCAGAACCCCAATCAAGTATTCCTTAAAACAAACTCCACATTTCCGCTGTGCACTTCCCCAAGAACATCTGTTCCCAATTTACACTCCCAAGTTCCTGCCTAATAGCATCATAATTCCCCCTCCCCAAGTTAAATACTTTCCCATATCGTCTGCTCCTATCCCTCTCCAAAGGCTCTGGTAAAGGTCAAGGAGTTATGGTCACTATCTCCAAAATGATCTCCCACCGAGAGATCTGAAACCTGATCAGGCTCATTACCTAGTACCAGGTCCAGTATGGTGTCTCCTCTGGTCGGCCTGTCCACGTATTGTGTCAGGAATCCTTCCTGTACACACCAAACAAACTCCGTCCCATCTCTCCCCTTTACACTAAGGAGCTGCCAATCAATATTAGGGAAGTTGAAATCACCCATGACAACCCTGTTATTTTTGCACCTCTCCAAAATCTGCCCCTCAGCATCTCTGCTGCTATTGCGGGGTCTGTACAAAACTCCTAATAGAGTGATTGCTCCCTTCCTGTTTCTGACTAAAGAAATTTGGTTTGTCCCCTTTGACTCTCATCAACTTTTACCGATGCACCATAGAAAGCATCCTATCAGGATGTATCACAGCTTGGTATGGCAACTGCTCTGCCCAAGACCACAAGAAGCTGCAGAGAGTTGTGGACACAGCCCAGCGCATTACAGACACCAGTCTCCCCTCCTTGGACTCTGTCTTTACCTCTCGTTGTCTTGGTGTAGCAGCCAGCATAATCAAAGACCCCACCCACCCGGGACATTCTCTCTTCTCTCCTCTTCCATCGGGTAGAGGATACAGGAGCCTGAGGGCACATACCACCAGGTTTAAGGACAGCTTCTACCCCACTGTGATAAGACTATTGAACGGTTCCCTTATACAATGAGATGGACTCTGACCTCACAATCTACCTTGTTGTGACCTTGCACCTTATTACACTGCACTTTCTCTGTAGCTGTGACACTTTACTCTGTACTGTTATTGTTTTTACCTGTACGACATCAATGCACTCTGTAGTAACTTAATGTAACTGCACTGTGTAATGAATTGACCTGTAAGATCAGTTTGTAAGTTTTTCACTATACCTCAGTACAAGTGACAATAATAAACCAATACCAATACTTCCACCCACACTCACTCAGTGGACGATCCCTCCAGGACATCCTCCCTTTCTACAGCTGTGACACTGTCCCTGATCAGCAAAGCCACTCCCCCACCTCTCTTACCTCCGTCCCTGTCCCTTTTGAAACATCCAAACCCTGGAATATCCAGCAGCCATTCCTGCCCTTGTGACAGCCAAGTCTCTTGTAATAGCCACCACATCATAGTTCCACGTACTTACCCATGCTCTGAGTTCATCAGCCTTGTTCCTGATACTTCTTGCATTAAAGTAGACACACTTCAGCCCATCCAACTGACTGCAATTTTGCCCTTTCAACTGCCTCTCCTTCCTCACAGTCTTTCTACATTCTGCATCTGCTTGTACACTAAATTAACCAACCTCTGACCTATCACTCTGGTTCCCATACCCTGTCCAAACTAGTTTAAACCCTCCGCAACAGTTCTGGCAAACCCACACACGAGAATATTTGTCCGCCTCCAGTTCAGGTGTAACCCATCCCTTTTGTACAGGTCGTACCTTCCCCAGAAGAGATCCCAATGATCAACAAATCTGAAACCCTGCATCCTGCACCAATTTCTCAGCCATGCATTTATCTGCCAAATCATCCTATTCTTACCCTCACTGGCACATGGCACAGGCAGCAATCCAGAAGTTACTATCCTTAAGGTCCTGCTTTTCAGCTTCCTATCTAACTCCTGCTTTTCAGCTTCCTACCTAACTCCCTATATTTCCTCTTCAGGACCTCATCTCTTTTCCAACCTATGTCATTGGTACCAATATGTACCACGGCCTCTGGCTGTTCACCCTCCCCCTTCAGAATGCTGTGGACCCGATCCAAGACGTCCCTGACCCTGGCACCTGGGAGGCAACATACCATCTGGGAGTCTCTTTCACGTCCACAGAATCTCCTGTCTGCCCCCCTTACTATGGAATCCCCTACCACTACCACCCACCTCTTCTCCCCCCTTCCCTTCTGCACACGTGACCAGGCTCAGTGCCAGATACTTGGTCGCTGCGGCTTTCCTCTGGTAGGTCGCGCCCCCCCCCAACAGCATCCAAAGCGGTATACCTGTTATTGAGGGGAACGGCCACAGGGGTACTCTGCACTACCTGCCTATTCTCAGTCCTTCTGCTGACAGTCACCCAGCTACCTGCTCCTGCAGCTTTGGAGTGACTACCTCCCTGTAGCTCTTTGTTATCCCGTAGGAGTCAAAGGTCATCCAGCTGCAGCTTCAGTTCCCCAACACGGTCTGTAAGGAGCTGCAGCTGGATGCACCTCGTGCAGATGTAGTTATCAGGGAGACTGGATGTCTCCCAGAACTCCTACACCTCACAAGCTGAGCACACCACTGACCCTGGAGCCATTCTCACTACTCTGGACTGGCACTAAAGGGAACAACAAAGCAAAGAAAGAAAGGAACTTACCAGAGACTTACCTTCATCTCTTCTCACCGAAGCCTCTGGAACCAAAGCCTCAGCTCCCCACTCTAACGCCGGCCGCACGCACCCACGCACAATGACCACTCCCAAAATGGCCACTCTGCTTATACCTGCCTTCCCTTTATTTGCTGCTGTTAATCAGCCAATCAACTGGTAACAATTTGCAAATGTGCCTCGTTTAGACTCTTGCAAGGTGAAACTCACAAGCTCAGGCACAGAGACTCACCTCTTTTCAGAGGTCCCACTCCAAATCTTGCTCCAACTCCCAAGGTAACTAAGAAAATTGATGAATGAAGACAGTAGGCTAGGTTTTCATGACCTTAGTAAGGCTTTTGACAAGGTGCCACATGGGAGGCTGGCCTAGAGGTTAAAGCACAAGGGATCCAAGGTGTGTAGACAAATTAGATCCAAAATTGGCTGGATGAGAGGAGGCAGAGGTTTGAGGTGGATGGGCGTCTCTCTGACTGGAATTCTGTTACAAGTGGTGTACCACAGGGATGGATGCTGGGACATGTCCCCTTTGACACTCACCAACCTTTATCCATGCAGCATAGAAGGCATCCTATCTGGATGCATCACAGTTTGGTATGGCAACTGCTCTTCCTGGATTGCAAGAAACTGCAGAGTTGTGAACACATCACAACGCATCACGGAAACCAGCCTCCCCTCCATGGACTCTGTCTATACCTCTCGCTGCCTTGGTGAAGCAGCCAGCATAATCAAAGACCCCAACCACCTGGGTCATTCTCTCTTCTCTCCTTTCCCATCAGGTGGAAGATACAGGAGCCTGAGGGTACATACCACCAGGCTTAAGGACAGCTTCTATTCCACTGTGATGACTATTGAACGGTTCCCTTATACGCTGAAATGGACTCTTGACCTCACAATCTACCTTTTTTGACCTTGCACCTTACTGTCTACCTGCAATGCACTTCCCTGTAGCTGTGACACTTTACTCTGTATTCTGTTATTGTTTTTACCCTGTATTACCTCAATGCACTCTGTACTGCCTCAATGCACTGTGTTATAAATTGATCTGTACGAATGGTATTCAAGACAAGCTTTTCACTGAACCTCAGTACATGTGACAATAATAAATCAATTCAAATTCCAATACATTCTCATCCAAGTCATTTGTATATATTACAAGCATCCAAAGTATTGGTATTGATACAGAAAGCTTGTCTTGCATACTGTTCATACAGATCAATTCATTACAGTGCATTGAGGTAGTACAAGGTAAAACAATAACAGAATGCAGAATAAAGTGTAACAGCTACATAGAAAGTGCAGTGCAGGCAGACAATAAGGTGCAAGGTCATAACGAGGTAGATCGTGAGATCAAGAGTCCATTTTATCGTACCAAGGAGCCATTCAATAATCTTATAACAGCGGGGTAGAAGCTGGTACTTGCTTTCAGGCTTTTGTATCTTCTGGCTGATGGGAGGGGGGGAGAAGAGAGAATGGTAGGGGGTATGATTAGTAAGTTTGCAGACAACACAGAAGTAGGTGGAGTCATACATAGCAAAGAAGGTTGTCTAATGATATGGATTAGCTGGAGAGTTGGGCGGAGCAGTAGCAAATGGAATTTACACCAGACAAGTGGGAGTTAATATATTTTAAGAGGTCAAATTCTGGTAGCTTATATGGAATAAATGGCAGGGGCCATAGGAGCATGGATGGACATAGAGACCTTGGGGTACATTCATTCCTCCCTGAAAGTGGTAAAACAGGTGGACGGGGTAGTGAAAGAGATATTTGGTATGTTTTCCTTCATAGTAATTGAGTATACGAGTTGGGCTGACATTTTGCAGTTGCATAAAATGTTACTTAGATCGCACTTATAGTGTTGCGTACAGTTCTGGTTGCCATAACTGTAGGAAGGATGTGGTAGCAATAAAGAAAGCGCAGAAGAGATAGTGTCAGAGAGTCACAGAGTCATAAAGTAAGGAGACAGGCCATTCGGCCCACCACATCCATACCAACCAGTGTGCATTCTTCCATATTAATCCCACCTTTTAGCACTCCTCTGCCCAGGCGATTCAAGTGCTTGTCTAGACACTTCTTAAATGCCATCAGTAACTCTGCTTCCACCACTCTCTCTGGCAGTGCATTCTAGGCACTCACCACACGGTAGTGTAGCAGCTAGCGTAACGCTATTACAGCGCCAATGCCCTGGGTTCAATTCCGGCTGCTGTCTGTAAGGAGTTTGTAAGTTCTCCCCGTGACTGCGTGGGTTTCCTCCGGGTGCTCTGGTTTCCTCCCACATTCCATAGACATACAGGTTAGGAAGTTGTGGGCATGCTATGTTGGTGCTGGAAGCGTGGTAACACTTGTGGGCTGCCCCCAGAACACTCTACGCAAAAAGATGCATTTCACTGTGTGCTTCAATGTACATGTGACTAATAAAGATATCTTATCTCTGGGTGAAAAAAAGTCCCCATCAAATCCTCTGTAACTCCCTTACCCCTCACCCTAAATCTGGTTTGTTCACTTCTGATAAGGGGAAGAGTTTGCTGCTGTCTATCCTATCAATACTACAGATAATTTTATATACTTCAATCATGTCCCTTCTTAACCATCTCCTCTTCAGGGAAAACAGATCCACCTTGCACCTTATTGTCTGCCTGCACTGCACTTTCTCTGTAACTGTAACCCTTTATTCTGCATTCTGTTATTATTTTACCTCACACTACCTCAGTGCACTGTGTAATGAATTGATCTGGACGAACTGTATGCAAGACAAGTTTTCACTGTACCTTGGTACATGTGACAATAATAAACCAATTTACCAAATAACTAAAATGCTCCACAAGGCAACATTCTGGTGAATCTCCCCCGCACCCTCTTTAGCGCTATCACATTTTTCCGATAGTATGATGATCAGAACTGCACACAGTACTCCAGCTGTGGTCTGACCAAGGTTTTATAAAATTAGAGCATAACCTCCCTGCTTTTGTATTCAATGCCTTGGCTAATGAAGGCCAATATCCCACGTGCCTTCTTAACCATATTATTTACCCGTACTGTAATAAAGAGAGTGGAGAAGAGAGAGAATCATAGACAGAGCATGGAAACAGGCCACTCAGCCCACCACATACATGCCAACCAGTGGGCACCCATTCATATTAATTTTTGGATGTATGCCAAGATCCTTCTGTTACTTAATTCCCTAGGACCTTATCATTCATGGTTTATTTCCGAACCTCATTAGTACTCCCAAAATGCATTACCTCATGCATTACCTTTCTCCCTATGGCTTGGGAATCAAGAACTAGAGGGCATATGTTTAAGGTGAGAAGGGAGATGCTTAATAGGAACCTGAGGGCAACTTTTTCCACACAGAGGGTGGTCAGTGTATGGAAAGAGCTGCCAGAGGAAGTGGTTGAGGCAGGTACATTAACAACATTTAAAAGACACTTGGACAGGTACATGGATAGGAAAGGTTAACATGGTAAAATATCCCCAGGCACTTCACAGGAGCATCAACAAGCAATGCGAGGCAAGGGAGGAGAATGCTGCTGCTTTTGACAAGGTCCCACATGGGAAATTGGTCCAAAAAGGTAACAGCTCATGGGGTGCAGGACAATTTGGCAAATTGGATCTGAACTGTCTTGGTGACAGAAGGGAGAGGATGATGTCAAGAGTTGTTTTTTGCAATTGGAAGCCCGTGACCAGTTATGTAGCATAGAGATCAGGGCAGGATACTTGTTGTTTACAGTAATGACTAGAATGTAAATGTAGGAGATATAATTAGAAAGTTTGTAAATAACATGGAAATTGGTAGTGTTGTGGATCGTCAGGAGGGTGGTCTTTGACTGTAGTTGGATACAGATCCAACTAGGTCAAAGACCACCCTCCTCACTATCCACAACAAAGTGGCAAGGTGGGCGGAGAAACTGCAGATGGAATTTAATCCTGAAAAAATGAGAGGTGATGCAATTTGGGAAGATCAATAAGGATAGAATATACACAACCCTAGGAAACATCGAGGAACAGAAGGATCTTGGTGTACATGCCCAAGGGTACCTGATAGTGGCAGTACAGGTGGATAAGGTGAACAAGGAGGAATACAGGATACTTACCTTCATTAGCTGGGGAATAGAACACAAGAGCAGGGAGGTTACATCACAGCTGGAGTACTGACTGCAGTTCTGGTAGCCCCGCTACAGGAAGGATGTGATCGCATTAGAAGGGTGCAGAGAAGATTCACCAGGACGTTTCAGCCATGAGGAGAGACAGGATAGACTGGGTTTGTTTTTCTTGGATGGTCAGCACAGACTGGGTGGGCCAGAGGACCTGCTTCTATGCTGTATCTCTCACTATGACTCTATGGCTATGGGCTGAGTGCTGGGAAATGGGATCAGTGTAGATAGGCACTTGATGGATGGCAGGGACGAAAGGGTGGGCCAAGGCTGTTTCCATGTTGCATGGCTCTAATATTTGGCACTGACCCACAGAAAGGGATTAATGCTTATATAGAAGTTGAGCTTACAAGGTGAGCTCAGTCCCCCAACTAATGAAGACAACATGCCATACGCCTTCTTAAAAACCCTATCAACTTGCATGGCAACTTTGAGGGATCTATGGACTTGGACCCCACGATCCTTCTGTTCCTCCACACTGCTAAGAATCCTGTCATTAACCTTGCATTCTGCCTTCAAATTCGACCTTCCAAAGTGAATCACTTCACAGTTCTGGGTTGAACTCCATCAGCCACTTCTCAGCCCAGCTTTGCATTCTGTCAATATCCTGTTGTAATCTACAGCAACCTTCTACACTATCCATAACACCACCAATCTTTGTATCATCAGCAAACTTACTAACCCATCCTTCCACATCCTCATCCAAATCATTTATAAAAATCACAAAGAGCAGGGGTCCCAGAACAGATCCCTGCAGAACACCACTGGTCACCAACCTCCAGGCAGAATATGCTCCATCTACAAACACCCTCTGCCTGCTATGGGCGAACCAATTCTGAATCCACACAGCAAGTTTCCCTGGAACCATTGCCTCCTGACCTTCTGAATGAGCCTATCATGGGGAAACTCATCAAATGCCTTACTAAAGTCCATATACACCACATCCACTGCTCTACCCTCATCAATGTGTTTTGTCACATCCTCAAAGAATTCAGTCAGGCTTGTGAGGCATGACCTGCCCCTGACAAAGCCATGCTGACTGTCCCTAATGAGACTATGCTTCTCCAAATGCCCATAAATCCTGTCCCTAAGAATCTTTTCCAATAATTTGCCCACCACTGAAGTAAGATTCACTGGTCTATAATTCCCAGGGTTATCCCTACTCCCTTTCTTGAACAAGAACCTGACAAGACTAGACACAGTGAAGATCTTTTTCCTCAATTCGAGGAGTCTAGGAACAGTGGGCAGACTTTCAGATTAAAGAGTAGACCATTTAGGATTGAGATGGGGAGAAATTTCTTCACTTAGAGGGTGATGAACTTTGGAACTCCCCAGAAGGCTGCCGAGGCTGTCATTGAGTTTGTTCAAAACACAAATTGGTAAATCTCTGGACGTTAAGAGAATCAAGGGATATGGGACTAGTCCTTGAAAATAGCACTGAGGTAGATCAGCCATGACATTAATGAATGGTGAATAGGCTGGATGGCTGACTCCTTTTCTTAAGAGTAGGTCTGAAAGGATCTGCCAGTGACACAGCTGAATTACATTATATGACACCTTAAAGATCTAGGCAATCTCCCCATGGCTTCCTCAAAAGTTTCAAACACAGCTGAAGTGGTCCTTTCTGTTTGACGGCTGGTTGTAACTCAGAATATTTATCAATTCCAACAGAAACTTTCAACAGATTGGGCTATCAATTAATTACTGATCAAAGATGGGCAAGTGAAGTTGTGGTACAGATTAACTAAACTCTAATTCAATGAAAGATCAAGGGCAATAATTGAATCTATGCCTATAACGATAAATTACCGTGCCTCAGATAAGAATACAAGAACATGGAGGCGGAGAAGGCCACTCAGCCCCTCAAGCTTAACCGGCTATTTAATATGATCTTGGCTGATCTGTTTATGGCCTCATCTCCTCCTCTGTGTCAGGAGGAGAAGGATTGGTTATCAGATGGTTACCTGTTGGTTGGAGATCCCCAAGGGTAGGGTGCCGAGTTTGAAGTCTTCCAGAAGCTGCACTGCTGCTTTAAGACGACTCTGTAAAACAATGAGAGAAGAGAGTTTAAAATAAATAATTTTTTTAAAATGTGATTCTATTGATAGAGGCCAACTGCCATAAGCTCTGTTGCTAGTTATAATCACAGGTGGCAGCAACATTTTGTAGAATGTATTTTCCTCATCACCTGAGCCTTCCTTTGCTATCAAGCCTGTTTTCTCCCATTCCGTGGGGAAGTTCAGGGATAGTACAAAGAATATCCTGTTTGCAATATGGGGCCATAACCACCCGTGTACAATGACAGCTCCAAGTGCTGGATGGACTATTTCTACTCCTGTTTCTTATGTTCTCATGTAACTGGAGATGGTCAATAAATGCTGGCTGTGCCAGCAAGGTTCAGATTCCAAAAAAAAATTGAAGAACAGAAGGACTTTCCTTTAATTAGTTTATGGAATATGGTCATTGCTAATTGCCTTTGAGATGGTGATGGTAAGCCATTGGTTACTCATCTTCTAAGTTTGCGTACTGCTCCAGTACAGCATTGTTATATTATCTTTGCTGTTCCCTGCAGGATAATCCAGCCAGTTCCATTTCTCAGCTCTTTAAATAAAAAAAAGATTTCTGTTATGTATCTTTCAATTCCTTAGGAAAGCAACAACGAAGTGTTTCCATCATCCATGCCAGGTGGTGAATTCAGGTCACAGCAATTCTCGGGATGAAAAAGTTTCTCCTCACATCTTTTGATTCTTTTGGCAATCTCTCTAAAACCATATCCTCTGGCTTGTCCAATGGAAACAGTTTCTGCCAACATCCATCATGATGTTACAACACACAAAGCGCTGGAGGAGCTCAGCGGGTCAGGCAGCATCAATGGAGGGAAATGGAGAGTCGATGTTTCGGGTTGAGACCCTTCATCTGGACATTGATGTTGTCCTATTCTGGCACTGCCCTTCACCATTCTCAGATCCAAGGGGAACATTCCCAGTTGCTTAGTCTAATCACATACTTTCAGTCCATTGGTGCTGCAACAATTTCATTAAATCTCTTCTGCATCTCCAAGATTCCCATAAATCCCAAAGCATGACCTATATAGCAGCTAGTACTTAGCAGTGTAATCACCTTGTTTTATAGGGAAGCCAATTCTGAATCCAAACTACCAAGTCACCATGGATCCCATGCACCTTCTGGATCAGCCTGCCATGAGGGACCTGTACTTGTACTCCCTTTAGAATTGTATCTTTCTAAATACACTTTCTTTATTCTTCCAACCAAAATGTATCATTTCATACTTTTCTTGTCCTGTACTCGTGATAACTCATGTGACTGGATGAGTTAAGCTTCTGGTCGGTGGACCAGGGTATTGATTGAAGGGTTCAGTGGTGACAATATCATTGAATACAATGCAGAAGTGTCTATTCTCAATTACTGATGATCATTGCCTCACTCTTGTGCAAGATGAATAGTACCTGCCACTTATCAGACTAACTGTGAATATTGCAGATGACCACAGATGGAATTGCCAAGAAGTCTACCAACTAATGTTCCTTCCCAAAAAAAAGGTCCATATGGCCCTTCCATCCTCCATCATGGATGATCTCATCTTGGCCTCAGCTGTTAGCCAGAACTCTCAACCCTTCTATAGGCCAAACATCTCAGGATACATTCAATCATTCAGTCTCCACAACTCTCTGCTTAGGGCATACCAAAGATTCACAACCTTCTGGGAGAAGTAATTCTTCCTCATTCCAGTCTTACATAGGCAAGTATGAAGTATTCAAGACTTGTTGAAGCCCATTTTTCCTCCACAGAGGGTGAGCAAAGCTACCTTGAAGTAATCGAATAAATACGAAGCTGACTGAGAGACTTGTTCGTATGGTAAAGTATGATTAGTCCATAAACATCAAGAGTAGCTAGATAACAATACTGAGCGATTCCTGATCCACAAACATTCAGCCAGGGTAATCTCAGTATAACCAACAAGGCTGCACATTGCTACCTTCCCACTTGCATTTTGAACATAGAACAGTACAACACAGGAACAGGCCCTTCGGCCCACTATGTCTGTGCTGACCATGAGGCCAATCCAAATTATCTATATCCCTCCATTCCCCTCCTGTTCATGTGCCTGTCTAAATTCCTCTTAAACATTGCTATTGCATCTGCTTCCACCACCTCCCCGGCACCTACCACTATGTGCAAAAAAATTACCTCGTAAATCTCATTTCAACTTTCCAGCTCTCACCTTAAAGCTATGCCTTCTTATGTATGACATTTTCACCCTGGGAAAAAGACTCTGATTATCTACCCCATCCACGTCTCTCATGAATGCTCCAAAGAAAACAATCCAAGTTTGTCCAACGTCTCCTAATAGCTAAGATACTTATAGATCCTTATACTCTTTGGTAGAGTATTTTTAGCATTCAGAAGAAGTAATTCAGAATTTTACAAACTTAGGAGTGAAATGCTAACCTAAGCCACTTTGGAGAAAAGGTAAGAAACACCTTTGCACAAAGGGTGGTGCAAATTTGTCTCTCTCTGCCCAGGCACTGAATTCCAGGTTAATTAATATCTTCAGGACTAAAGTTTTTGTTCAGCCACGGGTTCAAAGAGCGCAGAACAAAACTGAGTGAATGGAACAGAGGTATTGGTTTGGTATTGGTTTATTATTGTCACTTGTACCGAGGTACAGTGAAAAACGGGTCTTGCATACCGATTGTACGGGTCAATTCATTACACAGTGCAGTTACATTGAGTTAGTACAAAGTGCATTGATGTAGTACAGGTAAAAACAATAACAGTACAGAGTAAAATGTCACAGCTACAGATAAAGTGCAGTGCAATAAGGTGCAAGGTCACAACAAGGTAGATTGTGAGGTCATAGTCCATCTCATTGTATGAAGGAACCGTTCAATAGTCTTATCACAGTGGGGTAGAAGCTGTCCTTAAATCTGGTGGTACGTGCCCTCAGGCACCTGTATCTTCTACCCGATGGAAGAGGAGAGAAGAAAGAATGTCCCGAGTGGGTGGGGTCTTTGATTATGCTGGCTGCTTCACCAAGACAACGAGAGGTAAAGACAGAGTCCAAGGAGGGGAGGCTGGTGTCTGTGATGCGCTGGGCTGTGTACCAAGATCTGCATGAATGGGGCGTCAGACACAAGGGTTTTAAGGGTCTACATGATTTCTTGTAAAGTCACACCTTCACTTTCAACTCAGAAAGTAGTACATCTTGTAGCATACTTAAACCTTTCACTGTGCACCCATTCCTTTTACCTCATCAACAGTCACCACAGCATTTAATGCTCTGTGTAACACTGGTTCACACAGATCCCAGTATGGCACATCATAAACTACAGGTATATAAATAGAAACTGTTGGAAACAAACAGCAGGCCAGGCAACATCTGTGGAAAGAGAAACTGTTTCAGGTCACAGAGTTTTGTCTTTCCCAGTTCTGACAAAGGGTTTATGAACTGTTTCCATTGAGTGATGTCATTTTCAACTGGTGCATGCAGTGGATCGGAGGCTGGTCACTGCTGAAGGAATAAAGCAATTTGCATTAGATTCAGATTAGCATTTATTGCCATATACACCAGGGTGTAATGAAATTCCTTGCTTATATGAAGCTCACAGAGTAAACAGTATGCATGGTAATAATAAGTACAACAATAAATATAGCCACGAGCACAAAACAACAGAATGGTGCAAAGATAGTAGTGCAGTCTGAAATAGTGCAAAAAGAAATGCTGAAGTGACAATAATGGAATTAAGAGTCTGAGGACATGGCAGCACAGCTGGAAAGGGGATGTGAAGAGTACTGCTGCAAAACTAATTTCTATTTGTGGTCCAGATGAAGTAGTATGGAGTTTAGGATCTTTGGTAGAAAATAAAAACCATGCTTGATAAAATGGCACCAGGGAACCATGCAGTTCAACCCAGGTAAGTGTGAAGTGGTTCATTTTGGTAGGTCAAATATGTTGGCGGAATATAGTATTAATGGTAGGACTCTTGGCAGTGTGGAGGGAGGGATCTTGGGGTCCGAGTCCATAGGATGCTCAAAGTGGCTGCGCAGGTTGACTCTGTGGTTAAGAAGGCATATGGTGTATTGTCCTTCATCAATCGGGGAATTGAATTTAGGAGCCGTGAGGTATTGTTGCAGCTATATAGGTCCCTGGTCAGACCCCACTTGGAGTATTGTGCTCAGTTCTGCTCACTACAGGAAAGACGTGGAAGCCATAGAGAGGGCGCAGAGGAGATTTACAAGGATGCTGCCTGGAATACAGAGCATGCCTTATGAAAGCAGGCTGAGGGAACTCGGCCTTTTCTCCTTGGAGAGACGGAGGATGAGGGGGGACCTGATAGAGGTTGTATAAGATGATGAGAGGAATTGATCGGGTAGATAGTCAGAGGCTTTTCCCCAGGGCTGAAATGGTGGCCACAAGAGGACATAGGTTTAAGGTGCTGGGGAGTAGATATAGAGATATCAGGGGTAAGTTTTTTACTCAGAGAGTGGTGAGGGCATGGAATGGGCTGCCGGAAACGGTGGTGGAGGCAGATATGATGGGGTCTTTCAAGAGACTGTTAGGTAGGTACATGGAGCTGAATAAAATAGAGGGCTATGGGTAAGCCTAGTAATTTCTAGGGTAGGGACATGTTCGGCACAGCTCTGTGGGCCGAAGGGCCTGAATTGTGCTGTAGTTTTTCTATGTTTCTATGCAATGGAGATATAAAGTCTGACAGACTGGGATATATTGGGGTAGATAGAGGACTTTAAAATTTCCCTTTTGCTACTCAAACAAATGCCCCACTGTATAGAAAACAACCTCCATTTATATTGCACCTTTAGCATTTCAAGAACAATCAAGGGACTTCACAGGACCATAATTAGGTGAACGTGACAATCAAACCATATAAGGAGGTACATGGACATGTGTAAAAGTCAACCCGCACTCTGTAATAAATCAGATAACAGCAGAACCAAGGAGCGTACAAAAAGATCTTTATTGTTTAATGCTAGTGGGAGTAAGGGGTACACAAAAGAGTAAACAGTCAGTGCTGCTCTTCCCTGGACGTGGCCCGACTCAAGGAATACAGGGTGCTAACAAACTTAAATACATTGTTCTCCGGTGGGTGTCCACTTACTGCACTGGCATACCCATATTTGGGTATGCTTGACCAGCTCACACTACCATTGGTCCCAGACAGGTTAACACAACTTTCACAGACGTCAGAAACAACCCTGTTCTTGTAGCCTTGAAGTTCATGCTTAGCTGATAAGGAGTTGCTAAACTTCACGAGCAGGTTCAAGCTGCTTACCAACAGCGAGAGAGAGAGAAAGAAAGAAAGAAAGAGAGAGAAAGAAAGAAAGAAAGAGAGAGAGAGAGAGAGAGAGAGAGAGGGAGGGAGGGAGGGAGGGAGAAAGAGAGAGAGAGAGAGAGAGAGAGAGAGAGAGAGAGAGAAACCTTTTGTTCACCAGAGCTCCCTTCCCATTGTCTTCTACACATGTCCAAATGCTTGGTCAAAGAGGTCGTTTTATAGTTTAATGGAGTAAATGCAAGAGTTTAGGCCCTCTACAGCTGAAGGCAGGGTTGGCTAGGATGAAGCCATTTAAACTAAGGAAGCACAAAGAGGCAGAGCTTGGAGTTAAAAGGGTCACAGAGGTTGGGGGGGGGGGGTCAAAGTCATGCAGGGATTTAAATAAGAGTATGAGGCATTCTTATGATAAGTATTGTTGCATTGGGAGCCAACATAGATTTGCAAGTTCACAGTTGATAGTGTGAGCTCAACTTGGCATGAATTAAGTTTCAAATTGTCAAATAAAACTTAATCCTTATAGTCTCTACCAGTAGTGTCCAGAAGCATGAGACTAATGCACATTTCTTTTGTACCTTAATTATAAATATCACCAAATTTTCACCTCGCTGACTCTTCAGCACCTCTGGCCTCATCAGTACTCAGTGGGAGATGGATTCTTTTCACTTCTGTGCAAATCCTTAGGAACTGGTCTGAAATTAGTTCTCTTAATTAGAACTTCATCTAATGGAGCAGTGACTTTATTAGCTGCAGATTAATATTGGCAAATGAAACAGCTTCCTGCAGGGTTGGAAAGAGAATGGGCTCCAGCAATGCCAACACCATCAAGCTGACGAGTTATAAATGACTGTGCACTGAAACGGGGAGCCCAGGGTGTTTCTTTTTAAATGTGCGAGGTGTGATTGTTAGAGAACCACAATCTGAACCTATTTCTGAAAGAGTGGGTGGGCAGCCACTGTGATCACTGGGTCAGACAAGAGGTCATGCTTCACAGCAGTAAAGACCCCAAGTGCCATTCATAGCTCAAGGGTGGTTTGTGCACTGTGATGTGAAATATATGCCAGGTGAGGTCCATATCCCATCCAAGTTAGTTGATCAGATGGGGGAGATAATTGGCTTGAACAGAGCCCCTTTTGGTGGGAGGGGCAGAGATTGGCATCTTTAAATCAGCTAGAGACCAACCCTGATTAACAGAAGTGATAATTCTGCACGTCAGGTGATGGGAGGCTGTTTCCAGACTGTAAAATATTGTCCAAGCAATGGTGAATGAGTAAATTACCAGATGGTCGTGGGTACCAGTGGAAGCAGCAATATCAGTATTTTAGGTGCAGTGGAAGGAAAGTATAGGAGCTCATCTATATTGGGGAATTGTATAAAAAGCATCATCCAGTGCTGAATTACTGCAAGAACAAAAGTGCCACAGATTTGTGAGGATAAATGAAACATGGGTGAAGCAAAGACCCATTACACTAACTAAAATTCCAAATTACATTCTCCATCACTCTAACCCTAACTGTACATAGTACAACCACCTGTTGAAAACGTGCTGACAAAGCTTACCTCGACTGAAGCTTGGTTCACTGCTGGCAACCCACCAACCTAACCACTACCAACTCCAGGATGTTCTCCCCTAGTTACCGGGGAGGCAGCTCCAGGATCCCATCATGGCCAATCAACTTCCTTTCCTGGAAACCTTTCCTACTTTAGCAATAATATCGTCATTACCTCCACCACCAAAGCCCACTGATGTCACTAAGTTTTTGCAATGAATAGGCAGCGACAAATTTATCCTCCACTAAACTCTCCTTGATTTAGGTCCTCTGCTTTTTTTCTTTGACCCACTGGTGTGAGAACATAGAACAGTACAGCACTGTATGGGCCCTTTGGCCCACAATGTTGTGCCGACCCAAATAAACCTACTCCACAATCAATCTAACCCTTCTGTCCTACACAGCCCAGAACCGTCCATTTTTCTTACATCCATGTGCCTATCTAAGAGTCTTTTAAATATTCCTACTGCATCAACCTCTAGCACCACACCTGGCAGTGCGTTCCAGGCAGCCACCACTCTCTGTGTAAAAAAAACCCACCATCTCCCCAAAACTTTCCTCCACTCACCTTAAATGGATGTCCTCTGGTATTGGCCTTTGCCGCCCTGGGACAAATTTTGTCCCCAATTTTTAACTAAGCCAGTCCCACCTCAGAGTGGCTGTTGCACCCTCTCATGGTGGAGGTGGCCATTGCCTCGCACTTGTGTGGTGCTAGTGGTAAAGCTCTGGGTGATGACTGGAACTGAATATAGTAATTGTTGTAATTTATGAAGTGGGAACATGTAATCTGTGTTTATTTAATTATTTCTTCCCACCGCCCAAGCCCAGTGACCCAGTAGAGTAACATAAAACACTATGGAGGGACGGTATCGTCGTCGTGGCTATCCCTCGAGGTCAAGGATGGTCTTCGTTCCGTTGATCTGTTTCTGGGCTCTCAAGTGGCTTAAGAGTCCAATCTTGGCTCTGAAAATTCTTCTGCAAGTAGCCTACAGAGCGAAGATGCCTGTGCGTGTATTTGTTTAACGTGTACTTGATGTTGCACTACAAAAAGCACACGATACTTCACAAATCAACCAACTGATTCCAATGACATGGAAACCACGATGATTGGAGCTGATGGATTTGTTGCAGCCTTCACCTGCCTTCACAGCAGTTGAGTTCGAAATAACTTCATCCGCCTGTTCCACCATTGAGGTCTTGGTTGGATTGTTCCTTGTCAGGGACCTCACTATCGACCTTACCGCCATGGGTGACCCTACCAGGAGCATAGCTCCAGACGGCATCACTCTCAGGATCTCAGGACCCACAAGCTTCTCCACCACGACAAGGTGACAATCCACAGAGAAGAGGGGCCATATAAGAACAGTGAGATGTGCATATTCGTATATCCTTGAAAGTAGAAAGGAAAATTGGTAAGGCAGTCAAGAAACCATTAGGATACTTTGTTAGTAGGGGGACTGATCATTTAAAAATGTGATGTTCAACTCTGGGTTGACAACTAGAATGTGGCTTATTTCTGGGTGCAATAAAACTCCATTAACACATAGAACAGCACAGCACAGGAACAGGTTCTTCAGTCATGATCGCTGCACCGAACACTATGGCAAATTAAACAAAATCTCTTCTGCCTGTACATGATCCATATCCCTCCATATTCATGTGTCTAACAGCCTCTTAAGTGCCACTATCACATCTGCTTCCACCACTCCTCCCAGCAGCCCATTCCAGGCACCCACTACTCTGTGTGTAAAAAGATTTGCCCCACACATCTCCTTGAAACTCTCCCCCTCTTACCTGAAATGCATGCCCTCTAGTACTTGACATTTCTACCCTGGGGAAAAAGAACCTGACTGTCTCCCCATCTGTGCCTCTCATAATTTTATAAACTTCTATCAGGTCTCCACTCAGCCTCTGATGCTCCACAGAGAAACAATTGAAGTGTGTCCAACCTCTCCTTTTGGTCAAACCCTCTAAGCCAGGCAGCATCCCGATAAACCTCTTCTGTACACTTTCCAAAGTCTCCACACCCTTCCTGTAATGGGGCGATCAGAACTGCACACAATACTCCAAATGTGGCCTAACCAAAGTTTTACATAGCTGCAACATGACTTCATGACTCTTATAGTCAATACCCCGACCAATGAAGGCAAGCGTGCCAATATGCCTTCTTTACTACCCAATTAACTTGAGTGGCCACTTTCAGGGAGCTATGAGCTTGGACCCTAAGATCCCTCTGTAATCCCTCACACTCAGGACTTTAGTAATGTTGGACTGGCCACTTTTCTAGACTACTGGATGTTATTCCAATTAATACTCCAACACACTTTAAATTCATCTTATTTTTAGAAAAGTTGTTAAGAGTAATATAATAAATTTTCTTGTGAACACAACTAGCTTAAAGAGAGCATACACATCTAGCACTAGTGTGCTAGATGCTAAACCATCGGGATTTTCAAACCAATGTATAGCAGATTATTGGCGTTTATAGTACAACAAGAAGGGTTGTCAAGGCTTTAGAGAGGGTTACAGATGGGGTTTCTTACCAGTAAAAAGGGACTTCAGTTATTGGAGAGAATGGATAAACTTGGACCGCCCTCCTTACAGTAGAGAAGATTAATCCCATCCTCATCATGAGATGATGGTTTGGGTAAACAGCTTTTAACACGTTCACTTAAACGCTTCACAGACTCCAAGTTTTGAGGGCAGACACAGTAGTGTAGCAGTTAGCATAATGCTATTACAATGCCAGCAACCCAGATTCAATTCCGGCCGCTGTCTGTAAGGAGTTTGTACGTTCTCCCTGTGTCTGCATGGGTTTCCTCTGGGTGCTCCGGTTTCCTCCCACATTGCAAAGAGATAAGGGTTAGGAAGTTGTGGGCACGCTATGTTGGCGCCGGAAGCATGGCGACACTTGCGGGCTGCCTCCAGCACATTCTACGCAAAAGATGTATTTCACTGTGTGTTTTAATGTACATGTGACTAATAAAGATATCTTAAGAGAGCTAATGGACCTAGTCAAGATAAGAACCATAGAACACTACAGCACAGAAAACAGGCCATTCGGCCCTTCTAGTCTGTGCCGAAATGGTATTCCACTAGTCCCATTTACCTGCAGCCAGTCCATAACCCTCCAGACCTCTCCCGTCCATGTATCTATCCAATTTATTCTTAAAACTCAAGACTTAGCCCACATTTACTACATCAGATGGCAACCTGTTCCATACTCCCACCACTCTGAGGGAAGAGGCTCCCCCTAATGTTCCCCCTAAACCTTTCCCCTTTCACCCTAAAGCCATGTCCTCTCGTACTTATCTCTCCTAATCTAGGTGGAAAGAGCCTACTCGCATTAACTCTGTCTATACCCCTCATAATTTTGTAAACCTCTATCAAATCTTCCCTCATTCTTCTGCGCTCCAAAGAATAAAGTCCTAACCTGTTCAATCTTTCCCTGTAACTCAACTCCTGAAGACCTGGTAACAATCTTACTGATATCCTTCCTATAGTTAGGTGACCAGAACTGCACGCAATACTCCATATTTGGCCTCACCAATGTCTTATACAACCTCACCATAACATCCAAACTCCTGTACTCAATACTTTGATTTATGAATGCCAGGATGCCAAAAGCCTTTTTTACAACCCTGTCTACCTGCGACGTCACTTTCAAGGAATTATGTATCTGAACTCCCAGATCCCTTTGTTCCTCCGCACTCCTCAGTGCCCTACCATTTACTGTGTATGTCCTACCTTGATTTGTCCTTCCAAAATGCAGTACCTCACACTTGTCTGCATTAAATTCCATCTGCCATTTTCTGGCCCATTCTTCCATTTGTTTCAGATCCCTCTGCAAGCTTTGAAAGCCTTCCTCGCTGTCCACAACGCCTCCAATCTTAGTGCCATCAGCAAACTTGCTGATCCAATTTACCACATTATCACCTAGATCATTGATATAGACAACATACAACAATGGCCCCAGCACAGATCCCTGAGGCACACCACTAGTCACAGGCCTCCAGTCTGAGAAACAATCATCCACTACCACTCTCTGTCTTCTCCCACACAGCCAATTTCGAATCCAGTTTACAACCTCTCCATGGATACCTAGTGTCTGAACCTTCTGAACTAACCTCTCATGTGGGACCTTGTCAAAGGCCTTATTAAAGTTCATGTAGACAACATGCACAGCCTTTCCTTCATCTACTTTCTTGGTAACCTCCTCGAAAAACTCTACAAGATTCGTTAAACATGATCTACCACGCACAAAGCCATGCTGACTATTCTTAATCAGCCCTTGGTTGTCCAAATACTTGTATATCCGATCTCTCAGAATACCTTCCAATAATTTACCCACTACTGATGTCAGGCTCACTGGCCTTTAATTACCTGGCTTACTTTTACATCCTTTTTTAAACAACGGAACAACATGAGCTACCCTCCAGTCCTCCGGCACCACACCCGTGGCTAAGGACATCTTAGATATATCTGCCAGGGCCCCTGCAATTTCTACACTAGTCTCCCTCAATGTCCGAGAAAATATCTTATCTGGCCCAGGGGATTTATCTACCTTTATTCACTGTCAGGCAGCAAGCACCTCCTCCTCTTTAATCTCTATATGTCCCATGACTCTATTGCTTGTTTCCCTTCCTTCCATATCCACTATGCCCATTTCCTGCGTAAATACTGATGCAAAAAAAATTGTTTAAGATCTCCCCCATCTCCTGAGGCTCCACACATAGACGACCACTCTGATCTTCTAGGGGACCAACTTTGCCCCTTACTATCCTTTTATTCTTCATATACTTGCAGAAACCCTTCGGATTTACCTTCACCTTATCTGCCAAAGCAACCTCATGTCTTCTTTTTACCTTCCTGATTTCCTTTTTTAGTATTTTCTTACATTTTCTATACTCTTCAAGTACCCCATTCGTTCCTAGTTGCCTATACCTGCTATACACCTCTCTAGTTTTCTTAAGCAGATCGCCAATATCCCTTGAAAACCAAGGTTCCCTATGCTTTTTAACTTTGCCTTTAATCCTGGCAGGTACATGCAAAATGTAGGGATTTAAAGAGAAGTCAGAGAGGAAAGGAGTCTTATGACACAGAAGGAAACAACTGTCAAAAGCGCGCGGGCGATTTAAAAGTCGAAGGTTCGCCTTCAAGTTTTCTTTCCAGCGACGAGAGAGCGGAGATTGCCGGAAAATAACGAGGTTTTTTTCTCTTTCTAGCGTTCGGGACAGCGGCGAGTGACTGCGCAGGCGCGTGACGTCACCCGGAAGCGCGCGGACGATTTAAAAGTCGAAGGTTCGCCTTCAAGTTTTCTTTCCAGCGACGAGAGAGCGGAGATTGCCGGAAAATAACGAGGTTTTTTTTTCTCTTTCTAGCGTTCGGGACAGCGGCGAGTGACTGCGCAGGCGCGTGACGTCACCCGGAAGCGCGCGGGCGATTTAAAAAGCAGACGAGCATATCCAGCGGGCAGCGTCGGAGCGGGCAGCGGAGTGTGAGGGAGCAGAGTGGGTTCAGCTTTGGCTCAACGGGCTTCGGCGAGAGCGGGAAAGAGGCGAGATTATAGAGAGGGGTGAGTTATTAGTTTAGTTTAGTTTAGTGTTGAGCTCAGTGATATTCAGCAGTATGCATCTGGGATTAGTGTTGTGTTTGGAGTGTCAGATGTGGGGCCCCTGGGAGACGACCAGACTCCCTGATAACTACATCTGCGCAAAGTGCACCGAGATGCGGCTCCTCAAGGAACGGATTGAGAGTCTGGAGCAGCAGCTGGATGACCTTCGTTTGGTTAGGGAGAGCGAGCAGGAGATAGATAGGAGTTATAAAGATTATGTAGACAGCACCTCAGTGGCAGTCCCCCTCAAAAACCGATATCTCATTTTAGATTCGGTTGGAGAGGATGACTTCATAGAGGAAGACCTCAGCAGCCAGGACCTTGGCACCGTGTCTGATACTGTGGTCCAGCAGAGGAAGAGACATGCAGTGGTTATTGGGGATTCGATAGTAAGGGGTACGGATAGGAGATTCTGCGATAGCGATAATGAGTCTCGGATGGTGTGTTGCCTCCCTGGTGCCAGGGTACGGGATATCACAGACCGTGTCGAGAATATTCTGAGGGGGGAGGGTGAGCAGCCAGAAATCTTGGTACATGTAGGTACCAATGATGTAGGTAGGAAAAGAGAAGAGGTCCTGAAGGAGGAATACAAGGCATTAGGGAGAAGGTTGAAAAGTAGGACCTCAAGGGTAGTAATCTCAGGACTACTACCCGTGTCGCGTATCAATGACAGGAAGAATAGAAAGCTCTGGCAGTTAAATGCGTGGCTGAGTGACTGGTGCAAGGGGCAGGGCTTCAGATTCTTGGATACCTGGGACCTTTTTTGGGGGAGGCAAGACCTATTTGCTAAGGATGGGTTGCATCTAAACTCCAAAGGGTCCAATATCCTGGCGGGAATGTTTAATTTAGTTGTAGGGGAGGGTTTAAACTGATCTGGCAAGGGGATGGTAACCAGGATGCTAGGTTACAAGATGCTAAGGTGAGGGAGAAAGTGTATAGAAACGAATCCATTGAGGATGGCAAGAATGACAGGCAGGTGATAAGTCAGGATAATTTACTGAATAATAGAAGTACAACAAATCCGGATGTTAGGATACAGAATGTTAGGATCGGGGATGAGGATGTTCGGATACCGAATGTTAGGATAGGGGATGAGGTCTACACGAACATGTCTAAGATAGTAGGTAGCGAAGATAGTAAGAAGGATGGACAGGTAGAAAGTCAGGATAATCTGCTGATCAATAGAGGTACAATAAAATCAATAGCAGATACCAGTCTAAACATACTATATTTAAATGCACGTAGCATCAGGAATAAAGTAGATGACCTAGTGGCACAACTTCAGGTTAATAAATATGACATCGTTGCAATCACTGAGTCGTGGCTTCATGATGGATGTGATTGGGAACTGAATGTCAAGGGGTATACAGTATATAGGAAGGATAGGAGGGTAGGCAGAGGGGGAGGTGTGGCCATGATGGTTAGTAGCGATATAAAATCAATAGAAAGGAAGGACATTGGGTCAGAGGAGGTGGAATCCTTATGGGTGGAGCTGAGAAATAGCAAGGGTAAAAGAACAATAATAGCAGTCATATATAGGCCCCCAAACAGCAGTCAGGAAGTGGACCATAAGTTGCAGATTGAGATAGAAAAAGCATGTCAGAGTGACAATGTGAAGATAATTATGGGGGATTTTAACATGAAGGTGGACTGGGAAATGCAGCAAGGTGGTAGTACTCAGGAGAGTGAGTTTGTGGAATGTCTAAGGGATGTTTTTCTGGAGCAACTTATTGAGGAGCCCACCAGGGGATCGGCTGTTTTGGATTGGGTGCTGTGTAGTGAGCCCGAGGTGATTAGGGAACTAAAGGTAAAGGAACCACTGGGAACAAGTGATCACAATATGATTGAGTTTAGTTTCAAGTTTGAGAAGGAGAAGCTGATAACTGGTGTATCGATATTTCAGTGGAATAAGGGAAATTACAAAGGTATGAGAGATGAGTTGGCCAAAATTGATTGGAGGAGTAAGTTAGCTGAAGGGACGGCAGAGGAAAAATGGAAGAAATTTCTACAGGAAATAAGGACAATGCAGGACAGATATATTCCAAGAAAAAAGAAGGTTTTGAATGGAAAAAAGGCACAGATGTGGATAACGAGGGAGGTGAAGGATAAAATAAAAGCAAAAGGGGCGGCGTACAAAGTAGCAAAAATTAGTGGGAAAACAGAAGATTGGAACGATTTTAAAAATCTGCAGAGAGAAACTAAGAAGGTCATTAGGAAAGCAAAGATGAGTTACGAAAGGAAGCTGGCGGACAACATTCGGAAGGATTCTAAGAGTTTTTTTAAATACATAAGGAATAAAAGAGAGACACGGGTTGACATAGGACCAATTGATAACGGTGCAGGAGGTATTATAATGGATGATAGTGAGATGGCAAGGGAATTGAATGAATATTTTGCATCGGTCTTCACCGTGGAGGACATAAGCAATGTGCCCATTAGTCAGGAGTCTCACGAATTGGAGCTGAGTTCAATTGAGATTAATAGGGAGAAGGTGCTTGGAAAACTAAAGGGGCTTAAGGCTGATAAGTCTCCCGGACCGGATGAGGTGCATCCCCGGGTTCTGAAGGAGGTGGCTGTGGAGATAGCGGAGGCGTTGGCGATTATTTTTCAGGAATCGATAGATTCTGGCATGGTTCCGGAGGACTGGAGGGTAGCGAATGTAGTTCCGTTGTATAAGAAAGGTGGGAGGCAGCACAAAGGCAATTACAGACCTATTAGTCTGACGTCAGTGGTGGGAAAATTATTGGAGTCTATCCTCAAGGAGGAGGTTACCGAATACCTAGAGGCGCAAGGCAAGATAGGACCTAGTCAACATGGTTTTGTGAAGGGGAGGTCCTGTCTGACCAACCTATTGGAGTTTTTTGAAGAAATCACAGGTAGGGTGGATAAGGGAGAGGCGGTAGATGTTGTGTATTTAGACTTTCAAAAGGCCTTCGATAAGGTGCCTCACAAGAGACTGATTAATAAGATGAGAGGTCATGGAATTATGGGCAGGGTAGCAAAATGGGTGGAGAATTGGCTGGTTGGCAGGAAGCAAAGGGTGGAAATAAAAGGATCTCGTTCTGGTTGGTTACCGGTTACTACTGGTGTGCCGCAAGGGTCGGTGTTGGGGCCTCTCCTTTTTACCTTGTACATCAATGATTTGGATGATGGAATAAATGGTTGTGTGGCTAAGTTTGCGGATGACACCAAGATAAGTGGAGGAGTAGGGAGCATAGAGGAAATAGAAAGAATGCAGAGGGACATAGACAGTTTAGGAGAATGGGCAAGGAAATGGCAGATGAGATTCAATGTTGAGAAATGTGCAGTTGTACACCTTGGAAGTAGAAATAAGCGGGTAGATTATTATCTAGAAGGAGAGAAGATTGATAGTGCGGTAGTACAAAGGGACTTGGGGGTACTCGTACAAGATACCTTAAAAGTTAACCACCAGGTTGGATCGGTGGTTAAGAAAGCGAATGCTATGTTGGCATTCATCTCGAGAGGCATAGTGTATAAAAGTAAGGACGTGTTGATGAGGCTCTACGCGGCGCTAGTGAGGCCTCATTTGGAATACTGTGCGCAGTTTTGGGCCCCGCATCTTAGGAAGGATGTGCTGACGTTGGAGAGGGTTCAGAGGAGATTTACGAGAATGATTCCAGGAATGAAAGGGCTTAAGTATGATGAGCGTTTGTCGGCTCTTGGACTGTACTCGCTGGAGTACAGAAGGATGAGAGGGGACCTCGTAGCGACATTTAAAATGTTGACAGGTAAGGATAGAGTAGATGTGGCTAGGCTGTTTCCCTTGGTGGGCGTGTCCAGGACCAGAGGGCACAATCTTAGAATTAGAGGGTACAGTTTCAAGACAGAGATGAGGAGAAGTTTCTTTACCCAGAGGGTGGTGAAATTGTGGAACTCCTTGCCACGCACAGCAGTGGAGGCCAGATCAGTGGGGGTATTCAAGGAGGAGATAGACAGATATCTAAATAGTCAGGGTATCAAGGGATATGGGGATAAGGCTGGCAAATGGGATTAGAATAGTTTTTTTTTCTCTCTCTTTTTTCCCACCCCATTTCTTTTTCCCTTTTCCTTGGAGCAGACTCGATGGGCCGAATGGCCTGCTTCTGCTCCCTTATCTTGTGATCTTGTGAAAAGAATTGAGGGGAAATTAGGGGATTTGCTCTCCTACATTAATGCTTGTAAATGAAAGGAACATACTACCCAAGGAAATGGTAGAAGCAGCGGTCATAGACCCAATTTTAAAGAGGATCAAGTTGCAATGATTAAGGGGAATCGAAGGGAATTACTCTCAGCAGTGTAGAGGAACAGAGGGATCTTGGGGTCCACGTCCATAGATCCCTCAAGGCTGCCACGCAGATTGATAGGGTTGTTAAGAAAATGTATGGTGTGTTGGCCTTCATTAGTCGGGATATTGAGTTCAAGAGCCACCAGGTAATGTTGCAGCTCTATAAAACGCTGGTTAGACCACATTTGGGAGTATTGTGTTCAGTTCTGGTTGCCTCATTGTAGGAAGGATGTGGAAGCTTTAGAGAGGGTGCAGAGGAGATTTACCGGGATGCTGCCTAGTTTGGAGAGCATGTCTTATGAGGATAGGTTGAGTGAGCTAGGGCTTTTCTCGTTGGAGAGCAGGACAAGTGGTGAGTTGATAGAGGTGTACAAGATGATAAGAGGCATAGATCAAGTGGACAATCAAATACATTTTTCCCAGGGCAAGGTGATTGTAGGAAGGCAAGTTTTTTTTTACACAGGGAGTGGTGCGTGTGTGGAATGCACTGTCGGCAGAGGTCATGGGGGTAGATACATTAGGGACATTTAAGATACTCTTAGATAGCCACATTGAATGATAGAGAAATGGAGGGCTATGTGGGAGGGAAGGGTTAGATAGATCTTAGAGCAGGATAAAATGTCAGCACAACTTCATGGGCCGAAGGGCCTGTACTGTGCTGTAATGTTCTATGTTCAAAAGCCTTGGGTGTGGAACTAAATGTCCTTTTCATGAAACTGGTACAAGCACAACCATTAAGGCTGTTTGACCCAGTGTGGGCAATCAAGAGCTTTGATCTGGTATGGCTGTAGGGAGGGAGCAGAGTGTAATAATTATTTTGGCGAAGCAATAATTAGAACTACTGTGTATCCATAAAAGAACAGATGGGGATAAAGATGATGAAGATATCGTTACTAGTCACATGTACATCGAAACACACAGTGAAATGCATCTTTGTGTTGAGTGTTCTGGGGGCAGCCCGCAAGTGTCGCCACGCTTCTGCCGCCAACATAGAATGCCCACAACTTCCTAACCCATACGTCTTTGGAACGTGGGAGGAAACCAGAGCACCCGGAGGAAACCCACACAGACACGGGGAGAACGTACAAACTCCTTACAGACAGTGGCCGGAATTGTACCCGTAATTGTATGCTGTAATAGCGTCACGCTAACCACTACACTACCGTGCCTGCCCATGCATATGCAACAACAAACTCACATGGATGACCTTTCCACTGGACACAATGGCATGCAGCAGCATTTAAAAATGCATTCTTTACTATAGTTCAAAAAGCTATGGGCAGCTATGGCCAAATACCAAATAGTGGTTGGCTATGGAATGTCACCTGCAGTGATGGGGGGGGGTGTCTCGAAGTATATCCAGCCTTGGCCAGCATGTTACATGACAGCCTCAAAAAATCCACTTGAACCTGGCCTACAAATTTCCATTAGTTCTTCATTTACATACAAACGCCAATTGAAAGCCAGTCAGTACTTCATAAACCATAGAGGTTCATTTTACAGCCAACTGAGATGCATTGCCTCTCCAGATTGGTGTTGACCTGAAAAATACTAGCAGGATTGAGCACTGTTACTGTATAACATGGGAAAGGAATGATGTACAGTCCATACAGACCATTTCATTACAACAGTGCATTGAGGTAGTAAGACAAGATAAGATATCTTTATTAATCACATGTACATTGAAACACACAGTGAAATACATCTTTTGCGTAGATTGTTCTGGGGGCAGCCCACAAGTGTCACCACGTTTCCAGCGCCAACACAGCATGCCCACAACTTTCTAACCTGTACGTCTTTGGAATGTGGGAGGAAACTGGAGCACCCAGAGGAAACCCACGCAGACCTGGGAAGAACGTACAAACTCCTTACAGACAGTGGCCGGATTTGAACCCAAGTCACTGGCACTGTAAAGCGTTATGCTAACTGCTACACTAAATAACAGAATGCAGAATAAAGTGTCACAGTTACAGAGAAAGTGCAGTGCAGGCAGACAATAAGGTGCAAGGCCATAAAGAGGTAGATAGGAGGTCAAGAGGCCACATTAACGTATTAGGGAACCGTTCAACATCTTATAACTATCTCAAGTATAAGGGACGATGATACTTAAGGTCACCAGATTCAAACTGTGGAGCTTCAAAAGAGCCAAACTATTTTGCTTTTCCCCTAATAGGGGCTGAGGAAGGACGTATTGGTTTGGGGAAGTGAGAAGACGAAATTGTTGGAATTATGTTTTTAATGCTGGTTAATTAACCTCCAACAGGAGTGCCAAGAGCCTGTTCCAGGTATTTTTACTGCTCTAATTTATTCCAGATGACATTTCGACAGACAGACTGTTAATACACAGCATGGGGTTCTTTTTCCATTAGGAGAAAGAGAAAGAGAGGGGAATGGTGCCAAACTGAATGAAAAAGAATAGTACAGGGAGGCACAAGATCACCAGCAAAATATCTTTTTTTTTAATTGTTTACTCACACAGAAAAACATAACTATTCTTCCATTTTCAGTACGATCCATCTGATTGTCAGGTGAAGGCTGGACAATTGGTTTCATCATACCCTCGGGAAGTGTCCACCGTAGATAACATTTTGTTCATTTGATGCCATTGACTGGTTTCTATTCCCTGGACAGAGGTGGGCAAGAGCAGAATCTTCCAGAATACTCTTTCCCTTTTCAGCTCTGGCTTTCTTTTATCTGCATCAGGAGATTATTTGGTAGAGAGGGAGCAAGGGAAGAAATGTCTTGTAGTATGGGACAGTTTAAATGATGGTCTGTTCATGCCTGTCAATTTTGCTTTCAACTCCCTTCAGTATGCAGTGATGAGATTATTAGCTCTGGGAACTGAGCTGTGCAACATTTGTTCACACACATACCACCTTGTTTGGGCTACTGAACAATAATTAGGAACAGGAACCTAACAATTAACCCAACCCTATACATTGCATAATTACTGATCAACTTTTCTTTTTAATTTAATTGCAACGTGGCAACCTTCCAGATTCATCTAATTTAAATTATGACCTCATGGCAGCTGGCCAATGGTGTGTGACCTGAGGACACCACCCATCTGATATGTCCAATCAAAACTGCCCCACAATCATCCAAATTAAAAATTAAAAGTACTCACAGAAATGAGATGTCCGAAATGAACTTTGCACGGTTATGTTGGTGACAAAGGCCAAATAGAGCACATGGTAATGTTCTGTGTATTGTGGGTGGGGATTCGGAAATGCAATGACATATTCCCTCATTGACCATTCAGCCCTCGTGATATCTCCTGCCAATTAATCAGATCATGGGTGATCACTATCTAAACTCCATCTGCCCATGCTGCTTCGTATCCTTTAATATGCATACCTAACAAAAATATTTTATCATTTTTAATTAACAATAGCCTCAGCTTTTTTGAGAAAGATTTGACAAATCCAATGGAAAAGATATCAAATTTCAGTTTCAAAGTTTCCTTACTACAAAGTCATCTATCGAATCCTGGTCACAGTGTAGAAGTGTCTGTTACTTTGGTTTCCTTTTTATTTTATTTGGTATCCTTTTGTTCAAGAACAGCTACTTCCCTTCAACCATTTGGTTCTTAAACCAACTGGCAAAACCCTAATCACTACAGTTTAGCAACACTATGACCACTTTGCACTAAAATGGAATTTTTTCGTTCCAATTGTGTCTTCCTTATAAAGGTTGTGTATAATTTGTTTTTCTTGTGAATGCTGCTTATCTGATGCTATGTGCCTGTGATGCTGCTGCAAATAAGTTTTTCATTGCACCTGTGCACACATGGACTTGTGCATCTGACAATAAAACTTGACCTTGACTGACTCTATTGCAACTCAAAAATCCTTTGAAATTCAACAAGATCTGTGAAAGTTCCTGCTCTTGCTATTACCTGAGGCCTCCCAGCCTAGGAGGTGGTACTGCTCCTCAATGATCAGCCTTTGGCATTGTTCACCTGGTCAAGCTTAGATTTATCTTTGGAGACAAGAGACTGCAGATGCTGGAATCTGGAGCAAAAAACAAGCTGCTGGAGGAACTCAGTGGGTTAGGCAGCATCTGTGGTGGGAAATGGACAGTCGATGTTTTGCGTCGAGACCCTTAATGTAGACTTTAACTCTTTTTTCACAAAAGCTTTTCCAACTTTTCTTGCTGCCTTCTTCATGAACCACCTGCCTGCTACCCATGTCTAGTGTTACCAACTCTCAATGACTTCCTGGCGGTTATGACCTATAACTTCCTACCTACAACTGTCCTACCTAAGTAAACAGACTTTGCATCAACCCTATACCATCATCAAGAATTATTTTTAAAAATTCATTTGGAAAAAAAGTGCTTTTTTATTTTTACAAATCAAATTGAAAAAGAGCCTCAATGATATTTCTGTTGGACTGGTTTACTGCCAGGTTCAGAGTAATCCTAGATTGGTAACTCAACCACCTCCATTGCCTCTATTGCAGGCTCTCTTGTTCCTCATTTTCAGTTATGTGCCAGGCTGATATTTCTAGCGACAAGAGACACTTTCTAATCATTGCTCATTTCAGCACAGTGTTCTTATAATCTTTGCCAGTAACTGCAGTCACTTCAAAAGCAAAGGGCAATAGATGAAGATTATGCAAAGGTGAGAATAGAACATATAGCAGTCCTCAAATGGAATTAGAGTCATATAGCATGGAAACAGGCCATTCGGCCCACCAAATCCACAACAACCAGTGAGCACCGACCCTATCTTCCTGCACTTGGCCCACTGCCTTCACTGACGAGGTGATTCAAGTGAGCTCACACCACTCACAAAACTAAGCACTCAAAGCTCTCCAAAAAAATTTTAAAACATACAAATAGTGAATATTAGATAATGACGAAGATCTATGAAAGAGATCCTTTTCAAAATGTTGTCTCACATATCAATCCACATGTAAAATAGATTTTAGGAAATTTTATCAATAATCGTCACCTGCATTTCTATTTCAAAGTGCTTCATGCCAACTTTCATTCAATAAAGTTCACATGAACCACAAGGCAATATTGGGGTAGGCCTTCTAATCTAGGTCAAACGATCATTTTAAAAGAGCATCCCAAGAATAGAAGGAGAAGCTTACAGAGGGAATTCAGTCCACGAATGCAGGGCTGCCAGGACTCGAGGGCTGAGTTATAGAGAGAGATTGGGCAGGCTAGGACTTTATTCCTTGGAATGTAGGAAATTGAGGGGTGACCTTATAAAGGTGTATAAAATCATGAGGGGCATAGATAGGGTGAATGCACACATTCAGACTCAGCCAGCTCCATCACAGGCATAACCTTCCCCACCAGCGAGGACATCTTCAGGGCTCGGTGCCTCAAAAAGGCAACATCCATCACTAAGGACCCTCACCATCCAGGACATGCCTTCTTTTTTTTACTACAATCAGGGATGAGGTACAGGAGCATGAAAGCCCACACTCAACGATTCAGGAACGGCTTCTTCCCCTCTGCCATCAGATTTCTGAATGGTCCATGAACCTACGAACACTATCTCTTTTGCACTATTTATTTATTTTTGTAATTTACCAGGATGCTGCCTGGTTTGGAGAGTATGGATTATGAGGAGAGACTAAGGGAGCGAGGGCTTTACTCTTTGGAGAGAAGGAGGATGAGGGGAGACATGATAGAGGTGTACAAAATATTAAGAGGAATAGATAGAGTAGACAGCCAGCGCCTCTTTCCCAGGGCACCGATGCTCAATACAAGAGGACATGGCTTTAAAGTAATAGGTGGGAGGTTCAAGGGAGATATCAGAGGGAGGTTTTTCACCCAGAGAGTGGTTGGTGCATGGAATGCACTGCCTGGGGTAGTGGTGGAAGCAGGTACACTGGTCAAGTTCAAAGATTGTTAGATAAGCATATGGAGGAATTTAAAATAGGGGGATATGTGGGAGGAAGGGGTTAGATAGTCTTAAGCGAGGTTAAAGTTCAGCACAACATGGTGGGCCGAAGGGCCTGTATTGTGCTGTATTGTTCTGTGGTTTTGTTCTATGGTTCTATAATAATTTTACGTCTTTGCACCGTATTGCTGTCGCAAAACAACAAATTTCACATCATATAAGTTAGTGATAATCAATCTGATTCTGATTCTTTTTCCCAGGGAAAGGGAATCAAAGGCTAGAGGGCATAGGGTTAAGGTGAGAGGAGAAATATTTAAAAAGGGGCAAGTTCTTCATGCAGCAGGTGGTGCATATATAGAACGAGCTGCCAGAGCAAGTGGTTGAGGCAAAGTACAATAACAACATTTAAAAGCCACTTGGTCAGGTAGATGGATAGGAAAGGTTTAGAAAGACATGGATAAAATGCCGGCAAATGGGCCTAGCTTAGATGGATATCTTGGTCAGCAGGGACTATTTGCGCCGAGTGGCCTGTTTCCGTGCTGTATTGCTCCATGACTCTATAACCTTAAGTATTGGTATTGGTTTATTATTGTCACTTGTACCAAGGTACAGTGAAAAATTTGTCTTGCATACTGATCATACAGGTCAATTCATTACACAGTGCAGTTACATTGAGCTAGTACAGAATGCATTGATGTAGTACAGGTAAAAACAGTAACAGTACAGAGTAAAGTGTCACAGCTACAGAGATAGTGCGGTGCAATAAGGCGCAAGGTCACAATAAGGTAGATCGTGAGGTCATAGTCCATCTCATTATTTAAGGGAACTGTTCAATAGTCTTATCACAGTGGGGTAGAAGCTGTCCTTAAGTCTAGTGGTACATACTCTCAGGCTCTTGTATCTTCTACCCTATGGAAGAGGAGAAAAGAAAGAATATCCCGGGTGGGTGGCGTCTTTGATTATGCTGGCTGCTTCACCAAGACAATGAGAGGTAAAGAGTCCAAGGAGGGGAGGCTGGTGTCCGTGATGCGCTGGGCTGTGTCCACAACTCTCTGCAGTTTCTTGTGGTCCTGGGCAGAGCAGTTGCCGTACCAAGCTGTGATACATCCAGATAGGATGCTTTCTATGGTGCATCGGTAAAGGTTGGTGAGAGTCAAAGGGGACAAACCAAATTTCTTTAGCCTCCTGAGGAAGTAGAGGTGCTGGTGAGCTTTCTTAGCCGTGGCATCTGCATGATTTCACCATGCATCCATGCATCTGAAGCACATGGAAGTCCAGTTTAAGTGGTGGAAGGAGTGCACCAATTCCCAAACTACCCAACTGCCCCCAACCTATCAGGAACATCCTGTTCCCTCTGTTTTAGAATCTACAGGTCCATATTGGCCCATATTCACTGCAGAAGCCACAAATACCAAAGGGCTACCCAAAATGGAGCAGCAGAATTAATGGTGCCAGACTCTGGATGCTAGTCTGGTAACCTAAATTCTACTATACTGCCATACCTATTCAACTTGTTAGTAAGTGGTTAGTTTGTAAAACACCTTTTGCTCTGATAGTGCAATACATCCAACCTTTGAAAGAAGAGACAGGAAGTGGTGGGTGTCCCATGAGACAAGTACTCCATGTTAATAGCTTTAAGAGCTAATTGTTAACCCACTGAATATTACTATTTAATAGACTGCAGAAGAACAGGCATCAGATCACAAGAAAATTATTTTGCTTATGGAAGCCACTTTATCCACTCTAATGTTGGGAGAAAATAAAACTGCAGTAGTAGTGTAGGGAATCAGAATGTTTTAGCAATTCAAGAGGCTACTCAATCAAAGGCTATCCCATTTTAATCTACTCTCCTCATAGATTTTGTGTTCATCTACTCCCCCTTTTAAATACTTATGGGTTCTTTCCACCTTTTTAAATCAACACTTACCAAAATCAAAGCTTCTATTTCAAGCACCTTGTTAGCACTCACCTTAGTGTCCTCTGCACAACTGGAAACGATTCTAACTTACTTATCTCACTTTGTGTCTGGCTTCAAATCCACCATCTCGCTGACACCACAAACTCATATTCTGGGGATTCCACCAATTCCCACATGGTTGTTCTCAACCCCCTTCCCGCCAGAAAACAGCAAGAGTTCCCTTAGTCTTCACTTTTACCCCACCAGCCTCCGCATCCAACAAATCACCCTCCGCTGTTTCCACCAGCTCCAACATTATCTCATCCTCAGTCACATCTTCCCCTCTCCCCATTACCCTTTCTGCTTTCCCCAGGGCCCACTCTCTGTGACTCCCTGGTCTGCTCCTCCCTCCCCATCCACCTCTCCCTGCCCCCCAGCACTTTCCTCTGCAACTACAGGTATAACACTGTCCCTTCACTTCCTCCCTCAAGGTCACCCAGAGAGCTAAACAACCTTTCTAACTGGGGCAGAGGCTCACCTGCACCTCTTCCAACCTGGTCTACTGCATTTGATGCTCACAACCTGGCTGCCTCTACACTGGTGAAACCAAGCATAGTTTATGCAACCATTTTTCAGAGCATCGATGCTCTGTTCTCAATGGCCATCTTGAACTTCTAGTTGTACATCATTTTACCTCTGCTTCCTACTCCCATACTGACCTGTCTATCCTTCTCCGTCACTACCAAGAGGCCAAGTACAAACTGGAAGAACATTGAATTTTCTAATTTAAGGTAACCCACACCCCTGGTTTTACGCCCCCCGCCCCCCCCCCCCCCAACACACACACACACACACACACACACACACTCGCATCCACCTAGTTTTCTTCTCCCTTTGTTTACCTTCCCCAACCTCTCTCCCACCTGGCTCTATCTGCCATTCATCCCCTTCCCATCTAAGTCCACATCACCTACCAGCCTCTATCTCAACTCCTGCACCACCCCATCGTGCAGTTACATACTGGCAAGCTTTCCTGTTCCCTTAGTCCTCTCAACCCAAACTGTCACCTTACATCTTTTGCCTCCACAAATGATGCTCGAACCACTGAGTTCTTCCAGGCTGGTTATTGTTCCACATTCCAGCATCCTTTATCTTCATACTCTAATGTTTGGCAAGATTAGGTGCACAGAGTTAGGTGCATTAGGTCTCATCTCTGGAGTGAAACTTGCACCTCAGTCTTCCAAAAGCCACAAAGACTCTTCCCTATTAATGTCATGCTCTTTTATTTTGTGTATTGTCCACAGATTTTTTTTGTTGTGCTGCCTAAAGACTACTGATCATTTTCATGTCTCCAGAATGACTAACAGTTCCAATCCTTAATCCTGGTTATACTATGGTAACGACCATAAACAAGTCCATAAATCCCTGAAAGTGGCAACACAGATGGAGAAGGTCGTGAAGAAGTAATAGAGTCATTGAGTAATACAGCAAGAAAACAGGACCTTCGGCCCAACTCGTCCATGCCAACCAAGATGCCCATCTAAGCTAGTCCCATTTGCCCACGTTTGACCCATAGCCCTCTAAACCTTTCCTATCCATGTACCTGTCCAACTGTGTTTTAAATATTGTTAATGTACCTGCCTCAACCACTTCTTCTGGCAGCTCATTCCATATAGATGGATATTAGATATTTATTTATTAGTCACATGTACATCGAAACACACAGTGGAATGAGTCTTTTTATGTGATGGAGAATGTGCTGGAGACAGCCCACAAGTGTCACCACTCTTCCGTCGCCAACATAGCATGCCCACAGCTCCTAACCTGTATGTCCTTGGAATGTGGGAAGAAACCAGAGCACCTGGAGGAAACACACGCAGACACACGGGGAGAACGTACAAACTCCTTACAGGCAGCAGCAGGAATTGAACCCAGGTCTCTGGTGCTGTAATAGTGTCACGCTAACCGCTACACCTACTGTGCCGCCCACCATCTGTGTGAAAAAGTTGCCCCTCAAGTTCCTATTAAATCTTTCCCCTATCACCTTAAAAGTAACATGAGATGCTTGCACAGCCAATGAGATGTCATGTTTACAGGACACTGGTTAGGCCATAGCTGCAGTACTGTGTGCATTTCTGGTCACAGCACCATAGGATGAATGTGAGTACTGCAGCAGGTGCAGGGGAGGTTCACCAGGAAGTTGTCTGGGTTGGAGGACTTAAGTTATGGGGAGAGAGTGGATAGATTTTTTTTAACCTGGAGCAGAGGTGGAGAAGGAGTGACCTGAGATATACAAAATTAAATGGGAATAGATAGGGTAGATCTTTTTCCCATGGTGGGTGTGTCTAGGACAAGAGGGCATAGGTTTACGGTGAGAGGTAGGAGGTATAGAGGGGATCCGAGAAGGAATTTTTCCACACAGAATGTTTGGAATCTAGAATACACTGCCTGAGGAGGAGCCTGAGGGCACGTACCACCAGGCTTAAGGACACCTTCTATCCCACTATGATAAGACTATTGAACGGTTCCCTTATACGATGAGATGGACTATGACCTCACGATCTACCTTGTTGTGACCTTGCACCTTATTGCGCTGCACTTTCTCTGTAGCTGTGACACTTTACTCTGTACTGTTATTGTTTTTACCTGTACTACCTCAATGCACTCTGTACTAACTCAATGTAACTGCACTGTGTAATGAATTGACCTGTACGATCGGCATACAAGACAAGTTTTTCACTGTACCTCGGTACAAGTGACAATAATAAACCAATACCAATTTAAAGCAGCTTCTAGACAAGCATTTGAATCACAAAGGCTCAGAAAGCTATGGACAAAATGTAGGTAAATGGGATTAGTATGGGTGCAACAGTCAGCACCGACATGGTGATTCAAAGGGTCTGTTTCTGTGCTGTATGACTCTATGACTTCATTTACCCCAGCCAACTTACTATCCATGGTGCCATACTATAAGATAAGAGAGATTTCTTTATTAGTCACATGTACATTTGAAACACACAGTGAAATGCATCTTTGTGTCGAGTGTTCTGGGGGCAGCCTGCAAGTGTCGCCATGCTTCCAGCACCAACATAGCATGCCCACAACTTCCTAACCCGTACGTCTTTGGAATGTGGGAGGAAACCGGAGCACCCGGAGGAAACCCACGCAGACACAGGGAGAACGTACAAACTCCTTACAGACAGCGGCCGGAATTGAACCTGGGTTGCCAGCGCTGTAATAGCGTTACGCGACCCGCTACACTACGGTGCCTGTGTGATTGAATCTGATTCAAGCATCTCATATGGCACATTATTAGATGCTCATTTTAACAAAACATCCACAGCACTTCCCTCAAAAAGACAAAAATCTATGCCAACTGTCCTTAGTCAACCCGTGGCTTTCTAACAGTAACTATTCGAACCAATAATTATAGGCTCATATGTAGGGCACTGACAAGTTTACCCATTCACCATGTCAGAGCAACAAGTCTCACCTTGAAATATAAACATTGTCTTGGCAGCTTGCCAGCCCTCTAGTAAAACAGACAAAAAAACCTGGATCTCTTATTTCACTTGCCAAGGTAAGGAGCCAGATTTAGCAGCATAAACACCAGCATCCCAGAGCCAATATAAAAGCTCAAACACTAACGATTCTCCTGCAAGTCAGAGGATGGTAACCCAGAACAATGCAAATGTGTGAATGCATTATGTTCAACCAATTATGTAATGATGATCTAGGACGCCCTTTTATTAAGAAAAAGCTATATTGTTGCAATGCACGTATGTGGAAAGAGATTACACTAGTGAGTTACAGTTCAAGGAATTGAAAGGGAATAAAATGGATGGTTGAATCTATGATTCATACGAACTTAAATTAGAGCCTGCTCTGCTATTCAGTAAGATATAGATGAACTGAAACCTTACATGTTAATTTTTAGGATGTGGGCACAGCATTTGTTGCCTATGCCTAGTTATTTTCGAGAGGGTGGCCTTGAGTGAAAGTACTCGAACGGTGGTGTTGGTGATGGAAGTGCAAATGAAGACCCAAGTTAGGACGGTGTGCAACTTGGATAGCAACCTGCAAAAAGGGATGTTCCAATGTGCTTGCTGCCCTTGTGCTTGCTGGTGGAAGCAACAGGTTTGAAAAGTGCTGTGGGACTAGCCTGGGTGAGTAAATGCAGTGAATGTAAATGGTGCACACAGCAGGCACTCAGTGCCAGCTATGGAGGAACAAACATGGGTGATAGATAACATAGAACATAGAACATTACAGCACAGTACAGGCCCTTCGGCCCATGATGTTGTGCCAACATTTTATCCTGCTCTAAGATCAATCTAACTCTTCCCTCCCACATAGCCCTCCATTTCTCTATCATTCATGTGCCTATCTAAGAGTCTCTTAAATGTCCCTAATGTACCTGCCCCTACAACCTCTGTTGGCACTGCATTCCACACACCCACCACTCTCTGTGTGAAAAAAAAACTTACCTCTGACATCCCCCCCATACCTTCCTCCAGTCACCTTAAAATAATGTCCCCTCGTGTTAGCCATTTTCACCCTGGAAAAAAGTCTCTGATTGTTCACTCAATTTATGCCTCTTATCATCTTGTACACCCCTATCATTTCACCTCTCATTCTCCTTCTCTCCAAAGAGAAAAGCCCTAGCTCACTCAACCTATCCTCATAAGACATGCTCTCCAATCCAGGCAGCATCCTGGTAAATCTCCTCTGCACCCTCTCTAAAGCTTCCACATCCTTCCTATAATGAGGCGACCAGAACTGAACACAATACTCCAAGTGTTATAATATAATATATAATGTTAAATATACAAGATAAGGTATCATCAATCAAGTGACTTTGTCCTGGATCATGTTGAGCTCTGAGTGTTGTTGGAGTTGTAGTCATTGAGGCAAGTGGAGAGTATTCCACACTTCTTATTTGTACCTTGGAGATAGTGGAAAGGCTTTGGGGCATCAGAACTAGTGTCACTCACTACAGGGTACACGGCCTCTGACCAGGTTTCGTAAATATAATATGTATGTGCCTGGTCTATTGGTATTGGTTTATTATTGTTACTCGTACTGAGGTACAGTGGAAAACTTGTCTTACAAACCGATCGTACAGGTCAATTCATTACACAGTGCAGTTACATTGAGTTAGTACAGAGTGCATTGATGTAGTACAGGTAAAAACAATAACAGTACAGAGTAAAGTGTCACAGCTACAGAGAAAGTGCAGCGCAATAAGGTGCAAGGTCACAACAAGGTAGATCGTGGGGTCAGAGTCCATCTCACTGTATAAGGGAAACGTTCAATAGTCTTATCGCAGTGGGGTAGAAGCTGTCCTTAAGCCTTTGATGAGGTCTAGACCCCAGTGGTCCTACTGAAACCCAAAAGAGATATCAATTGGCAGCTTATTGATAAGCAAGTGTTAATTTATGGCACTGTTGATGGCACCTTCCATGATGATGAGATTAGTCCGACTGGGCAGTAGTTTGCTGGATTGGATTTTCCTGACATTGTGAACAGGACATAATATTCTACGTAGATACCATTGTTATAACTGTAGTGCAACAGCTTGGATTTTGGCACATATAGCTATGCAGTACAAGTCTTCATTACTACAACTGAGATGTCACCTGATTCAGCAGCCTTTCTCTGTATCCAGTCTGCTTTATGATATCACGTGGAGTGAATCAAAGTGAGTGAATACTTGTTTCTGTGATGGTGGAGATCTCATGTAGATATCAAGATGAATCATTCATTCGGCACTACCGTTAAACAAGAGTGGGAGTGCCTCGTCTTTTATATTCATGCTGGGTCCCACCATCATTGAGGACAAAGTTGTTCTGGGAGCCTACTCCAGCCATCAGCTGTTTAACTGTCCACCACAACCAGATGAGGTGGGACTGCAGGGGTTTGATTTGATCCATCAGCTTCAAGTTCTGTCTATTAGATGTTGTTTAACGCGCACGTTGTCCTGTATTGCAGCTTCACCAGAGTGGCAACTGATTTGTAGGCACAGCTGCCGCTGAGAAAGGACATATCTAGCATACTCCTCACTGAAGCAGTGTTCATCCCCTGGTTTGAGAGCAATGGAAGAGCAAGGGATAAACTGGCCATAAGATTGCCAATTATGGTGGTATATATTTCAGCTGCTGCTGAGGGTCCACAGTTACTCATGAACACACATGTTAGCCAGGTCTGTTCAAGAGGAAGAAAGAAGCTTACCTGAGGTTTAGAAAGCATGGATCAGACAGGGCTCTGGAGAGTTACAAGGTAGCCAGGACGGAGCTTAAGAATGGACTTAGGAAAGCTAGAAGGGGGCATGAGAAGTCCTTGGCGAGTAGGATCAAGGAAAACCCCAAGGCGTTCTACACGTATGTGAGGAATAGGAGGATGACTAGAGTGAGGGTAGAATCAGGGATAAAAGAGGAAACATGTGCCTGGAGTCGGAAGAAGTAGGGGAGGTCCTTAATGAATACTTTGCTTCAGTATTCACCAGAGAGAGAAACTTTGGCGTTTGTGAGGATGGCGTACGACAGACTGATATGCTAGGGCATGTCGACGTGAGGAAATAGGTTGTGCTGGAACTATTGAAAAATATTAGGATAGATAAGTCACCGGATACCAAGGAACATAAGGACTTATTTAAAGCTAATCTATTGCCTTTAATTGACCATGTTAAACAATTATTTACTAAATGGTCCCCACTGTCTTTATCATTGGTAGGCCGAATTAATGCGGTTAAGATGAATATTTTACCAAAATTTTTATATTTATTTCAAGCAATTCCAACTTTCATCCGAAATCTTTTTTTGACACTATTGATTCTAAAATTCTTTCATATATTTGGCAGAATAAAAACCCAAGGTTAAGAAATATTTACAAAAACTAAAAAAAGATGGTGGTATGGCCCTAACTTTAGATTATATTATTGGGCAATTAATATCAGATATTTAATTTTTTGGATACAAGATTCAGATGTAATTCAATGTCCCAAATGGGAACACCTTGAGCACCAATCAGTTCTTGGATTTTCATTAGTTTCTATTTTAGGAGCTTCACTCCCTTTTGCACTTACCAAATTAACTAAACATATGATTAACCCAATTGTTAAACATACAATATGAATATGGTTTCAATTTCATAAATTTTTTGGATTGAATAAATTTAACTTGTCAAGTCCCATTTAATCTAATTTTTTCTTTCATCCATCCAGAGTTGACTCAGCTTTCTCTACATAGAAAAGGAAGGGAATAGTATGTTTTTGTAATTTATTCATTGATAACTGTTTTTCATCTTTTGAACAACTGTCTAACAAATACAATTTGTCTAGATCACACTTTTTTCGATATTTGCAGATTAGAAATTTTTTAAAAGCTACTATACCCTCTTTTCCGACACCTTACAAAACTCAAATTACAGAAAAAATTTTAGGTTTTAATCCTTATCAGAAGGGCTTGATAGCAATAACCTATTATGAAAATACGTCCAGAATCACTGGACAAAATTGAATGGGAAAGCAAACTCCAGACATCTTTACCTACAGAGACATGTAAGAAAATTCTTCATTTAGTTAATACATCTTCAACGTGTGCCAGACACTCTTTGATACAGTTTAAGGTAGTTCACAGGACCCATATGTCAAAAGATAAGCTAGCCCATTTTTATCACCATATAAATCCTATATGTGACAGATGTGGCTTCTTTGACACATATGTTTTGGTCCTGTCCCCTTTTGGAAAAATATTGGAAAGACATTTTTAACATTATTTCAAATGTATTAAATATTGATTTACAACCTCACCCTATCACTGCAATTTTTGGATTACCAAGGATAGAGTCTGGCCATTTATCTGCTTCCGCTAACCGTATGATTGCCTTTGTTACACTAATGGCCAAACGATCCATTTTACTTAAATGGAAGGATCCAATACCCCCTACTACTTTTCAATGGTTCTCTCAAACTATATCATGTTTAAACTTGGAAAAAATTAGGAGTGGTACTGTTGATCCTTCGCTTAAATTTGAGTAAGTTTGGAGTCCATTTATTCAATATTTTCACATGATATAGATCCCCTTTCAATAACTTTCCAATTTAGAGGAACGGAGTTGACGACATAATATTGCTCTGTTTCCACTGAGAAATTTCAGTCCAGTCTTTCTTTTCTTTTTTTTTTGAAATTTTTCTGTTTAGTTTAGTTTGGTTTGATATATTGTTTATAATTTTTCTTATTGATTTGGGGATTATTTATATTCATTTACTAAGAGATCGTGGGATCTACAGATTTTTTAAATATTTTATTGATCTTTATGATTATCTAGGCCATGATTGTTCTCCTAATCTCTTTGTATTACATGTACAAACATTGATGTTATATATTAATCTGTATTAATTTGAAAACTAATAAAAAGATTGAAAAAGAAAGTAACCGGGGCTAGACAGGATATATCCAAGGTTATTACGGGAAACAAGGGAAGAGATTGCTGCACCTTTGGCCACGATCTTTGCGTCCTCACTGGCCACAGGAGTAGTGCCGGATGATTGGAGGGTGGCAAATGTTGTTCCTTTGTTTAAGAAAGGGAGTAGGGATAACCCTGGGAATTACAGACCAGTGAGTCTTACTTCAGTGGTGGGCAAATTACTGGAGAAGATTCGTAGAGACAGGATTTATGAGCATTTAGAGAAGCATAGGCTGATTAGGGACAGTTAGCATGGCTTTGTGAGGGACAGGTCGTGAGGGGCCTCATGAGCCTGATCGAATTCTTTGAGGATGTGACAAAGCACATTGATGAAGGTAGAGCAGTGGATGTGGTGTACATGGATTTTAGTAAGGTGTTTGATAAGGTTCCTCATGAAGGCTTATTCAAAAAGTCAGGAGGCATGGGATCCAGGGAAACTTGGCTGTGTGGATTCAGAATTGGCTCGCAAATTCAGATTACAACAGAATATTGATAGAATGCAGAGCTGGGCTGAGAAGTGGCAGATGGGAGTTCAAACCAGATAAGTGTGAAGTGATACACTTTGGGAGATCAAATTTGAAGGCAGAATACAAGGTTAATGGCAGTGTGAAGGAACAGAGGGATCTTGGGGGTCCACGTCCACAGATCCTTCAAGGTTGCCACGCAGGTCGATAGGGTTGTTAAGAAGGCGTATGATGTGTTGGCCTTCATTAGGTGGGGTATTGAGTTCAAGAGCCGTGAGGTGATGTTGCAGCTCTATAGAACTCTGGTCAGAACACACTTGGAGTATTGTGTTCCATTCTGGTTGCCTCATTACGGGAAGGATGTGGAAGCTTTAGAGAGGGTACAGAGGAGATTTACCAGGATGTTGCCTGGATTGGAGAGCATGTCTTATGAGGATAGGTTGAGCGAGCTAGGGCTTTTCTCTTTGGAGAGAAGGAGAATGAGAGGTGACTTGATAGAGGTGTACACAATGATAAGAGGCATAGATCAAGTGGACAGTCAGAGACTTTTTCCCAGTGTGATAATGGCTAACATGAGGGGACATAATCTTAAGGTGATTGGAGGAAGGTATAAAGGGGATGTCAGGGGTAAGTTTTTTTTTTACACAGAGAATGGATGGTGCGTGTAACGCACTGCCTGCAGAGGTTGTGGGGGCAGATATATTAGGGATATTTAAGAGATTCTTAGATAGACACATGAATGATAGAAAATCAGGGGGCTATGGGGGAGGGCCGGGGAGGGGAGGGTTAGATAGATCTTAGAGCAGGATAAAATGTCGGCACAACATTATGGGCCGAAGGGCCTGTACTGTGCTGTAGTGTTCTATGTTCTATCCCATTGATCGCAAGTGCTTTGTCACACAATACGATGGTGGGTGTCCTTGGTGTGAAGACAGGACTTTGTTTCACAAGGATTGAACTGTGATCAATTGAACAGTGTACCAGTCCAATTACAGACAAAGCTACCTGCCACAGGGAGATTGGCAAGGACAAGGACAACAGTCAAGTAGGTTTATCCCTCATGTTGGTTTGCTGACTACCTGCTGCAAGTGCTTCAGGTCAAAGCTAGTTTGGCCAGTGGTTGTGCTATCAATTAACCATTCTTGGTGATGAATTGAATTCCCCCAACCAGAGTACATTTTGTGTCCATATAACCTTTAGTGCTTCTTCCAAGGACACATATTCATTCACCAGCTGAGGGAGGACTTAGGTGGTAATTAGAGTCATAGAGTTGTACAGCACAGCAACAGGCCCTTCAGCCAACCATATCCACGTCGATCTTTTAAGAATACAAGAAATAGGAGCAGGAAACAACAATCTGGACCGTCAAGCCTGCTCCAGCAGAACCAGAACCAGAATTCAGAACCACCTACCTGCCTTTTCCCCATAACCCTTAATTCCCTTACTATGCAAAAACCTATCTAAATGTGTCTTAAATAGCCTCTACTGCTTCCCTGGGCAAAGAATTCCACAGATTCACTACTCTCTGGGAAAAGCAGTTTTCACTCAACTTTGTCCTAAATCTATTCCCCCGAATCTTGAAGCTATGTCCCCTGGTTCTAGTCTCCCCTACCAGTGGAAACAACCTTCCTGCCTGTCTTATCTATCCCTTACATAAATTTATATGTTTCTATAAGGTCCCCTCTCATTCTTCTGAATTCCAGTGAGTATAATCCCAGGCGATGCAATCTCTCCTCATAGGCTAAGCCCCTCATCTCTGGAATCAACCTGGTGAACCTCCTCTGCACCGCCTCCAAAGCCAGTATATCTTTCCTCAAGTAAGAAGACCAGAACTGCACGCAGTACTCCAGGTGCGACCTCACCAGTGCCCTGTACAGTTGCAGCATAACCTCCCTGCTCTTAAATTCAATCCCTCCAACAATGAAGGCCAACATTCCATTTGCCTTCTTGATAACCTGTTGCACCTGCAAATCAACATTTTGCAATTCATGCACAAGCACTCCCAAGCCCCTCTGCACAACAGCATGCTGCAATCTTTCACCATTTAAATAATAATCTGATCTTCTATTTTTCCTTCCAAAGTGGATGACCTTGCATTTACCAACATTGTACTCCATCTGCCAGACCCTTGCCCACTCACTTAACCTATCTATGCATCTCTGAAAACTCTCCGCATCCTCTGCACAATTTGCTTTTCCACTCAATTTAGTGTCACCAGCAAACTTAGATCTACACTAAATTGATTTACTCATCTACACTAATCCCATTTGTCCACACAAGGTGCATGTCATTCTGTGCCTTGCCTATTAAAGTGCCCATCTAAATATTTCTTTGCGATTGCACCTAATTCCGCCAACTTGGTATTGGTATATTATTGTCACTTGTACCGAAGTACAGTGAAAAGCTTGTCTTACAAACCAATCGTACAGGTCAATTCGTTACGGTGCAGTTACATTGAGTTAGTACAGAGTGCATTGATGTAGTACAGGTAAAAACAGTAACAGTACAGAGTAAAGTGTCACAGCTACAGAGAAAGTGCAGTGCAATAAGGTGCAAGGTCACAACAAGGTAGATCATGAGGTCATAGTCCATCTCACTGTATAAGGGAACTGTTCAATAGTCTTATCACAGTGGGGTAGAAGCTGTCCTTAAGTCTGGTGGTACGTGCCCTCAGGCTCTGGTATCTTCTACCCGATGGAAGGGGAGAGAAGAGAGAATGTCCCTGGTGGGTGGGGTCTTTGATTATGCTGGCTGCTTCACCAAGACAACAAGACGTAAAGACAGAGTCCAAGGAGGGGAGGCTGGTGTCCGTGATGCGCTGGGCTGGGTCCACAACTCTCTGCAGTTTCTTGTGGTCCTGGGCAGAGCAGTTGCCATACCAAGCAGTGAAACATCCAGATAGGATGCTTTCTATGGCAGTGAGTTCCAAATATCAACCACTCTGTGCAAAAGGTTTTCCCCTCTGATCCCCAGTCAGGGAGGGTTATTTGTCAGTGTTTAACCAATACAGCGAAACCATTGCACCTCGGTTGGATACTTAGGAGTTCCAGGACCACTTCCATCCACCTGCTGCTGAGAAAGGACATACTTTGCGGAAGTGACGAAAGAGTCTGGCCTTTTATCTGTTAGGGATGCATCTTCATGTAGCTCAACCTTCCACCCGAACCCTTTTACCCTAGATTTCCCTGTCCAAAAATTAATCCTGACCTTGAATAGACATAACCGAGGAGTCACAGCATGATATAATAGAGAATTGCAAAGTTTTCACACTGCAAGTATTAAACAGAACTTAAAACCACACACTGCATAGAATACCTCAGTGACAAACAGAGTCCGAGGATCAATGATATCCAGGAAATGTCTGAAACGCCCAGAGAAAGTAGACTGAAAGAAAAAGGGAAAACACAAATCAGAAACAAACATTCACAAAAAAAGAGATAAAAGCATAATCCACATAAGCTGGTAACAAAAAAAAATGTTTTGCTTGCATATGGAAAAATGCAAGTGTGTGTTGCAGCTGAAATCTTAATAAACAACATAATTCAGTTAGCATTTGCATTTATATAACATAAAATTGTCCCAGGGCACTTTATACAATCGAAAACATGGTGAGGAAGATATGAGTTGATTAAAGGACAGGAGAGATGCAGCAAGACTCAGGGGCTGAGAGAATTCCAGGTATAAGGATGTAAACTCTGGGGCATTGCCACCAATGGTGGATTTGGAAATCAGGGAAAAATAAATCTATAAATTGAAATGGAAGACACGGAATGTAGGGTGGAGGCAAGGCCATAATGGAATTTCAAAATAAGAATGTTTTCAAGTCAAAATAGAGAAAATGTCATCCAGACAAATCATACATACCAAAAGGTTATGGAATTAAGATTCCAATGAGGTTAAGAAAGTAGTATAGGGGTAAATATAAGATATCTTTATTAGTCACATGTACGTCGAAACACACAGTGAAATGCATCTTTTGCGTAGAGTGTTCTGGGGGCAGCCCGCAAGTGTCGCCACGCTTCTGGCGCCAATGTAGCACGCCCACAACTTCCTAACCTGTACGTCTTTGGAATGTGGGAGGATAGAGGGATACAGTACAGAAAGAGGGCATCTGCCCACAAAATCAACGCCGACCATAAACTACTGATTTGCACTAATCCTACATTAATCTGATTTTTTTTATTCTCCCCACATTCTCATCAATACCCCCAAATTCTACCACTCTCCTCCACGCTAGGGGTAATTCACAGTGGCAAATTAACCTACCAACCCAGATGAGGAACAAAACCAGAGCACCCAGGGGAAACCCACGTGGTCACAGGGGCTGTCGTGCAGACTCCACACAGACAGGACTCAAGTCCCTTGAACCCGTGTCTGTGGTACTGTGAGACAGCTGCTCAACTGTGCTGCCCTTTAGTGGTACACTGGGCAAGGTGCTCGATATCCAGCCAGAGATTAAACAGTGCGATCAGCTGGATAAGGGTGCATGTAAGAGAGGCAAAGAGCTGTAAATCTGGATTTCTACAGCACCTCACCCGACATCCAAGTGCTTCACACCCCGACATCCAAGTGCTTCACACCCAAAATATACTCCCAGAAGTGTTACACGAAGGAAATTTCAAAAGTAATTTGTGCACAAACAACAGCAAGACAAATTGGTATTGGTATTGCTCTATTATTGTCACTTGTACCGAGGTACAGTGAAAAGCTTGTCTTGCATACCGATCGTACAGGTCAATTCATTACAGTACAGTTACATTGAGTTAGTACAGAGTGCATTGATGTAGTACAGGTAAAAACAATTCCAATAAAAAAATTTCCAACAGGTAAAAATATTCCAATGAAAGGTTAAGGACCCGATGTATTAAATGTTTTTGTCTCTCCATGGATACCAGCTGACCTGCTCAGTATCTCCAGCATTTTCTGAGTTAATAATTTGATAAACAAGATAAATAATGGCCAGCACACAGAAGAGATCTACTCTGCCCTGCTTCACGTACCACAGGCTCAAGGACAGCTTCTACCCCGCTGTTTTAAGACTATTAAATGTTCCCCTAGTACAATAAGTTGGACCCCTGACCTCACAATCTACCCCGTCATGGCCTTGCACCTTATTGTCTGCCTGCACTGTGCTTTCTCTGTAACTGTAACACTTTACTCTGGATCAACACACACAAAAAGTGCTGGAGGAACTCAGCAGGTCAGGTAGCACTTATGGAGGGGAATGGACAGTCGAGATTTTGGGTTGAGACCCTTCATCTGGATAAAAATAGAGGGGAGATAGTCAAAGTGTAAAAAGGAAGAGAGAACGGGTGGAGCAAGAGCTGGCAGGTGATAAGTGGATCCAAGTGGGGTGGGGGGGGGGGGGTGATAGAGAGATGAGGGAGGGGAGAGTGGGAGTAGCGCCAGAAGCTGGGAGGTGATAGGTGGATGTGATAGGGCTGAAGATAATGGAACCTGATAGGAGAGGAAGGTGGAGCATGGAATAAAAGGAGGGAGGTGGGGAGGGCAGAGGGGAGTAGTGGGAGAGAGGAAACCGGTGGGAGGTGTGTGTGGGTGATGGGCAGATGGAGTGTGGGGAGAAGGAGAATGAGACATGGTGAAGGGGGCCAGGTGGATCAGGGGCAGAGAGGAAAGGGTTGTGGTGCCTGCCTGACTGGATGTTGGTGATGGTTGTCTCCAGACTAAGCACAGATGTTTTACGCAGGTGACAGACCATTAGTCTCCAACCCTTGAGCCACAAATCAACCTGAGCAATTCAACTCAGCCACAGTCGGTCACTTAAGTCTGCTTAATTTATTTTTGGCAACATTCTGCCAAGGCTGCGTGACAGGGCTAATTAAGTTGTCAATGAGCTTGTTTAGAAACCAGTCAGTGCACCACTGCAATACACGACAAAAAAACAAGGTTGAATAGACAGAACCTATTGAACAACTTGAATTGCCACATAGTCTGAAGTGAACAGAGTTTGAATCCAATATTCAACCCTGCATTTTATTGAAATATCAGTAACCTTTGACAATTGGTCAGGCCCAAGTAACCAAGACTGAATGAATGGAGGAGTTGATTAGAGCAGCAGTCAAGAACACAAGAAAACAGGAGCAGGAGTAGGCCACTCAGCCCCTCAAGCCTACCCTGTCATTTAATATGATCATGGCCAATCTATGCTGACCTCAACTCCTGTTCCAGTTCCCCATATCCCTCAACTCGTCGCTCTTTGAAATGTTTATCTGTCTCCACCTTTAGTAAGACATAAGAGCAGAATTAGGCCATTCGGCCCATCGAGTCTGCTTGAGTTCAATCACGGCTGATTTATTTTTCCCTCTCAACCCCATTCTCCTGCCTTCTCCCCATAACCTTTGACACCCTTACTAATCAATAACTTATCAACCTCCGCTTTAAATACACCCAATGACTTGGTCTCCACAGCCATCTGCGGCGATGAATTCCACAAATTCATGACCCTCTGGCTAAAGAAATTCCTCCTCATAAATCTATTTAACGACCTAGCCTCCATCATCCTCATGGGCAGAGAATTCCAGAGATTCACTACCCCAAGAGAAGAAATTTCTACGCACCTCAGTTTTAAATGACTGGCCCCTAATTTTGTAGCTATGTCCCTTTGTTCATGACTCTCCCACTCGTGGAATCATCTCAATATCTGCCTCAGCAAGCCCCATTAGGATCTTATATGTTTCATTAAGATCACCCCTCATTCTTCTAAACTCCAATGAACACAAACCCAAACTGTCTAGCCTTTCATGATAGAACAACTCTCTCATCCCAGGAATTAGCCTGGTGGTTCAGGAAGGGGAAGTTGGGAGAACACACACCAGTCCTCATTGAGGGGTTAGCAGTGGAAAGGGTGAGCAGCTTCAAGTTCCTGGGTGTTAACATCTCAAAGGATCTATCCCGGGCCCAGCACATTGATGCAATCACAAAGAAGGCACGCCAGCTGCTCTACTTCATTAGGAGTTTGAGGAGATTCGGTATGTCACCAAAGACTCTAGCAAATTTTGATAGATGTACAGTGGAGAGCATTCTGACTGATTGCATCACTGCCTGGTACAGAGGCTCCATTGTGCAAGATCGAAAGAGGCTGCAGGGGGTTGTAGACTCAGCCAGCTCCATCACAGGCACAATCCTCCCAACCATCGAGGACACCTTAAAGAGGCGGTGCCTCAGGAAGGCGGCACCCATCATTAAGGACCCTCACCATCCAGGACACGCCCTCTTCTCGTTACTACCATCGGGGAGGAGGTATAGGAGCCTGAAGACCCACACTCAATGTTTCAGGAACAGTTTCTTCCTCTCCGCCATCAGATTTCTGAACAGTCCCTGAATTCTACCTTGTTATTCCTCTTTTGCATTATTTTATTTATTTTTGGTAACAAAGTAATTTTTATGTCTTACACTGTACTGCTGCTGCAAAACAACAAATTTCACAATATATGTCATCGATAATAAACTGGATTCTGATTCTCCTTTGGACGGCTTGCAATGCTACTATATCTTTTTCTAGGTAAGGAATCTGGCATGGTCTTGTTCCTATTATATTCCAACATGTCTCTGCCTGAACAAAAGATGTTGAGCTGATTCAAGGGATAAATGAATTCTCAAAAGCACAAGAGACCACTGAACCTGTCAACTTATCCCCATCAGTTAGTACACAGGTCGAGAATGTTAAACTGTTCTTCGTCTCACTCCTGCTTTTGACATCAAAACAATTTCTGATCCATTTCTTCTCCCTGGTATTTTAAACAAGACCCTTTTGGCATAGTCAAAAAGATTTTATTTGTATACTGTAGCAAAACAGTTTCATCTATAGTGCCTTTTGTGGCTGTACCACTTCATATCACTGCAGATCTTCAAGTTGCAGTCCACTTCTTTCCAGGATCTCAGAATCTCAGTATCAGCTCTGAATATATCTGACAACTGAGCATCCACAACTCTGTACTTGTTGTTTATAGGTTTAAATAGCTATTTTCCACACACATTCCATTTTTTCTAGGTTCAGTTTAAATTCAACCTGCATTACGGAATTCCAAATATTCACAACCCCTAGTGTTAGTGTCCCCTGAGGTGACTTGTCAGAACCAAAGGGAGTGAGACAGAAATTCATCCTTATTCAATTATGCTGAAAGGCACTTTAATAGCAGTTGCACATTGTACTTGGGAGTGTTCAGTGTGAGAGATAGAAGGCAAATTTACCTCAACACTCCCTACTTCCAGACCAGAGTTAGGGGGAAAAACAGCCTCTCAGCAACTTCCCTTTAGAGCCTTTTTTAAATTCTCTCATACAGTTTTAAAGCATTTTTCAAGATAGTAATAATTTGTTTCATGGTATTCAATAATGACTGAATACTGTATATATTCCATTAGTTTTATTAGGTAGTATTAGGATGAATATTTGATGAAAAGAATTATAGCAAGTGTATGTAAAGCAATACGATATGGGTAGCTATAGAAGATGGATATTTCTGACTTACAGAGAAATTACAGACAGTTGTCAGGAACGGAACCCAAGGACTGCCTGTATCTGGAAGTGAGAGGGAGGAGCAAGGCAAAAGCTGGCAAATGATAGGTGGAACTAAGTAAAGGGGGTGCGGGGGAGATGATGGGAAGATGGATCTAAGTTGATGAGAGGGTGGGGGAGAGAAGAGTCCTAGAGTCACAGAGCACAGAAACAGGCCCATCAGCCCAACTGGTCCATGCTGACCAAGATGCCCCATCCAAGCTAGTCCCATTTGCCTGTGTTTGGCCCCATAACCTTCTAAACCTTTCCTATCCATGTACCTGTCCAATTGTCTTTTAAAAGGCTGTTAGGTGATAGGTGGAAAGGTATGGGATGGATGATGGGCAGAGAAAACCAATTGGGAGAGGGGTTAGGAAATGTGAACACAGGAGAAGATACAATGTGTGTGTGAGTGGCTGAGGGGACCAGGTGGGGAGGGTGAATGTTGGTAATGGGGGGGAGGGAGGAGTAGGGGATGGAAAAGGTGAACAAAGGGAGAGGGAACATGGGTGGACTATCTTTTAAAGTGTTGTGTCCTGGGTTCTCTGTTGGAGTATTTAAAAACAAATATATTTCATTTAAACGCAACACATTCAAATAACACATTTGAAAAGCTCGTTCAGTTAGAGGGGGGTAAACAGTGCAAATTCACTAGAATGATGCTGTTCCTTACAGGGCTGATTACGAGGGGAAGTTGCAGAAATATGTGTTGCAATCTTGATTTGAGTGTTGAGAAGAAAACAAAAATCTAACTTCAAATTGTACCTCAGGAGCCGCTCCTGAGCCAAGAGGAACATTGATGATAAAATTTACCATCACAATTGCATCAGCACAACCGTTACCAACCGTAGAAAAGGGCTTTTGAAAATCAAGACCTCAAATCTATGGAGCAGCAGTGACTGCTACCCCTTCTATATGATTGAGAGTTGGACTACCCATGACAGGTACAGGAAAGATACCAGCACACTCACTGCAAAATCCTCCAATCTAAGTACAGGACTGGAAAACACAATAATTAGTAGAACATAAGAATTAGCAGCTACAATATGCCATCTGATCTTACAAACCTGCTCCCCAGCCAACATACCAGCGTGGAAGCCCCAATTACACAGAGTTGGCTCTGTTGATTGGCCATATCATTCACATGTCTGACACTTTATTCAGAACTCTGTTATGCGAAGAGATTAAGGTGGACAGAGGAAAAGATTCAAGGATATTCTCAAATTCACCCTGAAAAAAGCGCAACGTTCCCACCGACTCATTGGGACTCCCTGGCCCATGGCCACTCAAAACAGAGGAGCATTCAGGGTGGGACTGAGAATATCCATGGATCGAGCAGATAGAAGCTCAGCATAAACTAGTAGGTGCACGTTCCTGATAAACTGCCCATCTGCCTTGCCGTCAAGCACCTTCTGTGAAAAATCTGCAGCAGATCCCACATTGGCCTCATCAATCATAAATGGAAGCAAGTCATCTTTGATACCGAGGCACTGCCTAAAATGATGATATTGAGTTCTAGCATAACCAACCTGCTCTTATACTCTGCCTTAACTAACAAGGGAGAGCATCTGATATGCCTTTTAAGACATTTTATCAAGCTACCTCTTATGGATCTGTAGACAATCACTCAAAGGTCCCCCTGTTCCTCAGAGCTGCAGGGACCCAAGTTTGATCCTGACTTCGGTACTGTCTGTGGAGAGTTGGCATGTTCAAGCTCTTTCCCTGATCACAATGGTTTCCTTCAGTTTCCTTCTCAAAAATGTACTGGTAGGTTAATTGCCTAATGCAAATTACTTCTTAATGTTGGCCAACAACAAAAGGAATCAAAGGGGAGCTGACAGTCATCATGAGAGAAAATAAGTTGCAGAGGTACAGGGTGATATATAGAGAGGGAGTAGAACTGATTAGATTCACAAGAGACTGCAAGTGCTGGAATCTGGAGCAAAAAACATACTACTTGAGGAACTCAGCAGGTCAAGCAGCATCTGTGGAGGCAAAGCGATGGGCAACATTTCAGTCTGAGATCCTATATCAGGACTACTCCTTTGCTTCCACAGACACTGCTTGACCCGCTGAGTTCCTCTAGCAGTGTTTTTTGCTTGGGACTTATTGGAATTGGTCCACTGAGATCCAACTAGGACAGAAGGTCCAAATGTCCTCCTTCAGTATCATTACAACAGATAGCTTACACAGTAGTGTAGCAGTTAGTGTAATGCTATTACAGCGCCAGCTACCCAGGTTCAATTCCGGCCACTGTCTGTAAGGAGTTTGTACGTTCTCCCCATGTCTGCATGGGTTTCCTCCAGGTGCTCCGGTTTCCTCCCACATTCCAAAGACGTACGGGTTAGGAAGTTGTGGGCATGCTATGTTGGTGCCGGAAGCATGGCGACACTTGCGGGCTGCCCCCAGAACACTCTACGCAAAAGATGTATTTCACTGTGTGTTTCGATATACATGTGACTAATAAAGATATCTTATCGTGTATTCCATGCTCACATTGCACTCTTCTAAAGAGGTACTTATTTTCTGCTTTATTTAAAATAACCAGAATGTTTTGGAAACACTCAGCAGGTCAGAGGCAGAGCAGAGTTAACTTTCCAGGTCCAAGACCCTTTGTCAGGACTTTATTTACTCGCTTTAGATTGGATCATTAATTCACAGGCTGACACAAACATTCTGTGCAGAAGAGACCAGCAGCTACCCTCTGTCTTGCATCTTTAAGGCCAGCCAAGAGGAAAAAAAGAATTAACCGACTGCAGCATTAACACGTCTTTAATGAATATTAAATATTGGCTAGAATATAAATGCAAGGATGTACAATATTGACAAGAATACAAATGCAAGGATGCCCTGCTGAGACTTTATAAGGCATTGGACAGAATCAGGTTTACTATCACTGACATGTGTCGTGAAATGTCGTGAAATTTGGTCAGACTGTATTTGGAATATTGTGAGTAATTTTGGGAAGGAACGATGTGCTGACCCTGAAGGGGGTCCGGGGAGGTTCACAAGAATGATCCCGGGAATGAAAGGCTTAACGTACAAGGAGCGTTTGATGTCTCTGGACCCGTACTCGGTGGAGTTCACAAGGATGAAGGAGGATATCACTGAAATCTACCAGATACTGAAAGGCCTGGATACAGTGGACATGGAGAGGATGTTTCCATCAGTGGGAGAGTCTAGGATTCAAGCGAACAGCCTCAGAATAAAGGGACATCCCTTTAGAACTGAGACGAGGAAGAATTTCTTCAGCCAGAGGGTGGTGAATCTGTGGAATTCATTGCCACAGAGGGCTGTGGAGGCCAAGTCATTGGGTGTATTTAAGGCAGAGATTGATATGGGCAGGCTAGGTAGTGTAGCGGTTAGCATAACACCATTACAGCGCCAGCAACCTGGGTTCAATTCCGGCCGCTGTCTGTAAGGAGTTTGTACGTTCTCCCCGTGTCTGCGTGGGTTTCCTCCGGGTGCTCCGGTTTCCTCCCACGTTCCAAAGACGTACGGGTTAGGAAGTTGTGGCCGTGCTATGTTGGCGCCGGAAGCATGGCGACACTTGAGGGCTGCCCCCAGAACATTCTACACAAAAGATGCATTTCACTGTGTGTTTCGATGTACATGTGACTAATAAAGATATCCTAGGTTCTTGATTGGTAAGGGGGTTAAGGGTGACGGGGGTTGAAAAATAAATCAGCCACGATTGAACGGTAGAACAGACCCGACGGGCCGAACGGCCGAGTTCTGCGCCTACATCTTATGATGGACAGGCGCCGCAGCCAATTGAGCAGCAGTAAACGGAGTAGGCAGCGAGCTCGCCCAATGGGATCAGAGGGAGGGGGCGGGGTGTCGCCCGGCAGTTATTTTGAACCCCGCTCGCGAGTATCACGTGTTCGGGGGGGGGGGGACAGGCGTTAAACCGCCGCGCCGACTGAGGCAACAGTACCTGATCGAAGCGCGCCCTCCCCGGCGCGAACGGGGGATAGTCCGCCGCTGCCATCGTGAGCCCGGCAGCGCTCACCTCCCGATCGCCCTCCTGGACTCTTGGCGCCGCCCAGGTGAGCCGTAGTTTATCGGTGCGCGGGGGCTCTCGGGAGCTGTAGTCCCACCGGCGCAGCAGGACGGACTACGTTTCCCGTCAGGCGTCGTTGCCCTGGCACATGCGCAGTGCCGGCGGGGGTGGGGATCCTCCCTGGATGGGCATGAAGTTGGAGGGAAGGACTCTGGCAGCCTGCAACCTCACTCCACAGCGGGGGAGAGCAGCAAATGGGAAACAGCATTGGAAATATCTGATGCTCTGCTCCCTAGCCAGTGACTCAGCCTCTTTACTTTGGAAATTTTGAAGAATTTATGCCTAACTTATGTTCTGTGTGTTGTCTGAATCTATGTGCATGTTTTTTATCTTTTTCTCTCTCCTGATCCAACAGGGAAAGGTCGAAAAGGTTAGGACTTTATTCCTTGGAGTGTAGAAGAATGAGGGGAGATTTGATAGAGGTTTACAAAATTATGAGGGGTATAGACGCAGTTAATGTGAGTAGGTTCTTTCCACCTAGATTAGGAGAGATAAGTACGAGAGGACATGGCTTTAGGGTGAAAGGGGAAAGATTTAGGGGGAACTTCTTCACTCAGAGAGTGGTGGGAGTGTGGAACGAGCTGCCATCTGACATAACTGCGGGCTCACTCTTAAGTTTTAAGAATAAATTGGATAGATACGTGGATGGGAGAGGTCTGGAGGGTTATGGACTGGGTGCAGGTCAATGGGACGAGCGGAATAAAGTTTTGGCACAGACTAGAAGGGCCGAATGGCCTGTTTTCTGTGCTGTAGTGTTCTATGGTTCTAACTAGCCCCCATCACCCTATATTTATCCCCTCTCCATCTCCCCATCACCCACACACGCCTCCCCACCGGTTCCCCTCCCACCTCCCTCTATTCCATGCTTCACCGTCCTCTCCTATCAGATTCCATTATCTTTAGCCCTTTGTCACCTCCACCTATCACCTCCCAGCTTCTGGCATTATTCCTGGCCTCATCTACCAATCACCTTCCCCCTACCCCCTTCACCTGGATGCACCAATCAGCTGCTTGTTTTTACTCCACCCCTAAATACCAATACCTCTTTATACTGGCTATCTCCCCTCTATCTCTCAGTCCAAATGAAGGATCTTGACCTGAAACATTGACTGTCCATTTCCCTCCATAGATGCTGCCTGACACGCTGAGATTCTCCAGTGTTTTGTGTGTTGCTGCAGATTCCAGCATCCGTAGTCTCCTGCGTGTCTGTGGTGCTGCTGCAAGCAAGTTTTTCCACTGTACCTTTACCTCACTGTACTCGTGCACTTGACACTTTTTTTTTCTTTCACTTGACAATAAACTCGACTTGACTTGACCTCAAAGTTTGCAGTGAGTCTTGGAGCTGAGCTCCCAATCAGATCTGTCAATTCCTGCTTGGTAAGCTTGCTGGACTCTGCCTCGACTCGTCTCATCTGCAATAGAGTCCCTCACCCGCGCCTTTATTACCTCTGGACTCGATTTGGCCCACACACCTCTGGCTGAACGACCTTGTTCCACGCTTGATAAACTTCTGGTCATCCAAACTTCTGCTGCCCCATGTCCTATCGTCACCTAGCACCTGTGTTTGCTGATCTACACAGGCACCCAGTCAAGACAGACATTTTTTAAAAAAATTATCGAAGTTTTTTGTTAAAGCATTATGTGGTGTTGAAACAGGCTCTTCAGCCCACCATGTCCATGCCAACCATCAATTTATGCTGATCCCACTTACCAGCACTTGGCCCACAGCCATCAGTGCCTTGGCAATTCAAGTGCCTGTATATATACTCAGCTATTGTGAGAGTCTCTGTCTCCACCAGCCCCTCAGGCAGTGCATTCAAGATTCCAACCACCCTCTGGGTGAAAAAATTTCTCCTCAGATCCCCTCTAAACCTCTTGCCCCTTAAATCTGTGCCCTCTAGCTTTAGACGTGTCTGCTGTGTGGTGGGGTGGGGGGGGGGGTATGGCGTTCGGGTAGTTTTGTGTGGTTTACCCTATTTATGTGCTTCATTTTGTGTATCTCTATCGGGTCACCTCTCAGCTTCCTGCACTTTAACAAAAACAAACTCAGTCTATCATCCTAACCAAAATGTTTCATTCCAAGCAATTTCCTGGTGAATCTCCTCTGCACCCTCTCCAGTGTAATCCTTCTCCTTCTTACCAGTACTGACAGTCTCGTAATTCCTATAGGTTAACTCTAGTCTAATGGGGAGCTTTTCAGACTTGAGGTGAAATATTGCAGTGAAGAATCCAAAATATGCTGGAAATCTAAAATTAAAAACAGAAAAACTGGAAATAGTGGGTCAGACAGCATCTGTGAAACGAATCGTTCTGATCGAAAGCTCATTGACCTAAATCATTATTGCTTTCTCTCCATAGATACTGCCTGACCTGCTGAGTATTTCCAGCAGTTTCTGCTTTTATCTAGGAAGGAAGATTGAGGAGCGTGTTGATGCCAAAACATAGTCTTGTTCAAGTCCAGTCTGCAATGGGATTGGGTCTGAGGTGCACCTGTTGGTTAGGATCACAGCTTGCATACCATTGTATAGCAGATATAAAATTACAGGAGATTTCTGAGGACAGTCAAACTTTGAGAAAGATTCTCCATAATCTCTCTTGGCTGAAAGAATCAAAGATTTTTGTGAGGTTGAGAAAGACCTTGTACAGGGATTGGTACTGCTGCTCAGAGACAGAACATTGTCTGCCACCTAGTGCAGATTGTACAGGTTTGCACAGACTTTCAGCAATGGCAGTCATATTGATATCTGTGCATCTTAGAGGAAGCATGCACTAAAGCAAAATGCTGCAGTTGCTGAAAACCTGAAATATAAACAGAAAATGCTGGAAATATCCAGTAAGTCAAAAAGAATCTGTGGAAAGAGAAAGAGAATTAATGTTTTGAGCTGATGAGCGGCATTGAGCTGAAGTACTAAATCTTTCACTCTCAACACCTATCAATTTCATGCCATTAAAAAATGTTGTGCTTTTCTATTTTTTTCTATCTAACTGGATGACTTCATTTTTTTCCCAATTCTACCTTGTTGTAGTTAATTCGCTTAACCTGTCTATATCCCTTTGGAGTGCCTCTGCATCTTCCTTGCATCTTCCTTTGGGTATAGGAGTTGGGAAATTATGTTGCAGTTGTACAAGTGTTGGTGAGACCACACTTGGAGCACTGTGTACAGTTTTGGTCACCCTTTTATTGGAAAGATGTGGTTAAACTGGAAAGTGTGCAGAAAAGATTTACGCGCATGTCGCCAGGATTAGAAGGGCCTGAGTCATAGGGAGAGGTTGGCCAGGCTAGGTGTTTATTCCTTGGCATATAGGAGAATGAGGGGCGATCTTATAGAATTGTTTAATATTATAGAGGCATAGATAAGGTGGACAGTAACAGTCTTTGCCCAGGGTAGGGTAGCCCAAAACTAAAGGACGTAGATTTAGGGTGAGAGGAGAAAGATTTAAAAGGGACCTGAGGGGCAACTTTTTCACATAGAGGGTGTTAAGTAACTGGAATGAGCTGCCAGAGGAAGTGGGTGAGGCAGGTATAATAGTATCATTTAAGAAGCACTTGGATAGGAACCTGGAGGGACTGAACACAGGAAATTGGGACTAGCTGGGTTGGTACCATGGTCAGCATGGACTCATTGGGCCCAAGGGCCTGTATCCATGCTGTATTGCTCTATTATGATTGCTGCCTAACCTACCGAGTATTTCCAGCACTGCTTTTATTACATTGGTAACAATCCTTTCTCATTCTCTCTCTGTCATGGGAAAATCAATGGACGTGGCTCTAAGACACAACACTTAGATGAAAGTGTGAATATTTCTAATAAGGTTTCTAAGAAATTAGATAGTTAAAATAGTTTCAAATAATAAATAAAAATGGAACAATCTGTTTCACATCTCTCAGTAACGGTCACAAGTTGGGTCACTGCTCATAGTTCTAATTAAGTTAAAATCTCTGTAGGAAGGCTAAATTGGTAAATGTGCCACCTACTATTTGTGTATCACACATTAGAAAGTCCATTACCGGTCTTACTGGAGTTAGCTTGAGAAATACATGCTTCGATTAACCTCAACACACTGCACTTGGCTGGAAAAACCAAATAGTTTGGATTCCTGGGCATGATCTGGAAGCAGTGTACATACATGGAATAATCACAATCAAATTGCAGGTTTTCACTCTCTAGTCTCTCGCATATAAAACCTGCCAATTAGGAAAGATACAACCATTTTCCTCAATGTTGTAGGAACATATTTAGGAAAGAAAATTGAAGAGAGAATGATCATATCCCACAGTATCCGTTATTCCAGAAGGGAAACAGGGATAATCCTGGAAACTATAGACTGGTGAGTCTCACGTCAGTGGTAAGGAAGTTACCATAGAACCATACAGCACAGCACAAAACAGGCCCTTCGGCCCACCGTGTCGTGCCGTCCATCAGACCACCCTCACACTACCTAACCCCTTCCTCCCGCATATCCCTCTATCTCACGTTCCTCCATATGCCTATCCAACAAGCTCTTGAACCTGTTCAATGTATCTGCCTCCACCACCACCCCAGGCAGTGCATTCCATGCACCAACCACTCTTTGGGTGAAAAACCTCCCTCTGACATCTCCCCTGAACCTCCCACCCATAACGTTAAAGCCATGACCTCTCGTCTTGAGCATTGGTGCCCTGGGAAGGAGGCGCTGACTGTCTACTCTATCTATTCCTCTCAATATTTTATATACCTCTATCATGACTCCTCTCATCCTCCTCCTTTCCAGTGAATAAAGCCCTAGCACCTTAAGCCTCTCCTCATATTCAATACTCTCCAATCCAGGCAGCATCCTGGTAAATCTCCTCTGCATCCTCTCCAACGCCTCCACATCCTTCCTATAATGAGGCGACCAGAACTGAACACAGTACTCTAAATGTGGCCTAACTAGAGTTTTGTAAAGCTGCATCATAACCTCGCGGCTCTTAAACTCAATCCCGCGACTTATGAAAGCCAACATCCCATTGGCCTTCTTAACTGCTCTTTCCACCTGTGAGGCAACTTTCAACGAACTGTGAATATGAACCCCCAGATCCCTCTGCTCCTCCACACTGCCAAGTACCTTGCCATTTACCCTGTACTCTGCCCTGGAGTTTGTCCTTCCAAAGTGTACCACCTCACACTTCTCCGGATTGAACTCCATCTGCCACTTGTCAGCCCAGCTCTGCATCCTATCAATATCCCTCTGTAAGCTCCGACAGCCCTCCACACTATCCACAACACCGCCTATCTTAGTGTCGTCCGCAAACTTACTAACCCAGCCCTCCACCCCCTCATCTAAGTCATCTATAAATATCACAAAAAGTAGAGGTCCCAGAACCGATCCCTGCGGGACACCACTAGTCACTGCCTTCCAATTCGAGGGCACTCCTTCCACCACAACTCTCTGCTTTCTACATGCAAGCCAATTCCTAATCCACACAGCCAAGCTTCCTTGGATCCCTCGGCCTCTGACCTTCTGAAGAAGCCTACCATGAGGAACCTTATCAAATGCCTTACTAAAGTCCATGTAAACCACATCCACCACACTGCCCTCATCAATCTTCCTGGTCACCTCCTCAAAGAACTCTATCAGGCTTGTGAGGCAAGATCTTCCCTTCACAAAGCCATGCTGGCTGTCCCTAATCAGTCCATGATTCTCAAGGTGTTCATAAATCCTATCCCTTAGAATCCTTTCTAACAGCTTACCCACCACAGACGTGAGACTCACCGGTCTATAATTCCCTGGCCTATCCCTATTACCTTTTTTGAGAGGATTCTTTGGGATAGGATTTATAAACATTTGGAAAACCATGGCCTAATTAGGGACAGTCAGCATAGCTCTGTGCGGGACATGTCTTACTAACGATTGAGTTTTTCAAGGAGGTGATGAAGGTGATTGATTAACGTAGAGCTGTGGATGTTGTCTACATGGATTTTAGTAAGGCGTTTGACCCTCATGGGAGGCTCACCCAGAAGATTAAGATGCATGGGATCCAGTGTGAATTGGCCATTTAGATTCAGAATTGGCTTGCCCATAGAAAAGAGAGTAGTGGTCGATGGGACTTATTCTGGCTGGAGTTCTGTGACTAGTGGTATTCCGCAGGGATCCATACTGGGACCTCTGCTGTCTATGATATATATAAACGACCTGGATGAAAACGTAGATGTGTGGGTTAGAAAGTTTGCAGATGATGCGAAGATTGGTGTTGTGGGTAGTGTAGAAGACTGGCAAAGGATACTGTGGGATATAGATCAGTTGCAGATATGGGCAGAGAAATGGCAGATGGAGTTTAATCCAGCCAAGTGTGAAATGTTGCACCTTGGGAGATTAAATGTAAAGAGACAGTACACTGTTAATGGCAGGACCCTTAACAGTGTTGATGAGCAGAGGGATCTTGGGGTCCAAGTTCATAGCTCCCTGAAAGTGGCTACACAGGTTGATAAGGTGGTAAAGAAGGCATATGGCATGCTTGCCTTTATTAGTAGAGGCACTGAGTTCAAGAGTCAGGAAGTTATGCTGCAACTTTATAAAACTCTAGTTAGGCCGCATCTAGAGTATTACATTCAGTTCTGGTCACCCCATTATAGGAAGGGTGTGGAGGCTTTGGAGAGGGTGCAGAAGAGGTTCACCAAGGTGCTGCCTGGATTAGAGGGTATGTGCTATAAGGAAAGGTTGGACAAACTTGGGTTGTTTTCTCTGGAGTGGCAGAGGTCGAGGGGAGACCTGATAGAAGCTTATAAGATTATGAGAGGCATAGAGTAGACAGTTGGTGTCTTTTTCCCAGGGTTGAAATGAGAGTGGTAGGTGCCTGGAATGCGCTGCCAGGGGTGGTGGTGGAGGTAAATACAATAAGAGCGTTCAATAGGCTCTTAGGCAGGCACATGAATGTGCATGAAATGGAAGGATATGGACGTTATGTAGTCAGAAGGGATTAGTTTAGTTGGGCATTTGATTGCTAATTTAATTAGTTCAGCACAACATCGTGGGCCGAAGAACCTGTTTCTGTGTTGTAAAGTTCTATGTTCTAGTATGGTGTGGCATGACAATTATTGGACAGATGCACCAACCTCTACCAGTCCCCTGTGTCATACATCAGCATAGAACGACTGTGAGGTTTACATTTACAACCCAGGCTCTGTTTCAGATCAGCCCTTGCTCTTTAAAACTGCTGCTGGTGGAAGAAATGAAGAAAGGAACATCACTCAGCTGTGGGTGGATCCCGTACTTTCTACATTAGTGGTACCAGTGCATAATTTCTTAGTGGTAATTAGAACATAGAACAGTACAGCACAATACAGGCCCTTCAGCCCACAATGTTGTGCCGACCTTTAGACCTTGCCTAAGACTATCTAACACCTTCCTCCCACATATCCCTCTATTTTAAATTCCTCCATATGCTTACTAGTAATCTTTTGAATTTGACCATTGTACCTGCCTCCACCACCGCGCCAGGCAGCACATTCCATGCCGCAACCACTCTCTGGGTAAAAAACCTTCCTCTGATATCTGCCTTGAACTTCCCACCCATTACTTTAAAGCCATGCCCTCTTGTATTGAGCGTTGGTGCCCTGGGAAAGAGACGTAATTGTGTATAATTTATGTGTAATTTGTTTTCCTTGTGAATGCTGCTTATAAGATGCTATGTGACTGTGATGCTGCTGCAAATAAGTTTTTCATTGCACCTGTGCATATGACAATAAACTTGACTTTGACTATGATTATAATTCTGGTATACTTTCAATCTCCATCTTTATCACCCCAAACCCTGCCCCCCCCCCCCCCCCCACTTCATTCTTCTGGATTTCCAGCCACAGATGTTAATTAAAGTAAGATTCAATGCAATACTCTTCCTTTTGCCTTTCGGTGTCCCAGCTTTTATATGGGTAGTGAAAGGGCCCTATCAAAGTATAGCCATAGAGGTTGTCTTCCACTCAGCAACTGGATGCAGCCATATTACCGCAGAGTTATAAACCTGTATCCTAACAATTTGATGTTTCCTTCCTGAAAATGACCCTCCAAGAAGATATCCAAAGTTCCTGTAACAAGGTGTCAAATTGTCTGAACAGCTGGTCCAGGAATATATTGGCCAAGGAATGACATTGTCCCTATTTTCTAAATACGAGAAGTACTTATGAGACGCAGACACAAGAGACTACATATACTGGAATCTGGAGCAGCAGACCACCTGCTGAAGGAACCCAGCATCTGTGGGGCGAGAAGGAATTGTCAATGTTTTGGGTCAAAATTCTGCACTCCTTCCTCTCTCCACCACCCCCCCCCCCCCCCCCCCCCCCACACACACACACACAGCTTGACCCTGAGTTCCTCCAACAGATTGTTTGTGGGCTGCCCCCAGAACACACTATGCAAAAAATGTATTTCACTATGTGTTTCGATGTACATGTGACTAATAAAGATATCTTTTCTTATTACTTCACAGATGCAATCATGTTACCTGGTCCATAAAGAGCATCATTTCAAGAATTACTCTTAACAGATGCAGGGAGGGTGTTCCCACTTTTGGGACAAAAGCTGAACATTGGAGAAGTATTTATATATTAAAAAAATCAGGGGTTGCCTACTAAAAGCTGAGGCAAATTTTTCTCTCAAAAGGGTTCAGAGTCTTTGGAACTCTCTTCCTCAGGGGTGGAAACAGAGTCTTTGAATATTTTAAAACACAGAGATAGATAATTAAGTAGGGGGTGAATAGTTACCAAGTGTAGGTGGGAATACAGAACCAAGGTCACAGATTGGTCACGTTTTTATTAAATGGCAGAGTACGCTCAAGGGGCCAAGTGGCGTACTCCTGCTCTCTGTTTGACTAGGTCCTCCCTCCTTGCCAGTTATTGTGCCATTAATGGGTCAACACAACTTGGTAAAGTTTTGTTCCAGAAACCCTCTCCAATGTGTCAGATTGTGTCCCTCATCTGAATTACAATCAAGTTGGATTTCCTGCAGTTATTTGAAGGAACAGTAAAAGTGATGTGACAAATTCCTAGAACTTTAAACAGCCAAGGAAGCCTACCATCATCGCAGAAGAGGTACTCATGTCCCAAGTATGATTTTAAAAAAAATTGACTATCCTATCTTCAGACCTGAAGAAGGGTCCTGACCCTGAGGTCGAGAGGCTTGAGAGCTTCAAGTTCCTGGCAGTGAACATCACCAACTGCCTGTCCTGGTCAAATCACGTAGATGCCACGGCCAAGAAAGCTCACCAGCGCCTCTACTTCCTCAGGAGGCTAAAGAAAGTCGGTTTGTCCCCTTTGACTCTCACCAACTTTACCCAATGCACCATAGAAAGCATCCTATCTGGATGCATCACGGCTTGGTATGGCAACTGCTCTGCCCAGGACAGCAAGAAACTGCAGAGAGTTGTGGACATATCCCAGCGCATCACGGACACCAGCCTCCCCTCCTTGGACTCTGTCTTTACCTCTCGTTGTCTTGGGGAAGCAGCCAGCATAATCAAAGCCCCCACCCACCCGGGACATTCTCTCTTCTCTCCTCTTCCATTGGGTAGAAGATACAGGAGCCTGAGAGCATGTACCACCAGACAGGTTCAACCCCATTGTGATAAGACTATTGAATGGTTCCCTTATTGGATGAGATGACTTCATGATCTACCTTGTTGTGACCTTGCACCTTATTGCACTGCACTTTCTCTAGCTGTGACACTTTACTCTGTACTGTTATTGTTTTTACCTGTACTACATCAATGAACTCTGTACTAACTCAATGTAACTGCACTGTGTAATGAATTGACCTGTACGATCGGCATGCAAGACAAGTTTTTCACTGTACCCCGGTACAAGTGACAATAATATACCAATACCTGAAATGTTGACCGCCTGCTTTTCTCCACGGATGCTGCCTGGCCTGCTGAGTTCCTCCAGCATCATCGTGTTTTTCATCTAGATTCCAGCATCTGCAGTCCTTTGTTTTTCTACTTTTTCTTAAATCAACTATCAACATGGGCTTACCTTTGTACTGTTGATGCAGGACAAAGCAAAATAAACTGTGAACAATCAGACTTAATTCATCAACCGTACAGGTAGAAATTTCCATTCATCTGACTGGTCTTCATTTCGATGCATTTCAATTCACAAGAAGTGTCTATTTCTCAAGGAAATCTTTATTAATACACTCACACGTGCGTCTTGAAAAAAAGAGCTCATTTTATTGTCTCATGATATGATTTTATTAACAGGTGGCAATTTTGAAGGCTCATTTATTATATATATATATATATATATATATACACACCAGTTACACAGCAAAGGCAATTGGAGAAATAGTTTAGACAGGATTCTCCGCCTACTAATAGGGCAGGGCATGTAGAGATCCCATCCCCCAATGTGAGCTGGAAGCAGCAAGGTATGGTAGGATTCTATACAATGGACACCATGGTTGTGAGGAAGGAAGCAATGGGAGTGTAGGGATTAAACAATTCAGAATATTTCCACTTCAAAGTAAACCCATGCAATAATAATGAATTTACTTTTCCATCAATAATTTAAATCCACAAAAAGAGTCAAATATTCATTCCAACATTCATATGTTGTTAATGGAACTTTGCAGATGATGACAACTAGATTCTTGTAATGCTTATACACAATACGATTTAAGAACATGGAAGATCCACAGGGAAGCAGCCTCAAGATGCCGTTCAGGATACTGAAGCTTTAACCTTTTGTTTTAGTTAATTAGCTTTTGTTTTGTTTTAATTAGCTCTGGTTTAAGTTTATCACGGTGGATTTGCTTTGAAAACAGTCAGCTTTCAAATACTTGAAAGCCAAGATAGGAGTATATAAAATATAATAAGGCAAAAAAAATCCTCTAGATACTTTGCTTTAAGTATTCTTTATAGATGGCGTTCAGCTGAGACTGAAACGAACTCTCCCCCCATCCCACCCACCCCCTTAGAAAAATAATTGCAGCTGTAATACTCAGTGATTTCCTGAGAGACTCAGTACTATCTTCTACTCATAGATGCAGTTCCTGTTAAAACATGTGATTTTTCTTCAAAATGAAAAAGCACCAGAAAAGCTGTTCTTCACGATACCAAATTCCTGACTTTTTTTGAGGTTCTTTTTCCACCATTGATGATTGTGCGTATGTGGGAGTTGTCAACAGGAAGACAGGTGGACCACCACACATGTCCTACCTCAGAAGGACTGTTCTCCAACATATGTAATTGCTTCAAAAGAAATTAAAAGGATATTTGTGTTCTTCCACTACCCCACCCTGCATTGCCATTGCACTACTTGAACTATGTAGACCAGAAACCTGTACTACTCAGCCAGTGGATCTCTACCAAGGACACTATACAGCGCCAAGGACTGGTAGTGGGGGTTAAAGGGCAAAAAAAGCTATTGTTCCACTGCTAATTTGAACCTTGCTGGAAAATGCTCTCACGTGGGTATTCGAGAGTGGCAAGTTCATCCTCTCTAGTTACTCCAAAGGAGCATTCTTTGAACAGATTATGTTACTTCTATAAAATCTTGTTCATCCAAGGGAAGTAACAGGAAACTGCAATCACCAGGATGCAGTTCCTCCAAGCAGTGCCTGGTGGTGGGCGAGATAGGCAAAGCAGCAGCTTCAGTACATTTTTGGTAGCACCCATTCCACCAGTTTTACAGCACAATAGAGTGGCATTGGTAATATTTTTATTGCATAGAGGATAGTTCTCTTTCCTAGTTATTTACAAGGGCTATCCAGCCAGAACAGAGAGGAAAGAGGAACACCAGATCAGCTTGGTTTGGGACACTGGGGTGAATCTTCCAAACAATAGATACCTTTCCCCCAAAATATTAGAACAGTTTGGCTAGAAGTGTGAATTAAAAGAAAGCATTATAATATCTCAGACAGTTTAAACAGACTTTGATACATGCTTGCAGTCACAGGACTCTGGCATAGCACAGAATTAGATGCAGTTTAGCACTTGTAATTTTTTCTCATACCCAGGGAAGATTTCTCTTCAACTTGGAATATTTCCCATTTATTCTTTTCATTTCCCACAGCAGCCTTACTGTGGCCGTAACAAGAAGAATTGCTAATTTCTGCATTGAATTATATTCTGTGCACCAATGCCAGCTCAGAAAGAGTTGCCCTAGGTCGGAACTCCTTGTGCATAAAAATCTAAGCAAGATTTCCCTCCGGTATCAATTGTGAAAGCAGAGTCCCAAACCAAACTTGTTACTGAGCCTGGTTCCTCTTTCCCACCTCTTCACCGATCATCCATTGCCCTCTCTTGATGTAAAATGGCCATTACTAGACCAGGTCATTTTACAGCAAGAATGTGATTGTTTTATATCTGTTGCACTGTTTGCATGTAGTTCCAACATGCACTGAGTCAGGCACAATGAATTATTTGGCAGCTGTCTTATTCTTCATTTTCTCACTCACTGATTGGAGAATGCTAGGGTTTTGCTCCATGATTTGCACTAGCAAGAGATCAATATACTCCTCCAGATCACGGATATGCTCCTCCTTCTTCTGCAGCTCTGATTCCTGCTGTAGGATTTTTTTGATGAGTTCATCATGTGTGAGGTGGTAGTATTGTACAACAGGGTCTGCCAGCTTGGATTCCTGCAATGAGAAGAAACCATTACAAGTAGCAGAATCATCTAGGCCAGCGGAAGTTATGCATGACATGTGGCCTCTGAGCCCATTTTTTTTCCACTAAAATCAACTTGGTTCAGTTAGTTGGACTTCTCAACAAAAGGTGGAGGGTTTAGCACCATCTCCCTTCCCAAAAACATCAGTAGATTAAGAAGGCAAACGACATATTGGTCTTTATTGCAAAAAGGTTGGAGTTTAAGAAGAGGGGAGCTGTGTTACAGTTGTACAGGGCGTTAGTGAGGTCACACCTGGAATACTGTGCACAGCTTTGCTCCTCTTAACTATAAAAGTATATACTAGCATTGAAGGTTCCGACTTGTCACTGAACACTCTAACAAACTTCTACAGATGTACTGTTGAAAGTATGCTGACTGGTTGTATCATGGTCTGGTATGGCAATTCGAATGCACAGCCATGCAAGAAGCTACAGAGTAGTGGATTCTGCCCACTACATCACAGGCACAAAACCTCCCCACAACTGGTAGTATCTACAGGAGGCACTGCCTCAAGACGGCAACATCTATCATCAAAGATCCCCACCATCTGAGCCTTGCCATTTTTTCACAGCTACCAGCAGGCAGGAGGTACAGGAGCCTGAAGTCCCACACCACCAGGTTCAGGAACAACTTCTTGAACCAACTGGCAAAACCCTAATCACTACAGTTTAGCAACACTATGATCACTTTGCACTAAAATGGACTTTGTTTTTGTTTTGTCTAATTACGTTTTCTTGTAAAGACTGACAAGTCTCCCGGACCGGATGAGGTGCATCCCCGGGTTCTGAAGGAGGTGGCTTTAGAGATAGCGGAGGCATTGGCGATAATTTTCCAGGAATCGATAGATTCCGGCGTGGTTCCGGAGGACTGGAGGGTCACAAATGTAGTTCCGTTGTATAAGAAAGGTGGGAGGCAGCATAAAGGAAATTACAGACCTATTAGTCTGATGTCAGTGGTGGGAAAATTATTGGAATCTATCCTCAAGGATGGGGTTATGGAATACCTAGAGGCGCAAGGCAAGATAGGTCCTAGCCAACATGGTTTTGTGAAGGGAAGATCCTGCCTGACCAACCTATTGGAGTTTTTTGAAGAAATCACAGGTAGGGTGGATAAGGGACAGGCGGTAGATGTTGTGTACTTAGACTTTCAAAAGGCCTTCGATAAGGTGCCTCACAAGAGACTGATTAATAAGATGAGAGGTCATGGAATTACGGGTAGGATAGCAGAAAAAGTGGAGCATTGGCTGGTTGGCAGGAAGCAAAGAGTGGAAATAAAAGGATCTCGTTCTGGTTGGTTACCGATTACTAGTGGTGTGCCGCAGGGGTCGGTGTTGGGGCCGCTCCTTTTTACCTTGTATATCAACGATTTGGATAATGGAATAAATGGTTTTGTGGCTAAGTTTGCGGATGACACCAAGATAGGTGGAGGAGTAGGGAGTATTGAGGAGATAGGAAGGTTGCAGAGGGACCTAGACAGTTTAGGAGAATGGGCAAGGAAATGGCAGATGAGATTCAATGTTGAGAAATGTGCAGTTGTACACTTTGGAAGCAGAAATAAGCAGGCAGATTATTATCTAGAAGGAGAGAAGATTCAAAGTACGGAAGTACAAAGGGACTTGGGGGTACTCGTGCAGGATACCTTAAAGGTTAACCACCAGGTCGGATCGGTGGTAAAGAAAGCGAATGCTATGTTGGCATTCATTTCGAGAGGTATAGTGTATAAAAGTAAGGAAGTATTGATGAGGCTCTACGGGCACTAGTGAGGCCTCATTTGGAATACTGTGCGCAGTTTTGGGCCCCACATCTTAGGAAGGATGTGCTGACGTTGGAGAGGGTTCAGAGGAGATTTACGAGGATGATTCCAGGAATGAAAGGGCTTATGTATGAGGAGCGTTTGTCGGCTCTTGAACTGTACTCACTGGAGTACAGAAGAATGAGAGGGGACCTCACAGCGACATTTAAAATGTTGATAGGAAAGGACAGAGTAGATGTGGCTAGGCTGTTTCCCTTGGTGGGTGAGTCCAGGACCAGAGGGCACAATCCTAGAATTAGAGGGTACAGTTTCAAAACAGAGATGAGGAGAAATTTCTTTAGCCAGAGGGTGGTGAATTTGTGGAACTCCTTGCCACGTACAGCAGTCGAGGCCAGATAAGTGGGGGCGTTCAAGGAGGAGATAGATAGATATCTAAATAGTCAGGGTATCAAGGGATATGGGGATAAGGCCGGAAATTGGGATTAGAATAGGTTTTTTTTCCTCCCCATTCCCCATTTCTTTTTCCCTTTTCCTTGGAGCAGACTCGATGGGCCGAATGGCCTGCTTCTGCTCCCTTGTCTTGTGATCTTGTGATCTTGTGATAAAAGATAACCCTCAGGTTCCTACTAAATCTCTTCCCTCTCACCTTAAACCCATGTCCTCGAGTTCTTGATTCCCCAACCCTGGGAAAAAGACTGTGCATTCACCCTGTCTATGCCCCTCATGATTTTATACAAAGGGTGGAAATGACATCCATATGAGGAGGGGGATAAGATAACCTGGATTGGTTGACCAAAGTACTAACCTCGCTCTTAGAAATTCTTTTGAAAATTCAGTTTGTGCGTCATAAGGCAGAAATATTATTCACAGAACATAGAACAATACAGCACAGGAACAGGCCCTTCAGCCCACGATGTCTATGCCGAACATGATGCCAAGTTGAACTAATCCCTTGTCTGCAGAATATCCATATTCCTCCATTTCCTGCACACTCAGCTGCCTATCTAAAAGCCTCTTAAATGCTACTGTCATATCTGCCTCCACCACCACCCCTAGCAGCGCATTCCAGGCTCCTACCATTCTCAGTGTGGGGGAAAAAAAAAGTCTATATGCAAATCTCAAGGTGCTCCAGGTCTGAGTGCTGGGAAACTGATGTAAATGGAGGTAAACATACTTGTACATTTCTGCTTAAAATTCACGTGTGAGATCTTGGTGTCACAGGCAAGGCCCATTTCTTGAACTGTTGCACTGAGTGACGACCACAGGAACTCTCTTTAAAATATTTCCCTCACTCAACACCATTGGCAATCAATGGGTGAAGGATGAAACACATAGTCCAATTACCTTTACTGCTTCCTGCCCGTCATGTCCAGACACAGGCAGCTTTATTGGGCTGATACTTCCAGTAGTCACATTCTTCAGTTTCTCAAGACCACTGGTCAGTGTGTTGCTGATACACGACCGGCCAGCTTTTTTCTCTGTACCCTCTGGGGCTGTGGCAGTGATTGGCTTCACTGGATGAGGGCTGGTGGGAGAACAGAGAGAAGATCACTCACATAACGTGCTATTACCTACAAATTAAAAGCTCTCATCTCTGAAATCATGTTCTTGAACACTGACCATCAGAGATCAACAGCACTTGCTCTCCACCCTCAAACTCCCTCTCAAAAACATCAGCTCAAGCTATTTTTATGAGGGCCAGAGGTAATTTTGCAACATCTTAGGTCCCCATCCCTTTATTGTTTGACCTCTTTCCCAAAAGGCTCTAATTTTTTTAATTAAAGAATAACCTGCCAAGTTATATTCTGGATTCCATTGCCAGGAATGAGGAAATTGGTATTGGTATTGGTTTATTATTGTCACTTGTACTGAGGTACAGTGAAAAACTTGTCTTACAAACCGATTGTACAGGTCAATTCATTACACAGTGCAGTTACATCAAGTTAGTACAGAGTGCATTGATGTAGTACAGGTAAAAAAAACAGTAACAGTACAGAGTAAAGTGTCACAGCTTAAGAGAAAGTGCAGTGCAATAAGGTGCAAGGTCACAACAAGGTATATCGTGAGGTCATAGGTCATAGTCCATCTCATTGTATAAGGGAACCGTTCAATAGTCTTATCACAGTGGGGTAGAAGCTGTCCTTAAGTCTGGTGGTACGTGCCCTCAGGCTCCTGTATCTTCTACTCGATGGAAGGGTAGAGAAGAGAGAACGTCCCAGGTGGGTGGGGGCTTTGATTATGCTGGCTGCTTCACCAAGACAACGAGAGGTAAAGTCCAAGGAGGGGAGACTGGTGTCCGTAATGTGCTGGGCTGTGTCCACAACTCTCTGCAGCTTCTTGTGGTCTTGGGCAGAGCAGTTGCCATACCAAGCCGTGATACATCCAGATAGGATGCTTTCTATGGTGCATCGGTAAAAGTTGGTGAGAGTCAAAGGGACATTTCTTTAGCCTCCTGAGGAAGTAGAGGCACTGGTGAGCTTTCTTGGCCATGGCATCCACGTGGTTTGTCCAGGACAGGTTGTTGGTGATGTTCACTCCCAGGAACTTGAAGCTGTCAACCCTCTAGACCTCAGCACCATTGATTTAGACAGGTGCATGTACATCGCCCCCTTTCCTGAAGTCAATGACCAGCTCTTTAGTTTTGTTGACATTGAGGGAAAGGTTGTTGTCACGACACCATTCCACTAAGCTCTCTATCTCCTTCCTGTACTCCGATTCATCACTGTTTGAGATATGGCCTACAACGGTGGTATCATCTGCAAACTTGTAGATGGAGTTAGAGCAGAATCTGGCCATACAGTCATGAGTGTATAGGGAGTAGAGGGCTGAGGACGCAGCCTTGAGGTGCACCAGTGTTGAGAATAATCGTGCCGGAGGAATTGCTGCCTATCCTCACTGATTGCTGTCTGTTTGTTAGAAAGTCAAGGATCCAGTTACAGAGAGAGGTGTTGAGTCCTAGGTCTCGGAGTTTGGTGACAAGCTTGCTTGGGATTATTGTATTGAAGGCAGAGCTGTAGTCAATAAACAATAGTCTAACGTAAGTGTCTTTACTGTCCAGATGCTCCAGCGCTGAGTGAAGGGCCAAGGAGATGGCGTCCGCTGTACACCTGTTTCGGCGACAGGCAAATTGCAATGGGTCCAGGTTGTCTGGTAGGCTGGAGTCAAACGCAAATGAACAGGAATATGCAGGAAGCACTTTTTCCCACACCAAAGCACAGTGGAAATTCACACAGCTCTGGGACAGCAAGGTCAAGTTCCAACACTGAAAAAGCTAGATTACAGTTTGTTAATTGTATGGAATCATTGAACAGTAACAGCAGAGGAGGCCATTCGGCCCTTAAAATCTTTGAACAACACTGCAAGTCCAACTCTGCTCTTTCCCATATTGCATTTGAATCCTTTGCCAATCACTTTCAACCTTTGTCCTTGGGAACAGTTTCCCTCCATCCATCTGATCGAGAGCCCACAGCATTTTGAACATCAGCACATCTCCTCTCAACTTTCTGAACAATCTCAGTCTCTCCAGCCTTTGCTCATATAATCTTTTATGCTCCTATCCAGGACCTCCTTTTGTGCAGGGAATTCAATAATTCAGGGCAAAAAACAAACTTCTGGAGAAACTCAGCAAGTCAGGCAGCATCTGTAGAGAATTGGACAGTCGATATTTCGGGTCGAGACCCTTCATGTGAACTGTAGAGTAGTAAAAAGTAGTAGAGTAGTAGTAGAGTAGAAAAGTAGAGGAGAGTTAGCCAGTACAAAGACTTAGAGATAAGACAACACTGAATCACAATCCAATGCAGTACATTTACCAGTACAGACATTTGACACGTCTAAGTTTCAGAGGCATGGTTCAGCACTGCCAACAGCTAAAACAGGAGATGCTGCAGCTTCACCAAACACAATCTTAAACCTTTCACTTTATAACATTTTTATTAACATATCAGCTTAACCCCGTTCATGATGTCATCAAGCTGATGGTCCTGACACAGATGCATCACAGCTTGGTATGGCAATTGCACTTTCCCCAACTGCTCTGTCCAAGACCACAAGAAACTGCAGAGAGTTGTGGACACAGCCCAACACATCATGGATACCAACCTCCCCTCCATGGACTCTGTCTACACTTCTTGCTGCCTCGGTAAAGCAGCCAGCATAATCAAAGACCCCTCCCACCCTGGACTTTCTCTCCTCCTCCCCCCCCACCCCCATCAGGCAGAAGATACAAAAGCGTGAAAGCACGTACCACCAGGCTCAAGGACAGCTTCTATCTAGCTGTTATGACTATTAAACTGTCCCCAAGAATGATAAGATGGACTCCTGACCTCTAGTCTACCTCATTATGACCTTGCACCTTATTGTCTACCTGCACTGAACTTTCTCTGTAGCTGTGACACTTTACTCTGCATTCTGTATTGTTTTGCCTTGTACTACCTCAATGCACTGTTGTAATGAATTGATCTGTATGAATGATATGCAAGACAAATTGTTCACTGTACCTCGGTACATGTGACAATAACAAACCAATTCCAATACTAGAGCCTGGCTACCCACCTCAAACCCAACTGTGTGCATCAGGCATAGTGGATAACATATTTGAAATTATAGAATCATACAGCACAGAAACTCAGCCCAGCATATCAACTGCCGACCATCAAGTACATATCAATACTAATCCCATTTACCAGCACTTGGTCCATAGCTTTCTCTGCCTTGGCAATTCAAGTGCTCATCTAGATACTCTTAAATATTATGAGTCTCTGCCTCCACCACCCCCTCAGAACCCTCTCAGGTAGTGCGTTCCAGATTCCAACCACCCCCTGGGTAGAAAAAGTTCTTCCTCAGATCCCCTTTAAACCTCTTATCTCCTGAAAGTTACAATGATCAGAAAAAGCCTGAAAAAAGGTTACAGCAACTTGGGCTGTATGTGAGGTTGGGACTGGCCAAAGTCATGCCACATTTTAACTTTACATCGGAGCAGACTTTCAATTCAATGGAGGGCTGTAGAAGCTTGCAGAGGGATATTGATAGATGCAGAGCTGGGCTGACAAGTGGCAGATGGAGTTCAATCCAGAGAAGTGTGAGGTAGTACACTTTGGAAGGACAAACTCCAAGGTGGAGTACAAGGTAAATGGCAGGATTCTGGGCAGTGTAGAGGAGCAGAGGGATTTGGGGGTTCATATCCACAGATCACTGAAAGTTGCCTCGCAGGTGGATAGGGTAGTTAAGAAAGCTTATGGGATGTTAGCTTTCATAAATCGGGGGATTGAGTTTAAGAGCCGCGAATTGATGATGCAGCTTTACAAAACTCTCGTTAGGCCACACTTAGAGTACTGTGTCCAGTTCTGGTCGCCTCATTATAGGAAGGATGTGGAGGCGTTGGAGAGGGTACAGAGGAGATTTACCAGGCTGCCTGGATTGGAGAGTATGGATTGTGAGGAGAGACTAAAGGAGCTAGGGCTGTTCTCATTGGAGAGGAGGATATGATACAGGTGTACAAGATATTGAGAGGAATAGATAGAGTGGACAGCCAGCGCCTCTTTCCCAGGGCGCCAATGCTCAAAACAAGAGGACATGGCTTTAAGGTATCGGGTGGGAAGTTCAAGGGTGATGTCAGAGGAAGGTTTTTTACCCAGAGAGTGGTTGGTGCATGGAATGCGCTGCCTGGGGTGGTGGTGGAGGCTGATACATTGGACAAGTTCAAGAGATTGTTAGATAAGCATATGGAGGAATTTAGGTTAGAGGGATATGTGGGAGGAAGGGGTTAGATAGTCTTAGGTGTGGTTTGAAGGGCGGCACAACACGGTGGGCCGAAGGGCCTGTATTGTGCCGTATGGTTCTATGGTTCAATTCAGATTGGTATTGGTTTACTATTGTCACTTGTACTGTGGTACAGTGAAAAATTTGTCTTGCATACCATTCGTACAGATCAATTCATTACCCAGTGCATTAAGATAGTACAGGGTAAAAGTGTCACAGCTACAGAGAAAGTGCAGTGCAGGTAGACAATAAGGTGCAAGGTCATAACAAGGTAGATTGTGAGGTCAAGAATCCATCTCATTGTATAAGGGAACCGTTCAATAGTCTTATCACCATGGGATAGAAGCTGTCCTTGAGCCTGGTGGTATGTGCCCTCAAACTGCTGTATCTTCTGCCTGATGGGAGAAGGGAGAAGAGAGAATATCCCGGGTGGGTGGGGTCTTTGATTATGCTGGCTGCTTCACCAAGGCAGCAAGAGGTAAAGACAGAGTCCATGGAGGGGAGGCTGGTTTCCGTGATGTGCTGGGCTGTCCACAACTCTCTGCAGTTTCTTGCAGTCCAGGAAGAGCAGTTGCTGTACCAAGCCGTGACGCATCCAGATAGGATGCTTTCTATGGTGCATCGATAAAAGTTGGTGAGTGTCAAAGGGGACATGCCAAATTTCTTTAGCCTCCTGAGGAAGTAGAGGCGCTGGTGAGCTTGCTTGGCCATGGCATCTATGTGGTTGGACCAGGACAGGCTATTGGTGACGTTCACTCCCAGGAACTTGAAGCTCTCAACCCTCTTGAAGTCAGCACCATTGATGTAGACAAGTGCATGTACACCACCCCCTTTCCTGAAGTCAAACCAGCTCTTTTATTTTGCTGACATTGAGGGGAAGGTTGTTGTCATGATACCATGTCACTAAGCTCTATCTCCTTCCTATACTCCGACTCATCGTTATTTGAGATACGGCCCACTACGGTGGTATCATCTGCAGACTTGTAGATGAAGTTAGAACAGAATCTGGCCACGCAATCCTGAGTATATAGGGAGTAGAGCAGGAGGCTAAGGACGCAGACTTGTGAGTCACCAGTGTTGAAAATAATCGTGCTGGAGGTATTGCTGCCTATCCTCACTGATTGCGGTCTGTTGGTCTGAAAGTCAAGAGGGAGGTGTTGAGTCCCAGGTCTCGGAGTTTGGTGATGAGTTTGCTTGGAATCATAGTATTGAAAGCGAAGCTGTAGTCAATAAACAATAGTCTAACGTAGGTGTCTTTACTGTCCAGATGCTCCAGGGATGAGTATAGGGCCAGGGAGATGGCATCCACTGTAGACCTGTTTCGGCAGTAGGCGAATTGCAGTGGGTCAAGGTTTTCCTGAAGGCTGGAGTTAACGCGTGCCATGACCAGCATCTCGAAGCACTTCATGATGGTGGATGTCAGAGCCACCGGTCGGTAGTCATTAAGGCATGTTACCTTGTTTTTCTTAGGTACCAGGATGATAGTGGTCTTCTTAAAGCAGGTGGAACCTCAGATTGAAGCAGGGAGAGGTTAAATATGTCTGCAAATACCCCGCCAGCTGATCAGCACAGTATCTGAGGACACGGCCAGGGACACCATCCGGGTCAGATGCTTTCCGCAGGTTCACTCTCCAGAAGACCGACCTTATGTCCTCAATGGTGATCACGGGTTCAGGTGCATTGGAGACTGTCAGTGTGGGTGGTGACAAACCAATCCCCTTCTGTTCAAAACGTGCATAGAATCCGTTAAACTCATGGGGAAGGGATTCGCTGTTGTTGGCGATGTAGTACAGAGGGAGTGCAGCACTGTTGACCTCCAGATCGTACAAAACCAAGGCTATATGCAAATATTTTGGATTCAAAGGAAGAAGCATCTCTCCTCAACCACCACATTAAAAGTCAGTCAGTAATTTCAATACTCTTTGTGGGCTCCTATTGTGCACAAGACTCACAATAGTAATAGGTTCTACACATAGAAACTGATCCCGATCTTGAGCGTGGAGATTGCATGTTCTCCCTGTGACCATGTAGGTTTCCATGTGCTGGTAGGTTAAATGCCAACTAAAAATCGGTAAGGTGGTAAAACAATCAAGGGGGTTTGATGAGGGTAATAAGTTGCAAGGTGACAGGGAAATAAAGAGAGGGGGAATGGAACTGGTGGGATTGCTCTGTCAGGAGTCAGCATGGACGATATGCCTCCTGCATTATAATCAATAAATTGCTTTGGGACTGCCCTCACTCACATTCGTCATAGAGTCATACAGCACAGTAAAAGGCCCTTTAGTCCAACTCATCCATGCTGACCAAGTTGTCTACCTGAGCTAGTCCTATTTGCCTGCATTTGGCCCCTATCCCTCTACACCCTTCCTGTCTACGTACCTGTCCGAATTTTTAAATGTTGTTAATGTACCTGCCTCAACCACTTCCTCTGGCAGCTCGTTCCATATACTGACCACCCTCTGGGTGAAAAAAGTTGCCCCTCAGGCTTCTATGAAATCTCTCCCCTCTCACCTTAAACCTGTGCCCTCTACTTTTTGGTTCCTTTTCCCTGGGAATAATACTGTGTGCATTCGCCCTGTCTATGCCCCTCATGATTTTATACACCTCTACAAGGTCACCCCTCAGTCTCCTGTGCACCAAGGAATAAAGTCCTAACCTACTCAACCTCTCCCTATAACTCAGGCCCTCGAGTCCTGGCAACATTCTTGTAAATCTTCTTTGCATTCTGTCTAGCTTAATTACATCTTTCCTATAACTGGGTAACCAAAATTATACATAATATTCCAGGTGCAGCCTCACCAGCATCTTGTACAACTGCAACGTAATGTCCCAACTCCTATACTCAGTGGTCTGACTGATGAAGGCCACTGTGCCAAACACTTTCTTCACCACCCGGTCTACCTGTGACGCCACTTTCAGGGAACTATGTACTTGTTCACCTAGATCCATCTGTTTAACTGAATTACACCAATAAATTCCAAATAAATTAAGGAGAATTAGGATTTATTGTCAGTTTATAGCAAAATACATGCATTCAACTGAGATTTCTACTCTTGGATCATTGATCCAGATAACAAGGTGTGGATATGGGTTTGGAAGGTGGCAATTCTACATCCAAGTATGCAAGCAGGGAGCCATACCACACAGGTACTGAGAAACTGGGCCTTTAGCTACAGCAACAGCTTGCTTCAATGAATACAGTAATCACAGTAACCATCTCAATTGGTATTGGTTTATTATTGTCACTTGTACCGAGGTACAGTGGAAAAACTTGTCTTGCATACCATTCATACAGATCAATTCATTACACAGAGCAGTTACATTGAGTTAGAGTGCATTGATGTAGTACAGGTAAAAACAATAACAGTACAAAGTGTCACAGCTACAGAGAAAGTGCAGTGCAATAACGTGCAAGGTCACAAGGTAGATTGTGAGGTCAGAGTCCATCTCATTGTACAAGGGAACCATTCAATAGTCTTATCACAGTGGGGTAGAAGCTGTCCTTAAGTCTGGTGGTACGTGCCCTCAGGCTCCTGTATCTTCTACCCAATGGAAGAGGAGAGAAGAGAGAATGTCCCGGGTGGGCGGGGTCTTTGATTATGCTGGCTGCTTCACCACGGCAGCAAGAGGTAAAGACAGAGTCCAAGTTGGGGAGGCTGGTTTCCATGATGTGCTGGGCTGTGTCTGCAACTCTCTGCAGTGATGCTCCTCACAGGAATGATCAACAACAAATTTGTTGCCAAGCCACACATTATATAGAGCAGATGTGTAAAAGCCTGGTGAAGTACCTTATTGGTGGGGAGAGAGAGAGATACAGAAGTTTGGGGCCGAATTACTACACTGACTACAAGATAATGTTTAAGATAATGGATCACCGCAATCCCTCTCCTTCAGTGGAGCCTTGGTCTGGATTATGTGCTCATGTTTCTGGGCTAAGGTTTGACCTCATGACCCTCCGACCCTGAAGCATCTGCTGCCCACTGACCCCAGAGTGCCACTACATGGGTAGTCTTGATGTATTGGCATGCAATCCAACCACCAACATTTCAAGTTGACAGCATCTACTAGCTTATTGACATTTTGCAAGAACGTCAATCAAAGAGATCATTCAGAGGGAGACACTGGAAACCAAGCCAAATGTCAGTCACTATATTTCTCCATTTGTTGGTTTCTTAGAAAGTTAATGCTGAATGTTGGGGTACACTGATAGTGTCTAAGCATTAGTGTTTATCTCCAAACTGTTCTTGGTACCTTTAACAGGTAGCTTTGTTTCTGCCAGAAGAACCTCCTAAAATGAAGATCATTGGCAAAAATATTTCCGAGGCAAGGAGAATATTCCCAGGTACGATAGCACGAACAGACTTTATTTCTGCATTCCTTATGGAATTACCGAGTTTGAGAATTAAAATAGTATGACTGGAATATGACTCATTTTGGAAAATTATAAGCATAATAGGCTTCAGAATAACAGAAGGCACACTAAATTAGACATTCAAAAAATTGTACTTAAAGACATGAGCACAAAGCATTAAATTAGCCTAGATATAGAATATTACAGGGTCAGACAAAGCAACTACATGGATTTTTACAGCACACAAGCAGGACATTCAGTCTAATTGGTTTGTGCTGACATTAATGGCACCATCCAGTCCATCAGCAAATACCTTGCTCCCTCATGTATTTACCTTGCTTCTCATTAAACGCACTACATCTTCTGAACAGCCAATTTCATGCTGGGGGTGAGTGCAGACTGAGATGCTCATTACAAATCCAAATCGGATCAAGATCTGTGAAGGTTGGATCTAAAGGGAATCTCCAGGATTTCCCTTAAGGTAAGATCTTGCTTCCAAGGGTGACACAGATTTTCTCTGCAGGACATTCCCCGAGGATCGAACTTAGTTTTTCTTTCAATGTGGTCTAGTAAGCTGTCAACCCTACAGACCTGTTACTGGGGAAAAACGGGCCCCAGAGAAATACAGCCAGGAGTTAAAGTGCTCCAGCTCTCAACTGGTGTGTGTACAACAGAAAGTGAAAGAGGTTACCTGTCCACCAGTGGGCATTCTCCTTGCATAGAGAGCAGCCAATATATTATCAGAATGATAAATATCAGAATGAACATTCGTGGTTCGTAGACAATCATACAGGTGAGGACCAAGTCCAAAACAAAAAGCAATGAAATTTCTCTCCCAATAAATTGAAAGAAAATATGCAAATTAAATTTCAGTTCTAATTTAATGAGCAAGAAATCCACTTTGGGCCGTGGACTTAGCCTTCATGTCTTTAAGCTGGGCAGCCAGAGTTCCTGCCATTTGCTACCTGGCTACTTTAGCTGTCTGTTGGCTGAGGAGAGACCAGATCTTCAGGTCAAGTCCCACCTAGATTCATTAATTAGCATTGTTCCTTAGGGATGGCCACAGTGAGGACTGCAGATACACAAAGAACTAAACCTCAGAAAGCAGGTGGTGGTGTTCCCCTGTGCTTGCCACCCTGTTTTCTTGATGGGTCAGAAGGACATAATTTCAGTGTCAACTGAGCTAGATGCACCTTTATCACTCCTTGGTTTTATTATAAAACAGCTTTCTGCTGCAGTTCAGCTCAGCTCAACCACATTGCCGTAGTCAAGAATCTCCTTTCTTGAGGAAGGATATTACTGGCTTTGGAGGCGGTACAGAGGAGGTTCACCAGGTTGATTCCGCAGATGAGGGGGTTAGCTTATGAGGAGAGACTGAATCGCCTGGGAATATACTCGCTGGAATTCAGAAGAATGAGAGGGGGTCTTATAGAAACATATAAAATCATGAAAGGGATAGATAAGATAGAGGCAGGAAGGTTGTTTCCACTGGTAGGTGAGTCTAGAACTAGGGGACATAGCCTCAAGATTCGGGGGAACAGATTTAGGATGGAGATGAGGAGGAACTGCTTTTCCCAGAGAATCTGTGGAATTCTTTGCCCAGGGAAGCAGTAGAGGCTACCTCATTAAATATATTTAAGACACAGTTAGATAGATTTTTGCATAGTGGGGGAATTAAGGGTTATGGGGAAAAGGCAGATAGGTGGATCTGAGTCCACGGCCAGATCAGCCGTGATCTTATTGAATGGTGGAGCAGGTTTGACGGGCCAGATGGCCTCCTCCTGCTCCTATTTCTTATGGACAAGGGCAGCCAAGGGAATGGAACCAGAAAATGCTGGAAACATTTGGCAGGTCAGGTATCATATGTAGAAGGAGAATATGTGGAAGGATTAGTTAGAGAGGTTGGACAAACTCAGATAGTTTTCTCTGGAGCGCCGGAGGTTGAGGGGAGATCTGACAGAAGTATATAAAATTCTCAGAGGCATAGATAGGGCAGACAGTCAGAATCTTTTTCCCAGGGTAGAAATGTCAAATACTACAAGACATGCATTTAAGGCGAGAGGGGTAAGTTCAAAAGGGATGTGAGGGGAAAGTTTTTTTTTGCACAGAGGGTGGTGGGTGCCTGGAATGCACTGCCAGGGGAGATGGTGGAGGCAGATACGATAGTGGTATTTAAGAGGCTGTTAGACAGACACATGAATGTGCAGGTAACAGATCACATGCAGGCAGAAGAGATTTAGTTTAATTTGGTATCATGGTCAGCACAGGTATTGTGGGCCAAAGGACCTGCTCCAGTGTTCTATGTTCTATGAGAAACCAAATTACTGCTTCAAGGGTCTCGGACTTGAAGCGTTAACTCTGTTTCTCCAGCTGTCTGACCTGCTGAGAGTTTCTGCCACTTTCTGTTTTTATTCCAGATTTCCATAGTCTCCAGTTTTATTGATTTTTGGGACAGCAAATAGATTTTCCAACAACTCAGTAAATGCCATAGCAACCATTGCTGATACTGGCTTTTTACTTTAGATTTAATTTAATTAACTGAATTTAAATTCTTTAACTGGGATGCTGAGATTAGAACTTGAGACTGAATAAAAAAGCCTTTATATCCACACAAACCATCCGGTTACCAGTCCTGTGACAACCACAGTGCCGTTAATCCATCACCCAATGCTATTATCCTGTTGTGTCAGTCAGTACACAGACTCCCCTTTCTCACCAGGGTCTGTGTATTTCCCCCTTGTCCATAAGAACATAAGAAATAGGAGCAGGAGTCAGCCATCTGGCCTATCGAGTCTGCTCCGCCATTCAATAAGATCACGGCTGATCTGGCCGTGGACTCAGATCCACCTATCTGCCTTTTCCCCATAACCCTTAATTCCCCAACTATGCAAAAATCTATCTAACTGTGTCTTAAACATGGTGGAGCACTCTGGCACCAACGTACACCCCATTACGATGCAGCGTGTCCCTCAACCCCCACTCCACAATTCCAGAGCCCCCCGGGGAAGGACTCAAAACACAATTCAAAATGGCATGCTCACCGAAGGAATCAGGTTGGATTTCTGAACAGTTGTACAAGGCGTTGGTGAGGCTGCAGTTAGAATATTGCGTTCAGTTTTGGCCATAGGAAAGATGCCATTAAGCTGGAAAGAGTGCAGAGGAGATTTACGAGGATGTTGCCAGGACTCGAGGGACTGACTTGTGGACAGAAGTTGAGCAGGTTGGGACTTTACTCATTGGTGTGTAGGAGACTGAGGGGTGATCTTATAGTGGTGTATAAAATCATGAGGGGCATAGACAGGGTGAATGCACTCAGCCTTTTTCCCCAGAGTTGGGGAATCACAAACTAGAGGGCATAGGTTTAAGGTGAAAGGGAAGAGATTTCATAGGAAGCTGAGGGGCAACTTTTTCCACACAGAGGGTGGTCAGTATATGGAACGAGCTGCCAGAGGAAGTGGTTGAGGCAGGTACATTAACAACATTTAAAAGGAACTTGGACAGGTACATGGATAGGGAAGGTTTAGAGGGATATGGGCCAAATGTGGGCCAATGGGAACCTTGGTTGGCATGGACCAGTTGAGCCGAAGGGCCTGTTTCCGTGGCTTCACAGGATAGGGGGAAAGAGTGGGAATATGGTATTGCTTGGAGGGCTGAATGGCCTAATCCTGCTATTTTTCTAGGTTTCTATTTATTTGGCTCATTGAAACAAGTTGCAACTCAAATTTGTTAGCTAAGTTTGGGAAGCTTGTCACTTCACAAACACAGAACAAGTTACAAGTCCGGACCACCAAACCTCAAGAGAACAATAAGTGGCTCTGCTGTCTCAAGCACGTAGCTCGTCCCCAGATGGTTTTCCCAGCCTAGGGCACACCAGCACATTCCTGGCAATGTGCCAGAAAATCCACACCTTCTCCCTGAGAAGAGACGCTAATGCATGGCATCAAACCAGACGGGTTACATGCAGGCCAAGTTCTACCCTCAAGACTTACTCGGTGGAACTAGGCAACATCTTACATCGAGATCAACTTCAGAAAGGCTTAAATTAGTAAATCTAGTGGGAAAAAAATGGGCCCACAATTCCAAATAAAATTTTAAAGTGACCTTAAACAAAAGCAAGCTCAATTCCGCTTATTGGAAGTGACATTGCCTCGAGCTCCCCAATGGCAGTGGGTAAACACACTACCTCAGGTGGCACACAGGGGCTGCAGGCCTGATGCTGAAGCGAAGTATCTCAGGCAAGACATCAGCAGCAGAGTGGTCAATAGCACCCTTAGGGTGGGGGCAGTGGGAGACAAATTTAAAACCAAATTACTGCAAACATTTGAAACAAAAAGTGCCAGAAGTGCTCAGGTCAGACTGTGGAGGGAGAGAGAAGAAGAGTTAATGATTCAGGCCGATGATCCATTCTTAGACCTGAGAACAAAATTCGAAATAAAACAGAAATCAAGCAAGTACAGAGGAAGGGAAAGGGGGAAACACAAGAAAGAACAAAGAGGAAGAGACAAACAAAAGCAAAGGGCAATGATCGAGTGGAAAGCAGGAAAGATTAACTGGCTACACCAGAGATCCTGCATATGCTGGAATCTGGAGCAACACACACAAAGTGCTGGAGGAACTCAGCAGGTCAGGCAGTATCCGTGGAGGGAAATAAACAGTCGACGTCTCAGGTCGAGACCCTTCATCAGGACTGGAAAAGAAGAAGGCAGAGTGATAACGGTCCGAAGGCTACAGGAGAGTGGCCAGTGATCTGGTGTTGGATAGATCCCTGCCTTTATACAAGACAGAAACAAAATTGATGGTCGGTATGGACATAAAGGGTCTGTGTCTGACTCTAGCACTGCAAATGCACAAAGGGTTTGTGTTCCTGATCACTGTCAGTGACCACAGCTGGCAAATCTTCTCACTCAGACTTCTGAGGAAGACTTGGCCCTCAGTCATCAATTGCCCAGCACTGACACTCTGACTGGAAGGTTTCCTGTAGCCCTTCCCCCCAGCACCTCCTATCCAACATGTTGCATCACCGATAGACCGATCCCACTAGCCAGAGGTTTAGGGGACAAAACCAGGAGACGGGGCGGGATCAGCCACTGCCTCCACCAGGAATACTCAAAGTATACGTTCGCTGAAAAGAGCACATTGAACATTAAACATTCTCAGAAAGGTGCATTTTATTCTGCCATGCTCACCTGATTCGCTGCTGTGGGAAGGGTATCTCAGCTGGCCGTGTCTCCCGAGGTAAAACCGTAAGCGGCGGCGCTTTCGAACCACTGGATTGCAGCGAATGTTGGGGGGGCGACGGCTGTATGGGTGGCCCCCGAGGGGGGGGCGCCATCCGAGGGGAACAGGATTGGGGAGGGGAGGTCGGTTACTCTAGAGTTAGTGACAGCCACAGGGTGAGGGGTAGAGAAGGCCAATGGCTTGTTACTTTGTGCAGGCGGAACCATCTGCTCTCTAGTGAGGTTAGTGGCTTGCAGGGCGGGTGGTGCGGCGTGGAGGTGGAGGTCCTCGAAGTTCAGCCCTTCCTCAAAGGAGGAGTCGTCGGCTGCGGAACGTCCAAGGCATGCAGCTGAAGAACCCTCCCCCACCACAGGCTTCCTGCTGCCCAAAGCCTGGAGGTCTGCGTTCCGGACAAAGAGGTGACCGTTGTGTGGTGAGATGTCCACCTTTCCCATTACCTGGCCCTGGCTGGGCTTTACAGTTGAAGGTGGGCATAAACCAGAGGGAGGAGGGTCCTCTGCCGAGGCAGATTCCTCTCCCGCCGGTCGTTGTTCTGAGACAAATTCCTCTTCCCCGCCTCGCTGCTCCAAGGCAGATTCCTCTCCCCCACTTCGCTGTTCCGAGACAAGTACCTCTCCCCCAGCATGATGCTCTGAGACAGGTTCCTCTCTCCTGGCCCACTGTTCCAAGGCAGAATCCTCTCCTCCAGCACAGCATTCCAAGACAACTTCGCCTCCCTCAGCACGCTGCTCCATTTTCATCCCAGCTGTTAATGACTCACTACACAGCAAAGGCCCGATCCCAGTCGTGAGATCCACAGTCTCGCCTTGCTGGCTTTCCCTCTCTGCATTCCTGGTAAGCGTTTCCTTGGAATCCCTCAGGGTGGAAGACTCCCCATTCCTCTCTCCGTCCTCATTCACCTGGGACTCCAGCTCTCCAGAGAACTCCTTCCCGCTCGCCAGTGTCCTCTCACACTCGGAAAACAGGGGGCTAGACTTGTGTGGCAGGCCCTCAATGGCCGACACGAAATCCTGCTCCGATTGGTCAGTTTGATCAGGCCAGGCCAAGCTGGTTCCCCCTTCGGGAAATGCATCCCATCTCTCCAGATGCTGCTCGACCAGTGAGGCCGTCTCCAATGAGTTCACACCAACAGTTGTTTTCAACACAGCGGGCTGTACCTCGACAAAATGATGTGCCTGGTGGACTTCAATTAGCCCCGAAGACGGAGTTTGCTGGAAAACATCCAATTTGTTTGAATTTCCATCATTGCCAATTGACATGTTTATTCCCTCTGCAGAGAGAGTCGAAAGACAGGTCTTGTAGTGATCAACCACTGTTTTCTCATTTAGGCTCAACTCAAAGGTCCCACAAGAGGCCTTCCCCTTGGTTACCACCTCATTTGATGGCCTAACTGGTTCCTCAGTGGCAGACGGTGTGGAGGTAGAGGCAGTCTGCTCGGGATTTACCTCATCACCAGCTGGGCTGGAGACCACAAGGGAGGCCTTTTGTTCGAATCCTGCGTCCACCTGTTGCTCTGATAACTGCAGAGTGGTTGCCGCGCAGCCAAACGGCATCTTTATCTCCTGCCGATCCTCCACCCTGCCGACTTCGTCCCCCACAGCCTGATAGGTACATGCAAGCAACCTCGGTGGCTTAGGCGGCGGTGGGCCAGTCTGTTGTAAGTGGATGTCCAATGTGTCAAGCGGGTCAGAGGTGACACCCCCTTCATCTGCACTGGTCTCGGGGAGCCCCTCTACACCGGGCACGGCTGTATCCTGACGCCTTCCTTCCAGTGTGACATTTGGTCTATCTTCACAGGACTCCACACCAACTTTGTGGAGCAATTCTGGAGAAATGGCTGGAGGATCTAGGCACGCATCACCTTGGGCATTATCCTGTTTCCCTGGGAATATGGGTACAAGGCTGGGATCAGTAACCGGTGATGTAGGTCCCAGTGGCAGTTCACCTTCAGCCTCGTCGGTTGTGCTACTTGTGCTTCTGCCACGCTCCACCAGTGCTGGAGATCTCTCCACATTTCTCTGGCCTGGTTGTGCCCCTGGAATCTCTTCTCGACGCGATGTGAGGGAATCAGGGCTGGGTTTCATTTCGAGCCCTTCGTCACTGAAGGTGCCACTTTGCACTACCTCAGGCGCCTCAACAGATTCTACCAGGGACAGAGCTGGTGAAACAGCATCCAGTGCAGAATAGATTTTCAAATCCACCCGATCTGCAGGTTTACTGCCCCAAACCAGATTCAAGGACCCATTATCCAAGTTAATTGAACTGTTGCTACTTTTGGTCCTGGCACGGATTTGTGGACCTGAAGAATCTATTTCTACATTAAGTTCAGCGGTTTGGGCCAATGTGGAGGAGTGATCATCTTCCTCCGGACACTTGGTTTTCATTTCCCTTGGCACAGCAGAAGGCACTTGATCATTTGAATCACTGGCTGGCACAGTACTTGGGGGCACCCATTGTGAAGGCATTTCTTGACCTCCAACCTCAGCACTAAGTCCAGGGGTGTGAAAGTTAGCTGACTGCATGGTTATGTCTGGGTCTACTGGTGGACCAGACATAGCTGAAGGGTCTGGTGTGTGGGAGCAGCTTACACTTGCTGTGGTCACCGTGGACACCTGTGTAGATGGAGGAGGGCTGCAAGGAATCACTTCTTCTGCTGCAGATTTTTCCACGGCAAACCAATCTTTTCCACTTGACCCAGCAGTGCTCGGGGAAGATATCGATGCATCGGGTGTACCTTGAGACCCAAAGGTTAAACTGGAGAAAGAGGACGTGAATGGAGGAGACTTTAATATCTGGTCAGCTAAGAGGTCCTCAAAGAAAGGGTTGCTCTGCAGAGCACTGAAGAAAGGATTTGTAGTTGGCTTTGAGGACTGCACAAGATCTTCCTCGGCAGTCGTGAATGGGTTAGTGTTAGTTGTGCTACTCAGAGAGTCAGGGTGGGTGGATAAATGAAGAGAAGGTGGAGGGAGGAGAGGCACAGGAGCAGGATGCAATGGTAAGCAAGGAGAGAACGAGGGAGAATCTGAACTGGTTTCTACCATAGGAGACACTTCCAGGCTGTGGAGGGAAGACAGAACAGTCCTCCTGGTTAGTACTGCGTTAGGGCCAAACAGAACATCCATATTTTAACCTTTCTTTCCAGACAATCACAATGTACGATATATTTCTGAACAGTCCATGAACACTACCTCATTATTCCTCTTTTTTGTTGCAATATTTATTTTTTTGTAATTTATAGATTTTCATGTCTTGCACTGTACTGCTGCCACAAAACAGCAAATTTCACGTCATACGTCAGTGATAATAAATCTGACTGAGTTCAAATAGTTTTTTTTAATATATAAAGTGTTCTACAGTATAATGTCCCAGAAAATACTTTGTTCTTAATCTACTCATTTTTTTTTACCCAGTTTTCAGTGGTATGTTTGTATTTATAATCTTACTTCAGCGGGATACAAAATGCAACCACTGATCTCCCTTCAGTCATGGGCTATCGTTCTACAAAGCAATCCCTGAATCAGTCTGTTGGCTGGGATATCCTGGGGTATGGGAGAAGATGGGGAGACGGAGGAGGAGAGGCACATGCAGGCTTGGGCAGAGGTAATGGATGCATTGAAATGTTATAGTGAGCAATGTGGGACACAACAACTCTATCAGAAGTTTACATGATGAGTTCAACATCAGAGTGAGGCACTTAGTAGTGTCACAGTGAGAGGGGTGGGTTACATAGGTGTCACGGTGAGGGGGGGTGGGTTACATCAGTGTCATGGTGAAGTGGGTGGGGGTTACAACAGAGCATTGCTGTGAGTGTTAACAGTACAGATGACCATGAATCAGTGCAAGCAAAAGCCAGCATCGGCTGCAGGAACTCCACCCTCAGCGAGGTGTTAGTATCAGCGAGTGTCCAGCACTTTAGTTAGATAATGGTAGCAAAGGGTCACACGTTGACCCTATAGTCTCATGCTTTGTGTTCACAAGTAAAAGCGCACAACCGTTGGCAACAACCCCTGTTCATCCATAACCAGTGTCGTCAGCAAGGACTCTGGTACATCGGCTATAGAAAGAATGTTTTACATCTGTCAGCATCATAGTGAGACTTCTGTACTTCATTTGTTAGGTGAAATTTGTCCCACGACCTCTACATTGAATTCTCACAATACTAAACCCCCAGTCCTGTACCCATCATTACTGTAACTTCTGTTTTGTACTGACTGACGTACTCACAATCGAATGCAGTTTGTCACTGTAGTGGTGTCAGTGTACTGGATCACTATGTCCAATGTTACAGACAGAGACCTGCATCCACTAGTACTGCACCTTGGTGTAATGTGGCAACAGGTCTGTCCCCACCAGTTAGTGATGGATTGGTGCCCACCAGTACTGTGCCCAGCACTATACTGTGTTATATGTATACCTAGTGCACCTGTTTAAGAGTAATAAATCTGTACCCAGTATTATACAGCGACAGCCCTGCGTCTACCAGTACTATACCCACGTTATACACCGACTGTTACAACGACAGACCTCTACCACTAGTACTGTCCCCACTACTTGTACCTACCAGTGCTGTATCAGTGTTACAATGAGGTACAGAAGCCTGAAGTCCCACACCACCAGGTTCAGGAACAGCTACTTCCCTTCAACCATTCGGTTCTTGAACCAACCAGCACAACCCCAATTACTACAGTTTAGCAACAATGTGACCGCTCTGATCACTTTGCACTAACATGGACTTTGTTTCTTTTGCTCTAATTACGTTCTTTCTTTAAAAATTGTGTACAATTAATGCTTCATTTGTTTTTCTTGTGAATGTTGTGTATATGATGCTCTGTGCCTGTGATGCTGCTGCAAGTAAGTTTTTCATTGCACCTGTGCACACACGGACTTGTGCAGATGGCAATAAACTCAACTTTGAAATACTTGAATCACCTGTAGTCTTGGACTAATGGGAAACTGTTCAACCCACGTCACCGCCACTTCAAAACCAAGGCCACCCCAACCTCAGTAGTTACGCTGCAGAACACTGACAAACTTGCTTTGTGCGTGCTCCTGACCAAGGTCTAAGACACTCTCCAAGCCAACTGGCCATTTCTGCCAGTCATCCCTCTGTGATTGTGGTTCAGTTTTCCTCTCTCCATTAGTATCACCTGACCTGCTCGCCATGTCCCACAGCCCTGTTATTAGGGAGACCTAACACTAAGTAGTATAGTGCACCACATTAACTCATTTAGTCTTACCCTTTGTTCTACCCAGCCCTTCCCCACTTTCCCTGCTGCTGAAAACTAACTTGTTTTCTTCTCTTTCCAAAAGGGTCTTGGATCAGAAACATTAACTGTTTCTCTTTCCACAGATGCTGCCTGACCTGCTGAAAGCTTCCAACATTTTCTTTTATTCCAAGGCACTGTCGACTCCCACACTTAAACATACCGTCAGCATTGGCAAATAAAGGTCCTCCACTAATCTGCTTCCACTGCACCACACCATCCTGAACAAGACCCGGGAATACTTCCCACATCTGCAGAGAGTTGTGGACACAGCTCAGCACATCATGGAACCCAGCCTCCCCTCCATGGACTCTCCTGTCTACATTTGGTATTGGTTTATTATTGTCACTTGTACTGAGGTACAGTGAAAAACTTGTCTTGCATACTGATAGTACAGGTCAATTCATTACACAATGCATTGAGGTAGTACAGGAGAAAACAATAACAGAATACAGAATAAAGTGTCACAGCTATAGAGGAAGTGCAGTGCAGGCAGACAATAAGGTGCAAGGTCATAACAAGGTAGATCGTGAGGTCAAGAGTCCATCTCATTGTATAGGGAACCGTTCAATAGTCTTATCACAGTGGGGTAGAAGCTGGTGGTATGTGCCCTCAGGCTCCTGTATCTTTTGCCTGATGGGAGAGGAGAGGAGAGAAGAGAGAATGACCCGGGTGGGTGGGGTCTTTAATTATGCTGGCTGCTTCACCGAGACAGCGAGAGGTAAAGACGATAGGGGGGAGGCTGGTTTCTGTGACGCGCTGGGCTGTGTCCACAACTCTGCAGTTTCTTGTGGCCCTGGGCAGAGCAGTTGCCGTACCAAGCCGTGATGCATCCAGATAGGAAAGAGGACATATCGAACTTCTTTAGCCTCCTGAGGAAGTAGAGGCGCCGGCGAGCTTTCTTGGCCGTGGCGTCTATGTGATTGGACCAGGACAGGACATTGGTGATGTTCACTCCCAGGAACTTGAAGCTCTCAAACCTCTCGAAGTCAGCACCATTGATGTAGACAGGTGCATGTACACTGCCCCCTTTCCTGAAGTCAATGACCAGCTCTTTTGTTTTGTTGACATTAAGGGAAAGGTTGTTGTCATGACACCATTCCACTAAGCTCTCTATCTCCTTCCTGTACTCCGACTCATCGTTGTTTGAGATACGGCCTACAACGGTGGTATCATCTGCAAACTTGTAGATGGAGTTAGAGCAGGATCTGGCCATGCAGTCATGAGTATACAGGGAGTAGAGGGCTGAGGATGCAGCCTTGTGGGGCACCAGTGTTGAGAATAATCGTGCCGGCGGTATTGCTGCCTATCCTCACTGATTGCTGTCTGTTGGTTAGAAAGTCAGGAATCCAGTTACAGAGGGAGGTGTTGAGTCCCAGGTCTCAGAGTTTGGTGACAGGTTTGCTTGGAATTATAGTATTGAAGGCAGAGCTGTAGTCAATAAACAATATTGACTAACGTAGGTGTCTTTACTATGCAGATGCTCCAGAGCTGAGTGTAGGGCCAGGGAGATGCCTTCTCACTGCCTCGGTAAAACAGCCAACATAATCAAAGACCCCACCCATCCCGGATATTTTCTCTTCTCCCCCCTCCAATAAGGCAGAAGATACAAAAGCCTGAAAGCACGTACCACCAGGCTCAAGGACAGCTTCTATCCCACTGTTATAAGACTATTGAACAGTTCCCTCGTACGATAAGATGGGACTCCTGACTTCACAATCTACCTCATTATGACCTTGCACCTTATTGTCTGCCTGCACTGCACTTTCTCTGTAGCTGTGACACTTTATTCTGCATTCTGTTATTGTCTTACCTTGTACTACCTCAATGCACTGTGTAATGAAATGATCTGTATGAACGGTATGCAAGGCAAGTTTTTCCACTGTATCTCGGTACGAGTGACAATAATAAACCAATTCCAATTCTAATTCTAACATCTCAGGAGCCATCTCTTAGCAAAGGCAGACATCTGATGAAATTCACTATCACCTCCAGTCTGCCCACTGCCATTGGACCCATGGAAACAGGCGTTTGAAGATCATGATCTCAAACCTGTTACAACACTCCTGGTCTTCCAGATTGGAATTGGTTTATTATTGTCACATGTACCGAGGTACAGTGAAAAACTTGTCTTGCATACCGATCGTACAGATCAATTCATTACACAGTGCACTGAGGTAGTACAGGGTAAAACAATAACAGAATGCAGAATAAAGTGTTACAGTTACAGAGAAAGTGCAGTGCAGGCAGACAATAAGGTGTAAGGTCATAACAAGTTAAATTGAGGTCAAGAGTCCACCTTATCGTACTAGGTAACTGTTCAATAGTCTTATAACAGCAATTTCCATATCTGAGACTTGAGCTATCTACAGCTGTTGCCTCAAAACACTGGAGAGATACCATGAATGCTGTTGTTTCAAAATCTTCTAAACCCATGGTAATTAGTTCATTATTGTCACATGTACCAAGATATAGTGAAAAGCTTTTGTTTGCGTGCCATCCAGACAGGTCATTCTATACACAAGTACATCCAGGTAATACAAAAAGAAAAAAAAACAGCATGCATAATATAGTGTTACAGTTACAGAGAAAGTGCAGTGCAGGCAGACAATAAGGTGCAAGGTCACAACGAAGTAGATTGTGAGGTCACAACTTCATCACAACTTACTAGGGAACCGTTCAATAGTCTTATAACAGTCGGACAGAAGCTGTCCTTGAGCCTGGTGGGAGGTACTTTCAGAAGGGAGAATGACTTGGGTGGGAGGGGTCCTTGATTATGCTGGCTGCTTTCCTGAAGCAGTGGGGTGTAAACAGAGTCCATGGAGGGGAGGCTGGTTTCCGTGAGGGACTGGGCTGCGTTTACAACTCTCTAGGGCCCAAATACATAGTTATATCCAAGGGGTAGGCCATATCATTCACAAGCCCAACAAGCAGACTCTTGAAACTGACTTCCATGCTCTGACAAGAGGCTTCCAGGTGGACAGAGGAAAAGATTCAAGGATAGTCGGAAAAAAATGCCACATTCCCAATGAATGCTTGAGATCGCTCACCCACAACTGCTCTAAGTGGGGGAGGAGCTCCCAGGATGGCACAGAGCACATCACCTCACCAACCACTGACCCTCATCCCCTCAGCCCCACGTGTGGGCGAGTCTACAGGTTCCATCTCAGAGCCCACTGAGCGGAAGTAAGTTCTCCATCCCAAGAGATTGCCCAAGACGTAGCCTGTGGTAGCGTGAGTGATCTGTAACATTACTGTACTGCAGTGCCACAGTGACAGACCTTTACCCACCACAGACAGCAGTGGAGCAGCTGGTAGAGCCACTGCTTCACAGTTCCAGAAACACAGGTTCAATCCTGAGAGAGAGAAAGTTATCACTGAATACTGTGTGTGTGTGTGTGTGTGTGTGTGTGCGCGCGCGCGCGTACATGCGGACGTGCATGCATGCATGTGTGAACTGGTTCAGCCACAGACTGGTTGGATGGGATGCCAGGCACGATGTGAGTTAGTTAGAATATCACAGGCTGAATGGGAGTTTCACTCCACAGGGATTCAAACATGAATCAGACACACTTGGGCCCTTGAGCCTGCTTCAACATTTAATGATATCATAGCTAATTTGATTGTAGCATTCCCATCTACTCCCGGTGACCTATTACCCCCTGGCCTATCAAGGATCTATCTACACTACTTTAGAAGTACTCAAGGCTTCTACTGCTCTTTGAGAAAGAGAGTTCCACAGACTCACAACCTGGCAAAAGAAAGCTTCACCTCAACCCTGTCTTGAGCAGGTAACCCAAGTTCTAGCTCCTCCCACAGGAGGAAGCACCCTCTCCACATCCACACTAGCAAGACCTTTCCTAACCTCCAGCAGATACATGCCTAACTTGTCCAACACTTCCTCATAATAAAACCCATTCCAGGTGTCAGTCATTGCAGGCAAATGGGACTAACTTAGATGGGCATCTTGATCAGCATGGACCAGTTGGGCCGAATGGTCTGTTTCTGTGCTGTATTACTCTATGACTAGTAAACCTCAGGCGCTGTGACTATGGAGTCTGCACGTTGTCCCTGTGACCGCATGGGTTTCCTCTCACGTCTCAAAGATGATCAGGTTGGTGGGTTAACTGGCCGCTGTAAATTGCTCCCAGTGTGTATGTGGGTGGGATAATCTTGGGATTCTTGATTAAAATGTGGGATTAATGTCAATGAGTGGTTGATGGTCAGCACTGACTTGGTGGGCTGAAGGGCCTATTGCCACACTGTATCTGTGACTCTATTCTGCAGCGTTACACAGTCCCATGTCTATATCCGTCTGTTCTTTTTTTGGAACTCTGGAACTCCCAGTTCCAACAGAAAAAAGTTGTTTAAATAAAGATTTCCCAGCCCTCATCAAAGAGCCAGCGATTCAGTCACACTGCAAAGATGCATTTTGTTCTGATGGATAAGGAAGGAAAGTGAGGAACAAACGTACAAGGAAGGCATGGTCAGGCACTGCCGGGACCCACAAGTGACACAGACCTGCTGCTTACAGGCCTGTCACTTTTGATCCTCTTGACTGAATAGTTTACCAGAAATATGGTGCAAGAACGCTGTAACTGGAAGGTGAGACTGCTGTAACTGGAAGGTGGTTGGAACACATCCAGCAATTACTCTTTCATTCAAAGCTATTACACAGGTGATGAAACACACTGAAACCAACCATGCCGCTGTCACAATCACACACAGGGGTGTAATCTTGCAGCCTCAACCCCATCTCCACAGCCCCTTCTATCCCTGGCTTCACAAGCTCCCTTCCTCTTGATCCTTGGCCTTGCACATACACTGCCCCCTGTGCTTTATATTGGCATATGTGCCTTCAGCTGTCTAAGTACACTCGGATTCCCACTCTCAACCTCATTACCTCATTGTTAAAACACACCACTGTTGACTAAGCTTTCAGTTATCCCTCTGAATAGTTTGGCTTCCAGAGTGCCTTGGTAACCACTGGTGGGCCAGTTCTCAATGTTAGAAGTGTGCCTGTGGTAACTGTTGTTCTTACATTGGGAATGAGGTAGAAACAGGAACACCCTTACAAAGAATTACAGGAACTCAACCAGCAGAGAAATAGATCATTGCCCAACTATTTTATGCTTTTGCTAATACCCCACACAAACCTTCTCTCAACATTTTATCTCATCCTAGTACCGAATCCTTCTGTTCCTTTCTCTCTAATGTAGCCTTCCCTAAACAGCTCCATGCCCTGCATCTCAACCATTCTGAGTAATATTAAGCAAAGAACAATCTGCTGAAGGGACTCAGCGGGTTGAGCAGCATCAGTGGAGGGGGAGGAATTATCGACGTTTCGGTTCCTGGTGCAGGGTTTTGACCCGAAATGTCAATAATTCCTCTCCCCGCCACAGATGCTGCTCAACCCGCCAAGTTCCTCCAGCAGATAGTTTGCTGCTCCAGATTGTGGCATCAGCAGTCTCGTGTCTCAGTAATATCAAGTTCCAGATTTGCCACCCTCCAATCATCTGGCACTACTCCTGTGGCCAGTGAGGACACAAAGATCATCGCCAAAGACACAGCAATCTCTTCCCTCGCTTCCCGTAATAACCTTGGATATATCCCGTCCGGCCCCAGTGACTTAACTATCCTAATGTTTCTTCCAAAAGTTCCAGCACACCCTCTTTCCTCACGTCGACATGCCCTGGCGTATCAGCCCGTCGTACACCGTCCTCACAAATGTCAATGTCTCTCACTGGTGAATACTGAAGCAAAGTATTCATTGAGGACCTCCCTACCTCTTCAGACACATGTTTCCTCTTTTATCCCTGATCAGTTCTACCCGCACTCTAGTCATCCTCCTATTCTTTATATACGTGTAGAACGTCTTGGGGTTTTCCTTAATCCTACTCACCAAGGCTCCCTTCTAGCTCTCCTAAGTCCATTCCTAAGCTCCCTCCTGGCTACCTTGTAACTCTCCAGAGCCTTGTCTGATCCTTGCTTTCTAAACCTTAGGTAAGCATCTTTCTTCCTCTTAACAAGATATTCTATGTCTCTTGTCAACCGTGGTTCCTTCACTCTACCATCCTTACCCTGCCTCAATGGGACAAACCTATCCAGAACCCCATGCAATACTCCCTGAATAACCTCCGCATTTCCATAATGCACTTTCCCAAGAACATCTGTTCCCAATTTACACTCCCAAGTTCCTGCCTAATAGCATCATAATTCCCCCTCCCCCAATTAAATTCTTTCCCAGATCGTCTGTTCTGATCCCTCTCCGGTAAAGATCAAGGAGTTATGGTCACTATCTCCAAAATGCTCTCCCACCGAGAGATCTGAAACCTGATCAGGCTCATTGCCTAGTACCAGATCCAGTACGGCCTCTCCTCTAGTCGGCCTGTCTGCATATTGTGTCAGGAATCCTTCCTGGACACACCTAACAAACTCTGCCCCATCCATCTCCTTTACACTAAGGAGGCGCCAATCAATATTAGGGAAGTTGAAGTCCCCCACGACAACAACCCTATTAGTTTTACATCTTTCCCTAATCTGCCTGCATATCTGTTCCTCAATGTCCCGGTGGCTATTGGGGGGTCTGTAGTATAATCCCATCAGAGTGATTGCACATTTCTTAGTTTTGAGTTCTACCCATATGGACTCAGTGGACGAGCCTCTATTATGTCCCCTCTGAGTGCAGCTGTGATATTGTCCCTGATTAGTAGAGCAACTCCCTCCCAACCCCCCCCCCCCCCCCCCCCCACCTTTTACCTCCCTCTCTATCTTTTCTGAAGCATCGAAGCCCTGGAACATTAAACACCCATTCCTGTTCTTCTCTCAACCATGTCTCTGTTACGCCCACAACATCATAGTTCCACGTACTGAACTATGCTCCACGTTCATCACCCTTGCCTCCAAGCGTTCAAGTACACACACTTCAAACTGTCCGTCCCATCGTGTCTATTACTTTGCTCCTGCCTGTTTTTACTGACCCCGACAATCCCTCCACTTTCTGACCCAGTGCTCTGGTTCCCATCCCCCTGCCAAACCAGTTTAAACCCTCCTGAGTAGCACTAGTGAACCTCCTGGCCAGGATATTGGTTCCACTCCAGTTGAGGTGCAGCCCATCCCTCTTGTACAGGTCGCCCCTGCCCCAGAAGAGGTTCCAATGATCCAAGAATCTGAAACCCTGCCCCCTGCGCCAGTTCCTCAGCCACTCATTCATCTGTTCTATCATCCTATTCCTGCCCTGACTAGCACGTGACACCGGGAGTAATCCAGAGATTGCTACCTTGAAGGTCCTGCTCTTCAATCTCTTTCCTAACTCCCTAAACTCACTGCACAGGACCTCCTCCCCCTTTCTACCTGTGTCATTGGTGCCAACGTGCACCACAACCTCTGGCTGCTCACTCTCCCCCTTGAGAATATTCTGCAGTTGCTCTGAGATATCCTCGACCCTGGCACCTGGGAGGCAACACACCATCCTGGTGTCTCGCAGCCACAGAATCTCCTGTCTGTCTCTCTAACTATTGAGTCTCCCATCACGATTGCTCTGCCTGACTTTACCCTTCCCTGCTGAGCTGCAGAGCCGGCCACAGTGCCACTGACCTGGCTGCTGCTGCTGTGCCCTGATAGGTCATCCCCCCAGCAGTATCCAAAGGAGTGTACTTGTTGCTGAGGGGTATGGCCACAGGGGAACCCTGCACTATCTACTTACTCTCCTTACTTCTCCTGGTGGTCACCCATCTATCTGCAGCCTGTACCCTGGGTGTGACCACCTCAGTAAAAGACTCATCTATGAGGTTTTCAGCATCCCAGATGGTCCCGTACATCCAGCTCCAGTTCCTTAACCTGGTCAGTCAGGAGCTGCAGTTGGGTGCACCTCCTGCAGATGTAGTCATCAGGGAGACTGTGAGGTTCCCTGACATCCCACATCTTTACAGGAGGAGCATTCCACTGCCCTAACTGCCATCCTGCCTACACTGAATCAAGGACTAAGGATTTACAGACAATAAAATAAAGACCTAACCTGTGCCTTCTGACTGAAACTTTTTTTTAAAAAAAGAGCTGCTCGCATTCCCCTCACGTAGGTCACTTACTCAGCCTCTTCTCACTGAAGTCTCTTGAGCCAAAGCCTCAGTCCCTCAACACTGAACCATTCCAACAACGGCCACTCCGCTTAGCTTGTGCTTCTTTTTATTGGCTGCTGCTGATGAGCTAATCAGCCAATTATTACTAACAATATGCAAGTGTGCCTCTGTAAGGGTCCCACTCACTGAAAATGAAAACCAAGCACAGAGACTCACCTCTTTTGAAAACTCCCGCCTCTCAAGCTGATGCTCTGTGCCCGTGATGCTGCTGCAGGTAAGTTTTTCATTGCACCTGTGCACACATGGACTTGTGCATCTGACAATAAACTCGACTTGACTTGATATAGAAACAGTTATCATTTTAGTTCAATTGTTTCATCAGAATCAGAGAACTGAACTACTAATTAAGTGCAGAAGCAAAGGGAGAAGAGGAAGAGGGAAAAGGGAAGTTCCTTGTGATAGGGTGAAAAGCAGGAGAGATTAAATAGCAAAACATGGTGATGGTAGGGAGGGAAAAAACAAGGCAGCAAAAAGACATGTGCAGAGGCGGCCCAGAGAGAATAGCAGCATTTCAACACCAGCTGACTGCAAACTCTGTGCAGGTATTAGGTTCTGAAATTACTGAATTCATTTTTGAGGTGAGAATCCTTTCGATTTCCTTTACTATAGATAAAGGATGCAGCTTGCTATATCTTTCCCCAATAGATGCAGCACCAACATTCTGCTATCATCTTTATAAATCGCTGTGCTGATTCTAAGCCCTGCACATCTTTCCTGAAGTGTGGTCCATAGAACTATTCACAAAGTGATGGAAGGTCAGTAGCTATCGAAGGGCACTGACGCTGACTCACCAGTAACCAGTTCATTGATGCCCAGTTTGGGTTTTGAAAGGACTGCTTGGCTGCAGGCCTCATCAACCATGGTCCAAGCAAGGACCAAAGAGCTGAATTCCAAAGGAGAGGTGAAAATATTTGCCTTTGACATCAAAGCAGCATTTGATCAAATGTGATATAAGAGAGCCCTGGTAAATCTAAAGTCAAGGAGAGAACCTTCCAAGGACTGGAGTCATACAGCACAGAAATAGGCCCTTCGGCCCAACTGGTCCATGCCGACCAAGATTCCCATCTAAGCTCGTCCCATTTGGCCCACATCCCTAACCTTTCCTATAAATGTACCTGTCCAGGTACCTTTTAAATGTTGTTAATAGACGTGCCTCAACCACTTCCTCTAGCAACTCATTCCATATATTGACCAAGCTGCCTAACTCAGATATTCCCAATTGCCTGCGTTTGGTCCATATCCCTCTGAACCTTTCCTACCCATGTACCTGTCCAAGTGTCTTTTAACTGTTGGTATTGTACCTGCCTCCTCTGGCAGCTCGTTCCACATACCCACCACCCTCTGTTTAAAGAAAAGTTGCCTCACAGGTCCCTTTTAAATCTTTTCCCTCTCACCTAAAACCTCTCTAGTTTTAGCCCCAACCCCGGCTATTCACCCTAACTATGCCCCTCGTGATTTTATAAACCTCTATTGGGTCACCCCGCAGCCTCCTATGCTCCAGAGAAGAAAGTCCTTGCCTATTGAGCCTCTCCTTGTACCTCAAATCCTCCAGTCCTGGCAACATCCTTGTAAATCCTGTTTATAAATTGCTTTAGGATGCATGTGTTTGCCTGCTGATCTTTTTCGTTTCTCTCTCTGTCTCCTCCATTTACCTTTCTCACTCTCTCCTGTACTTTGGTAATCTTCTCTGCTATTAACTGAAACTTAGAATCAAAGAAAGTACAGCACAATACAGACCCTTCGGCCCACAATGTTGTGCCGATCTTTAAACCTAACCTAAGGCTATCTAACCCCTTCCTCCCACATATCCCTCTATTTTAAATTCCTCCATATGCTTATCTAGCAATGTCTTGAATTTGACCAATGTACCTGCCTCCACCACTGCCCCAGGTTCTTAATTTATCAAAAGCCTTTTTTTTTCTCTATTTTAATTTTTAATTCATTTGTCAATCAGGGTGAATTAAATTTTGATGCAACACCTTTTCCCTTCAGAGAAAAATCCCTTGCTTGCAGATGAACGGTCTCTCCTGAGCAAGTTCCACTGCTGGAGGAACTCAGTGGGTCAGGCAGCATCTGTGGATGCAGGGGGATGGCCGACGTTTTGGGTCAAGACCTTGTATCAGGACTGAAAGTAAATAGCTGGTATAACAAGGTGAGAGGGAGGAGTGAGGGGCTCAAGTTCAAGTTCAGTGTCAGATGTGGGAGTTCCCAGAGTCTCCCTGCCTCCGGGAGGCTGCAGCTCCTGATGGACCGTGATAGGGAACTGGAGATGCAGCTCGATGACCTGCGTCTGGTCAGGGAGAGTGAGGAGGTGATAGAGAGGAGTTATAGGCAGGTGGTCACACCGGGACCATCAGAATCAGGCAATTGGGTCACAGTCAGGAGGGGGGAGGGGAAGAGTCAGGTATTAGAGAGTACCCCTGTGGCTGTACCCCTTGACAATAAGTACTCCTGCTTGAGTACTGCTGGGGGAGACAGCCTACCTGGGAGAAGCAACAGTGGCAGTGTCTCTGGCACAGAGCCCCACCCTGTGGCTCAGAGGGGTAGGGGAGGAGCACACTAGTGATAGGGGACTGTATAGTTAGGTGGGCAGACAAGTGATTCTGTGGACGTAGGAAAGAAACTGGTAGTTTGCCTCCCAGGTGCCAGGGTCTGGGATGTTCTGGATCGCATCCAAGATATCCTGAAGGAAGAGGGAGAACAGCCTGAGGTCGTGGTACATATTGGTACCAACGACATAGGTAGGGAAAGGAATGAGATCCTGAAAAAAGACTATAGAGAATTAGGAAGGACAGGGATTGGAGCAAGGAGCAGAGATTCAGTTTTCTGGATCATTGGGGTCTCTTTTGGGGCAGGTATGACCTGTTCAAAGAGGACGGGTTGCACTTTAATCCCAGGGGACCAACATACTGGCAGGGAGGTTTGCTAAGGCTACTGGGGAGAGTTTAAACTAGAATTGTTGGGGGGTGGGATCAGTACTGGAGAGACTGGGGAAGAGGTGTTTGGCTCTCAAATAGAGGAGGCTAGGAGTAAGTACCATAGGCAGGTGATAGAGAAGGGACATGTTCAGACAGGCTTGAGATGTGTCTATTTTAACGCAATGAGTGTTGTGAACAAGGCGGCTGAGCTTAGAGCTTGGATCGATACTTGGAGCTATGATGTGGTGGCCATCACAGAGACTTGGATGGCTCCGGGGCTGGAATGGTTGATTCAAGTGCCAGGTTTTAGGAAGGACAGGGAGGGAGGCAAGAGAGGTGGGGGAGTGGCACCGTTGATCAGAGATAGTGTCACGGCTGCGGAAAAGGTGGACGTTGTGGAGGGACTGTCTACGGAGTCTCTGTGGATGGAGGTTAGGAACAGGAAGGGGTCGATAACTGTGCTGGGTGTCTTTTATAGGCTGCCCAATAGTGACAGGGATATTGAGGAGTAGATAGGGAAGCAGATCCTAGAAAGAATAACAGAGTTGTTGTGATGGAGGACTTTAATTTCCCAAATATCAATTGGCATCTCCAGTCAGTGAGGGGTTTAGATGGGGTGGAGTTTGTTAGGTGTGTTCAGGAAGGGTTCTTGACACAGTATATAGATAGACCTACAAGAGGAGAGGCTGTGCTTGATTTGATATTGGGAAATGTACCTGGTCAGGTGTCAGATCTCTCAGTGGATGAACATTTTGGTGATAATGATCATAATTCTATCTCCTTTACGTTAGCACTGGAGAGGGATAAGAACAGACAGACTAGAAAGGTGTTTACTTGGAGTAAAGGGAATTATGAGGCTCTCAGGCAGGAAATTGGAAGATTAAATTGGGAACAGATGTTCTCTGGGAAAAGTACGGAAGATATGTGGCAAATATTCAGGGGGTATTTGTATGGAGCTCTGAACAGACATGTTCCGATGAGACAGGGGAGTCACGAGAGGATACAGGAACCGTGGTGTACGAAGGCTATAATAAATCTAGTCAAAAGGAAAAAAAAAGCTTACAAAAGGTACAGAGAGCTCGGTAATGTTAGAGATCTGGAGGAGTACAAGGCTAAAAAGAAGGAACTTAAGAAAGAGATTAGGAGAGCCAGAAGGGGACATGAGAAGGCCTTGGTGGGCAGGATTAAGGAAAACCCCAAGGCGTTCTACAAGTACATGAAGAGTAAGAGGATGAGATGCGAAAGGATAGGGCCGATCAAGTGCAGCAGTGGGAAAGTGTGTATGGATCTGGAAGAAATAGCGGAGGTACTTAATGAATACTTTACTTCAGTATTCACCACGGAAAAAGATCTGGGGGATTGTAGTGGGGACTTGCAGCGGCCTGAAAAGCTTGAGCATGCAGATTTTAGAAAAGAGGAGGTGCTGAAACTTTTGGAAAGCATCAAGTTAGATAAGTCGCCAGGACCGGATGAGATGTACCCCAGGCTGCTGTGGGAGGCGAGGGAGGAGATTGTGGAGCCTCTGATGATGATCTTTGCGTCGTCAATGGAGACAGGAGAGGTTCCGGAAGATTGGAGGGTTGCGGATGTTGTGCCCTTATTCAAGAAAGGGAGTAGAGGTAGCCCAGGAAATTATAGACCGGTGAGTCTTACCTCAGTGGTTGGTAAGCTGATGGAGAAGATCCTGAGAAGCAGGATTTACGAACATTTGGAGAGGTATAATATGATTAGGAATAGTCAGCATGGCTTTGTCAAGGGCAGGTCCTGTCTTACGAGCCTGATTACATTTTTTGAGGATGTGACTAAACACATCGATGAAGGGAGAGCAGTAGATGTAGTGTATATGGATTTCAGCAAGGCGTTTGATAAGGTACCCCATGCGAGGATTATGGAGAAGGTGAGGGGACATGGGATCCAAGGGGGCATTGCAGTGTGGATCCAGAACTGACTGGCTCACAGAAGGCAAAGAGTGGTTGTTGAAGGGTCGTATTCTGAGTGGAGGTCGGTGACCAGTGGTATACCTCAGGGATCTGTACTGGGACCCTTACTCTTTGTGATTTTTATAAACGACCTGGATGAGGAAGTGGAGGGGTGGGTTAGTAAGTTTGCGGATGACTCGAAGGTTGGGGATGTTGTGGATAGTTTGGAGGGCTGTCAGAGGTTACAGAGGGACATAAATAGGATGCAGAGTTGGGCTGAGAAGTGGCAGATGCAGTTCAACCCAGATAAGTGTGAAGTGGTTCATTTTGGTAAATCAAATATGTTGGCGGAATATAGTATTAATGGTAGGACTCTTGGCAGTGTGGAGGATCAGAGGAATCTTGGGGTCCGAGTCCATAGGACGCTCAAAGCGGCTGTGCAGGTTGACTCTGTGGTTAAGAAGGCATATGGTGTATTGTCCTTCATCAATCGGGGGATTGAATTTAGGAGCCATGAGGCATTGTTGCAGCTATATAGGTCCCTGGTCAGACCCCACTTGGAGTATGGTGCTCAGTTCTGGTCGCCTCACTACAGGAAAGATGTGGAAGCCATAGAGAGGGTGCAGAGGAGATTTACAAGGATGCTGCCTGGAATGCGGAGCATGCCTTATGAAAGCAGGTCGAGGGAACTCTGCCTTTTCTCCTTGGAGCGACGGAGGATGAGGGGGGACCTGATAGAGGTGTATAAGATGATGAGAGGTATTGATTGGGTGGATAGTTAGAGGCTTTTCCCCAGGGCTGAATTGGTGGCCACAAGAGGACATAGGTTTAAGGTGCTGGGGAGTAGGTACAGAGGAGATGTCAGGGGTAAGTTTTTTTACTCAGAGAGTGGTGAGTGTGTGGAATGGGCTGCCGGCAACGGTGGTGGAGGCGGATACGATAGGGTCTTTCAAGAGACTGTTAGATAGGTACATGGAGCTGAGTAAAATAGAGGGCTATGGGTAAGCCTAGTAATTTCTAGGGTAGGGACATGTTCGGCACAGCTTTGTGGGCCGAAGGGCCTGAATTGTGCTGTAGTTTTTCTATGTTCTATGTTCTATAACCCAGAAATATGAGAGTGGCTTCCAATGAGCCATGAAGGCACTTAGGAATAAGGAAGGAAAAGCTGAGGTACCTATGGAAACCATGGTTTTAATATGAATGCCTACTCTAAATCAAGCTTTAGCGTTTGATACTGTTGAAGATCGGCCAGTGTACTGGAAATAACCAGGGTTGAATCCTCACACAATGACTCATTCGTCACAGATGACAAAAGCAAGCAATTCCACCCTTTGAGCCTCTCCCAGCTGCAATCCATCCAGTCCCACTCGCCTGCCCTCTTCCCGCATCTTTTCAGATCTGTATTCAGCTCCCTTTTGAATGGTATAACGAACCCATCGCTATTACTTCCCTGGCTACGTGATGCCCAGACACCAACCATTCATTATGTGTAAAGAAAAACTATTCCTCGCGTTACTTTTGCCAATCACCTTCATTCTCCGTCCTCTGGTCCTCGACTCCACTCACCTGCCCAGAATCACATATGCTTTTTTTTTAAAACTACTTTCCAACCTGCCCTGACACAGTGAACAAACTGCACATAAACCCCTGGATCTCTCTGCTCTTCTATCCCTTTCAGAATCATGCTCGCTAGTTCATATTCCCCCTTCTCATTTTTCCTACAAAGTGTAAACACTATTACTATCCTCCTCTCACTTCTCTATGCTTCAAAATGTTGCCTCGTTAAGAAAAGCAATGGTCCTGGTATCAATCCCTGGGGAACTCCACTGTACATAGTCCACAGAGGTCTGCTCCAACCATCAAGCACCCATCCACACTAATCTACACCAATCCCATGGTATTGTTCATCCAGTGCAAATAAAAACAACTACTTTCACCTCTACTTCCCATTTCCTGTTAATGGAACAATTTTCTATCCCTTCTGTTCCATAACTTTCAATCTTGATGACAATCATATTATTTGGTACCTTATCAAATATCTTTTGGAAGTATATCTCTACCACACCTCTGATACTTCAACAAAAAACTCTAAAGTTATTTGGATACAAACTGACAAACAAGACACTGGAGGAACTCAATGGGTCAGGCAGCATCTGTGGAGGGAACTGGACAGTTGACGTTTTGGGTCCAAACCCCTTCATCTGGATTTATGAAAGGTCTGGACCTGAAACGTCGACTGTCCATTTCCCTCCACAGACGCTGCTCGACCCGCTGAGTTCCTCCAGCGTTTTGTTTGTTGCTCGACATTCCAGCATCTGCAGTCTCTTGTCTCCACTTCGTTTGATATGACTCGCCTGTAACAAATGCAATGCTGGCTTTCGTTAATCAATCTAACTTGTCCAAATGATATCCTCAATCACTGTTCTCGAATTCTGTAATTCTCCCATTCCAGTAACTGACATGTTACAACCCTGGAAATAATATTTTTTTAAAAAGGGACACAATATCCACATAGTTTTTTGTTAAGGAAATCCGATACATTTGCAGGACCAAATATTCTATTTTCAGTTAACAATGAACACAGTCTATCTCACCCACAGAATCATTTGGTATTCAAATCCCCTGCATTTTTACAATTTACCCAGAATGTTAACGCCTTCACTAACCTTGGTTTGTGATTGGCCTCCTTCAGAAACCATCCACTGGATTTGGTTCTTTCACCCAATGAACTGCACTTCCGCACGGGAGAGGGTGTCCGGGATCGCCTGCTCTCAGAGTCCTTGTTGTCACTTCCGAACGGGAAGATGCTTGCCTTCTTGGCCTCGTGCGGGACGCTGCTTTTCGTGGGCTCGACGGTGGAGATGATGGGGGCAGCGATGTGCACCGGTTTGGTCCCCTGCACACTTCCGACCACCTCTTTCCTCTGGCCCTCCGCGCTCAGGACCTGAGTGCTTTCCTCATTATTCACCGTGATGACTGGAGGGACCATCCTGACCTCCACGTTGCCCGCCGCCCACTTCTGCTTGTCTGTCTCCTCGACTGAAGTCCGCTGCCCAGGTTCCTCAGCCTTGCTGGCAACGTTCTGGAAGGAACGGGACAGAGGGGTGGACTTTGGGAATAAACCAGAGGGGGATTTTGGGGAATGCTCCTCATTGTAGATGTGACTGCCGTTGATGCAGAGCAACGACCTGGAGATGGGACTTGTCTTCGGAGCCAGGAGATCCATATTGCTTTTGAATGCCTGGTTAACCTCATCGCTGAGAGCTCTCTTGTGTGTTAGCACCTTGACCAAGGATGGATTGGTAGCTACTGTAGAAGGAGAGGAAACACAATGACCCAATTTCTGGTCAGTCAGTGGTGAACTTCCTGGTTTATTTTAGTCAGAGTCACACTGCACAACCCCCCACCCCATCACCAATAGCCTTCCTTGGTCCAACCACGTAGATGCCACGGCCAAGTAAGCTCACCAATACCTCTACTTCCTCAAGAGGCTAAAGAAATTTGGCATGTCCCCATTGACACTCACCAATTTTTATTGATGCACCATAGAAAGCACCCTATCCAGATGCATCACGGCTTGGTATGGCAACTGCTCTGCCCGGGACCACAAGAAACTGCAGAGTTGTGGACACAGCCCAGTGCATCATGGAAACCAGCCTCCCCTCCATAGACTCTGTCTACACTTCCCACTGTCTACACTTCCCACTGTCTACACTTCCCACTGTCTACACTTCCCACTGTCTACACTTCCCACTGTCTACACTTCCCACTGTCTACACTTCCCACTGTCTACACTCCCCACTGTCTACACTCCCTGCAGCCAACATAATCAAAGACATTCTCTCTTCTCCCCCCCTCCCATCGGGCAGAAGATACAAAAGCCTGAAAGCACATACCACCAGGCTTAAGGACAGCTTCTATCCTGCTGTTATAAGACTATTGAATGGTCCCCTAGTACAATAAGATGGACTCTTGACCTCACAATCTACCTCATCATAGCCTTGCACCTTACTGTCTGCCTGCACTACACTTTGTTTGTAACTGTAATGCTGCCTGGATTGGAGAGCATGTCTTATGAGGATAGGTTGAGTGAGCTCGGGCTTTTCTCTTTGGAGAGAAGGAGGATGAGAGGTGACTTGATAGAGGTGTACAAGATGATAAGAGGCATAGATCGAGTGGACACTCAGAGACTTTTTCCCAGTGCAACAATGGCTAACACGAAGGGACTTAATTTTAAGGTGATTAGAGGAAGGTATAAGGGGGATGTCAGGGGTAAGTTTTTTACACAGAGAGTGGTGGGTGTGTGGAACGCACTGCCGGCAGAGGTTGTGGAGGTAGATACATTAGGGACATTTAAGAGACTCTTAGATAGTCAAATGAATGATAGAGAAATGGAGGGCTATGTGCAAGAGAAGGGCGAGATAGAACTCAGAGCAGGATAAAATATCAGCACAACACTGTGGGCCGAAGGGCTTGTACTGCGCTGTAATGTTCTATGTACCACTTTATTCTGCATTACGTTACTGTTTCCCTTGTACTACCTCAATGCACTAATGTGGTGAAATGATCTGTATGGTTGGCATGCAAAACAGTTTTTCACTGTACCTCGGTACGTGACAATAATAAACCAATCTACCCCTTCCACCCCTATCACCCAGTTCCCTCTCTCGTCCCACAACTCCTGCTGGATTTCAGTCACCGAGACAGAGTCATGCATAGAAGAGTACAGCACAGGAACAGGCCCTTCAGCCCACAATGTCTGTGCCAACTGTGTTGCAAAAATTAAAGTAAATCCCTTCTGCCTGCACATGATCCACATCCTGCCACTCCCTGCGTATTCATGTGTCTGTCTAAAGGCCTCTTACACGCCACTATCATATCTGCTTCACCACCTCCCCTGACAGCCCATTCCAGGCACCCACCACTGTGTGTGCCCCGCACATCTCATTCAAACTTTCCCCCCTCACCTTGAATGGATGTCCTCTAGTATTGGACGTTTCAATCCTGGGAGAAAGACTCTGATTGTCTACCCTAGCTAAGCCTCTCATATTTTATAAACTTCTTATCAGGTCTCTCCTCAGCTTCTGCTGCTCTAGAGAAAACAACCCAAGTTTGTCCAACCTCTCCTTGTAGCTCTAATCCAGGCAGCATCCTGGTGAACCTCTTCTGCATCCTGTCCAAACCTCCACATCCTTCCTGTAATGGGGCGACCAGAACTGTACACAATACTCCAAGTGCAGACCAGCCAAAGTTTTATACAGCTGCAACTTAACTTCCTGACTCTTATACTCAGTACCCTAACCAATGAAAGCAAGCACGCTGTACGCCTTCTTTACCACCCTACTACCTGCGTGGCCACTTTCAGTACTTGAATGAAAGGTATAGTACAGAAAGAGGTGCTTCGATTCCATGCTGCCCGTCAACACACTTAGAGCACTGTGTCCAGTTCTGGTTGCCTCATTATAGGATGTGGAAGCATTGGAAAGGGTGCAGAGCAGATTTACCAGGATGCTGCCTGGTTTGGAGAATATGCATTATGAGGAGAGACTAAGGGAGCTAGGGCTTTACTCATTGGAGAGAAGGAGGATGAGAGGAGACATGATAGAGGTGTACAAAATATTAAGAGGAATAGATAGAGTGGACAGCCAGCGCCTCTTTCCCAGGGCACCAATGCTCAATACAAGAGGGCATGGCTTTAAAGTGATGGGTGGGAAGTTCAAAGGAGATATCAGAGGAAGGTTTTTCCACCCAGAGAGTGGTTGGGGCATGGAATGCGCTGCCTGGGGTGGTGGTGGAGGCAGGTACATTGGCCAAATTCAAGAGATTGCTAGATAAGCATATGGAGGGATATAAAATAGAGGGATATGTGGGAGGAAGGGGTTAGATAGTCTTAGGCAAGGTTTAAAGATTGGCACAACATTGTGGGCCGAAGGGCCTGTATTGTGCTGTACTGTTCTATGGTAACCACCCATTTTCACTAATCCTATATTAATCCCACCTTTTATTTTAAATTCTCCCCACAGTCCCATCAACTCCCCCCAGATTCCACCACCCACCTACACAACCTACGGGCAATTTACAGCAGCCAGTTATTCTCCCAACCCCCACGTCTTTGGGACGTGGGATGAAACTGGAGCACCCAGGAGAAACCCACATGGTCACCGGGAGAACTCCATCCGGCATCCAAGGGTCTCTGGTGCTCTGAGGCAGCAGCTCGACGCACTGCACCACCGCGCTGCCAGTCACTGGGCACGGCTGATCCTCCAACGTAACTCATGTGACCCAGGTGGTTGGTGCAGGAAAGCTGTTGGACCTAAAATAAAGATTGTGAAGCAAAGAGCAAGTTGACATCCCAGGAGTACTGAGGCCAATTTGTTGTCGAAGCCCAGCTGGGGATCGACTCTGCTCTGCACAGCTCAATAAAACATCAAGCAGCCCATTTAAAATAAAGACTTAAATTTCCATCACACCTTTCTCCACCTTGGGATGCTCCAAAGTGTTTAACTGGATTTTCACAAAATCGAAACTGGTTCGCTAGTAACTTTCAATGCACAAAATCTGCCATCCTGCTCATGCCTGGTCAGGTCCACCAATGTGGTTCACTCTTAACTGGTTGCTTAGTTCAGGGATAATTTAATGGACAATGTTCTCCAGCTTTCCCAGTGACGTCCACATCTTGTAACTAGTATTGGTTATTGTCACATGTATTGAGATACAGTGTAAAACTTGTGTTTACATGCCATCCATACAGATCATTCCATATACTAGTACATCAAGATAGTAAAGAAAACAGAATGCAGAATTATAGTGTTACAGTTACAGAAAAAGTACAGTGCAATAGAAAATAAGGTGCAAGAGCCACGACCAGGTAGGTTGGGAGATAAGAGTTCATCCTTCAGCACACGAGAGGTCCATTCAAAAGTCTGATAACAGTGGGATAGAAGCTGTCCTTGAGCCTGGTGGTACGTGCTTTCAGGCTTTTGTATCTTCTGCCCAGTGGGAGGAGGGGAGAAGAGAGAATGAGTGGGGTGTAGAAACATAGAAAAATCAAAGCACAATTCAGGCCCTTCGGCCCACAAAGTTGTGCCGAACATGTCCCTACCCTAGAAATTACTAGGCTTACCCATAGCCCTCTATTTTTCTCAGCTCCATGTACCTATTCAACAGTCTCTTGAAAGACCCTATCGTATCCGCCTCCACCACCGTTGCCGGCAGCCCATTCCACACACTCACCACTCTCTGAGTAAAAAAACTTACCCCTGACATCTCCTCTATACCTACTCCCCAGCACCTTAAGCCTATGTCCTCTTGTGGCCACCAATTCAGCCCTGGGGAAAAGCCTCTGACTATCTACCCGATCAATACCTCTCATCATCCTATATACCTCTATCAGGTCCCCCCTCATCCTCCGTCGCTCCAAGGAGAAAAGGCCAAGTTCCCTCAACCTGCTTTCATAAGGCATGCTCTGCATTCCAGGCAGCATCCTAGTAAATCTCCTCTGCACCCTCTCTATGGCTTCCACATCCTTCCTGTAGGGAGGCGACCAGAACTGAGCACAGTACTCCAAGTGGGGTCTGACCAGGGACCTATATAGCTGCAACAATACCTCTCGGCTCCTAAATTCAATTCCCCGATTGATGAAGGACAATACAACATATGCCTTCTTAACCATGGAGTCAACCTGCGCAGCCGCTTTGAGCATCCTATGGACTCGGACCCCAAGATCCCTCTGATCCTCACACTGCCAAGAGTCCTACCATTAACACTATATTCTGCCATCATATTTGACCTACCAAAATGAACCACTTCACACTAATCTGGGTTGAACTGCATCTGCCACTTCTCAGCCCAACTTTGCATCCTATCTATGTCCCTCTGTAACCTCTGACAGCCCTCCAGACTATCCACAACACCCCCAACCTTTGTCATCTGCAAACTTACTAACCCACTCCTCCACTTCCTCATCCAGGTCATTTATAAAAATCACCAAGGGCAAGGGTCCCAGTACAGATCCCTGAGGTACACCACTGGTCACCGACCTCCATGTGTGAGGGGTCCTTGATGAGAGCTTCTATCCCACTGTTGTAAGACTCTTGAACAGACCTTTTGTATGTTAAAGATGAACTCTTTACCTCACAATCTACCTCGTTATGGCCTCGCTCCTAATTGTCTACCTGCACTGCACTTTCTCTGTAACTGTAACACTTTATTCTGCATTCTGTTATTGTTTTCCCTTGCACTACGTCAATGCACTGACGTGATGAAATGATCTGTATGGATGGCATACAAAACAAAGTTTTTCACTGTATCTTGGTACATGTGACAATAATAAACCAATTCGAATTCCAGGTTGGCTGCTTTCCCAAGGCAGCAGGAAGTATAGATGGATTCAATGGATGGGAGGCTAGTTTGTGAGAGTTCTTGAAAATGCAGTCCACTGTGACACCAGAGGAAACCGGAGCCAGTGTCCACTCTGCAAACTCACACTAACCCTCAGTGATAATCTTTGATGTTGTTGCTGGAGAGAAAAACATTGGTCCAACACCACCTCCAGATTTTCCACAGTATCATCAGGGATTCTTTCCACCCACTACCGAGAGCAGAGGGACCTTAGTTCTACATTTTATTCAATGAGATTCCAACTGCAAGGACTTCCGCTGCCTGATTTTCCAAGAGTAGGAGAACTAGAACTTCTAAAACTAGAGGGAATGGGTTTAAGGTGAGAGAAGAAAGATTTAAAAGGGACCCGAGGGGCAACTTCTTCACACAGAGGGTGGTGGGGATATGGAACGAGCTGCCAGCGGAAGTGGCAGAAGCGGCTACAGTTATGATATTTGGATAGGTAAATGAATAGGAAAGGTGTAGAGGGATATGGGCCAAATGCGGGCAAATGGGACTAGCTCAGGTTGCTAACTTGGTCGGCATGGGACTAATTGGGTTGAAGGGCCTGTTTCTGTGCTGTATAACTCTATGAATTATTGTTCCTAGTCATTAAGCTGGAAAGAGTGCAGAGGAGCTTTACGAGAATGTTGCTGGGACTTGAGGGACTGAGTTATGGAGAGAGGTTGAGCAGGTTGGGACTTTATTCATTGGAGCATAGGAGAATGAGGGATGATCTTATAGAGGTGTATAAAACCATGAGGCGCATAGATAGGCTGAAAGCGCACATTCACAGGCTTGGGGAATCAAGAACTAGAGGGTACAGGTTTAAGGTGAGACGGAAGAGATTTAATAGGAACCTGAGGGGCAACCTTTTGACCAAGAGAGTGGTGAGAATGAGCTGCCAGAGGAAGTAGCTGAGGCAGGTACAATAACAACACTTATAAGATAAGATCTTTATAACAACGCATAAAAGGTATTTGGACAGGTACATGGCAGGCACGGTAGTGTAGCGATTAGCGTAACGCTTAACAGTGCCGGCGACCTGGGTTCAATTCCCACCGCTGTCTGTAAGGAGTTTGTACGTTCTCCCCGTGTCTGTGTGGGTTTCCTCCGGGTGCTCCGGTTTCCTCCCACATTCCAAAGATGTACAGGTTAGGAAGTTGTGGGCATGCTATGTTGGCGCCGGAAGCGTGGCGACACTTGCGGGCTGCCCCCAGAACACTCTATGCAAAAGATGCATTTCACTGTGTATTTCGATGTACATGTGACTAATAAAGAAATCTTATGGATAGGAAAGGTTCAGAGGGATATGGGTCAAACACAGGCCAAAGGGACTAGCTAAGATGAGAATCTTGGTCGACATGAATCAGTTGGGTTAAAGGGCCTGTTTCCGTGCTGTACAACTCTCTGACTCTATGAATTATTGATTCAAGTCTCTAGGGTAGGAAGTGAAATCCTGAAGGTCTGACCTGGTCCTGAAGAGTGCTGCCCACAACCCACTCTTTATTCATTAGCATGGGACTGCTCTCCGAAGACGCAACAGCTCACCTCCTCTGTGATGGCTGTTTTTGTAACTGATAAAGGGCTCCTTTCAGAGCAGCACTCGGTTACAAAACCAAGGCCAACGATTAAAATCCTGGAAAGGAAGGATTTCTGGAATTCAAATACCAGCAGGCTTTCCCAGTAATGAATGCATGGAACACTTCCCAGCAGTATGAGCAATGGTTACAGTAAGTTTATATATTGATTCTTTTCAGTCCTGCTCCTGGATACAGCTCTGGGCCAGGGTGACTTGCCAACATCAACGATTACCACCCACCCACCCCCCCCCCCACCCCCCAACAGATGCTGTTTGACCCCCTGAGTTCCTCCACCAGTTTTTTTGTCCCCCGCGTAGAATACATCCTACATCTATAATTCTCCACATTGATATTGAGCAACCAAAGGAAATAAGCCAGTGGCCGGCAAGGTGGGTGAATTCCAGCCAGGCTACAAAGAAATAAAGGTCTCTCAAACTCACCAGAACCACAAGGACAGGACTCTGCAGCCCTCTCATCCCAGCTTGATCCTAACAACTGCACCCAATACCTAACCCTGAAAGTGGTCTCACAGGTAGACAGGGTGTTGAAGAAGGCATTTGGCACACTGGCCTTCATCAGTCAGGGCACTGAGTACAGAAGTTGGGATGTTACATTGCAGTTGTACAAGATGTTGGTGAGGCTGCTTTTGGAATATTGTTCAGTTTTGGTCACCCTGCTGTAGGAAAGATGCCATTAAGCTGGTAGATTGCAGAGAAGATTTACGAGGATTTTGCTGGGATTCGAGGGAGTGAGTCATGGAGAGAGGTTGAGCAGGTTGGGACTTTTTCCACCGGAGCATAGGAGAATGAGGGGTGATATTATAGTGGTGTATAAAATCATAAGGGGCATAGATAAGTTGAATGCGTACAGTCTTTTTCCCGGGGTCAGCGGATCAAGAACTAGAGGGCATATGACTAAGGGGAGAGGGGAAAAATTTAATAGGAACCTGAGGGGCAACTTTTTCACCCAGAAAATGGTCAGTATATGGAACGAGCTGCCAAAGGAAGTGGTTGAGGCAGGTACAATAACAACATTTCGTAGACACTTGGACAGCTACATGGACAGGAAAGGTTTAGAGGGATATGGGCCAAAATCGGGCAAATGGGACTGGCTTATTTGGGAATCTTGTTCAGCAAGGACCAGATGGGCTGAAAGGCCTGTTTCCGTGCTTTATGACTCTATGACCTACTGAGTCAGAGATGCTGCACCATGAATTCTCCCACTGATATTCCTCGGTGGGAGAAGGGAATTGTTGAATTGGCCCACACAGCAATGCTGGCAGTGACCCACTCTCTCCTAGGTTTGAAGATCGTGGGTTCTGGTCCCACCCCAGACTGTTGAGTGTTATCTGTATTGATAATATATCGTTATTAGTCACATGTACATCGAAACACAGTGAAATGCATCTTTTGCGTAGAGTGTTCTGGGGACAGGCCACAAGTGTCTCTACGCTTCCGGCACCAACATAGCGTGCCCACAACTTCCTAACCCGTACGTCTTTGGAATGTGGGAGGAAACCGGAGCACCCGGAGGAAACCCACGCAGACACAGGGAGAATATATAACCTCCTTACAGACAGCTGCGGGAATTGTACCCGGATTGCTGGCGCTGTAATAGTGTTACGCTAACCACTACACTACTGTACCTGATCCCCTGTGCTATACTAAGTGGTGCACAACTGTTAGAAGTGGTGCCTCGTATCCACAAACTAACATAGATTACTCAGCCCTTCAAGCCTTTCAATCAGTGGGTGGCATGGTGGCACAGCTAGTACAGCTGCAGTCTCACACGTCTAATGACCCGGGTTCGATCCTGACCTCTGGCGCTGTCTGTGTGTGGAGTTTGCACGTTCTCCCTGTGACTGTGTGGGCTTCCCCCAGGTGCTCCAGTTCCGCCCACATCCCAAATTCGTGCTGAGAGGTTAACTGGCCACTGTGAATTGTCCCAGCGTGTAGGTGAGTGACAGAATCTGAGGTGGGAGTTGATGGGAAGAGTAAAGCATTGGTGCAGGATTAGTGAAATGGCTACTTGCTGGTCAGCATGAAAAGGTGGGCCAAAGGGCCTGATTCCTTGCTGTGTGAATCGATGGGTCCGAGATGACAGGTGCTCTTAGGCAATCTCATCATCACATTCCCATCTATCCCAGTAACTGTTCACTCCCTTGGTTATCAAGTGGCTCTCACTGCCTTAAATACAATCAAGGTCTCTCTTCCTGGTGGCAACAGAGTTCCAAAGACACACAACCCTCAATGGAAAAATTCTGCTTCAATTGCCTTAAATGAGTGACCTCTTATTTTTAGCTCTAGCTTCTCCCACAGGAGGAACCATCGTCTCACACCCACCCTGTCGAGACCCCTCAGGATCTCAAGTGTTTCCAATAACTCTCAACCTTCTAAACTCCAGAAGATACAAGCGCAGCCTGTCCAACTTTTCCTCACAAGACAAACCACCCATTCTAGATATTAGTTGAGTAAACCTCTGATCTGTTTTCTACGCATTAACATCCTTCCAAAACTGTAATCACTATTCCAGATATGGTCTCACCAATACCCTAACCACAATTAAAGCTTAGCCCCACCTTCGTATTCAATTCCCTGAACATTAAACAAGAACACTGACAGTGCAAGTAATTAGGAAAACTATCTGCATCCCAGCCTTTTGTGACTCATGCTCCAGAACACTCAGAACCATGTACCCCGGAGCCCTGTGTCTCTCATCATTTCGAAGAGTTTCTTTTTTTTTTATTTTTCCTGCCAAAATAGGCAATTTAGATTGTCTGATGGCAGATAGAGTGTAGGGGGAGCTTCACTCTGTGTCTGACCCCGGGTGTGTGTGATGGGACGGTGTAGAGGGAGCTTCACTCTGTGTCTAACCCTGGGAGTGTGTGATGGGACAATGTGGAGGGAGCTTCACCCGGTGTCTGACCCCAGGAGTGTGTGATGGGACAGTGTAGTGGGAGCTTCACCCGGTGTCTGAACCCAGGAGTGTGTGATGGGATGGTGTGGAGACAGCTTCACTCTGTGTCTGACGCTGGGAGTGTGATGGGACGGTGTAGAGGGAGCTTCACTCGGTGTCTAACCCATGACATCTATGCCCTGGGAAAGCCACTGACTTCAGTATCCCAACCTCAGGTACCAACCAGGCTCATTACGTTGATCACGTTTCACCAGAACACAAGCTCCTTACTTGGCTCATTCGGAGGAGGATGGAAGGCACCCGGAGCACTGGTGGCTTTTGGAGAAGGCAGGTTGGTGACCCCAGTACTGTTGCTGATACTCTCCAAGGACCTCACACTCTGCTGGGAGCTCAGCGAGGAATTGGACTTGGTCAACGATGATCTGTGAAGCTTGGGCTTCGAGAAGAAACTCTTCTTGGACTTCTTCTCCGGCGTCCCCTTCTCACTGAACTCCTCATCGCTGGTTATCTGGCCCACACTGCTCGGCACGATGGCGGAGGCAGACTCCGCCGTCAGGCTGTCGTGCTTCTTCTTGCCTTTCACCTTGTCCTTCAGTTTGTCCAGTGCTGAGCGGTGCTTCTCCTTCGAGGACAGGTCGAACATGCTGGCCGTCAGGTTGTTGCGGACAAACTGGATGCTCACTTGAATCTCACCTCGCTCCTTCTCCTTCTGACCGGGCTTCGAGGACAGCTTGTACCATCTGAGGAAGAAGAAAATCAAGCAGTGACTCATAGAACAGTACAGCACAGGAACAGGCCCTTTGGCCCACAGTACTGTGCCAAACTAATTAAGCTAATGACAATCGGCAGGCATGGTAGTGTAGCGGTTAGCATAATGCTTTACAGTGCCAGCGACCCAGGTTCAAATCCAGCCACTGCCTGTAAGGAGTTTGTACGTTCTCCCCATGTCTGTGTGGGTTTCCTCCGGGTGCTCCGGTTTCCTCCCACATTCCGGAGACGTATGGGTTAGGAAGTTGTGGGCGTGCTATGTTGGCGCCGGAAGCGTGGCGACACTTGCGGGCTGCCCCCAGAACATTCTACGCAAAAGATGCATTTCACTATGTGTTTCGATGTACATGTGACTAATAAAGGTATCTCATATCTCCCTCTCTCTCTCATCTCACTTAATGACACCTGAAGAGATTGAGTCTTGACCTCACAATCTACCTTGTTATGACCTTGCAGCTTATTGTCTACCTGCAATGCACTTCCCTGTAGCTGTGACTCTGTACTCTGTTATTGTTTTTACCTGTACTACCCTAATGCACTCTGTACTAACTCAATGTATCTGCACTGTGTAATGAATTGATCTGTACTCATGGTATGCAAGACAAGTTTTTCACTGTACCTCAGTACGTGTGATAATAATAAACCAATACCAATAATCACTTGCCTGCACATGGTTCATATCCCTTCATTCTCTGCATATTCATGTGCCTATCTAAGAGCTTTTTAAACACCTCTATCCACTACCATTCCCAGCAGTGCATTCCAGGCACCCACCACTCTCTGTGTAATTAAACCTGCCCGCACATCTCCTTTGAACTTTCCCCTGCTTACCTTGAATTCATGCCCTCCAGTGTTAGACATTTTGATCCTGGGAAAAAGATACCAGCTGTCCATTCTGTCTCTCTCATAATCTTATAAATTTCTATCAGGTCTCCCCTCAGCCTCTGCCACTCCAGAGAAAACAACACCCGTTTGTCCAACTCTCCTTATGCACATGCCCTCTAATCCAGGCAACATCCTGGTGAACCTCTTCTGTACCCTCTCCATAGCCTCCACATCCTCCCTATCCTCCCTACAATGGGGTGACCAGAACTGACAGCAATACTCCAGATGCAGCATATTCAGAATTCTATAAAGCTGCAGGGAAGACCAGAACAGCAGCAAAGCCAGCTGGAACCGGAAAGAGTTCGGCATTTCCTAGGTCAATTCCAACTTCATGGTCTCAGCAGGTCATGGACTCAAGCCCACTCCAGGCACTTCATTCAGGCCAACACTGCTACTGTGTTGTTGATGGTGGTGTCTTTTAGATGTGGGCTTTAAAAGCAACTTTTATCCCCTTAAGGCAGAAGTAAAATAACAGGAAAAGTGGTCTAGTCATGGTTATCAAGAGACGTTATTAGTATTAGATCAAAGGAAAAGGTTTGTAGCACTGCCAGTAAAAGCAGTAAGGAGGATTGGGAAAAATTCTGAATTCACCAATGGAGGTCCAAGGTATTGATAAAGAAAAGTTGAATATGAAGGTAGCTTGTGGGAAACAATGTCAGTAGATTTAGTAGATATGTAAAAGGGAACAGATTAACCAATTCGGGTACCTTACAAAAAAAAAACAGAAATTATATCAGGGTGTAAGGAAATGGCAGAGAAATTAAACAAATATTTTGTTTCTGACTTCTGACTTCATGGAAGACACCAAAAACCTCCCAGAAACAGCCAATGAAATTGATGGACTGAAAGATGACTAATCCCCAGGACCAGATGACCTGCATTCCAGAGGTTTGAAGTCAATAGCATTGGAGATACTGGATGGACTCATCGTCACCTTCCAGAATTCTTTCACTTCTGGATCCCACAGAATGTGGCAAATAGGAACCCACCCTGAATGTGAGAGAGCAAGAGCAAAAAACAGAGGTGGGGGGTGAGAAGACCTATAGATGATCCGCAGTAGAGGAAATGCTGGGATCTATAAAGTAGTATTGGTATATTATTGTCACTTGTACCAAGGTACAGTGAAAAACTTGTCAGGACACTTGCAAAATATGAGGCCTGTTCTTTTATAGGAATGACATAACGTTGCACAAATCTGTTGGAGTTGTTTTTTCAGATTTGCTGCCAGTAAAATAGATAAGGGAAAGCCAGTTGATGTGGTGAATTCAACTTTCAGAAGGCCTTTCAGAGAGTGCCCCACAAGTCAGTAAACAAAATTTGACATGGTATTGATGGTAATTCACTGCCACAGTAAGAGGAGGTTTAGCCAGGGTGCTGCCTGGTTTAGAGGACACGTGCCATAAGGAAAGGTTGGACAAGTTCGTGCTGTTTTCTCGAGTGGCAGAGGCTGAGGGGACATTTGATAGAAGTTTGTAAAATTACGTGAGGCATAGAGTAGACAGCCAGCATCTTTTTCCCTGGATTGAAATGTCTAACACCAGAGGACATGTATTTAATTTGAAGGGGGAAAGTTTAAAGGATGTGCGGGACAAGTTTTTTTTACACAGAGAGTGGTGGGTGCCTGGAATGCACTGCCAGGGGTGGTGCTGGAGGAGGATAGCAGAGGAGCATTTAAGAGACTCTTCGACAGGCACATGAATGTGCAGGGAAGGGAGGGATATGGTATATGGTTAATGTGTGAGGAAAAGGGATTAGATTAATTAGGAGTGATTGCTTTAAATAGTTTGGCACATCATGATGAGCCGAAGGGCCTGTCCTGTGCTGTACTGTTCTATGGTGTGGGGACTCTGATTAACAGGCAGAAACCAGGGTAGGAATAAATGGGTTATGTTCAGGTTCTGACCAGTCAGCTGCCACAGGGATCAGTGTTGGAGCCCCAGCTGTTCACCATCTGTAAAACTCTCCTATTTACCATATAGGGGAAGGCCATTCAGCTCATCAAGTTAATGCCAGCTCTCAATAATCGGGATGATGGGATCAAGCGTCATAAATCCAAGGTTGCTGATTATACAAAACTGTGAAGAAGATGCAGTATGGCTTCGGGGGATATAGACAGGCTAAGTGAATGGGCACAGACATGGTAGATGCAAAATAATTTATGTAAACGAAAGACCATTCACTCTGATAGAAGGAAATAGAAAGATTATAAATGAGTCTTACAGCATGGAAACGCCCTTCGGCCCAACTCGTCCAGGCCGACTGTGTTGCCCAGCGAGCTAGTCCCATCTGCCTGTGTTTGGCCCTTAGCCCTCTGAACCACTCCTGTCCACGTACTTATCTAGATGTCTGAAGTACGTGGTGTGAAATTAAAAGGTGTTACTGTTCAGAGGGCTCCATGTGTCCCTGTACACAGGTTACTGAAAATTAGCATGTAGGTTCAGTAAGCAATTAAGGAGTCAAATGGTGGGTGGGTTTTTATTGTCGGAGGACTTCAGTACAGAAGTAAAGACATCTTGGTCACTGGGAACGTGCAAACTCCACACAGCCAGCACCAGAGGTCAGGATCGAACCCGGGTCACTGGAGCTGGGAGGCAGCAGTACTCCCAGCTGCGCCACTGTGCTGCCCCGACCTTATCCGTCTCCTGCAGCCTGGGTCTGGTGCTGCCACTTGTGCTTTCTGGTGATAAAGCATGTGCCAAGAGCACAGTGGATTAACGTTGCACTTATCGCCTCATTTCCCTGCCCATTCCTAATGCACAGCCAGTGACTGATGTTAATCTATCTTCAGCGGCATCCACTTGAACTTGGGCCAAGTCCAAATGAACATTGAGGCTCCCTGTGCTCTCTCTGGCTCAATTAACCCCACTCAAGTCTTCTTGAGTGATGGGCCATTACTTTTACTTTTAGAATGTATCCTGTTGGGTTTGGGCCACAATCTATACCATAGCTGACTTCGCCATTAACAGCAAACATTAGTTGCAAGGAGCCAGTCATTTAAAACTGTGGTTCATAGAAATTTCTTCTCTGAGAGGGTGGTGAATCTCTGGAATTATCTTCCCCCGAGAGTGCCGGAGGCCAGATCGTTTGGAATAATTAAGGTGGGTGTAGACAAATATTTGCGTCAGCGGTGGAAAAGGTTCCTGGGCGTCAACATCTCAGAGTATCTATCCTGGGCCCAACACATTGATGCAATCATGAAGAAGGCATGCCAGCAGCTCTACTTCGGTATGAGTTTGAGGACATTTGGTATGTCACCAAAGACTCTTACAAATTTCTATAGATGTATGGTGGAGAGCATTCTGACTGGTTGCATCACAGCCTGGTATGGAGGCTCCAATGCACAGGATCACAAGAGGTTGTAGACTCAGCCAGCTCCATCACAGGCCCAACCCTCCCCACCATTGAGGACATCCTCAAGAAGGAGGCATCCATCACTAAGGACCGTCACCATCCGGGACATGCCCTCTTCTCGTTACTACCATCGGGGAGGAGGTACAGGAGCCTGAAGTCACTCAACGATTCAGGAACAGCTTCTTCCCCTCCACCATCAGATTTCTGAACGGTCCACGAACCCACGAACACTAGCTCGTTGTTCCTTTTTTTGCAGTATTTATTTATTTTGCACTGTACTGCTGCCACAAAACAACAAATTTCACATCATACAAGTCAGTGATAATAAACCTGATTCTGATATTGAAGGTTATGGGGAACTGACGCTCAAGAGGAGTTGAGGCCAGCATGGAGCAGCCATGATCATACTGAAAGACAGGGCAGGCTTAATCGGGCAGTGTGGCCCACTCCTGCTCCGATTTCTGTGTTCTCGCGTGAGGCAGAGTGATGGGTGACAGCATTGGATTAGTTTGGGAGACGTAGACTTCACCAACAAGGTCAGTATTTATTGCCTGACCGCAAATGCCCTTGGATAATAGAAGTGCATCCTAACTAGGAAGACCCAAATGTAACCCAGGTGAAGGGTCTCGACCCAAAACGTCAACTGTCCATTTCACTCCACAGATGCTGCCTGACCCACTGAGTTCCTCCAGCAACTCGTTTATAGAGTCAGAACTAAACTCTTTGCCATGTTGGGTCACCAAAAGTCAACAATTGTTTGCAGGGATCTGATCAGCAGAGCAACCTGATATGGTTAATGTTTGGAATGCAACAAAGACTGGTCCCAAAGAGGCCTCCCTCAAGGCTCCATGTTCTACCACATGGAATCCTGGTCCACACAAGAACTTGAAAGGACTATGGGGAAAGGAAAGGGAAAATGGGCCAAATGGCCAGCTTCTTCTGTGCTGTATGAATCTGGGACACAACATTGTTCTGGTAACAGTGTGCAGTTCTGGTCACCCATTACAGGAAGGATATGGAGGCTTTGGAAAGAGGTTTACCAGGATGCTGCTGGATTAGAGGGTATGAAGAGAGGTTGGACAAACTTAGCTCATTTTCTCTGTAGAGGCTGAAGGGAAACCCGATAGAGGCTTATAAAATTCTGAGAGGCATAGATAGGGTAGACAGTCAGAATCTTTTCCCCAGAGTAGAAATGTCAAATATTACAAGACATGCATTGAAGGTGAGAGGGGGAAAGTTCAAAGGAGATGTGAGGGGACATCACATTTTTTTTGCACAGGAAGTGGTGGGTGCCTGGAACAGGCTGCCAGGGGTGGTGGTGGAGGCAGATATGATAGTGGTGTTTAAGAGGCTGTTAAACAGACACATGAATATGCAGAGAATGGAGGGATACGGACTATGTACAGGCTGAAGAGATTTAGTTTAATTTGGCATCAGGGTCGGCACAGACATTGTGGGCTGAAGGCTCTGTTCCCATTTTCTGTGTTGTTATGAGAAACCGATTTAATGTTTTCAAGGGTCTCGGACTTGAAGCGTTAACTCTGTTTCTCCAGCTGTCTGACCTGCTGAGTGTTTCTCCCATTTTCTGTTTTTATTCCAGATTTTTATCATCTTCAGTTTTATTGATTTTTGGGACAGCAAATAGATTTTCCAACAACTCAGTAAATGCCATAGCAACCATTGCTGATACTGGCTTTTTACTTTAGATTTAATTTAATTAAGTGAATTTAATTTCCTTAACTGTTATTTTCTATGTTCTAAACAGAAGGGCAGGTAAAGAAATGTTGCAAACAGTTTCAGTGAAGATCAATAGGTTTGAGATATTAAGGCAATCAGGGGATATTGGGTTAGTGCAGGGGATTGTTGCAGAGGTACCATACCAGCTATGACCTAATCAATTGGCGGAGCAGACACGAGGGGCCTACTCATTTTTCTATCACATTTAGAACCAGAGGACTGTGCCAAATGATGCTGACTTGACCTGTTACAAGACGATTGAACGGTTTCCTTATACAATGTGGTGGATTCTTGACCTCACAATCTACCTTGTTATGACCTTGCACCTTATTGTCTACCTGCAATGCACTTCCTCTGTAGCTGTGACACTTTACTCTGTATTCTGTTATTCTTTTTACCCTGTACTGCCTCAATGCACTGTGTAATGAATTGATCTGTACGAACGGTAATCAAGACAAGTTTTTCACTCTACCTTGATACAATAATAAACTAATAAAACCCTGAAGGGTGTGCTGGCTCTGTGGGCACCACACACTTGTCTGAATCAGAGCTTCACAGCTCCAGAGACCCCGGTTCAATCCTGACCTCCAGTGCTGTGTGGAGTTTGCATGTTCGCCCTGTGACCGCGTGGGCTTCCCCCGGGTGCTCCGGTTTCCTCCCACATCCCAAAGACGTGCAGGTCAGATGGTTAACTGGCCGCTGTAAATTGCCCCCTCCCCAGTATATGGGTGAGGGGTAGAATCTGGGGGGATTTGATGAGAATGTAGGATTAGTGGAAAGGGATAGTTGATGACCAGCAGACTCAGTGGGCTGACGGACCTCTTTCTGTGCTGTATCTCTCCAGCTCTTGAGGCATAATGGATATTGAGTCTCCAAAGCCTGTGCTGAAGGCATGGCACAAGATCAGTTAGTGATAAGACTTGAGTGCTCTCTCAGATGAATGCAGGAGATCCCCGTCGTACAAAAGGGCAGTGTCTGGGCCACTTCTTCCTCGTCATTGTGTGTGCCTCCACCTTATACCAGAGATAGCCACCTAGCCTTTGGAAGCCATATATCCCAGTGATGCTGTCAATCACCGCTCTTCCCTCACCTACTCTGCCATCAGTGCTGAACTGCTTTGGTATATCTCTGACAGCCAGTCAGTCTCGTCACAAAGGAACACAACAGCAAAGTCCTGCTCTTCAAACACAATAAAGGCAACCATATTGTCTATTGAACTGAAGAGAATTGAACAGTCCCCTAGTACGATAAGATGGACTCTTGACCTCACGATCTACCTCATTATGACTTTGCACCTTATTGTCTACCTGCACTGCACCTTCTCTGTAGCTTGGACACTTAACTCTGCATTCTGTTATTGTTTCCCCTGTACTACCTCAATGCACTGATGTGATGAAATGATCTGTATGGATGGCATGCAAAACAAAGTTTTTCACTGTACCTCGGTACATGTGGCAATAATAAACCAATTTACCTTAATTATGTTAATTGAGGGGTTGGTCAGAGTATCAATCTGAGCTCTCTGGCTCTTCAAAATAGTTTTGAGGGATCCTGTTTGTGCATATTGGATGTTCAGTTTTACACAACTTCTGACAGGGATACTTCCTACAGTGCGGCAGTCCCTCAGTACTGTGCTGGGGAGTTCTGTAGGGCTTGAACCAATAACCTTCCAATTCAGAGACCAAAATATTATTCAAGGAGCCAAGGCTAAAAGTACAGATCGTAACCAAGAACCCTTCCATTGAGCAGGATCCCAAGTTCATTGACTGGCTCTCTTGTGCTGTTCCTGTAGTTGCTTGTTGATTCTGGGGATCAAGTGTTGCCTTTACGCTGTGCACGAGTTCTGTGAAGTATCATTGGGAGGGAACTGTATAGACAATACTGACTCGTTACAGCAGGACTGAAGTTAAATACTCTGCAACTTCTAATTGGGGTGTAGGACGGTTGGTTAATGAGACTGAGCTCATTTTATCAGGAGGAAGCAGAGGCTGTACCTTCGCCTGTAACTCCAAACCCAGGCGGGTTAGCCAACTTCCCCTGAATTGACATGATTCTATCAGCAAGTGGTGAAACCGTCAACACACAGGACAGGGCAGCCAGCAGGAGCAGTCTAAGGGTTGGACACGGCCTCCGAAGATGCAACCATCATTACACCATGGGTATTGTCAACAACAGTGGTCTGGCTCTCAGAGTGGGAAGGGACGGTTTTGTGTCCCACCACCCCCAACTATACATTCACAGCTACCGTCGGGCAGGAGGTACAGAAGCCTGAAGTCTCACACCACCAGGTTCAGGAACAGCTACTTTCCTACAACCATCAGGTTCTTGAACTGACAACGTAGCACTACGGACCATCTCTTGCACTACTTGTCCTTAATTGTGTCTTTGTTTTTTTTGCCCTGAGGTCTTGCTTTTGCACACTTTCTCCCCCCACTGTATGGTATGATGTTATGTATATTCTATGCAATAATTTATATTCTGTGTTGTCTAAGATGCTGCTGCAAGTTTTTCATTGTACCTGTACCTCACTGTACTTGTGCACATGGCAATAAATCTGACTTAATTTGACAGTGTGTGACCCTTATCCCTCCTGTCTGGAGTGGAAAAGTGCCAGTGTTTCCCACCCCTAAGTGGGAGAGGACAGAGTGACTTCACCCACACACTGTTGCCGAGCCAAAGATACGGTATTAATAAGGGCGGCACGGTAGCGTAGCAGTTAGCACGACGCTATTACAGCACCAGTGATCGGGGTTCGATTCCAGCCGCTGTCTGTGAGGAGTTTGTACATTCTCCCATGTCTGCTTGGGTTTCCTCCAGGTGCTCCGGTTTCCTCCCACAGTGCAAAGACATAAGGGTAGGTTAATTTGGGTTTAAAATGGGCGGCGCGGACTCGTTGGGCTGGAAGGGCCTGTTACCACGCTGTAAACAAAATTTTAAATTTTAAAAAATTTTTTTAAAAATTTGATCTGTTCTAGATGAAGATATTATTTTTAAACAAACCCTCTTTGTCCCTCCAGTACATGTAGAAGTTAAAGGGTCACCTGCCATTGGCCTCATCGCTGTGTTTGGACACAGCCCAGATCACTCGCAGACCAGATGACCTTGCACCATCTGCCAAGGTTTGGAGGCAGTGCCTGTGCTGTGGTCTTGCCCAGGCAGCAGTCATAGACTGATGCATTCATGGAGTCATACCTTACGGGCAACATGCCAGATACTTCCATCTCAATCTCTGGGCAAGCCTGGTCTTACACACAGTGCAGACCCAGCAGAGGTGGCTGTGTGGCTGAAGAGTAGCCCTGGGAGTCCTCAACACCAACTCCAGAGCCCATGACGTCTCATAACATAGATCTAACCCGGACAAGGAAACCTCCTCCAGATTCCCACCTCCCGCCCTCCCTCAGCTAATAAATCAGTGTTGAACAACACTGAAGAAGCACTGAGAATAGCAAGGGCACAGAATGGGTGGGGACTTCAATGTCCATCACCAAGAATGACTGGGGATTATCACTCCTGAACAAACTGGCCAAGTTCTGGAGGACAGATGGGCCAGACTGTCTCTGCAGCAGGTAGCGACTGGACCAACACTAGGGATAAGCCTACTTGACCTCTTCTCACTAGCCTACCTGTGGTAGATGTATGCATTCTTAACAGCATTGGGAGAAGATAGAGAGCCTAGCTACATGGCATCATGACAACGACCTTTCCCTCAATGTCAGCAAAACAAAAAAGCTGGTCATTGACTTCAGGAAGGGGGACGGTACACATGCTGTCTACATCAATGATGCTGAGGTCGAGAGGGTTGAGAACTTCAGGTTCCTAGGAGTGAACATCACCAATAGCCTGTCTTGGTTCAATCATGTAGCTGCCACGGCCAAGAAAGCTCACCAGCTCCTCTACTTCCTCAGGAAGCTAAGGACATTAGCATGTCCCCATTAACCCTCACCACTTTTTATCAATGCACCATAGAAAGCATCCTACCTGGATGCATCACGGCTTGGTACGGCAACTGCTCTGCCCGTGACTGGAAAAAACTGCAGAGAGTTGTGGACACAGCTCAGCACATCACAGAAACCACCCTCCCCTACATGGTCTCTGTCTACACTTCTCACTGCCTCAGTAAAGCATCCAACATAATCAAGGACCCCTTTCACCCTGGACATTTTCCCTTCTCCCCCCTCCCATCGGGCAGAAGATACAAAAGCCTGAAAGCACGTACCACCAGGCTCAAGGACAGCTTCTATCCCGCTGTTATTAGACTATTGAACGGTCTCCTTGTACGATAAGATGGACTCTTGACCTCAATCTACCTCATCATGGCCTTGCACCTTATTGTCTGCCTGCACTGCACTTTCTCTGTAACTGTAACACTTTATTCTACATTCTGTTATTGTTTTACCCTGTACTACCTCAATGTACAGTGTAATGAATTGATCTGTATGAACGGTATGCAAGACAAGTTTATCCACTGTACCTTGGTACGTGTGGCAATAATAAACTAATTCTAATTCCATCTTGGTCAGCATGGACCAGTTGGGCCGAAGGGCCTGTTTCCATGCTCTATGACTCCATGTGTGCTAACCAGCAGCGACAGGCAGAGCTGAGCGATCCCGTAGCCAGTGGATCAGGTTAAAGCACTGCAGCCCTGCCACATCTCATCATGAATAGCAGTGGACAATTCCCCAAGCAACTGAAGGCTTCAAGAGCATCCAGCAATGGAAGGGCCAAGTATTGGTGGGGAGGTCAGCAGAGGAAAGGGGGAGAGAGAAAAAACATAACAGAAACGAGGCTGAAGTCAGCGGCAGCCTGTGGATGAACTGCTCGCAAACTTCCTGCTTGCCAAGTTTATTATTTAAGACTCCCCTGGGAGTGGTAGACAGATGCTATCTGCTGCTGGCAACGACTCACCCCCAAGCCCGCCTTTCATGGCTTTAGGCAGCAAAAGATAAGCAGCTACCTCTGCCCTACCCACTGCTTTCTGTCAACGGCTGGAAGACAACATGAGTAACTAGCTCATGCAGATGTTATTCCCTCCCTCCCCCAGCTGAAGCCTGCCTCTGTGGGCTGATCCACAAGTGTCTGGGACTCTGCACAGGGAGCAGGTAACCGGGGGAAGAAGATAAAACACACAAAGGGATAAACGGATTCATCAGTCAGCCGCGTTGGAGGAATGGAATGTGGAGCACAGACGCTGGCACGAACCAGATGGACTGAATGGCCTCCGCCAGTGTTGCAAAATCTGACAGAAGGAGGATGCTTAAACCATGAGAACTTCACCACAGGACATTGTGTGAGGGACCTCGTAGACACCCCGCCGAGCGTGGAATGTGTCTCACTCTCAGAGCCAACACCACCCACCCTTTCCCCATTGCAACAACTGCCCCTCACCCAAGGGTGATTACAACACACACTGATGTCAGTATAGCAAGAAAGGCACGAGTATAGGGAGCCGTCCCGAGTGCAGGATTCAGCTGAGGCTCCCTTCATGAAGGTACGGCTTGCCATTTACAAGGGGGATATAAAGACATTCTACTGCTCCTCTTCCCCAGGGCCAGTTCGGCTCCCGGCCCTGCTTGCCACCCGATCCAGCGACTATCCCACACTGCCCCAGTCTCTCTCGGGCCGGACTACTGCCCTTTGCTCCCCCTCTCTACATTAACCTGGATTTCTGCAGGGGAACGATCCAGATATGAACTTCAGTCCATGATCTGTGCCCCGTGACCGTAGTCTGAGCCTGACTGTAATTAACCACCTACTTTCCACATTCCTTCTCATCATTTCCAAAGCAGGAGTCTGGGTTAGACTGGGTCCGTCTGCCTGACACGTTTCACTGTAGGAAGGCAAGCTTCAACTCCTGTTCTATCGCAACAACTTCCAATCTGGCACCTTTCTTAAACTCGACACATCTAAACCTAACGAAAACAAAAATGGTAAAAGAAACTGAGGTGCAACCAGTGAATTATCATCACTGACTTGTATGACGTGAAATTTGTTTTGCAGCAGCAGTACAGTGCAGAGACATAAAATTACCAAAAATTACAAAATAAATAAATAATGCAAAAGAGGTGGTGTTCATGGGTTCATAGACAGTTCAGAAATCTGATGGCGGAGGGCAAGAAGCTGTTCCTAAATCATTGAGCGTGGGTCTTCAGGCTTCTGTACCTCCTCCCCGGTGGTACGGTAGTGCCGCGGTTAGCGTAACGCTATTACAGCGCCAGCGACCCGGGTTCAATTCCCGCCGCTGTCTGTAAGGAGTTTGTACGTTCTCCCCCGTGTCTGCGTGGGTTTCCTCCGGGTGCTCCGGTTTCCTCCCGCATTCCAAAGACGTACGGGTTAGGAAGTTGTGGGCGTGCTATGTTGGCATGGCATGGTGACACTTGAGGGCTGCCCCCAGCACATTCTCAATAACACAAAAGGACCCATTTCACTACATTCACGATGTACATGTGACTAATAAATAAATATCTCTTATCTTAACGAGAAGAGGGCATGTCCCAGGTGGCGTACAAAGTCATGAGGAGGACAGGAAGGGTAGATTCTGAAACCTTTCTCCCACAATAGGGGTGTCCAAGAGGCCGTGGTTTTAAGGAGAGAGGTGGGAGGTTCAGAGGGGATCTGAAGGGGAATTTTTCCACCCAGAGGGTGGTTGGAATCTGGAATGCACTGCCTGAGGGCGTGGAGGAAGCAGAGACTCTCACAACATTAAGTATTTGAATCACCAAGGCACAGATGACAATGGACCTAATGCAGAAAGGTGAGATTAGCATAGATAGGTAAAACGGGCAGCATGAGCACAATGGGCCGGAGGGCCTGTTTCTGTGCTGCATGACTCTATAAAACCTTGTGCTTGAATCCTAACTTGCTGATGCTTGCAGACCCACACAGCAACACCGCAATTTTAAGATTCTCGCCCTCTTATAACAACACGAGGAGGCCATTCCACCCACCGGGTCTATGCCATCTCCCAAGAAAAATAATCCTGGAAAACACACAAAACAGACTCCTCCAGGCCTCAGAAGTGGCAGGCAGCCTGGGAGTCCGTGACCTACTGAAAACCCTGTCTCGCAGCACCATTCTATACAACACCCTTGGGTGGGTGTCAACATCTCGGGGGATCTATCCTGGGCCCAACACATTGATGCCATCATGAAGAAGGCATGCCAGCAGCTCTACTTCATTAGGAGATTTGGTATGTCACCAAACACTCTTACAGATTGCTATTGATGTACAGCAGAGAGCAGATACGATAGAAGTTCTTAGATAGGTACACTAACAGGAGAATGGAGGGAGAAGGGATTAGTTTAATTAGGCATCATTAGCTTAATTAGCTCAGTGCAACATCGTGGGCTGAAGGGCCTGTTCCTGTGCTGTATGTTAGAACATGGAACATTACAGCACAGTACGGGCCCTTCAGCCCACGATGTTGTGCCGACGTTTTATCCTGCTCTAATATCTATCTGACCCTTCCTTCCTACATAGCCCTCCATTTCTTTATCATTCATGTTGTAGAGCTGTGGCAGGGTTTAAATCAGAGGGCATCTTATCATTCATCTCCATACACAATAATCGGCCACACACTGCTCTGCACATTCTGCAAGAGTCCCTTAAAGGGCCGCTCGCATCAAACAATCCTTCTGTAAAGAAACAGCACTAGCAGCTGGTATTTCCTGGTCTCACTGCGGGCAATGACCTGCAAAAGAAACAGAAACCGTTCCTGAAGACACAAGAGACTGCCCAATTCAGTGAGCTGTGTTCTAGAAGGCACCATCTGAGAGGGGTTGGAAGCAACTTTCAAGAGGGAATCAGATAAATGCCCGAACATTGGAATTGGTTTATTATTGTCACATGTACTGAGGTACAGTGAAAAACTTGTCTTGCATACTGTTCGTACAGATCAATTCATTACACAGTGGATTGAGGTAGTACAGAGTAAAAACAGTAACAGAATACAGAGTATTTACATATACAGGGCATTGGGAGGGAACAAGGGAATGGGATGGATTGGTGAGCTTCACCAAAACCTCTGTAATATTGGGAGACTCTTCTGACAAACATTAGCCTTGGCAGGTGCAGAAGAGGTTCACCACGACGCTGCCTGGATTAGAGGGCATGTGCTATAAGGAGAGGTTGGACAAACTTGGGTCATTTTCTCAGAGCAGCGGAGGCTGAGGGGAGATCTGATAAGAAGTTTATAAAATTATGACAGGCACGGATAAAGTAAACAGCCAGCATCTTTTTCCCCAGGGTCAAAATGTCTAATACTTGAGGCCATGTATTTAAGGTGAGAGGGGGGCAAGTTCAACGGAGATGAGCAAGGCAAGTTATTTTTTCCCCCCACACAGAGAGTGGTGGGTGCCTGGAATGCACTGCCAGGGGTGGTGGTGGAGGCAGATACGTTAGAAGCGCTTAAGAGGCTCTTAGACAGGCACATGAATGTGCAGAGAGTGGAGGGATATGGACATTGAGTAGGCAGAAGGGATTAGTTTAGTTAGGTGTTTAATTACTAGTTTAATTAGTTTGGCACAACATCGTGGACCGAAGGGCCTGTTCCTGTGCTGTACAGTTCTATGTAGCATTCACCAGAATTGATCGTGACTCAAAGGGTAGCTCTCTTGCCCCTGAGACAGAAGGCTGTGGGCTCAAGTCCCACTCTGGGATCCGATGACAGAGCAGAATGTTGCAACTGAGGTTTTCATGTTGTAAGAATTTGACAGCGTGGACGGAGAAAAACTATTTCCTTTATTGGGAGAGGCCTGAACAAATTACAGAATGGTTACAACTCAGGTGGCGGCGATTTGGCCCTCTTTGTAAGAGGGATCCAGGCAGTCCCACTCTCCCATCCTCTTCCCAGAGCCTTCCTGATTTTATTTTTAATCCCGGTACCTTATCCAGCTCCCTTTTGAAAACTACAATTGAATCTGCCTCCACTCCCCACCCAAACCACTAAATAAATAAATTCCTAAATCTATTCCCCGGCTATGTCCCCTAGTTCTAGTCTCACCTACCAATGGAAATAACCTTCCTGCCACCATCTTATCTACCCCTTTCATAATTTTATATGTCTCTGTAAGATCCCCTCTCTTTCTTCTGAATTCCAGTGAGTACAGTCCCAGGCGACTCAATCTCTCCTCATAGGCTAACCCCCTCATCTCCGGAATCAACCTGGTGAACCTCCCCTGCACCACCTCCAAAGCCAGTATATCTTTCCTCAAGTAAGGAGACCAGAACTGCACGCATTACTCCAGGTGCAGCCTCACCAGTGCCCTGTACAGTTTCAGCACAACCTCCCTGCTCTTAAATTCAATCCCTCCAGCAATGAAGGCCAACGTTCCATTTGCCTTCTTGACAGCCTGTTTCAGATTCCAACCACCTTCTGGGTGAAACAAAATATCCTCAGATCCCCTCCAAAGTTCTTATTCCCCACCTTAAACATATGCCCTCTGCTTTTAGGCCTCAGCATTATGGAAAAAGATTTCTCACTGTAGGCCCCATCTATCGCCTCAGAATGTGTCCACCCCCATCAGCCTTCTCCCCTCCAGGGAAAAGATAGATATTTATTTATTAAAACAGACCCAGCCTCTTCAGTAACCCCTCATAACCAAATTGTTCCATCCACAGGCAACAGTCTCCTCTGCACCCTCTCCATTGCAACCACATCCTTCCTACAAAATGGCAACCAGAATCGTGCACAACTGTGACCTCACCAAAATTTTATAAATCAGTCGCATCCTCATCATCGTTTCACTTCTCACCAATCACAACCCAGTCATCATCCATGACCTGCCCGTCATCCCACACCCCTCCTCAGTCCCCCAGTCACCTCGGACTCCTGTCTCACCACTTCCTCTCCTACTTATACTCGCCACCTCCCCTCTCAGGTGCAGGGTTTCAACTCAAACTGTCGACAATCCCTTTCCCCCCACAGATGCTCCTCGACCCGCTGATCTCCTCCAGCAGATTGTTTGTTGGTCCAAGTTCCAGCATCTGTAGTCTCTTGGTTCTGGTACGGTAATTCAAATGCTCAGGAATGCAAGAAGCTGCAGAGAGTCGTGGACTCAGCCCAATACGTTACGGGCACATCCCTCCCCACCATCGGGAGTATCTACAGGAGACGCTGCCTCAAGAAGGCAACATCCATCATCAAAGATCCCCACCATCCGGGCCACGTCACCTTCTCGCAGCTCCCATCGGGCAGGAGGTACAGAAGCCCCACACCACCAGGTTCAGGAACAGCTACTTCCCTTCAACCATTCGGTTCTTGAACCAACCGGCACAACCCTAATCACTACCTCAGTGCAGCAACACTATGACCACTTTGTTTTTATTTGTTCTGTGTTCTTTTGTATAATTTTTGTATAATTTATGTTAAATTTATGTTTTTCTTGTGAATGCTGCTTATACGATGCCATGTGCCTGTGATGCTGCTGCAAGATTTCCACTGCACCTGTGCGTACATGTACTTTGACCTAACATTACTCTCCTCACCATTAACATGACTGATTTTGTGCCATCTGCAAGTTATTTTGTGTTTACAGCACGTACACAGGTCCCACTCCACTCCTCAGGAACAGGGTGGAAACGAGTCATCACCAAAGCAACAGCAGAGCACAAAAGAAGCCCTTTGGCCCATTGTCCATGCTGACCATCAATACTAATCCCACTGATCCCAGGCCATGCCATCTTCTCACAGTTCCAATCGGCCAGGAGGTACAGAAGGCTGAAGTCCCACACCACCAGGTACTTCCCTTCAACCACTAATCCCATTTTATGCTCCCACAGTCCCATCTCAGATTCTACCCCTCACCTACATGCTTGGGGCAATTTACAGCGGCCAATTAACCACCACATCTGGGAATGTGGGAGGAAACTGGAGCACCCAGGGGAAACCCACACGGTCACAGGTAGAATGTGCAAACTCCACAAAGACAGCACCAGAGGTCAGCATTGAACCCGGGTCTCTGGAACTGTGAGGCAGCGTCTCCACCAGATGGACGATTGTGTCGCCCGAGGGACTGCCGAAGTTTAGATTCAGTGCCTGAGGTAGTGGGAGCACCCAGGAAGTTCAGGGTTCCTGCACCCAATCACTCTTCCCACAGTCGCTCTCCCCGAGACACCCACACGTGGATACAAACGAAGATTGCGCTTGTGACGTGATACCGTGTGGGGAAACAGCTCACTGCCCAGTCTCCTGGGTGAACACCAGCCACCTGGAGAACCAGCTGAGGAGGTGGCAGCCAGTGAAATGAAGAGGTAACAAGCCTGTGATCAAGAGGCGACAGTTGATCCCTGGATCATGATCACACCAGGGTGAGCCGTGCCAGCATCTACATCAAACAACACACTTATCACTGAGCTCATCGTGGGCTCAGGTTCCTCGGCACGTACGGCTAAGTCTCAGGGGTCCAACATCATTGCTTTAAACCCACATGACTTCCACCCATCTTACACCAGCCTTCTATCTTCATTAGCTTTCTTAATTGCGGTCTTGCATTTATGGATTATGGCTTTGGAGTGCTCCACTAAAGGAAGCAGTTACTCTCCATCAGTGCTGTCAAAAGCTCCCACTACTGCTCCCCTTCCCCACATAGAACATTACAGCACAGTACAGGCCCTTCAGTCCACAATGTTGTGCCAACATTTTATCCTGCTCTAAGATCTACCTAACCCTTCCCTCCCACATAGCCCCCAATTTCTCTATCATTCATGTGTCTATCTCAGAGTCTCCTAAATGTCCCCAATGTATCTGCCCCCACAACCTCTGCAGACAGTGCGTTCCGCGCACCCACTACTCTCTGTAAAAAAACTTACCCCTGACATCCCCCTTATACCTTCCTCCAATCACCTTAAAATTATGCCCCCTCATGTTAGCCATTGTCGCCCTGGGAAAAAGTCTCTGACTGTCCACTCGATCTATGCCTCTTATCATCTTGTACACCTCTATCAAGTCATCTCTCATCCTCCTTTTCACCAAAGAGAAAAGCCCTAGCTCGCTCAACCTATCCTCATAAGACATACTCTCCAATCCAGGCAACATCTTGGTAAATCTCCTCTGCACCCTCTCTAAAGCTTCCACATCCTTCCTATAATGAGGCGACCAGAACTGAACACAATACTCCAAGTGTGGTCTGACCCGAGTTCTATAGAGCTGCAACATCACCTCATGGCTCCTGAACTCAATACCCCAACTAATGAAGGCCAACACTCCATACAACTTCTTAACAACCCTATCAGCCTGCGCAACAACCTTGAGGGATCTATGGGCGTGGACCCCAAGATCCTTCTGTTCCTCCACACTGCTAAGAGTCCAGCCATCCTACAAGTGTCCTTGGGGATAAATCGGACACAGAGCAGTACAGCACAGGAATAGGCCTTTTGGCCCACAATGTCTGCGCCAAACATGATGTCGAAGTAAACTAACTTTTCTGCCTGAATGTGATCCATATCCTTCCATTCTCTGCATATTGTAGCGTAGCGCTATTACAACACCAGCGACACAGGTTCAATTCCGGCCACTGTCTGTAAGGAGTTTGTACGTTCTCCCTGTGTCTGCGTGGGTTTCCTCCGGGTGCTCCAGTTTCCTGCCACATCCCAAAGACGTACGGGTTAGGAAGTTGTGAGCTTGCTATGTTGGCGCCGGAAGCATAGCGACACTTGTGGGCTGCCCCCAGAACACTCTACGCAAAAGATGCATTTCACTGTGTGCCCGTTCCAGGCACCCACCACTCTGTGCGTCAAAAGAACTTGCTCCACACATCACCTTGAAACTTTCCCCCTCCCACCTTAAAAGGATGTCCTCCAATACTTGACATTTCCACCCTGGGAAAAAGATTCTGTCTGTCCTCCCTATCTATGCCTTTCATAATTTTATAAACCTCTATCAGATCACCCCTCAGCCTCTGCCACTCCAGTGAAAACAACCTAAGTTTGTCCAACCTCTCCTCATACCTCATGCCCTCTAATCCAGGCAGCATCCTGGTGAACCTCTTCTGCACCCTCTCCAAAGCCTCCACACCCTTCCTGTAATGGGCTGACCAGAACTGTACACAATATTCCAAGTGCGGCCTAACCAAAGTTTTATATAACTGCAACATAGCTTCCTGACTCTTGTACTCAATACCCCGACCGATGGAGGCAAGCACGCCATATGCCTTCTTTACCACCCTATCTACTTGCGTGGCCACGTTCAGTGAGCTACAGAGACACACAAGACTGCAGATGCTGGAATCTGGAGGAACACACAATAAGCATCTGTGGGGTGGAAGGAACTGTCAATCAACGTTTCAGGTTGAAACCCTGCCAAAACGTCGACAATTCCTTTCCTCCCACAGATGCTGCATGACCTGCTGAGTTCCTCCAGCAGATTGTTTGTTGCTTCAGTGAACCTATGGACTTCGACCCCAAGATCCCTCCGTACATCAATACTGTTAAAGGTCCTGTCATTAAGTGTATACCTTCCCCTTGCAGTTAGACCTACCAACACCTCACAACTGCCTGGATTAAACTCCTTTCGGGATATTGTACCACATTCTCTTCATACAGAGTCACCAGGGTTGTGAAATTCTTCCAAGCTTACTGTCTGAGACAGAAACTATGTTGACATTTAACATTAGACTGAAGAGGCAGATGAATTAAACACAGTTCAGATAATTTGCTGTCAGGTAAACACGGTCTAATTGGATTAACATTACATCTCCTTCATGTTTAATCAAGATGGAAACAGGATATTTAGTCTCCAGTGAAATTGGAGAATTTGTGAAGGTCAAATTTAGCAGACTGAAGATGTGATGAAATCGACCCTGCCCAGCAAACTGATATTTGTAAAGACCTGGTGTACACAACAAGAGTTTAATTAACCTGCAATCATTAGCTGGATATATTTTAATCTGGGGTAGGATTAAAGATAGTGTTAATTAATGGACACAAATCATCGAGCATTGGAAATAGAACATAGAACAGTACAGCACAATAGATGCCCTTCGGCCCACAATGTTGTGCCAGCCTTTAAACATCGCATAAGACTATCTAACCCCTTCCTCCCACATATCCCTCGATTTTAAATTCCTCCATATGCTTATCTAGTAATCTCTTGAATTTGATCAATGTACCTGCCTCCACCACCGCCCCAGGCAGCGCATTCCATGCCCCAACCACTCTCTGGGTAAAAAACCTTCCTCTGATATCTCTCTTGAACTTCCCACCCATTACTTTAAAGCCATGCCCTCTTGTATTGAGCATTGGTGCCCTGGGAAAGAGGCGCTGGCTGTCCACTCTATCTATTCCTCTTAATATTTTGTACACCTCTATCATGTCTCCTCTCATCCTCCTTCTCTCCAAAGAGTAAAGCCCTAGCTCCCTTAGTCTCTCCTCATAACGCGTACTCTCTAAACCAGGCAGCATCCAGGTAAATCTCCCCTGTACCCTTTCCAACGCTTCCACATACTTCCTATAATGAGGCGACCAGAACTGGACACAGTACTCTAAGTGTGGTCTAACCACAGTGATTCTGCATTATGTACACAGAGGCAGTGAAAATAATGGAAAAATAAATCCCAGTCTTAACCTGTGGATTCCCAAATTTTCTGGAGATCCCAGAAGGGTTAGGCAGGGTGAAGATTAGGCAAGACTGGCGATATATTTCCAAGTCAGACTTGGAGGGGAACCTGCAGGAGGTGTTGTTCCCCTTGCCCTTGGTGGTAGAGGTGGAAGGTGCTGTGGGAGTAGCCTGGGCAAGTCGCTACAGTGCATGGTGTAGATGGTACACACTGCAGTCACTGTGTGCCAGTGGTGGCTCATCTCCCTTCTCTGGATAGTTGATCGAGGTCCTTGGATTAGCAGTCTGTTGTTCTAACTATTGCACCACCATAGTATCTGTACCAGCTGGCTGTGTTTCAAACTAAGCCAAAGGAAACAGCACAAGGGCCGATTTACCCTCAACCCTGGCAGTGGAGGAGGCCGAGGACAGACAGGTTGGTGTGGGAACGGGAAGGGGGATTAAAAGAGCAGGCAACTGAGAGCTCCAAATGACCACAGCAGTCAGAGCAAAGGTGCTTGGCAAAGCGGTCTGGTCTCACTGATAGAGGAGGCCACATCGGGAGAACCAGATGCAGTAAACAAGGCCAGAGGATTTGCATGTGAATGTCTGCCTCACTTGGGGGGCCGTTTCGGGCCCTGGATAGTGGTGAGGGAGTTTCTCTATGATTCCTACCGAAGTGAATAACCTTCTCTGTTTTGTCCTTTAACCACTCCTCTGTGTTAATATATTATCCAACCCAAGCTCTTATTCTGTGTAATGACCTTTCACACAGCACTTTATCAAATGTATTCCCAAATTCCATACCAGATTACATCGACCTTCTCAAACTGCATTACACGATCAAAAGGTTATTTTGTTAAATGTTTTCACTTTTATAAAAACATGTTGACTCTGCCTAAAATGCGGCACACCAAATGCACCCTTACACATCTTAAGTATAATATTCCCAGCAACTTGTACCGGACCCACAGCTCCATGTACAATCTCACCATTAAACAGTGAATTGATTAGCAGTACACTATTTTCTTTCTTCTTTTTCTTTGAACTACAGTTAAACTTGCTTCCTTCTAATCCATTGGGACCTTTCCAGAATCTAAGGCTCTTTGGAAAATCGCAGCCAATGTCCTGGCACGTGGACCCGCCTGCCCAGGGAATTTTTTCCATTTAGTCAATTTAACTTCTTTTACTTGAGTCAGAGTCACAGAGAAATACAGCACGGATACAGGCCCTTCGGCCCAACCAGTCCATGACGACCACGGTGCCCATCCAGCTAGTCCCAATTTCCTGCATTTGGCCCATATCCCTCCAAGCCCCGCCCCTCCATGTACCTATCTTAAACGATTATTCTTAAACGATACTGTTGTAGAACATAGAACATTACAGCACAGGCCCTTTGGCCCACAATGTTGTGCCAACATTTTATCCTGCTCTAAGATTTATCTAACCCTTCCCTCCCACATAGCCCTCCATTTCTTTGCCTCAACCTGCCATGTACCTGCCTCAACCTCTTCCTCTGGCAGCTCGTTCCATATGTTGACCACTCTGTGTGGGAAGTTGCCCCTCGGGTCCCTTTTAAATCTTGCCCCCTAGTTTTGGACTCCCCTACCCTGGGGAAAAGACTTGTTACCATACACCTTATCTATGCCTCTCATAAATTTAAACATTTCTATAAGGTCGCCCCTCATTCTCCTACGTTCCAAAGAATAAAGACCTAGCCTGGCCAACCTCTCCCTATAACTCAGGCCCTCTAGTCCTGGCAACATCGTCTTTTCTGCACTCTCTCTGGTTTAACCACGTCGTTCCCATAACAGTGTGACCAAAACTGTACACAGTACTCCAAGCGCCAATTAACTACAAAGTTTCTTACTCTTGAAGGGCTTCTGATTCCTCATTACTTCTAGCATTTTATTTGTGTCTGCTGCTGAGGATGAACAAAGTATTTGTCCAAGATCTCAATAACTTCCTTCTTCCCTATTAAAACTTTTCCTTTGTCATAGCAGGACATGGAAACTGATAATGGAGATTTAAATCACGTTTAATTCTTCAGTTCAGTGCACGAGTTCCACCTGCGCTCGGTAATCATGTCCAGGACTTGATCCTGTGCACACGTTTTGATCACCTTCTACAGGTAGTAGAACACTCTCCAGGCTCCATTCCAAACTTACCTCCATTCCCTGAGCCAACACCTACTGGCTCTGTCTTTACCTCTCATTGTCTTGGTGAAGCAGCCAGCATAATCAAAGACCCCACCCACCCAGGACATTCTCTTTTCTTCCATCGGGTAGAGGATACAGGAGCCTGAGGGCATGTACCACCAGACTTATGGACAGCTTCTACCCCACGGTGATAAGACTATTGAACAGTTCCCTTATACAATGAGATGGACTATGACCTCACGATCTACCTTGTTGTGACCTTGCACCTTATTGCACTGCACTTTCTCTGTAGCTGTGACACTTTACTCTGTACTGTTATCGTTTTTACCTGTACTACATCAATGCACTCTGCAACACTGTTTGGAAAGGTGGGGGCAGTAGAGTTGATCAGTGCTCTTGATAGGGAACCGGATAGGTACTCAAAGAGAAAAATAACATGCAGGGCGACATCAGAAATGGACAGAATAGTTATCCTGACTGGTTGCATCACGGTCTGGTACAGAAAATTCGAATGCACAGGAACGCAAGAAGCTGCAGAGAGTCGTGGACTCTGCCCAATACATCACGGGCACATCCCTCCCCACCATCGGGAGTATCTACAGGAGGTGCTGCCTCAAGAAGGCAACATCCATCATCAAAGATCCCCACCATCCAGGCCATGCCATCTTCTCGCAGCTACCACAGGGCAGGAGGTACAGAAGCCTGAAGTCCCACACCACCAGGTTCAGGAACATTAATGACTCACTACTCCTGGTCCTGTCACACATTGTAAAATTTGACCAACCCCCTTCACCTCTTCTATCACTTTCTCTTTTCGAGAGAAGAACACCAGAGAGATTTGGACAGGTATGTGGATAGGAAAGGGTCAGAACAAATGCAAGCATGGTCTTGGAGGTCTGTTTCTATATAATTCTCTGTCAGCAGTGTGGCCAGTAATAACAAGGTCACAGGGATGGCTGCTGTCTGGCAGTGAACAGATGGAAGGGCTGCCTTCTCCGCACCAACTTAGATGGGCATCTTGGTCAGCATGGATGAGTTGGGCCAAAAGGCCCATTTCCCTGCTGCATTACTTTATAACACAAGAAAATTGGAGCAGGAGTAGGCCACTCAGTCCCTCATGCCTGCCCCACCACTTAATATGATCATGACTCTTCTGTGTTGCCCTCAACTCCTCTTCTGTGCCATTTCTCCATATCCCTCTATTCCTCGATCTATCAAATATTTACCCACCTCCACTTTTAAACACTTCCAATGATCCAGCTTCCACACCCACCAGGGCAGAAAATTCCAGAGGTTCACCACCCTCTGCAAGAAGAAATTTCCATGTACCTCAATTTTAAATGACCAGCCCTTATCTTGTAGTTACAGTATGTCCCCTCATTCAAGACTCTCCCACTGGCGAAAACATCCCAACATCTCCCGTCAAGCCCCCTTGGGACCTTGTATGTTTGAATAAGGTCACCCCTTGTTCTTCTGAACTCCAAGGAACACAGAGACAAACTATTTAATCTCTCTTAGGAAGACAACCCTCTTATCCCAGGAATGATGGTGGTGAATCTCCTTTGTACTGCCTTCAGTGGTATTGTATCTTGCTTTTGGGTAAGGGGACCAGAACTGTGCACGATATTTCAGGTGTGGCCTCACCAACGCCCTGTACAATTGCAACAAAACTTCCCTATTTTAAATGCCAACCCCTTTACTATGAAGGCCAATTTGCCTTCTTAACTATCCGTTGGACCTGCCTACTAACTTTTTGTGAGATCACTCCAAATTTCACTCACTTGCAATCTCTCTTCAGATAATAATCTGCCTTTCGATTCCTCTTACTGAACTGCCTGACCTCACACTTCCCCACACTGAACTCCATTTGCCAGTCTTTTATTCACTCAATCTATATCCCATTGCAGAATCACAGTATCCTTATCACAACATGACCTTCCATCTATTTTCAAACCATCAGCAAATTTGGAAAGCTTGTCTCCAGTTCCTTCCTCCAGGTCATTAACATAAGTAGTGAACAATCGCAGGCCAAGAACTGATCGCTATAGTACTCAACATCCTTCTAGTCTGAAAGGGAGACACTTATTCCAAGAGCAGCATGGCCTTTCCTGATAAGGAGTAACCTTGGATCCACATGAATGTCTCTCGCACCACTACTTTCGGAACATCTCCCAGCACCACTACTTTCGGAAGATCTTGCATCAGGAAGATAAAAAGTGGACTGATAACAGTCTCAACACAAGAAAATTCCTTCTGTTGTAATCTCAAACTGGTAACCATGTGCCAAGCCACAAGGTTAAGGGTTAAGCTGTAAATTGAAGGTTTCCATGACAGCAGCTAAAGAGTGCCAAGTGAGATGTTTTGGCTCTAGTTTAAAGCTGGTCTCAGCAGTGAGAGGTCCAAGGAGAAAAAGTGGCATCAGAAATGTGGTGTTGGAGTTGCCAAGCATCCAGAATCCCGAAGCAAGGATCAACAAGGATAAAAGCCACAGACTTTTCCTTTCAATTTAAACACATCTCCTCATTCATTAAAAATTGACAGGGAAATGAAGATTAGTGACGTCGTGGATATTATGGAGGGTAGGCCTAGGCTGCAGAGCAACATTCATTGTTGGAACCGCAAGGAACTGCAGAGAGTTGTGAACACAGCTCAGCACATCACGGAAACCAGCCTCCCCTCCGTGGACTCTGTCTACACTTCTCGCTGCCTCACTAAAGCAGCCAAAATAATCAAAGACCCCACCCACCCCAGACATTCTCTCTTCTCCCCCTTCCCATTGGGCAGAAGATACAAAAACCTGAAAGCACGTACCACCAGGCTCAAGGACGGCTTCTATCCCGCTGTTATAAGACTATTGAACAGTTCCCTAGTACTCTTGGCCTCACAATCTACCTTGTTATGGCCTTGCACCTTATTGTCTGCCTGCACTGCACTTTCTCTGTAACTGTAACACTTTATTCTGCAGTCTGTTATTGTTTTACCTTGTACTACCTCAATGCACTGTGTAATGAAATGATCTGTATGGACAGTATGCAAGACAAGTTTTTCCGATGGGACAATTTACCCTCTGCGTGAAGAAGATGCCTCTCACGTCCCTTTTAAATCTTCCCTTCTCACCTTAAACCTATGCCCTCTAGGTTTTAGTCCCCCTTCCCCAGGAAGAAGACTGTGTGCATTCACCCTCTGTATACCCCTCAAGGTTTTATACATCTCTATAAGGTCACTCCTACACTCCAAGGAATAAAGTCCTGGTCTGTCCACCTCTCCCTTTAACTCAAGACCTCAAGTCCTGGCAGCATCCTCTTAAATCTAAGGTAGTTATGGGCCAGGGCTTCCCATCAGCGAGGATGTAACTGTATTTACGTTTCAGCAAACCACGTTCAATCCTGACCTCGGGCGCTGTCTGTGTGGAGTTTGCACATTCTCCCTGTGACCATGTGGGTTTCCCTCGGGTGCTCCAGTATTCTCCCACACCCCAAAGACATGTAGGTTGGTGGGTTAATTGGCTGTTGTAAATTATTCCTGGTGCAGGTGGGTGACAGGGGAATCAGGGAGTTGGTGGGCATGTTGCATAGAGACATGGGGGAATGGAAGTGATGGAAAAATTCTAAGAACATCATGATACAACTGTACAAATCATTGGTTTGGTCACACTTTTCTGGTGGCCACACTGTAGGAAGGATGTGATCAAACTAGACAGGGTGCAGAAAAGGTTCACAAGCACGTTGCCAGGACTGGAAGGCTCGAGTTATCAGGAGAGATTGGATAGGCTGGGATTGTTTTCTCTGGAGTGAAGGAGGCTGACACCTCCAGGGAACGCAGTCCCAGCCTCCTCCATGGTTGCTGGCTACCCAAAGTGTTGAGCAATTCCAGCCTGTTCTCCATTTCCACTCTCGCTAGTGAAGTACACAGGCACAGAAGGATTGGAGTCGGTCACCTGGCCCTTCAGCACCATGGCTGCAGTCTGCACTATCTACAAAATGAACTGCAGTTACTCACCCAGGCTACACGGACAGCACCTCCCAAACCCATGACTTCTCACACCAGGAAGGACAAGGAGAGTTGGCACATGGGAATACCACCACCTGCAGGTTCCCCTCCAAGTCGCACATCATCCTGACTTGGAAATCTATCACTGATCCTTCATTGTCACTGGGTCTAAATCCTGGAACTCCCTCCCCAACAGCACTGTGGGAAAACCTTCACTAGAACAGGAACAGGCCCTTCAGCCCACACTGTTGTGCCGAGCTAATTAAACTAGTAATTAAACACTCAACTAAACTAATCCCTTCTGCCTACACAAAGTCCATCTCCCTCCATTCTCTGCACATCCATGTGCCTAAGAGCCTCTTAATTGCATTTAATGTATTTGCCTCCACTCCCACCCTGGAAGTACATTCCAGGTACACACCACTCTCTATGTAAAACAAAACTTGCCACACACATCTCCTTTGAACTTGCCCCCATCTTACTTTAGATGCATGCTCTCTAGTATTAGACATCTCCAAGCTGGGGAAAGTGATACAGGCTGTCTATCTATGCCTCTCATCATCTTATAAACTTCTATCAGGTCTCCCCTCAGCCTCTGCTGCTCCAGAGAAAACAACCCAAGTTTGTCCAACCTCTCCTTATAGCTCATACCCTCTAATCCAGGCAGCATCCTGGTGAACCTCTTCTGCACCCTCTCCAAAGCCTCCACATCCTTCCTGAAATGGGGTGACCAGAATTGAATGACATACCCCAGATGCAGCCTAACCAGAGTCTTATAAAGCTGCAGCATAACTTCCTGAGTCTTGAACTCATTGCCTTGACTAATAAAGGCCAGCATGCCATATGCCTTCTTTACCACCCTATCAACCTGCGCAGCCACTTTCAGAGAGCTACAGACACGGACCCCAAGATCCCTCTGTACATCAACACTGGTAAGGGTCTTGCCAGTAACTACATATTGTCCTGTACAGAGTACAGAAGGACTGCTGTGGTTCAAGGTACCTCACCACCTTCTCAAGGGACAATAAATGCTGGCCTTGCTGGCAGCACCGAGATCCTGAAAGCAAATAATAAGAACAAATGCAAGCACGGACGTGGAAGTCTGTTTCTATATAATTCTCTGTCGGCAGTGTGGCTGGCATAACAAGGTCACAGGGATGGCTGCTGTCTGGCAGTGAGCAGATGGAAGGGCTGCCTTCTCTGGAACTGACCTTGAGGTGCTCCAAGGAGAAGCTATTGTGTGATGAATGAGAGGATGTAACAGAAATGAGCACCCGGTTCTTGAGTAGAGTCTAATCCCATTCCATATAAAGATTATGCAGGAAGTATTAATCAGAGCTACAATTCATTTCAATACATTAGCATTTGCCACAGGACAGAGGGTGGTAGGAGATGGAGAGTATTCTGCCTGGAGGTTAGTGACTGCTGATGTTCCTGGATCTGTTCTGGGGCCCCTGCTCTTTGTGATTTTTATAAATCACTTGACTGAGGATGTTGAAGGGTGGGTCAGTAAGTCTGCAGATGACACGAAGGTTGGAGGTGTCGTGGACAGTGTAGAAGGTTGTCGTAGGTTACAAAGGGATATAGGCAGGATGCAGAGCTGGGTGGAGAAGTGGCAGATGGAGTTCAATCCAGGAAAGTGTGAAGTGATACACTTTGGAAAATCGAACTTGAAGGCAAAGTACAAGGTTAATGGCAGGATTCTTAGCAGTGTGGAGGAACAGAGGGATCTTGGGGTCCAGGTCCATAGATCCCTCAAGGTTGCCGCACAAGTTGATAGGGTGGTTAAGAAGGTGTATGGTGTGCTGGCCTTCATTAGTCGGGGGACTGAGTTTAAGAGCCGCGAGGTGATGTTGCAGCTCTATAAAACTCTGGTCAGACCACACTTAGAGTATTGTGTCAAGTTCTGGTCACCTCATTACAGGAAGGGTGTGGAAGCTATGGAAAGGGTGCAGAGGAGATTTACCAGGATGCTGCCTGGATCAGAGAACATATCCTATGAGGAAAGGTTGAGAAAACTAGGACTTTTCTCTTTGGAGCGATGCAGGATGAAAGGCGACTTAATAGAAGTGTATAAGATTATGAGGGGCATAGATAGAGTGGACAGCCAGCAACATTTCCCCAGGGCAGCACCTTTTCCCCAGGGCAGCAATGGCCAATACCAGAGGATATCCGTTTAAGGAGGGTGGAGGAAAAGTTTAGGGGAGATGTCAGAGGTAGGTTTTTTTTTAATATACAGAGAGTGGTGGGTGCCTGGAACACACTGCTGGGGGTGGTAGAGGCTGATACAACAGGGACATTTAAAAGACTCTTGGATAGACACATGGATGTAAGAAAAATGGAGGGTTATGGTCTGTGTAGAAGGGAAGGGTTAGATTGATCATGGAGTAGGTTTATATATTTTTTTACTACAAAATAAACTTTATTCATCATAAAAAACAAACTACATACAACAATAAACAGTGCAAACCTTTACATTCATCTACAGATCCATCATTAGTGTCGTGGGGTAGGTTTATGTAGGTCGGCACATCGTGGGCTGAGGAGCCCGTACTGTGTTGTTCTATTCTGAAATCTCTTTCCATTCACCACATTTGGAATATTGGGAGCAACTTTGGGCCCCATTTCCAAGGAAGGATGTGCTGGCCCTGGAGGGCGTCCAGAGGAGGTTCACAAGAATGATCCCAGGAATGAAAGGGTTAACGTATGAGGAGCATTTGATGGCTCTGGGTCTGTACTCAATGAGGGGGGGAATCTCACTGAAACCTACTGGATACTGAAAGGCCTGAATACAGTGGATGTGGAGAGGATGTTTCCATCAGTGGGAGGGTCTAGGACCAGAGGGCACAGCCACAGAATAAAGGGACGTCCCTTTAGAACTAAGATGAGGAGGAATTTCTTCAGCCAGAGGGTGGTGAATCTGTGGAATTCATTGCCACGGAGGGCTGTGGAGGCCAAGTCATTGGGTCTATTTAAGGCAGAGATTGATAGGTTTTTGATTGGTAAGGGAGTTAAAGGTTATGGGGAGAAGGGGGTTGAGAAAAATAAACCAGCCATGATTGAACAGCAAAGCAGATTGGATGGGCCGAATGGCCTAATTCTGCTCCTATATCTTGTGGTCTTATTCCTGCACTCAGTGGGTGGTGCTGGCAAGACCAGTACTTGGTGCCCATTCCTGATCGCTGTGGAACCGAGTGCCATTGTAGAGGGCAGTTGATTACTTTGGAGGGTCTAGACTGTGCGAGGACAGCCAATTCCCTTCTCTTAGTGAATTGGGTGCGCTTTTGCAGCAATCTGGTTTTATAGTCATTGTTTAGTTTTGTTGTAGGTTTATTTAATTAGTTAAATTTAAATTTCCCATCTGCTCGGGTGGGATTTGAACTCTGCGTTTAGTGTGACAGGTTAGCACAGACATTAGAGCCTGCTGCCTCACAACCCCAATGATCCAGGTTCGATCCTGACCTCCAGATCTTTGTAGAGTTCACATACTCTCCCAGTGACCGCGTGGCTTTCCAAGAGGTTATGTTTCTTGACCATCACATTTATCTTGATTGAACTCTATCTGCCAGTTAGTGTAGCGGTTAGCGTAATGCTTTACAGTGCCAGCGACCCGGGTTCAATTCCCGCTGCTGTCTATAAGGAGTTCATACATTTTTCCCACGTCTGCATGGGTTTCCTCCAGGTTAGGAAGTTGTGGGCATGCTATGTTGGTGCCGGAAGCGTGGTGACACTTGCGGGCTGCCCCCAGAACACCCTACACAAAAGATGCATTTCACTGTGTGTTTCGATGTACATGTGACTAATAAAGATATCTTATCTTAATTGATTTATTATTGTCCTAGCTGCCGGAGACTGCTTGCATGAGGCTCGAACAAGATCGATGTAAAAAAAACATATCAGGAGGAAACATCAGATGCAACACATCCGTTAGAACTATTTATCTCACTCTCTGTTCTGTGAAGGCCATGGTGCCATCAAATGTAGAGTTAGGAACCATAATCTTCAAGCAACACAGCAAGGAGTGTTTGACTTCTGAGAAGAGGAGGTTACTCTGTAGATACAGGCACTCCCTGACAATCACAAAGACCAGTCAAAATTCGATTTGTTCTGTTGAGATGGTGAAAGAACTGAGAGATTTCCTATTTACTGAGGGCAGTGCGACATTTGTTGTTGTCTAGCTGCTCCCCTGCACTGAATATCTGGCTGGCCCAATTCAGAAGGTCTCAAACACACAGAACATAGAACAGTACAGCATAAGAACAGGCCCTTCTGCCCACGATGTTATGCCAATCCCTTAGACCCACCGTCAACAATTCAGAAACAGTTTCTTCCCCTCCGCCATCAGATTTCTCAACCCGTGAAGACTACCTCATTATTCCTTTTTTGTTACACTATTTATTTTTTGTAATTTATAATTTTATGCCTTTGCACTGTACTGCTGCTGCAAAACAACACATTTCACATCATACAAGTCAGTGATAATAAACCTGATTCTGATAAAGTCATTAAACTAGTAGTTAAAAGCCTCCTAAACTAATCCCTACTGCCTACAAAACCTCTTCTGCCCTCTTTCTTTCCAGTCCTGATGAAGGGTCTCAGCCCAAAATGTCAATTGTTCATTTCCCTGCATAGATGCTGCCTGAGTTAGAACATAGAACATAACAGCACAGTACAGGCCCTTCGGCCCACAATATTGTGCTGACATTTTATCCTGCTCTAAGATCTATCTCACCCTTCCCTCCCACATAGCCTTCCATTTCGCTATCATTCATGTGCCTATCTAAGAGTCTCTTAAATGTCCCTAATGTATCTGCCCCCACAACCTCTGCCAGCAGTGCATTTCACGCACCCACTATTCTGTGTAAAAAAACTTACCCCTGACATCCCCCTGTATCTGTATCTGTCTGTATCTCTGGTACAGACCTATACCAGAGGGCTTGAGTCATGGGGGAGGTTGGGCAGGCAGGCTTGGAGAGTAGGAGACCTTATAGAGGTGTGTAAGATCATGAGGGGCATAGATAGGGTGAATGCACACATAGTCAAGGGAACCAAAAACTAGACGGTATAGGTTTAAGGTGAGGGGGGAAAGATTTGAAAGGTATCGAAGGGGAAATTTCTTAATGCAGAGGGCGGTGAGTATATGGAATGAGCTGCCAGAGGAAGTGGTTGAGGCAGGTACCATAATATTTATGAAACATTTGGATAGGTTTTGAATAGGAAAGGTGTGCAGGGACATGGGCCAAACGCTGGCAAATGGGACTAGCTTAGCTGTACGCCATGGACGAGTTGGGCCGAGGGGCCTGTTTCCAGGCTGTATGATTGCATTACACTTCCCTTCGATTACTTATCCAACTCTCTTTTGAAGTTTCCCACTGAATTTCCCTCTATCATCCTTTTAGGCAGCTTGTTCCCAAATCAACATTTGTGGCATTAAAAAAATCTCCACACCCCTTTTGGTCCTTTGGCTAAGGATCTCACTTCAGCAGAAAAAAGGCATTTTTATTCTGCTACCTTCCTGCACCGTCCTCTCACTCATCCCCAAAGTCCTTGGACTTGTGTCTCTTACAATAACAACCAAATGCTTATCCACACTGTAATTTCAGTCCACAATTGATTTCTAAGTCACTGCTGATGAAAACATGATATAAAGTTTCTCCAATTGCAAGACCAGCCCCTGTCAAACACAGTCCAGCCCAGCTGACTCTCAACCTCTCTCCCATCCACAGCTGTGAAAGTTATCTTTTAAATAAGGTAAAGCATTCTGCAGCAAGCCCAGTGATTGTACATCATTGAAAAGCAAAGGCACAGCACAAAATGCTGGGCTGTTTCTGAGGTAAACTGCTTGCCTGCCAAGAAAAGGAAACACTTGTTTCAGGAGCTTGACAGACAGTTTAAAGCTTGGTACAGCAACTGCTCTGCCCAGGACCACAAGAAACTGCAGAGAGGTGTGGACACAGCTCAGCACATCACAGAAACCAGCCTCCCCTCCATGGACTCTGTCTGTACCTCTCGCTGCCTCGGTAAAGCAGCCAGCATAATCAAAGACCCCAACCACCCCAGACATTCTCTCTTCTCCCCCCTCCCATCGGGCAGAAGATACAAAAGCCTGAAAGCACGTACCACCAGGCTCAAGGACAGCTTCTATCCCGCTGTTATAAAACTATTGAATGGCCCCTAGTACGATAAGATGGACTCTTGACCTCACAATCTACCTCATGACCTTGCACCTTACTGTCTGCCTGCACTTTCTCTGTAACTGTAACACTTTATTCTGCATTCTGTTATTGTTTTCCCTTGTACTATCTCAATGCACTGTGTAATGAAATGATCTGTATGGATGGCATGAAAAACAAAGTTTTTCACTGTACCTCGGTACATGTGACAATAATAAACCTATTTAATTTACCAAACTAAAGCGAAGAACCAATTCATAATACTTGCAAAACAGCTCATTGGGCAAGCCTCAAAACACCAATGTCCCGATACAGGGTTTCGACCCAAAACATGGACAACTTCTTTCCCCCACAGATGCTGCTCAATCAGCTGAGTTTGTTGCACCATCAACGTCAATGCTTTCAGCAGAGGAGGCAACAGAATGTAGGATAACTGCTGCACGTGAGGAAGCAGGAAGGGATGATGCCCTGTGCTTGGATTAAGTCAACACTTAATCAGGAGGAATTTTATCCATTGACATATTGCACCAATTATGTGAGATGTGACTCTGTCAGCAACCCCACAACCAGGACCTCGCCTACCAAGCAGGCGTGTGAGAACCCCACCACCAGTATAAGATTCTGTCAAGAGTTTGCAGATGACACAAAGATTAGTGGCGTTGTGGGTTGAATAGAAGATTGCCAAAGGATACAGCGGGATATAGATCAATTGAAGATATGGGCAGAGAAGCCGCAGATGGAGTTTAATCTGGGCAAGTGTGAGGTGTTGCACTTTGGTAGATCTACCATAAAGGGAGAGTACACAAGATCCTTGATGAACAGAGGGATCTTGGGGTCCAAGTCTGTAGCTCTCTGAAAGTGGCTGCACAGGTTGATGGGGTGGTAAAGGTGTATGGCTTGCTTGCCTTTATTCGTCAAGGCATCGAGTTCAAAGGTCGGGAAGTTATATTGCAGCTTTATAAAACTCTGTGGTTAGGCCACATCTGGAGTATTGCATTCAATTCTGGTTGCCCCGTTACAGAAAGGATGTGGAGGCTTTGGAGAGGGTGCAGAAGAGGTTCACCAGGATGCTGCCTGGATTAGAGGGTATGTGGTATCAGGAGAGGTTGGACAAACTTGGGTTGTTTCCTCTGGAGCAGTGGAGGCTGAGGGGAGACCTGAAAGAAGTTTATAAGATGATGAGAGACATGGATAGAGTAGACAGTATCTTTTTCCCAGGATTGATATGTCTAATACTAGAGGGCACACATTTAAGGTGAGAGAGGGGGTAAATACAAAGGAGCTATGTGGGGCAAGTTTTTTTTTAAAACAGAGTGGTGGGTGCCTGGAATGCGTTGCCGGGGTGGAGGCAGATAGCATAGGAGCATTTAAGAGACTCTTAGATAGGCACATGAATATGCAGAGTAGGGAGGGAGATAGCAGGGAAAAGGGATTAGATTAAATAGGAGTCATTGGTTTAATTAGTTCAGCACAACATCATTGGCCTGTCCTGTCCTATGTTCTGTGTTCCAGAACGTGTGGGGAATTGGATCAGTTTGGACACCATGTGGCGAAGTCAATGGGAACCTGCTACAGCTGACCACCACTCACTTACTCTCCTTCCCAGCTTTGGCGTAGGGTCTTTGAACTGTTTTTCTCTCTCCACAGATACTGCCTGACCTGCTGAGTGTTTCCAGCATCTTCTGTTTTTATTTCAGATCTCCAGCTTTTGATCGTTCTGGCTGCACTGGGACTGGAGGCCAGAAGTGGGGTTGTGGAAAACCACAGGTCTGCAGTGCACCGTCCAGAGAACAGCTTGTGACAGCAGGCGCAAGCTCCCGGGTCTGTGGGCTTTAACGCAGACCCACAGCCCGTCTCAGAGAACCTCCCCGGTCCCCGACAAGGAGCCACATGATGTGAAGCACTTAACATCCAGAGGCTGGACAGAGTCCAGCTCGAGCTGTACTCAGCACTAACCCACTGTGTCAGCAACCTATGTGTGTTGGATGGAAGCCTGGGACAGGAGCGATGACTCAGAACATTAAACCACTGTTGTGAGAAGCAAAAAATATTTAACTCCAAAGCCTTGTGAGCAGAGCGCCTGAAATATCCTTTTAACAGCCATCACGTCACAGCTCTGGGTTCTGCTAAGCTGCAAGCACAGATACTCCCTTCATCTCTTCCCCCACCAACCAGGGGCAAGGGAACGGGAAGGGCCATTTAACCCCTCAAGCCTGCTCCCGTCATTCAATGAGCTAGAAGATGATTAGCAACTTTTTGCCATTTCCCTCAATACAGGAGTCCTTTGGCTCAGAAAGAGGCCCATCAGCCCATCATATTCCTGCTACACCAATCCCCTTTACCCACATTAAGCTTATGAACTTCTGTGCCTTTGGCTATCAAAAACCTCAGGGAAAAACAACACATTTCACGTCATACAAGTCAGTGATAATAAATCTGACTCAGTCTTCCAGGCTCCTTAATGAATCGTGACTCTCTTTCTCTGCCCTCCAACTTTCTCCCAGCAACTAGAATATAGAACAGTACAGCAGGGGAACAGACCCTTCGGCCCATGATGTCTGTGCTGAACACGATGCCAAATTAGGATAAGAGATATCTTTACAAGTAACATGTACATCGAAACACACAGTGAAATGCATCTTTTGCGTAGAGTGTTCTGCGGGCAGCCCGCAAGTGTCGCCACGCTTCTGGTGCCAACATAGCATGCCCACAACTTCCTAACCCGTACATCTTTGGAACGTGGGAGGAAACCGGAGCACCCGGAGGAAACCCACGCAGACATGGGGAGAACGTACAAACTGCTTACAGACAGCGGCGGGAATTGAACCCAGGTCGCTGGCGCTGTAAAGCGTTATGCTAACCGCTACACTACCGTGCCTGCCCAGGGAGGTATCTGCTTGTTTTCCACACTGGAGAACTGTTGAGGGTGGTGCACCCAGGGTCAGTGCTGACACCATTGGTTGTACTGAAATATGTTAATGACTTCGACGCAGGCAAAGCTTTAGAATTTGCTGACAGCACAAAGTCTAGAGACGTGGTAAACAAGTGAGGATTTTAACTTGTTATTTATGAACCTCTTGGGATTTGGCCTGGCATTTATTGCCATTGCCCTCATTATTTGGCCTTGCCTTCACACTTATAAGTGGGAGGTAATGCATTTTAGAAAGTCAAACCATCGTAGGACTTATACTATGAATGGTAGGGCACTAGGGAGTGTAATGGAACAGAGGGACCTAGGAGTACAAGGGCATAGTTCATTGAAGGAAGCTTCACAAGTGGACAGGGTGGTAATAGAGGTGTTTAGCACGTTGGCCTTCATCAGTCAGGGTATTGAGTACAGGAACTGGGATGTTCTGTTGTAGTTGTACAAGATGTTGGTGAGGCCGCACTTGGAGCACTGTGTACGGGTTTGGTCGCCCTGTTACAGGAAAGACATGGTTAAACTGGAAGGAGCGCAGAGAAGGTTTACGAGGATGTTGCTAGGAGTAGAGGGCCTGAGTTATAGGGAGAGGTTGGCCAGGCTGGGTCTTTATTTCTTGGAACGCAAGAGAATGAGGGGCGACCTTATAGAAGTGTTTAAAATTGTGAACCACAGATAAGGTGGACAGTAACAGTCTTTTCCCCAGGGTAGGGGAGTCCAAAACTGGGGGGCATAGGTTTAGGGTGAGGGGGGAAAGACGTAAAAAGGGATCTGAGGAGGAACTTTTTCCACGCAGAGGGTGGTGGGTATATGGAACGAGCTGCCAGAGGGTGAGGCAGGTACAACAGTGTCATTTCAGAAGCACTTGGATAGGTACATGGAGGGGCAGGGCTTGGAGAGATATGGGCCGAACGCAGGAAATTGGGACTAGCTGTGTGCTCACCGTGGTCAGCATGGACCGAAGGGCCTGTATCCGTGCTGTATTCCTCTGTGACTCTATAATTTGAGTGGCTTGCTGCGCCATTTCGGAGGGCAGTTGAGAGTCTACCACATAGGAGGACTGGGCAGACAGTAACAGATGAAGTTTACTACAAAGCAGAGCGAGACTTTTGAGATGAAGGACAAGGAGAAACAACACTGCAGACTAAACTGCATTGCTTTAAAAGGTACAGGAACAGAGGAAACTGGATGCAAAATTCTTGGACAGCGGAGATACATTTTGAGAGCAGTGTGCGGGATTCATTAACAAAGAGTTCAAAAACAGGTAGGCTGCTTTAAATGGGGACAGGCATGGTAATGCAGTGGTTAGTGTAACACTTTACAGCGCCAGCCATCCAGGTTCAATTCCCACCGCTGTCTGTAAGGAGTTTGTACGTTCTCCCCGTGTCTGCGTGGGTTTCCTCCGGGTGCTCCGGTTTCCTCCCACATTCCAAAGACGCATGCTATGTTGGCACCGGAAGCGTGGCGACACTTGCGGGCTGCCCCCAGCACACTCTACACAAAAGGTGCATTTCACTGTGTGTTTCGATGTACATGTGACCAATAAAGCTATCTTGTCTTATAAATGCAGATGCAGGAAATCTGTAAGAGTAGGATAAGGAAAACTGAGCAAACTTAATATCCAATTCATACAAGTCCAGCCCGCCATGCAACAACCTTATCATTCACAAAACATTACACAAAGAACCCTTACTGGTTACTGCTGCCACAGCTGATCCTATCACAGACATCCCCTTTGTTCTACATATGCACACCACCCCTCACCTTCTGTCCTACTGATAGCTAACTTGCATCTCTCTTCCCCAGTTCTGATGAAGGGTCGTAGGCTCGAAATGTGGACTGTTTCAGATGCTGACTGACCTGCTGAGTATTTCCAGCATACTCTGGAAAGGGCTGGAGGGGGTTGGGCGGAGGGGGGGGTGGTGACACAGTTGGTCTCAGAACCTTTGGTGGGGTCATGTGGGTGGAAGGGCAAAGGGTACAAATCCACCACTTCAGAATCAGATTATCAACTGGCATTCCATGTTGGACACAGACAGCAGTTGCCCAGTCCCATTGCACAGTTTGTCCACACTCTGCCAGTCCCAAGTCACAGAATCATACAGCACAGAAACAGGCCCTTCAGCCCACCATGTCCATGCCGACCTTTCTGCCCATCTAGACTAATCCCATGTGCCTGCATTAGGACCGTATCCTTCTATACCTTGCCTATTTGTCTAAATGCCTCTTAAACACAGCGATTGTATTCGATTCCACTACCACCTCTGACAGCAAGTTCCAGATATCAACTATTCTCTGTATAGCAAAAAAAAATCACTCAGGTCCCCTTTAAAACTCCTCTCTCACACCTTAAACCTATGCCCTATTGTTTTTGATATCCCTACTATGGGAAAAAGATTTTGACTCCCTACCCTATCTGTACCTCTCAATCTTGTATACAGGCAGTCCCCAGGTGATGCAAGGGTCCTGTTCCTGAGAAATGCCCATAAGCCGATTTCTCTGTCAGAAACGTCCATTTTCTACAGTAACCTATATGATAACACTCCACATACGCTTGCTACAATTCTTTCAATTCGTTGAATATCAATCCTATCACTACCTATAATTAAAAGAATGAAATACATATTGCATCTAGTTGTTAATCAACACCATGAAACATTTTATTAGATTGAAAAATGCATTAAAAATGTATGGAAGAACTTGCATAAAAAGTTGGATTTCTGAGTCAGGTCATTCGTAACCCGGGGAGCCCCTGTATTTATATCAGGTCACCCTTCAGCCTCCTTTGCATCAGCATCCAGTGTTTCCCCAGGGCTCAAGTCCTCCAATCCAGGCAACATCCTGGTAAATCTCCTCTGCACTCTCTCCAGTGCAAACATGTCCTTCCTATAGTGTGGTGACCACAACCGCACACAATGCTGCAAGTGCAGTCTAACTAGTGTTTTGTAAAGTTACAAAATAACATCCCAACCTTTATATTCCATGCCCTGACCAATAAAGGAAAGCACACCATGTGCCTTCTTCACCACCTGAAGAACTGTGGTGAAGAACAATTTAAAACTGGAGACAGTGGCAACACAGTTGACAAGTTCTCAAGGTCCTACTCAACTCGACGGCAGAGTTGCCTGCGAGTTCCCAGTCCTACTTAACTCTGTTTTACAGTTATCAGTGTAATCGGCCTCCCTCACCCTTTTAGAGATAATGTTCTAGACCCGGCGCCAACTGTACTCCACAGGAGTCCTAACTTTTCTCACCTTTCCTCAGAACCCAAGTTTATCAAACATCCTGAGAGGCCGTCTCTGCGCCCTGCCTGAAGTCTTGTGCACGTTATTTGCTTGTGAATCATAGAGCAAGTGTGGCAACAGGCCCTTCAGCCCACTGAGTCTGTGCCGACCATCAACCACTCACTTGCACTAATCTTACATTTATCCCATTATCTCTTTTTTAAAAATTATTAATTCTCCCCATCAACTCCCCACAGATTCTAAATTGGTAAATCGGTTTATTATTGTCACATGTACTGACGTACAACGAAAGCTTTGTCTTGCATGCCATCCATACAGATCATTTCATCACATCAGCGCATTGAGGCAGTACAAGGGAAAACAATAACAGAATGCAGAATAAAGTGTTACAGTTACAGAGAAAGTGCAGCGCAGGCAGACAATAAGGTGCAAGGTCATAACAAGGTAGATTGTGAGGTCAAGAGTCCTTCTTATCGTTCAATTGTCTCAAGACAGCAGGACACACCAGGGGCAATTCACAGCGGCCAATTAACTACCAAACCACACGTCTTTTGGATGTGGGAGGAAACCAGAGCTCCTAGTGGAAACCCACGTGGTCACAGGGAGAGCGTGCAAACTCCACACAAACAGTGCCAGAGGTCGGGATTGAACCCCAGTCTCTGGATACCTCTGAAGCAGAGGTATTGGTTCGACTGGCTGTGTCACTGTGCCACAGGCCAACACTGAGCAAACTTCACCCAAGGACTTGTTCCTCATGTGTGAGTCTGGAGAGTGAAAGCTAGATTGCCTAATCGGTGTTATTGTACAACCATCACCAAGCCACACAAGATGAGTAGACAGCCCTTGCGACATTTTCCGCGTGTTGTATTCATTGTCTCCTTAATGTGACTGTTTCCCTTCTAGGCAGAACCTCGTAGATCACACCAGCTCATTGTGTCCCCATTCCCCCGTCTCCCTGGCCTTTCCTTGCCACATGCACACTTCACCTGCACAGAGCTTCCCGAAACCCCAGAGATACCGGCAGTGACCACAACATCATCCCCACGGAAACATTGCCAACTTAGGTTAGGCAGTAATTGCTAAATCTTGCGACACATGCATACGCAATGGAAATGGTGCTGCAACACTGCACATAACACAATGCTCCCAAAGAGTGGCACCCTTGATAGGACATAGAACAATTACAGCACAATTCAGGCCCTTCAGCCCACAAAGCTGTGCCGAACATGTCCCTACCCTAGAAATTACTAGGCTTACCCATAGCCCTCTATTTTACTCAGCTCCATGTACCTATCTAACAGTCTCTTAAAAGACCCTATTGTATCCGCCTCCTCCACCGTTTCTGGCAGCCCATTCCATGCACTCACCACTCTCTGAGTAAAAAACATACCCCTGACATCTCCTCTATATCTACTCCCCAGCACCTTAAACCTATGTCCTCTTGTGGCCACCATTTCAACCCTGGGGAAAAGCCTCTGACTATCTACCCGATCAATACCTCTCATCATCTTATACACCTCTATCAGGTCCCCCCTCATCCTCCATCTCTCCAAGGAGAAAAGGCCGCGTTCCCTCAACCTGCTTTCATAAGTCATGCTCTTCATTCCAGGCAACATCCTTGTAAATCTCCTCTGCACCCTCTCTATGGCTTCCACATCTTTCCTGTAGTGAGGCGACCAGAACTGAGCACAGTACTCCAAGTGGGGTCTGACCAGGGACCTATATAGCTGCAACAATACCTCACAGCTCCTAAATTCAATTCCCCGATTGATGAAGGACAATACACCATATGCCTTCTTAACCACAGAATCAACCTGCGCAGCCGCTTTGAGCGTCCTATGGACTCGGACCCCAAGATCCCTCTGATCCTCCACACTGCCAAGAGTCCTACCATTAATACTATATTCCGCCAACATATTTGACCTACTAAAATGAACCACTTCACACTTATCTGGGTTAACTCTTAAAGGACAAGGATAATATTCCCCCAGTCAGGAACCAAACACCCATTCTCCAGTTATTGACCAGCCTTCCCTGCTCTCTCTCAGCAAGCACCACCACCTCCTGGGTCATTCAGGTTCTCTTGGGCTCCATCCTATCAACAGATATTCCCTCCACCCCTCTTTCTCACATTTTCCCCAGTTCCAGTATGTATCAATGGTGCTGAGGTGAAGATGGTTGAGAGCTTCAAGTTCCCAGGCATAAACATTACCAGTTGCTTGTTCTTACCAGATCCAACCACGTAGACATGATGGCCAAGAAAACACCAGCGCCTCACATTCTCAGAAGGCCAAGGAAATTTGGCATGTCCCTGTTGACCCTCACCAATTTTTATGGATACACCATAAAAAGCATCCTATCCAGATGCATCAAGGCTTGGTACGGCAACTGCTCTGCCCAAGACAGCAAGAAATTGCAGAGAGATGTTACACAGCTCAACACATCACAGAAACCAGCCCCCGCTCCATGGACTCTGTCTACACTTCTCATTCTCAGTGAAGCAGCCAACATAATCAAAGACCCCACCCACCCTGGACATTCTCTCTTCTCCCCCCTCCCATCGGGCAGAAGATACAAAAGCCTGAAAGCACGTACCACCAGGCTCAAGGACAGCTTCTATCCTGCTGTTATAAGACTATTGAATGGTCCCCTAGTACAATAAGATGGGCTCTTGACTTCACAATCTACCTCGTTATGGCCTTGCACCTTATTGTCTGCCTGCACTGCACTTTCTCTGTAACTTTAGCACTTTATTCTGCATTCTGTTATTGTTTTCCCTTGTACTACCTCAATGCACTGTATCAATGAACTGATCTGTCTGGATGACATGCAAAACAAAGTTTTTCACTGTACCTCGGTACATGTGACAATGATAAACCAATTTACCAATTAACGCAGGGCATCATCTACATGACCTTGGCACATTCCCACGAAGTGACACCAATGACTTCTGCGAGGAAGAACGGGATCGTCACACGTGGGGAGGGCCAGCGGCCAAAACACAACTTTCACTCCCCCAGCTGCACAGAGCAAAACAGTGTCAAATCAAACACACTGTACTACTGCAAAATGCAACTCACTGTGCACAGCACAGACACCTACTCCAAGAAAATGACCTTCCCTCTGTCAGAAGTTGTACCATTGCTGATGACAGCACACTGTTCAATTTCATTTACAAAACCTAAGCAAATGAAATGGCCCATGAGTGCACGTAGCCGGACCCAGACAACATTCAGGCACGAGTCGGCGGGTGGCAACGACCACCTGCAGTAAGGGAGGGTCCAGCCAACTCCCCTTGACGTTTAACAGCGTTACCACCACCGACATCTTGGGGAGGGGTCAGCGGGTAATGAATCCCTTGTTCTAAGACCATCTCTGGGGTGGAGACGGGAGATGAAGCTTAAGGAAGAGCACAGGATGAACGGGAACGAGATGGCAGTGGGGCTGATGGGGGGAATCGAGGTAGATAGTAGGAGAACCAGGAGGGGTTAGAGTGGTAGGGTTGTAAGACAGAGGGACGGTGGGGGGAGAAAGAAAAATAGAGGGAAGGTGCAGGAGAAGGAACAGAGGTGGGACAGGAAGTGAGGAGCAAAGGGTGGTGGAGGGTGGCGAAAGATAATGAGGGACAGGACAAGGGGGTCTTGTGGTCACAGAGTCATACAGCACGGTAAAAGGTCCTTCAGCCCACACCTGTCCATGCCGACCAAGAGGCATATTCAAGCTGATCCCATTTCCCAGGCACTTGGCCCACATCCCTCTAAACTCTCTGGGGGAGGGGGAGGGTGTTTGCTCTCTGTATCATCCAGATCCACACAGTCTCCCCTTCTGCCCCCAACCCCCCGAGTAAACAACAACCTACTGGGAAAAATACTCAGCAGTCGAGCAGGATCTGTGCAGGCAGAGGGATGGTCCACGTTTCCGATCCAGATACCCCCCCCCCCCCCATATCCGAGCTACCACTGAGAACAAATTTTGGAAGTGGGGGTAGGGGTGGGAGTGGGGAAGGAGGGAGGGAAACAGCCGGAGAAAATGTTTCGGAGCGGCAGATCCCAGAGTGGGTTGGGGGGGGGGGGGGGAGGGGAGGGAGGAAGATGGTTGGGGGGGGGGGAGGGGAGGGAGGAAGATGGTGGGGTGGGGGGGGGAGGGGGGAGGGATGGGGAGGGAGGGGGGGGGAGGGATGGAGAGGGAGGGGGGGGGAGGGATGGAGAGGGAGGGGGGGGGAGGGATGGAGAGGGAGGGGGGGGGAGGGATGGAGAGGGAGGGGGGGGAGGGATGGAGAGGGAGGGGGGGAGGGATGGAGAGGGAGGGGGGGAGGGATGGAGAGGGAGGGGGGGAGGGATGGAGAGGGAGGGGAGGGGGAGGGAGAGGGAGGGGAGGGGGAGGGAGGGGAGTTGAGGGGGAGGGAGAGGGAGGGAGAGGGAGAGGGAGGGGGAGGGGGAGGGAGGGGGAGGGAGGGGAGGGGAGGGGGAGGGGAGGGGGAGGGGAGGGGGAGGGGAGGGGGAGGGGAGGGGGAGGGGGAGGGAGGGGAGGGGGAGGGGGAGGGAGGGGAGGGGGAGGGGAGGGGAGGGGGAGGGGAGGGGAGGGGGAGGGGAGGGGAGGGGGGGAGGGGAGGGGAGGGAGGGGAGGGGGGGGGAGGGAGGGGGGGAGGGGAGGGGAGGGGTGGAGGGGTGGAGGGGAGGGGGGGGAGGGGAGGGGGAGGGAGGGGAGGGGGGGGAGGGGGAGGGGGAGGGGGAGGGAGGGGGAGGGAGGGGGAGGGGGAGGGAGGGAGGGGGGAGGGAGGAGGGAGGGGAGGGAGGGGGGGGAGGGAGGGGAGGGGAGGAGGGGGGGGGAGGGAGGGGAGGAGGGGGGGGAGGGAGGGGAGGAGGGGGGGGGAGGGAGGGGAGGAGGGGGGGGGGAGGGAGGGGAGGGGGGGAGGGGAGGGAGGGGAGGGGGGAGGGGAGGGAGGGGAGGGGGGAGGGGAGGGGGGGGAGGGGAGGGGGGAGGGGAGGGGGGGAGGGGAGGGGGGGGAGGGGGGGAGGGGAGGGGAGGGGGAGGGGAGGGGGAGGGGAGGGGAGGGGAGGGGGAGGGGGAGGGGGAGGGAGGGGAGGGAGGGGAGGGGGAGGGAGGGGAGGGAGGGAGGGGAGGGAGGGGAGGGAGGGGAGGGGGAGGGGGGGAGGGAGGGGGGGGAGGGGAGGGGGAGGGAGGGGAGGGGAGGGGAGGGGAGGGGGAGGGAGGGAGGGGAGGGGAGGGGGAGGGAGGGAGGGGAGGGGAGGACAGGACAGGACAGGGAGGGGGACGGGTTGGGTGGGAGGCGGGTATTCCCCCGCCCCGCCCCGGGACGGGCCACTCACCTGGGCTTCTTGCTACTGTCCTGGTACAGCGCGGCCAGCGGCAGGCTGAGCTGGCCCAGGAACCGGTCCAGCCCCATCAGCGAGCGGTGCAGCACGGTGAGCAGCAGCTCCTTGGCGGCGGCGGGCTCCAGCCAGTCGGGCAGCAGCTCGAAGCTGCACTCCTCCCGCCACACCGGCTCCAGGCTCTTCTCCACCACCGCCGTGCAGAACCGCTCCCGCCCCAGCTGGATGATGGTGAACGCATCGCTGCCCTGTTTGCCCTTGGCCCGCAGACCCCTGGCCCGGAGCACAGTGACCTGGACGTGGCTGGGCGGCCACTGTTGGCCGGCGGACAGAGCCAGGCTCCCGGCCATCGTCCTGTCCCGCTCCGCAGCCGCTGCCGCACCGAGTGCCTCCCCACCCCCGGCCCACTGACGTCAAGCAGGGCGGGGAGCTCGGTCCGAGCGGACACAGTGATGTGGGGGTGTGCCCAGTGCAACGGTGCAGGCTGACAGCGGGGCGGGGAGCACGGTGAAGGAGCGGGAGATTAGTTATAGAGGGTGCAGAAATGTGCTCATTCCAACAGCGCACACTGTCAGACAGAGAGAGAGTACAGTGAATGAGGGACAGTTTAGTCATAGAGGGTGCAGAAATGTGCTCAGTCCAATAGTCTCTTTATTAGTCACATGTACATCAAAACACACAGTGAAATGCACCTTTTGCGCAGAGTGTTCTGGGGGCAGCCCACAAGTGTCGCCACGCTTCCGGCGCCAACATAGCATGCCCACAACTTCCTAACCCCTACGTCTTTGGAACGTGGGAGGAAACCGGAGCACCCGGAGGAAACCCACGCAGACACGGGAAGAATGTACAAACTCCTTGCAGACAGCGGCCGGAATTGAACCCGGGTCGCTGGTGCTCTAATACTATTACGCTAACCGCTGCACTACCGTGAGGGTGCAGGATTGAGAGGGGAATGAGTGTACAGTGATGAAGGGGAGATAGAGAGAGCTCAGTAAATGAGGGGGAATGTTTAGTAATAAAGTGTGCAAGAATATGCTAAATTCAATGGAGTGCACACTGGCAGAGAGAGTAGACAGTGGAGTGGTTTTGTAATAGAGGGCAGAGGCATGAGAGAGTGAGTAGCATTATCACTGATACATGACGTGAAATTTGTTGTCTTTGCAGCAGCAGTACAGTGCAAAGACATAAACTGCAGGACCGAGAGAGCACGGTGAACGAGGGGGAAAGTTTAATAGAGAGCGCAAGAATGAGAGAGGGGAGGGCAGAGGAATGAGAGGGGGGAATGTGTACCATGATAGAGGGGTGATAGCGGGAACACAAGAACAGGGAAGGGGAGTTTAGTAAAGAGGGTGCCGGAATATGCTCAATCCAACAGAGTGCACACTGTCAGACAGAGAGAGAAAAAGAGAGAGTACAGTGAATGAGGTACAGTTTAGTTATAGAGGGTGCAGAAATGTGCTCAGTCCAACAGCGCACACTGTCAGAGAGAGAGAGAGAGAGAGAGCACAGTGAAGGGGGGAAAGTTTAGTTATAGAGGGTGCGGGAATGTGCAAAACTGATAGAGAGGGGAATGAGTGTACAGAGATGAAGGGGAGATAGAGAGTGCAGAGGATGCAAAGGATGTTCAGTAATGGTGCAGTTCTGGTGAGAGACCATCGACCTGAAAGGTTAACTCTGTCTCTCGAGCACAAAACAAGCTGTTGGGGGATCTGAAGCAGAGTCTTGACCGGAAACATCGACAATTCCTTTCCCCCCACAGATGATGCTCGACCCACCGAGTTCTTCCGGCAGATTGTTGCTCCAGATTCTGGCATCTGCAGTCTCTCTCTCTCCTTCTCTGTCCCCCTCCCTCTCTCCCCCTCCCTCTCTACCCCACTCACTCTCTCACCTGCCTCTCTCTCTCCTTCCCTCCCTTTCTCTCTCTTACTCTCTCTCCCCTCCCCCTCTCACCCCTCGCTCTCTCCCACTCTCACTCTCTGTCCCCTCCCCTCCCTCTCTCTCACCCCTCTCTCTCTCTCGCTCTCTCTCCCTCCCCTCCCTTTGTCTCTCTATCTCCTCACTTTCTCTTTCCCTCTCTCTCTCCCTCTCTCTCACCATCTCTCCCCTCCCACTCCCTCCCTCTCCCTCTCTCATTATCTCTCTCACTCCCTCTCTCTCTCCCCCTCCCTCCACAGATGATCTCTGGTCTTCTGAATGTTTCCAGCATTTTCTGTTTCGACCACAGAAAAATGCAACACTGACAGAAAGAGAGAGAGAGAGAGAGAGAGAGAGAGAGAGTGCAGTGCCAGAGAGAGCGTGAGGTACAGGAATGCACACTGAGAGTGCGTGAATGTGTAAACATGACGGAGAGGTGTGTGAATGCTCACCGACGGATAGGGATGGAGTATGGTGAATGGCAGAAAAATTAGTAATGAGAGTGCAAAGCCTATTAACACATGAAACACGAAGGTGGGCGTGCAGGTTAAACAAGTAATTCAGATAACTCATGGAATGTTGGCCTTTTTTCAAGGGTTAAACACAGGGAAGTTTTAATAAAACTTTTCAGGGTGCCAGTGAGATCCCACCTGGATAACTGTGTACAATTTTGTTTTCCAGATTTAAGGAGAGATGTGCTTGTACTGGAGGCAGTTCGGAGAAGGTTCACTGGCTTGATTCCTGGGATGAAGGAGCTGATGTAAGAAGGAAGGTTGAGGAGAGTGGAAGACCCCTCCCACCCGGGACATTCTCTCTTCTCCCCCCCTCCCGTCGGGCAGAAGATGCAAAAGCCTGAAAGCACGTACCACCAGGCTCAAGGACAGCTTCTATCCCACTGTTATAAGACCTTTGAACAGTCCCCTAGTACGATAAGATGGACTCTTGGCCTCACAATCTACCTCGTTATGGCCTCGCACCTTATTGTCTGCCTGCACTGCACTTTCTCTGTAGCTGTTACAACACTTTATCCTGCATTCTGTTATTGTTTTCCTTGTACTACCTTGATGTATTAACATGATGAAATGATCTGTATGGATAGCCTGCAAATCAAAGTAATAATAAACCAATTTACCGATTTATTTACTCATTGGAGGTTAGAAGAATGAGAATATATGAGGTAATTGACAGGATTGATGCTGAGAGGATGTTTCCCCAAGTGGGAATTTCGAGAGCCAGGGGACAGAGAACATAGAACACTACAGCACAGTACAGGCCCTTCGGCCCACTATGTTATGCTGACATTTTATCCTGCTCTAAGATCTATCTAACCACATAGCCCCCTATTTTTCTATCATTCATGTGTCTATCTAAGAGTTTCTTAAATGTCCCTGATGTATCTGCCCCCACAACCTCTGCCGGCATGTTTTAGAAAAAGTTTTGCCATTTAAGCGAGTGATGATGAGGAATTTCTTCTCAGTGGGTTGTGACTCTTTGGAATTTTTTATTCCAGAGAACAGAATATTGAGTACAGGAGTTGGGACATCATGTTACAGTTGTACAAGGCAATAATAAGGCCAAAGTTGGAGTACTGTGTACAGTTCTGGTCACCCTACTGTAGGAAGAATGTCATTCAGTTGGAGAGGGTGCAAAAAAGATTTATGAAGATGTGACCAGGACTGGAGGGTTTGGATTATGAGGATAGGCTGCATAGGTTAGGAATTGGAATTGGTTTATTATTGTCACTTGTACCGAGGTACAGTGAAAAACTTTTCTTGCATATCGATTGTACGGGTCAATTCATTACACAGTGCAGTTACATCAAGTTAGTACAGAGTGCATTGATGTAGTACAGGTAAAAACAATAACAGTACAGAGTAAAGTGTCACAGCTACAGAGAAAGTGCAGTGCAATAAGGTGCAAGGTCACAACAAGGTAGATCGTGAGGTCAGAGTCCATCTCATTGTATAAGGGAACTGTTCAATAGTCTTATCGCAGTGGGGTAGAAGCTGTCCTTAAGTCTGGTGATAAGTGCCCTCAGGCTCCTGTATCTTCTACCCAATGGAAGAGGAGAGAAAAGAGAATGACCTGGGTGGGTGGGGTCTTTGATTATGCTGGCTGCTACACCAAGACAACGAGAGGTAAAGTCCAAGGAGGGGAGGCTGGTGTCCGTGATGCGCTGGGCTGTGTCCACAATGCTCTGCAGTTTCTTGCGGTCCTGGGCAGAGCAGTTGCCGTACAAAGCTGTGATGCATCCAGATAGGATGCTTTCTATGGTGCATTGATAGAAGTTGGTGAGAGTCAAAGGGGACAAACTGAATTTCTTTAGCCTCCTGAGGAAGTAGAGGCACTGGTGAGCTTTCTTGGCCGTGGCATCTACATGATTTGACCAGGACAGGCTGTTGGTGATGTTCACTCCCAGGAATTTGAAGCTCTCAACCATAGTCTTAACAAATTACAGCTCTTCAAGACTTTGCCCAGTAAATGTGCAGAGAGTCTCGACCTCCAACACCCCTTCAGGCAGTGAGTTCCAGACCCCCAACACTTGTCGAGGGGAATTATTCTTTCCCTGACTTCCCTCTGGTCTTTCCTAAATGTCTCGTGTATGTGAGAGAGGTTGGGTGTGTGTTTGTGTGCAGGTGTCTGTGTATGTCTGCACATGAGTATGTGCATTGCATGTTTTAAGATTTCTTTATTAGTCACATGTACATCGAAACACACAGTGAAATGCATCATTTGCATAGAGTGTTCTGGGGGCAGCCCGCAAGTGTCGCCACGCTTCTGGCACCAACATAGCATGCCCACAACTTCCTAACCTGTATGTCTTTGGAATGTGGGAGGAAACCAGAGCACCCGGAGGAAACCCACGCAGACACAGGGAGAACGTACAAACTCCCTACTGACGGTGTGTATGTGTCTGTGTGCATTTGCCTATATATGCCTGCTCTGGAGTGCGTGCATGCATGTGTGAGAGAATACGTTCTGTGTGTACATGTGATTGTGCATGTGTCCACACACAGGCAAGAGGAGACACATCCTTCCCGTGGAAATGTGTGAAAGTAACGTCTGGTTTGTTTCACCGCATGAGGCACTGAACCTCTGCAGTGATTACTATGCTCATTTCACAACTTTGGCGTGCTACTGATGGCAGCAAATAAATCACTTGTCGCGCACGTGGTTCCCGCGATGCTAGCATTACTATGATTGGACTTCTAACATTACGATATTCCTGCTATTGCAGACACTCCTCGTGTTGGTCGTAACTGCTGAGAAGAAGAAGTTAATGTATTTCTCTCAGATTGGGATCAAGATCAGAATCAGATTTATTATCAGAATCAGGTTTATTGTCACCGACATATGACGTGAAATGTGTTGTTTTGCGGCAGCAGTACAGTGCAAGACAGAAAATTACTATAAATTACAAAATAAATAAATATTGCAAAATAAAGGAATAATAAAGTCAGGTTCAGGGACCGTTCAGAAATCTGATGGCAGAGGGGGAGAAGCTGTTCCTGAATCGTTGAGTGTGGGTCTTCAGGCTCCTGTACCTCCTCCCCGATGGTAGTAACGAGAAGAGGGCACGTCCCGGGTGGTGAGGGTCCTCAGTGATGGATGCCACCTTCTTGAGTCACCGCCTCTTGATGGTGGGGAGGGTTGTGCCCGTGATGGAGCTGGCTGAGTCCACAATTCTCTGCAGCCTCTTGCGATCCTGAGCGTTGGAGCCTCCGCACCAGGCAGTGATGCAACCAGTCAGAAGGCTGAAAAAGAGGAATCAGCTGCCTAGGACTCAGGCCCACAGCACAATCACTGAAGGAGGCTATTTCACCCCATCGAGGTGATACCATCTCAGTTGCAGGAACAATCAAGCTACTCTCACTCCTCCAGACTCTGTTTAAATTCCTGGTTACACAGGAGAGAAGGCAGAGGAGTTCACCAAGATCTTGAGTTCAAGAGTTGGGAAGTTATGTTGCAGCTTTATCAAACTCTGGTTAGGCTGCATCTGGAGTATTGCATTCAATTCTGGTCACCCCACAATATGAAGGATGTGGAGGCTTTGGAGAGGGTGCAGAAGAGGTTCACCAGGATGCTGCCTGGATTAGAGGGTATGTGGTATATGGAGAGGTTGGACAAACCTGGGAGCGACAGAGGCTGAGGGGAGATCTGATAGAGGTTTATGAGGCATAGACAGAGTAGACAACTGGTACCTTTTTCCAAGGGTCGAAATGTCTAATATTACAAGGCATGCATTTAAGGTGAGAAAGGATAAATTCAAAGGAGATGTGTGGGGCAGATTTTTTACACAGAGACTGGTGGGTGCCTGGAATGGTGGTGGTGGCAGATATAATAGAGGAGTTTAAGAGGCTCTTAGATAGGCACATGAATGTGCATAGAATGGAGGGATATGAACATTGTGTAGGGAGAAGGGATTATTAAAGCATTTAATTTCTAGTTTAATTACTTCAGCACAACATTGTGGGCTGAAGGGCCTGTTACTATGCTGTACTGTTCTGTGTTCTTTGTTGCCTGAATGGAGGACTTCAGTTCCTCCATGGACAGCCTCCCCTCCATGGACCCTTGTCTACACTTCTTGCTGCCTCGGTAAAGCAGCCGACATAATCAAAGACCCCACCCACCCCGGACATTCTCTCTTCTCCCCTCATCCAATCGGGCAGAAGATACAAAAGCCTGAAAGCACGTTCCACCAGGCTCAAGGACAGCTTCTATTCCACTGTTATTAGACTCTTGAACGGTCCCCTAGTACGATAAGATGGACTCTTGATCTCACAATCTACCTCGTTATGACCTTGCACCTTATTGTCTACCTGCAGTTAGGGGCAGTTAGGGATGGGCAATATATGCTGGTGTAACTGACCCACATCCCTGAAGAAAATAAATAAAAAGCCAACAGCAGCAGGAGAGGAGTGATGAGGCCAGAAGATGAATGTTTTAGTTAAAACTAACTCCATTACATTAGTATCCATCAGTTTCCATCAGTGGGAGAGTCTGGGATCTGTGGGCACAGCCTCAGAATAAAGGGACGTCCCTTTGGAACTGAGATGAGGAGGAATTTCTTCAGCCAGAGGGTGGTGAATCTGTGGAATTCATTGCCACAGATGGCTGTGGCCAAGTCATTGGGTGTATTTAAGGCAGAGATTGATAGGTTCTTGATTGGTAAGGGGGTTAAGGGTTAAAGCAGGAAAATGTGGTGTAAAAAAAATCTAGCCATGATTGAATGACAGAGCAGACACAATGGGCCAAATGGCCTAATTCTGCTCCTATATCTTAAGGTCTTATGGTCTATAACACAACCCATGTTATCTTGCCCCTCCCCATAATGAGGTTTGGTCTCTTTGGATGGGACCGAAAGCTGAGTGAGCTTTAATTCTTTGTTCCCCATCTGTGAGTTCTTGTATTAGTAGCACCGCTTGAACTAAGTGGATAGCTGATGGTCCCCATGGACTCAGTGGGCCAAAGGGCCTGATTCTCCGCTATATGACACTAAATAGGGTTCTATCACTCAGCATCTGCCCTGTCACTGCATTTTCTCTGTGTTATGAGCCAGGTTCCTACTTGGTGAATGTCCCTTTAAGGCGCCTGGACGGTTAGTGTAGCAGTGTGTGGTGTTATCTAAGGACTGCAAGACTATAACTGGAGCGTACTGGCTATTGCAGGGGTTGGGGGAAGGAGAGAGAGAGACACACACACACTGACTGCCGGTCTCTGTATCTATGGATGAAGAACAATAGCTGTGTCTGTCACTGCAATCCACGTATGGATTTTTGGAGCAATCATGGAGTCCAATTTGTCATTAACCTGAACTGGAAAACAGGTATTTCTGTGGGCGGCCACGTATCGAATGCCTTCGGGGTGGCAGATACTTCGGAACAAAGCAATGGAGATCTTTGGTGATTGAGGTGTCGTCTGGGTTCCATCGTGGAACATGTGGATTTTGTAAACTCTCTCTACATTCTCTCTACGCTTTCTCTCCAGTCAGCTGTGGTTTTGCAAAAGCCTTTGCTCACCGTTCTACCTTATGACTTGCTGAACTAAACTTTGGGAGCTAGTCCTAGATTTGGGGTTTGGGAATTTGTCACACACACACACTTTGAGTTTATTTTTGGGGTCAATGTTTAATATCTAACATTTTTATTATTACTTATTATTACAAGTAGTTATTAATAAATAGATTCTAACTCTTATGCATGGCTCGTTGTGTTTCTATTGTTGCTGGTACATAACATCTGTAACACTTTATTCTGCATTCTGTTCTTGTTTTCCCTTGTACTAGCTCAATGTACTGTGTAATGAATTGATCTGTACGATCGGTACGCAAGACAAGTTTTTCACTGTACCTCTGTACATGTGACAATAATAAACCAACTTACCAAGTTATTGGGAGAGATTGGAGGGGTTGGGCTTGTTTTCCCTGGAGCACAGGAGGCTGAGGGGTGACCTGATTGAGGTATATAACATTATGAGAGGCATAGATAGAGTATATAGAATCTTTTTTCCCATGGTAAGGGTATAGAAAACAAGAGGGCAGAGGCTTAAGATGAGAGGAGAATTTTAAAGGGGATCTGAGGGGAAGGTTTTTTACACAGAGAGTGGTCTATATCTGGAACTCACTGTCAGAGGAGGTGGTGGAGTCCGATACAATCGCTATGTTTAGGGGCATTTAGACAGACAAATAGGCAAGGCATGGAAAGATATGGTTCTAATGAGGCGAATGGGATTCATGTAGATGGTCAAAAAGGTTGGCATGGACGTGGTGGGCTGAAGGGCCTGTTTCTGTGTGTAGACGCCACAGCCAAGAAAACGTACCAGCGCCTTTACTTCCTCAGGAGGCTAAAGGAAATTCGGCATGTCCCTGTTAACCCTCACCAATTTTTAATCAATGCACCATAGAAAGCATCCTATCTGGATGCATCACGGCTTGGTACGGCAACTGCTCTGCCCGTGACCACAAGAAACTGCAGAGAGTTGTGGACACAGCCCAGCGCATCATGGAAACCAGCCTCCCCTCCATGGACTCTGTCTACACTTCTCGCTGCCTCAGTAAAGCAGCTGGCATTATCAAAGACCCACCCACCCCGGACATTCTCTCTTCCTGCCCCTCCCATTGGGCAGAAGATACAAAAGCCTGAAAGCATGTACCACCAGGCTCAAGGACAGCTTCTATCCCACTGTTATAAGACTACTGAAGGACCTCTTGTATGATAGGATGGACTCTTGATCTCACAATCTACCTCGTTATGGCCTTGCACCTTACTGCCTGCCTGCACTGCACTTTCTCTGTAACTGTAACACTTTATTCTGCATTCTGTTATTGTTTCCCCTGTACTACCTCAATGCACTGATGTGATGAAATGTTCTGTATGGATGGCATGCAAAACAAAGTTCTTCACTGTACCTCGGTACATGTGACAATATGTGACAACAATGGTACATATGTCTAATTACCAACTCTATGACGCCAAGTGACCCTGATGAACTTTCCTCCCAATCCAGGTTCAACTGTCTGGTCTATAGCCTCTTGGTTTATCCCCACACCTTTCTTTGAACAGATGTGTAACACTTGTAATTTTCCAGCCCTGAATGACATGTTTGGAAGATTATAGCCAGGGTGTCTGATCATTCCTCCCTTCCCTCATTAACCTGGGATACAACCCATCTGGACCAGGTGGTTTGGTAAATTGGTTTATTGTTGTCACTTGTACCAAGGTACAGTGAAAAACTTTGTTTTGCATGCTATCCATACAGGTCATTTCATCACATCAGTGCATTGAGGTAGTACAAGGGAAAACAATAACAGAATGCAGGATAAAGTGTTACAGTTACAAAGAAAGTGCAGTGCAGGCAGACAATAAGGTGCAAGGTCATAACAAGGTAGATTGTGAGGTGAAGAGTCCATCTTATCGTACTTGGGGACCATTCAATAGTCTTATAACAGTGGGATAGAAGCTGTCTTGAGCCTGGTGGTACGTGCTTTCAGGCTGCTGTCAATTTCCCCCAGTGTGTGGGTGATGGGTAGAATCTGGGGGGAGTTGATGGATATGTGGGGAGAATAGGTTACAGGGAAAATTAGTGGGGAATGGGATGAAACCTTAATCTCAAACATTGTAAATTCTAAAACATAGGCAGCAGCAGGTAGTGCTGTTTTCTCACAGCTTCAAAAACCCCAGTTCGATCCTAACAGAGAACAGTGCAACACAGGAACAGGCCATTCGGCCCACGATATTGTGCTGAACTAATTAAGCAAATGACACCTAATCCCTTCTGCCTGCACACGGTCCATATCCCTCCATTCTCTGCACATTCATGTGCCTATCCAAGATCCTCTTAAATGCCTCTATCATATCTGCCTCCACCCCCACCCCTGGCAGCACATTCCAGGCACCCGCCACTCTCTGTGTGAAAATAAAACTTTCCCCCTCTGACTGTAAATACATGCCCTCTAGTATTAGACATCAGGGGCGGCACGGCAGCGTAGCGGTTAGCGCAACGCTATTACAGCGCCAGCAATCGGGGTTCAATTCCCGTCGCTGTCTGTAAGGAGTTTGTATGTTCTCCCGTGTCTGTGTGGGTTTCCTCCTGGTGCTCTGGTTTCATCCCACATTCCAAAGACGTAAGGGTAGGTTAATTTGGGTTTAAGATGGGCGGCGCGGACTCGTTGGGCCGGAAGGGCCTGTTACCACGCTGTAAATAAAAAAAGATTAAAAAAAAATTTAAAACAATTTGACCCCGGGAAAAAGATACAGGCTGTCTATTTATGCCTCTCATAATTTTATAAATTTCTATCAGGTCTCCCCTCAGCCTCCGCTGTTCCAGAGAAAGCAATCCAAGTTTGTCTGACCTCTCCTTAAAGCTCACACCCTCTTATCCAAGCAGCAACCCAGTGAACTTCTTCTGCACCTTCTCCAAAGCCTAACGGGGCGACCAGAATTGAATGCAATACTCCAGATGCGGCCTCACCAGAGTTTTAGAAAGCTGCAATATAACTTCCCGAATCTTGAACTCAATGCCGTGACTAATAAAGACAACCGTGCCATGCACCTTCTTTACAATCCTGTCGACCTTTATGGCCACTTTCAGGGAGCTTTGGACTTGGCCCCCAAATTCCATCTGTGGATCTGACCTGTGATGCTGTCTGTGTGGAGTTTGCATGTTCTCCGGGAGAAACAAAGGACTGCAGATGCTGGAATCTACATGAAAAACACGATGATGCTGGAGGAACTCAGCAGGCCAGGCAGCATCCGTGGAGAAAAGCAGGCGGTCAACATTTCGGGTCAGGACCCTTCTTCAGGACTGAAGGGAGGAAAAGGGGAAGCCCGATATATAGGAGGGAAAAGAGGGGAGGTGGGGTGGGTACAGGGTGGTGATAGGTAGACGCAGGTAAGAGATAGTGATAGGCAGGTGTGGGGGAGGAGGGGAGAGCAGATCCACTGGGGGATGGGTCAAAGGAAGGAGAGAGAGGGAAGGAAAGTGTAGAAAAAAGAGGCTAGGAAAGGGAAGAAGCATGGTGGGGGGTGTGGAGATTGTTGGAGAGGGGGGTGGGAATTACCTACACAGTAGGGTAGCAGTTAGAGTAACGCTATTACAGCGCCAGCGACCCAGGTTCAATTCCGGCTGCTGTCTGTAAGGAGTTTGTACGTTCTCCCCGTGTCTGCGTGGGTTTCCTCTGGGTGTTCCGGTTTCCTCCCACATTCCAAAGACGTACGGTTTGGGAAGTTGTGGGCATGCTATGTTGGCGCCGGAAGAGTGGCGACACTTGCGGGCTGCCCCCAGAACATTCTACACAAAAGATGCATTTCACTGTGTGTTTCGATGTACATGTGACTAATAAAGATATCCCAGCTTATCTATGTTCATGCCGTTAGGCTGCAAGGTTCCAAGATGGAAAATGAGGTGCTGTTCCTCCAGTTTGCGCTGGGAATTCTCCTGGCAGTGGAGGAGACTGAGGACTGACATAAATGAGTGGGAGGAGGAGTTGAAGTGACCGGCAACAGGGAGATGCAGATCGCGGTTACGGACAGAGTGCAGGTGTTCTGCAAAACGGTCACCAGTCTGCATTTGGTCTCCCCAACGTAGAGGAGGCCACACGGAGCACCGAATGCAGTAGATGATATTAAGAGAGGTGCAGGTGAATCTCTGTCTCACTGAATACAGTAATACCAACCCACCTCCCCTCTTTTGTCCACCTATCACTGCTCTGCTTTTCCCTCCTATATATTGGGCTTCCCCTTTTCCTATCTTCAGTCCTGAGGAAGGGTCCCGACCCGAAACGTTAACTGTCTGCTTTTCTCCACGGATGCTGCCTGGCCTGCTGAGTTCCTCCAGCATCATTTGTGGTTTGCAAGTTCTCCCTGTGACCACAGGGCTTTCCTCCGGGTGATCCAGTTTACTCCCATATCCCAAAGATGGATAATTGGCATAGAATCATAGAACATAGAACACTACAGCGCAGTACAGGCCCTTCGGACCACAATGTTGTGCCGACATTTTATCCTGCTCTAAGATCTATCTAACCCTTCCCTCCCACATAGCCCTCCATTTTTCTATCATTCATGTGTCTATCTAAGAGTCCCTTAAATGTCCCTAATGTATCTTCCCCACAACCTCTGCCGGCAGTGCGTTCCACGCACCCACCACTGTCTGTGTAAAAAAACTTACCCTTGACATCCCCCTTTTATCTTCCTCCAATCACCTTAAAATTATGTCCTCTTGTGTAAACCATTGTTGCTCTGGGAAGTACAAGTACAAGTGCCTGAACTGTAAGGTTAGTAATGATGCGTGTGTTCCCAGCAATGCATGTGGCCCATAGTTCCTTTCAGCTGGAGACTGGGTTGTGCTCACATTGTGGGCATTTGACTACTTGAGTCCCTAGAACCCAGCTCATTCTTCAGCTCCCTGACCAAAGTGGAGGAGAGCATGATGCAGACTCACCCATACACTCCTGCCAGCAAAGGGCTTCCACCAATTGAAGCCCTCAGGAGAAACCAGGACCTTATCATTGGGTACTTGGGCCTGAGCAAAGGAGTTCAGACGACAGGCTGCTCAGAGAGAGACACGAGAGACGGCAGATGCTGGGATCTGGAGCAACAAACAGTCTGCTGGAGGAACTCAGCGGGTCGAGCAGCGTCAATGGGAGGAAAGGAACTGTCGACGTTTCGGGTCAAAACCCTGTATCAGGACTCATTACATAGAACATAGAACAGTACAGCACAATACAGGCTCTTCGGCCCACAATGTTGTGCCGACCTTTAAACCTCGCCTAAGACTATCTAACCCCTTCCTCCCACATATCCCTCTATTTTAAGTTCCTCCATTTGCTTATCTGGTAATCCCTTGAATTTGACCAACGTACCTGCCTCCACCACCGCCCCAGGCAGCGCATTCCATGCCCCAACCACTCTCTGGGTAAAAACCTCCTCTGATATCTCCCTTGAACTTCCCACCCATTACTTTAAAGCCATGCCCTCCTGTATTGAGCATTGGTGCCCTGGGAAAGAGGCGCTGGCTGTCCACTCTATCTATTCCTCTTAATATTTTGTACACCTCTATCATGTCTCTTCTCATCCTCCTTCTCTCCAAAGAGTAAAGCCCGAGCTCCCTTAGTCTCTCCTCATAATGCATCCTCTCTAAACCAGGCAGCATCCTGGTAAATCTCCTCTGCACCCTTTTCAACGCTTCCACATCCTTCCTATAATGAGGTGACCAGAACTGGACACAGTACTCCAAGTGTGGTCTAACCAGAGTTTTATAGAGCTGCATCATTACCTCGCGGCTCTTAAACTTGATCCCCCAACTTATGAAAGATAACACCCCATTGGCTTTATTAACTACCCTATCTACTTGTGTGGCAACTCTCAGGGATCTGTGGATTTGGACCCCCAGATCCCTCTGCTCCTCCACACCACCAAGAATCTTGCTATTACAGGGACACAAGAAATTCTGCAGATGCTGGAATTGGAGCAGCACACTGAGTCCTGACGAAAGGTCTCGACCTGAAACATCAACTGTTCCATTTCCCTCCACAGATGCTGCCTGACCTGCTGAGTTCCTCCAGCAACTCGTGTGTGTTGCTCAGGGATCATTAACTGGCCAACGGCGCCCTCTGCCGCCTGAGTGGAGCTGTGATGCAGGGTCTCACTGGTTCCTCTACCTCCACAGCTGCTGCTTGACCCACTGAGTTCCTCCAGCAGCTTGATTCTTTTTCCTGGGTCCCGCCAACACTGAGGTGACCGTTTTCTCTACATTGACGTCCTTTAATGGGTAGCTTTGGTGACTTGCACTTTTCCCTTGTACTACCTCAATGCACTGATGTAATGAATCTGTATGGATGGCATGCAAAGCAAAGTTCTTCACTGTACCTCGGTACATGTGACAATTTATAAAACAATCTCAAACATTGTAAGTTCAAAAACATGGGGGCAGCGGCAGGTAGTGCAGAAACATGGGTTCTATCCTGACTTCCGGTGCTGTCCGTGTGGAGTTTAAACGTTCACCGTGTGACCGCATGGGTTCCCCCTGGTGCTCCGGTTTCCTCCCACGTCCCAAAGACATGCACGTTGGGAGGTTAACTGGCTGTTGTAAATTGCTCCCAGTGTGGGATTGAGGGTAAAATCGAGGGGGAGTTGATGGGAATGTGGGGTGAATAAGACAGGATTAGTGTAAATGTGTGGTTGATGTTGGCGCAGACTTGATGGGCCAAAGGGCCTGTTTCCGTGCTCTATCTCTGTTTGAGTGTAGGTGTGTGGCAGGAGACCCATGGGTAGGGGGAGCTGATGGAGGTGAGATCGGTTATGAGGAAATGTGGGGGAATAGTTTGATGGAAATGATGCTCTGAAACCTGGCATAGACTAGATGGGCTGAATGGCTTTGATGTAAAGAAATATGATAGTCTGAGCTATTCTAAGAAGTGAAGTTTGAAGAACACTTCTACATGCACTGTCATTTCTTCAAACCCGAGGCTGATAGGTTTCTCTCAAAGATATTGAAGGATGTAGAGTTATTGACTCTGCAGGTTCAGAATGTTGGAACAGTGTCAAAGGGCTGAACGGCCTCCTTCCATTCCATCATTCCCATTGGCTCAATGCTGCTTCTTATTGGGTAACATGAGCGATTGAGCTAAAAAGAATGACGGCTAGAAATCTGTCAGTAAGTGTGAGATGAAAACTAATGCTCACTGCTTATTTTCTGTCTTGGAACCTTGCAGACTAACGGCGTGAACATTGAATTCTCCCACTTTAAGTAATCCCCACCCTCCTTCCCCACACTCCCCCCCACCACCATGCTTCTCTTCTTCCCTTTCCTAGCCTCTCTTTTTTCCCTACCCCTCTTTCCCCTCTCTCTCCTTCCCTTTGACCCGTCCCCCGGTGGATCTGCTCTCCCCTCCTCCCCCGCACCTGCCCATCACTATCTCTTACCTGCATCTACCGATCACCACTCTGTGCCCACCCCGCCTCCCCTCTTTTGTCCACCTATCACTGCTCTGCTTTTCCCTCCTATATATTGGGCTTCCCCTTTTCCTATCTTCAGTCCTGAAGAAGGGTCCTGACCTGAAACGTTGACCGCCTGCTTTTCTCCACGGATGCTGCCTGGCCTGCTGAGTTCCTCCAGCAACATTGTGTTTTTCATCCAGATTCCAGCAGCTGCAGTCCTTTGGAGTTCCTCAGGGCTGTGTCCTCCACCCAGTCATTTTGCACTTGAATCGGCAATGCAGAGCTTAATGCAGGCAAATGGCATGAGTACAGATGAGTACAAAGGTCAGCGTGGTGGTGGGCCAAGTGACCTGTTCCTGTGATGTACAACTCGACGAAGGGCCTGTTCAAGAGCAGCTGCTTCCCTTCAACCAACGAGCAAAACCCTAATCACTACAGTACAGTACAGACGATGACCACTTTGATCACTTTGCACTAAAATTGACCTTTTTGTGTTCTTTCACAGAAACCAGCCTCCCCTCTATGGACTCTGTCTGTACCTCTCGCTGCCTTGGTGAAGCAGCCAACATAATCAAAGACTCCTCCAACCCGGATCATTCTCTCTTCTCCCTTCTCCCATCAGGCAGAAGATACAGGAGCCTGAGGGCACGTACCACCAGGCTCAAGGACAGCTTCTATCCCACGGTGATAAGACTATTGAACGGTTCCCTTATATGATGAAATGGACTCTTGACCTCACAATCTACCTGGTTATGACCTTGCACCTTATTATCTACCTGCACTGCACTTCCCTGTAGCTGTGACACTTTACTCTGTATTCTGTTATTGTTTTTACCCTGTACTACCTCAATGCACCGTGTAATGAATTGATCTGTACGATCGGTATGCAAGACAAGTTTTTCACTGAACCTCGGTACACGTGACAATAATAAACCAATACTTCCTTGTAAAATTCATGCATGATTTATGTTTAATTTATGTTTTTCTTGTGAATGCTGCCTATCTGATGCTATGTGCCTGTGATGCTGCTGCAAGTAAGTGGGTGTGTGGAACGCACTGTCGGCAGAGGTTGTGGAGGCAGATACATTAGGGACACTTAAGAGACTCTTAGATAGCCACATGAATGATAGAGAAATGGAGGGCTATGTGGGAGGGAAGGGTTAGATAGATCTTAGAGCAGGATAAGATGTCGGCACAACATCGTGGGCTGAAGGGCCTGTGCTGTGCTGGAATGTTCTTTTAAGTAAGTTTTTCATTGCACCTGTGCATACATATACTTGTGCATATGACAATGAACTCAACCTCGACTTTGTTTCCATGTTGTACCTCTACGACTTTCTGAAGGGCCTGTTTCTGTGTTGTGTAACTAAGAATCTTCAGCTGATTCATCAGTGACCTTCCTTCTGTCGTAAGGTCAGAAGCAGGGATGTTCACTGATGACTGCACAATGTGCAAAACCATTCACAGCTCCTCACCAAGAGAAGCAGCCCATGTCTGCACAAAGCAAGGACATTCAGACATGGGCTGATATGTGGCAAATGATAGAGTCATAGAGTCACAGAGCAATACAGCACGGATACAGGGCCTTCAGCCCAACCAGTCCATGGCAACCACAGTGCCCACACAGCTAGTCCCAATTTTCTGCGTTCGGCCCATATCCCTCCAAGCCCCGCCCCTCCATGTACCTATCCAAGTGCTTCATAAATGACACTGTTGTACCTGCCTCACCCACTTCCTCTGGCAGCTCGTTCCATATACTCACCACCCTCTGCATGGAAAAAATTGCCCCTCAAGTCCCTTTTAAATCTTACCCCTCTCACCCTAAACCTATGCCCCCCAGTTTTGGACTCCCCTACCCTGAGGAAAAGACTGTTACCGTCCACCTTATCTGTGTTTCATAATTTTAAACACTTCTATAAGGTCGCCCCTCATTCTCTTACGTTCCAAGGAATAAAGACCCAGCCTGGCCAACCTCTCCCTATAACTTAGGCCCTCTCGTCCTGGAAACATCCTCGTAAGTCTTCTCTGCACTCTTTCCAGTTTAACCACGTCTTTCCTATGACATGGCGACCAAAACTGTACACAGTACTCCAGGTGCAGCCTCACCAATTACTTATACAACTGTGACATAATGTCTCAACTCCTGCACTCAATGCCCTGACTGACGCAGGCCAGCGTGCCAAATGCCTTCTTCGCCACCCTGTCTACCTGTGATACTGCTTTCAAGGAACTATGCTCTTGTACTCCTCTGTCCCTCTGTTCCTTTACACTCCCTATACCTATAAGATAAGATAAGATCTCTTTAACCTAACCTGTACGTCTTTGGAATGTGGGAGGAAACCGGAGCACCCGGAGGAAACCCACGCAGACACAGGGAGAACGTACAAACTCCTTATAGACAGCGGCTGGAATTAAACCCGGGTCACTGGCGCTGTAATAGTGTTGCGCTAACTGCTACACAGAAGTGCCAGGCAATGGCCATCTCCAACAAGACAGTCTAACCACCTACCTTTGACATTCAATGGCGTTATCATCATCTTATCCCTTCCATCGACATGCTGGGGGGTCACCATTGTAACTCAGCTGGACCAGCCACATAAATACTATGGCTACAAGAGCAGGTCAGCAGCTGGGAATCCTGTGGTGAGTAACTCATCCCCTGACGCTCCAAAGACCTTTCCACCATCGACAGGGCACAAGTCAGCACGGTGATGGATCACTCTCCACTTGTCTGGATGGGTGCAGCTCCCACGGCTCTCAAGGAGATCATCACCATCCAGGACACAGCAGCCCACTTGACTGACACCCCACTTACCTCCCGAAGCACTCCCCCCCCCCACTGTTGGACAGTGGCTGCAGTGTGTACCATTTACTGCGCTGGGAGTACGTACCAAACACCCACCACCAAGAATGACAAGAGCGATGGGGACATTGGAACACCACCACCTGCAGGTTCCCCACCCATTCATGAGTTGGAAACATATCGCCAGACCTTCACCGTCACTGGGTCTAAATCCTGGCAGGCGCGGCAGTGCAGCAGTCAGCGTAACGCTTTACAGCGCCAGCGACCCGGGTTCAATTCCGGCCGCTGCCTGTAGGGAGTTTGTACGCTCTCCCCGTGTCTGCGTGGGTTTCCTCCGGGTGCTCCGGTTTCCTCCCACATTCCAGAGACGTACAGGTTAGGAAGTTGTGGGCGTGCTATGTTGGCGCCGGAAGCGTGGCGACACTTGCGGGCTGCCCCCCAGAACACTCTACGCAAAAGGTGCATTTCACTGTGTGTTTCGATGTACATGTGACTAATAAAGAAATCTTCTCTTATCTTATCCAACAGCGCTGTGGAAGCACCTTCACCAGAAGGACTACAGGACAGCTCACCCCAACCTTGTGAAGGAGCAGGTAGGGATGGGCAATATATGCTGGTGTAACTGACCCACATCCCTGAAGAAAATAAATAAAAAGCCAACAGCAGCAGGAGAGGAGTGATGAGGCCAAAAGATGAATGTTTTAGTTAAAACTAACTCCATTACATTAGTATCCAATAGTTTCCATCAGTGGGAGAGTCTGGGATCTGTGGGCACAGCCTCAGAATAAAGGGACGTCCCTTTAGAACTGAGATGAGGAGGAATTTCTTCAGCCAGAAGGCGGTGAATCTGTGGAATTCACTGCCACAGAGGGCTGTGGAGGCCAAGTCATTGGGTGTGTTTAAGGCAGAGATTGATAGGTTCTTGATTGGTAAGGGGGTTAAGGGTTCCAGGGAGAAGGCAGGAGAATGGGGTTCAAAAAAGTCAGCCATGATTGAATGGCAGAGCAGACTCGGTGGGCCAAATGGCCTAATTCTGCTCCTATATCTTAAGGTCTTATGGTCTATAACACAACCCATGTTATCTTGCCCCTCCCCATAATGAGGTTTGGTCTCTTTGGATGGGACTGGACAGCTGAGTGGGCTTTAATTCTTTGTTCCCCATCTGTGAGTTCTTGTATTAGTAGCACCACTTGAACTAAGTGGGTAGCTGATGGTCCCCATGGACTCAGTGGGCTGAAGGGCCTGATTCTCTGCTATATGACACTAAAAGGGATTCTCCCACTCAGCACCTACCCTGTCATCCCCCCCATCAGAATCTTATGTTTCAATCAGATCACCCCTAACCCTGTGGAACGCACTGCTGGCAGAGGTTGTGGGGGCAGATACATTAGGGACATTTAAGAGAATCTTAGATAAACACATGAATGATAGAGAAATGGAGGGCTATGTGGGGGGGAAGGGTTAGATAGATCTTAGAGATGGATAAAATGTCAGCACAACATTGTGGGCCGAAGGGCCTGTACTGTGCTGGAGTGTTCTATGTTCTTCTAAACTCTAAAGAATACAGACCCAACTTCCTTAGCCACTATTGACAGCACAGCCTTCTTGGTATGGTAACTGCTCTGCCCGTGACCGCAAGAAACTGCAGAGAGTTGTGGACACAGCTCAGCACATCACAGAAACCAGCCTCCCCTCCATGGACTCTGTCTACACTTCTCACTGCCTCGGTAAAGCAGCCGACATAATCAAAGACCCCACCCACCCCGGACATTCTCTCTTCTCCGCCCTCCCATTGGGCAGAAGATACAAAAGCCTGAAAGCACGTACCACCAGGCTCAAGGACAGCTTCTATCCCGCTGTTATAAGACTATTGAACGGTCCCCTAGTACGCTAGGATGGAGTCTTGGCCTCACAATCTAACTCGTTATGGCCTTGCACCTTATTGTCTGCCTGCACTGCACTTTCTCTGTAACTGTAACACTTTATTCTGCATTCTGTTATTGTTTTCCCTTGTACTACCTCAATGCACTGATGTGGTGAAATGATCTGTATGGATGGCATGTAAAACAAAGTTCTTCACTGTACCTTGATACGTGTGACAATAATAAACCAATTTACCGATGACAATTACCCTCTCATGCCAGGAATTAGCTCACTGAATCTTTTTCAGACTGCTTCCATGACCATGCACAGTGAACTGCTTCATTGGTTATCGAGTGTGCTGTGGTTCCTCAAGGCAGGTAACTCAGACAGATGTTCTACCTTTCTCGACCACTGTGGGGAGTTTGACATTCCTCAGAGCTCTCTCATCACCATCTGTCACTCACCTGTCACCTGGTGTTTGGCCTGCAGCAGGAAACCAGGCTGACGAGACAAGCAATGGCATTTGTGGCTTTCAAAAGAAATTATAACTTGAATCCTGAGAGGAGTCGGATTGGAATAACTTGCTGAGGGTGCAGTGGTGCTGACTGAAGTCAGTCCCAGGGCAGATTACCCACACCCACGCAACAATCACCGTCAAACAGCAGTGGGTTACTTTTAAAACAAAGTCTGCTTTTTATCATTTAAATCTTATGTTTCGTCCCTTTATTCTGTTCAGCAGCTGTCAAGAACAGTATCGCTCAAATGGGTGTAGTTTCTAATTTTAAGATTGAGGATCCTGTGGCTGCCGTCTTGAGGCAGCGCCTCCTGTAGATACTACAGGAGGGGAGGGATGTGCTATGGTGAGAGGTTCTATCTATATTTTGCCTGTGGCTTCTGCATCACTGCTTATTTTATCAATAACATATTTTGATCATCGTTCTCACAGAGGAACAAACATACAGGACAGAAGAGGACATCGCAAGAAAGGTTCTGCATTTCTATAGCACCACTCACATTAAGAATTTTGACAGTCTGACTATTAAGCCATTCAGTCTCATTCCCTCTCTCTTCATTTCCCTTTGGTCCTACAATTTTTCTCTCACAAGCTCATCCTTTCCTCTTTTGATCCTTTAATAACTAACCTACATTACCGGTATTTATAGTAGTCAATTAACCAACCAGCATGTCTTTGAGATAAATTGGTTTACAGTAAAAGGCTAAATAGGTGAATAGAGTGGTACAGCACAGAAACAGGCCCTTTGGCCCATCGAGTTTGATTTGACCATCAACCACCCATTTACACTGTTCCCATTTTGTGCTCCCCACATTCACATCGTCTTTCCCCAGATTCTACCGCTCGCCTGCACACTAGGGGTAATTTATAGCAGTAATTGGCTTATTATTGTCACATGTACCAAGACACAGTGAGAAGTTTTTGTTTGTGTGTTATCCAGATAGATCATTCCAAACGCAAGTACATCGAGGCAGTAAAAGGAAAGCAGAATGCAGAATATCGTCTTACAGTTACGGAGAAAGTGCAGTGCAGAGAGACAAGTGTAAGGTCCTCGATGAGGCACATTGGGACATCAAGGGTTCATCTTTATTGTATTACACGTCCATTCAAGAGTCCTATAACAGCAGGATAGAAGCTGTCCTTGAGCCTGGTGGTACGTGTTCTTAAGCCTTTGTATCTTCTCCCCAATGTGAGGGGAGAAAAGAGAGAATGTCTGGGGTGGGAGGGGTCATCATGTTGGCTGCTTCCCTGAGGCAGCAGGAAGTGTGGATGAAGTCAATGGCGGGGAGACTTGTTTCGTGATGGACAGGCTGTGTTCACAACTCTCTGCAATTTGGTGTGGTCTTGGGCAGAACAATTGTCATACCAAGCTGTGATGCGTCTGGCTAGGTCAGTTTATAGTGACCAATTAACCTACCAACCTGCAAGTCTTTGAGATGTGGGAGGGAACCAGAGCACCACGGGAAACTCACATGATCACAGGGAGAACATGCAAACTCCACACAGACAGCACTGGAGGTCAGGATTGAACCTGGGTCTCTGGAGCTGTGAGGCAGCTGCTCTACCAGCTGCGCCACTGTGCTGAATATTAATTTGGCCTGGTGGAGGTATTTAAGATGGTGAAAAATGAGACCAGAGACAGAAAAGAATCCACTCCCTAGGACAAGAGGTTTGATCTCTGCAGAGCACAGACTAAAAACCCGAGACAAAATATCGAGAGAGGGAATAGAGGAGGGATGATTCACTCAGTCTTACTGGGATCCAGAACGCTCCTACTGAAAAGATGTTGGAAAAGGTTTCTGTTGGTAATTGGCTGGTCATTCATAGATTCAGAGAGTTATACAGCTTGTAAACAGGCCCTTCAGCCCAACTCACCCATGCTGACAATCAAAACAAATGCCACGGACAGCAAACACTGTGTTAGTGCCATGGCACAGAACACAACGTCTCTTGTAACAATAAGATAAGATTTCTTTATTAGTCACATGTACATCGAAACACACAGTGAGATGCATCTTTTGCGTAGAGTGTTCTGGGGGCAGCCCTCAAGTGTCACCACGCTTCCGATGCCAACATAGCATGTCCACAACTTCCTAACCCTTAAATCTTTGGAATGTGGGAGGAAACCGGAGCACCCGGAGGAAACCCACGGGGAGAACGTACAAACTCCTTACAGACAGCGGCCGGAATTGAACCCAGGTCGCTGGCGCTGTAAAGCGTTACGCTAACCGCTACACTATTGTGCCTGCCCACACAGGGGCTGAATGTCCTCTTCTGTCCTGTACATTTGTTCCCCAGTGAGAATGATAATCAAAATATGTTATTGATAAAATAAGTACTGATGCAGAAACTATAGATGGAATATAGATGGAACCTCACACCTCAGCACATCCCTCCCCACCATCGGGAGTAGTTACAGGAGGCGCTGCCTCAGGAAGGCAACATCCGTCATCAAAGATCCCCACCATCCGGACCATGCCATCTTCTCACAGCTACCGTTGGGCAGGAGGTACAGAAGCCTGAAGTCCCACACCACCAGGTTCAGGGACAGCTACTTCCCTTCAACCATTTGGTTCTTGAACCAAACTGAACAACCCTAGTCATTACCTCAGTTTAGCAACACTGGGACCACTCTGATCACTTTGCACTAAAACAGACTTTGCTTTTTTGTTCTAATTTTGTTTTCTTCTTGTAAAAAGTGTATAATTTATGTTTAATTTATGTTTTTCTTGTGAATGCTGCTTATCTGATGCTCTGTGCCTGTGATGCTGCTGCAAATTTTTCATTGCACCTGTGCACACATGGACTTGTGCAGATGACAGTAAACTCCACTTTGATCTGTGTGGCCCTGCCCTTTAACCATCCGCTAATGGGAGGATTCCCTCCGCTTATCCTGTCTAAACCAGCCAATGATCTTGTCCGCCTCTATCAAACCTGCTCCCAACCCTCATACCTCCCACAAGAATAACCTTTGTAACAGTGGAGCTGGAATCCTTCATCCCTGGAGCCATTCCTGCAAATTCCTGTTATCCTCTCCAATCTTACTCGATCTCCTCTCTCCTCGTTCTTGCCTCTTATTCTGGATTTAATAATTCTACTAATAGCAACCATGTCTTCAGCTGCCTGGGCCCTACATAATGGAAGTCTCTCCCTCAACCTCTCTTCCTCTCCCTTCTCCTGTAAGATGCTCATAAAACCCACTCCTTTGACCAAGTCCAAGATCACCTGCCCTAATATCTGCTTCTGAACATTGCTGCTAGCTTTGGGTAAGGCTACTGTGAAGCAGCTTGGTCTAGAACATAGAACAATGCAGGAACAGGCCCTTCGGCCCACTATGTCTGTGCTGACCATGATGCCAATTTAAACTAATCCCTTCTGCCTGCACATAATCCATCTCCCACCATTCCCTGCCTGTTCACGTGCCCATCTGTTGTGTGAAATCGTTCTTACTCTCTTAAGGATCAAGAATTCTGGACACGAGCTTTCTAGACCAAAACTAGTTTAATCACAAAGGCAAGCACGGGACAGACACACACTCACTCACACGCAGGATACCGTGAACACCAGAGGGGATCACAACTGGGGTAAAATACACTCACACACACACACTAATACACACAGCACACAATAACAATGTACAACTTCAGGATATAACACTTCAATGCCCGTCCCACACTAGCATTGGCCCTTAACGCTCCCTGAGTCTGAGTGAAACGCTCCCTGACCACTCTTACCAATGAACTCTGCAGCATTGTCTCACTACTCCTGGGGTCATCAAAAAAGGAAGGGCTAGGGGATGCAGCCCTTTTTATGGTGCTAGGAGGCTGGGTGGAGCCTCACTGTTGTGATTTGAACAAGCCAATGGTTTGGGAGTCAAAGACAAAGGTTCCTGCCACAGCCACTGGTCAGGCAAGTTCAGAGACAAAGGGTACTGGTCAGGCAAGTTCAGAGTGGTCAGGCAAGTTCAGAGGCAAAAGGTACTCTCACACCTGAGGGGTGGGTGGAGCTGCACCTTGATTGACAGTTGTATCACTTCCGATGAGAGGAGCAATGCTGTCCTCCAGTCAGCGAGGGTCATTGTCGTTACTGTCACGTGACAGCCGTGTGGATTTCTCACAACACTGTCTAAATGTCTCTTACATGTGTCTATCATATCTGCCTCCATCACCTCCCCTGCAGCCCGTTCCAGGCACCCACCACTCTGTGTAAAAAATCTTGCCTCGTAAACTTTCCCCCCCATGTCCTCCAGTATTCAATGTTTCCACCCTGGCAAGAAAGATGTTAATAAGTCAATACAAATAGAAATTGCCATTGCCGAAATATGTACATCTTTGTTGTCCTTTTGACTTTTATTTGTGATCATCTTAAACCTGTGTCCGCTGCTACCAACCTTTCAGTCTTTGGAAACAGTTTCTATTTATTCACTTAAAGACTGATTTTGAATTCTTCCAATAAAGCTCCCTTTAAATCTTCTCTGAAAGCTGACAAGCAGCTGGTACAGCGAATGGTATTTGGACCTTTAGCATCAAATCATAGAATTTGATGACCCACCTTGTCCATGCTGACCTTGATGCCGATCTGTGCTCATGCTGCTTGCCTGCACGAGACCCATATCCCTCTACACCTTTCCTATCCAAGCAATTCTCCAAATGCCTTTTAACCATTGTAATTGTATCTGCCATTACCACTTCCTTTGGCCGCTTGTCCCAGATAACCACTAGATACCCCTCAGATCTCCAAGAAATTTTTCCCCTCTCACCTTAAGCTGGTGCCCTCTAGTTCTAGCTCCCTTGCCCTGGGAAAACTATCTACCTATCTACGCCCCTCATGATTTTATAAACCTATAATGTCACCCCTCAGCCACCTATATTCCAGTGAGAATAAACCCAGACTGTCCAAATCCCTCAGCCCTCCATTCCAGGCAACACCCTGGTGAATCTCTTCTGCACTTTCTTCAGTGCTACCACATCCCTTCTGTAGTGTGGTGACCAGAACTATACACAGTACTCTAGGTACAGTCTAACCAACATTTTGTAAAACTGCAACATGAAACAAGAACATAAGAAATAGGAGCAGGATTCGACCATCTGGCCTGTTGAACCTGCTCCACCATTCAGTAAGATCACAGCTGGTCTGTCCGTGGATTCAGATCCACCTACCTGCCTTTCCCCACAATCCTTAATTCCCCCACTATGCAAAAATCTATCTAATTGTGTCTTAAATATGTTTAACAAGGTAGCCTCTACTGCTTCCCTGGGCAGAGAATTCCACAGATTCACTACTCTCTGGGAAAAGTAGTTTCTCTACACCTCCATCCTAAATCTACTCCCCTGAATCTTGAGGCGACCTCCCCTAGTTCTAGTCTCACATACCAGTGCAAACAACTTTCTTATCTGTCCCTTTCATAATTTTATATAAGATCCCCTTTGATTCTTCTGAATTCTGGCAAATACAGTCCCAGGCGACTCAATCTCTCCTCATAGGCTAATCCCCTCATCTCTGGAATCAACCTGGTGAACCTCCTCTGCACCACCTCCAAAGCCAGTATATCTCTTCTCAAGTAAGGAGACCAGAACTGCACGCAGTACTCCAGGTGCGACCTCACCAGTACCCTGTACAGTTGCAACATAACCTTCCTGCTCTTAAATTCAATCCCTCCAGCGATGAAGGCCAACATTCCATTTGTCTTCTTAATAACCTGTTGCACCTGCAAACCAACCTTTTGCGATTCATGCACAAACACTCCTAAGTCCCTCTGCACAACAGCATGCTGCAATCTTTCACCATTTAAATAATAATCTGATCTTCTATTTTTCCTTCCAAAGTGGATGACCTTGCATTTACCAACATTGTACTCCATCTGCCAGACCCTTGCCCACTCACTTAACCTATCTATATCGTTCTGCAGACTCTCCACATCCTGTGCACAATTTGCTTTTACACTCAATTTAGTGTCATCAGCAAACCTAGATACACTACACTCAGTCCCCTCTTCCAAATTGTCAATGTATATTGTGAACAGTTGCAGGCCCAGCACCGACCCCTGTAGCACCCCGTTCACTGCTGATTGCCAACCAGAGAAACACCCATTCAGCCCAACTCTCTGCCATCTAGAGTCCTAGAGCACTACAACACAGTAACACGCCCTTTGGCCCATCTAGTCCATGCCGACCTGATTTTTTGCCTAGTTCCATCTACCTGCACCCAGAACATAGCCCTCCATACCTCTCCCCACCATGTACCTATGTAAACTTCTCTTAAATGTCACAACTGAAACCGCATCTACCACCTCCGCTGGCAGCTCGTTCCACACTCACACCACCCTCTGAGTGAAGTAGTTCCCCCTCAGATTCCCCTTAAATATTTCACCCTAAACCCATGACCTCTAGTTCTAGTCTCACCCAACCAGAGGGGAAAAAGCCTGCATGCATTCACCCTATCTATACCCCTCATAATTTTGTGTACCTCTGAAAGATCTCCCCTCATTCTCCTGCAGTCCAGGGGATAAAGTCCTAACCTATTCAACACATCCCTATAACTCAGGTCCTCAAGTCCCGGCAACATCCTTGTAAATTTTCTCTGCACTCTTTCAAGCTTATTGATATCTTTCCTGTAGGTAGGTGACTAGAACTGCACACAATACTCTAAATTCAGCCTCACCAATGTCTTATACAGCTTCAGCATAACATCCCAACTCCTGTACTCATTGCCCTGATTTATGAAGGCCAATGTGTCAAAAGCTCTCTTTACGACCCTATCTTCCTGTGATGGCACTTTCAAGGGACTATGGATCTGTATTCCCAGGTCCCTCTGTTCTACCACACACCTCACTGCCCTACCATTCACCGTGTAAGTCTTACCCTGGTTTGTCCTCCCAAAGTGCATCACCTCACACGTGTCTGCATTAAATTCCATCTGCCATTTTTCAGCCCATTTTCCCAGCTGGTCCAGATCACTTTGCAAGCTTTGATAACCTTCCCCACTGTCCACGACACCCCCAATGTTGGTGTCAGCCGCAAATTTGCTGATCCAGTTTCCCACATTATCATTTAAATCATTAATATAGATGATAAACAACAATGGACCCAGCACCGATCCCTGCGGCACACCACTAGTCACAGGCCTCCAGTCAGAGAGACAACCATCTACTACCACTCTCTGGCTTCTCCCGCTAAGCCAATGTTGAATCCAATTGACTACTTCATCCTGAATACCAAGTGATTTAACCTTCTGGACCAGCCTCCCATGCGGGACTTTGTCAAAGGCCTTGCTAAAGTCCATGTAGACAACATCCACCGCCTTCCCTTCATCAACCTTCCTGGTAACCTCCCCGAAAAACTCTTATCAGATTAGTTAGACATGACCAGCCACACACAAAGCCATGTTGACTATCTCTAATCAGGCCCTGTCTATCCAAATACTTGTATATCCTGTCCCCAAGAATGCCTTCCAATAATTTACCCATGACTAACGTCAGCCTCACAGGCCTATAATTTCCTGGCTTATTCTTGGAGCCTTTCATAAACAATGGAACAACATTAGCTATCCTCCAGTCCTCCGGCACCTCATCCGTGGCTGAGGACATTTTAAATATCTCTGCCAGGACCCCTGCAATTTCTGCACTAGCCTCCCACAAGGTCTGAGGGGACACCTCGTCAAGCCCTGGGGATTTATATACTCTAATTCACCTCAAGACAGCAAGCACTTCCTCTTCCGTAATCTAGGTACAGTCCATGACCTCACTACTCTTTCCTCAGTTCTATAGACTGTGTCGGTCTCCTGAGTAAACACAGATGCAAAAATTCCATTTAAAATCTCCCCCATCTCTTTCTGCTCCATGCATAGATGACCACACTGATCTTCAAGAGGACCAATTTTGTCCCTTGCTACCCTTTTGCTCTTCACATAGCTACAGAAACCCTTGGGATTCTCTTTCACTGTGTCTGCCAGAGCAACTTCATGTCCTATTTTTGCCCTCCTGATTTCTGTCTTAAGTGTTCACTTGCATTTCTTATACTCCTCATGCCTCAGTTGATCCCAACTGCCTATACCTGACATGCGCCTCCTTCTTTTTCTTTACCAGGGTCTCAATATCCCTCGATAACCAAGGTTCCCTAAACCTGTCAGCCTTGCCTTTTATCCTAACAGGAACATACAGATTCTGTACTCTCAATATTTCACTTTTGAAGGCCTCCCACTTACCAAGCATCTCTTAGCTGGAAAACAACCTGTCCCAATCCACATCTGCCAGATTCCTTCTGATGCCTTCAAAATTGGCCTTCCTCCAGTTTAGGATCTTAACCCTAGGGCTAGTCCTATCCATCTCCATAATTATCTTGAAACTAATGGAATTATGACCACTGGATCCAAAGTGTTCCCCTACACTCACTTCTGTCACCTTCCCTGTCTCATTCCCCAAGAGGAGCTCCAGTGTGGCACTCTCTAGTTGGGACCTCTGCATATTAAAGACTTTCCTGAACACATTTGACAAACTCAAACCCATCCAGTCCTTTTACAGTATGGGAGTCCCAGTCAATATGTGGAAAGTTAAAATCACCTACTATCACAACTTTATATTTCGTGCAACTGTCTGCTATCTCTCTTGAAATGTGCTCATCTAAATCCCACTGACTATTGGAAGGTCTATAATAGAGTCCTATTAACGTGGTCGTTCCTTTTTTATTCCTCAGTTCCACCCAAATTGCCTCAGTAGTCGAGCCCTCCAGTTGGTCCTCTCTGAGCACTGCTGGGACATTTTCCCTGATGAGTAATGCCATCCCTCCCCCTTTAGTACCTCCCCCTCTATCATGTCTAAAACATCAGAACCCCGGAACGTTGAACTGCCAGTCATGCCCCTCTTGCAACCAAGTCTCACTGGATCCATGCTCTAAGCTCATCTGCCTTCTTTACAATACTCCTTGCATTGAAATAGACAACTCAGAACATTAGTCCCACCACATTCAACCTTTGTTTCCTTTTTTGCTTGTAGTGTTAACATCTACTTTCCCCACAGCCACGCTGCCCTGCTACTCAGGTTCCCACCCCCCTGCAACTCTAGTTTAAACACCACTCCCCCCACCGAGCAGCACTAGCAAACCTCCCCACAAGGATATTGTTCCCCCTCCAGTTCAGGTGCAAACTGTCCCATTTGTACAGATCCCCCCTGCCCTGGAAGAGAGCCCGTATAAATCGTGAAGCCGTGTGAAGCATAATGAAAGACCCCACCCACCCGGGACATTCTCTATTCTCTCCTCTTCCATCGGGTAGAAGATACAGGAGCCTGAGGGCACGTACCACCAGACTTAAGGACAGCTTCTACCCCACTGTGATAAGACTATTGAACGGTTCCCTTATGCAATGAGATGGACTATGACCTCACAATATACCTTGTTGTGACCTTGCACCTTATTGCACTGCACTTTCTCTGTAGCTGTGACACTTTACTCTGTACTGTTATTGTTTTTACCTGTACTACATCAATGCACTTTGTACTAACTCAATGTAACTGCACTATGTAATGAATTGACCTGTATGGTCGGTTTGCAAGACAAGTTTTTCACTCTACCTCAGTACAAGTGACAATAATGAACCAAAACCAATACCCAGTGATCTAAAAATCTGAAGCCCTCCCTCCTCAAGGTCCTGTTTTTTAACTTAACACCTAACTCCCTGGACTCACTTTGCAGGACCTCATCACTTTTCCTGCCTATGTTATTGATACCCACATGTACTGTGGCCTCACCCTTCCCTTTAAGAATGCAATGGACTCGATCCAAAACATCTCTGACCCTGGCACCTGGGAGGCAACATACCATCCGAGAGTCTCATTCTCATCCACAGAACCTCCTGTCTGCTCCCCTAACCAATGAATCCCCTATCACTACCACTTGTCTCTTCTCCCCCCTTCCCTTCTGAGGGAAAGAGCCAGACTCAGTGCCTGAGACCTGATCACTGTGAGTTTTCCCTGGTAGGTCATCCCTCCCCAACAGTATCTAAAAACAATATACTTGTTATTGAGGGGAACGGCCACAGGGGTTCCCTGCACCGACTGCCCATTCCCTTTCTCTCTCCTGACGGTCACCCGCCACCTGCCTCCCGCAACTTAGGTGTGACTGCCTCCCTGTAACTCCTGTCTATCAACCCCTCAGTCACCCAAATGATCCAAAGGTCATCCAGCTCCACAGTCTATAAGGAGCAAGACAGTCTGACACAGTCTGTAAGGAGCTGCAGCCGGATGCACTTCTTGCAGGTGCAGTCATCAGGGACACTGGAGATCTCCCTGACTTCCCACATCCTGCAAGAGGAGCACACCACTGCCCTGGGTGACATTCCCACTGCTCCACCCGTGCAATAATAAAGGATGAGCCCGAGCCCGAGCCCGAGCCCGAGCCCGAGCCCGAGCCCCCCACTTTTCCACTGGCCCACTCACACAATGGCCGCTCTGCTTTACCCTACCTGCCTTTTATTGGCTGAGTTGCCACGCAGTTAGCCAATCAGAAACAACTTAAACAAAAAGCTGCTGGCTCCTCCCCTCTGCTGCCCTGGCTGCTGGAACTGCAAAAAAAAACAAGGCCCAATCTTCTATCCATGCTAATACACTACCCCCAATTCCATGCATCTTATGGTACTGGTATTGGTATTGGTTTATTACCAATGGGCGGCACGGTAGTGTAGCGGTTATCGTAACACTATTACAGTGCCAGCGACCCAGGTTCAATTCCGGCCGCCGTCTGTAAGGAGTTTGTACGTTCTCCCCGTGTCTGCATGGGTTTCCTCCGGGTGCTCCGGTTTCCTCCCACATTCCAAAGACGTACGGGTTAGGAAGTTGTGGGCATGTTATGTTGGCGCCAGAAGCGTGGCAACACTTGCGGGCTGCCCCCAGAACACTCTACACAAAGATGCATTTCACTGTGTGTTTTGATGTACATGTGACCAATAAAGATATCTTATCTTATCTTATTGTCACTTGTACCAAGATATAGTGAAAAACTTGTCTTGCATACCGATCATACAGGTCAATTCATTACACAGTGCAGTTACATTGAGTTAGTACGGAGTGCATTGATGTAGTACAGGTAAAAACAGTAACAGTACAGAGTAAAGTGTCACAACTACAGAGAAAGTGCAGTGCAATAAGGTGCAAAGTCACAACAAGGTAGATCGTGAGGTCAGAGTCCATCTCATTGTATAAGGGAACCGTTCAATAGTCCTATCACAGTGGGGTAGAAGCTGGATGTCTTTTACGTGGCACCTTATCGAATGTCTTCTGGAAATCCAAGTATACAACATCAATACCTTATACAACATCCACCTATTCCCCTCTATCCACTACGCTCACGGAATGCCAGTAAATTTGTCAAACAGGACCTGCCCTTCGTGAATCCATGCTGCGTCTGCCTGATGGAACCACTTCTATCCAGATGTCTCGCTATTTCTTCCTTAAATGACGTCCTAACCCTTATACTCAATGCCTCGGTCTATGAAGGCAAACATACCAAATGCATTCTTCATCACCCTATCTTGCTGTGTTGCCACTTTCAAGGAGCTATGTAAAGGCAGCTACATTAGATTATTATTCATTGACTACAGCTCCACCTTCAATACTATTATTCCAAGCAATCTCATCTCCAAACTCCGAGACCTGGGACTCAACACCTCCCTTCAACACCTCCCAGTGGCCTTATCCCTGGCTCCTTGACTTCCAGACCATTAGATGGCAATCAGTGAGGACAGGCAGCAGCACCTCTGCTACAGTTATTTTCAACACTGGTGCCCCACAAGGCTGAATCCTCAGCCCTCTACTCTACTGCCTACACACTCATAACTGTGTGGCCAGATTCTGTTCTAATGCCATCGACAAGTCTGCAGATGACACCACCATAGTGACCGTATCTCAAATAACAATGAGTCAGTGTACAGAAAGGAGATAGAGAGCTTAGTGGAATGGTGTCATGACAATAACCTTTCCCTCAATGTCAGCAAAACAAAGAGTTGGTCATTGACTTCAGGAAGAGGGGGTGGGGTGCACATGCTCCTGTCTACATCAATGGTGCTGAGGTCGAGAGGGTTGAGAGCTTCAAGTTCCTGGAGTGAACATCACCAACAGACTGTCCTGGTCCAACCACTTAGATGCCATGGCCAAGAAAGCTCACCAGTGCCTCTACTTCCTCAGGAGGCTAAAGAAATTTGGCATGTCCCCTTTGACCCTCAACAATTTTTATTGATGCACCATAGAAAGCATCCTATCTGAATGCATCACGGCTTGGTACGGCAACTGCTCAGCCCGGGACCGCAAGAAACTGCAGAGAGTTGTGGACACAGCCCAGCGCATCATGGAAACCAGCCTCCCCTCCATGGACTCTGTCTACACTTCTTGCTGCCTCGGTAAAGCAGCCAATGTAATCAAAAACCCCACCCACCCCAGACATTCTCTCTTCTCCCCCCTCCCATCGGACAGAAGATACAAAAGCCTGAAAGCACGTACCACCAGGCTCAAGGACAGCTTCTATCCCACCGAGACCGTTGAATGGTCCCCTACTACAATAAGATAGATTCTTGACCTCAAAATCTACTTCGTTATGACCTTGCACCTTATTATTTGCCTGCACTGCACTTTCTCTGCAACTGTAACACTTTATTCTGCATTCTGTTATTATTTACCTTGTACTACCTCAATGCACTGTTAAAATGAATTGATCTGTATGGATGGCATGCAAAACAACGTTTTTCACTGTACCTCGGTACACGTGACAATAATAAACCAATTTACCAATTTAAGAGCTGGCTGGTGATCGGTGGATCCAGGTGAGGAAGAGGAAGAAGTTTTCCTTCCCTCTTCGACAGGAGTTCTGTGAGATCCTCTCTCACTGCTCGCCTCAGTGATCTCCACTGCTCTCCTGCTCTTCGACTGCACTCTCACACAGACTCACTGCTGCAGCCACGCGTCCTTCCATAGTGCCCTATGTCTTCGTTCAATGATGTTGTGTGGTCAGACAAGGGGTAGTCTTGGAGAACTGCAGGACTGGGTTCAACCATCGGACTCCCCATGGTGGGAGCTTTCAGGCAGTATGAGTCCAGCCCATGACCATGATGTGATATTCTTGTCAAATGGCCCTTGGTTCCCAGGTTCTGCGGAGAGAGTGAAAATGCTGGGGTTGTGCTCCTTAACCATTAGTACAAGAAAAAGAAGCAGGAGACTCCTTTCAGGCTTGCTCTACCATTCAAATCAAGGTTGTGGCTGATTTTCTACCTCAGTACCATTTATCAAGCTCTTGCTCCACCCCTTCCCCTCACCTCTTTACCCTGGGTCTCTTCCCTCTATACTTCCCTCTATACTTCAGTCCCGAAACATCAACTCCACAGATGCTGCCTGACCCACTGAGTTCCTCCAGCATCTTGTAGGTTGATCATTGAGTGGAGATTGGTGGCCTGGAGATTTGGGGAAAAATGTGATTTTGTTTTTACCTATTTTAATTTATTTTAAATTTATTAAATTAATTGAAATATCTAATAATTTTATTTTTAAGATTATTAAAATGCTATAGTTTAAAACTCCCTACATTTTACAAATGGAAGGACGTGTGGCTGCAGTAGTGAGTCTGCTTGAGAGTGCAGTCGAAGAGCAGGAGAGCAGCGGAGATCACTGAGGCGAGCAGTGAGAGATGGTCTCACAGAACTCCTGTCGAAGAGAGAAGGAAGACTTCTTCTGGATCCACACTGCAATGTCCCCTTGGATCCCACGTCTCCTCACCTTCTCCATAAGCCTCGCAAGGGGTACCTTATCAAACGCCTTGCTGAAATCCATATACACTACATCTACTGCTCTCCCTTCATCGATGTGCTTAGTCACATCCTCAAAAAGAATCACGGAAAAAGATCTGGGGGATTGTAGTGGGGACTTACAGCGGGCTGAAAAGCTTGAGCACGTAGATATTAGAAGAGAGGTGGTGCTGAAACTTTTGGAAAGCATCAAGTTAGATAAGTCGTCAGGACCGGATGAGATGTACCCCAGGTTGCTGTGGGAGGCGAGGGAGGAGATTGAGGAGCCTCGGACGATGATCTTTGCATCGTCGATGGAGACAGGAGAGGTTCCGGAAGATTGGAGGGTTGCGGATGTTGTGCCCTTATTCAAGAAAGGGAGTAGAGGTAGCCCAGGAAATTATAGACCAGTGAGTCTTACCTCAGTGGTTGGTAAGCTGATGGAGAAGATCCTGAGAAGCAGGATTTACGAACATTTGGAGAGGTATAATATGATTAGGAATAGTCAGCATGGCTTTGTCAAGGGCAGGTCCTGCCTTACGAGCCTGATTAAATTTTTTGAGGATGTGACTAAACACATCGATGAAGGGAGAGCAGTAGATGTAGTGTATATGAATTTCAGCAAGGCGTTTGATAAGGTACCCCATGCGAGGATTATGGAGAAGGTGAGGGGACATGGGATCCAAGGGGACATTGCAGTGTGGATCCAGAACTGACTGGCTCACAGAAGGCAAAGAGTGGTTGTTGAAGGGTCGTATTCTGAGTGGAGGTCGGTGACCAGTGGTGTACCTCAGGGATCTGTACTGGGACCCTTACTCTTTGTGATTTTTATAAACGACCTGGATGAGGAAGTGGAGGGATGAGTTAGTAAGTTTGCAGATGACACGAAGGTTGGGGGTGTTGTGGATAGTTTGGAGGGCCGTCAGAGTTTACAGAGGGACATAGATAGGATGCAGAGTTGGGCTGAGAAGTGACAGATGCAGTTCAACCCAAATAAGTGTGAAGTGGTTCATTTTGGTAGGTCAAATATGTTGGCAGAATATAGTATTAATGGTAGGACTCTTGGCAGTGTGGAGGATCAGAGGGATCTTGGGGTCCGAGTCCATAGGACGCTCAAAGCGGCTGCGCAGGTTGACTCTGTGGTTAAGAAGGCATATGGTGTATTGTCCTTCATCGATCAGGGAATTGAATTTAGGAGCAGGGAGGTATTGTCGCAGCTATATAGGTCCCTGGTCAGACCCCACTTGGAGTACTGTGCTCAGTTCTGGTCACCTCACTACAGGAAGGATGTGGAAGCCATAGAGAGGGTGCAGAGGAGATTTACAAGGATGCTGCCTGGAATGCAGAGCATGCTTTATGAAAGCAGGTTGAGGGAACTAGGCCTTTTCTCTTTGGAGAGACGGAGGATGAGGGGGGACCTGATAGAGGTGTATAAGACGATGAGAGATATTGATCGGGTGGATAGTCAGAGGCTTTTCCCCAGGGCTGAACTGGTGGCCACAAGAGGACATAGGTTTAAGGTGCTGGGGAGTAGGTACAGAGGAGATGTCAGGGGTAAGTTTTTTACTCAGAGAGTGGTGAGTGTGTGGAATGGGCTGCCGGCAACAGTGGTGGAGGCGGATACGATAGGGTCTTTCAAGAGACTGTTAGATAGGTACATGGAGCTGAGTAAAATAGAGGGCTATGGGTAAGCCTAGTAATTTCTAGGGTAGGGACATGTTCGGCACAGCTTTGTGGGCCAAAGGGCCTGAATTGTGCTGTAGGTTTTCTATGTTCTATGTTCTATGTTCTCTTCCTCACCTGGATCCACTATCACCAACCATTTCTTAAATTGGTAAATTGGTAAATTGGTTTATTATTGTCACATGGACCGTGGTACGGTGAAAAACTTGTCTTGCATACCGATCATACAGATCAATTCATTACAACAGTACGTTGAGGTAGTACAGGATAAAACAATAACAGAATGCAGAATAAAGTGTTACAGCTACAGAGAAAGTGCAGTGCAGGCAGACAATAAGGTGCAAGGTCATAATGAGGTAGATTGTGAGGTCAAGAGTCCATCTTATTGTACTAGGGGACAGTTCAGTCATCTTATAACAGCGGGATAGAAGCTGTCCTTGAGCCTGGTGGTACGTGCTTTCAGGCTTTTGTATCTTCTGCCTGATGGGAAGGGGAAGAAGAGAGAATGTCCTGGGTGGGTGGGGTCTGTGATTATGTTGGCTGCTTTCCCGAGGCAGTGAGAAGTGTACACAGAGTCCATGGAAGGGAGGCTGGTTTCCGTGATGTGCTGAGCTGCATCCACAACTCTTTGCAGTTTCTTGCAGTCACTGGCAGAGCAGTTGCCGTACCAAGCTCTCGCTCTGCCTCTTCCCCCCAGCTCTATACTGGCCATCTGCCTGCTATCTTTCAGTCCAGATGAAGGGTCTTTCCATTTCCCTCACAGATGCTGCTTGACCCACTATGAGTTCCTCCAGCATCTTGTGTGATTGGCAGCCTGGAGATTTGGGGAAAAATGTGTGTAATTTTGTTTTTACCTATTTTACTTTATTTTCAATTTATTAAATTGATTGAAACATTTAATAACTTTATTTTTAAAATTTATTTAAACTGGCTTTAGTTTAAATGTCCCTACAATTTACAAATGGTTACAAAGCACTGACAGCTTTGACAGGTGGCAAAGCTCGGCCCCCACTGCCCGGCCTCCTGTCAAAGGCTGCCAGGGTGATGTGGGGATGGAGAAGGGTAGCAGTAGAACACGCCTGTAGCTTAGCTAAATGAAGGAAATAGCATGCTTTTCTTCAATGGTTGGGACATTGAGAATAAGAGTTGGGAAGTCATGTTGTAGCTGTATAAAACTTTGGTCAGGCTGCACTTGGAGTACTGTGTGCAGTTCTGGTCATCCCATTACAGGAAGGATGCGAAGACTGTGGAGACGGTGCGGAAGAGGTTCACCAGGATGTTGCCTGGAATAGAGAGAATGAGCTATAAGGAGAGGTTGGACATGGAGTGTCGGATGCAGAGGGGAGACCTGATAGAGGTTTATAAAATTATGAGAGGCACAGATAGAGTAGACAGCCAGAGTCTTTTCCCCAGAGTAGAAATGTCAAGTACTAGAGAACATGCATTTAAGGTGAGAGGGGGTAAATTTAAAGGTGATGTGTTGGGCAAGATTTTACATTGAATGGTCAATGTAAGACTATTGAACGGTCCCCTGGTATGATGAGATGGACTCTTGTCCTTGCAATCTACCTCGTTATGACCTCGCACCTTATTGTCTGCCTGCACTGCACTTTCTCTGTAACTGTAACACTTTATTCTGCATTCTGATATTGTTTTCCCTTGTACTACCTCAATGCACTGTTGTAATGAAACAATCTGTATGAACGGTATGCAAGACAAGGTTTTCACTGTACCTCGGTACATGTGACAACAATAAACTAATTTACCAATTTACCAATTTAACACAGAAGGTGGTGGGTGCCTGGAATGCACTGCCAGGGGTGGTGGTGGTGGGAGATCCAATAGTGGCATTTAAGAGTCTGTTATATCGAATATAGAACATAGAACAGTACAGCACAGGAACAGGCCCTCAACCCAGAATGTTGTGCTGAACTAATTAAAATAGTAATTAAATGCCTAAATAAACTAATCCCTTCTGCCTACACAATGTCCATCTCCCTCCATTCTCTGTACATCCATGTGCCTATCTAAGAGCCTCTTAAATGCCACTATTGTATCTGCCTCCACCACCACCCCTGGCAGTGCATTCCAGGCACCCACCATTCTCTGTGTAAAAAAACTTGCCCCGCACATCTCCTTTAAACTTACCCCCTCTCATCTTAAATACATGCCCTCTCGTATTAGAAACTTCGACCCTGGGAGAAAGATACTGGCTGTGTCTGTGCCTCTCATAATCTTCTAAACTCCCCTCAGCCTCCACTGCTCCAGAGAAATCAACCCAAGTTGTTCTAACCTCTCCTCATAGTACGTGCCCTCTGAAGCAGGCAGAATCCTGGTGAGCCTCTTCTGCACCCTCTCCAAAGCCTCCACGTCCTTCCTGTAATGGAGCGACTAGAATTGAATGCAATACTCCAGATGTGGCCTGACCAGAGTTTTATAAAGCTGCAACATAACTTCCCGACTCTTAAACTCAATGCCTCGACTAATAAAAGCAAGCATGCCATATGCCTTCTTTACCGCATTCTCAACCTGTGCAGCCACTTTCAGAGAGCTATGGACTTGGACCACAAGATCCCTCTGTGTGTCAACACCGTTAAGGGTCCTGCCATTAACAGTGTACTGCCCCTTTACATTTGATCTCCTAAAGTGCAGCACCTCACATCTGGCCGGATTAAGCTCCATCTGCTATTTCTCCGCCCATATCTGCAACTGATCTATATCCTGCTGTATCCTTTGGCAATCTTCTACACTACCCACAACACCACCAATCTTTCTGTTGTCTGCGAACTTACTAACCCACCCATCCACATTTTCAACTAGGTCATTTATATATATCATAAACAGCAGAGGTTCCAGTACAGATCCCTGTGGAATACCACTAGTCAGAATAAGTCCCATCGACCACTACTCTCTGTTTTCTATGGGCAAGCCAATTCTGAATCCAAATGGCCAAGTCACCGAGGATCTCATGCATCGTAATCTTCTGGATGAGCCTCCCATGAGGGACCTTGTCAAGCACCTTACTAAGATCCATGTAGACAACATCCACAGCTCTACCTTCATCAATCACCCTCGTCACCTCCTCAAAAAACTCAAAAAACTAAGGCACGACTTGCCCTGCACAAAGCCATGCTGACTGTCCCTAATTAGGACATGGTTTTCCAAATGCTCATAAATCCTGTCTGTAAGAATCCTCTGCAGTAAATTCCCCACCACAGACATGAGACTCACCGGTCTATAGTTCCCAGGATTATCCCTATTACCTTTCTTGAGTAACGGAACAACATTAGCTACTCGCCTCTGGGACTTCGCCTGTGGCTGGAGAGGACACAAAGATCTTGGTCAAGGCCCCAGCAGTCTCATCTCCTGCCTCTCTCAATAATCTGGGGTATATCTCATCAGGCCTGGGGACATTCACCTTAATGCTCTTTAAGAGACCCAACACCACCTCTTTCTTTACCTCAAAATGCCCCAGCATATTAGCACGGTCCACACTATCTCCCCATCCTCCATCTCCTTCTCCTTGGTAAATACCGACACAATGTACCCATTTAGGACCTCGCCCATATCTGCCTCCAAGCACATGTTCCCTCCTTTATCCGTGAGTGGTCCAAACCTCTCTCTGGTTATTCCCTTGCTCTTGATGTACATAGACACAAACGGTGGAAGAGGTGGATGAAGTTACTTGAACTCAACGGCTATGAAGGCGGATGAAGGCTGCAACAAATCCATCAGCTCCAATCGTCGTGGTTTCCATGCCATTGGAATCAGTTGGTTGATTTGTGAAGTATCGTGTGCTTTTTGTCGCGCAACATCAAGTACACGTTAAACAAATACACGCACAGGCATCTTCGCTCTGTGGGCTTAATTTTCAGAGCCAAGACTGGACTCATAAGCCACTTGAGAGCCCATAAATAGATCAATGGAATGAAGACCATCATCCTCGACATTGAGGGATAGCCACGACAATGAAATAGACACATGAGTATGCAGGGGATGGAGGGATGTGGATCATGTGCAGGCAGAAGAGATTTAGTTTAATTTGGCATCGTGTTTGGCACAGACATTGTGCACCGAAGGGCCTGTTCCTGTGCTGTACTATTCTGTGTTCTAGTTGTCTTTGAGGCCTTGGCTCTCGGCCCCTATGTACACAGGTTCAGATCAATCTGCTCTTTGCGTCTGGACCAGGGGTGTGTGAATGAGATGGAACTGCTGGAGGAGAGGAGCAAGATTGACAAATTAGCCCAAAATAACTCTTCCGAGACGGATGAATTTGTCGAGATGGAGGAGAGACTCACTTTACAATTAGGTGGATGGAAGGATATGTTATTAAATATTCAAAATTCAAACAGCATGGACAAATTAATTGCAGGTGCAAAGCTAGAAGCCTGGAGAGATTGTTCTGGTGCAGTTGTATCTTAAACCAGTAATGGCAAGACTTCTCTCTATCCCAGGGTGTTTAATGTGACCTGTAGGCTCTCTTATCTTTTGTCTGTTTGGAACAGGGAAGGAACCTTCATTCTGAGGATGATGTTGAACTTCAGGCTGGTTCCTGGGAGGGGTTGTTTTAAGTGATGTGAGTGATGGTGTTTGCTGTTGAACCGGATGGTTGTAATGCTCCCAGCAAAACCACACCACCTGTCAGCGGGAGAGGAGAGACGGGATCGTAAAGTGGATAATCAGGATGATTTGCTTGGAGGGTGATTTCTTTGGCAAGTTATCTGTTAAGAATCAGATAAAACCTGCAGGTAAGTAGACCAAAACAGTGCAACTGATTCTGATTCTGTCCGACAGTAATGCTGAATGACTGCTCTTTTCAGATCTCTGCATTGTGTGTGCATACGTTGTGCGTGTACAATGTGTGCATTTACTGTATATATGTGTGCGTGTGCATGCATGTATACATGTGAATGTGCATTTCTGTGCAGGCATGGTAGTGTAGCGGTTAGTGTAACGTTATTACAGTGTCAGCGACCTGGGTTCAATCCCGGCCGCTGTCTGTAAGGAGTTTGTACATTCTCCCCGTGACTGTGTGGGTTTCCTCTGGGTGCTCCGGTTTCCTCCCACATTCCAAAGACGTGCGAGTTAGGAAGTTGTGGACATGCTACGTTGGCGCCTGAAGCGTGGCGACACTTGCGGGCTGCCCCCAGAACACTCTACGCAAAAGATGCATTTCACTGTGTGTTTCGATGTACATGTGACTAATAAAGGTATCTCATCTCTCTCTCTCTCATCTCACCTAATGACACCTGAAGAGATGGACTCTTGACCTCACAATCTACTTTGTTATGACCTTGCACCTTATTGTCTACCTGCAATGCACTTCCCTGTAGCTGTGACTCTGTACTCTGTTATTCTTTTTACCTGTACTATGTGACTAATAAAGATATCTTATCTTATCTGTATGTGTGTGTGCATGTATGTGCGTGCCTCTATGTACGTTTGTGTGTGTATGTGTGCCTATGTGTATGCCTGTGTGTGTGGGCCTGTGTGTGTACCTGTGTGTGTGTGTGTGTGTGTGTGTGTGCGCGCCTCTGTTTGCGTGTGTGTGTGTGTGTGTGTGTGTGTGTGTGTGTGTGCGCGCCTCTGTTTGCGTGTGTGTGTGTGTGTGTGTGTGTGTGTGTGTGTGTGTGTGTGTGTGTCTGTCTGTCTACACTGAAGATAAGTTTCCAACTGCAGCCAAAAGAACCCTCCGGAGACAAAGGGCCTTGTCAGGCTGCGAGCAGCTGTACGCAGTGGCTGGTCTCCTCCTGGAGATGTTGTGCAGTGAAGCTCACGCTCCCTCTGCCTCTGGATGCGGAGAATCACCCTGACATCTGGGGAGCAGCTGGTTTCAGGAGAACCCTGGTGATGACATTCCCTCTGTAGTTACTGCACTCAGACCTGCCTCCCTTCTGATGATGGCCAGGATTATGGCATCTCTGAGGCCTCTCAACATATCCTCCTCTTTGTAGATATGTGAGATGAGGCTGCGTTCACACCAGAAATTCCTCTTTACCAAGTTTTAGAACCTCACCAGGCATTTTTCAGATCTCTACATTGTTTGTGCGTGTGTGGGTGTGTGAATGCATTGTGTGTGTGTGTGTGTGTGTGCGTGTGTGTGCATGCGTGTGTGTGTGTGTGTGTGCGCGCGTGTGTGCATGTGTGTGCGCGTGTGTACATGTGTGTGTGTGCGTGTGTGTGTGTGTGCATGTGCATGTGCGCGTGTGTGCGTGTGTGTGTGCGTGTGTGCGTGTGTGTGTGTGTCCCCATTCCTCCCTCACCTTCTCTGCTACTGAAAACTTACTTGTTTTTCTCTCTTTTGCAGTTCTGATGCTGGGTCCCGGACCTGAAACATGAACTGTTTCTCTCTCCACGGATGCTGCCTGACTAACTGAGTGTTTCCAGCATTTCTTTCTTGTTTTTAGTTCAGATTTCTAGCATCTGCATTTTTTTCGTTTTCAGTTACTGGTTCACCTTGACCTTGTTAGCCCATGATATTGACTCAGTACCACACTCACTGGCTCCCTAACCTAGAAATTCATGTATAATAAATATCTACTCCTCTATTTTCCATGGAGTTCATTACGTGAAGATGGAGTTTGGCTCAGACAAGTGCAGAGTGATGTACTTTGGGAAGTTAGACCAGGGTAGGACATACACAGTGGATGACAGGGCCCTGGGGAATATTGAACAAGGATTCCTGGGAGTACACGTTCACAGTTTCCTGAAAGTGGTGACACAGTTAGACTGGGATGTTTGCCGTCGTGGTTTGGGGAACTGAGTACAAGAGTTGGTACAAGATGATGAGTCAGACATTGGTGAGACCACACCTGGAATATTATGTGTTATTATGTTGTTATGTTATTGTATGTTATTGTGTAGTTACAATAAAGAACTACAGTTCCCAGTCGGCAATGCAAGGCGTCACGTGGGGAACAGGGTGTGGCTGTAAAAAGGAGAGGGAAAGCAAGCCAGGCTGGTGTTGGTTAATAAAAATGTTCAGATGTTAAACCCACACGAAGTTTGTCTCTTGATGAAGAACAAACATAACAGTTCTGGTCACCGAGCCATAGGAAGGATGTGACTAAGCCAGAGAGGGTGCAGAAAATATCGACGAGGATGTCGCCAGGAACAGTAGGAGTAGTACAAGGAGAAACTGGACAGGCTGGGACTGTTTACCCTGGAGTGAAGGAGGCTGAGGGGTGACCTTAAAGAGGTTTATAAAATCATGAGGAGTGTAGATAAGGTGGACGGTACAGTCTTTTTTCTTGGGTAGGGGAGTCGAAAACTAGAGGGCATAGATTTAGGGTGAGAGGGGAAAGATTTATAAGGGACCTGAGGGGCAACTTTTTCCACACAGAGGGTGGTGGGTATACGGAACGAGCTGCCAGAGGAAGTGGTAGAGGCGGGTACAGATACAACATTTAAAAGACATTCAGACAAGGACGTGGATAGGAGATACTTAGAGGGATATGGGCTAAGCACAGGCAAATGGGAGTAGCTTAGGTGGGCACCTTGGTCAGCAGGGACCAGTTGGGCTGAAAGGTCTGTTTCCGTGCTGTATAACTCTGTGACTCTATGACCCTGTGTTGCTGCCTCTGGACTTTTGGCTACTCCAATACACTTCCACTAGACCACACCTGGAATACTGCATTCAATGTTGGTCTCCTTACTTAAGGAAGGATGTTAATGTATTAGAAGTAGTTAATAGATTGAAACTTGGGATAGGCTTTGGACAGGCTAGGCTTCTATCTGCTGGAGTTTAGAAGAGGGGGACTTGCTGGAAGACATAAGATCCTGAGGGGTCTTGACAAGGGTGGGTGTTGAGAGAATGCTTCTTCTCGGGGGAGAATCTAGAATTAGGGCTCACTGTATAAAAATAGGGGGTCACTTATTTAAGACAGAGGAGAGGGCAAAGTTTATCTCAGAATTCGGTGATTCTTTGGAGAGGATGGAAAAACTTGGGTTGTTTTACCCTGGAGTGTCAGAGGCTGAGGGGAGACCGGATAGAAGTTTATAAAATTATGAGAAGCATAGACAGGGTAGACAGTCAGAATCTTTTTTTTACCGGGGTAGAAATGTCAAGTCCAAGAGTACATGTATTTAAGGTGAGAGGGGGTAAGTTTAAAGGAGGTGTGCGGGGCAAGTTTTTTACACAGGGAGTGGTGGGTGCCTGGAACGGGCTGCCAGGGTGTTGTGAGAAATCCACATGGCTGTCACGTGACAGTAACGACAATGACCCTCGCTGACCGGAGGACAGCATTGCTCCTCCGATCGGAAGTGATACCACTGTCAATCAAGGTGCGCCTCCACCCACCCCTCAGGTGTGAGGGTAGCTTTTGCCTCTGAACCTGCCTGACCATTGGCTGTGGCAGGAACCTTTGTCTTTGACTCCCACACCATTGGCTCGTTTAAATCACAACAGTGAGGCTCCACCCAGCCTCCTAGCACCATAAAAAGGGCTGCATCCACTAGCCCTTCCTCTTTTGATGACCCCAGGAGTAGTGAGCCAATGCTGCAGAGATCATTGGTAAGAGTGCATCACCACATGTTTAGGGAGCATTTTACTCAGACTCAGGGAGCGTTAAGGGCCAATGCTAGTGTGGGACGGGCATTGAAGTGTTATATCCTGAAGTTGTACATTGTTACTGTGTGCTTGTGTGTATCAGTGTGTGTGTACGAGTGTATTTTACCCCAGTTGCAATCCCCTCTGGTGTTCATGGTATCCTGTGCGTGAGTGAGCATGTGTCTGTTCCCATCCATTCCTTCCAGCATTTGCCTTTGTGATTAAACTAGTTTTGGTCTACAAAGCTTGTGTCCAGAGTCCTTGATCCTTAAGACAGTAAAAGAACAATTTCACACAACACAGGGATGGTGGTGGAAGTAGATATGATAGTGGTGTTAGACAGACACATGAACCTGCAGGGAATGGATGAATATGCATTAGGTACTGACAGAAGAGATTTAGTAGAAATTGGCATCGTGTTCAGTACAGACATTGTATGCTGAAGGGCCTGTTCCTGTGCTGCACTGTTCAATGTTCTGTTTTCTAACTCTCTTCCTCAAAGGGAAGAGGAAGCAGAGTCGTTGAATATTTTTAAGGCATGGGTAGATAGGTTCTTGGTGAACCAGTGGTCCAAAGGGGTGACCGGAATGTGGGGTTGAGATTACCATAGAACCATAGAACAATACAGCACAATACAGGCCATTCAGCCCACCATGTTGTGCCGCCCTTCAAACCACACCTAAGACTATCTAACCCCTTCCTCCCACATATCCCTCTATCTTAAATTCCTCCATATGCTTATCTAACAATCCCTTGAACTTGACCAACGTATCAGCCTCCACCACCACCCCAGGCAGCGCATTCCATGCACCAACCACTCTCTGGGTGAAAAACCTCCCTCTGATATCTCCCTTGAACCTCCCACCCATTACTTTAAAGCCATGACCTCTTGTATTGAGCATTGGTGCCCTGGGAAAGAGGCGCTGGCTGTCCACTCTATCTATTCCTCTTAATATTTTGTATACCTCTATCATGTCCCCTCTCATCCTCCTCCTCTCCAATGAGAACAGCCCTAGCTCCTTTAGTCTCTCCTCATAATCCATACTCCCTAATCCAGGCAGCATCCTGGTAAATCTCCTCTGCACCCTTTCCAACGCTTCCGCATCCTTCCTATAATAAGGCGACCAGAACTGGACACAGTACTCTAAGTGTGGTCTAACCAGAGTTTTGTAAAGCTGCATCATTACTTTGCGGCTCTTAAACTCGATCCCACAACTTATGAAAGCTAACACCCCATAAGCTTTCTTAACTACCCTATCTACCTGTGAGGTGACTTTCAGTGATCTGTGGATATGAACCCCCAGATCCCTCTGCTCCTCTACGCTGCCCAGAATCCTGCCATTTACCTTGTACTCCACCTTGGAGTTTGTCCTTCCAAAGTGTACCGCCTCGCACCTCTCCGGATTGAACTCCATCTGCCACTTGTCAGCCCAGCTCTGCATCCTATCAATATCCCTCTGTAAGCTTCAACAGCCCTCCACACTATCCACAACACCACCGATCTTTGTGTCATCTGTAAACTTGCTAACCCAGCCTTCCACCCCCTCATCTAAGTCATTAATAAATATCACAAAAAGTAGAGGTCCCAGAACCGATCCCTGTGGGACACCACTAGTCACAGCCCTCCAATCCGAATGCACTCCCTCCACCACAACCCTCTGCTTTCTACAGGCAAGCCAATTCTGAATCCACACAGCCAAGCCTCCCTGGATCCCTTGGCCTCTGACCTTCTGAAGAAGCCTACCATGCGGAACCTTATCAAACGCCTTACTAAAATCCATGTGGACCACATCCACTGCACTACCCTCATCAATCTTCCTGGTCACCTCCTCAAAGAACCCTATCAGGCTTGTGAGTCAAGATCTTCCCTTCACAAAGCCATGCTGGCTGTCCTTAATCAGTCCATGATTCTCTAAATGTTCATAGATCCTATCTCTTAGAATCCTTTCTAACAGCTTACCCACCACAGACGTAAGGCTCACTGGTCTGTAATTCCCTGGACTATCCCTACTACCTTTTTTGAATAAGGGGACAACATTCACCACCCTCCAATCCTCCGGCACCATCCCCGTGGACAACGAGGACTCAAAGATCCTAACCAACAGTTCAGCAATCTCCCCCCTCGCCTCACGAAGCAGCCTGGGGAATATTCCGTCAGGCCCCGGGGACTTATCTGTCCTAATATTTTCTAACAACTCCAAGACATCCTCTCTCTTGATATGTACATACTCTAGAACATTACCCTCACCTACACAGTTCTCAGCATCATCAAGACCCCCTCCTCGGTGAATATTGAAGAGAAATATTGATTGAGAACCTCACCCACTTCCACAGCTTCCAAGCACATCCTCCCACCTTTGTCTTTAATCAGACCTACCTTTACTCTAGCCATCCTTCTGCACGTATGAGAAAAAAGCCTTGGATTTCTCCTTAACACTGCTTGCCAAAACCTTTTCATGTCCCCTTCTCGCTCTCCTCAGCCCTTCCTTAAATTCCTTCCTTTCTACTCTGTATTCCTCACGAGCCCTGTCTGATCCTTGCTGCTTACACCTTATGTATGCTGCCTTCTTCTTCCTAACTAGTTGTTCCACTTCTCTCATCACCCACGGTTCCTTCACCCTGCCATTCCTTCTCTGCCTCACCGGGACAAATTTATCCCTAACATCTTGCAAAAGATCCCTGAACATCCACCACATCTCTATAGTACCTTTCCCTTCAAAGATGTCATCCCAATTTACGCTCCCAAGTTCTCGCCTTATAGCCTCATAATTCGCCTTTCCCCAGTTAAATATCGTCCTGTCCTCTTCGCTCCTATCCCTGTCCATGACAATTCTAAAGGTTATGGAGCAATGGTCACTGTCCCCCAAATGCTCACCCACTGAGAGATCTGTCACCTGACCCGGTTCATTACCTAAAACTAGATCTAATATGGCATCCCCTCTAGTCGGCCTGTCAACATACTGTGTCAGGAATCCGTCCTGGACACACTTAACAAACTTTGCCCCATCTAAACCTTTGGCACTAGGCAGGTGCCAATCAATATTTGGATAGTTGAAGTCTCCCATTATAATAACCCAGTTGTTTTTGCATCTTTCCAAAATCTGCCTCCCAGTCTGCTCCTCAGTATCCCTACTGCTACCGGGGGGCCTATAGAATACTCCCAGGAGGGTAACTGCTCCTTTTTTGTTCCTAACTTCCACCCATATTGACTCTAGAGAGGATCCTTCTACATTATCCACCCTTTCTGCAACTGTAACAGTGTCCCCGACCAGTATCGCCACCCATCTTCCTCTTCTCCCCTCCTCCCTATCCCTTTTAAAACACTGAAAACAATATCCATTCCTGCCCTGATGTCAGCCATGTCTCTGTAATAGCCACAATATCGTAGTCCCATGTACTTATCCAAGCTCTCAGCTCATCTCCCTTATTCCTGATGCTTCTCGCATTCAAGTAAATGCACCTTAGTCCATCCACCTTTCTACTTTTGTAGCCTGTACTCTGCTTCTCCTTCCTCGAAGCCTCTCTACCTGTCAGATCTGACTTTTCCCTATCCCATCTTCCTCTGACCTACTTCTCTGGTTTCCCTCCCCCTTGAAATCTAGTTTAAACCCTTCTGAACCACCCCAGCAAACCTGGCTGCAAGGATATTAGCCCCCCTCATGTTCGGGTGTAACCCGTCCTCTCTGAACAGGTCCCACCTTCCCCAGAAGAGATCCCAATGATCCGAAAATCTAAAACCCTCCCTCCTGCACCAACTTCTCAGTCACGCATTTATTTGTCATCTCCTCCTATACCTACCTTCACTATCGTGTGGCACTGGCAGCAATCCCGAGATTGCTACCCTTGAGGTCCTGTTCTTCAACCTTCTGCCTAGCTCGCTAAACTCACTTTTCAGGACCTCATCCCTCTTCCTTCCTATGTTGTTGGTACCAACATGAACCACAACTTCTGGCTGTTCTCCCTCCTGCTCTAGAATCCTGTGGACCCGATCAGTGACATCCTGGACCCTGGCACCTGGGAGGCAACATACCATCCGGGATTCATGCTCACTGCCACAGAACCTCCTATCTGTTTCCCTGACTATCGAGTCCCCTATCACTACTGCCCTCCTTTCCCTTCTGAGCAGCAGGACCGGTCCCAGTGCCAGAGACCTGGCTACTGCTGCTAGGCCCCGGCAGGTCATCTCTCTCAACAGCTTCCAAAGTGGAAAACCTGTTATTGAGGGGAACAACCTCCGTGGTCCTCTGCCCGTGCCTTACCTGCTGACGTCACACCCACTATTCCTGATTAAAACTTATTGAACAACTTAGAAAAAATAAGATCTTACATACAGATCAGCTATGATCATAGTGAATGGTAGGGCAGGTTTGAGGGGCTGAATGTCCTCCTCCTGTTCCTAATTCATAGGTTGCTGTTCTCACACATTTTCCCATGTAGAACATAGAACATGGAACGTACAGCAAGGAACAGGCCTGTAAGCCCACGATGTTCTACCAAACTAATTAAGCTAACAACACCAAATCTCTTCTGCCTGCACATGGTCCATCTCCCTCCATTCTCTGCACATCCATGTGCCTACCTAAGAGCCTCCTAAATACCTCTATTTTATCTGTATCCACCCCCAGCCCAGGCACCCACCACTCTCTGTGTTAAAAACTTGTCCCGCACATCTCCTTTGAACCTTCCCCCCTCACCTTAAATGCATGTCCTCTGGTATTAGATATTTTGACCCTGGGAAAAAGATACTGGCTGTCAACTCTATCTGTGCCTCTCATAATCTTATAAACCTCTGTCAGGTCTCCCCTCAGTCTCCGCCATTGCAGAGAAAACAACCCAAGTTTGTCCAACCTCTCCTTATAGCACATGCTGTCTAATCCAGGCAGCGTCCTGGTGAACCTCTTCTGCACCCTCTCCAAAGCCTCCACATCTTTCCTGTAGCGGGGCGACCAGAACTGAATGCAATACTCCAGATGTGGTCTAACCACAGTTTTATACAGCTGCAACATGAGTTCCTGTAATCGTGAGATCATCCAAAACTCTGCTTTCTGTGTCCTAACCCATACTGTCCAAGTCACCCATCACTCATGCACTTACTGATGAATGCTGGCTAACGATGAACAATATTCTTATCCTGCCCCTCCCAAATCAGTAACCTCTGCCCTTACAACAGCTCTGCACTCCCCTGGTTCTGACCTCTTGATCATCCCCAATCTTAATTACGTCACCACAGGCAAATTCCACTGCACTCCTGGTTTAAGGGAGCAACTTGTGTTTAAAGATCTTGGCTGTTGTGGTGGGATTCAGACCTCTGGAGTAGTAGTTGTGGGATCTGCACAAGTGATCCCAATCAATACTTCAAATGACACCGGGTGTAACACAATGGAATGGTTGGATACTAAACCTAAAACGGGGCTGTGCTGAAAGGGGAAAGGGAAAGGAGAGCCAAGATCTCTGATCTGGTGTCCAACACGCTAGTCCCAATGTATAGAATCCCAAAGGACCAAACTCTTTCATTTTCATTCCCAGCGTACGAATCTTAATAGCCCAACCACTTCCCATTCAGTCCCACTGTCCACACTCCCAATGGACCCCACCCCTTCCCACTCACTCCCACTGTACGCACTCCCAATGGACCCCACCCCTTCCCACTCACTCCCACTGTACGCACTCCCAATGGACCCCACCCCTTCCCACTCACTCCCACTGTACACACTCCCAATGGACCCCTTCTATTCACTCCTGACAGAACAAACTCCTTCTTATTCCACCATGCATATCCCAACGGACCCAACACTTTCCCATTCACTCCCAGTGTATTACAATCCCAATGAATGCATCCCGTTTCCATTCAGCCTTACCCTGCTGATCCCCAATAGACCAAACCCCTTCCCGTTCACTCCCAGTGCATCATAATCCCAATGGACGAAAACCCTTCCTGTTCACTCCCACTGTATACAATCCCAAAGGAACAAACTCCTTCCTATTCACTCCCACTGTTGATTCCAATGGATCAACCCTCTTCCCATTCACTGCCAGTACACAGAATCCCAAAGGATCAACCACTGTCCATTCACTCGGTAGATATTGCAGTATTTAGTGGTGATTTGGTGAGCTGACCAAGGCTCGTCCCCAGTAAGCAGGAGGTTCATGGTTTCTCTGCCTAACCCCACTCTGCACACTGTGTTCTTTTGCATCTCATTACTGATGGAACCTCCTGGGGAGCGCGGAGGTCACACACACACACACACACACACACACACACACACACACACACTCAGCGCCTGTCAGAGCACAGTGTGTTCCTGTCCAGGCTCCCCGCAGCTCTCCATCTGATCCCTGTGGTGACAGAACAGGCTCCAGTGCCAGTCTCATCCCCTTCCCAGAGTCACATTCCTTCCCGATTAATCCTTGTGGTCACTTTTAATGTTCATCCTGAAATCCTCCTCTCTCCACTCCCTCTGGCTGGGAAAAACCATGGATCTCAGCTCTCCTCCCATCCTGCCCAGAACAGTACAAGTCACCAGCTATTCTACTGCAGAGACAACCACTGTCAAACTGTACCACACCATCCCAACTCCCAGGGTTGCCCTGAAAGATATTCTTCCCGTTGTTGCATCTTAGTCCTGGCAGATCTATACCCAAGAGAAATCCCAGTCTCTCTGAAGACTACCAACATTTACAAGGATGTGATTGGTAGTTGGTAAATTGGTGTATTATTGTCACATGTGCTGCATCATGGACTCAGCCCTCCCCGCCATCGAGGACATCTTCAAGAGGCGGTGCCTCAAGAAGGCGGCATCCATCACTAAGGACCCTCACCGCCCTGGACGTGCCCTCTTCACGTTACTACCATCAGGGAGAAGGTACAGGAGCCTGAAGACCCACACTCAACGATTCAGGAACAGCTTCTTCCCCTCCGCCATCAGATTCCTGAACGGTCCATGAACCAGTGAACACTACCTCGTTATTCCTTTCTCTTTGCACTATTTATACACTTTTGTTACTTTAAGTAATTTTTATGTCTTGCACTGTACTGCTGCCACAAAACAACAGATTTCACAACATATATCAATGATAATAAACCTGATTCTGATTCTGACATGTACTGAGCTACAGTGAAAAGGTTTGTTTGCGTGCCATCCAGACAGATCATTCCAGATATACGAACATCAAGGTAGTACAAAAGGAAAAACAATAGCAGAATGCAGAATAGAGTGTTGCCAGGACTTGAGGGACTGGCTTATAGGGAGAGGCTGGGCAGGCTAGGACTTTATTCCTTGGAGTGTAGGAGACTGAGGGGTGATTTATTGAAGTGTATAAAACCATGAGAGGCATAGAGAAAGTGAATGTACTCAGTCTTTTTTCCAGGGTTGTGGAATCAAGATCTGGAGGACATAAGGTGAGAGGGGATGGATTTAATAGGAACCTGAGGGGCAACTTTTTCACACAGAGGGTGGTCAGTACATGGAACAAGCTGCCATAGGAAGATGGTTGAGGAAGGTGCAATGACTACATTTCAAAGACATTTGGACAGGTACATGGATAGGAAAGGTTTAGAACGGGCCAAATGCAAATGGGACTCACTTAGAAGGGTATCTCGGTCGGCATGGACCAGTTGGGCCGAAGGGCCTGTTTCCATGCTGTATGACTCTACGATTATATGACTTTACCCCACCAATTGTCCACCTTGGCAACTGACCTCAACCTGTTCCCAGTCCTTGCCCCAACAATGTGCCCATCACCAGCTCTTCACCCTCAACTGATCAGTGTGGAAGTGGGACCACTTCATTACACCTTTACTCTGTACATCATAGACCTTGCCAGCATGATCCGCCTGCTCTTCCTACAGTCCAACAGGGATTGTGTGTCATAGATGGTCATATGGGCTTTATGGCACAGAAGGAAGCTATTCCGCCCAACAAGTCCATGCTGGTCTCCCTGAGGAGCAATTCAGTTATTGGGGTTGTGGACAGTGGGAGTGAATGGGAAGGGGTGGGGTCTATTGGGAGTGTGTACAGTGGGAGTAAATGGGAAGGGGTGGGGTCCATGGGAGTGTGTACAGTGGGAGTGGATGGGAAGGGATTTAGGACATTGGGTACCTGCCTTTATTTGCCACAGTGTAGGAAACACAAGCAGGGAGATCAAGCTGGAACTGTAGAAGTTGTTAGTTAGGCCACAGCGAGAGTACTGCCACCACACTCCAGGAAGGATGTGACTGCACTGCGGTGGGTGCAGGGGAGGTTCCTGGGGATGGACAGGGACAGACTCTGCTTCCAGAGGAGACTGAGGGGAGACTTAACCCTGGTGTATAAAGTTACGAGGCTGAGCCAGTGTGGAAAGGAAGGAACTATTTCCCTTGGCACAGAGAACAGTAACAGTGGAGCCTGGGTATAAGGTAGTCAGATTAGAAGGGAGATGAGGGGAGATAATCACACCCAGAAAGTGACTGAACTCACTGCCTGAGAGGACGGTGGAAGCAGAAACCTTAATCATATTTAAGAGGACACGACGTGGGTTCTGGCTGGGGACGGAGGGACAGGTGATTGCCAAAGACATCCCGAGATCCCTCACACTGGGTGTTAGGAAGAGGAGGTTATTCCATCAAAAGCAGAGGAAGTCACTTTCTCCTGGAGGGAGTGACAGGGGTGTAGTGGGGCAAGGGGACTACCAAACAGAATAGTATTGGAATGAAGAAAAATGTAGGGCGTACTTAAAAAAAACTTATAGAGGCTTATAAAATTATGTAGGGCATAGATAAGGTGAACGGTCACAGGGTAGGGGAGTCTAAAACTGGAGGGCATAGGCTTAAGGTGAGAGGGGAAAGATTTAGAGGGGACCTGAGGGGCAAGTTTTTCACACCAGAGGGTGGTGGGTATGTGGAACGAGCTGCCAGAGGAAGTGGTAGAGTTGGATATAATTACAACGTTTAAAATATATTGAGACAGGCTTGTGTTACTGAGGGATATGGGCCAAGTGCAGGGAAATGGGACGAGCTCAAGTAGGCAACTTGGTGGGTATGAACCAGTTGGGCTGAAAGGCCTGTTTCCGTGCTGTATAACTCAATGACTCCGTACACTGGGGAGTGACATGGACAAAAGGAACAGTCAGTTCCAAAGCTGTGTGAGTCATGTGTGTGTCCCCTGTAACACAGCCCAAACAGCTGGGTGCACCTGTGTCAAGGCTATCTGCCAATTCATCGCATTTCGCCCCCAAGCACAGCAAGTGGGTGGATTCACATTGGGGTGGGGAATGTGCGCTGGTAGTTACGGAGGTCGATGTTTTTCAGAAGCGTTAGAAAACTCCAGCAGATGGAGTAGATAAGGCATGTGCACTCCATCCACTCTCATTACCCACTGCCGTTAGTGACCTTATCTCAGCCAACATCTTCAGCTCATGCTGAAGCACATTCCACCCTCCAGTATCACCATGTTAATGGGACCAAATTTGCTGATGTTATGAGGGGAATGAGCAAGGAAAGTGGTGCATAATTAGAAAAGTTTAATTCATCAATTTGTTCGCAGCTCTGTGTACTTACGGGCGGTGAACAGCTCATTTACCTCAGGAATCTTGGCTTTTAACCTGCCACTAATGTCTGACCTACCCTCAAGCAGAGACGCCAAGTGCTAATTCAGAACACGAGTTCCATTAAATCCCATGATTCATGCCTGTGGAGTTCTTTCATTCACGGCGGTGTGATGCGGGCTGGTTCGGTCTCTGTTGAAACAGGGTTCTTACATTGTTGTTGCGTTACGTTACACACAGAGTACTGTGTCCAGTTCTGGTCGGCTCATTATAGGAAGGATGTGAAGGTGTTGGAGAGGGTGCAGAGGAGATTTACCAGGATGCTGCCTGGTTTAGAGAGTATGCATTATGAGGAGAGACTAAGGGAGCTAGGGCTTTACTCATTGGAGAGAAGGAGGATGAGGGGAGACATGATAGAGGTGTACAAAATATTAAGAGGAATAGATAGAGTGGACAGCCAGCGCCTCTTTCCCAGGGCAACAATGCTCAATACAAGAGGGCATGGCTTTAAAATAATGGGTGGGAAGTTCAAGAGAGATATCAGAGGAAGGTTTTTTACCCAGAGAGTGGTTGGGGCATGGAATGCGCTGCCTGGGGCGGTGGTGGAGGCAGGTACATTGGTCAAATTCAAAAGATTACTAGATAAGCATATGGAGGAATTTAAAACAGAGGGATATGCGGGAGGAAGGGGTTAGATAGTCTTAGGAGAGGTTGAAAGGTCGGCACAACATTGTTGGCCAAAGGGCCTGTATTGTGCTGTACTATGTTCTATGTTCTATCTTGTAAAGGCTCGCCTGGTTCACTGATGTCCTTCAGCAGAGGAAGTCTGCCATCCTTACTTGGTCTGGCCTCTGTGTGACTCCAGGCTCACCAATGAGGTTGATCCTTAAATGTCCTCCACAATGGCCCAGCAAGCTAGTTAGGGATGGACAATACATGCTGGCCTTGCATGCTGAATACATTAATAAAAATTTGCAGGCCATTATCTGCCGAGATCCTTATTCACTCCTTGTATCCTCAACAGGGTCTTTTTAGCTCCCTGTTAGGTCCTTTGCTGAGGTATTTTTACCTCCTTAGGCACTTTGGTAGGTTTAGAATATTTTCTAAGTAGGGTTAGAATTCAGAAATCAGAGGTGCAAAGGGACTTGGGAGTCCTGTTCAGGATTCCCTTAAGGACAAGTGCAATGTTAGAATTCATTTCGAGAAGACTAGAACATAAAAGCAAGGATGTAATGCTGAGGCTTTATAAGGCATTGGTCAGACTGCATTTGGAATATTGTGAGGAATTTTGGGCCCCGTATCTAAGGAAGGATGTACTGGCCCTGGAGAGGGTCCAGAGGAGGTTCACAAGAATGATCCCAGGAATGAAAGGCTTAACCTATGAGGAGTGTTCGATGGCTCTGGGCCCGTACTCGATGAAGTTCAGGATGAGGGGGGATCTCATTGAAACCTACCGGATACTGAAAGGCCTGGATAGAGTGGACATGGAGAGGATGTTCCCATCAGTGGGAGAGTCTAGGATCTGAGGGCACAGCCGCAGAATAAAGGGATGTCCATTTAGAATTGAGATGAGGAGGAATTTCTTCAGCCTGAGGGTGGTGAATCTGTGGAATTCCTTGCCACAGAGGGCTGTGGAGGCCAAGTCATTGGGTGTGTTTAAGGCAAAGATCGATAGGTTCTTGATCGGTAAGGGGGTTAAGGGTTCCAGGGAGAAGGTGGGAGAACGGGGTTGAAAAAAATCAGCCACAATTGAATGGTGGAAAAGACTCGATGGGCCGAATGGCCTAATACTGCTCCTATATCTTATGGTCTTAAGATAAGATAAGATTTCTTTATTAGTCACATGTACATCAAAACACACAGTGAAATACATCTTATGGTCCTGATGCAGGGTTTTGCCCCAAACTGTCAGCAGTTGCTTCCCCCCACAGACTCTGCTCGACACGCAGAGTTCCTCTAGCATCTTGTTTGAGGCTCTTTCTATGTTGACTGGGGAGATGGGGGAGGGGGCGGGGGTGTTTGACAAGGTTGTTTTGTGGTTGTGATCTGATTAAGCCAGAGAGAGTACATAAAAGATTCACAAGGGTTGCCTGGAACGGAGTGCTTGAGGAGAGATTGGAGAGGCTGGGTCTGTTTTCCCAGGAAGGAAGAGGTTGAAAGGTGACCAGATAGATGCATGTAAAATTACGAAAGGCACAAATAAGGTAGATATCCCTTCCCATGGTAGGGGTGTCTATAACTAGAGGGCACAGGTCTAAGGTGAGAGGGAGGTTTAAAAGGGAACTGAGGGTTAAAAATTTCACACGAAGAGTAGTTGGTGTCTGGTATGAGCTGGCAGAGGAGGAGAGGGAGGAAGGAACAGTAACACTTTGAGTCATCTGGACAGGTACTTGAGTGAGCAGGGCACAGAGGGGTATGGAATTGATGCAGGCAAGTGGGATGAGCATAGCTGGGTGTGACGGTCGGCAAAGATGTGTTGGGCCTACTGTCTCTACACTCATGGCTGTGTGGCTAGGCACAGCTCAAACGCCATCTATAATTTCACCGATGACAGCACTGTTGTTGGCAGAATCTCAGATGGCGAGGCGGTGTACAGGAGTCAGGTAGATCGGCTGGTTGAGTGGTGTCGCAACAGCAACCTCGCACTCAACGTCAACAAGACCAAGGAACTGATTGTGGACGTCAGGAAGGGGAAGTCAGGAGAACACACACCAGTCCTCATTGAGGGGTCAGTGGTGGAAGGGGTGAGCAGCTTCAAGTTCCTTGGCGTCAACATCTCAGAGGATCTATCCTGGGCCCAACACATTGGTGCAGTCATGATGAAGGCATGCCAGTGGTTCTACTTCATTAGGAGTTTGAGGAGATTAAGTATGTCATCAGGCTCTTGCAAATTTCTACAGATGTATAGTGGAGAGCATTCTGACTGGTTGCATTATCGCCTGGTATGGAGGCTCCAATGCACAGGATCGAAAGAGGCTGCAGAGGGCTGTAGACTCAGCCAGCACAACCCTCCCCACCATCGAGGACATCTTCAAGAGGTGGTGCCTCAAGAAGGCGGCATCCATCACTGAGGACCCTCACCATCCAGGACATGCCCTCTTCTCATTCCTACCATCAGGGAGGAGGTACAGGAGCCTGAAGACCCACACTCAACGATTCAGGAACAGCTTCTTCCCCTCTGCCATCAGATTTCTGAACGGTCCATGAACCCATGAACACTACCTCGTTATTCCTCTTTTGCACGATTTATTTATTTTTTTGACGTAGTAATTTTTATGTCTTATTGTCTCACACTGTACTTCTGCTGCAAAACAATGCATTTCATGACATATGTCAGTGATAATAAACCTGATTCTGACTCTGGCTGACGGTATGCTGTACATCTCCATGACTCTATGACCCTTGTTGTCGATAGCTCCGTGCGGTGCATACTGGACTCAGGATCCCACCTCCTGGTCCTAAAGCTAAATCACCAGTGAGTATCGTAGAAATGAGCTGAAACAAGGTGTGGAGAGCATTTGAAGACCTACATACGTGAGTGGGGATGTAATTGAAACATACGGAGGGGACTTGATGTGGAGAGGACATTTCATAGAACATAGAACATAGAACAATTACAGCAGAATTCAGGCCCTTTGGCCCACAAAGCTGTGCTGAACATGTCCCTACCTTAGAAATTACTAGGCTTACCCATAGCCTATTTTACTCAGCTCCATGTACCTATCTAACAATCCCTATCGTATCAGCCTCCGCCACCGTTTCTGGCAGCCCATTCCATGCACTCACCACTCTGAGTGAAAAACTTACCCCGACATCTCTTCTATATCTACTCCCCAGCACCTTAAACTTATGTCCTCTTGTTTCAGCAGGCTCGAGGAGCTGATGTCCGACTTGTGCTGCTAATCTAAGTACTTTCAAGTCATTAATAATATGGGTTCAAATCCTGCCATGGAAACCGGGAACTTAACTTCAATTAACTAAATAAACTTGGAATTTGAAAAAAAGCAATCCTAGTAATCCAGCTAAGAAACAACATTTAACAGGTACTCGGACAGGTACATGGATAGGAAAGGCTGAGAGGGATATGGGCCAAGCACAGGCAAAGGGGACTAGCTTAGGTGGGAATCTTGGTTGGTATGGACCAGTTGGGCAGAAGGGCCTGTTTCTGTGCTGTGTGATTCTATGGCTAAAATTGATGAAGACAGGGCAGTAGACGTGGTTTAGGTGGAGTTTAGCAAGACTTTTGACAAAGTCCCACACAGGAGGCTGATCCAGAAGGTTAGGGAACATGGTATCCAGTCGGATCCAAAATAGGCTTGGTGATAGGAGACAATGGTGGAGGGGTGTTTTTCTGACTGGAAATCTGTGACCTGTGGTGTACTGCAGGGATCAGTGCTGGGACTTCTGTTGCTTGTCATGTATATATAATGACTTGAATAAGAATGTAGGTGGACTGATCAGTAACTTAGCTAATGGCACAAAGATTGGTGGCATCGTAGACTGTGAAGAAGGCTGTGAAAGGATAAAGAAGGACACAAACCTGTTGGAAAATTGGGCAGAGCAGTGGCAGGTGGAATTTATTCCGGACAAGTGTGAGGTGATGCATTTTGGGAGGTCATATACAATAAATGGCAGGGACCTCAGGAATGTTGATATACAGTGGGACCTTAGGATGCAAGTCCATAGCTCCCTGAAAATGGCCACACATGTAGATAGGGTAGCGATGAAGGAGTTCAGTATGCTTGCCTTCATAGGCTGAGACATTGAGTATAAGATTTGCAGCTGTACAAAACAATTGTTAGGCCGCACTTGGAGGGTCGCGTACAGTTCTGGTCACCATGCTACGTGAAGGAGGTGGTAGCAACAGAGAGAGTGCAGAAGAGATTCACCAGGATGTTGCCTGGAATGGAGGGCTGTGGTTAGAAGGAGAGATTGGACAGGCTGGGTTTATTCTTGCTGGAGTGTAGGAGGCTGAGGGATGACCTTATAGAAATTATGAGGGGCATAGATAGGATAGATAGTCAGAATCTTTTTACCGGGGCAGAGGAGTCCAGAACTAGAAGGCACAGGTTTAAAGTAAAGGGCAAGAAATTTAAAGGAGATCTGAGGCATATCACACAGAGGGTGGTGAATATTTGGAATAGGCTGCCAGAGGAAGTGGTAGAGGCAGGTACAGTCCCAACATTTAAAAAAATTTTTTTTTAAAAAAATTTTGTTTACAGCGTGGTAACAGGTCTTTCCGGCCCAACGAGTCCGCGCAGCCCATTTTAAACCCAAATTAACCTACCCGTACGTCTTTGGAATGTGGGAGGAAACCGGAGCACCCAGAGGAAACCCACGCAGACATGGGGAGAACATACAAACTCCTTACAGACAGCGGCTGGAATTGAACCCGGGTCGCTGGCGCTGTAATAGCGTTACGCTAACCACTGCACTACCGTGCCTACAGGTACTTGGATAGGAAAGGTGCAGAGAGATATGGGCAGGACTATGGGATTAGTGTAGGCAGACATCACGGTCGGCATGGAGGGGGGCTGTTTCTGTGCTGTACAACTCTATGACTCTACCTACATAACCGAACTTCAGTAAAAAACCCGCAAGAGAGCTGGAGGTCCAGATTATATATTTTACTCCTTGTGAGTATGTATATAAACTGTTATTACTGTTATTCCGATCTCTTCGCACTGTGTGTAGAATCATTAATGTTGTGTGTATTAATTTGAATTAATTTGAAATTCAATAAAAAGATTGAAAAAGAAAGTAAAACCCATTCGGCTTCAGAGGAGGAAATGTAACCCAGTCTGGTCAATATGTGACTCCAGACTCACCAACGTGGTTGACACTTAACTGCCTCCACAGTGTTGGGGCAATTAGGGATGTGCAGTAAATGCTGGTGCTGACAGGGCCCCATTAAGCTTCATTTTACAGTGTTGGAGATGTTACACTGTGCCAAGTCCCACAGCGGCGGAGTCACACACTGTCAGAGCAGAAGGTGGTGCCTGCTGGCAAATTGAAAGGTTCTGGAAATCCAAAATACAAACAGAAAATGCTGGAAACACTCAGCAGGTCAGGCAGCGCCTCTGGAGGGAGAAACAGGGTCGACATTTTGGTTGAGAGACCCTTTGTCAGGAAGAAAGTTAAGTCCCTATCAGGTTGCAGGGAGGATGTTGGGGGGGGGGATGGAAAGGACGAAGGGCTTATCTCTGATAAGCTAAGGCAAGCGTTGCTCTGGAGATAAGCGGCAAATGAGGTCACCTGGTCAATGGGTTAATGGGGGCGGGTAGGGAGGGAGAACGTGGTCCTTTGTTCACAAAAGCCATGTAACGGGAGGGCAGAGAGTAAGAGACTGTGGGCACGTCCCTCCCCACCATCGGGAGTATCTACAGGAGGCGCTGCCTCAAGAAGGCAACATCCATCATCACAGATCCCCCACCATCTGGATCATGCCATTTTCTCGCAGCTACCATCAGGCAGCAGGTACAGAAGCCTGAAGTCCTACACCACCAGGTTCAGGAACAGCTACTTCCCTTCAACCATTCAGTTCTTGAACCAACCTGCTCAACCCTAATCACTAACTCAGTATAGAAACACTAGGACCACTTTGATCATTGCACTAAAATGGACTTTCTTTTCGTTCTAATTGTGTTCTTCCTTGTAAAAATTGTGTAACATTTATGTTTAATTTATGTTTTTCTTGTGAACGTTGCTTATCTGATGCTCTGTGCCTGTGATGCTGCTGCAAGTAAGTTTATCATTGCACCTGTGCACACATGGACGTGCAGATGACAATAAACTCAACTTGACTTCGACTTTGCTGCTCAAAACCCAGCAGTTCAAGAATCTCCTTCAGGACTGGAGTATTTTGTGCAGTTCTGGCCACCCTGCTGTAGGAAGATGTGATAAAGCTGGAGAGAGTGCTTATCACATCCTTGATAAAGTCTGTTGCCAGGACTGGAGGGTTTGAGTTATAAGGAGATACTGGGTAGGCTGGGATATCTTTTCCTGGAAAGAAGGAGGCTAAGGGGTGACCTTATGGAGGTTTATAACACCATGAGTGGCATAGATAGGGTAGATAGTATTTTATCCCAAGGTAGAGGAGTAAACAACTAGAGGGCATAGGCTTAAGGTGAGAGGGGAAAGATTTAAAGGGGACCTGAGGGGCAACTTTTTCACACAGAGGGTAGTGAGTATATGGCACAAGCTGCCAGAGGTAGAGACGGGTATATTTACAAAGCTCAAAAGATATTTGGATAGGTTCATGGATAAGAAAGGTTGAGAGGGATATGGGCCAAACACAGGCAAAAGGGACTAGCTCAGGTAGGCAATTTGGTCAACATGGACGAGATGAGCCGAAGGGCCTGTTTCCATGTTGTATTGTTCTACGACAGGAAGAGACCAAACCTTCTTGATCTGGAACAAGTGACTCCAATCCCAATCGGGTCTTCGGGGAACAGCTCTGTTAGGTCTTTGTGAGGATGTAAAGTGCAGGGCATAAAGGGAGGGCATCTCCTCAGGCAGTCCCTCGGGATCGAGGGTGATCCTCTTCCACTCCACCTCTGTGGGTTTGGAGGTAGCTGGTGAGGCCAATGTATACCTGAAGCAGGTGAGGTCGGAGCTGCTTGACAGAGCAGGCAGTTTGGTTGATGTAGCCATGAGACAACAGAAATTGGTGGACTGATTTGCTCATGTTCATCGGATTTTTAGGAACCAAAATTAAAATTGATCTTGAAAATTGAAGTAACTATAAAGAAAATTCATTCAAACAAGCGGTGCCTTCACATCCACTGGGCTCTCAGAGAGGAGCACACGTGGAACAGGGCTGCCACCTACTGGCTGAGGACAGAACGGTCTCTGCTTCACACTGCTGCAGGTATAAGGAATTTCTTGGAGGCCCTGCCCTTGTAACAACATCTTGACGCAAATTCCACAAGAAAAAATCTAGCTATCGCCGCCTGACATTCAATGTCATCACCACCACTGAATCCCCCACTATCAATATCCTAGGGTTAACATTGACCACAAACTGAACTGGAGTAGCCATATCCACAGTGTGGCTACAGGAGCAGGTCAGAGGCTGGGAATCCTGTGGTGAGTATCTCACCTCCTAACTCCCCAAAGCCTGTCCACCATCTACAAGACTCAAGTCAGGAGTGTGACGGAACACTCTCCACTTGCCTGGGTCAGGGCAGCTTCAACAACACTCAAGAAGCTCGACACCATCCAGGACACAGCAGCCCGCGTGATTGGCACCCCATCCACACCCACTCACTCTCTCCACCACTGACGCACAGTAGCAACAGTGTGTACCATCGACAGGACGCACTGCAGCAGCTCATCAAGGCTCCTCAGACAGCACCTTCCAAACCCACCACCTCTACCAGCTAGAAGGACAGGGCAGCAAATGCACGGGGACCACCCCCCCGGGAGTTGCCCTCCAACCACACACTGTCCTGACTTGGAAATATATCGCCGTTCCTTCACCGTTGCTGGGTCAAGATCCTGGGACTCCCTCCCTAACAGCACTGTGGGGACACCCACACCTCAGGGACTGCAGTGGTTCAAGAAGGCAGCTCACCGCCACCTTCTTCAGGGCAACTAGGGACGGGCAATTAAATGCTGGCTCAGCCTGTGAAGCCCACATCCCTTTAAAACAAAATCAGGAAGCGAACCAGGTCCTCCTACAGAATTGACCTTGTTTGGTACAAAGTCTATCGTGATCAGAGTCTGACTCTGCCTTTCCCTGAGTGGCCTACATGGATGATAAGAAAGATCGGACATCTCAGAAAGAGGTCCTGCAGGACGGTCAGCCGATAACACATTCAAGCAGAATTGGAAATGTGTTACATGCAAGTTGAGAGGGAGGTCCTCACTGTGGTCTTTGTCTGGAGACCATCAAAGTACACACAGGAGAACCATATCCTTGTACAATGATCACATGGCATGAAGTCATTGCTGAGAAGACCCTCACAGAGCACAGAAGTGATTATAGGGTCACTGAAACAGGCCTCTCACCGCAACTGGTCCATGCTGACTAAAAGATTCCCATCCAAGCTCATCCCATTTGCAAATATTCGGTCTGTAACCTTCTAAACCTTTTCTATCCAAGTACCTTTTAAATATTGTTAATGTACCTGCCTCAACCATTTCCTCTGACAGCTCGTTCCATATCCACACCACCCTCTCGGTGAAGAACCTGCCCCTTGGTTTCTTTTTAAAGCTTTCCCCTCTCACCTTAAACCTATGCCCTCTAGTATTTGATTTCCTTTCCCTGGGAAAAAGACCGAGTGATTTTATACACCTCTATAAGGTCATCCCTCAGTCTCCTACACTCCAAGGAATAAAGTCCTAGCCTGCCCAACCTCTCCCTGTAACACAGACCCTCAAGTCCTGGCAACATTTGGTTGTAAATCTGGTCGTACTGAATACAGGCGGACAATGTGTGGCACAGAGATACAGCGAGTAGAGTCATCACCAAACCCACATTTGGCACCCTTAACACTCATTCGTCTTCAGAGACCCAAGTTCAATTCTGACCTTGGGTCCTGTCTGTGTGGAGTTTGCACATTCTCCCAGTCACCACGTGGGTTTCCCCCGGGTGCTCCAGTTTCCTCCCACATCCCAAAGACGTGGGGGCTGGTAGGTTAATTGACTGCTGTAACTTGTCCCTCGTGGGTGGTAGAATCCGTAGAGAGTTGAAGGGAATGTGGGGGAATGAAAATAGGGGATTATGGGTGCCTGATAGTTGGTGAACAGTGGGCTGAAGAGCCTGTTTCTGTGCTGTGTGATTGTATGACTCTTTGATAATGTACAGACTGATCACTGACTACGATTCCACAAGATTGCAGAAAGACAACTGGAAGCGGTCAGAGGAACAGGTGTCCCATGGCAGAGGAACAGAATCAGCCTCAGGAAGACCACCCAGAAGGTTGAATGCACCACTAATCCTGAGCAGTGGGAACACTTGAAGGTCTGCTACAGTCCCTGGGAGAGCCTACAACCAGTTCAGGACAGTCTGGAAGGACAATCAGTCAACTCAAGCAGCCGGAAGACTTTGTGTCGAAGAAGAGCCCTTGAGTTTTGTAAAAGAATGTTTGTTCCTTGAACTGTTCATTACTAAAGGAAGGATATAACATCTGTGGGCCTGTAGTATTGGGTGTGAAACCTTCAAGAATTGTAACCTGTGGCCAAATCGGAGTGGTATTAGTGCTGCTACCTCATAGTTCCAGGAACCTGGTTCGATCTTGACCTCCGGTGCTGTCTGTGTGGAGTTTGCACCTGACTACATAGGTTGCCTCCGGGTGCTCTAGTTCCCTCCCCACTCCTGGTATTAGGATTTTGCAGGCAGTAGCGGTCGTGTAGCGGTTAGCATAACGCTTTACAGTGCCAGTGACCCGGGTTCAATTCCGGCTGCTGTCTGTAAGGAGTTTGTACGTTCTCCCCATGTCTGCGTGGGTTTCCTCCGGGTGGTCCAAGTTCCTCCCACATTCCAAAGACGTACAGGTTAGGAAGTTGTGGGCATGCTATGTTGGCGCCGGATGCGTGGCCACACTTGTGGGCTGCCCCCAGAACACTACACAAAACGATATATTTCACTGTGTGTTTCAATGTACATGTGATGAATAAAGATATCTTATCTTACATCCCATAGACACACCAGTAGGTTAACTGGCTGCTGTAAATTGCCCCTAGTGTGTAGGTGGGCAGAGCTGATGGATACGTGAGGGAATAGATCACAGGGAAATAAAATGAGGATTGGGAATTCTGATAGACAATAGACAATATGACAATAGACAATAGGAGCAGAAGTAGACCATTTGGCCCTTTGAGTCTGCACCGCCATTTTGAGATCATGGCTGATCCTCAACAATCAATATCCTGTTCCTGCCTTGTCCCCATATCCCTTGATTCCCCTATCTATAAGAAACCTATCTAGCTCCTTCTTGAAAGTGCCCAGAGAATTGGCCTCCACTGCCCTCTGAGGCAGTGCATTCCACAAATTCACAACCCTCTGGGAAAAGAAGTTTTTCCTCCCCTCTGTCCTAAATGGCCTAGCCCTTATTCTTAAATCATGCCCCCTGGTCCTGGACTTCCCCAACATCTGGAACATATTTCCTGTCTCTATCTTGTCCAATCCCTTAATAATCCTGTATGTTTCAATCAGATTCCCTCTCAATCTTCTCAATTCCAGCGTGTACAATCCCAGTCTCTCCAACCTCTCAGCATAAGACAGTCCCGACATCCCCGAATTAACCTCGTAAACCTATGCTGCACGCCCTCTATAGCCAGGATATCCTTCCTTAACCCTGGAGACCAAAACTGTACACAGTACTCCAGGTCTCACCAGGGCCCTGTACAAATGCAAAAGAATCTCTTTGCTTTTGTACTCAATTCCCCTTGTAATACAGGCCAACATTCCATTAGCTTTCATCACTGCCTGCTGCACTTGCTCATTCACTTTCAGTGACTGATGAACAAGGACTCCTAGATCCCTTTGTATTTCCCCCTTACCTAACTCCACACCATTCAGATAATAATCCGCCTTCCTGTTCCTGCTCCCAAAGTGGAGAACCTCACACTTATCCACATTAAACTTCATCTGCCAAGTATCTGCCCACTTACCCAACCTATCCAAATCACCTTGAATTCTCCTAACTTCCTCTTCACACGTCGCACTGCCACCCAACTTTGTATCATCAGCAAACTTGCTAATGTTATTCACAATGCCTTCATCTAAATCATCAACATAGATCATAAACTGCTGTGGTCCCAGTACCGAGCCCTGTGGCACCCCACTAGTCACGGCCTGCCATTCTGAGAAACATCCGTTCACCCCTACCCTTTGTTTCCTATCCGCCAACCAGTTTTCTATCCATGTTAATACCCGCCCCCCCCAATTCCATGAGCCCTAATTTTACCCACCAATCTCCTGTGCGGCACTTTATCAAATGCCTTCTGAAAGTCGAGGTATACAACATCCACTGAATCTCCCTCGTCTATTTTCCTGGTTACACCCTCAAAAAAACTCCAGTAGATTAGTCAAGCATGAATTGCCCTTGGTAAATCCATGTTGACTCGACCCAATCCTATCATTGCTATCCAAATATGCCGCTATTTCATCCTTAATAATGGACTCTAGCATCTTGCCCACCACAGATGTTAGGCTAACTGGACGATAGTTCCCCGTTTTCTCCCTCTCTCCTTTCTTAAAAAGTGGGATAACATTAGCCATTCTCCAATCCTCAGGAACTGACCCCGAATCTAAGGAACATCGGAAAATGATCACCAATGCATCCACAATTTCTAGAGCCACCTCCTTTAGTACCCTGGGATGCAGCCATCTGGACCTGGGGATTTGTCAGTCTTCAGCCCCATTAGTCTACCCATCACCATTTCTTTCCTAATATCAATCCACTTCAGTTCCTCTGTCACCCTCCGCCTTTTGTCCATCCTTACCTCTGGGAGATTTCTTACGTCTTCCCCCGTGAAGACAGATCCAAAGTACTTATTAAATTCGACTGCCATCTCCCTGTTTCCTGTATTAATTTCACCCGATTCGGTCTTCAAGGGCCCAACATTGTTCCTAACTAACTTCTTTCGCTTCACATACCTGAAAAAGCTTTTGCTATCCTCCTTAATATTCCTGGCTAGCTTGCCTTCGTACCTCATTTCTTCTTCCCGAATTACCTTTTTAGTTAAGTTCTGCTGCACCTTAAAAATTTCCCAATCTTCTATCTTCCCACTCAGCTTGGCTCTGCCATACTTCGTCCTTTTTAACACAATGCTATCTCTGACTTCCTTTGTCAGCCACGGTGGCCCCTTTCCCCTCTTTGAGTCTTTCCTTCTCTGGGGAATAAACTGACCCTGCACCTTGTGCATTATTCCCAAGAATACCTGCCATTGCTGTTCCATTGACAATTCTGCTAGGATGCCCGCCCAGCCAACTTTAGCCAGCTCTTCCCTCATGGCTCCATAGTCTCCTTTGTTCAGCTGTAAAATTGACCCTTCTGATTTGCCCTTTTCCCTCTCCAATTGCAGATAAAAACTTATCATGTTATGGTCACTGCCTCCCAATGGCTTCTTTACTTCGAGTTCTCTTATCAAATCCTGCTCATTACACAGCACTAAATCCAGAATAGCCCTCTCCCTGGTCGGCTCTCGTACCAGCTGCTCCAAGAATGCATCCCGGAGGCACTCTATAAACTCCCTTTCCCGGGGTCCAGTACCAGCCTGATTTTCCCAGTCCACTTGCATATTGAAATCCCCCATAACTACTGTGACATTACCCTTGCCACATGCCAACATTAACTCACTATTCAGCTTGCACCCAATATCCATGCCACCGTTCGGAGGCCTGTAGATAACACCCATTAGGGTCTTTTTGCCCTTACAGTTCCTCAGTTCTATCCACACTGACTCTACTTCTCCTGATTCAATGTCCCCCCTTGCAAGGGACTGAATCTCATTCCTCACCAACAGGGCCACCCCACCCCCTCTGCCCACCTTCCTGTCCTTACGATAGCATGTATACCCTTGAAAATTCATCTCCCAGGTCTGATCTCCCTGCAGCCATGTCTCCGTTATCCAACAACATCATACTTACCCATTCGTATCTGAGCTTCAAGCTTGCCTACCTTATTCCTGACACTCCGTGCATTCAGATATAGGATTTTTAACCCATTTCTCCTCTCTCCATTCGTATTAATGTTCCAAAATTGTGTAGTTCCTACCTGTCCTCTACCCTCCATCTCGCTATCCTCTCTCTCATTCTGGATCCCCTCCCCCTGCAAATTTAGTTTAAAACCCCCCGAGCAGCATTAGCAAACCTTCCTGCAAGAATGTCAGTACCCCTTTTGACCCGAAACGTTGACAATTCCTTCCCCCACCCCCCACAAATGCTACTCGACCCACTGAGTTCCTCCAGCAGACTGTGTGTTGCTTCATATTCCGGCATCTGCAGTCTCTTGTGTCTTTTTGGGATTTCTTTGCTGGGAGCTAGCATGAGTGTGATGTGCTGAATGGCCTTCTGTGCCATAATAATAACATAAGCACTGTCCATATGTTGCTGTAAACGCTTAGTGTAAAACAGAGTGGAATTAAGCCAGAGCAAGGACTGTTTGTCACGGTAAGCGTTTCTTTTGTTTAATAAAGTGCCTTTGTTGTTGGTTTGAGTCACTGACTATTTTTCAGTATCTTGGAAAGAGATCCTGAGACAGATTGAAACATAACTCTATCATTCATGAAAGGAGAGGAGAGGAAAGCAATAAACTCTCGGCAGATAGCCTGACGTCAGTAATATGATTAGGCAGGCAACATGAATTTAAAGTCATGGGGTCGTACCACACGAAAACAGGCCCTTTAAGTCTGTGCTGAGTATCAACCAACCACTTACACAAATCCTATATTAATTCCACTTTTATATTCTCCCCATATTCCCTCAGCTCCCCCAAGGTTCTATCACTCAGCTACACACTAAGGGCAACGTACAGTGGACAATTAACCTACCAACCTGCACGTCTCTGGGATGTGGGAGAAAACTGGAGTCCCCGGGGGAAACGCATCAGGGAGAATGTGCAAACTCCCCACAGATAGAACCAGAGGTCAAACTTACTAGAGCAGTTTGGGATGTATGGTTGTGTTTGATCCCCTGGGTGAAAGACCATCTTCCAACCTACTCGCCTCTGTTTGAGTAAGACTGTTGTACTGGGTAAATTTATCCTCTGTATCAGTCACTCCATTTGGCATGATCAGTGGAGGTGGAAGCTAAATAATCCCTAAATTTGGTAAGAAAGTCCACTTTCATTTCTCTATCAACTACAAGGTAAGACTTAAATAGAACATAGAACACTACAGCACAGTACAGACCCTTCAGCCCACAATGTTGTGCTGACATTTTATCCTGCTCTAAGATCTATCTAACCCTTCCCTCCCACATAGCCCCCTATTTTTCTATCATTCATGTGTCTATCTAAGAGTCCCTTAAATGTCCCTAATGTATCTGCCCCCACAGCCTCTGCTGGCAGTGCGTTCCACGCACCCACCACTCTCTGTGTAAAAAATTACCCCTGACATCCCCCTTACACCTTCCTCCAACCACCTTAAAATTATATCCCCTTGTGTTAGCCATTGTCACCCTGGGAAAAAGTCTCTGACTGTCCACTTGATCTATGCCTCTCATCATCTTGTACACCTCTATCAAGTCATCTCTCATCCTCCTCTCTCAACCTATCCTCATAAGACATGCTTTCCAATCCAGACAACATCCTTAAATGAAACACACCGAGTCACGTATAAGTGTTAAAAACTATTTTATTAATAACTACTTATGGTAATAAGAAAAAATAAAAGTAAGAATGTTAGAATGTTAGAAGTAAAAATGGTAGATCTTAAACATTAACCCCAAAAACTAAACACGAAGTGTGTGTGTGGCAAATTCCCAAACTCCAGGAATGGTTCTCAATGTTCAGTTCAGCAAGCCGTAAGGTGAAATGTGAGCAAAGGCTTCTGCAAAACCACCGTTGACTGAAGAGGAAATGTAGAGAGAAAATAGAGAGTAATTACAAAATCCAGATGTTCCACGATGGAACCCATACAACACCTCAATCACTGATGATCTCATTCCTTTGTTCCGAAGCATCTGCCACCCTGAAAGGCATCCGAGACGTGGCTGTTCACACAAGTACCTGTTTCCTTCTACAGGTTAATGACAAAGTGGACTCCACCGGATTATTCCAAAAATCCATACGTGGTTGTAGTGACAGACACAGTTATTGTTCTTCATCCATCGATACAGAGACCAGCAGGCAGGTGTCTCTCTCTCTCTCTCTCTCTCTCCCCCCAACTGACTCTGACTGCTCCAAAAATGTCATCACATCCTTATCTCCTGTTGTTGTCGTCATCACGCACCCCACCCCCCTCCACACACACAGACACACACACACACACACACACACACACACACACACACACACACACACACACACACACACACACACACACACACACACACACATTCTGTGCTATGTCTTGAAGGGACATTCACCAATAGTAACCGAATCCGTAACACCTGCCTTTCCAAGTGAACATAAATCTTGTCCCTCAGAATCTTCTCCAACAAGTTCCCTGCCACTGATGTAAGGCTCACCAGCCTGTAGTTTCCAGGCTCATCCCTACTGCCCTTTTTGAACAAGGGACAACATTAACTATCATCTCCGTCAGAACCCCAGCAATCTCCTGCCTTGCTTCCCCTAACATCCTGGGATAGATCCCATCTGTCCCTGAGGATTTGTCCACCATAATTTGCTCCAATATTTCCAGCAATTCCTCCTTTCTGATACAGACATGTTCCAGAATATCAGCGTACCCCTTCCGTAACCCTCCAGCTTCATGTCCTTCTCCTTGCTGAATACCGATGAGAAGTATTCATTTAGAATCTCACCCATATGCCCTGGCTCCACATATGGATTACCCCTCTGGTCCCTAAGGGAACTTATTCCTTTCTGAGATACCCACTTGTATATAATATATTTCTAAAAGGTTTTAGGATTCTCCTAAATCCTACTCGCCAAGGTCATTTCATGGCCTCTGTTTGCCCTCCTAATTTCCTTCCTAAGTTTTCTCCTATATCATCAAGTTTTGGGTGGCATGGTAGTGTAGCAGTTAGCATGATGTTATTACAGCGCCAGTGATCGAGGTTTAATTCCAGCCGCTGTCTGGAAGGAGTTTGTACGTTCTCCCCGTGACTGCGTGAGTTTCCTCCGGGTGCTCCGGTTTCCTCCCACATTCCAAAGACATATGGGTTAGTAGGTCAACATGGGTGCAATTGGGCGGCGTGGGCTCGGTGGGCCAGAAGGGCCTGTTACCGTGCTGTATAAATGAAGTTCTAAGGTTTTAAAATAACAATTTCCCAAACCTGACATAGGCTTCCTTCTTTTCCTGATGAAACCTTCTATATCCTTCATTAACCAAGGTTCCCATCGTTGGCACGTCCTGGTGAATCCCCTCTGCACTCTCTCCAGCACAACCACATCCTTCCCGTAGTGTGGTGACTAGAACTGCACCTTCCCGTAGTGTGGTGACTAGAACTGCACACAATACTCCAAGTGCGGCCTAACCAATATTTTGTAAAGTTGCTTCAGAGGTTCAGCTCCTTCAGTTCTGCAGTGGCCACCAACCTTCTCTGGATCAAGAATTCAACGTTCTCCTTGGGAATGCCACCTTCGGCAGACACCCAACCACCTCCAAGCTCACCATCAAACAAGGGCTTGGTGTACAACACTTCCATCATGTACATCCGAGGCTGAGGCAGATAGATAAGATATCTTTATTAGTCACATGTACATCGAAACACACAGTGAAATACATCTTTTGCATAGAGCGTTCTGGGGGCAGCCCGCAAGTGTCGCCATGCTTCCAGCACCAACATAGCATGTCCACAACTTCCTAACCCGTACGTCTTTGGAATGTGGGAGGAAACCGGATCACCCAGAGGAAACCCACGCAGACACGGGGAGAACGTACAAACTCCTTACAGACAGTGGCTGGAATTGAACCTGGGTCACTGGTGCTGTTGTAGCATTACGCTAGTGGCTACACTACCGTGCCTGCCCTTTTAGATGGGAAGAGAATCAGGACATAATGGTGGCACAGTGGTACAGCTAATAGAACTGCTCACAGCTCCAGAGACCTGGGTTTGGTCCTGACCTGTGGAGCTGTCTGTGTGGAATCTGCATGTTCTCCCCATGAACATGTTGGTTTCCTCCGGGTGCTCCAGTTTCCTCCCACATCCCAAAGATGTGGAGGTTAATTGGCCGCTGTAAATTGCCCCTCGTGCGTGGGTGAGAGGCAGAATCTGGGGGGAGTTGATGGGAATGTGGGGAGCATTAAATGCTAGGGTATGATTAGTGTAAATGGGTGCTTAATGGTCATCGTTAACACAGTGGGCTGAAGGACCTGTTTCCGTTATACACTGTATGAACCTTATATAGGTTGATATGGGTTCTCTGAACCTATATGAAGCAGTAGGTGGATGAGGGCCAGCACATCACAGAGGGTATGCAAGACAAGTTTTTCACTGTACCTAAATACAAGTGACAATAATAAACCAATACCAATACCAGCTTCCCCTCGTCTACACTTCTGTCTACACTTCTCGCTGCCTCGGTAAAGCAGTCAGCGTAATCAAAGACCCCTCCCACCCCGGACATTCTCTCTTCTCCCCCCTCCCATCGGGCAGAAGATACAAAAGCCTGAAAGCACGTACCACCAGGCTCAAGGACAGCTTCTACCCTGCCGTGATAAGACTATTCAACGGTCCCCTAGTACGATAAAATGGACTCTTGACCTCATAATCTACCTCGTTATGACCTTGCACCTTATTGTCTGCCTGCACTGCACTTTCTCTGTAACTGTAACACCTTATTCTGCATTCTGTACTGTTTTACCTTGTACTACCTCGATGCACTGTGTGATGAATTGATCTGTACGATCGATATGCAAGACAAGTTTTTCACTGTATCTCGGTACAAGTGACAATAATAAACCAATTGCAATTCCATATTGAATGGGAGAGGAGACCTGTGGGGCTGAATGGCCATCTCCTGCTTCTATGTACTGACAGTTCTATGTATGCAGTTACTCAACACTTGAACTTACAGGTTGGCAGTGACTTGAGGATGGGAATTTTAATATGAACCCTTTGCGGAACAGGGTGCCAGTGCAGGTCAGTGACTACAGGACGAGATGTGCAGTAGAGCTCAGTATGGGTCAGGACACAGGCTAGCAGAGTTATGGATGATCTAAAATTCACAACAGGAGAAATTCAAGGGACTTGATTCTCCTTTAAGGCTTCAACTTGAGGAAACCTGATCTGAAATACCATCAAAGCTGCTGGATAATGAGGAACCCTTATCCAGCAGCCAGTGAGCCAATTTCTGACTGATTTTTCTATGTAAAATGCATGCACTTAAGACTTTGCCATTCTACCCCTGTCTGTCAAAGGTGCTTCTTTTTTACATTAACTCAGAGAAGCGAAGAAACAAGCAAACGGTTCAAAAGTGAGGCGATTAAAATATAAATGAAGTTGTGCTTAGATAAGCCTCTGTGCCTATTTAACATTCATTGAATCAAATAATCAGGCTTCATTATCTTGGTGCTGGGAACTGCAAGTGTGTATGCTAATCGTGGCTTGCTTTGAGCTGCCAACACAACTCTGCTGACGAAGATATTATTCGTTTGCACTGTAGTGTTGTTGGCTAAAGGGCATTTAAGGCCCATTGCAAGCAGGGCTTCACTTGAAATGCCATTTAGCCAAACTAGTTTCTGATAATTGGCCTATTTTGCAGGAGGAATTGCATTGGTCCCCAGCCTGGCTGAATTAAAGGTCTTATCAGTTGGTCTTTTTTGTTTGGTAAAGAGAAAAATAATGGGTAATTTATCAGTAGTTCCTCTTCTTTTTTTCCTTTAAAAAAATAAAGAATTATCAGAGAGAATAATTTGTTACTAAAAGCTGGAAGGCAAGTCTTGTGTTGCTCGTCCAATTTCTTATTAATTGTTTTGGCCCTGAGCTACACAATGAAGTTTCCTTGGCTTGCATTAATATTCTGTACCAAAAAACTTTCTGTTCCCTGTTGAACAGCAAATAAAATGGATCTGAAGCTGGTGGTGGAGTACAGGCAGATTTTTCTGCGCAAGGATTTCGGAAGGTTCTTACCCATGACCTCTCGTCCACCTGGTCAAACAACCCTTATGTTATTTATTCCCCTCCATGGACTCTTGTCTACACTTCTCGCTGCCTCGGTAAAGCAGCCAACGTAATCAAAGACCCCTCCCACCTCGGTCATTCTCGCTTCTCCCCCCACCCATAAAAACTTGCAAGCACACACAAGTACAGCTTCTATCCCACTGTTATAAGACTATCGAACAGTCCCCCAGTACGATAAGATGGACTCTTGACTTCACAATCTATCTTGTTATGACCTTGCACCTTATTGTCTGCCTGCACTGCACTTTCTCTGTAACTGTAACACTTTATTCTGCATTCTGTTGTTGTTTTCCCTTGTACTACCTCATTGCACTGATGTGATGAATTGATCTGTATGGATGGCATGCAAAACAAAGTTTTTCACTGTACCTTGGTACATGTGACAATAATGAACCAATTTACCACTTTATTCTAATGGGTTTGGGAGGTGCTGTGGGAATACTTAGGTGAGTAACTGCAGTGCATGTTATCGATGGTACGCACTGCAGCCTCTTTACACAGTTTCATTGAGTCACACAGCAGGGAAACAGGCCCTTCAGCCCAACTTGTCCATGCTAACCAGTGCCCCCTAGTCCCATTTTCCCACATTTGGCCCATATCCCTCTTAACCCCTCCTATCCATGTACCTGTCCAAATGTCTTTTAAATGTTGTTAATGTACCTGCCTCAACCATTTCCTCTGGCAGCTCGTTCCATATACTGACCACCCTCTGGGTTGGACTGTTTTCTCTGGAGCGTCAGAGGCTGAGGGGAGACCTGATAGAAGTTTATAAAATTATGAGAGGCATCGGTAGGATAGACAGTCAGAGTCTTCATACAAGGGTATAAATGTCAAGTACCAGAGGCCATAGTTTTAAGGTGAGAGGGGGAAGTTTAAAGGAGATTTATGAGTATTTTACACAGAGGGTGGTGGGTACCTGGAACAGGCTGCCAGGGGTGGTGGTGGAAACAGACACAACAGTAACATTTAAGAGGCATTTAGACAGGCACATGAAGAGGCAGGGAATGAAAGGATAAGGACCATTTAGATGGGATTATCTTGAACTGGCATCATGGTCACTACTGACGTCGGGGGCCGAAGAGCCTGTTCCTGCGCTGTACTGTTTTATGTTCTGTGTTCTTGGACACTGCCCTGAGGAACTCCTGGGTGATGTCCTGTGATGATTGACCTCCAACAACCACAATCAGCTTCCTTTGAGTGAGGTATGATTTCAATCACTGGAGTGTTTTATCTTTTGATACTCACCCACTTCACTTTTACCAGGACTCCTTGATGCCAAGGACAAGTGCTGCCTCAATGTCAAAGGCAGTCTCTCTCGACTCACCTCTGGAACACCTGTGTATCATAATGCATCAAAGCAGGCAGGGGAGCTCTCCTGGTACAATGGGGCCAACACCTAACCCTCTAGAAGCATCAGTGATATCTGGCATCCATCTTGTTGCTGTTTGCGGGATCTTGCCTTGCACTCATCAGCTGCTGTGTTGCCCATGTTACGACAGTGAACATTTTTCATGAAGGGCTTTGGGAGATGCTGTGGTGTAGGCAGGAGCTGGGGCAGACCAAGTTTCTTTTTCTCTGTGCTTGGAACAGTCCATCAGTGAAGGTGTTTGGCATTGGTATTGGTTTATTATTGTCACTTGTACTGAGGTACAGTCTTGCATACCGATCGTACAGGTCAATTCATTACACAGTGTGGTTACATTGAGTTAGTACAGAGTGCATTGATGTAGTACAGGTAAAAACAATAACAGTACAGAGTAAAGTGTCACAGCTACAGAGAAAGTGCAGTGCAATAAGGTGCGAGGTCACAACAAGGTAAATCATGAGGTCAGAGTCCATCTCATTGTATAAAGGAACCATTCAATAGCCTTATCACAGTGGGGTAGAAGCTGTCCTTAAATCTGGTCGTATGTGCCCTCAGGCTCCTGTACCTTCTACCCGATGGAAGCGGAGGGAAGAGAGAATGTCCCATGTGGGTGGGGTCTTTGATTATGCCGGCTGCTTCACCAAGGCAGCGAGAGGTAAAGACAGAGTCCAAGGAGGGGAGGCTGGTGTCTGTGATGCGCTGCGCTGTGTCCACAACTCTCTGCAGTTTCTTGATTGTCACTTGTACCGAGGTACAGTGAAAAACATGTCTTGCATACCATTCATACAGATCAATTCATGACACAGTGCACTGAGGTAGTACAGGATAAAACAATAACAGAATATGGAGTAATGCGTCACAGCTACAGAGGAAGTGCATTGCAGGTAGGCAATAAGGTGCAAGGTCATAACAAGGTAGATTGTGAGGTCAAGAGTCCATCTCATCATATAAAGGAACTACTCAATAGTTTAACAAGGGCAGGATAGAAGCTGTCCTTGAGCCTGGTGGTACGTGCTTTCAGGCTTTTGTATCTTCTGCCTGATGGAAGAGGAGAGAAGAGAGAATGATCCGGGTGGGTGGGGTCTTTGATTATGCTGGCTGCTTCACCAAGGCAGGAAGAGGTATAGACTCAAGGGGGGGAGGCTGGTTTCCGTGATGCTCTGGGCTGTGTCCACAACTCTCTGCAGTTTCTTGCGGTCCTGGGCAGAGCAGTTGCCGTACCAAGCCGTGATGTGTCCAGATAGGATGCTTTCTATGGTACATCGATAAAAGTTGGTGAGTGTCAAAGTGGACATGCCAAATTTCTTTAGCCTCCTAGGGAAGCAGAGGCACTGGTGAGCTTTCTTGGCCGTGGCATCTACGTGGTTGAACCAGGACAGGCTATTGGTGATGTTCACTCCTAGGAACCTGAAGCTCTCAACCCTCTCGACAGGTGCATGTACACCGCCCTTTTCCTGAAGTCAATGACCAGCTCTTTTGTTTTGCTGACATTGAGGGAATGGTTGTTGTCATGACACCATGTCACTAAGCTCTCTATCTCCTTCCTGTACTCCGACTCATCATTATTTGAGATACGGGCCACTATGATCTTGTCATCTATGGACTTGTAGATGGAGTTAGAGCAGAATCTGGCCACACAGTCATGAGTGTATAGGGAGTAGAGTAGAGGGCTGAGGACGCAGCCTTGTGGGGCACCAAATTTGAGAATAATCGTGCTGGAGGTATTGCTGCCTATCCTGACTGACTGCGGTCTGTTGGTCAGAAAGTCAAGAATCCAGTTGCAGAGGGAGGTGTTGGGTCCCAGTTTGGTGATGAGTTTACTTGGAATTATAGTATTGAAGGCAGAGCTGTTGTTAACCCTTTCTTGGACCAGTGATACTGAGTCCAACAGTAACATCCTTCAGAAGGAGCCCTGATGATCACCGAGTGATGGCCCTCAATGAGGGGGAACGGGGTGGCGGTAAATATTTTCCCTCCAAGACAATGAGCTTTCATTGTTTACCTTGGGACTCAAGTCAAGTTGAGTTTACTGTCATGTGCACAAGGACAATGAAAATCTTGCTTGCAGCAGCATCACAGGCACGTAGGTACAGGCAACACAGAATTTAAATTATACGTAAATATACAAGACAGAGAAGAGAGATATAAAAAGACTGCGCAAGAACAAGACAATGTAAAGAAATGACAGAACGTAGAACAATACAACTATGGCCCTTCAGACCACAGTGTCCATGTTGACCTTAATGCCAATCTGAACCAGAATCAGAATCAGGATCAGATTTATTATCATTGACATATGATGGGAGATTTATTGTTTTGCGGCAGCAGTACAGTCCCAAGCAAGAAACAAGATGCTGGAGGAACTCAGGAGGTCAGATAGCATCTGGAGAGAGAAAAGGACAGTTTGACCTTTTGGGTCGAGATGAAGGTCTCAACCCAAAACGTCGATTGTATATTTCCCTCTACCAATGCTTCCTGACCCGCTGAGTTCCTCCAGCATCTTGTTTCTTGCTCCAGATTCCAGCATCTGCTGTCTCTTGTGTCTCTAAATCCGGCCGCTGTCTGTAAGGATTTCGTATGTTCTCCCCGTGTCTGCGTGGGTTTCCTCCGGGTGCTCCAGTTTCCTCCCACGTTCCAAAGACGTACGGGTTAGGAAGCTGTGGGCATGCTATGTTGGCGCTGGAAGTGTGGTGACACTTGTGGGCTGCCCCCCAGAACACTCTACACAAAAGGTGTATTTCACTGTGTGTTTCGATGTACATGTGACTAATAAAGAAATCTAAATCTACGCATGGACTATATTCTTCCAAACCCTGCAAATTCATGTGCCTGTCTAATTTCCTCTTAAATGTTGCTATTGTATCTTAGAAAGGATTCATACAGGCAGATAATATTATTTTTCACCTCCAATAGCTAAACCGTCCTCTAAAAACTGTATAATGAAGTCATTATTTTTTAATTTTCTCATCTGGGTTAAATTACAAGGTATTGAAAAGGTGACATTATTTGCATTTTCTTGCTACCCTACCCAGTAGCCTGTAGGGGCAATTGGAGTGGGAGGGTGGGGTGATGTAGAGGTGCGGGGGGGCGGTTTGTGGAGCAGTGGGGTTTAGCTTAGCAAACCTTTCATTCACGCAGCGTGTTCGTGTTGGGACAAGTCCTGTACAATTGAAGAGGTTATGGTTTCAGCAGCTGCCTGTCAGGCACCCGAGGAGGAGGGGAGATCGAGTGTCAGCGGGCTTATTCAGGAGGAAGGCTGCAAACAATGAAATCAAAGTGTTACACCACAATGAGGCAAAACAAACACAGATAGAGCCAACACTGGCCCCGTCCCTGGGAACTGGCTCTGGCTGCACCATCCCCTTTCCCTCCTTTAAAAACTTTCCGCACCTTGTATCTTTTGGGTTTGTCCTATACAACACAGAAATGGGCCCTTCGGCCCAACCTGTCCATGCTGACCAAGATGAGCTAGTCCCATTTGCCTGCGTTTGGCCCAGATATCTCTAAACCTTTTCTATCCGCGAACTTGTCCAAATGTCTTTTAAACATTGTAATTATACCCGACTCTGCCTCTTTCACGTTCCATACACCCACCACCCTCGGTGTGAAAACGTGTCCCCTCAGATCCCTTTTAAACCTTTCCTCCCTCACCCGAACTACCTGTCCTGAATGTGAAAGAACCTTCAGACCCAAAATTGGACTCATAAGCCACTTGAGAGCCCATAAATAGATCAATGGAACGAAGACCACCATTCTCGACCAGGGATAGCCATGACGACGACGATATCCTCTGGGTTTAGACTCCCCTACCCTGGGGAAAGGACTGTGACCATTCCCCTATCTGTGCCCCTCATGATTTCATAAACATCATCCCTCAGCCTCCTTCATTCCAGGGAAAACAGTCCCACCCTATCCAGCCTCTCCTTTTAACTCAGTCCCTCCAGTCCCAGTCATATCAAATTAATTAAATTAAATTAAATTAATTGGTTTGTTATTGTCACATGTACCGAGGCACAGTGAAAAAGTTGTCTTGCAGATCATTTCTGTCCATGCAGATCATTTCATCACATCAGTACATTGAGATAGTACAAGGGAAAACAATAACAGAATGCAGAATAAAGTGTTACAGTTACAGAGAAAGTGCAGTGCAGGCAGACAATAAGGTGCAAGGTCATAATGAGGTAGGTTGTGAAGTCTAGAGTCCATCTTATCCTACTAGGGAACTGTTCAATAGTTTAACAACAGCAGGATAGAAGCTGCCCTTGAGCCTGGTGGTACGTGCTTTCAGGCTTTTGTATCTTCTGCCTGATGGGAGAGGGGAGGAGAGAGAATGTCCAGGGTGGGTGGGGTCTTTGATTATGCTGGCTGCCTTTACCAAGGCAGTGAGAAGAGTAGACAGAGTCCATGGAGGGGAAGCTGGTTTCCATGATGTGCTGAGCTGTGTCCACAACTCTCTGCAGTTTCATGTGGTCTCAGGCAGAGCAGTTGCCATACCAAGCCGGGATGCATCCGGATAGGATGCTTTCTATGGTGCATCGATGAAAAAGCCCTCCAGTCCTGGCAATATTCTCATGAACCTTTTGTGCATCCTTTCCAACTTAATGACATGCTTTGATCAACACTTTACTGTATGTACCATAAATAAAGTATATTTTTGCAATACTTCCCTCTCTTGGATTCATTATAGAAGACAGAGGGTAGTGATGGAAGGGTGTTATTCTGACTGGAGGTCTGTGACCAGTGGTGTTCTGCAGGGATCAGTGCAGGGACCTCTGTTGTTTGTGATATTTAGAAATAAGTTGGATGAAAAGTAAGTTTGCAGATAACACAAAAATTGACAGGCTTGTGGAAGGTTGTCAAAGGATTCAGCAAGATATAAGCTCGTTGGATATGTGGGTGGAGAAATGGCAGGTGGAGTTTAATCAAGACAAGTGTGAGGTGTATACAGTAAATGGTAGGACCTGTAGGAGCATTGATGTGCAGGGCGATCTTGGGGTGCAAGTTCACAGCTCCTTGAATGTAGCAACACAGGTAGATAGGGTGGTAAAGGAGACATACAGCATGTTAGTCCTCCTTGGTCAGGTCATGTTGCAGCTGGATAAAACTTTGGTCAGGCCACATGTGGAGTATTGTGTGCAGTTCTGGTCACTCCATTACAGGAAGGATGTGGAGGCTTTGGAGAGGGTGCAGAAGAGGCTCACCAGGATGCTGCCTGGATTAGTGGGTATTAACTATAAGGAGAGATTGGAAAAACTTGGGTTGTTTTCTCTGGAGCATCGGAGGCTGAGGGGAGACCTGATAGCAGTTTATAAAATTATGAGAGGCAGAGATAGAGTAGACAGTCAGAATGTTTTTCCCAGGGTGGAGATGTCAAATACCAGAGGGCATACTAGAGGGGGGAAAGTATAAAGGAGATTTACGAGGCAAGTTTTTTACACAGAGAGTGGTGAGTGTCTGGAACGGGCTGCCAGGGGTGGTGGTGGAGGCAGATACAACAGCAACGTTTAAGGGGCATTTAGACAGACACATGAACAGGCAGGGAATTTGGTATTGGTATTTGGTATTGGTTTATTATTGTCACTTGTACCGAGATACAGTGAAAAACTTGTCTTGCATACCGTTCGTACAGGTCAATTCATTACACAGTGCAGTTACATTGAGTTAGTACAGAGTGCATTGATGTAGTACAGGTAAAAACAATAACAGTACAGAGTAAAGTGTCACAGCTACAGAGAAAGTGCAGTGCAATAAGGTGCAAGGTCACAACAAGGTAGATCGTGAGGGATGTGGACAAGTGCAGGCAGATGGGATTAGTTTAGATTGGTATCATGGTCGGCACAGGCACGTTGGGCCGAAGGGCCTGTTGGTGTGCCGTACTATGTTCTATGTTCACTGGTACATGATGACCCCTGTTCTGGCCCACTCCCTCTGCACACTGTGGAAGAGACATGAGACACAGGGAATGGGCCGACTCCTGGCCTGGACCTGTGCCAGGGGCCCACATGGAACCGGAGATGGCAGCTCTCTGGCAGGTGCACAACAATCAGCTCAAGAGGCTATTCATCTCCTGAAAGAGCCATTGAAGACCCAGTTTCTCTGTTTAGTCACCTTTAATTGCTTAACACTGCTATCAGCCAGGTTAGGTGAAAACAAAACCAGTCACAAGTGAGCTTGCTCATTGTCAGTTGGCGTAGAGTTACAGAGCAGCCCTGAGGGGAATGTGGGCTTCACTTTCATACAGCTGTCAGTGAGAGTGAACAGGCAGCTTAATGAACCCATTGGGTGCCATGTGCCACAAACAAGTGGCCAATCCTACAGCTGCATCTGAGGGGAGTAACACTATCTCTGCTGCTCGGATTCCAGGGGTTCAGCTGCACAGCTGTGATACCGAGCCCACCACTGTCGTCGAGTTAATACAATGCCAGGAGGTGAAGGACAAATGTTACCAACAAAGGGAAGGACTTTGAGCTGCAGAATAGACACTGGTCCATCAGTCCATGAGTATCTGTATCACACTCTCTCAAGGCAGGAAGAGCATGGATTAAACACAGAGTGAGGCTCCCTCTACACTGTCCCATCACACACTCCTGGGGTCAGACACAGAGTGAAGCTCCCTCAACACCGTCCCATCACACACTCCAGGGGTGGGACACAGAGTGAAGTTCCCTCAATACCGTCCCATCACACACTCCCGGGGTTAGACACAGAATGAAGCTCCCTCAACACCGTCCCATCACACACTCCTGGGGTTAGACACAGAGTGAAGCTCCCTCAACACCATCCCATCACACACTCCTGGGGTTAGACACAGAGTGAAGCTCCCTCAACACCGTCCCAACACATATTCATGATTATCTCCTTTTGAATGTCTTAAAGACAGAAGTCTGTTTAAACCCCAAGCGTCCATTGACTAGTGGAGTGAGGCTTTACCCTGTTCCTATGCACAACCGCAGATGTTTATCAATAACACAGACATTTAGGGCACAAGAACAGGCCAGGAGTCTCGTGACTCTCCTCCCACCCTTTACCTTCGCTGTCCTTTGCTTCTCTACCTGGGGGGGCTGAGGGGAGGAGTAGGAATTGAGGGGAGGGGAGGTGCAGCTGCTGATGTGCCTGCCTCACCTGGAGCAAGGCTAATTCCATTGTCGGTTTCCCTTATCCTGATATGACCTGACCCAACAGGGAATGGGATCCAGGGTTGGGGCAGGTCTGTGTGGATACCCAATTACCCAGTAGCACAAGTAACTTGGTAAATTGGTTTATTATTGTCACATGTACCGAGGTACAGTGAAAAACTTTGTCTTGCATACCATCCATACAGATCAATTCATCACATCAGTTCATTGAGGTAGTACAAGGGAAAACAATAACAGAATGTACAATAAAGTGTTACAGTTACAGAGAAAGTGCAGTGCAGGCAGACAATCAGGTGCAAGGCCATAACGAGGTAGATTGTGAGGTCAAGAGTCCATCGTATCATACAAGAGGTCTGTTCAATTGACATAACAGCGGGATAGAAGCTGTCCTTGAGCCTGGTGGTATGTGCTTTCAGGCTTTTGTATCTTCTGCCCAATGGGAGGCGGGGGAAGAGAGAATGTCTGGGGTGGGTGGGTCTTTGATTGTGTTGGCTGCTTTACCAAGGCAGCGAGAAGTGTAGACAGAGTCCATGGAGGGGAGGCTGGTGTCCGTGATGTGCTGAGCTGTGTCCACAGCTCTCTGCAGTTTCTTGTGGTCCCAGGCAGAGCAGTTGCTGTACCAAGCTGTGACGCATCAGCAAAGGATGCTTTCTATGGTTCATCGATAAAAATTGGTGAATGTCAACAGGGACATGGCAAATTTATAAAAATAGCATCAAGAACAGGACTGACCACTGATCCCCCTTTCTGGAGGGAGGTGGATATCGCTATTGTCCCACTTATTGATGGCCCGGAATAGATTTAAAGACCATCGATAGAGTCATACAGTATGGAAACAGGTCCTTCAGCCCAACTGGTCCATGCTTACCAAGATGCCCCATCTGATCTAGTCCCATTTGCCTGCACTTGACCCATTTTCTGATCCATGCACCTGTCCAAATGTGTTTTAGCTTCAACGTTTGCAGGTTATGCATATTCTCTATTTCTGGAGTTTAGAAGAATGAGAGGAAATCTTGTTAAAAGAAGTATCTAGGTGAGCACTTGAAATGGCAAGGCATAGAGGGTGGCAGACCATGTGCTGGTAACTGGGATTAGTATAGATGGTTACTTGACTGTTAGCATGGACATGGTGGGCCGAAGGGCCTGTTTCCATGCAGTATGTCGCTATGACTATGAAGCTGAACAATAAGAGAGGATTCTTAGGGACAGGATTTACGAGCATTTGGAGAAACATAGTCTCATTAATAATAGTCAGCGTGGATTTGTGAGGGGCAGGTCATGCCTCACGAGACTAATTGAGTTTTTTGAGGAGGTGACAAAACAAATCAATGAAGGTAGAGCGGTGGATGTGGTGTATGTGGACTTTAGTAAGGCGTTTGATAAGTTTCCCCATGGTAGGCTCATCCAGAGAGTCATGAAACATGGGATCCATGGAGACTTGGCCGCGTGGATTGGGAATGGGTTGGCTTACGGTAAGCAGTGGGTGGTAGTAGATGGAGAGTATTCTGCCTAGAGGTCGGTGATTAGTTCCGCAGGGATCTGCTCTGGGACCCCAACCCTTTGTGATTTTCATAAATGACTTGGATGAGGAGGTGGGGCGATGGGTCAGTAAGTTTGTGGATGACATGAAGGTTGGTGGTGTTGTTGGTAGTGGAGAAGGTTGCTGTAGGTTACAACAGGATATAGACAGGATGCAGAGTTGGGCAGAGAAGTGGCAGATGGAGTTCAATCCGGTAAAGTGTGAAGTGATACACTTTGGAAGATTCAACTTGAAGGCAGAGTACAAGGTTAATAACAGGATTCTTAGCAGTGTGGAGGAACAGAGGGATCTTGGGGTCCAAGTCCATAGATCCCATAAAGTTGCTGTGCAAGTTGATAGGGTGGTCAAGAACGTGTGTGGTGTGTTGTCCTTCATTAGTCGCGGGATTGAGTTCAAGAGCCGTGAGGTGATGTTGCAGCTCTATAGAACTCTGGTTAGACCAGGCTTGGAGTATTGTGTTCAGTTCTGGTCACCTCATTGTAGGAAGGATGTGGAAGCTTTAGAGAAGGTGCAGAGGAGATTTACCAGGATGCTGCCTGGACTGGAGAGCATGTCTTATGAGGATAGATTGAGTGAGCTAGGGCTTTTCTCTTTGGAGCGACGCAGGATGAGAGACAACTTGAGAGGTGTATAAGATTATGAGGGGTATAGATAGAGTGGACAGCCAGCGCCTTTTCCCCAGGGCGTCAATAGCCAATACCAGAGGACATCCGTTTAAGGTGAGAGGAGGAATGTCTAGGGGAGATGTCAGAGGTAGGTTTTTTTATACAGAGAGAGCTGGATGACTGGAACACACTGCCAGGAGTGGTGGTAGAGGCTGATATGAGAGGGACATTTAAAAGACTCTTAAGCACATGGATGTAAGAAAAGTGGAGGGTTATGGGCTGTGCAGGAGGGAAGGGTTAGATTGATCATGGAGTAGGTTTATACAGGTTCTGGAAAACATTGTGGGACCAAGGGCCTGTACTGTGCTGTACTGTTCTGTGTTCTATGTTCTAATTCTTATGGGGCTCAACAGGCTGGAGGTTGAGAAGTCTAGAATCAGGGGCTACAGTTCCTGAACAAGGGGAATGCTGCTCAGGAGAAACTTATTCACTCAGAGTGTGGGGGATCTTTGGTTCCCAGAGATCTATGGAGGATCAGTCATTGAGTTCATTCACAACAAAAATCAATAGCTATGGAGTCCAAGTCCATGGCTGCACAGGTTGATAGGGTGTAAAGAAGGCGTATGGCATGCTTGCCTTTATTAGTTGAGACATCTGAGTTCAAGAATCAAGATGTTATGTTACAGCTTTACAAAACTCTGCTTAAGCCGCATCTGGAGTATTGCATTCAATTCTTGTCGTCCAATTACAGGAAGGATGTGGAGGCTTTGGAGAGGGTGCAGAAGAGGTTCACCAGGATGCTGCCTGGACTAGACTGCATGTGCTATAAGGAGAGGTTAGACAAACTTAAGTTGTTTTCTCTGGAGTGGCAGAGCCTGAGGGGAGACCTGAAAGGAGTTTATAAAAAAGGTGATGTGAGGGCAGGCATGGTAGTGTAGTGGTTAGCGTAATGCTATTACAGCACCAGCGACCCAGGTTCAATTCCGGCCGCTGTCTGTAAGGAGTTTGTACGTTCTCCCCATGTCTGCGTGGGTTTCCTCCGAGTGCTCCAGTTTCCTCCCACATTGCAAAGACGTACGGGTTAAGAAGTTGTGGGCATGCTATGTTGGCGCTGGAAGCGTGGCGACACTTGTGGGCTACTCCCAGAACACTCTACGCAAAAGATGTATTTCACTGTGTATTTCGATGTACATGTGACTAATAAAGAAATCTTAAATTTTAAAAATGATAGAGATATTTAAGAAGAAAAAAGCAATAATATACTAGAGGAATTCAACAGGCCAGGCAGCATCCGTGGAGAAAAGCAGGCGGTCAACGTTTTGGGTCAGGACCCTTCTTCAGGACTGAAGATAGGAAAAGGGGAAGCCCAATATATAGGAGGGAAAAGCAGAGCAGTGATAGGTGGACAGAAGAGGGGAGGTGGGGTGGGCACAGGGTGGTGATAGGTAGATGCAGGTTAGTGATGGGCAGGTGCGGGGGAGGAGGGGAGAGCAGATCCACAGGGAGATGGGTCAAAGGTGTGGAGGCAGGTGGCCCATGGGGGGAGGGGAGGAAAAAAAATAAAATCGGCGAGGAGAAAAGAGCGAGATTGGCTGGGAAAGGGAAGAAAAGAAGATGCATGGTTGGGGGGTGGGGAGGGGTTGGTTTACTTAAAGTGGGAGAGTTTGATGTTCATGCTGTTGGGCTGTAAGATCAGACGGAAAATGAGGTGCTGTTCCTCCAGTTTGTGCTTGGAATTCTCCTGGCAGTGGAGGAGGCCGAGGACTGACACATCAGTGATAGTGTGGGAGGGGGAGCTGAAGTGACCGGCAACAGGGAGATGCAGATCGCGGTTACGGACAGAGCGCAGGTGTTCTGCGAAACGGTCACCTAGTCTGTGTTTGGTCTCACCGATGTAGAGGAGGCCACACTTGGAGCACCGAATGCAGTCGATGATATTAAGGGAAGTGCAGGTGAATCTCTGTCTCACCTGAAAGGACTGTCTGGGTCCCTGGATGGAGGTGATGGAGGTGGTGTAGGGGCAGGTGTTTCACCTATGGCGGGGGCAGTGGAAAGTTTCCGGGGTGGGAGCGGGATGGATGGGGGTGAGGAGTGAACAAGGGAGTCACGGAGAGAGCGGTCCCTGCGAAAAATAGAAAGGGGTGGGGAGGGGAAGATATGCTTGATGGTGGGGTCCCGTTGGAGATGGCGGAAGTGGTGGAGAATGACGTGTTGGATACGTAGGCTGATGGGATGAAATGTGAGGACAAGGGGGACCTTATCCCTGTTGGGTCTGAGAGGGGTGGGGGTGAGAGCAAAGGTGCAAGCTTTGTCGACCACAGTAAGGGGGGAACCACAGTTAGTGAAGAAGATGGTCATCTCAGATGTCCTGGAGTGGAAAACCTCATCATGGGAGCAGATACGGCAGAGAAAGTGAGAGAAAAGGATTGCGTCTTTGCAAGGGACAGGGTGGGAGGAGATTTAATCGAGGTAGCTGTGAGCATCAGCAGGTTTGTAGAAGATGTCAGTGGATAAAGAATCTCCTGAGATGGAGATGGAGAGACCGAGAAATGAGAGGTATTAGAGATAATCCAACTGAATTGGAGAGCTGGGTGAAAATTAGTGGTGAAATCCATGAAACTGTCAAGTTCCACACGGGTACAAGAGGTGGCACCAATGCAGTCATCGATATAGCGGAGAAAGAGTTGTGGAATGGGGCCGGAGTAGGCTTGGAACAGACACTGTTCAACATAGCCAACAAAGAGGCAGGCATAGCTGGGGCCCATGTGAGTGCCCATGGCTACGCCATTGGCCTGTAGAAAGTGAGAGGAATTGAAAGAGAAGTTGTTTAGGGTGAGGACAAGTTCAGCCAGGCGGAGGAGAGTGTCAGTGGAAGGGGACTGGTTCTGTCTCTGGTCGAGAAAGAAGTGAAGGGCAGTGAGGCCGTCATGATAGGGAATGGAGGTATGTAGGGACTGGACGTCCATGGTGAAGATGAGGTTGTGCGTGCCGGAGAACTTAAAGCTATGGAAGAGTTGGGGATTAGGTGAGGTGTCATGGATGTAGGTGAGAAGGGATTGGACTGGGGAGACAGAATAGTGTCTAGGTATGAGGATATGAGCTCCGTGGGGCAAGGGCATGCAGAGACAATAGGTCTGCCAGAACAGTCCATCTTGTGGATTTTGGGGAGGAGATAGAAACGGGCAGTCCTAGGTTGCGGGACTAACATGTTGGTAGCTGTGGGGGGGAGCTCACCCGAGGAGATGAGGTCTGTGATGGTGCGGGCGATAATGTCCTGGTGGACCTGGGTGGGGTCATGGTTCAAGGGTAGGTAGGAGGAAGTGTCGGAGAGTTGGTGTCTGGCCTCTGCAAGGTAGAGGTCAGTACGCCAGACTACCAAGGCACCACCTAAGGTCTGTCTTGGAACCTTACAGCTTAATGGCTTGAACATTGAACTCTCCCACTTTAAGTAAACGAAAGCCCCCCCTCCCCTCCACCCCCTACCATACCTCTTCTTTTCTTCCTTTTCCAAGCCTATCTCTTTTTTCTCCTCGTGAATATTGTTTTTCCTCCCCTCCCCCCATGGGGTACCTGCCTCCTTCCCTGTGACCCACCCCTGGTGGATCTGCTCTCCCCTCCTCCCCCGCACCTGCCCATCACTATCTCTTACCTGCATCTACCTATCACCACCCTGTGCCCACCCCACCTCCCCTCTTTTGTCCACCTATCACTGCTCTGCTTTTCCCTCCTATATATCAGGCTTCCCCTTTTCCTATCTTCAGTCCTGAAGAAGGGTCCTGACCCGAAACGTTGACCGGCTGCTTTTCTCCACGGATGCTGCCTGGCCTGCTGAGTTCCTCCAGCATCATCGTGTTTTTCATGTAGATTCCAGCATCTGCAGTCCTTTGTTTCTCTGAGGTACTTAATAGGCTCTTAGATAGGCACATGAATGTGCAGAGAAGGGAGGGGTATAGACGTTGTGTAGGCAGAAGAGATGAGTTTAGTTCGGCGCTCAATTAGTTCAGCACAACACATCGTGGGCTAAAAGGCCTGTTCCTGTGCTGTATGTTCTATGTTCTATGTTCCTTAATAGATTTCTTGACATTAAGAAATGTGGACAGTTCAGGAAAGTGGGGCTGAGGAAGATTTGTCATGAACCTGATGAATGGTGGAGCAGGTTCAATGGGTCAAATAGCCTGTTCCTGCTCCTAATGTGGTGCAGCACTTGGAATTGTATAACCAGGAAGAGGACAGTAACAAGCTCTAGGAGAACACAGACAGATGGGTGAAATGAATCAACAAATGATATGTGACATTTAAAATGGAGAAGTGTGAAGCAGCACAGAGACGTAAGAGTCTGCAGATTTGGAGTCTCCTGGAACCTGGAGCAACAAACAATCTGCTGGAGGATCTCAGCGAGTCGAGCAGCATCTGTGGGGGGGGGGGGGGGGGGGTCGGGGAAGGAATTGTCGACATTTCGGATCGAGAAGTGACACAGTTTGGCAGGGAGAACACGCAGAGGCAATGTTGAAGTGGGGTGCAGGAATAGAAGGTATGGGTAGGAACCCTCTTTGATGCACTTTGATTGTGGGCTTGTGGCTTGGCATGCCTCTTTCACAGAGTTCTCTGTAACAATGAGTACAAGGGAAGACCAGAGAACTTTGTGGATCTTTAGCTCAATATTAATTGGTTCAGAGTCCAACCCACTTCTACCACCAAGAAAACAGTTGGGCCACACCTGATGTACTGCGGTTCTGGTCACCACACCATGGGAAGGATGTGGTTGCACTGGAGATGGTGCAGAGGAGGTTCACCAGAATGTTGCCTGGGATGGAGATTTAGGTTCTGTGGAGATTCTGGAAAGGATGGGTTTGTTTTCCTTGAAGCAGAGGAGACAGAAGTGGGGGAACCTGATAGACATGTACAAAATTAGGAGAGGCGTTGATAGAGTAGATAGTGGGAAACGAGACACCAGAGACTGCAGATGCTGGAATCCAGAACAAAAAAAAACTGCTGGAGGATTCAGCAGGTCGAGACCCAGTCCAGATGAAGGGTCTCAACCCAAACATCGACTGTCCATTTCTCTCCACAGATGCTGCCTGACCCGCTGTGTTCCTGCGGCAGTTTGTAGATAGTAGGTAACTTCTTCCCTTTGGAAAGTTGTCTAAAACTGAAAGGTATACCTTTAGGGTCAGGGGCAAGAGGTTTAGAGGGGATCTGAGGATGATCCCTGTTCACCCAGAGAGGGGTTGGAATCTGGAACGCACTGCCTGAGCGGGTGGTAGAGGCAGAGGCTCTCACAACATTTATGAAGTATCTAGATGAGAACTTGAATTGCCAAGGAACGGAAAGCTATGGACCAAGTTCTGGTAAATAGGATTAGTACTGATGGATACTTGATGGTTGCCATGGACACGATGGGCTGAAGGGCCTGTTTCTATGCTGTATGGCTCTATGACAAAGGCAGCAGGTGCATGGGAATGTCGCCACATCAAGGTTCCCTGCAAATTATCCTGACTTACAATTATATAGCAGCTTCAAGTTCCTGGGCATCAACAGCTTAGAGGATCTGTCCTGGGCCCAACATATTGATGCAATCATGAAGAAGGCACGCCAGCAGCTCTAATTCGTTAGGAGTTTGAGGAGATTCAGTGTGTCACCAAAGACTCTTGCAAATTTCTATAGATGTACGGTGGAGAGCATTCTGACTGGTTGCATCACTGCCTGGTATGGAGGCTCCAATGCACAGGATCACAAGAGGCTGCAGAGGGTTATAGACTCAGCCAGCTCCATCAAGGGCACAACCCTCCCCACCATTGAGGACATCTTCCAGAGGCAGTGCCTCAAGGAGGGGGTGTCCATCACTAAGGACCCTCGCCATCTGGGACGTGCCCTCTTCTCTCATGAGTTACTGCCATCAGATTTCTGAATGGTCCATGAACCCATGAACACTACCTCATTATTCCTTTTTTTTGTACCGTTTATTTATTTTGTAATTTATAGTAATTTTATGTCCTTGCACTGTACTGCTGTGGCAAAACAACACATGTCATGACGTCAGTGAATCTAATTCTGATTCTGAAGTAGAGCTCCATCCCGAGCCTTCACCAGTAGGACTGCAGTGGTTCAAGAAAGTGGCTCACACCACCTTCCCAAGGTTAATGGACAAGGAGATAGACAATACTTCTTGGCTTTGACTGTGACACCTAGAAATGAATACGAAACAACAGACCCACTACCTTTATGAACCTTAATTTTGAAATTCCACTGTAGGATTGACTTTCAGATTTCCTCTGCCCTTTGCATGGAGAAATGCTTCCCCTCCTTGTTCTGGAACCCCTTCCCCACCTCTGGAATATTTCTCTGCCTACGCCATCTGTACAGCGAAAGTATTTTTGTCTGCAAGTCTGCAAGTTTGCAGATGACACAAAGGTCGGAGGTGTTGTGCAGAGTGTGGAGGACTGTAGGAGATTGTAGAGGGATATTGATAGGGTGCAGAGCTGGGCTGACAAGAGTTCAATCCAGAGAAGTGTGGGGTGGTACACTTTGGAAGGACAAACTCCAAAGCAGAGTACAAGGTTAATGGCAGGATTCTGGATAGTGCGGAGGAGCAGAGGGATCTGGGGGTTCATATCCACAGATCACTGAAAGTTGCCTCGCAGGTGGATAGGGTAGTTAAGAAAGCTTATGGGATGTTAACTTTCATAAGTCTTGGGATCGAGTTTAAGAGCCGTGAAGTAATGATGCAGCTCTACAAAACTCTGGTTAGACAACACTTGGAGTACTGTGTCCAGTTCTGGTTACCTCATTATAGGAAGGATGTGGAAGCGTTGGAAAGGGTGCAGAGGAGATTTATCACAATGCTGCCTGGTTTAGAGAGTATGCATTATGAGGAGAGACTAAGGGAGCTAGGGCTTTACTGTTCGGAGAGAAGGAGGATGAGAGGAGACGTGATAAAGGTGTACAAAATATTAAGAGGAATAGATAGAGTGGACAGCAAGCACCTCTTTCCAAGGGCACCGATGCTCAATACAAGAGGGCATGGCTTTAAAGTAATGGGTGGGAAGTTCAAGGGAGATGTCAGAGGGAGGTTTTTCACCCAGAGAGTGGTTGGTGCATGGAATGCGCTGCCTGGGATGGTGGTGGAGGCAGGTACACTGGTCAAGTTCAAGACATTGTTAGATAAGCATATGGAGGAATTTAAAATAGGGGGATATGTGGGAGGAAGGGGTTAGATAGTCTTAAGCGAGGTTTACAGGTTGGCACAACATGGTGGACCAAAGGGCCAGTATTGTGCTGTATTGTTCTCTGGTTCTATGGAGTATTGAGATGAGTTCCCTCCTGGTACACAGTAATGTTGCAGACATTCTCATTGCTATTTGTCAAATTTGTTAAGAATTTGGATGAGAATGTACGAGGAATAGTTAGTAAATTTGCAGATGACACCAAAATAAGTGATATCGTAGATAGTGAAGAGCTTGTATCAAGAATTGCAGTGGGACCTTCATCGGCTGGCGAGGTGGGCTGAGGAATGGCAAAAAGAATTTAAATCAGATAAGTGCAAAGTATTACATTTTGGAAGGACAAATCAAAGTAGGACGTTTACATTGATTGGAAGGGCCCGTGTGTTATAGAACAGAGGGAGCTTGGAGTACAGGTGCATAGTTCCCTTAAAGTGTCGTCACAGGTAGACGGGGCGGTCAAGAAGGCTTTTGGCACACTGGCCTTCATCAGTCAGGGTGTTGAGTATGGAAGTTGGGAGGTTATGTTGTGATTGTACAATAGGAACCATAGAAACACTACAGCACAGAAAACAGGCCATTCGGCCCTTCTAGTCTGTGCCAAAACATTATTCGGCTAGTCCCATTTACTTGCCCCCAGCCCATACCCCTCCAGACCTCTCTCGTCCATGTATCTATCCAATTTACTCTTAAAAGTTAAGAGCGATCCCACATTTACCACATCAGATGGCAGCCCGTTCCACACTCCCACCACTCTTTGAGTGAAGAAGTTCCCTCCAATGTTCCCCCTAAACCTTTCCCCTTTCACCCTAAAGCCATGTCCTCTCGTACTTATCTCTCCTAATCTAGGTGGAAAAAGCCTACTTGCATTAACCTTGTCTATGCCTCTCATCACTTTGTAAACCTCTATCATATCTCCCCTCATTCTTCTCTGCTCCAAGGAATAAAGTCCTAACATGCTCAATCTTTCCTTATAACTCAAATCCTGAAGACCCGGCAACATTCTTGTAAATCTCCTCTGCACTCTTTCAATCTTATTGACATCCTTCCTGTAGTTCGGCGACCAGAACTGCACACAATATTCTAAATTTGGTCTCACCAATGACTTATACAACCTCACCAAAACATTCCAACTCCTATACTCAATACTTTGATTTATTAAATGCCAGGATTCCAAAAGCCTTCTGTGACGCCACTTTCAAGGAATTATGTATCTGAACTCCCAGATCCCTTTGTTCCTCTGCACTTCTCACAAGACAATGGTGAGGCCACGCTTGGAGTACTGTGTTCAGTTTTGGTCACCCTTTTATGGATGTGATTAAACTGGAAAGAGTGCAGAAGAGATTTACGAGAATGTTGCCAAGACTCGAGGGACTGAGTTATAGGGAGAGGTTGGACAGGATGGACCTTTACCCCTTGGAGTGTAGGGGTGATCTCATAGAGGTAAATAAAATCATGAGGGGCATAGGCAGGGTGAGCGGTCTTTTTTCCGGGGTTGGGGAATCGAAAACTAGAGGACATAGCTTCAAGGTTATAAGAGGCGAAAGGTTTATAAGAACCTGAGGGGCAACATTTTTACACAGTCAGTGGTAGATACATGAAGCCAGCTGCCGGAGGAAGTGAGTGAGACAGGTACATCAGATACATTGAAGAAGTATGTGGACAGGTATATGGATGTCAGGAGTTTAGAGGGATATGGGCCAAGTGCTGGGAAATGGGATTAGCTTGAATATACATCTTGGTCGGCATGGACACGTATGGGCCAAAGGGCCTTTTTCCCTGCTGTACAACCCTATGACATTCCCAATTAGCCCAGTTTTCCGGCTTTGCTTTAATTGCAGCTTGAAATTCCTCAAATATCTCCGTTACCCGAGGCAGCTTCATTCTCTTTCATTTGTTTAATCCGTGAATAGCTGTGAGATCACCTTGCATTCCCCTCGGTTGGAAACATTCCTCCCCATTCTCCGCTGGCAGTCCGCTGGGATTGGAGTGAAGTGCTCCGGTATCCAACGCTCCACCGTGTGAGTCTTGGCTGAACCCTGCTTCACCTCCGCTGAGCCCGGATCTATTGCAAGACTAAACAGGTCCGGCTTATAATGGGACATAAAAGAATGAAATTCATTAAAACAAATGCTGGGAAATATAGTAAGCCTTTTATGAAGAGACAAATTTGATATTAATGTTATGACTTTTTGGTATTTTTGAAATGTTCAGCATGGGATTTTTCTGCATTTGATGTGTGACATGATACAGATGAAAGATATTTTATTCCAGTACACTGCTGAGTCCCTTACTGCATGGTCAGATGGAATACACAGCTTGCTCTATATTCCAGATGCAGTACTTCTGAGGTACTGGGCTGTTTTAAAGACTTGGGTTAGTGGACCAGAGATGTGGGTTCAAATCCCATCACCCTAACTGGAAAACTTAAATCCAATTAATTGATTCTAGCTTTTTATTCCATATTTACTTAATTACTTGGATTTAAGTTCTCCAATTAGGGTGATGGGATGTGAATCCACATCTCAAATCCATAGAGTTATACAGCACAGAAGCAGCCCGTTCTGCCCAACTCGTCCATGCTGACAAAGTAAATTGGTAAATTGCAGGGTAGTGTAGCAGTTACGGTAACGCTATTACAGCGCCAGCGTCCCGGGTTCAATTCCGGCCGCTGACTGTAAGGAGTTTGTACGTTCTCCCCGTGTCTGCGTGGGTTTCCTCCGGGTGCCCCGGTTTCGTCCCACATTCCAAAGACGTACGGGTTAGGAAATTGTGGCCGTGTTATGTTGGCTCCAGAAGCATGGCGACACTTGTGGGCTGCCCCCAGAACACTCTACGCAAAAGCTGCGTTTCATAATGAGGTAGCCTCTACTGCTTCCCTGGGCAGAGAATTCCACAGATTCACTACTCTCTGGGAAAAGCAGTTTCTCCTCATCTCCGTCCTAAATCTACTCCCCTGAATCTTGAGGCTATGTCCCCTGGTTCTAGTCTCACCTACCAGTGGAAATAGCCTTGCTGCCTCGCTTATCTATCCCTTTCATAATTTTATATGTAAGATCCCCTCTCCTTCTTCTGAATTCCAGCGAGTGTAGTCCCAGGCGACTCAATCTCTCCTCATAGGCTAACCCCCTCATCTCAGGAATCAACCTGGTGAACCTCCTCTGCACCACCTCCAAAGCCAGTATATCTCTCCTCAAGTAAGGAGACCAGAACTGCACGCAGTACTCCAGGTGCAGCCTCACCAGTACCCTGTACAGTTGCAGCATAACCTCCCTGCTCTTAAATTCAATCCCTCCAGCAATGAAGGCCAACATTCCATTTGTCTTCTTAATAACCTGTTGCACCTGCAAACCAAACTTTTGCAATTCATGCACAAGCACTCCCAAGCCCCTCTGCACAACAGCATGCTGCAATCTTTCACCATTTAAATAATAATCCATCCTTCTATTTTTCCTTCCAAAGTGGATGACCTCGCATTTACCAACATTGTACTCCATCTGCCAGACCCTTGCCCACTCACTTAACCTATCTGTATCTCCCTGCAGACCCTCCACATCCTCTGCACAATTTGCTTTGCCACTCAGTGCAGTGTCATCAGTAAACATAGATACACTACACTACATGGACTCTGTCTATATCTTTTGCTGCCTTGGTGAAGCAGCCAGCATAAACAAAGACCCCACTCACCTGGGTCATTCTCTCTTCTCTGCTCTTCCATCAGGTAGAAGATACAGGAGCCTGAGGGCACGTACCACCAGACTTAAGGACAGCTTCTACCCCACTGTGATAAGACTATTGAACAGTTCCCTTATACAATGAGATGGACTCTGACCTCACGATCTACCTTGTTCTGACCTTGCACCTTATTGCACTGCACTTTCTCTGTAGCTGTGACACTTTACGCTGTACTGTTATTGTTTTTACCTGTACTACATCAATGGACTCTGTACTAACCCAATGTTTAAGAGCCGCGAGGTGATGATGCAGCTTTACAAAGCTCTAGTTAGGCCACACTTAGAGTTCTGTGTTCAGTTCTGGTTGCCTCATTATAGGAAGGATGTGGAGGCATTGGAGAGGGTGCAGAGGAGATTTACCAGGATGCTGCCTGGATTGGAGAGTATTGAATATGAGGAGAGGCTTAAGGTGCTAGGGCTTTATTCACTGGAAAGGAGGAGGATGAGAGGACACATGATAGAGGTATATAAAATATTGAGAGGAATAGATAGAGTAGACAGTCAGCACCTCCTTCCCAGGGCACCAATGCTCAAGACGAGAGGTCATGGCTTTAAGGTTATGGGTGGGAGGTTCAGGGGAGATGTCAGAGGGAGGTTTTTCACCCAGAGAGTGGTTGGTGCATGGAATGCACTGCCTGGGGTGGTGGTGGAGGCAGATACATTGAACAGGTTCAAGAGCTTGTTGGATAGGCATATGGAGGAATGTGAGATAGAGGGATATGCGGGAGGAAGGGGTTAGGTAGTGTGAGGGTGGTCTGATGGACAGCACGACACAGTGGGCCAAAGGGCCTGTTTTGTGCTGTATGGTTCTATGGTTCTATGGTAACTGCACTGTGTAATGAATTGACCTGTACAATCAGTATGCAAGACAAGTTTTTCACTGTACCTCGGTACAAGTGACAATAATAAACCAATACCAATACCAGAGGTCAGGATCGAACCGGGGTGGCTGGAGCCCTGAGGCAGCAGTGCCGTTCAATAGTCTTATCACAGTGGGGTAGAAGCTGTCCTTAAGTCTGGTGGTACGTGCCCTCAGGCTCCTGTATCTTCTACCCGATGGAAGAGGAGAGAAGAGAGAATGACCCGGGTGGGTGGGGTCTTTGGTTATGTTGGCTGCTTCACCAAGACAATGAGAGGTAAAGACAGAGTCCAAGGAGGGGAGGCTGGTGTCCGTGATGCGCTGGGCTGTGTCCACAACTCTCTGCAGTTTCTTGCGGTCCTGGGCAGAGCAGTTGCCGTACCAAGCCGTGATACATCCAGATAGGATGCTTTCTATGGTGCATCGATAAAAGTTAGTGAGAGTCAAAGGGGACAAACCAAATTTCTTTAGCCTCCTGAGGAAGTAGAGGCACTGGTGAGCTTTCTTGGCCGTGGCATCTATGTGGTTGAACCAGAACAGGCTGTTGGTTATGTTCACACCCAGGAACTTGAAGCTCTCAACCCTCTCGACCTCAGCACCATTGATGTAGACAGGTGCATGTACACCGCCCCCTTTCCTGAAGTCAATGACCAGTTCTTTTGTTTTGTTGACATTGAGGGAAAGGTTGTTGACGTGACACCATTCCACTAAGCTCTCTATCTCCTTCCTGTAATCCTACTCATTGCTGTTTGAGATAAGGCCTACAACGGTGGTATCATCTGCAAACTTGTAGATGGAGTTAGAGCAGAATCTGGCCACACAGTTGTGAGTGTATAGGGAGTAGAGTAGAGGGCTGAGGACGCAGCCTTGTGGGGCACCAAATTTGAGAATAATCGTGCTGGAGGTATTGCTGCCTATCCTCACTGATTGCGGTCTGTTGGTCAGAAAGTCAAGGATCCAGCTACAGAGGGGGGTGTTGAGTCCTAGGAGTTTGGTGACAAGCTTGCTTGGGATGATTGTACTGAAGGAAGAGCTGTAGTCAATAAACAATAGTCTAACGTATGTGTCTTTACTGTCCAGATGCTTCAGAGCTGAGGGTAGGGCCAGGGAGATTGCATCTGCTGTGGACCTGTTTTGCCGATAGGCGAATTGCAATGGGTCCAGGTTGTCTGGTAGGCTGGAGGTCAAGAGTCCATCTTATTGTACTAGGGGACCGTTCAATAGTCTTATAACAGTTGGATAGAAGCTGTGCTTGAGCCTGGTGATATGTGCTTTAAGGTAACCATTAAACTACTCATTGTTGCAAGGAATTCTGAAGGAGGCTAAAGAAATTCAGCAAGTTCCCTTTGACTCTCACCAATTTTTATTGATACACCATAGAAAGCATCCTATCCGGATGCATCACGGCTTGGTACGTCAACTGCTCTCCTGAGATCGCAAGAAACTGCAGAGAGTTGTGGACATGGCCCAGCGCATCATGGAAACCAGCCTCCCCTCCATGGACTCTGTCTACACTTCTCGCTGCCTCGGTAAAGCACCTAGCATAATCAAAGACCCCACCCACCCCGGATATTCTCTCTTCCTGCCCCTCCCATTGGGCAGAAGATACAAAAGCCTGAAAGCACATACCACCAAGCTCAAGGACAGCTTCTATATAAGTTATAAGACTATTGTTATAAGACTATAAGACAATAGTTATGAGACTATTCAATGGTTCCCTAGTACAATAAGATGGACTCTTAACCTCACAATCTATCTGGTTATGACCTTTATTGTCTGCCTGCACTGCACTTTCTCTGTAACTGTAACACTTTATTCTGCATTTTGTTATTGTTTTACCTTGTACTGCCTCAATGCACTGATGTGATGAATTGATCTGCATGAACAGTATGCAAGACAAGTTTTTCACTGTACCTCGGTACTAATAAACCAATTGACCGATTTATGTGAACTCAGACCTTGAGCATAGGGGTTGACATGTAAATTCTCTTTGAGATGAGAACTAGTTACAGGCCAATCAGCTCAGGGGCAAATTGGGAAGATAATAAATACTACCTCGCCAATGATATCCCATAAATGAATAAAAGGTAGTTACCCTAATGATGTATCCTCACTTATAGTCAGTGCCAGCGGTGATGTCTGTGTCATCTATACTGGGAGTTAGTTAGCTCTCTCCACTGTGCAAGTAAGACTTACTTCACACAGTCATCGTATTTGACATTTCTACCCCAGGGTAGAAAAATCGAATACCAGAAGGCATAGTTTTAAGGTGAAAGGGGTAAAGTTTAAAGGAGCTGTGTGGGGCAAGTTTTTACCAGAGAGTGGTGGGTCCCTGGACTGCGCTGCCAGGGGTGGTGGTGGAGGCAGATACGATAGAGGTATTTAAGACAGGCAGAAGAATGTGGACAGGATGGAGGGATGTGGACCTTGTGCAGGCAGGAGGGATTAGTGCAATTGGGCATCATTAGTTTAAATAGCTCCGTGCAACATTGTGGGCCGAAGGACCTGTTCCTGTTCTGTGCTCTGTGTTTAAGGTGCGAGGGGCAAAGTTAAAGGAGATATGAGGGGCAAGATCTTTTACACAGAGAGTGGTGGGTGCCTGGAACAGGCTGCCAGGGGTGGTGGTGGTGGCAGATATGATAGTGGTGTTTGAGGCTTTTAGATACACACATGATTATGCAGGGAATGGAGGGATATGGGTCATATGCAGGCAGAAGGGATTTGGCATCATGCTCAGCACAGACATTGTGGGCTGAAGGGCCTGTTCCCCTGCTGTACCGTTCTATGTTCTATGTTCTATATAGTCTGTGTCTTCCCAGAGTCCTGGCCAATACCCTTCGGTCAACATCTCTCATTCAACACAAGTTCAGGTTATTATTGATCACAGTTTGTGGGAGCTTGCTGTGCATCAGAAGAGTGTCTCGACCAGAATCGTTGACTATCCGTCTGCCTCCACAGATGCTGCCTGACCCGTTGAGTTCCCCCAGCAGTTTCAGCATCTGCAGTCTCCTGTGGCTCCAGTTCAAAACCCGATGAAAGATATCAGAAATCCAGAGGCAATGGGATGTTCAGCATGATGGATGGTCTTTCTGACTAGCAGACCTGAAGGGAAGGATATCAGTAAGATTGAAAGAGTGCAGAGGAGATTTACTAGAATGTTGCCGGGTCTTCAGGAGTTGAGTTACAGGGAAAGATTGAACAGGTTAGGACTTTATTCCTTGGAGTGTAGAAGAATGAGGGGAGATTTGATAGAGGTTTACAAAATTATTGCAGAGTTAATGCGAGTAAGCTCTTTCCACCTAGATTTGGAGAGACAAGTACGAGAGGACATGGCTTTAGGGTGAAAGGGGAAAGGTTTAGGGGCTGGGGGGAACTTCTTCACTCAGAGAGTGGCGGGAGTGTGGAACGGGCTGCCATCTGACGTGGTAAATGCGGGCTCACTCTTAAGTTTTAAGAATAAATTGGATAGATACATGGACGGGAGAGGTCTGGAGGGTTATGGACTGGGTGCAGGTCAATGGGACAAGCGGAATAAAGTTTCAGCACGGACTAGAAGGGCCGAATGGCCTGTTTTCTGTGCTGTAGTGTTCCATGGTTCTATTGTTCTATGATTTACACAGGATCTTCCCCACTGCGGTGACATTTCCCAGGATCTGGGTGTTGCTTGAAAGACCAGCATTTATAGAACATAGAACAATTACAGCACAATTCAGGCCCTTCGGCCCACAAAGCTGTGCCGAACATGTCCCAACCCTAGAAATTACTAGGCTTACCCATAGCCCTCTATTTTACTCAGCTCCATGTACCGATCCAACAGTCTCTTGAAAGACCCTATCGTATCCGCCTCCACCACCGTTGCCGGCAGCTCATTCCACACACTCACCACTCTCTGAGTAAAAAACTTACCCCTGACATCTCCTCTATATCTACTCCCCAGCACCTTAAACCTGTGTCCTCTTGTGGCCACCAATTCACCCCTGGGGAAAAGCCTCTGACTATCTACCCGATCAATACCTCTCATCATCTTATACACCTCAGTCAGGTGTCCATCCCTAATTACCCTTGAGCAGGTGGGGGTAAACCACCTTCTTGAACTGCTGCAGCCCTTCTGGTGAAGAAGCTCCCACAGTGCTGTTGTGGAGGGAGCTCCAGGGTTCAGACCCAGTGACGATGAAGGAACGGTGATATATTTCCAAGTCACGATGGTGTGTGACTTAGAGGAACCAGCAAGGGGTGGTGTTCCCCTGCACCTACTTCCCTTGTCTTTTGTTGTGAGATAAGATATGATATCTTTACTAGTCACATGTACAATGAAACACACAGTGAAATGCATCTTTTGCATAGAGTTCTGAATGCAGCCCACAAGTGTCGCCATGCTTCCGGTGCCAACATAGCATGCCCACGACTTCCTAACCCGTATGTCTTTGGAATGTGGGAGGAAACCGGAGCACCCAGAGGAAACCCACGCAGACACGGGAGAACGTACAATCTCCTTACAGAAAGCGGCCAGGATTGAACCTGGATCGCTGGCAGTGTAATAGCATTACGCTAACCGCTACATTTTGTAGGTTTGGGAAGAAAATCAAAAATTATTATGGGTGGCATGTACCGAGATACAGTGAAAAGCTTTTGTGTGCATGCCATCCAGACAGATCATTCCATACATAAGTACATCAAGGTAGTACAAAGGAAAACAGAATACAGAATATAATGTTACAGTTACAGAGAAAGTGCAGTGCAGATAGACAAATAAAGTGCAAGGGCCATGATGAGGTAGATCGGGAGATCAAGAGTTCATCTTTATCGTATGAGAGGTCTGTTGAAGAGTCTGACAACAGTGGGGTAGAAGCTGTCCTTGAGCCTGGTGGTACGTGTTTTCAGGCTTCTGTATCTTCTGCCCAATGGGAGGGGGGAGAAGAGAGAATGTCCAAAGTGGGAGGGGTCCTTCGTTTTGTTGGCTGCTTTCCAAGGCAGCGGGTAGTGTAGATGGAGTCGATGGAGGTTAGGGTGGTTTCTGTGATGGACTGGGCTGTGTCCACAACTCTGTGCAATTTCTTATGGTCACAGGGAGAGCAGTTGCTGTACCAAGCCATGATACATCCAGATAGGATGCTTTCTATGGTGCAAGTGTAAAAATTGGTGAGTGTATCGGTATTGGTATTGTTGTATTATTATAACTTGTACTGAGGTACAGTGAAAAACTTGTCTTGCATACCGATCATACAGGTCAATTCATTACACAGTGCATTGAGGTAGTACAGGGTAAAAACAATAACAGAATACAGAGTAAAGTGTCACAGCTACAGGGAAGTGCATTGCAGGTAGACAATAAGGTACAAGGTCATAACGAGGTAGATTGTGAGGTCCAGAGTCCATCTCACAGTTCAATAGTCTTATCACTGTGGGATAGAAGCTGTCCTTGAGCCTGGTGGTATGTGCCCTCAGAGTCCTGTATCTTCTACTCGATGGAAGAGGAGAGAAGAGAGAACGACCTGGGTGGGTGGGGTCTGATTATGCTGGCTGCTTCACCAAGGCAGTAAGAGGTATAGACAGAGTCCATGGAGGGGAGGCTGGTTTCCATGATGTGCTGGGCTGTGTCTACAACTCTGTGCAGTTTCTTGTGGTCCTGGGTAGAGCAGTTGCCGTACCAAGCCGTGATGCATCCAGATACGATATTTTCTTTTTTTTTATTCCAAAATAAACTTCATTCATCATAAAAAAGCAAACTACATACAACAATAAAACAGTGCAAACCTTTACATTCGTGTACGGATCCATCATTAGTGTTTCCTTTTTATATAAAAAACACAGCACCGATGTCACTCGTGTGGCTCCCTGGGGGGGCTACCCAATCCCATATTTACAATATTTAAGGGGCTTCCTCGCCTGGCCCCTCCCCTCCCTCCAGTGGCAGAAGAACCCTAAACTGTCGTCCTTCCCCACCGAGCCCTCGCGCTGGCTGCACCCAGCTTCAGTGCGTCCCTCAGCACGTACTCCTGCAGCCTGGAATGTGCCAGACGGCAGCATACCCCTACGGACATCTCGCAGTGCTGGGGGACCAACAAGTTTCGGGCAGACCAAAGGGCGTCTTTCACCGAGTTGATGACCTTCCAGCAGCAGTTGATGTCCGTCTGTGTGTGTGTCCCTGGGAGCAGCCCATAGATCAGAGAATCCTCTGTTACGCTGCTGCTGGGGATGAAATGTGACAAAGACCCTTGCATCTTTTGCCACACCCTCCTCGCAAACCCACAGCCCGACCATCTTGTCCCCAGCGCAGTCCTCCCGGGGGCAGCGCGCACTTGGACTGATGCCCCAACCATGCAGGACGGATCTGACTGGGAGGGCCCCTCTCACTGCCAGCCAAGCGAGGTCTTGGTGCTTGTTGGTGCGTTCTGGCGATGAGGCGTTCTGCCAGATGGTCTGGACAGTCTGCTCTGGGAACCACTCCACAGTGTCCATCGAGTCCTTCTCCTGCAGTGTCTGCAGGATGTTCCGTGCTGACCACTGCCTGATGAACTTGTGGTCAAAGGTGTTGGTCTGGAAGAACTTTTCCACGAAGGACAGGTAGTGCGGCAACGTCCAGCTGACTGGGACGTTGTGCGGCAACGGACCCAGGCCCATCCTTCACAACACCAGGGACAGGTAGAACCTTGGTACGTAGTGACACTTGGTGCCCACATACTCTGGTTCTACACACAGCCTGATGCAGCCACAGACGAAGGTGGTCATCAGGATGAGGGCGACATTGGGGACACTTTTGCCCCCATTGTCCAGGGCCTTGTGCATGGCAACCCGTAGGACCTGCGCCATCTTGGATCCCCAGGTGAACCGGAAGACGGCATGGGTGATTTTCGAGCTAGAGTAGCAAGGAACGAGCCACACCTGCGCCAAGCATAGCAGTCCTGAGAGCACCTCATACCTGATGACCAAGTTCTTCCCAGTTATTGAGAGGGAGCGCTGTTCCCACTGTCCCAGTCTCTGCTTCACCTTCCCAATCCGCTCTCTATGGTGATTATGGTGTCATTTGGAACGTGCTGATGAACATCACGAATATGCCTTCTGAGGAAGTAGAGGCGCTGGTGAGCTTTCTTGTCCGTGGCGTCTACGTGGTTGGACCTCCGGGACAGATTGTTAGTGATGTTCACACTTAGGAACCTGAAGCTCTCAAAAATAAAACCGCAGATACTTGAAATCTGAAATAAAAAACAGAAAACGCTGGAAACACTCAGTGGGTCATGCAGCATCTGTGGAGGGAGAGAAACAGTTCATTGGTGTTTAGGTAGAGGAGCCTGTGTGAGCAATTGCAGTGCACTTTGTGGACAGTCCACACTGCAGCCACTGTGTGCCAGCTGTGGACAGAGTGAATGTTGAGCTAGAGTAATACAGAACAGAAGCAGGCCCTTCAGCCCAACTGGTCCATGCCGACCATTTATTCAAGATGGTTGGTGGATGAGGTGCCAATCAAGTGAGTGTCTTTGTCCTCATGTCCTACTTTGCATCAGGAACTTTATAAAAAAGTGATTATAAGTGGAATCCTGGCAGCTCCCATGGAGGAACAAAGGTATTTTCATCAGCTGTGTAGGCTATTGAGCTGAATCTGACTCCCAGCCTGAAGGCTGGGCAGCTCGAAACTCAGATTTCATCTTCCACTTGGTAAGAGTAAATTGCATTTAAATGTATCCTTTTCACTCTATAATGAGATCAATTTAAACATCAAAAAGTGGGGAAATGGCTCTCTCAATTCAAAGATATCACCTTTTATGTGCTGTCAATGAAAGGCTTATTGTAAACTGCGAGGGCTCCAGAGAGCAGAGGAAGGAGAGAAGTAAACAGGACACACAGGGTGTGGTGAGAAACTGCTCCTTACAAAATGCACCGTCTCAGGAGATAGGGGACTGCTCACAGACCCAGCTGCTCAGAATTAAAGGCGTTTACAACACAGAGTTTGTCTTTGCGAATCTAAACTAATCCCAACCTAATCCCACTGCCCAATATGTGTGTGTGTGTGTGTGTATGTGCCATTGAACGTGTGTGTGTGTGTGTGTGTCAGTGTGTGTCAGTGTGTGTGAGTGTGTGTGTGTCTGTGGGTGTAAGTGTGTGTGAGTGTGTGTGTGCGTGCATGTGTGTATGTGTGCATGTGTGTGTGTGTCAGGTTATGTGTGAGTTTGTGTCTATGTCAGTGTGTGTGTCAGTGTGTGATTGTGTCAATGTGTGTGAGTGTGTGTGTGTGCATGTGTGTGCATGTGCGTGTCTGTGAGTGTGTGTGTAAATGTGTGTGTGTGAGTGTATGTGAGAGAATATGTGTGTGTGTGTGTGTGTGTGTGTGTGTAGGAGGGCCCTGTTTTGGGTAGGCACTGATACGCTCTGTACCCCTGCTCTCTCCCTGTGTCCTGGGGCTGTGCAGCTCCTTGCTCTGGAGACGTGTGGTCTCAGCTGCGCTCGCTTCCTGCTACTCTGCCCTCTCATTTACAAGACACTGACGCTCCGTTTGTAGCTCTCTCGTTAACTCAGCGGAGACACACAACCACCCAGCAAGTCGGCACAGCAAGGAGGTGTGAGCTTAGCACCCAGGGTGTGAGGGGCTTTGATCTAGAGGTGTGAACACATTAGTACCCTGCCCCACAGGTGCAACACATTTCACAGACTGTGGGCTGGGAGGGGGCAGAGCTTGAATCAGGTTGGGCAGGGGGAGATCCTCCAGCCTCACAATCTGCCAGCCTCCCTGTACAGAACAACAGAACAATGAGGGGCAGCGACAGAGGGTCAGCAGTTTTAAATTCCTGGCCGTTAACATATCTGATGATCTGTCCTGGGCCCAGCACATAGACACAATCACAAGGAAGGCGTGCCAGCGTCTTTACTTTCTTAAAAGGTCAAAAAGTTTCCAATGTTTTTACTTTCTTAGAAGGTTAAGGAGGTTCGGTTTGTCACCGAACACTCTAACAAACTACTACAGATGTACTGTTGAAAGTGTCCTGACTGGTTGCATCACGGTCTGGGACGGCAATTCGAATGCACAGGAACATAAGAAGCTGCAGAGAGTAGTGGACTCAGCCCAATACGTCAGGGGCACATCCCTCCCCACTATCGGTAGTATCTACAGGAGGTTCTCTTAGTTGCATCTACCTATCACCACCCTGTGCCCACCCCGCCTCCCCTCTTTTGTCCACCCATCACTGCTCTGCTTTTCCCTCCTATATACTGGGCTTCCCCTTTTCCTATCTTCAGTCCTGAAGAAGGGTCCTGACCTGAAACATTGACCGCCTGCTTTTCTCCACGGATGCTGCCTGGCCTGCTGAGGTCCTCCAGCGTCATCGTGTTTTTCATCTAGATTCCAACATCTGCAGTCCTTTGTTTCTCTACAGAAGGTGCTGCCTCAAGAAGGCAACATCTATCATCAAAGCTCCCCAGAATCCGGGCCACGCCATCTTCTCGCTGCTACCATCGGGCAGGAGGTACAGAAGTCCCACACCACCAGGTTCAGGAACAGCTACTTCCCTTCAACCATTCTGCTCTTGAACCAACCTGCACACTCCTGATCACTGCCTCAGTACAGCAACACTTTCCACTACAATGGACTTTTTTTTGTTCCAATTGTGTTCTTTCTTGTAAAAATTGTGCAAAATTTATGTTTTAATCTATATTTTTTCCTGTCAATGCTGCTTATCTGATGCTCTGTGCCTGTGATGCTGCTGCAAGTAAGTTTTTCATTGCACTTGTGCACACATGGACTTGTGCAGATGACAATAAACACGACCTTGACTTTAAGTAGAGGGTAAAAAACTGAGCAGAGGTATCTAAAATCAGAGGGTATGAGCTTTGGGTGAGGATTGAGAAGGGTTAGAGGGGATCTGTGACAGAACGTTTTTCCCAGAGGGTCGATGGAATCCGGAGCGCACTGCTTGAGGGAGAGGTGGAGGCAGAGACTCTCACAGCTTTTAAGAAGTACTTGAAGGAATTGTTGGGGCAGAGAAGGTTACCAAGTGCCGATAAATGGGGTTATTTATACACAGCACAGTACAGCACAGGAACTGGCCCTTCAGCCCACGATGTCTGTGCCAACCACAATGCGAATCCAAACTAATCCATCTGCCTGCACACAGTCCATATCCCTCCATCCTGTTCAAGCGTCTGTCTTAATGCTATTTAAATATTGCTATTGTATCAAAGAGCTGTGAAGGCAGCCCAGTCCTTCTCACAAACCAGCCTCCCTTCCATTGACTCTGTCTACACTTCTCGCTGCCTTAGGAAAGCTGGCAACATAATCAAAGACCCCTCCCACCCCAGACATTCTCTCTTCTCCCCCCTCCCATCAGGCAGAAGATACAAGAGCCTGAGAGCATGAACCAAGGGCAGCTTCTATCCTGCTGTTATCAGGCTCTTGAACGGACCTCTCCTAAGCTAAAAGATGAACTCTCAATCTCCCAATCTACCTTGTCGTGGCCCTTGCACTTTCTCTGTAGCTGTAACACTATTTTCTGCATTCTGTTTTCTTTTCACTATCTTGATGTACTTATGCACGGAGTGATCTGTCTGGATGGCTCAGAAGCTTTTCACTGCATCTCTTGTGACAACAATAAACCAATATCAATATTTCCACCTGTTCCAGGCACCCACCACTCCCTGTGTAAAAAACTTGCCTCGAAAATCTCCTTTAAACTTCCCCCCTCTCATGTTGAACCTATCTGCTCTAGTATTTGACATTTCATAGAACATAGAACAGAACAGCACAACAGAGGCCCTTCAGCCCACAATGTTGTGCCGACCTTTAAACCTTGCCTAAGACTATTGAACCCCTTCCTCCCACATATCCCTCTATTTTAAATTCATCCATATGCTTATCTAGTAATCGCTTGAATTTGCCCATGCCCTCTTGTATTGAGCATTGGTGCCCTGGGAAAGAGGCACTGGCTGTCCATTCTATTTATTCCTCTTAATATTTTGTACACCTCTGTCATGTCTCCTCTCATCTTCCCCTCCAAAGAGTAAAGCCCTAGCTCCCTTAGTCTCTCCTCATAATGCATCCTCTCTAAACTAGGCAGCACCCTGGTAAATCTCCTCTGCACTCTTTCTAATGCTTCCACATCCTTCCTATAATGAGGTGACCAGAACTGGACACAGTACTCCAAGTGTGGTCTAATCAGAGTTTTGTAGAGCTGCATCATTACCTCGCAGCTCTTAAACTCAATCCCACGACTTATGAAAGCTAACATCCCATAAGCTTTCTTAACTACCCTATCCACCTGTGTGGCAACTTTCAGTGATCTGTGGATATGGACCCCTAAATCCCTCTGCTCCTCTACACTGCCCAGAATCCTGCCATTAACTTTGTACTCCGCCTTGGAGTTTGTCCTTCCAAAGTGTACTACCTCACACTTCTCTGGATTGAACTCCATCTGCCACTTGTCAGCCCAGCTCTGCATCCTATCAATGTCCCTCTGCAAGCTTCGACAGTCCTCCACACTATCCACAACACCGCCGACCTTTGTGTCGTCTGCAAGCTCTCCTGCAAGCTTTATACCGGCACTCTCCCCTCTACCTCGCAGTCCAGATAAGGGTCTCAACTCGAAACTTCGACTGTCCATTTCCCTCCACAGATGCCACCTGACCCACTGAGTTCCTCCAGCATCTTGTGTGTTGATGCTAGGTCCATCTGCAGTCTCTTATGTCTCCACAGTCTCAGAACAGACCTGGAAGCTCAGAACTGACTGTCCATGAGGCATTGTGGACCATCAAGAGCAAAAATAGTCATTACTGCCATCTGTAACCTCCTGGTCCAGCACCTTCCTCACTCTACCACTACTGTTGGACCAGGGGATCAGTCCCAGTTCAGGGGGGACTGAGAAATGGCATTGACTCTAGATCTAGTTGAACAAATCTCCTGCCCGTCACCTCAGTAACCCCACCCAACCACAAAGTGAGGACGAATAAAGACTTACTGTAATTTTGATTTGATTTAATATCTTTATAAGTCACATGTACATCGAAACACACAGTGAAATGCATCTTTTGCGTAGAGTGTTCTGGGGGCAGCCCACAAGTGTCACCATGCTTCCGGCACCAACATAGCATACCCATAACTTCCTAACCCGTAAGTCTTTGGAGTGTGGGAGGAAACCGGAGCACCGGAGGAAACCGGAGCAGACACAGGGAGAACGTACAAGCTCTTTACAGACAGCGGCCGGAATTGTACCCGGGTCGCTGGCGCAGTAATAACCTTACGCTAACCACTAATATCGAGGTCAGTTCAGGAGCAGGTTGGAGATACAGATTCTGCCTCTGCAGAGCTGGGTATCGAGGCAGCTCACAACTCCTGGGAGGGTCCTGTCTTGGGGTAGGTAGGGTAGAGTCATAGAGTCATACAGCATGGAAACAGGCCATGTTGACCAAGATTCCCATTTAAGCCAGTCCCATTTGCCCCTGTTTGGCTCATATCCCTCGAAACCTTTCCAATCCATGTACCTTTTAAATGTTAATATACCTGAACCACACTAGGTCCAGGGTCCTGGCGAATCTCATAACTAGGCCTGTAGATAGGACTTTAAACTAAAAGTAAGGGGGTGGGTTCAACAGATTGGAAAAGTATGGATAAAGTAAAAGGGAAGGAGAGTGCAGGAGAGTTTACTGAAGTCTCCAGAATAAAGAATAAGGCAGAAACTTTAGAAAGGGATAGGAATTTAACTTCAGGCAACATGGAGACTAATTTGAGAAGAAGGTTTGTGAATACAGGACCGAAGGTGTTATATTTGAATGCACATAGTATACGAAATAAGGTAGATGAGCTCATAGTGCAGTTAGAAATTGGCAGGTACAACATTGTGGGCATCACAGAGTCATGGTTGCAATATCACAGCTGGGAGCTAAACATCCAAGGATACACGTCCCACCGAAAAGACGGGCAGGTGGGCAGAGGGGGTGGGGTGGCTCTGCTGGTAAAAAATGAAATCAAATCCTCAGCAAGAAGTGACATAGGATCAGAAGATGTAGAATCTTTGTGGGTAGAGTTAAGAAACTACAAGGGTAAAAAGACCCTGGGGGGAGTTATATACGGGCCTCCGAATAGTAGCCAGGATGTGGGGTACAAATTACAGGAGATAGAAGAAGCACGTAAAAAGTTCAATGTTACGGTGGTCATGGGGGAATTTCAGTATGCTGGTAGATTGGGAAAATCAGGTTGGCATTGGATCCCAAGACAAAGAAGTTATAGAATGCCTACGAGATGGCTTTTTAGAGCAGCTTGTGGATGAACCAACTAGGGAAAAGGCAATTCTGATTTGGTGTTGTGCAATGAACCAGGTTTGATTAGGGGTTTTAAGGTAAGGGAATCCTTAGGAGGCAGTGATCATAATATGACAGAATTCACCCCGCATTTTGAGAGGGAGAAGCTAAAATCGGATGTATTGGTATCACAGTTAAGACAGGATAAGATATCTTCACTAGTCACATGTATATCGAAACACACAGTGAAATGCACCTTTTTGCGTAGTGTTCTGGGGACAGTCCACAAGTGTCACCGTGCTTCCAGAGCCAACATAGCACGCCCACAACTTCCTAACCTGTACGTCTTTGGAGTGTGGGAGGAAACCGGAGCACCCAGAGGAAACCCACGCAGACACGGGGAGAATGTATGAACACCTTACAGACAGCGGCCGGAATTGAACCCAGGTCGCTGGTGCTGTAATTAGCGTTACACTAACCGCTACACTACCCTGCCTGCCCTTAGGAATAGTAAAGGGAAAAAATAACTGGCGGGAATTGTCTATAGGCCACCAAATAATAACATTACAGCAGCACAGGCAATAAACCAAGAAATAGATGTAGCAGAGGATGCGGAGAGTCTGCAGAGAGATATAGATATAGTTGAGTAAAGGTATCTCAGAGGCATGAGAGAGGAGTTGGCAAAAGTTGATTAGAAGGGTACCTGAGCAGGGATGACGGTACAGCAGCAATGGCAGGAGTATCTGCGAGTAATTCGGAAGACACAGGATCAGTTCATCTCAAAGAAGAAGCAGCATTCTAAAGGGAGGATGAGGCAACCATGGCTGACAAGGGAAGTCAAAGACAGCATAAAAGCAAAAGAGAGGGCATACAATATTGCAAAAACTAGTGGGAAGCTAGAGGATTGGGAAGCTTTTAAAAAACCAATAAAAGGCAACTAAAACACGATAAGGGGAGAAAAGATGAAATATGAAGGTAAGCTAGCCAATAATATAAAAGAGGATACCAAAAGTTTTTTCAGATATATAAAGAGTAAAAGAGAGGCAAGAGTGGACATCGGACCACTGGAAAATGACGCTGGAGAGGTCATAGTGGGGAACAAAGAAATGGCGGACGAACTGAATAAGTATTTTGTGTCAGTCTTCACTGTGCAACATGCCAGAAGTTCGAGAGAGTCAGGGGGCAGAAGTGAGTGCAGTCACTACTACTAAGGAGAAGGTGATTGGGAAGCTGAAAGGTCTGAAGGTGGATAAGTCACCTGGACCAGATGGACTACACCCCAGGGTTCTGAAAGAGGTCACTGAAGAGATTGTAGCCACATTAGTGGTGATATTTCAAGAATCACTAGAATCAGGAATGGTTCAAGAGGACTGGAAAATCACAAATGTCACTCCACTCTTTACGGGAAGGAGGCAAAAGACAGGATATTATAGGCCAGTTAGTCTGACTTCAGATGTTAGGGTCCATTACTAAGGATGAGGTTTTGGGATACTTGGAAGCATATGATAAAATAGGCTGAAGTCAGCATGGTTTCCTTAAGGGGAGATCTTGCCTGACAAATCTGTTGGAATTCTTTGAGGAAGTAACAGGCAGGATAGACAAAGGAGAGTCAGTGGATGTTGTTTACTTGGATTTTCAGAAGGACTTTGACAAGGTGCCACACATGAGGCTGCTAAACAAGATAGGAGCCCATGGTGTTACAGGAAAGGTACCAGCATGGATAGAAGATTGGCTGACTGGCAGAAGGCAAAGAGTGGGAATAAAGGGGGCCTTTTCTGGTTGGCTGCCGGTGACTAGTGGTGTTCCACAGGGGTCAGTGTTGGGTCCGCTACTTTTCACGTTGTATGTTAATGATCTGGATGACTGAAATGATGGCTTTGTGGCCAAGTTTGCGGATGGTACAAACATAGGTGGAGGGGCAGGTAATGCTGAGGAAGCAGGGAGTCTGCAGAAGGACTTGGACAGGTTGGGAGAATGGGCAAAGAAGTGGCAGATGGAACACAGCGCAGGGAAGTGTGCGGTCATGCACTTTGGTAGAAGGAATAAAGGCATAGACTTTTTTCTAAACGAGGAGCGAGCTCAGAAGTTGGAGGTGTAAAGGGACTTGGGAGTCCTAGTGCAGGATTCCCTAAAGGTTAACTTGCAGGTTGAGTCGGTAGTAAGGAAGGCAAATGCAATGTCAGCATTCATTTCAAGAGGACTAGAACATAAAAGCAAGGATGTAATGCTGAGGCTTTATAAGACTTGGCCAGACCACATTTGGAGTATTGTGAGCAGTTTTGGGCCCCATATCTAAGGAAGGATGTGCTGGCATTGGAGAGGGTCCAGAAGAGGTTTACAAGAATGATCCCGGGAATGAAAGGGTTAACATATGAGGAGTGTTTGATGTCTCTGGGCCTGTACTTGCTGGAGTTTAGAAGGATGATGGGGGATCTCAACGAAACCTACTGAATATTAAAAGGCTTGGATAGAGTGGATGTGGAGAGGATGTTTCCAGTAGTGGGAGAGTCTAGGACCAGGGGGCACAGCCTCAGAATAGAAAGGTGTCCCTTTGATGGTGAATCTGTGGAATTCATTGCCACAGATGGTTGTGGAGGCCAAGTCATTGGGTGTATTTAAAGTGGAGGTTGACAGGTTCTTGATTAGTAAGGGCATCAAAGGTTACAGGGAGAAGGCAGGAGAATGGGGTTGAGAGGGAAAAATAAATCAGCCATGATCGAATGACAGAGCAGACTCGATGGGCCGAATGGCCTAATTCTCCTCCTATGTCTTATGGCCTTTTGGTTCAATCACTTCCTCTGGCAGCTCATGTTTTTTTTAATAATAAACGTCTATTCACTAAAAGCACTACAAAAGACAACCAGTGTCAATACACTACATCTAATACAGAAAAGAAGAAACTAAGCAATGACATACTACGGTAGAGAATGCAAACTAATACTAACGAAACACACACATGACGCTACACGTGTCAACGCGACACGCGACACTTCAAATAAGAATCATGTTCGTACCGTCCACGACACACGCGATCCCCTGAGGGGCCCACCGAGCGCGGAACTCGGCTAGGGTGCCCGCGGAAACCGCGTGCTCCCTCTCTAAACGCACCCGTGCGCGCACGTAAGCGCAGAAGACGGGCAGGCAGGCCGACCTGCCGGTACCCTCTGCCGTCCGCCGCCGCGTCCCGTGGATGGCCAGCTTGGCCAGGCCCAGCAGGAGACCCACCAGGAAATACGCCGTGCGCCCCTCCCCGCGCCGCACCGGGTGCCCATAGACCAACAGCGCTGGGCTGAAGTGCAGCCAGAACTTCAGCAGCAGCCCCCGCAGATACTCGAAGAGGGGCTGCAACCTCTCGCACTCCGCGTACGCGTGGTATACCGTCTCCTCCCGGCTGCAGAAGTGACAGGTGGCCGGGGTGTCGGTGAACCGGCTCAAGAATCGGTTGCACGGCACGGCCCGGTGCAACACCCTCCACCCCAGGTCCCCGATGTACAGCGGGAGGATTCCCGCGTAGAGAGACCCCCACCAAGACGGACCGCCGGCAGACCAGGGCGAGGAAGTGAAAGGTGTGCAGGAGCAGCCCGTACAAGTACCGCCTCGGCGCCTCGCAGAACGGCACCGTCGGCGTGTCCGCCAGGCGGCTCAGGTTGTGCCGCGCCGCCTCCCGCGAGACCTCTGGCGGCTCATTCCATATACTGACCACTCTCTGGGTGAAAAGGTTGCCCCTCAGGTCTCTATTAAATAATGGGAAAAAGATATTGCTTGTCCACCCTATCTATGCCCCTCATACTTTTAGTACTAATGAAAACTAATGATGAGAACCAATGAAAAGAACATTAAAAAAGACGGTGGAGTGGACAGTGAAGAAGGATATCAAAAATTAGAGGGGGATCTTGCTCAGCTGGGTAAGTGGGCCGAGGAATGGCAAATGGAGTTTAATTTGGACAAGTGCGAGGTGTTGCATTTTGGGAAGTCAAATCCAGGTGGGACTTTCACAGTGAACGGCAGGGCCCTGGGGAGTGTTGTAGAACAGAGGGACCTTGGAGTACAGGTACATGGCTCACTGAAAGTGGAGTCACAGGCAGACAGGGTGGTGAAGAAGGTGTTTGGCACGCTGGCCTGTCAGTCAGGGCACTGAGTATAGGAATTGGGAGGTCATGGTACGGTGGTGAAGCCACACTTGGAGTATTGTGTTCAGTTTTGGTCACAATACAATAGGAAAGATTCCATTAAATTGGAAAGAGTGCAGGGAGGATTTACAAGGATGCTGCCAGGACTCGAGGGACTGAGTTATAGGGAGAGGTTGGACAGGCTTGGACTTTATTCCTTGGAGCGTGGGAGACTGAGAGGTGATCTTACAGAGGTGTATAAAATCATGAGGGGCATTGATAAAATGCGCCCAGTCTTTTTCCCAGGGTTGGGGAATCAAGAACTAGAGGGTGAGAGGGGAAAACTTTAATAGGAACTTGAGGGGCAAGTTTTTTACAGGGTGGAACGAGCTGCCAGAGGAAGTGTTTGAGGCAGGTACAACAACAACATTTAAAAGGCACTTGGACAGTTTCATGGATAGGAAAGGTTTAGAAGGTTATGGGCCAAACACAGGTCAATGCGACTAGCTTGGACGGACATCTTGGTCAGCATGGACCAGTTGGGCCAAAGGGCCTGTTTCCGTGTGGTATGACTCTGTGACGGGGGGGGGGGGGGGGGGGGGGGGGGGGGGGGGGGGGGGGGGGGGGGGTCTCACAGGCAGCGGTAACAGGAGTGGGACCCAGGCAAGTTTCTCTCAGCCAGGCTCCTGGTGGGAAATCCTCAGCCAGTAGCTCCACCTGCTGGTGGATCCACTTACTGCTGGGACACCCGGCTCTTCTGGAGCTGGACCTTATCCCCGCCTCACAGTCATTTGGCTCCAACCAGGTAATAAATAATAATAAATAAATCTGATTCTGATTCTGATTCATTTGCAGGTGGTGCAGCCAGTAAGACTGCTGCCTCACTGCTGCCTCAGGGCTCCAGCGACCCCAGTTGGATCCTGACCTCTGGTGTTGGTATTGGTTTATTATTGTCACTTGTACCGAGGTGCAGTGAAAAACTTATCTTGCATATCAATTGTACAGGTCAATTCATTACACAGTGCAGTTACATTGAGTTAGTACAGAGTGCAGTGATGTAGTACAGGTAAAAACAATAACAGTACAGAGTAAAGTGTCACAGCTACAGAGAAAGTGCAGTGCAATAAGGTGCAAGGTCACAACAAGGTAGATCGTGAGGTCAGGGTCCATCTCATCATACAAGGGAACCGTTCAATAGTCTTATCACAGTGGGGTAGAAGCTGTCCTTAAGTCTGGTGGTACGTGCCCTCAGGCTCCTGTATCTTCTACCTGATGGAAGAGGAGAGAAGAGAGAATGACCCGGGTGGGTGGTGACTTTGATTATGCCGGCTGCTTTGCCAAGGCAGTGAGAGATATAGACATGTAGTGTAGTATATCTACGTTTACTGATGACACTGCACTGAGTGGCAAAGCAAATTGTGCAGAGGATGTGGAGAGTCTTCAGAGATACATAGATAGGTTAAGTGAGTGGGCAAGGGTCTGGCAGATGGAGTACAATGTTGGTAAATGCGAGGTCATCCACTTTGGAAGGAAAAATAGAAGATCAGATTATTATTTAAATGGTGAAAGATTGCAGCATGCTGTTGTGCAGAGGGGCTTGGGAGTGTTTGCGCATGAATTGCAAAATGTTGATTTGCAGGTGCAACAGGTTATTAAGAAGACAAATGGAACGTTGGCCTTCATTGCTGGAGGGATTGAATTTAAGAGCAGGGAGGTTATGCTGCAACTGTACAGGGCACTGGTGAGGTTGCACCTGGAGTACTGCGCGCAGTTCTGGTCGTCTTACTTGAGGAGAGATATACTGGCTTTGGAGGCGGTGCAGAGGAGGTTCACCGGGTTGATTCCTGAGATGAGGGGGTTAGCCTATGAGGAGAGATTGAGTTGCCTGGGACTATACTCGCTGGAATTCAGAAGAAGGAGAGGGGATCTTACATATATAATTATGAAAGGGATAGATAAGATAGAGGCAGGAAGGTTGTTTCCACTGGTAGGTGAGACTAGAACTAGAGGACACAGCCTCAAGATTCAGGGGAGTAGATTTAGGACGGAGATGAGGAGAAACTGCGTTTCCCAGAGAGTAGTGAATCTGTGGAATTCTCTGCCCAGGGAAGCAGTAGAGGCTACCTCATTAAATATACTTAAGACACAGTTAGATAGATTTTTGCATAGTTGGGGAGTTAAGGGTTGTGGGCAAAAGGCAGGTAGATGGATCTGAGTCCACGGCCAGATCAGCCGTGATCTTACTGAATGGCGGAACGGGCTCGATGGGCCAGATGGCCTCCTCCTGCTCCTATTTCTCATGTTCTTATGTTCTCTTTTTCACCCTGCCATCGTTCTCTCTCTCATGTCCATCACTTTGGCAGCAACACACAATCTGCTGGAGGAACTCAGACACAAGAGGGAAAAGTTACCTGAAGTTGGCAAGTGTAATGTTCATACCATTGGCTTGTAGACGACCCAGGCAGAATGTGTTAGGAGACACCGGAGACGACAGATGCTGGAATCTGGAGCAACACACAAGATGCTGGTGGAACTCAGCAGGTCAGGCAGCATCCGTGGAGGGAGATGGACAGTCGACGTTTTGGGTCGAGACCCTTCGTCTGGAGTGCAAGATAGAGGGGAGATGGCTGGTATAGAGGGGTGAGGGGAAGGGGTAGGGCGAAGGCTGGCAGGTGATAGGTGGATCCAGGTGAGGAGGGGCGATGGGCAGATGGAGGAGGGGAGAGTGGGATCAGAGTCAGAATCAGAATCAGGTTTATTATCACTGATAAATGACATGAAATCTGTTGTTTTGCAGCAGCAGCACAGGGCAAAGATATTAAAAATGTCAAACAAAAATAAATAAATAGTGCAAAATATAGGAACTATAATCGTTCTACACTTTTAAATTTACCACCAGACTTAAGGACAGCTTCTACCCCACTGTGATAAGACTATTGAACAGTTCCCTTATACAATGAGATGGACTCTGACCTCACGATCTACCTTGTTGTGACCTTGCACATTATTGCACTGCACTTTCTCTGTAGCTGTGACACTTTACTCCGTACTGTTATTGTTTTTACCTGTACTATATCAATGCACTCTGTACTAACTCAATGTAACTGCACTGCGTAATGAATTGACCTGTACAATCGGTATGCAAGACAAGTTTTTCACTGTACCTCGGTACAAGTGACAATAATAAACCAACACCAATACCACCTCCATTTTTTGGTTCCATGCTCCACCTTCCTCTCCTGACAATCAACACAGGTGCACCTCAACGATGCGAGCTTAGCCCACTACTCTACTCTCTCTGCACTTATGACTGTGTGGCTGAGCCCAGCCGAAACGCCATCAATAAATTTACCAGTGACACCACTGTTGTTGGCAGAATCTCAGATGGCGACGAGGAGGCGTACAGGAGCGAGATAGGTCGGCTGGTTGAGTGGTGTCGCAACAACAACCTCGCACTCAATGTCAGGAAGACCAAGGAACTGATTGTGGACGTCAGGAAGGGGAAGTCGGGAGAACACACACCAGTACAGTGCAAGACATAAAGACATAAAAATTATTGTAAGTTACCAAAATAAATAAATTGTGCAAAAGAGAAATAATGAGGTAGTGTTCATGGGTTCATGGACCGTTCAGAAATCTGATGGCGGAGGGGAAGAAGCTGTTCCTGAGTCGTTGAGTGTGGGTCTTCAGGCTCCTGTACCTCCTCCCCGATGGTAGTAACATGAAGTATGTCACCAAAGACTCTTACAAATTTCTACAGATGTACGGTGGAGAGCATTCTGACTGGTTGCATCACTGCCTGGTATGGAGGCTCCAATACACAGCACTACAAGAGGCTGCAGAGGGTTGCAGACTCAGCCAGCTCCATCACGGGAACAACCCTCCCCACCATCTTCAAGAGGCGGTGCCTCAAGAAGGCGGCATCCATCACTAAGGACCCTCACCATCTGGGACGTGCCCTCTTCTCATTACTACCATCGGGGAGGAGGTACAGGAGCCTGAAGACCCACACTCAACGATTCAGGAACAGCTTCTCCCCCTCCGCTATCAGATTTCTGAACGGTCCATGAACCCATGAACACTCCCTCGTTATTGGTATTAGAATTGGTATTAAAAGCTGTCCTTGAGTCTGGTGGTACGTGCCCTCAGGCTCCTGTATCTTCTACCCGATGGGAAGAGGAGAGAAGAATGTCCCGGGTGGGTGGGGTCTTTGATTATACCGGCTGCTACACCAAGACAGCGAGAGGTAAAGACAAGAGTCCAAGGTGGGGTGGGCAGATGGGAGGGGTGTGAGGGTGATGGGCAGATAGAGTGGGTGGAGGAGGGGAAAGAAACAGGGTGATGGGGGCTGGGGTGGTGTGGGAGGAATTGGGTCGATCAGGTGTTGCGTTGGATCGTTCCCCTTCTGTGATTCTCCTGCCCGGGGAGGTTCCAGTGGCAGAATAATTAAACAAGGATGGCGAGGATGCTGGAATTGTCAGAGTGTAGGGATCTTGTGGGAGGTTTCAGGGACAGACAGGGCTGAGGTCAGGGAAAAAGCTGGAAGTTGAATCTCAGTTATTCCCTCGGATTCTGGCTCCAGAGTGGGGAGACGGCTCCCTCTCCTGGCAGCGACGGGCATCTCTTAATCCACAGGCAGCAGCAAAGGCATTCCATCCGGAATGTCCCTCTGTGCATCGGACCAACACCCACCCCACTTCTCACATCACCCTCTATACATTGACACAGGCACACATACCCAGGGTATGAATTCCACGAAAAATGAGCTTTTTGAAGCAGCTGCAGAGTACATTATAAGATAAGATAAGTTATCTTTATTAGTCACACGTACATCGAAACACACAGTGAAATGCATCTTTTGCGTAGAGTGTTCCGGGGGCAGCCCGCAAGTGTCGCCACGCTTCTGCAACCGACATAGCATGCCCACAACTTCCTAACCTGTACGTCTTTGGAATGTGGGAGGAAACTGGAGAACCCGGAGGAAACCCACGCAGACCCGGGGAGAACGTACAAACTCCTTACAGACAGCGGCCGGAATTGAACCCAGGTCACTGGCGCTGTAAAGCGTTACACTAACCGCTACACTATCGTGCCTGTAATGTACTGTGCTGCTTCAAAGAGTTCATTTTTCATGCCACTTATACCCTGCGTATGTATATCCATGACAATAAACTTGAACTTAGAACTTAAATTTAAACACAATTTGCTAGCATAAGTATGAATTGAGTGTTCAGATTCATAAATCATTGAAAGTTGACGCACAGTGATAAAATATGATAGAAAGACAAACAGAATATTGGGCTTGGTCTGGAGGGAAGACAATTAAATGGCAGTGGTGTCATCTAGCTGAGGTGCACATACATGGAACCTGTTGACAGCTGTCATATGAAGGAAGTTCAGAATTACCATAGAACCATAGAACCATTTACTTTTCACAGACTTCCTGATTTTGACTTGTTGATCACAAGATGCAAATTTAAACTGGCAAAGACTTGATGAGTGACACAATGAAGCATGCAGAAGAGCTGGAGAAATCTACAGCCCCAAAGTCAAACCTCCATCATCAAACCATCCCTGGCCCAGCTTAACCAACTGTCAAAAGTTTCAGGAACTCTGGAAGTTTCTAGCATGCAAAACCAATTAAAAATCAAGGGAATAAATGCAGAAATATTTAAAAATGAAAAAGAAAGTTGAATAAGAAACAACTTTTAAACAATTATAAGCATTAAAGTAAAAAAATTAATTCAATAAAATGTAAATTAGTGCACACTTACCCTTCTCCCTGGCAGCCCTTCCTCTCCTGGCACGAGTTTAATCGAAAGATTTCCCAGTGGAACTGCTGGAGCATTCAGGGAATTACTGGTCTACCATTAGAGTCCTTTAGGATTCCAGGATCGGAACACAGCTGGGATATAGCCAGTGGACCTCGGCATAGTTTGGGATGTTACAAGCCAGGTTGCTGCTTGGTGAGTGTCCCTTTAAGGTACTTGGACAGTAGTGTAGTAGTGTGTGTGTGTTTGTGTGTGTGTGGTGTTATCTGATTTTGGCAAGTGAAAAAAAAATGACTATAACTGGAACGTACTGGTCGTTGCTGAGAGAGAGAGAGAGAGAGAGAAAGAGAGAGACGGAGAGAGCGAGAGACGGAGAGAGAGAGAAAAAGAGAGAGTCTCTGTATCTATGGATGAAGAACAATAGCTGTGACTGTCACTACACAATCCATGTATGGTTGGAACAAGTTAGGTAAGGACTTTTATAAAAGGAGGAGAGAGAGGTGGAGAGATCGAGGGAAGGAAGACCAGAACTCAGGGCGATTGAAGGCACAGTCGCCAATAGTGGAGTCATTGCATTGGGGGTATGGGCAAGGATGAAGAAGTGCAGACACCTCAAGTGAGAAGGCGGGGGATGCGGTCGCAGTGACAAGGGGGTGGTGAGGCTACAGCTGGAATTGTAAACTGGAGGAGCTTCAGTTTAAACATGTTCATGGACTGGGAGCCAGTGTAAGTCAGAGAGCTCAGGGGTGATGGGCAAGGAGGACAATGCGGTCTAAATCAAAACCAGAATTAGGTTTATTATCACTGACTTATATGACGTGAAATGTGTTATTTTGCGGCAGCAGTACGGTGCAAAGACATAAAATTACTTTAAATTACAAAAATAAATAAATAGTGCAAAAAAAAGAAAAAACGAGGGAGTGCTCATGCGTTCATGGACCGTTCAGAAATCTGATGGCAGAGGGGAAGAAGCTGTTCCTGAATCGTTGAGTGTGGGTCTTCAGGCTCCTGCACCTCCTCCCCGATGGTAGTAATGAGAAGAGGGCATGTCCTGGGTGGTGAGAATCCTTAGTGATGGATGCTGCCTTCTTGAGGGTTGTGCCCGTGATGGAGCTGGCTGAGTCTACAACCCTCTGCAGCCTCTTTCAATCCTGTACATTGGAGCCTCCATACCAGGCAGTGATGCAACCAGTCAGAACGATCTCCACCGTACATCTATAGAAATTTGCAAGAGTCTTTGGGGACGTACCAAATCTCCTCAAACTCCTAATGAAGTAGAGCAGCTGGCGTGCCTTCTTCGTGATTGCATCAACATGTTGGGCCCAGGATAGATAAAGGTGGGCACAGTGTTTCAATAGAGCTGGTGTTTCTGGGGAGTGGAGGGGAGGTTTATCCTTCTTGGTGAGAAGATACAGGAGCCTGAGGGCACGTAGCACCAGACAAGGACAGCTTCTACCCCACTGTGATAAGACTATTGAACGGTTCCCTTATACAATGAGATGGACTCTGACCTCACGATCTACCTTGTTGTGACCTTGCACCTTATTACACTGCACTTTCTCTGTAGCTGTGACACTTTACTCTGTACTGTTATTGTTTTTACCTGTACTACATCAATGCACTCTGTACTAACTCAATGTAACTGCACTGTGCAATGAATTGATCGGTATGCAAGACACATTTTTCACTGTACAAGTGACAATAATAAACCAATACCAATACAGAAGGAAGAGGGTGGGGAGTAAAACGATCACTTTAACCGGTGCCCGAGAGAGACACGGAATGGCATTAAGATGCTGGGTTGATGCTTCTTCATTAGTTTGGTGATTGTCACTTCCAAGCATCTGTGAAACACTTGCACCAGCAGTTTGTCAGCACATTGCAGTGCGCTTCACACAATGAATTACCTCGCAACCTCATGTGTTAGAAAAGGCAGGGCCTGCACAGGGGCAGAACCACAAGCTACAAAGCCATTGTTACATACCAGCAACAATAGAAACACAATGAACCATGTTTAAATGTTCGAATTTATTTTTTATTAACTACTTGTAATAATAAGAGAAATAAAAATGTTAGATATCAAACATTGACCCCAAAATAAACCCGAAGTGTGTGTGTGTGTGTGTGTGTGTGTGTGTGTGTGTGTGTGTGTGTGTGTGGCAAATTCCCAAACCCCAAGTCTAGGAATAGTTCTCAAAGTTCAGTTCAGCAAGTCATAAAGTAGAACGATGAGCAAAGGTTTCTGAAAACCACAGTAGAATGTAGAGAAAATGTAGAGAAAATCTACGAAATCCACATGTTCCACGGTGGAACAATAAAACGCCTCAATCACCAAAGATCTCCATTGCTTTATTCCGAAGTACCTGCCACACCGAGGGCACTCGATTTGTGGCCGCCCACAGATATACCTGCTTTCCAGTACAGGTTAACAACAAAGTGGGCTCCACGATTGCTCCAAAAATCCATACATGGATTGTATAGTGACCGTCACAACAATTGTGCTTCACTCGTAGATACAGAGACTGGCAGTCAGTGTTACCAACTCTCTCTCTCTCTCCCTTCATCTGTCTGTCCAATTGCCAGCGTGCTCCAGTTATAGTCGCAAGAGTCTGATAAAGCCATACACACTGCCCTTCAGGCACCTTAAAGGGACACTCATCAACCTGGACTCGTAACACCATGCAACAGCTGGTGATTGGCTGGCCTTGTGCACCCAGTTTCCCAACGGTGGGAGGGGTTGTGGGAGGAGTTGGGGGGAGGGAGGGAAGAAGGAGAAATTTGGAGGGGAAGAATTGGAAGGGGAAAGGTTTTGGGGAAAGAGGTTGGGGGAGAGAGGGTGGGAAAGGTTGGGGAAAAATTGGGGGGGAGAGGTTGGGGAGAAGAGGAGTTCAGGGATTGGGAAGAAGTTGGGTTGGAAGGAGGTTGGCGCAGAGAGATGGGGAGAGGAGAAATTGAAGGGAGAGGGTAGGGGAGGAGGTTGGAGAGGAGAGGTTGGAAGGAAGTCGGGGAAGGTTGGGGAACAAAGGAGGGAAGAGGTTGGAGTTAGGGGCGAGGTTAGAGGGGAGAGTTTGAAGGGGAAGCATTGGAGGGAAGGTTGAAGGAGAGTGGCTGGGAGTGAGATGTTGGGAGTGATGGGTTGGGAGTGATGGGTTGGGAGTGACAGATTGGAAGTGGGTTGGGAGTGATGGGTTGGGAGTGACAGGTTGGGAGTGACGGGTTGGGAGTGACGGATTGGGAGTTACGAGTTGGGAGTGACGGGTTGGGAGTGACGGGTTGGGAGTGACGGATTGGGAGTGACGGATTGGGAGTGACGGGTTGGGAGTGACGGATTGGGAGTGATGGGTTGGGAGTGATGGATTGGGAGTGACGGGTTGGGAGTGACGGGTTGGGAGTGATGGGTTGGGAGTTATGGGTTGGGAGTGACGGATTGGGAGTGACGGGTTGGGAGTGACGGGTTGGGAGTGACGGGTTGGGAGTGACGGGTTGGGAGTGATGGGTTGGGAGTGAAGGCTTGGGAGTGACGGGTTGGGAGTGATGGGTTGGGAGTGATGGATTGGGAGTGACGGGTTGGGAGTGACGGGTTGAGAGTGATGGATTGGGAGTGACGGGTTGGGAGTGACGGGTTGGGAGTGACGGATTGGGAGTGACGGGTTGGGAGTGACGGATTGGGTTGGGAGTGATGGATTGGGAGTGACGGGTTGGGAGTGACGGGTTGGGAGTGATGGGTTGGGAGTGATGGATTGGGAGTTGTGACCTGACCCTTGGCCAACAGTTGAGTTTTGATGTGGTTCGATGAGAGAATGGAAGGAAAGGACTCCACCGGCTGGGACACAGGCATAAAGACCCAGCCCCGTTGTGACCAATGGCTGAGAGTGGAATAAGCACAGGAGACAATTCTTGAAAGAGGGACGTGAGTAGGGACAAAGGTATCTGTGGCCCTTGGGAATAAAAAAGGCAATGTAAACTAGAGAGGACACGGTAGAGTGTGTGGGCTGGACTTGTCGGGGAGGACCTCGGTTGAGTTGATGGAGGTTGGAGGACAGTGAGGGCACTGGGAACAATCAAGGTGAGGAATAGACAGACTAGGCCTTCGGTGAAGGCTGGGGGTGCAGGAGTGACCGACGGGGAGGGGGACTTTGGAGGAAGAGGATGTAGGGATGGATGGGCAAGCAGGAGTGTGATGAGATTGAGCGCGGGGATGGAGTATGGTGAATCTGCAGCGAGCGGTGGGATTTTGCCCCAACGTCCTCTATTTATATCGCAGATATACCGTAAAGAGAGATGAAGACATCCAAGGCACTTCATATAACTTGACGCTGAGCTGCAAGACATGAGGCAGGTGGTCACAAGGTTGGTCAGAGGGGTGGAGTTTCGGGGAGGTCCTGCAGGAAGAGAGAAGTTGGCGGGCTGACAATTTTCGGGTTTCCTCGTTCAGGAAACCCTGCCCGACCAGGAGTCGGGGAGGGGGAGCACAAAGGTACTGGGTGAGTGGGACTTGGCGTGAGCTGGGAAACAGGCAGCAGAGTTTTGGGTAACCTTGCAGGACGAGAGAGTTGGGCGGGATGGTCATTGGAGCAGTCACTCTGAGAGTGTCCTGAGCTGAGGAAGGCCTCCTCCCCCTCCTTACCTTGTGTTGGAGGAGTTTCCACCCGGCTACCTAGGACTTATATTCCTTGGAGTGTAGAAGAATGAGGGGAGATTTGATAGAGGTTTACAAAATTATGAGGGGTATTGACAGAGTTAATGCGAGTAAGCTCTTTCCACCTAGATTAGGAGAGATAAGTACGAGAGGACATGGCTTTAGGGTGAAAGGGGAAAGGTTTAGGGGGAACATTAGGGGGAACTTCTTCACTCAAAGAGTGGTGGGAGTGTGGAATGGGCTGCCATCTGACGTGGTAAATGTGGGCTCACTCTTAAGTTTTTAGAATAAATTGGATAGATACGTGGATGGGAGAGGTCTGGAGGGTTATGGACTGGGTGCAGGTCAATGGGACTAGTGGAATAAAGTTTCGGCAGACTAGAAGGGCCGAATGGCCTGTTTTCTGTGCTTTAGTGTTCTGTGGTTCTGTGGTTCTATGGAGTGGCTAACCTCGGCACATATACTCTGCAGGCCAGTGGAATGTACAGATCGGGCTGTGGAACCACACATGATCTGCATGGCCAACTCCAGTGTCCTGAACCGGCCCACTATTGCAAGCTCTGTCATGCCAAGGGATTCCCAGCAAGGCTCGGAAAATGCCCCAAGCAAGCTCTGAAAACCCCCTTTACAAATGGGGCCATCCTGGCACAGCTTATGGGCGTCCCTGGCCCAACAGCTCCCAGACCGGTGGAGCAGTACCCTGGATGGCAGCGAGGACTTTGAGTTTCTCTGGACAGGAGGAGGTGGAGGGAGAGCAGGAACGGTGGAAGGTACACGTGCACGAGATCCAGTCAGCTCACCCCTCCCTCTCTTGCTCGACCTGTAACACCTGTGGCAGGGTTTTCTCGTCCCATCGAACATGGAACAGCACAGTGCAAGATCAGGCCCTTCGGCCCACCACGTCTGTGCCGACCATGATGCCATTTTGAACTGCACATGGTCTGTATCCCTCCATTCCCTGCTTGTCCATGTGCCTGTCTAAGTACTTCTTAAGCTCCACTCTTGTATCTGCTTCGATCACCTCCCCTGACAGCCCGTTCCAAGCACCCAACACTCTCTGTGCAAAAACTGCCATGTAAATCTCCTTTAAACTTTCCCCCTCTCACCTTGAAGTTACGTCCTCTAGTATTTGACATTTCTACTCTGGGAAAAAGATTCTGACTGTCTACCTTACCTGCACTTCATGTAAGTTTGTAAACCTCTGTCAGGTCTCTCCTCAGCCTCTGATGGTCCAGAGAAAACAATCCAAGTTTGTCCAACCTTTCCTTGTGGCTAATACTCTGCAATCCAGGCAACATCCTGCTGAACCACTTCTGTACCCTCTCCAAAGCCTCCACATCCTTCCTGTAATGGGGCAATCAGAACTGCACACAGTGCTTCAAGTGTGGCCTGACCAAAGTTTTATACAGCTGCTGTGTAACTTCCCGATTTTTATACTCAGTGCCCCGACCAATGAAGGCAAGCATTCCGTACGCCTTCTTTACCACCCTATCCACTTGTGTTGCCACTTTCAGTGAGCTATGGACTTGCACTTAGAGATCCCCCTATGCATCGATGCTCCTAAGGGTCCTGCCATTTACTGTATAGTTTGTCCAACCTCTCCTTGTAGCTCATACTCGCTAATCCAGGCAGCATCCTGGTGAACCTCTTCTGCACCCTCTCCAAAGCCTCCACTTCCTAGTATTGTTATTGGTATTGGTTTATTATTGTCACTTGTACTGAGGTACAATGAAAAACTTGTCTTACAAACCGATCGTGCAGGTCAATTCATTACCAGAACTGCACACAATACTCTAGGCGTGGCCTAACCAAAGTCTTATACAGTTTCAACATGACTTCCTGACTCAGTGAAGGCGACCATGCCATAAGCCTTCTTTACCACCAGATCTACTTGTGTTACCACTTTCACGGAGCTTTGAATTTGCACCCCAAGACCCAACATTGCCCTCATCAGCCACCTCAGAACCTGTGGGGTGGAAGCAAGTCATTCCTCTCCCCGAGGGACTGCCTGAGCAGGGAAGACAAGAAGAATAGTGTATTGTCATTCCTCAATCGGGGAATTGAATTTAGGAGCCGTGAGGTATTGTTGCAGCTATATACGTCCCTGGTCAGACCCCACTTGGAGTACTGTGCTCAGTTCTGGTCGCCTCACTACAGGAAAGATGTGGAAGCCATAGAGAGGGTGCAGAGGAGATTTACAAGGATGTTGCCTGGAATGCGGAGCATGCCTTATGAAAGCAGGTCGAGGGAACTCGGCCTTTTCTCCTTGGAGAGACGGAGGATGAGGGGGGACCTGATAGAGGTGTATAAGATGATGAGAGACATTGATCGGGTAGATAGTCAGAGGCTTTTCCCCAGGGCTGAATTGGTGGCCACAAGAGGACATAGGTTTAAGGTGCTGGGGAGTAGATATAGAGGAGATGTCAGGGGTAAGTTTTTTACTCTGGTGAGTGCGTGGAATGGGCTGCCAGCAACGGTGGTGGCTGATGCGATAGGATCAGATAGATAGATAGATAGGTTAGATAGGTACATAGTAAAATAGAGGGCTATGGGTAAGCCTAGTAATTTCTAGGGTAGGGACATGTTCGGCACAGCTTTGTGGGCCGAAGGGCCTGAATTGTGCTGTAATTGTTCTATGTTCTATGTTCTAAGACTGTCAAATACACAGGACCGGAAACCTGTACAAACTTCAACCTTGTGAAAGTCAATAGGGCACCATCAGGCTCATTTTAAAAGTAACTGTGCCACGTACTGTCAGCCTTGTGTTGAGATAGAAAAGATAAGGCTGTGGGTAGAGTCTCACACATGAAGCCCACGTGGTGGGCAGGAGGCGTTTAATGCGGAGGGGAGCAGCGTTGCCTCAAACCAACCAACCCTCCACTTTTAACTTAAATTGGAGTGTGGAGTGAGATCGCTGAGAAACATTGATGGACGTCAGTTGGCTCTTTATCACTCTAGCGATGGAGAAGCTTACTGTCTTGTTGATTGTCCTCTCACCTCCTCCAAAGGTGTTGACCAACTTACAACAGCTCAGCTCAGCAAGAACGCTTTATATATAGAATGCATTTGCAGTAAAAATGCCAATCATTCAATCTAACTACCTCCTCCAACCTTGTCCACTGCGTTCGGTGCTCCCGATGTGGCCTCCTGCGAGACCCAGCGTAGACTGGGCGACCGTTTTGCAGAACACCTACCCTCGGTTGGCAGTGACCATCCCGAGCTCCCAGTGACAGGCCATTTCAACTCCCCTTCCCATTCCCACACGGACCCGTCCATCATTGGCCTTCTCTACTGCCAGGGTGAAGCCCAGCACAAACTGAAGGAGCAACACCTCGTGTCCCACCTGGGTAGTCTACAGTCTATGACCCAATGGCATGAATATTGGGTTTTCCAATTTTAGGCAACCCTTTTTTTCACTTTTCCCTCAACACCCCCAGCCCCCCTCCCCCTCCGTCCACCCACCTGCACACACAGTTCACCCACAGTTTCCTCAACACACCTTCTCCCCTCCTCCCCCGTCCACATCTGGTTCTGGTTCCATCTGCCATACGCCTCTCCCCTAATGGTTCCCATTCTCACCTCCTTCACTTACCAGGGTCCAGCACTGGCAGCCCTTTGAGTTCCTGCTTATCTCCCTCCAGTCTCCACCTTCACCCTCGTCTCCCCACACCTTGCTCCATCTGTTCTCCCCGTTTTCCTCTCTCTCCGTCTGCCTCTATCCATCACTCACCTGCCACTGTCTCCTAACTCCACCCCCGCTGCCCTCCCCTACCTGGAACAACCTGCCTGTCATCTTACACCCCTCCTCCGTCCACCAATTACCTTGGATTCTTACCCCCAGCCATCTCCCCTCTCCACTCTCAGTCCTGATGCAGGGTTTCGATCTGAAACGTCAACAATTCCTTTCCCCCCAACAAGTGCTGCTTGACCCGCTGAGTTCTTTCAGGAGATTGTTTTGTTAATTCAATTTTAACCAGTCCACTTCAACCTCCTCCTCTCCTGAAATACATATCTAAATTAGGAAAGGACCGAATCATCTAATTTACTTCTTCATCTGTAGTGTCACAAGAAACTCTCTCTGCAAGAAGCTGCAGAGAGTTGTGGACACGGCCCAGCGCACCACGGACACCAGCCTCCCCTCCTTGGACTCTTTACCTCTCATTGTCTTGGTGAAGCAGCCAGCATAATCAAAGACACCACCCACCCAGGACATTCTCTCTTCTCTCCTATTCCATCGGGTAGAAGATACAGGACCCTGAGGGTACATACCACCAGGCTTAAGGACAGCTTCTACCCCACTGTGATAAGACTATTGAATGGTTCCCTGATACAATGAGATGGACTATGACCTCACGATCAACCTTGTTGTGACCTTGCACCTTATTGCACTGCACTTTCTCTGTAGTTGTGACACTTTACTCTGTACTGTTAATGTTTTTACCTGTACTACATCAATGCACTCTGTACTAACTCTATGTAACTGCACTGTGTAATGAATTGATCTGTACGATCAGTATGCAAGACGTTTTTCACTGTACCTCGGTACAAGTGACAATAATAAAACAATACCAATACCAATACCAATACCTGGAAGACATCTCCTCCAATGGTGCTCCCTTCACAATGCTACTGGGAGTATCAGTGGCAAATTGCATTAGATTGCTTGCTAAAGTCTCTGCTGTGGTGTTTGATAAGATGGCTTTCTGCCTCAGAGGCACCGATACTGCCAGTAAACTAGGAGAATGGTTTACTGAAAGGAGCAGACACTGGACTATCAACAGTATTAGGTTTGTGACCAATCACTCCAACAAACTTCTACAGATATACTGTTGGAAGTATCTTGACTCACTGCATCACGGTCTGGTACGGCAGTTCGAATGCGCTGGGACATAAGAAGCTGCAGGGAGTAGCGGACTCAGTCCAATACATCACGGGCACATCCCTCCCCACAATCGGGAGTACCTACAGGAGGCGCTGCCTCAAGAAGGCAACATCCATCATCAAAGATCCCCACCATCCGGGCCATGCCATCTTCTCGCAGCTACCATCGGGCAGGAGGTACAGAAGCCTGAAGTCCCACACCACCAGGTTCAGGAACAGCTACTTCCCTTCAACCATTCGGCCAACCAACCTGCTCAACCCTAATCACTGCCTCAGTACAGTAACACTATGACCACTCTGCACTACAATGGACTTTGTTTTGTTCTAATTGTGTTCCTTCTTGTATAATTTATGTTTATTTTATGTTTTCCTTGTGAATGCTGCTCATCTGATGCTCTGTGCCTGTGATGCTGCTGCAAGTAAGTTTTTCATTGCACCTGTGCACACATGGACTTATGCATAAGACAATAAACCTGACTTTGACTTTGGACTTTGGACTAATGGACAGATGCTGACACTGTCAGTGAAAGGGCCAGATAAAGAGAAGAGGGTGGAACTCTAATGGCATTATGGCCACAGAGTCCCCCACTATCAACATCCTGGGGGATCACCATTGACTAGAACCTCATTCAACTTGCCACATAAATAGAGAACAGATCAGAGGCTCCAGTGCTAGGTGACCGACTAGAATCATCAAAGCTGTTCCAGTATCTCGAACACATAGGCCAGGAGTGTGATGGAACACTTGCCTGGATGAGTCCAACTCCAAAAACCCTTGAGAAGTTCAACACCATCCAGGACAAAGCAGCCCGCTTGATTAGCACATCATCCACCAATGTAATCACTCCCTGCCTCCACTACCAGCTCACATTAACTGCTGTGTGCACCATCTGCAAAATGCACTGCAGGTACTCACCCAGGCTACTCAAACAGCACCTCCCAAACCCTCCACATCTACCACCAAGAAGAACCCAGGGCAGCAGGTTCAGGGGAACACCACCACCTACAGGTTCCCCTCACACCAAGTCACACACAATCCAGACTTGGAAGTATCTCGGCATTCCTTCATCGTCACTGGGTCCGAATCCTGGAACTCCCTCGCCGACAGCACAGTGGGAGCACCTTCACCAGAAGGACAGCAATGGTTCAAGAAGGCAGCTCACCCCCACCTTCTCACGGGCAAGGAAGGACGAGCAATAAATGCTGAGGTTGACAGATCCTGAATCAGAATCAGATTTATCATCACTGATATATGACGTGAAATGTGTTGTTTTGCGGCAGCAGTACAGTGCAAAGACATAAAAATCTATAAATTACAAAAATAAATAAATAGTGCAAAAGAGGAAGTAGAGGCGGAGACAATTACAATGCTTAAAAAGCATTTGGAAAGGTTCATGGATAGGAAAGATTTTGAGGATATATGCCAAATTTAGAGGGATATTTCAGTGAATGGGCTAAGGAATGGCAAATGGACTTTAATTCGGATAGGTGTGAGGTGTTGCATTTTGGAAAGTTAAATCCAGGTAGGGCTTTCACAGTGAATGACATGGCCCTGGGGAGTGTTGCAGAACAGAGGGACCTAGGAGTTCAAGCACACAGTAGTGTAGCAGTTGGCGTAACACTATTACAACGCTAGTGACCTGGGTTCAATTCTGGCCACTGTATGTAAGAAGTTTGTACGTTCTCCCCGTGTCTGCGTGGGTTTCCTCCGGGTGCTCCGGTTTCCTCCCACATTCCAAAGACGTACGGGTCGGCGCCGGAAGCGTGGCGACACTTGCGGGCTGCCCCCAGAACACTCTACGCAAAGATGCATTTCACTGTGTGTTTCAATGTACATGTGACTAATAAAGAAATCTTATCTTTCCTTACATGGTTCACTGAAAGTGGAATCACAGGTAGACAGGGTGGTGAAAAAGGCTTTTGGCACTGAGTATAAAAGTTTAAAAGTTGGGAGGTCATGGTGCAGTTGTACAGGACGATGGTGAGGCCGCACTTGGAGTATTGTGTTCAGTTTTGGTTGCCCTGCTATAGGAAAGATGTCATTAAACTGGAAAGAGTGCAGGATGATGGTGGTTTACAAGGATGTTGCCAGGACTTGAGGACTTGATCTTCTTGAAGTATATAAAATCATGAGGAGCATAGATAAAGTGAATGTACTCAATCTTTTTCCCAGGGTTGGGGAATCAAGAACTACAGGACATAGGTTTACAACGAGAGGGGAAAAATTTAATAGGAACTTGAGGGGCAACTTTTATACACAAACGGTGGTATCTACATGGAATGAGCTCCCAGAGGAAGTGGTTGAGGCAGGTACAACAACAACTGTTAAAAGACAATTGGACAGGTACATGGATAGGAAAGGTTTAGAAGGTTATGTGCTAAGTGCTGGCAAATGGGACTAGCTTGGATGGGACATCTTGGTCGGCATGGACCAGTTGGGCTGAAGGTCCTTTCTCCATGCTGTATAACTCTATGGCTCTAAATGCCAGCAAATGGGACTAGCAACCTGGTTGCAATGGACAAGTTGGGTCTGTTTCCATGCTGTATTACACTTATGACTCTATGCCTCAATGGCAAACAGCTTCTTCACCACCCTGACTACCTGTGTTGTCACTTTCAAGGAACTACGTACCCCAAGGTCTCTCTGTTCCATGACACTCTCCAGGGCCCTGCCATTCACTTTGTAGGGTCCTGCCCTGGTTTAACTCCCCAAAGTGCAACATTTCACACACTCGTCTGAACTAAATTCCATCTGCCATTCCATGGCCCACTTTCCTAGTTGATCTAAATCCTGCCATAATCATAGATAACCTTCTCCACTGTCAACCACACAGACTTGGATCTCATTAATAATCTGCTGGAGGAGCTCAGTGGATCGAGCAGCACCTGTAGGGGAAAAGGAATTGTCAACATTTCAGGTTGAGATCCAGCATCTGCAGTCTCTTGTGTCTCTAGATCTCACTGATGCTGAGGAATACTCAGCCATGCATACGGGTTCATTCCATCCTCTTGGACCTCGGACCTATGGACATTTGGACATCAGCAATGGGCAGAGAAATTCATTGCTTCTAAGGTTGGCCAGCAAGTCTTGCCTGGTGTGGGAGTACAAAAACAACTGTGATGATAAAAGGCTTGTAATACGTTGAAGTCTCAAACTCAAGTTGTGCTCGCTCCCCATCCAGCAGCACAGTGGTCATGTTACTATTTGGGAAATCCCGGAGGCAAGGATTCGAATCCCACTGCAGCACTTTGAGGACCTAATCAAACAGTAAAAACAGAAAATGCTGGATAAACATAGAAAGCATTCTATCCAGATGCTCACGGCTTGGTACGGCAACTGCTCTCTCCATGACCGCAAGAAACTGCAGAGAGTTGTGGACACAGCTCAGCACATCACAGAAACCAGCCTCCCCTCCATGGACTCTGTCTACACTTCTTGCTGCCTTGGTAAAGCAGCCGGCATAATCAAAGACCCTACCCACCCCAGACATTCTCTCTTCTCCCCTCTCCTATTGGGCAGGTATAAAAGCCTGAGGGCACGTACCACCAGGCTCAAGGACAGCTTCTATCCCGCTGTTATAATATTATTGAACAGTCCCCTGGTACGATAAAATGGACAATCTACCTTGTTATGCCCTTGCACCTTATTGTCTGCCTGCACTGCACTTTCTCTGTAACTGTAACACTTTATTCTGTATTCTGTATTGTTTTCCCTTGTACTACCTCAATGCACTGTGTAATGAATTAATCTGTATGACCGGTATGCAAAGCAAGTTTTTCACTGTCTCTCAGTACATGTGACAAAAATAAACCAATTTAAATTAACTTTAAACTCAACAGGCCAGGCTTAACTCTGTTTCTCTTCCCACAGATGCTGCCTGCCCTGCTGAGTACTTCCAGCATTTTCTGATTTTAGTTCAGATTTCCAACATCCGCAGTTTTTTTTTGATCTTCACTTACTCTTATCCCCTTCTCCGTGGATTGTCACCTTGTCATGGTAGAGAAGCTTGTGTGGTCCTGAGATCCCGAGAGTGATGCCGTCTGGAGCTATGTTCCTGGTAGGGTCACCCATGGCAGTAAGGTCGATGGTTGAGGGTCCCTGACAAAGAACAATCCAACCAAGACCTCAGTAGTGGAGCAGGTGGACGGAGTTACTTCGAACTCAACGGCTGTGAAGGCGGATGAAGGCTGCAACGAATCCATCAGCTCCAATCATCGTGGTTTCCATGCCATTGGAATCAGTTGGTTGATTTATGAAGTATCATGTGCTTTTTGTCATGCAACATCAAGTACACGTTAAATAAATACACGCACAGGCATCTTCGCTCTGTGGGGTTGGACTCATAAGTCACTTGAGAGCCCATAAATAGATCAACGGAACGAAGACCATCATCCTCGACCTCAAGGGATAGCCACCACAATGATGATTCTTATCCCATCCCACTTCTGAATGTGGTTGCTTCTGAAGTGGCTTCCCAGGATGTGGGGATGGTCAATGGATGTTGGGTTTACCAGAAAACCCCACGTCTTGAATGAAAATAAAATCTCTGTGGACCTTGAAGATGAAGGAAACTGGGCACACTGAGATCCCACAAACAGGAACCTCAAAATGCTCTGAACTGTAAATGTTGCTTGAGTGATCCCAGGGCACCAACCGGGTTACCCTGCTATAGGAAGGATGCCATTAAGTTGGAAAGAGTGCAGAAAACATTTACGAGGATGTTGCTGGGACTCGAGGGCCTGAGTTTAAGGAAGAGGTTGGGCAAGTTGGGAGTGTAAGAGATTGAGGGATGACCTTACGGAGTTGTATAAAATCATGAGGGGCATAGATAAGGTGAACGCACGCAGCTTTTCCCCCCAGGGTTGGGGAATCAAAAACTAGAGGGCATAGGTTTAAGGTGAGAGGGGAGAGATTTAATAGGAGTATGAGGGGAAACTTTTTTCTGCAGAGGGTGGTGGATATACGGAACGAGCTGCCAGAGGAAGTGTTTGATGTAAGTACAATAACAACATTTAAGAGACATTTGGACGGGTACACGGTTTGTGTCAGGATAACTCTCTCAACCCAGGAATTAGTCGAGTGAACCTTTGAGGGAGAAGGTCCAGGGGCTCAAATCACGCTCCAGGACCTTCAGCAAAAATTCCATGTTGACACTCCATACTTCCATAGGACGCTCAAAGCGGCTGCGCAGGTTGACTCTGTGGTTAAGAAGGCATATGGTGTATTGTCCTTCATCAATCGGGGAATTGAATTTAGGAGCCGGGAGGTATTGTTGCAGCTTTATGGGACCCTGGTCAGACCCCACTTGGAGTACTGTGCTCAGTTCTGGTCGCCCCACTACAGGAAGGATGTGGAAGCCATAGAAAGGGTGCAGAGGAGATTTACAAGGATGTTGCCTGGATTGCGGAGCATGCCTAATGAAAACAGGTTGAGGGAACTCGGCCTTTTCTTCTTGGAGCGACGGAGGATGAGGGGGGACCTGATAGAGGTGTATAAGATGATGAGAGGCATTGATCATGTGGATAGTCGGAGGCTTTTCCCCAGGGCTGAAATGGTTGCCACAAGAGGACACAGGTTTAAGGTGCTGGGGAGTAGGTACAGAGGAGATGTCAGGGGTAAGTTTTTTTACTCAGAGAGTGGTGAATGTGTGGAATGGGCTGCCGGCAACAGTGGAGGAGGCGGATACGATAGGGTCTTTTAAGAGACTGTTGGATAGGTACATGGAACTGAATAAAATAGAGGGCTATGGGTAAGCCTAGTAATTTCTAGGGTAGGGACATGTTCGGCACAGCTTTGTGGGCCAAAGGGCCTGAATTGTGCTGTAGGTTTTCTATGTTCTATGACACCGGGGCAGAAGTACCAAACTCATTGGGTCAAACAAGCCCATCGAGTCTGCACCAACCATTTACACCAAACCCATTTTATTCTCCCCACATTCCCATCAACTGTCCCCAGATTCCAGCACTCACTGACACACCAGGGGTAAGTTACAGCGGCCAACTTAACTAGCAACCCGCATGTCTTTGGGATGTGGGAGGAAACCGGAGTACCCGGGGGAAAGTCACACAGTCACAGGAGAAACGTGCTAACTCCACACGTACAGCAGGATTGAACCTGGGTCTCTGGAGCTACACCACTGTGCTCCTCTATAATTACTGATACTGGGGACTATGTTCCGGCCCTCGCATTCATGACTAATGATAAAACTAAGTTTGGTGTAAACAATGGCTGATTCTTCTTCATGCCATCTCCCTGCATGCTCAGGACGCCGCTCCGTCTTCAAAGGGAAATGCACAAACAAAGCACTACAATATAAAACAACACCACGATAACCTGATCAGCTTTTAGTTTTTTTGAATTAAGTTACAGAATGAGGGAATTTTTGGGCAATGCCAACATTTCAGGGGCGTTCGTTGAGCATAAACATTGCACTTGGCTCCAAAAAGAAATCCCCTTCTTGTCAAAGAAATAGTTCTACAGGAGACACAAGGGACAGCCGGTGTTGGAATATGGAATAACAAACAAGATGCAGGAAGGACTCAGTACGTCGAGCAGCATCCGTGGAGGGAAATGAACAGTTGACGTTTTCTGTCGAGACCCTTCATCTGGACTGAAAGAGGAGAGATAGCCCATATAAAAAGGTGGGAGGAAGGGGTGGAGCAAGAGCTGGCAGGTGATAGGTGGATCCAGGTGAGGGGGGGGTGATGGGCAGATGGAGGAGGGGGGAGTGGGATCAGCGACAGAGGCTGGGAGGCGATAGGTGGAGGTGACAGAGGGCTGCAGATAATTGAATTTCACGGGGCCTTTCACAGCCTATCGGAATTGGCGGAGAAGTTCCCTTTTGGAATTGGGAATTGGTTTATTATTGTCACATGTACCGAGGTGCAGTGAAAAACTTGTCTTGCTCACTGTTCATAGAGATTAATTCATTACACAGTTCATTGAGGTAGTACGGGGTAAAACAATACCGAATGCAGAATAAAGTGTCACAGCTGCAGAGAAAGTGCAGTGCAGGCAGACAATAAGGTGCAAGGTCGTAACGAGGTAGATTGTGAGGTCAAGAGTTCATTTTATTGCACTAGGGAACCATTCAATAGTCTTATAACAGCGGGATAGAAGCTGCCCTTGAGCCTGGTGGTACGTGCTTTCAGGCTTTTGTATCTTCTGCCTGATGGGAGGGGGGAGGAGAGAGAATAACCGGGGTGTGTGGGGTCTTTGATTACGCTGGGTGCTTTACCAAGGCAGTGAGAAGTGTAGACAGAATCACATCTAAAGCCAATGGTTTAGGAATTCAATTAGTCCAGATGTTTATGGACCCAAGTGAGATGTGAGATTGATTGCAAAATGTGAGTGGGGCTTCCCAGGATGCAAGATGTGACATTAATTTGCATGCTCCTGTGCAGTTGATGCCTTAGTGTACAAGTGATCCTGGAAACAAATCAGTGGGCAATGCATGTTGGTAGTTACTTCATTGCTGCAACAGTGGAAAGTGCATTTACTGGCGGCAAAGGCAGAAGGGGATCTAGAATACTGGGCTGTAACAAACACTGGACAGCACTGTTGTGGTGGTCCTCTACAGCCAAGGGTGGATTCAGCTCCAATGCAGTCTGTAGAGAAGATATCTTTATTAGTCACATGTACATCGAAACACACAGTGAAATGCATCTTTTGCGTAGAGTGTTCTGGGGGCAGCCTGCAAGTGTTGCCACACTTCTGGCGCCAACACAGCATGCCCACAACTTCCTAACCTCACAAGATCACAAGATCACAAGATAAGGGAGCAGAAGCAGGCCATTCGGCCCATCGAGTCTGCTCCAAGGAAAAGGGAAAAAGAAATGGGGTGGGAAAAAAAGAGAGAGAAAAAAAAACTATTCTAATCCCATTTGCCAGCCTTATCCCCATATCCCTTGATACCCTGACTATTTAGATATCTGTCTATCTACTCCTTGAATACCCCCACTGATCTGGCCTCCACTGCTGTGCGTGGCAAGGAGTTCCACAATTTCACCACCCTCTGGGTAAAGAAACTTCTCCTCATCTCTGTCTTGAAACTGTACCCTCTAATTCTAAGATTGTGCCCTCTGGTCCTGGACACGCCCACCAAGGGAAACAGCCTAGCCACATCTACTCTATCCTTACCTGTCAACATTTTAAATGTCGCTACGAGGTCCCCTCTCATCCTTCTGTACTCCAGCGAGTACAGTCCAAGAGCCGACAAACGCTCATCATACTCAAGCCTTTCATTCCTGGAATCATTCTCGTAAATCTCCTCTGGAACCCTCTCCAACGTCAGCACATCCTTCCTAAGATGCGGGGCCCAAAACTGCGCACAGTATTCCAAATGAGGCCTCACTAGCGCCCCGTAGAGCTCATCAACACTTCCTTACTTTTATACACTATACCTCTCGAGATGAATGCCAACATAGCATTCGCTTTCTTAACCACCGATCCAACCTGGTGGTTAACTTTAAGGTATCTTGTATGAGTACCCCCAAGTCCCTTTGGTACTACCAGCACCTATCAATCTTCTCTCCTTCTAGATAATAATCTACCCGCTTATTTCTACTTCCAAAGTGTACAACTGCACATTTCTCAACATTGAATCTCATCTGCCATTTCCTTGCCCATTCTCCTAAACTGTCTAGGTCCCTCTGCATTCTTTCTATTCCTATATGCTCCCTACTCCTCCACTTATCTTGGTGTCATCCGCAAACTTAGCCACACAACCATTTATTCCATTATCCAAAATCATTGATGTACAAGGTAAAAAGGAGAGGCCCCCCAACACTGACCCTTGCGGCACAACCACTAGTAACCGGTAACCAACCAGAACGAGATCCTTTATTTCCACCCTTTGCTTCCTGCCAACCAGCCAATTCTCCACCCATTTTGCTACCCTGCCCATAATTCCATGACCTCTCATCTTATTAATCAGTCCTCTTGTGAGGCACCTTATCGAAGGCCTTTTGAAAGTCTAAATACACAACATCTACCGCCTCTCCCTTATCCACCCTACCTGTGATTCTTCAAAAAACTCCAATAGGTTGGTCAGACAGGACCTCCCCTTCACAAAACCATGTTGACTAGGTCCTATCTTGCCTTGCGCCTCTAGGTATTCGTAACCCTCCTCCTTGAGGATAGACTCCAATAATATTTCCCACCACTGACGTCAGACTAATAGGTCTGTAATTGCCTTTGTGCTGCCTCCCACCTTCTTATACAACTGAACTACATTCGCTAACCCTCCAGTCCTCCGGAACCATGGCCAGAATCTATCGATTCCTGAAAAATAATCGCCAACGCCTCCGCTATCTCCACAGCCACCTCCTTCAGAACCCGGGGATGCACCTCATCCGGTCCGGGAGACTTATCAGCCTTAAGCCCCTTTAGTTTTCCAAGCACCTTCTCCCTATTAATCTCAATTGAACTCAGCTCCAATTCGTGAGACTCCTGACTAATGGGCACATTGCTTATGTCCTCCACGGTGAAGACCGATGCAAAATATTCATTCAATTCCCTTGCCATCTCACTATCATCCATTATAATACCTCCTGCACCGTTATCAATTGGTCCTATGTCAACCCGTGTCTCTCTTTTATTCCTTATGTATTTAAAAAAACTCTTAGAATCCTTCCGAATGTTGTCCGCCAGCTTCCTTTCGTAACTCATCTTTGCTTTCCTAATGACCTTCTTAGTTTCTCTCTGCAGATTTTTAAAATCGTTCCAATCTTCTGTTTTCCCACTAATTTTTGCTACTTTGTACGCCGCCCCTTTTGCTTTTATTTTATCCTTCACCTCCCTCGTTATCCACATCTGTGCCTTTTTTCCATTCAAAACCTTCTTTTTTCTTGGAATATATCTGTCCTGCATTGTCCTTATTTCCTGTAGAAATTTCTTCCATTTTTCCTCTGCCGTCCCTTCAGCTAACTTACTCCTCCAATCAATTTTGGCCAACTCATCTCTCATACCTTTGTAATTTCCCTTATTCCACTGAAATATCGATACACCAGTTATCAGCTTCTCCTTCTCAAACTTGAAACTAAACTCAATCATATTGTGATCACTTGTTCCCAGTGGTTCCTTTACCTTTAGTTCCCTAATCACCTCGGGCTCACTACACAGCACCCATCCAAAACAGCCGATCCCCTGGTGGGCTCCTCAATAAGTTGCTCCAGAAAAACATCCCTTAGACATTCCACAAACTCACTCTCCTGAGTACTACCGCCTTGCTGCATTTCCCAGTCCACCTTCATGTTAAAATCCCCCATAATTATCTTCACATTGTCACTCTGACATGCTTTTTCTATCTCAATCTGCAACTTATGGTCCACTTCCTGACTGCTGTTCGGGGGCCTATATATGACTGCTATTATTGTTCTTTACCCTTGCTATTTCTCAGCTCCACCCATAAGGATTCCACCTCCTCTGACCCAATGTCCTTCCTTTCTATTGATTTTATATCGCTACTAACCATCATGGCCACACCTCCCCCTCTGCCTACCCTCCTATCCTTCCTATATACTGTATACCCCTTGACATTCAGTTCCCAATCACATCCATCATGAAGCCACGACTCAGTGATTGCAACGATGTCATATTTATTAACCTGTAGTTGTGCCACTAGGTCATCTACTTTATTCTGATGCTACGTGCATTTAAATATAGTATGTTTAGACTGGTATCTGCTATTGATTTTATTGTACCTCTATTGATCAGCAGATTATCCTGACTTTCTACCTGTCCATCCTTCTTACTATCTTCGCTACCTACTATCTTAGACATGTTCGTGTAGACCTCATCCCCTATCCTAACATTCGGTATCCGAACATCCTCATCCCCGATCCTAACATTCTGTATCCTAACATCCGGATTTGTTGTACTTCTACTATTCAGTAAATTATCCTGACTTATCACCTGCCTGTCATTCTTGCCATCCTCAATGGATTTGTTTCTATACACTGTATGTCTTTGGAATGTAGGAGGAAAACGGAGCACCCGGAGGAAACCCACGCAGACACGGGGAGAACGTACAAACTCCTTACAGACAGCGGCCGGATTGTAACCTGGGTCGCTGGCGCTGTAAAGCGTTACGCTAACCACTACACTACCGTGCCGTACCGTAGGGTGTCCCTTCGTGTTTCAGAGTGGATCCTGTGAACAAACAACGTCTGATTGAGCACTGCCCAGAGACGAGCTGGGGGCTGCTTCCAGGTCAGTCTTGGCACTCCTCGCTGAAGTTCTCCGTCCCAACACTTCCAGCCGAGACCTGCAGCCTGATGAGCTCGGGCTCTGATCACGCATTGCCTGGGTCAGTTCACAGTTCGGTAGGAATCCCAAACAAATGCGCCATTAGCCCATGCAATCACGCCAAGGGCTGGGGTTCACGCACTCACACATTATGATGCCCAGGACTTGATGCGTCTCGGAGAAGCAGTTACCCAGATGAAGCTGCCCTGGGCCCTCCGCTCTGTGCTATTTTGTTCCACTTTTATGGGAGGCAGGTTTAACAGCCCAACACTCCCTCAACACCACCATGAACTGTCGGCCTCAATGTCATGTTCAAATCTCTCGAGTGGGATTTGAACTAGTTTTCTCCCGACTGGGGAGTTGTGACCAATGACTGACTGTAAATTGTGCACCAGCTTAATCCTGGAGACCACTGGTCACGGGATGATGAATAAAACTTCGGAGTATTGTGTGCAATTCTGGTCGCCCCATTACAGGAAGGGTGTGGAGGCTTTGGAGAGGGTGCAGAAGAGGTTCACCAGGATGCTGCCTGAATGAGAGAGTATCAGCTATAAGGAGAGGTTGGACAAATTTGGATTGTTTTCTCTGGAGTGTCGGAGGCTATGAGACCTGATAGAAGTTTATAAAATTATGAGAAGCATAGATAGGGAAGATAGTCATAATCCTTCTCCCAGGGTAGAAATGTCAAATACTATTAAGGAATGGCTTTAAGGTGAGAGGGGAACGTTTAAAGGGGGATGTTTTTTACACAGAGAGTGGTGGGTGCCTGGAATGTGCTGCCAGGGGTGGGGGTGGAAGCAGGTACAATAGTGGCATTTAAAAGGCTATTAGACAGACACATGAATATGCAGGGAATGGAGGGATATGGATCATGTACAGGTAGAAGGGGTTAGTTTAATTTGGGGTCATGCTCAGCATAGATATTGTGGGCTGAAGGGCCTGTTCCTGTGCTGTACCATTCTATATTTTATGTTCTATCAAGAACAACTCCAACTTGGAAACAATGCTGAGAAGAACCTCACACAGTGATGCTGCTTTTTTTGGGAATATTTGGCATTCATTTGAGGTAGATCCCCACTCCACATCCAGGAAAAATGTCAAGGAAAGCTTCATTTACTCAATGTTTTTTCACCACTATTCCAAATGGTTAGTGGCAGTAATTAGTGACATCCCAAAGCCATTCCACCTTTGGATCAGGATTGGCTAACTCTCCACTAACCTATAGCACACCATGACTGTAGTGTGCACCAACTACAAAATGCTTGCCCAGGCTACTCCGACAGCTCCTCCCAAAGTCCGGGACATCTACCACCAAGAAGATCATAGAGTCATACAGCACGGAAACAGGCTCTTCGGTCCATCTCATCCATGCTGAACATGGTGCCCACCAAGGCCAAGGACAGAGGCCAGAGGGGAACACCACCACCTACGGGTTTCCCTCCAAGTCACACACCATCCTGACTTGGAAATACATCATTACGGAAATACATCTTCTTGGAAATACTTCACCGTCGCTGGGTCTGAACCCTGGAACTCCCTCCCCGACAGTATTGTGGGAGCACCTTCCCCAGAAGGACTACAGTGGTTCAAAACATCAGTTCACCCTGACCTTCTCAAGGCACAATTTAGAATTTAAGAGGCATTTAGACAGACGCATGAACAGGCAGGGAACGGAGGGATATGGACCATGTGCAGGCAGATGTGCAGTTTAGAGACACCAGAGATTGCAGATGCTGGAATTTGGAGCAACACACAAAGTGCTGGAGGAACTCAGCGGGTCAGGCAGCATCTATGGAGTGAAATGGACAGTCAACAGTTTGAGTCCAGAACCTTCATCTAGACTGTCCAGTTTCCTCCATAGATGCTTCAGGTTACTACCATCGGGGAGGAGGTACAGGAGCCTGAAGACCCACACTCAACGATTCAGGGACAGCTTCTTCCCCTCCGCCATCAGATTTCTGAACAGTCCGTGAACCCCTGAACACCACCTGGTTATTCCTCTTTTGCACTATTTATTTATTTTTGTAACGCAGTTATGTTTTGCACTGTACTGTTACCGCAAAACAACAAACTTCACCACATATGTCAGTGATAATAAACCTGATCCTGATTCTGCCTGACCTGCTGAATTCCACATGTGCAGTTTAATTTGGCATCATGGTCAGCACAGATGTCGTGAGCCCGTCCCTGTGCTGTACTGTCTTACGTTCTACTGGTACCACCACCCTCCCACCGCAATAAAAACTGAAGACAGAAGAAAGTTGGAGAGCTCCTGCAAACTTGTGCGCCTGGGGTGAGAGCCCAGTGGTTTCGGTTGGTAGGGGACTGGGTCCAATTCTGTTGATGTCTTTGGGTGAGAGTTCCCGCCCAGTGTGTGGTGTCTGCACAGTTCGCTGAGAAGGGAACTGAGTCCAGCCGCTCATCACTCAGCCGCCTGGTTGGTTTTGTTTCTGGCTGAAGTTATATCCTGGAGATCGGGATGCAGTTCCGCGGCCCCTGGGCCCCCGAGATCCCCCTGTTCGCCCCCACTCCCGTCCACCCCACGCCGTTCCACATAGAGGACATCCTGGGGCGGGACCGCGCTGGGTCACAGAATCACGCCGCTGTCCCGGCCGCCCTGCCGCCTCTCCTGCCCTTGCCGCCCGGCTACAGCAGCGGGTTTTATCAGGACATCAGCCCCGGGTACCCGGGTCTGGCTCCGCGCTTGTACAGGACTCCGGTCTTCTCTGACAGCCCGGCCCCTGGAGAGCTCCGGCATCACATCTACAGACCCCTGGCACAAGGTAGGGGGGCACTGAGAGGGGGGCGAGGGAGGGAGGGAGGGGGAGAGGGTTAGAGAGGGAGGGGGCGAGATGGGAGGGGGGATGGCAAAGGAGGGAGGGAGAAAAGGCGAGGGAAAAGGGGGGGAGAGGGGTCACAGAGGGAGGAGGACATGGAGGGGAGAGCCAGGGGTAGTAAGAGAGGGTGAATGGGCGGGAGAGGAGGAGATGGGAGGGGAGAGAGGGAGGGAAATGGGGAGGGAAAAGGGGGAGAGAGGGAGGTGACGAGGAGTAAGAAAGGGGGTGAAAGGGGGGAGGGAGGGGTAGAGGGAGAGGGGAGGAGGAGGGAGAGAGGGGAGGAGGGAGAAGGGGAGGGGGAAAGGAAGGCAGGAGATAAAAGGGGATGAGAGAAGGGGAGAGGTAGAGAGAGTGGGAGGGGAAGGGGAGGGGAGAGGAGGGGAGGGGAGAGGAGGGGGGAGAGTGGGGGGGAGGTAGAGAGGAGGGAAATCAAAAATGGAAGAAAATACAAGGAATAGAATGAAATGAAAAGAAAAAAAATGACAAAAATAAGCAAAATGAATTACTAATGGGAGTGGTAGGTAGAGATACGTTGGAAATCGGAGAGCGAGGGAGAGTGAGCAACGAGCAATGAAACGGTGGCGCAGGAGCCCTGAACTGCAGAGAGAGGAGTCCTGCTGAGAAGCGGGATCGGGGGCAGTGGGACGGAGATCTGGGCAGTGGGACGGAGATCTGGGGCAGTGGGACGGAGATCTGGGCAGTGGGACGGAGATCTGGGGCAGTGGGACGGAGATCTGGGGCAGTGGGGAGGGGGATCTGGGGGCAGTGGGACAGAGATCTGGGGCAGTGGGACAGGGAGATCTGGGGCAGTGGGACGGAGATCTGGGGGCAGTGGGGAGGGGAGATCTGGGGGCAGTGGGACGGAGATCTGGGGGCAGTGGGGAGGGGAGATCTGGGGGCAGTGGGACAGAGATCTGGGGCAGTGGGGAGGGGGATCTGGGGCAGTGGGACGGAGATCTGGGGGCAGTGGGGAGGGGAGATCTGGGGGCAGTGGGACAGAGATCTGGGCAGTGGGGCAGGGAGATCTGGGGCAGTGGGATGGAGATCTGGGGACAGGGAGATCTGGGGGCAGTGGGACAAGGGGATCTGGGGGCAGTGGGGCGGGGATCTGGGGGCATTGGGGCAGGGAGCTGGGGAACTCCGGGCTGGAAATCAGTGAGAGTAAATGACAATCGCAGTGAGAAAAGTGCAGGTGTCGAACATTCTGGCACACTTGTGCATTGTCAACAGAAAGAAAGGAAAGCAATTCAGACCAAATAATAATGCGAGAAGGTCTCGGTGAATGTTGAGTGTGGGGTTCCACTTTCTCCAGGGGACAGATGTCAACATTCTGTCAGTTCAGCCCTGCAAAAGGGCGTGCTCTCCCTGCACCCTCCTGTACTTGTGTCCCTCCAGTGCAGGTCTCCGGGGTACCGTTTCCCACTCCCACCGCCCTTCCTGATCTTTAGCCTGGCCTGGGTTTGACGATGAAACCCCAGTGGGTAGCGAGAGACACCAGCTCCCGGCAATCAAAGTAATCACATTTAGTCAGTGAGCAATACAGCGCGGGTACAGGCCCTTCGGCCCAGCCAGTCTATGCTGACCACTGTGCTCGGGGTTTGGGGAATGGTGATCAGGACACTACCATAATCTCATGACACAGGCCCTTTGGCCCATCGTGTCCATGCCGACCATCATGTACAAATCCCATTTACCAGCACTTGGTCCCAACCCTTCTATAGAGTTATAGAGCACAGAATGATCCCACAAGGATCGGTTCTGGGACCTCTACTTTTCGTGATATTTATTAATGACTTGGATGAGGGGGTAGAAGGGTGGGTTAGCAAGTTTGCAGATGACACAAAGGTCGGTGGTGTTGTGGATAGTGTGGAGGGCTGTCAAAGCCTGCAGAGCTGGGCTGAGAAGTGGCAGATGGAGTTCAATCCAGAGAAGTGTGAGGTGGTACACTTTGGAAAGACAAACTCCAAGGCAGAGTACAAAGTAAATGGCAGGATTCTGGGCAGTGTGGAGGAGCAGAGGGATCTGGGTGTTCATATCCACAGATCACTGAAGGTTGCCTCACAGGTGGTTGGGTAATTAAGAAAACTTATAGGATGTTAGCTTTCATAAGTCGTGGGATCGAGTTTAAGAGCCGCGAGGTAATGATGCAGCTTTACAAAACTCTGGTTAGACCACACTTAGAGTACTGTGTCCAGTTCTGGTCACCTCATTATAGGAAGGATGTGGAAGCGTTGGAAAGGGCACAGAGGAGATTTACTAGGCTCTTCCTGGATTGGAGAGTATGGATTATGAGGAGAGATAAGGGAGCTAGGGCTTTACTTTTTGGAGGGAAGGAGGATGAGGGGAGACTTGATGGAAGTGTACAAAATATGAAGAGGAATAGATAGAGTGGACAGCCAGCGCCTCTTTCCCAGGGCACCAATGCTCAATACAAGAGGGCATGGCTTTAAGGTAATGGGTGGGAAGTTCAAGGGAGATATCAGGGGGAGGTTTTTCACCCAGAGAGTGGTTGGTGCATGGAATGCGCTGCCTGGGGTGGTGGTGGAGGCTGATATGTTGGTCAAGTTCAAGAGATTGTTAGATAAGCATCTGGAGAAATTTAAAATCGAGGGATATGTGGGAGGAAGGGGTTAGATAGTCTTCGGCGTGGTTTAAAGGTTGGCACATCATGGTGGGCTGAAGGGTCCGTATTGTGCTGTGTTGTTCTATGATTCTATGATCTATGATTAGAGAAACAGGCCCTTCAGTCTGTCTAGTCCAATGCTGGCCGTGGTGCACATCAAGCTTTTGTTTTGTGTACCATCCAGCAGAAATGTATAAAATTATGAGGGGCATAGGGTGGACAAGCAATATCTTTTTTCCATTATTAAGTGATCCAATACCAGAGAGCATGCATTAAAGAGGAGAGGGGTTAGGTTCAGAACAGACTTGAGGGGTACGTTTTTTACTGAGAGAGGGGTGGATGCCTGGAATGTGTTGCCTGATAGGGTGGTGGAGGCAAATTCATTGGGGGCTTTTAAGAGGGGCTTGGATGGGCACATGAATGAGAGGAAAATAGAAGGATATGGGCATTCTGTAGGTCGGAGGGATTAGCTATGTCGGCACAACATTGTGGGCCGAAGGGTTTGTTCTGTGCTGTACTGTTCTATGTTCTATAGTACAAAAGGAAAACAGAATGTGTTGCAGTCACAGAGAAAGTGCAGTAAGTGCAAGGGCCATGACGGGGTAGATTGGGAGATCAAGAGCTCATCTTTTAGCATTTGAGAAGTCCAGTCAAGAGTCTGATAACAGAAGCTGTCCTTGAGCCTGGTGCGATGTGCCTTCAGGCTTTTGTACCTTCTGCCCGATGGGAGGGAGGAGAAGAGAGAATGTCTGGGATGGGAGGGGCCCTCGATTATGCTGGCTGCTTTACCGAGGCAGCGAGAAGTATAGGTGGAATGAATGGAGGGGAGGCTGGGATCATTTGAGATACTTAAAGAGGAGGTAAATACATTTTCGTATGATCAGGGAATTGAAGGTTATGGGGAACTGGCACAGAAGAGGAGATGAGGCTTGGGGCAGATCAACCATAATCACATTGACCGTGCGACAGACTTGAGGGGTCGAGTAGCCTACTCCTGCTCCTATTTTCTTGTGTTCAAACCTATTTTTATATTAAGTGTATCAAATCGGGCAGAAAAATAATAGAAAGGATGATTAAAACTTTTAGAAGGGAATAGTATAAATAGTTTAAAAAGGACAAAAGACTGCTCTTAAAGGAGGAAAGTGGATTAATTGAAGGATTCCACAAGATGAAACAAGGACTAAATAATCTCCAGTACTATATCCTTCTTCAATTCAACAAGGTTTGTGTAATTAGTATAACTAATACTACTTTTATAGTATGGTTGTTAACAGCGCCAATAGTTTTGACACCAATTGCTTATCTTGAATTCTCGAAAGCTGCTCTGCTCTTTCAATTCATCTGTTTGCTTTACTTTCAGCGCTAAGTATTGCATTTCCTGTGTTATTTGTGTTACAGTTCAAAATTTCTAATTTCTCTATGTTAAAAACAACCTGAGGTATCAGAATTGGGCTGTCTCGGGGGTAACCCGCCTCTAGAGTCTGAGGCAGTTGTTGCATGAGTGCCTCTGTCCTTTCACCCAGTGTCCTGCACACCTGGATAACCCTCCCTGGCTTCCAGTGGAGCAGTTATGAAATCATTGAAAGTTTTTCCAAATCCCTTGTCCCACCTCTGTGATCTTTGGGTTCGTCCAATTCTAGATCACCCCCTATTTTAATCATTCCACCATTGGAAGCCTTCAGCTGTCTGATCTATTTTAATTTAGATTTAAGATAAGATTTCTTTATTAGTCACACGTACATCGAAACACACAGTGAAATGCATAGCATGCCCACAACTTCCTAACCGTTTGTACGTCTTTGGAACGTGGGCGGAAACTGGAGCACCCGGAGGAAACCCACGCAGTCACGGGGGAGAATGTACAAACTCCTTACAGACAGTGGCCGGATTTGAACCATAGAACATCGAACAGTACAGCACAGGAACAGGCCTTTTGGCCAATGAGGTTGTACTGAACTAATCAAGCTAATGGCACCTAATCTCTTCTGCCTGCACACGGTCCATATCCCTCTACTCTCTGCTCATTCATGTCCCTATCTAAGAGCCTCTTAAACACCTCTATCCTATCTGCCTCCACCACCACCCCTGGCAGTGCATTCCAGGCACCCACCATTCTCTGTGTAAAAAAAACTTGCCCCGCACATCTCCTTTGAACTTTCCCCCTCTCACCTTAAATGCATGTCCTCTGGTATTAGACATTTTGACCCTGGAAAAAGATACCGGCTGTCTACTCAATCTATGCCTCTCATAATTTTATAAACTAAGACTCAGGTCTCTCCTCTGCCTCTGATGCTCCAGAGAAAACAACTCAAGTTTGTCAATCTCTCCTTATAGCACATGCCCTCTAATCCAGGCAGCGTCCTGGTTTGCCCTCCCTTATTTCCAAACCTCTCCATGTCTTCCCCATCTCCATAGGTGCCCCCTTAGATCCCTGCTCCCCTCCATTTCCAGCTCCTCGTTCCTGCTCAGTTCCCATTCCTCTGCCATTGATGACCATGCCTTCAGCTGCCTGGGCCCCGAGCTCCAGAATTTACCCGAACCTGTTTCCACACACGGAGCTTCTCATTAAGTTCAAATTCCCCAGTTTGAACTTCAAAGTCTGAAGGTAAAGTGATGAGGTCAGTGAATGAAATGCTGTCAGATTGGCACAAAAATCTGCTTCATCGCCTCCTGAGGGACCTTGACAGGGTCGATGTGAAGAGAACAGTTCCTCTTGTGGGAGAATCAACATAGCTCAGCTCGTCACAGAAACCAGCCTCCCCTCCATCTACCCTTCTCTCTGCCTCGGTAAAGCAGCCGACATAATCAAAGACCCTACCCATCCTGGACATCCTCTCCACCCCCCCTCCCATCGGGCAGAAGATACAAAAGCCTGAAAGCACGTACTACCAGGCTCAAGGACAGCTTCTCTCCTCTGTTATAAGACTATTAAACGGTCCCCTAGTACGATAAGATGGACTCTTGACTTCACAATCTACCTTGTTTTGCCCTTGCACCTTATTGTCTGCCTGCGCTGCACTTTCTCTGTAACTGTAACACTTTATTCTGCATTCTGTTATTGTTTTCCCTTGTACTGCCTCAATCTACTGATGCGATGAAATGATCTGTATGGATGGTATATAAAACAAAGATTTTTGCCGTACCTCGGTACACGTGACAGTAATGAACCAATTAAGAGAAAGCTGGGTACATCCTTGGAAAGCAAGGGGGTGAAAGGTTACCAGGGATGGATGTGAATTGATGGGAACATGGACCTGAGGTTACAACCTGATTGGCCATCATCTTATCGAATAGCAAGGCAGGCTCGTGGGGCCGAGTGGCCTTCTCCAGCTCCTGATTTGTACATCCTTCAGGGTAGGAGATCTCCATTCTTACTGAGTTTGGGCCCATACCTGAATCCATCTTGCCCAACTGGCTGGGTGAACTTCCCAACCTCGTCCTCTGGACGTATCAAACTGAGCAGAACAAGGGATGGGCACTTCATGTCACTGATGCCTCTAGCTCACAGTGTAAGCATAAATACAGCACCCTAAACAGCCCCTGAAGTGTGGGTGGTGCAGCTAGAACATAGAACATGGAACATTGAACAGTACAGCACAGGAACAGGCCCTTCAGCCCATGATATCTGTGCTGAGCACGATGCCAAATTAAACTAATTCCTTCTGCCTGCACATGATCCATATCCCTCCATTACATGCATATTCATGAGTCTAACTAACATCCTCAAACATCACGATTGTATCTGCGTCTACCAGCACCCCAGCAGTCTGTTCCAGGCACCCATTACTCTGTGTGTCAAAAAAACTTGCCCCGCACATCTCCTTTAAACTTACCCCCTCTCACCTTAAAGCTATGCCCTCCATTATTCGATGTTTTCACCCTGGAGAATTGGTTCTGGCTCTCTACCTTATCTATGCCTCTCATAATTTTAGCCAGTAGTGCTGGTACCTCACAGCTCCAGAGACCCGGGTTCGACCCTGACCCCTGGCGCTGTCTGTGTGGAGTTTGCATGTTCTCCCTGTGACCGTGCGGGTGTCCCCAGGGTGCTTCGGTTTCCTCCTGCAACTCCCAGCAGAATGATCCCTTCAGTCTCATTCCCCTGCGCCTTATTCCCTGCATCCTTGCAACATTCTTTCTCACCTTCCCATTAATTCCCCATGGATTGTTTTACCCCTCACCTGCACATTAGGGACAATTTACAGCAGCAAATTAACCACCTGCATGTCTTTGGGATGCCATGGAATCAATGTGCCGAATGGCTTCTCTTCTGTGCCATACTAAGTAACCTGTTAGCATGGGAGGATCCCTGGCACGCAGCAGTCAACTCCATTGGCTGGATGGAGGACATAGGATATTGAGTACAGGAGTTGGGACAAGTCATTGGTGCGACCACACTTGGAGCACTGTGTGCAGTTCTGGTCGCCCAGCTACAGGAAGGATGTCCTTAAGCTGGAGAGGGTGCAGAAAAAATTCACAAGAATGTAACTGGGATTGGAGGGCTTGAGTTATAAGGAGAGACAGGATAGGCTTCTTCGCTCCAAGCATTTTTCCCTGGAGCGAAGGAGGCTGAGGGGTGACCTTATAGAGGTTTATCGAACCTTGAGGGGTGTTGATAAGGTGGTTGGTCACAATCTTTTTTTCCCAGGGTCGGGGAGTCTAAAATTAGAGGGCATGGGTTTAAAGTGAGAGGGGAAAGATTTAAAAGGGATCTGAGGGGCAAGTTTTTCACTCAGAGAGTGGTGGGTATATGGAAAGAGCTGCCAGAGGAAGTTGTAGAGGTGGGTACAACAAAGACATTTGGACAGGTTCATGGATAGGATATTTATTTAAGATAAATGGGCCATACACAGGCAAATGGGACAGGAGCAGGTCAGCAGGGACGAATTGGGCTGAAGGGCCTGTCTCTATGCTGTGACATCAATTGCAGCAGACCTCAGCAATGTTCCAGCTCTGTACTTAAAACCCCCAGGATCCACCCACCCCCGAGAGTAGTGCCTGGTTCCCCTTTCCCTCCGAGCAGGGTGTAATTTGATGGTTTGCGTGTGTCTCAATAGTAACTGACAATACTTACACACCACCCCCCTCCCCCCCCCCCCCCCCCCCCCCCCGGCTTTACTTACAATGGCAACTGGCTTTCCTCTGTTAAAATAAAGCTCAGCTTTTGCAAAATTTGATTTATTTTCTCAAGACTATTTTAAAAATGTAGCTTTGAATATTCTTCCTGTTGATCATGATTTTTTAATGAAGATAATATATTTATATAACAGCAATTGTCAATGTTTTCAATGCACAGGAAGTGTTTGAACATGGGTAACTAGCTGCCAAGGCTTGATAGGAACACATTTCCTTGTTACAGGGCAGTATATAAGCAATTATAGCAATATGGTGTCGTTTGAGGCTAGTGTGGTTAGCATGGAAAAGAGGAACTAATTTGCAACAGTGATCACAGGCAGAGGCAAGCTGCATACTCCTTCTGTGATCTGGTATGATTTGGGTAACTGCTCTGTTAATGGACGTTGCAGGTGAAAGTGGTGGGGGCAGCAGTGAACATGCCGAGGGTGGGAAACAAGGTGTGGAGGTGCACTGGGGAGCAAACTGGCTTTTTAGAAGACCCTGACGCACAAGAGGTTCTGTCTTATGAGGATAGGTTGAGCGAGCTGGGGCTTTTCTCTTTGGAGAGGAGGATGAGAGGTGACTTGATAGAGGTGTACAAGATGATAAGAGGCATAGATGGAGTGGACAGTCAGAGACTTTTTCCCCGGGCGACAATGGCTAACACGAGGGGGTATAATTTTAAGGTGATCGGAGGAAGGTATAAGGGGGATGTCAGTGATAAGATTTTTACACAGAGAGTGGTGGGTGCGTGGAACGCACTGCCGGCAGAGGTTGTGGGGGCAGATACGTTAGGGACATTTAGGAGACTCTTAGATAGTCACATGAATGATAGGGAAACCGAGGGCTATGTGGGAGAGAAGGGTTAGATGGATCTTAGAGCAGGATAAAATGTCAGCACGACATTGTGGACCAAAGGGCCTGTGCTGTAATGTTCTATGTTCTATATTCTTGATGCTGGAATCTGGAGCAACACACACAAAATGCTGGAGGAGCTCAGCAGGTCAGGTAGCATCTATGGAGGGAAATAAACTCTCCCTGATGAAGGGTCTTGATCCAAAACGTCAACTGTTTATTTCCCTCCATAGATGCTGCCTGACCTGTTGAGTTCCTCCAGAATTTTGTGCACATCTTAGGAAACTCTGCAGTCATAAAGCCACAGAGTCATAGAGTCATACAGCACAGAAACAGGCCCTTCGGCCCAACTGGTCCATGCCGACCAAGATCTCCATCTAAGCTAGTCCCATTTGCCCACATTTGGACCATATCCCTCCAAACCTCTCCTATCCATGTACCTGTCCAAGTGCCTTTTAAATGTTGTTAATGTACCTGCCTCGACCACTTCCTCTGGCAGCTCATTCCATATACTGACCACTCTCTGGGTGAAAAAGTTGCCCCTCAGGTTCCTATTAAATCTCTCCCCTCTCACCTTAAACCGATGCCCTCTAGTTTTTGATTTCCCAACCATGGGAAAAAGACTGTGTGTGTTGACCCTATCTATGCCCCTCATGATATTATAAACTTCATTAAGATCTCACCTCATTCTCTTGCGCTCCAATGAAAAAAATCCCAGCCTGCTCAACCTCTTTCCATCACTCAGTCCCTCGAATCCCCGCAAAATCCATGTAAATCTCCTCTGCACTCTGTCCAGCTTAATGGCATCTTTCCTATGGCAGGGTGACCAAAACTGAACACAATATTCCAGGTGTGACCTCACCAACATCTTGTATAACTGCAACATAACATCCCAACGTCTGTAGTCAGTCCCCTGATTAGTGAAGGCCAGTGTGCCAAAAACCTTTTTTCACCACCCTGTCTACCTGTGATGCCACTTTTAGGGAACCATGTACAAATCATGGAGATGTACAGCATTGAAATGGGCCCTTTGGCCCACCATGTCTATGCTGACCTTTATTGCCCATCTACATTCGTCCTATTTGGCTGCCTTCAGACTGTGTCCTGCTCTGGAAGAAGAAGAGACCCCTCGGCCCCTCCAGGATGCTACACTTAGCAGGAAAGGCCATTCAGCCCCTCGAGCTTGTTACAACAGGAGGAGGCCATTTAGCTCTTCTCAAGGTAGTTATTTGCGAGCCCCCCTTTGCTTATTGTATCAAGTTAAGGCCCCGTATCTAAGAAAGGTTGTTATGGCTCTGGAGACGGTCTGGAGGAGGTTCACAGGAATGATTCTGGGAGTGGAAGGCTTAACATATGAGGAGTGTTTGATAGCTCTGGGCCTGCACTCGATGGACTTCAGAAGGATGAGGGAGGATCTCATTGAAATCTACCGAACACTGAAAGGCCTGGATAGAGTGGACGTGGAGAGGATGTTTCCATCAGTGGGAGAGTCTAGGATCCGAGGGCACAGCCTCAGAATAAAGGGATGTCCCTTTGGAACTGAGATTTTTTTCTTCAGCCAGAGGGTAGTGAATCTGTGGATTTTGTTGCCATGAAGACTTTGGAGGCCAAGTTATTGGGTGTATTTAAGACAGAGGTTGATAGGTTCTTGATTGGTAGGGGGGTTAAGGGTGTCGGGGAGAAGGGGGTTGAAAAATAGAATCAGCCATGATTGAATGGCGGAGCAGACTCGATGGGCCGAATGGCCTGATTCTGCTCCTATATCTGAAGGTCTTATTTATCTACCTCTGCATTAAAATTGTCCAAAGACTTCTCTTCCACTGCTCTTTGAAGAAGAGAGTTCAAAGACGGCCCTGTGGGAGGAATGTTTTACCTCGGATGGAAGACCCCTTACCTTCCAGCAGTAACTCCCTGGTACTGGATTCTCCCATTCTGAGTGATGAGCTCCAGAAAATGAGGGGTAGTCTCTGGGATCAGACATTAAACACAGTGCCACAAATGGTAGAACTGCTTCCTCACAGCTCCAGAGACCCGGGTTCGGTGTGGAGTCTGTGTGGAGTTTGCAGGTTCTCCCTGTGACCGCATGGGTTTCCCCCGGGTGCTCCCGGTTTCCTCCCACATCCCAAAGACCTGTCAGTTGGTAGGTTAATTGGCCGCTGTAAATTGCCCCTGGTGTGTAGTTGAGTGGCAGAATCTGGGAAGAATTAATGGGAATGTGGGGAGAAAAAATTGGGATTAATGGAAATATATACGATGGCTATCACAGATTTAGTGGGCTGAAGGGCCTGTTTCTGTACTGTGTGACACTCTGCTTTATGTCTTTACACCCAGGTTCAATCTTCCTTCTCATTTGGATGTAGAGACCTCATAGAGTCATATACAGCACGGAAATAGGCCCTTCAGCCCAGCTTGTCCACCAAGCTAGTCCCATTTGCCCATGTTTGGCCCCTATCCGTCTAAACCCCTCCTATCCATGAACTTGTTCAAATGTCTTTTAAGTATCGTTATTGTACCTGCCTCAAGCACTTCCTCTGGCAACTCATTCCATATATGCACCACCCTCTGCGTGAAGAAGTTGCCCCTCAGGTCCCCTCAGTAGTGCTACCGGGCAAAAAGGTATTCTGGGCGGTATTTAATGGAAGTGTACGTACTCATAGAGTCATAGAGCAATACAGCACAGATACAGGCCCTTCGGCCCAACCAGTCCATGCTGACCACGATGCCCACCCATCTAGTCCCAATGTCCTGCATTTGGCCCATATCCCTCCAAGCCCCACCCCTCCATGTACCTATCCAAGTGCTTCTTAAATGACACTGTTGTACCTGCCTCACCCACTTCCTCTGGCAGCTCGTTCCATATACCCACCACCCTCTGCGTGAAAAAGTTGCCCCTCAGGTCTCTTTTAAACCTTTCCCCTCTCACCCTAAACCTATGCCCCCCAGTTTTGGACTCCCCTACCCTGGGGAAAATACTGTTACTGTCCACCTTATCTATGCCTTAAACACTTCTGTAAGGTCGCCCCTCATTCTCCTATGTTCCAAGAACCCCTGCTTCTAATTCATGTGTTTGTACATCTGTCCATGCTTGTGCAAGTTTGTGTGCTCGTAACTTCAGGTGTGTTTGCATGCTCATGTGTTTGTATGTTTGTGAGACCATCCCTTTTGGAAATACTATGGTCCAGATGCCAGCGGGGCAGTTGCCTGCACTGCATTTTCTCTGTGACTGCAACGCTATATTCTGCATTCTGTTTTCTTTTTGCTACCTTGATGTAACTATGTAAGGCATGATCTGCCTAGGTGGCACACAAAACATGTATCTTGGGACATGTGACCATCATAAACCATTACCAATACCAGTTGAGGGCTCTGGCCATTGAAGAAGTGGGTGCTGTTCTAAGTGGGACTGAGCTTGGGGCCAATAGTTTGGCATCAAAACCCAACTGAATGTTATTTATGTAGAAGCCAAGGGCAGTGAGAACTGTTTCGATTGATAAAGACCACATCCCCAGAGGGAACATTACAAAAAGCGAGAAGTCTTTGTTTATCCTTCACACCAAATGTACCACAAAGTTATCTGTACATCTAAGAACTTCACACCACAAAGGAGGCCATTCTGCCCATTGTTACCAGCCTGCCTCTTAGCCAGTGCAATACCAAACTAATCCCACATACCCAACCAATTTTGATGTTCATCTAATTTCCCACTATAATTGCAATGATCTGTTTCAAGTCATTTCCTGTGGTAAAACCCAACTGGCCTCTGTTGATTGACTGCTCTGAAGCTGATGAACCCCTATCCCTTGCATCCCCAACAAGTGTCATGATCCCCCTTTCAATGTTCCTGATCATTATAACTTCTTTCAAATCAGCTCTCAGCTTTCCCCGCTCTAGTGAAGACAATCCCAGAGACTCGCGTCCCTTCCCTGCCCAGTTTCCAAGTGCAGAGGCTGCAGAAGCTCACACAGCCAGCCCTCTGATCAATGGCTAATCTGAAACGTGAGGTGCTAGCTTTTTGTCAGGAGTATAGGCGATCTGGCATGAGGTGACAGGTCATGTGTGGAGGGTGGATTGCGTTGTTCGTTGCGTTCGTAGGCTGTCGATATCATGCAGTGAAGAGCTCAGAGCTGCAGCCAGGATTCTAACTGTGGCCAAACTAAAGAAAAGGAAGAATATATAGCATGTTTTCACACTGCAATGATTTCACAGTCAATAAGTTGTTTTCAATTTGCAGTCACAGATCAGATGCAAGTCATTCAAATTGTCAAGTAGATAACTGGTCAATGCTGGTGATGAGTCACAGAGTCATACAGCACGGAAGCAGGCCCTTCAGCCTAAATGGTCCATGCTGACTGTGTTGCCCAGCGAGTTATTCCCATCTGCCCACGTTTGGCCCAGGGCCCTCTAAACCTCTCCTATCCATGGACTTATCTAGATGGCTTTTAAACGTTGCTAATGTGCCCGCCTCAACCACTATTTCTGGCAGCTCATTCCAAATACGCTCCACCCTTTGTGTGAAGAAGCTGCCCCTGATGTCCCTTTTAAATCTCTCGCCTCTGATCTCAAACCTATGCCCTCTTGTTTTTAGCACCCCCTCCCTGGGGAAAAAAAACCTTCCTAACTTCTCTCTTAAGTGCACTCCTACACTTCTTGCAGTCATCAAGAGATTCACTAGTTCCCAATTGCTCATGCGCAATGTATGTCTCCCTCTTTTTCTTAACCAGAGCCTCAATATTTCTTGGGTCATAGAATCATAAAGCACAGAAAAAGGCCTTTCAGCCCATGAACTCCATGGTAACCATTAAGCACCCATTTACACTGATCTGATGCTAATACCATTCATAAGAGGCATAGGCACAGAAACAGGCTCTTCAGCCCATCATGTCCATGGAATGAAAGGCATAACCTATGAGGAGCGTTCGATATTTCTGGGACTGTACTCAATGGACTTCAGAAGGATGAGAGGGGATCTCATTGAAATCTACTGGATACTGAAAGGCCTGGATAGAGTGGATGTGGAGAGAATGTTTCCATCAGTGGGAGAGTCTAGGATCTGAGGCACAGCCTCAGAGTAAAGGGACATCCCTTCAAGACCATTAAGTCCCTTTAGGTGGATTCAAAATTGCTCAGAGGTGGGAAGCAGAGGGTGGTGGTTGAAGGTTGTTTCTTGGAATGGAGGCCAGTGACTAGTGGTGTGTCGCAGGGGTCGGCGTTGGGACCCTCATTCGTCGTTATTTATATAAACGATTTGGACGCAAATGCATAAGGCTTGATCAGTAAGTTTGTGGATGACATGAAATTAGGAGGTGTTATTGACAGTGAAGAAGGTTATCGTAGATTACAGGGGGATCTTAATCAGTTAGTGAAGTTGGCTGAGGAGTGGCAAATGGATCTTAATACAATTAAGTGTGAGGTGATGCATTTTAGAAAGTCAAACCAGCGTAGGACTTATACTATCAATGGTAGGACACCAGGGAGTGTAGTGGAACAGAGGGACCGAGGAGTACATGCATAGCTCATCGAAACTGCATCACAGGTAGACAAGGTGGTGACAAAGGTGTTTAGTACGCTGCCTTCATCAGTCAGGGCATTCGGTACAGGAGATGAGACGTTATGTTGCAGTTGTATAAGTAGTTGGTGAGGCCGCACTTGTGTACAGTTTGGCTGCCCTGTTATAGAAAAGACATAGTTAAACAGTTATAGGGAGAGGTTGGCCAGGCTAGGTCTTTATTCGTTGGAACGTAGGAAAATGAGGGGCAACCTTATAGAAGTGTTTAAAATTATGAGAGGCATCGATAAGATGGACGGTGACAGTCTTTTCCCCAGGGTAGGGAAGTCCGAAACTAGGGGGCACAGGTTTAGGGTGAGAGGGGAGGGATTTAAAAGGGACTTGAGGGACAACTTTTTCATGCAGAGGGTGGTGAGTATATGGAACGAGCTGCCAGAGGAAATGGGTGAGGCAGGTACAACAGCATCACTTAAGAAGCAATTGGATAGGTACATGGAGGGGCGGGGCTTGGAGGGATTTGGGCCAAACGCAGGGAATTGGGACTAGCTGGGAGGGCACCAGGGTTGGCATTAACTGGTTGGGCCAAAGGGCCTGTATCCTTGCTGTATCGCACTATTACTGAGATGAGGAGGAATTTATTCAGCCATAGGGTGGTGAACCTGTGGAATCCATCGCCACAGAGAGGCGTGGAGGCCAAGTCATTGGGTGTATTTAAGACAGAGATTGAGATGTCCTTGATTGGCAAGGACATTAAGGGATACAGGGGGAAGGCGGGAGAATGGGGTTGAAAAAAACTCAGCCATGATTGAATGGTGGAGCAGATTCGATGGGTCGAATGGCCTAATTCTGCTCCTATATCACATAGTTGTATGACCATCCAGTACCCATCTATACTCATCCCATTTACCAACACTTGGTCTGTAGTCTTGTCCGGCTGGGCGATTCAAGTACTTGTTTAGAAACTTCTTAAATGTTGTGAGAGTCTCTGCCTCCATCACCTCCACAGGTGGTGTGTTCCAGATTCCAATGACCCTCTGGGTGAAAGAAAAAACCCTCAGATCCTCCCTGAACCTCCAGTTTTTGACACCTTTGTTATGGGGAAAAGTTTCCTATCATCTACCCAATTTTGCCTCTCATAATTTGGAATTGGAATTGGTATTGGTTTATTATTGTCACTTGTAATGAGGTACAGTGAAAAACTTGTCTTGCACACCGTTCATACAGATCAATTCATTACACAGTGCATTGAGGTAGTACAGGGTAAAACAATACAAAATGCAGAATAAAGTGTCACAGCTACAGGGAAAGTGCAGTGCAGACAGACAATAAGGTGACAGGTCATAACGAGGTAGACTGTGAGGTCAAGTGCATGTTATTGTAGTAGGGAACCATTCCCTAGTCTTATAACAGTGGGATAGAAGCCGACCTTGAGCCTGGTGGTACGTGCTTTCAGGCTTTTGTATCTTCTGCCTGATGGGAGGGGGGAGAAGAGAGAATGTCCGGGGTGGGTGGGGTCTTGCAGGCAAGTGGCTGTGTCTGTTTGGTCCTGGAAGTCCTAGAGTGGAGCCAAAAACTGTGTTTTGCATGCCAACCATACAGATCATTTCATCACATCAGTACATCGAGGTATTAGAAGGGAAACAGAATGCAGAATAAAGTGTTACAGTTACAGAGAAAGTGCAGTGCAGGCAGACAATAAGGTGCAAGGCCATGATGAGGTAGATTGTGAGGTCAGGAGCCCATCTTATTGTACAAGAAAAATTAGTTCCATACGATATAATGACATTTGGAAAACTTATTTTGAATCTGCAGCTCAGATCTGTTCTAATTAACTAAATCTAACAAAAATGTCACTAAAATTTAAAATTAATCAAGATCTGTAGCTAACCTGTAGCTAATTAACCTATCAGTGCAACTTTTGTGATCTCAGCAAACAGTGTTTCCAAGTTACAAAAACTTCATGCTATAGACAGTTCTCGGAACTGTATTTAAAAAGAAGAGTTCTTCCGCTCAGAGGAAGATGGTCGGGAACAATTTCTGTGGTCCAGATCGTCTGTGGTCCGGCACCAGTTAAGTCCCAAGGGTGCCAGGTTTCATGTACGTTGAATTCTCCCACTTTAAGTAATCCCCACCCCCCTTTCCCCACAACTTCCACCCCCCCACCACCATGCTTCTCTTCTTCCCTTTCCTAGTCTATCTCTTTTTTCTACCTTTTTATTCCGCTTTCTCTCCTTACCTTTGACCCATCCCCCGGTGGATCTGCTCTCCCCTCCTCCCCCGCACCTGCCTATCACTATCTCTCACCTGCATCTACCGATCACCACCCTGTGCCTACCCCACCTCCCCTCTTTTGTCCACCTATCACTGCTCTGCTTTTCCCTCCTATATATCAGGCTTCCCCTTTTCCTATCTTCAGTCCTGAAGAAGGGTCCTGACCCGAAACGTTGACCACCTGCTTTTCTCCACGGATGCTGCCTGGCCTGCTGAGTTCCTCCAGCATCAGAGAGTTTTTCATCTAGATCCCAGCATCTGCAGTCCTTTGTTTCTCAAGAGAGTTTCAACCAGAATATTCTTTTTTAGGTAAAACTATGCACAGTATTCCAAGTGTGGACCACAACCCTGATCTCCCAATCTACACCATCGTGGCCCTTGCACTTCATTTGTCTGCCTGCACTGCACTTTCTCTGTAACTGTAACACTATATTCTGCATGCAACACACAAATTGCTGGAGAAACTCAGCTGATCAGGCAGCATCTATGGAGGGAAATAGACAGCTGGTATAAATAGTGTCTCCACTGTATTCTGCATTTTGTTTTTTCTTTTTACTACCTTGATGCATTTACGTATGGCATGATCTGTATGGATGGCATGCAGACAAAGGCTTTTCACTGTATCTCAGAACATAGAGCATAAAACATAGAACAATTACAGCACAATTCAGGCCCTTCGGCCCACAAAGCTGTGCCGAACATGTCCCTACCCTAGAAATTACTAGGCTTACCCATAGCCCTCTATTTTACTCAGCTCCATATACCGATCTAACAGTCTCTTGAAAGACCCTATCGTATCAGCGACATGTGACAATATAAACCAATACCAATATAACTGCGAGAAAACCTCCCTATTCTTAAACTCCAGTCCCTTCACAATAAAGGTCAACATACCATTTGTCTCCCTAACTACTTGTTGGACCTACCTGCCAACTTTTTTTGGATTCACACCTAGATCCCTCTGAACTTCACTCACTCTGAACTGTCTCTTACTGACGTGCATGACCTCACACTTCCCCACACTAGACTCCATTTGCCAGGTTTTCATCCAATCACTCGATCTACCTGCATCCCATTGCAGAATCACAAAGACTTCACCACATCTTCCATATATTTTTGTATCATCGGCAAACTAGTTTCGTTCCTCCAGGCTATTAAAGTAAATGGAACACAGAACAGTGTGATATTGTGCCAAACTAATTATACTAGCAGTTAAATGAATCAGAATCAGGTTTATTATCACTGACATATGTCGTGAAATCTGTTGTTTTGTGGCAGCAGTACAGTGCAAGACACAAAGACATAAAATTTACTATAAGTTGCAAATATAAATAAACAGTACAAAAGGGGAATAATGATGTAGTGTTCATGGGTTCATGGACCATTCAGAAATCTGATGGCGGAGGGGAAGAAGCTGTTCCTGAATCGTTGAGTGTGGGTCTTCAGGCTCCTGTACCTCCTCCCCAATGGTAGTAATGAGAAGAGGGCGTGTCCCGGGTGATGAGTGTTCTTAGTGATGGATGCCGCCTTCTTGAGGCACCGCCTCTTGAAGATGTCCTCGATGGTGGGGAGGGTCGTGCCCTTGATGGAGCTGGCTGAGTCTACAACCCTCTGCAGCCTCTTACGATCCTGTGCATTGGAGCCTCCGTACCAGGTAGTGATGCAACCAGTCAGAATGCTCTCCACCGTACATTGATAGAAATTTGTAAGAGTCTTTGGTGACATACCAAATCTCCTCAAACTCCTAACAAAGTAGAGCCGCTGGTGTGCCTTCTTTGTGATTGCATCAATGTGTTGGGCCCAGGATAGATCCTCTGAGATGTTGATGCCCAGGAACTTGAAGCTGCTCACCCTTTCCACCGCTGACCCCTCAATGAGGACTGGTGTGTGTTCTCCCGACTTCCCCTTCCTGAAGTCCACAATCAGTTCCTTGGTCTTGCTGGCATTGAGTGTGAGGTTGTTGTTGTGACACCACTCAACCAGCCGATCTATCTCACTCCTGTACGCCTCCTCGTCGCCATCTGAGATTCTGTCAACAACAGTGGTGTCATTGGTGAATTTATAGATGGCGTTTGAACTGTGCTTAGCCACAGTCATGAGTGTAGAGAGAGTAGAGTAGTGGGCTAAGCACACATCCTTGAGATGTACCTGTGTTGATTGTCAGCGAGGAGGAGATGTTACTACCGATCCGGACAAACTAAACTAAACTAATCCCTTCTGCCTACACAATGTCCATATCCCTCCATTCTCGCACATTCATATACTTATCTAAGAGCCTCTTAAACACATCTATTGTATCTGCCTTCACTACCACCCCAGGCAGCACATCCCAGGCACCCACCGCTCTCTGTGTAAAAACTTGCCCCACACATCTTACCTTAAATGCATGCCCTCTAGTATTAGACATTTCGACCCTGGGAAGAAGATATTGGCTGTCTACCCTATCTATGCCTCTCATAATCTTATAAACTTCTATCAGGTCTCCCCTTAGCCTCTAATCCAGGCAGCATTTTGCTAAACCTTTTCTGCACCCTCTCCAAAGCCTCCACACCCTTCCTGTAATGGGGCAACCAGAATGGGATGCAATATTCCAGATGTAGCCTAAGCAGAGTTTTATAAAGTTGCAACACAACTTCCCAACTCATGAATTCAATGCCTCGACTAATGAAAGCAAGCATGCCATACGCTTTCTTTACCACCCTGTCAACCTATGCAGCCACTTTCAGAAAGCTATGGACTTGGACCCCAAGATTCCTCTGTACATCAACACTGTTAAGGGTCTTGCCAGTCCCTTTACATCTGAGGGCAAGTAGTAAACGATCGAGGGCCAAGAACTGATCCCTGGGATACTCCACTAGTTACATCCCTCCAGCCTGAAAAGGACCCATTTTGTTCCAACTTTTTGCTTTAACGTGACATCCAGCTTTCAGTTGATGCCAGCACACTTCCTCCAGTACCTTGGCCTTTTAATCTCACGTGGAGCCTTGTCAAATTTCCGCAGGCAAGGAGTATTTCTGGAACCCCTTTGTACCGCGTACCTTGTACAAGAGGAAAGGAGGCCAGGTGAGATTTTCCAATGATCAGACCCTTGAGTTGGAGAAGAAGTTCGAGAACCAGAAGTACCTCTCGCCCCCTGAGAGGAAGCGATTGGCTAGAATCCTACAGCTCAGCGAGAGGCAGGTGAGTGAGGAGGGAGACCAGAGGAAATAGCCTTGAATCCTCAGAGCTGGGCAGGAGACACCATTTGTGTTTGAACGGGAGAAAGATAACAAAAGAATGGACATCCATCCCTTTAAGCCATCAAGGTCATGGCTGATCTTCTACCTCAGCACCATTTTCCTGCAATATCCCCACGTCTCTTGATTTCCGGTAATATCCAGAAATCTACTTATCTCTGATCTGAATGAACTGAGCCTGCACTGCCCTCCGACGCAGAGAACTCCACAAATTTGCAACCGTCTGGCTGAAGACATACCTCCTCATCTCGGTCCTAAACAGCTGAACCCCTTACCTTCTCAGACTGTGCCCACTGGTTCTACACGTCTCAGCCATAAGACCACAGAGGAGCAGAATGAGGCCTTTCGGCCCATCGGGTCTGCTCCGCCATTCAATCATGGCTGAATTTTTTTTCAACCCCATTCTCCTGCCTTCTCCCTGTAACCCTTAACCCTATTACTAATCAAGAACCTATCAATCTCTGCATTAAATACACCCAATGACTTGGCCTCCAAAGCCGTCTGTGGCAATGAATTCCACAGATTCACTGCCTTCTGGCTGAAGAACTTCCTCCTCGTCTCAGTTCAGTCAGAATCAGAATCAGGTTTATTATCACTGACATATGACGTGAAATGTGTTGTTTTGTGGCAGCAGTACAGTGCAAGACATAACGACATAAAAATTACTATAAATTACAAAAATAAATAAATAGTGCAAAAAAGGAATAACGAGGTAGTGTTCATGGGTTCATGGACCGTTCGGAAATCTGATGGCGGAGGGGAAGAAGCTGTTCCTGAGTCACTGAGTGTGGGTCTTCAGGCTCCTGTACCTTCTCATTGATGGTTCTCAGTTCTAAAGGGATGTCCCTTTATTCTGAGGTTGTGCCCTCAAGATCCTAGACCCTTCTGTTAATGGAAACGTCCTCTCCACGTCCACTCTATCCAGGCCTTTCAGTATCCGGTAGGTTTCAATGAGATCCCCCTCATCCTTCTGAACTCCATCGAGTACAGGACCAGAGCCATCAAATGCTCCTCATACTTTAAGCCATGGGTAACACCATCTGCATCCAACCTGTTGAGCCCTGTAATAATTTTCTGTTTTAATCAGATCTTCCTTCATTCTCTTAAACTTTACTGTCACAGTCATAGAGTAATACAGCACAGAAACAGGCCCTAACTCGTCCAAGATGCCCCTCTAAGCTCGTCTCATTTGCCTGCATTTGGCTCATATCCCTCTCCTCAGTCTCTCCCCATACAGCAAACCCGTCATCTCTGCAACCACACACAAAACACTGGAGGAACTCAGTGGGTCAGGCAGCAGCTGTGGATGGAAGTGGACGGTCGACATTTCAGACTGAGACCCTTCACCTGGACTGTAGAGGAAGATGTCCAGATGAAGGACCTCGACCCGAAATGTCGACTTTCCATTCCCCTTCGTAGATGCTGCCTGACCCGCTGAGTTCTCCAGCGTTTTGTGTGTTGCTCCACAGATTCCAGCATCTGCAGTCTTTGGTGTCTCCATCTCTGGGGGCAGTGTGCTGAATATCCACCATATTCCCTCAAGAGTAAGTCCATCCCTTCTTAGGCAAGGAGACCAAAACTGCACATAATGGTCCAGGTGTGGTCTTACCAAGGCACAACATAATTCCAGTGAGACATCTTTACTCCTGTACTTGAATCCTCTAATAAAATCGGAATCAAATTTATTGTCACTGTCTAAGATGACGTGAAATGTGTTGTTTTGAGGCAGCAGTACAGTGCAAAGACATAAAATTACTTTAAATTACAAAATAAATAGTTCATGGACCTTTGTTCATGGGTTCATGGATGTTCAGAAATCTGACGGCAGAGGGGAAGAAGCTGTTCCTGAATCGCTGAGTGTGGGTCTTCAGGCTCCTGTACCTCCTTCCTGACAGTAGTAACGAGAAGAGGGCATGTCCTGGATGGTGAGGGTCCTTAGTGATGGAAAAAGTTCTAATATAACGTTTGCCTTCCTAATTATTCACTGTATCTGTGTGTTGGCTTGCAGTGACTGGTGGATGCGGACATCTGGAGCCATTTGAACATTACCCCACCTCTCATCATTAAAAAGATAATCTGATTTTCTCCTTTACACTTTCCACATTATATTCCATCTTGCCCACTCAGTCAGCTTGTCCATATCCCCTCGAAACCCCTTCACATTATCCTCCCTGCTCACAATTGGACGGCACAGTGGCACAGCGGGTAGAGCCACCGCCTCACAGCCCCAGAGACCCGAGTTTGATCCTGACCTCGGGCGCTGTCTGTGCGGAGTTTGCACGTTCTCCCTGTTTTCCCCGGGTGCTCCAGTTTCCTCCCACGTCCCAAAGACGTGTGGTTGGTAGGTTAGTCTGCCACTGTAAATTGCCCAGAGCGTAGAATCTGGGAGAAGCTGATGAGAACGTGGGGAGAAGAAAATGGGATTAGTGTAAAAGACCCACACTCAACGATTCAGGAACAGCTCCTTCCCCTAGCGGTTAGCGTAACGCTATTACAGTGCCAGCGACCCGGGTTCAATTCCGGCTGCTGTCTGTAAGGAGTTTGTACGTTCTCCCCGTGTCTGCGTGGGTTTCCTCCGGGTGCTCCAGTTTCCTCCCACATTCCAAAGACGTACGGGTTAGGAAGTTGTGGGCATGCTATGTTGGCGCCGGAAGCGTGGCGACACTTGCGGGCTGCCCCCAGAACACTCTACGCAAAAGGTGCATTTCACTGTGTTTCGATGTACATGTGACTAATAAAGAAATCTTATCCTATCTTATCAGATTTCTGAGCAGTCCATGAACCCATGAACGCTACCTCATTATTCCTTTATTTTGCACTTTTTATTTATTTTGTAATTTATAGTAACTTTATGTCTTTGTACTGTACTGCTGCCGCAAAACAACACATTTCTCGACATATAAGTCAATGATAATAAATCTGATTGTGATTTTGAAATGGGTGGTTTATAGCACAGACTCAGTGGGCCAAAGGGATTGTTTCGCTGCTGTATCTCTCTGTGGCTGTGACCATTACAAGATTCGCACTTCAAGAGCTCCTCGGCTTCACAGCCAATCAAGTACTATTGAAGTGTTCTCTCTCTTGTAATGATCGCACTGTTTCATCACCTTCTCCCGGGTCAGGGGTAGAGGAAAGCTCTCTCTACACATCCACAAACATAAAGGGGTTGTGTGTGGAGATCCTCTAACCCATTCTTTATCTGCTTCATTTTTTTCTCTCCCTCCGCAGGTGAAGACCTGGTTCCAGAACAGAAGAGCAAAATGGCGGCGACTGAAGCAGGTACCAGAGGTTTTAAACTTTACCCCTTGCCCTGTAACTCCCCAGTGATGTGGTGTGTTGTACCAATGACGTACCGTGCGGCCCCAAACAACGGGTCCTCGGTGCTCTGATGGAGTAAGGTGGTGACCTGTTTCAAATTCCTTGTCTGCACAAGTGGAAAATCAGGAACTCTGCACTTCACAACCCCTCATGTAACTGCAAAGTGCTGACACTGTTATAGAGTCACAGAATCATACAGCACAGAAACAGGCCCTTCGGCCCAACTCACCCATGCCAACCAAGGTGCCCACCCAAGCCAGTCCCATTTGGCTGCATTTGGCCCCTATCCCTCTAAACCTTTCCTATGGTAGTACTTGTTGTTATGGTACCTGCCTGAACCACTGTTGTGATGTAGACAGCTAGTTTTTGCACATCAAGCTCCCAAAACAGCATTGTGATCAAGGACAGCTTCTATCCCACTGTTATCAGACTTTTGAACGGTCCCCTTGTACGATAAAGAACTCCTGATCTCCCAATCTACCTTGTCATGGCCCTTGGACCTTATTTATCTGCCTGCACTGCACTTTCTCTGTAACTGTAACATTATATTCTGCATTCTGAAATTGCTTTTCCCTTTGTGCTACCTCAATGTGCATCTGTATGGAATGATCTGTGTGGATGGCAAGCAAACAAACGCTTTTCACTGTATTTTGGTTCATGTGACAGTAATAAACCAACGACCAATGATCAGATAATCTCAGAATCTGTTGAGACAATGCTAGTCACACAGTCACAGCGTCACACAGCGCAGAAACACGTCCTTTGCCTCACCTCGCTGACCATTAGGTATCCATCGATACTCATCCCATTTACCAGCACTTGCTCCTATGCTTTGGCAATTCAAAGGATGAATTGTAGACCAGGGCAACACGGAAAGAAAATCAGGGAAGTGATGATGCTGGAAGTCTGAAACAAAATGCGAGAAATACTCGAGACACAAGAGACTGAAGATGCCGGAATATGGAGCAACAGGCAATCTGCTGGAGCAACTCAGGGGGTCAACCAACATCGGGATCCCTTTATGTTGATGCTTATCTCCCTCCAGCCTCTGTCCCCCACCTTGCTGTTATTTTTCCCTTTCTGTTCTCTCTCTCTTTCTCTCCCTCCATCCACCATTCACCTGCCACTGTCTCCCCTCCCCTACCCGGCACTACCTGCCTGTCATCTTACACCCCTCCTCAGTCCACCAATCACCTCAGACTCCTGCCTCACCCCTCCCCCTCTCCTCTTTATACCGGCCGTCTCCCCCTCTTCCACTCTCAGTCCTGAGGCAGGGTTTCGACCCGAAACGTCGACAGTTCCTTCCTTCCCCACAGATGCTGCTCGGCCTGCTGAGTTCCTCCAGCAGTTTGTTTATTGCTAGAAATACTCAGCAGGTCAGGCAGTAGCTGTAGGGCTAGAAACAGGCATCGATGTTTCAGTTAGCTGTCTCTCCCTTTCCAGCATTTTCTGTTTTTGTGTCAAACCTCCTGAAACGATAGTTTATGTCACCGAAGGAAGTCTCTTGTCCCATTGTGTTCCTGTGGGAAAGAAATGCACTAGGTTGACCCTACTTTCTGCACCCAGTCCATAGCCCTGCAGCTGTCAGCTCCAAGACCACCCCCAGGTACTATTTAATGGGCTTCTCCCCCCACCACCCCTCTCAGGCAGTGAGTCCCACACCCTCCTTCATTTGTTGCGTGAAATAATTCTTTCTCAACTCAGCTTGAAGGCAGAATACAAGGTTAATGGCAGGACTCTTAGCAGTGTGGAGGAACAGAGGGATCTTGGGGTCCACGTCCACATCGCTCAAAGTTGCCGTGCAGGTTGATAGGGTTGTTAAGAAGGCATATGGAGTGTTGGCCTTCATTAGTCGGGGTATTGAGTTCAAGAGCCATGAGGTGATGTTGCAGCTCTATAGAACTCTGGTTAGACCACACTAGGAGTATCGTGTTCAGTTCTGGTCGCTTCATTATAGGAAGGATGTGGATGCTTTAGAGAGGGTGCAGAGGAGATTTACCAGGATGCTGCCTGGATTGGAGAACATGTCTTATGAGGATAGGTTGAGTGAGCTAGGGCTTTTCCCTTTGGAGAGGAGGAGGATGAGAGGTGACTTGATAGAGGTGTACGAGATGATCAGAGGCATAGATCGAGTGGACAGTCAGAGACTTTTTCCCAGGGTGAAAATGGCTAACACGAGGGAGGAAGGTATAAGGGGGATGTCAGGGGTAAGTTTATTACACAGAGAGTGGTGGGTGTGTGGAACGCACTGCTGGCAGAGGTTGTGGGGGCAGATACATTAGGGACATTTAAGACTCTTAGATCGACACATGAATGATAGAGAAGTGGGGGGCTATGGAGGGAAGGGTTAGTTAGATCTTAGAGCAGGATAAAATGTTGTCAGGATTCTTTAAACAGTACATCTGTAGAAATTTGTTGCGGTGTTTGATGACAAACTGAACCTCCTCAGAAATTAAAGATGCTGGCACGTGTAATATAACATGTTATACTTGCCATGTCCTTACTTAAGAAATAAGAGCAGGATGGGGCTATTCATTCCCTCAAGCCTGCTCTGCCATTCTATAACATCAGAGCTGATTTCCTCCAGTATCCCCATATCCCTTGATTCTCTTAACATCCAGAAGTCTACTGATGTCAGTTTTGAAGGTAATCACTGACTAAGCCTGGAGACACACAGAGACTGCAGATGCTGGAATTTGGAGCAAAAGATTAAACTGCATGAGGAACTCAGTGGGTCGGGCAGCATCTGTGGAGGCAGAAGGATGGTTGATGTTTCAGATGGAGACCCTGAGATAGGACTGAGAGTGTAGAGAGGAGATAGCCGGTATATAGAAGTGTAGGGAGGGGTGAGACAGAGACTGGTAGATAAGATAAGATAGAAACATAGAAGATCTATGGCACAATTCAGGCCCTTCGGCCCACAAAGCTGTGCCGAACATGTCCCTACCCTAGAAATTACTAGGCTTACCCATAGCCCTCTATTTTACTCAGCTCCATGTACCTATCCAAAAGTCTCTTAAGAGACCCTATCGTATCCGCCTCCTCCACCGTTGCCGCCAGCCCATTCCACACACTCACCACTCTCTGAGTAAAAAACTTACCCCTGACATCTCCTCTATATCTACTCCCCAGCACCTTAAAGCTGTGTCCTCTTGTGGCAACCATTTCAGCCCTGGGAAAAAGCCTCTGACTATCCACACGATCAATGCCTCTCATCATCTTATACACCTCTATCAGGTCCCCCCTCATCCTCCATCGCTCCAAGGAGAAAAGGACGAGTTCACTCAACCTGTTCTCATAAGCCATGCTCCGCAATCCAGGCAGCATCCTTGTAAATCTCCTCTGCACCCTTTCTATGGCTTCCACATCCTTCCTGTAGTGAAGCGACCAGAACTGAGCACAATACTCCAAGTGGCGTCTGACCAGCGTCCTATATAGCTGCAACATTACCTCTCGGCTCCTAAAGTTGTTATCTTTATTAGTCACATAAACATCGAAACACAGTGAAATGCATCTTTTGCGTAGGGTGTTCTGGGGGCAGCCCGCAAGTGTTGCCACGCTTCCGGCGCCAACATAGCATGCCCACAACTTCCTAACCCATACGTCTTCGGAATGTGACATAGAGACTGCAGATGGTGGAAACTGGAGTAAAAAAATGGGAACTGCTGGAGGGTCTCAGTGGGTCAGGCAGCATCAAGTCATACAGCACAGAGACCGGCCCTTCGGCCCAACTGGGCCATGCTGACCAAGATGCCCCATCTAGTCTAGTCCCATTTGCCCGAATTTGGCCCATAACCTTCTAAACCTTTCCTATCCATGTACCTGTCCAAATGTCTTTTAAATGTTGTTAATGTACCTGCCTCAGCCACTTCCTCTCGCAGCTCGTTCCCGATACGGATCACCTTCTGGGTGAGAAAGTTGCCCCTCAGATTTCTATTGAATCAGTGGAGGGAAACGGACTGTTGACGTTTCTGATTGAGACCCTTCATCTGGACTATCTGTGCCACTGTAAATTGTTCCTCGTGTGTAGGTGAGTGGTAGGATCTAGGGGCAGTTGCAGAGAATGTGGAGAGAATTAAATTAATGGCATTAATGTAGGATCAGTGTAAATGGTTGGTTGATGGTCGGCATGGACTTGATGGGCTGAAGGGCCTGTTTCCATGCTGTATCTCTCTATGACAGAGAACACTGTGTAGTTTGGAGGGAAACCCAGAGCCACTTGTGTCCCATGTGTTAGTTGTCCTTCCCTTCCCTGTGGCAGACTATGGGTTTATCATGTGTCCTCTTACTAATGGGGCTCAGGTCTGGTCCAGGTTGTGCTCTCGGACATTAAGTCACAGAATTAAATATAGAGTTTAAATAAGAAGGGTATCTTTCAGTCTGATACAGTCTTGCAGGGTACGTGAGCTCTTGCAGTTCATAGTGGCACCAGAAAGTGTGACATCCTTGTAGCATGCACCAAGGTGTCAAAGTAAGAGGTATGATGTGAGTGCTGAAATAACATTTGCTGCCACTGACCACAAAGCTTGTGGGGAGGGTGGGTTAAGGTGGGAATGTGGGGGGGGGGGGTGGGAACTGTAGAAATCTACAGTACAGAAGGGCGCTGTGACTCCACTGGCCCCAGGCCTAATGGAGATAAGCTACTTAGACATCCCATTTCTCATCGTCAGTCTATGGCTTTGTAGTTTACAGCATAAGGGCTCAAACAGGCTATTCCTTCCTCCATCAGACTTTCAGGCAGAGAGTTCCAGAGCCCTGCCACTCTCTGGGTGAAGACATTACACCTCAAGTCTCTCTGCACCTTCAGCCAATTACTTTAAACCCACGTCCTCCAATTATTGACCTCTGATCAGGGGTGATGATCCTTACTGAGCTTCATAGCCAATGATATACACCATGATATGTACCATTGATGTACACCATTAATATATACCATTGACAAACAGCCACTGAACTTTACTCTGTACTGTTATTGTTTTTACCTGTACTACATCAATGCACTCTGTACTAACTCAATGTAACTGCACTGTGTAATGAATTGACCTGTACGATCGGTATCAAGACAAGTTTTTCACTGTACCTCGGTACAGTGGAACCAATACCAAACCAATACCAATACATATGCTATTAACATGCACCATAAGACCAAAAGACCATAAGACATAGGAACAGAATTTGGCCATTCAGCCCATTGAGTCAATCATGGCTGATTATTTTTCAACCCCATTCTCCTGTCTTCTCTCTGTTACCCTTATCCCCTTTACCAATCAAAAACCTCTGCCTTAAATACACCCAATGACTTGGCCTCCACAGCCCTCTGTGGCAACAGATTCCACAGATTCACCACCCTCTGGCTGAAGAAATTCCTCCTTATCTCAGTTCTAAAGGGACGTCCCTTTATTCTGAGGCTGTGCCTATGGATCCTAGACTCTTCTACTAATGGAAAAAGCCTCTTCATGTCCACTCGATCCAGGCCTTTCAGTATTCAGTTGGTATCAATGAGATCTCCCCTCATTCTTAACTCCATTATGTACAGGCCCAGAGCCAACAAATGCCCCTCATATGTTAAGCCTTTCATTCCCGGGATCATTCTTGTGAACCTCTTCCAAACCTTCTCCAGAACCAGCACATCTTTCCTTTGATTCGGGGCCCAAAATTGCTCACAATGTTCCAACTGTGGTCTGACCAACCTCAGCAGTACATCCTTGCTTTTATATTCTAGTCCTCTTGAAATGAATGCTAACATTGCATTTGCCTTCCTTACTACTGACTCAACCTGCAAGTTAACCTTAAGGGAATCCTGCACTCAGACTCCCAAGTCCCTTTGCACTTCCGACTTCTGAATTCTCTCCCCATTTAGAAAATAGTGTACACCTTTATTCTTCCTACCATAGTGGTGCACAACCCCACAATTCTCTGCGCTGTGTTCCATCTGCCACTTCTTTGCCCATTCTCCCAACCTGTCCAAGTCCTTCTGTAGACTCCCTGCCTCTGCGATACTACCTGTCCCTCCACCTATCTTTTTATCATCTGCAAATCATGATATATACCATTGATGTGTACCATGATATCTACCGGTAATAGAAAGCCTCGGTGATGGAGATTGTCAGAAATGCATCATTAAAGTTCTTCTATCACAAAAGCACTTGTCAGCCATTACTCCTTCTCTTCTAGCACTGAGCCAATTTTGGATCCACACTCCACTTTTCCGTAGGTCCCATGGGCTTTTAAATTCCTGATCAGTGTACCACGTGCATGCACATCACCCTCATCAACACCCCTTGTGACTACCATAAAAACTGCAGTCAAATTAAACTGACACAACCTTCCATCTGAGAGCCCACACTGATGCTCTTTGATCACCCTGTGCCCCTCCAATTGCTGATGTATGCTGTCCCTCAGAATGATCTTCATCAATTCCCCTGCCAGCGATGTTACGCTGGCCCCTGATAATTACCATTCTGTCTCTCACTCCATTTTTAAACAACAGTGGCCAGAAAGGGCCGCAAAATGATGGTCCTCCTTTCTTCCTTTGCTTCCCTTGTGTTAACACAGGTGTTGCTATTCCTTAAAATAAGAACAGGTCTGCTATTCCATTTAATATATACGTCGCCTGCCATTCCCTGTAATATATACGTCGCCTGCCATTCCCTGTAATGTTCACAGGGTCAGTCATTCCATATGATGTACACAGAGGCTGCTATTCTCTACACTGGTGGTGTTTTGGACAGAATGGAAGACTGCCAAGGGATACAGCAGGATATAGATCAGTTGCAGATATGGGAGGAGAAATGGCAGATGGAGTTTAATCCGGCCAAGTGTGAGGTGTTGCACTTTGGGAGATCAAAGGGAAAGTATACAGTTAATGGCAGGACCCTTAACAGCATTGAAGTACAGAGGGATCTTGGGGTCCAAGTCCATAGCTCCCTGAAAGTGGCTGCGCAGGTTGATAGGGTGGTAAAGAAGGCGTATGGCATGCTTGCCTTTATTAGTTGAGGTATTGTTTAAGAGTTGGGAAGTTTGTGGGCATACTATGTTGATGCCACTTGTGGGCTGCCCCCAGAACACTCTATGCAAAAGAAGCATTTCACTGTGTGTTTCGATGTACATGTGACTAATAAAGATCTTATCTTATGTTACAGCTTTATAAAACTGGTCAGACTTCATCTGGAGTATTGCATTCAATTCTGATCTACCCATTACAGGAAGGATGTGGAGGCTTTGGAGAGGGTGCAGAAGAGGTTCACCAGGATGCTGCCTAGATTGATTAGCTATAAGGAGAAGTCAGACAAACCTCGATTGTTTTCACCAGAGGCTGAGGGGAGACCTGACAGAAGTTTATAAAATTATGAGAGGCATAGATAGGGTATCTTTATCCCAGGGTGGAAATGTCAAATCCTGGTGGACATAGGTTGAAGATGAGAGGGAGAAAGTCCAAAGGAGATGTGCAGGGCAAGTTTTTTACACAGAGAGTGGTGGGTGCCTGGAACAATCTACCAGGGACGGTGGTGGAAGAAGATACAACAGCAACATTTAAGATGAATTTAGACAGGCACATGAACAGGCAGAAGATAGAGAGATATAGACCATGACCAGGCAGATGGGATGAGTTAGATTGGCATCATGGTCAGCATAGACATGATGGGCCGAAGAGCCTGTTCCTGTGCTGTACTGTTCTACGTTCTATACATGTCTTTGTAACTGTGACATTTCTCTGTAGCTGTGACACTTGACTCTGTACTGTTATTGTTTTTACCTGTACTACATCAATGCACTCTGTACTAACTCAATGTAACTGCACCGTGTAATGAATTGACCTGTACGATCGGTATGCAAGACAAGTTTTTCACTGTACCTCGGTACAAGTGACAATAATAAACCAATACCAACACCAATGGGGTCTACTACTGTCGACAATATACAGAGGGGCTGCTGTTCCCTACAATTTTCACAAGGGATTCTGTTCCCTACAATAAACATAGGGGCAACAATTCTCGCTAAGATATAGTGACTGCTGTTCTCTATGGTATTCACGGATGTTCTTGCTATGTCAGAGTCATAGGGTCATTTAGGTTTATATTCATTAGAGCCTAGACGAATGAGAGCGGATCTTATAGAAACCTACAAACTGGACAGATTACCTGCAGGATGTTCCTAAAAGCCAGGGATCCCAGGACTTAAGGGGGGAGGGGGGGGGTCACAGTCTAAGGATAAGAGGTAGGCCATTTAAGACTGAGGTGGGAAGAAATCTCTTCTGCCAGAGGGTGGTGATCTTTTGGAACTCTTTACCATAGAAAGCAGTTGAAGCCAAATCATTAAACGTATCCGAGAGAGAGTTGGATATAGTTATAGTTATACAACACAGAAACAAGATCCTTCAGCCTATCGAGTCCGTGCCAACCATCAAGCAGCCAGTTACATAAATCCCACATGAATCTTATGTCTCTCCCTAATATGCACCAGGACCCCCATCCTCATCTACTATTCCCAAACACTCAGAGTCGCTCCCTGTGAACTAAAACATGTGCTCCACCAAACGAGCACCCAATCAGCGCCAGCGACCCGGGTTCAATTCCGGCCACTGCCTGTAAGGAGTTTGTACGTTCTCCCCGTGTCTGCGTGGGTTTCCTCCGGGTGCTCCGGTTTCCTCCCACATTCCAAAGACGTACGGGTTAGGAAGTTGCGGGCATGCTGTGTTTGTGCCGGAAGCTTGGCAACGCTTGTGGGCTGCCCCCAGAACACTCTACGCAAAAGATGCATTTCACTGTGTGTTTCAGTGTACATGTGACTAATAAAGATATCTTATCTTACCTGCACTATTCCCTAGCCTTTGGCTTCACCCTCTCCCCAGCAACAGTGCTTTACACTGACATTTTTTCTTCAAGAGAGGAATCAGTCTAATTTAAGGTTGGCTTGGATGTTTACTCTACCTGACACCTGGCTTTTTTGGAGAGGGGTGGCTCACTCGCTGAGGTTGTGGAGTGCTGTCATTGTGTGAAGATGGCAACTGGGGGGGTGTGGTGAAAGGGCATCTGTCGGTAAGCTGTGGCCTTCCTGTGGCTGCCACACTGTTAACACACTGATAGCTTACGGGATTTGCATGCTTGCACGTGTCCTGACAGTTACTTATAAAAACCACAGATAGCATAAAGTTTAATTCTCTGGGGTTTGACCCCAAGGGTCCAAGTCGAAACTTTAGAAAGTACAGTTTTTATTTTACTATATGCAGAGGCACTTACAATCTGTTTCTCTGCTAAACATAACAAATAGAGACAGGAATTGGCCAAACGGCCTCTAGGGCCGGCAACAACTTTCATCAAGATCACAGCTGATCCTCTGCCTTACCGGTATTTTCCTTCACTCCCATTGTCGCAGAGTTATACAGCACGGAAACAGGCCCTTCAGCCCAACTCACCCATGTTGACCAAGAGTAGCATCTAAACCAGTCTTATTTACCTGTGTTTGGCCAATATCTCTTGCACGGTCGTGTAGCAGTTATTACAGTGCCAGCGACCCGGGTTCAATTCCTTCTGCTGCCTGTAAGGAGTTTGTACGTTCTCCCCGTGTCTGCATGGGTTTCCTCCGGGTGCTCCGGTTTCCTCCCACATTCCAAAGACATACGGGTTAGGAAGTTGTGGGCATGCTATGTTGGTGCCGGAAGCGTGGCGACACTTGCGGGCTGCCCCCAGAACACTCTACGCAAAAGATTCATTTCACTGTGTGTTTCGATATACATGTAGCTAATGAAGAAATCTTATCCATGAACCTGTCCAAATGTCTTTTAAACGTTGTAGTTGTGCCCCTGTCTATCATTTCCTCTGGCAGTTCGTTCCATAAACCCACTACCTTCTGTGTGAAAACCTTGACCCTCAGGTTCCCTTTAAATCTTTCCCCTCTCACCTTAAGCCTATCCCCTCTAGTTTTAGACTCTCCTGCTCTGGGAAAAAGATGGTAACTATTCACTGGATGTGGGCAGTCACGGGAGTGTAGGTGGGCAGGAACAGTAGTGTAGCGGTTAGCATAACACTATTACAGTGCCAGAGACCCGGATTCATTTCTGGCTGCTGTCCGTAAGGAGTCTGTACGTGGGTGACGAGAGAGGTTGAACGACTAGTTAGGGAGAAGAAGGTAGCATACATAAGGTATAAGCAGCAAAGTTCAGACAGGGCCCGTGAGGAATATAGAGTAGCGAGGAAGGAACTTAAGAAAGGGCTGAGGAGAGCTAGAAGGGGACATGAAAAGGCATTGGCTAGTAGGGTTAAGGAAAATCCCGCCTTTTTCACATACGTGAAGGGTAGGAGGATGGCTAGGGTAAAGGTAGGTCTGATTAAAGACAAAGGTGGGAAAATGTGCCTGGAGGCGGCGGAAGTGGGAGAAGTTCTCAATGAATATTTCTCTTTGGTAGTCACCAGGGAGAGGGGTCTTGATGACGCGGAAGGGAGTGCTGGTAGGTGTAATGTTCTCGAGGTTGTAGATATCAAGAGAGAGGATGTGTTGAAGTTGTTAAATAATATCAAGACAGATAAATCTCCGGGCCCTGATGGGATTTTCCCCAGGCTGCTTCGAGAGGTGAGGGAGGAGATTGCTGAACCACTGGTAAGGATCTTTGAGTCCTCGTTGTCCACGGGGATGGTGCCGGAGGAGTGGAGGGTGGCGAATGTTGTCCCCTTGTTCAGAAAAGGTAGTAAGGAGAGTCCAGGGAATTACAGACCGGTGACCCTTATGTCTGTGGTGGGTAAGCTGTTAGAAAGGATTCTAAGGGATAGGATCTATGAACACTTGGAGAATCATGGACTGATTAGGGACAGCCAGCATGGCTTTGTGAAGGGAAGATCTTGCCTCACAAGCCTGATAGAGTTCTTTGAGGAGGTGACAAGGAAGATTGATGAGGGTAGTGCGGTGGATGTGGTCTATATGGATTTTAGTAAGGTGTTTGATAAGGTTCCTCATGGTAGGCTTCTTCAGAAGGTCAGAGGCCAAGGGATCCAGGGAAGCTTGGCTGTGTGGATTAGGAATTGGCTTGCCTGTAGAAAGCAGAAGGTTGTGGTGGAGGGAGTGCCTTCGGATTGGAGGGCAGTGACTAGTAGTGTCCCACAGGGATCGGTTCTGGGACCTCTACTTATTTGTGATATTTATAGATGACTTAGATGAGGGGGTGGAAGGCTGGGTTAGTAAGTTTGCAGATGACACTAAGATCGGCGGTGTTGTGGATAGTGTGGAGGGCTGTCGGAACTTACAGAGGGATATTGATCGGATGCAGAGCTGGGCTGACAAGTGGCAGATGGAGTTCAATCCGGAGAAGTGTGAGGTGGTACACTTTGGAAGGACAAACTCCAGGGCAGAGTACAGGGTAAATGACAAGGTACTTGGCAGTGTAGAGGAGCAGAGGGATCTGGGGGTTCATATTCACACTACACTGAAAGTTGCCTCACAGGTGGATAGAGCAGTTAAGAAGGCCTATGGGATGTTAGCTATCATAAGTCGTGGGATTGAGTTTAAGAGCCGCAAAGTAATGATGCAGCTTTACAAAACTCTGGTTAGGCCACATTTAGAGTACTGTGTTCAGTTCTGGTCGCCTCATTATAGGAAGGATGTGGAGGCGTTGGAGAGGGTGCAGAGGAGATTTACCAGGATGCTGCCTGGATTAGAGCATATGGAATATGAGGAAAGGCTTAAGGTGCTAGGGCTTTATTCACTGGAAAGGAGGAGGATGAGAGGAGACATGATAGACGTATATAAAATATTGAGAGGAATAGATAGAGTAGACAGCCAGCGCCTCCTTCCCAGGGCACCAATGCTCAAGACAAGAAGGCATGGCTTTAAGGTTATGGGTGGGAGGTTCAGGGGAGATGTCAGGGGGAGGTTTTTCACCCAGAGAGTGTTTGGTGCATGGAATGTACTGCCTGGGGTGGTGGTGGAGGCAGATACATTGGACAGGTTCAAGAGTTTGTTGGATAGGCGTATGGAGGAATGTGAGATAGAGGGATATGCGGGAGGAAAGGGTTAGATAGTGTGAGGGTGGTTTGATGGACGGCACAACATGGTGGGCCGAAGGACCTGTTTTGTGCTGTATGGTTCTATGGTTCTATGGTTCTCCCCGTGTCTGTGTGGGTTTCCTCCGGGTGCTCCATTTTCCTCTCACATTCCAAAGGCGTACGGGTTAGGAAGTTGTGGGCATGCTGTATTGCCGCCGGAAGCGTGGCGACACTTGCGGGCTGCCCCCAGAACACTCTACACAAAAGGTGCATTTCACTGTGCGTTTCGATGTACATGTGACTAATAAAGAAATCTTATCTTATCTGTGATTTTACATACCTCTCTAAGGTCACCCCTCAGCCTTTGCACTCCAGGGAAAAAATCCGCAGCCTATCCAGCCTCTCCTTCTAACTCGAGCACTCTAGTCCCAGTAACATCCTTGTGAATCTTTTCTGCACCCTTTCCAGCTTAATCACACCCTTGCTATAGCTGGGCGACCAGAGCCACACATGGTACTCCAAGTGCAGTCTTACCAACGGCTTGTGCAGCTGTAACATGGCATCCCAACTCTTGTACTCAGTGCCCTGACTGATGAAGTCCAAACGCCTTCTTCACCACCTTGTCCACCTGTGAGACCATATCCCTTCATTCCCTTACTACCTGGAAATCCATAACAGTAACATCAGAAAATAGGAGCAGGAGTAGGCCACTTGGCCCCTCAAGCCCACCCCACCATCATATCTGATCACACAAGAGAGACTGCAGACGCTGGAAATCTGGAGCAATGAAAACAAAATGCTGGAGGAACTCAGCAGGTCAGGCAGCATCTACGGAGGGAATGGACAGTCGACGTTTCAGGCCGAGATCCCGACGAAGGGTCTCGGTCGGAAACGTCGACTGTTCATTTCCCTCCACAGATGCTGCCTAACCTGCTGAGTTCCTCCAGCATTTTGCGTTCATTCAATCTGATCATGGCTGATCTATGCGGGCCTCAACTCCTCTTCTGTGCCAGTTCTATATAACTCTCAATTCCTCAATCTTTCACATATTTATCTATCTCCACCTTAAATATATCTACTGACCTGGTCTCCACCACCCTTGGAGGCAGAGAATTCCAGAGATTCACCGCCCTCTGAGAGAAGAAATTTCTAGTCACCTTGGTTTTAAATGACCATCTATCTATCCCTATTTTAAATCTCAGTGACTGAGCCTCCACAGGCCTCCAGGGTAGAGATTTCCAAAGGTTCAGCAGCCTCCAAGTGAAGAAATTTAACCTGATCTCAGTCCTGAACAGACAACCCACTATTCACTAACTGTGGCCCATGGTAGGGGAGTCTGGTACAAGAGGGCACAACTTCAGGGTTGAAGGGCGCCCATTCAGAACAGAGATGCGGAGAAATTTCTTTAGCCAGAGAGTGGTGAATCTGTGGAATTTGTTGCCACGGGCGGCTGTGGAGGCAAAGTCATTAGGTGTATGTAAGGCAGAGATTGATAGGTATCTGAGTAGCCAGGGCATCAAAGGTTATGGTGAGAAGGCGGGGGAGTGGAGCTGAATGGGAGAATGGATCAGCTCACGATAGAATGGCGGAGCAGACTCGATGGGCCGAATGGCCGAATTCTGCCCCTTTGTCTTATGGTCTTATGGCTCCTGTTTCTAAACTCCTCAGGCAGGGGAATCATCCTCCTGTCTGTTGAGCTCTGGATGAATTTCATAAGTTTCAGTGAGATCGCCTCTCCTTCTTCCAAACTAGAGAATTCAGGCCAAGTCTACTCTACTCTTCACATGTCACAAACCTGCCATCCCTGGATCCACTCTGGGGAACCTTCGCTCTGCTCCCTCTATGGCAAGTACATCCAAGGAGACCAGACCTGGGTACAATATTCCAGCTGCAGTATCACCAGAGGTGGTTGTAGTTGGAGCAAGATGCCTCAACTCTTGCACTCAAATCCTCCTACAATAAGGGCCAACAACACTGTTTGCCTTCCTTGCTAAACCTGCATATTTACTTTCAGTCTCTGGTGCCTCTGAACATCAGTACTTTGCAATTCTCACTATTTAAAAAAAGTACTCCGCCATTACGTTTTCTACCAAAGTGGATAACCTCGTGTTTTTCAACGTTATGTTCCACCTGTCATGTCTTCGTCCATTCACTTACCATCCTGAAGTTCTTCTAAATGCACAGGAGCCTGAAGACCCTCACCTCAACGTTCAACAACAGCTTCTTCCCCACGGACGTCAGGTTCTTGACCCCACCTGAAAAACCCTAAAACTACCTTGGACTGTACATAGAACATAGAACACTACAGCACAGTACAGGGCCTTCAGCCCACAATGTTGTGCCGACATTTTATCCTGCTCTAAGATCTATCTAACCCTTCCCTCCCACATAGCCCTCCATTTCTCTATCATTCATGTGTCTATCTAAGAGTCTCTTAAATGTCCCTAATGTATCTGCCCCCACAACCTCTGCTGCTCTCTCTGTGTAAAAAACTTACCTCTGTTTCTTTCTCTCTCTCTCAACTTGCACTAATGTTGTTATATTTATTTTGTCATGTAAGCTAAGTATAATTTAGGTTAATTTAAGTTGATGTTAACTTATGTTTGTCGTGTCTGTAATGTCCTGTGCTGCTGCTGCAAAAAGCTAATTTTCATGGCATATATACCCTGGGTATGTGTGCCCACAACAATAAACTTGAACTTGAAATTGATAACTCACTGCCATTCGGCTTTGTAACATTGGCAAAGTTGGTATTGGTATTGGTTTATTATTGTCACTTGTACTGAGGTACAGTGAAAAGCTTGTCTTACAAACCAATCATACAGGTCAATTCATTACACAGTGCCGTTACATTGAGTTAGTACAGAGTGCATTGATGTAGTACAGGTAAAAACAATAACAGTACAGAGTAAAGTGTCACAGCTACAGAGAAAGTGCAGTGCAATAAGGTGCAAGGTCAGAACAAGGTAGACCGTGAGGTCATAGTCCATCTCATTGTATAAGGGAACCGTTCAATAGTCTTACCACAGTGGGGTAGAAGCTGTCCTTAAGTCTGGTGGTACGTGCCCTCAGGCTCCTGTATCTTCTACCCGATGGAAGAGGAGAGAAGAGAGAATGTCCCGGGTGGGTGGGGTCTTTGATTATGCTGGCTGCTTCACCAAGGCAGTGAGAGGTAAAGGCAGAGTCCATGGAGGGGAGGCTGGTTTCCGTGAGGCGCTGGGCTGTGTCCACAGCTCTTTGCAGTTTCCCACGGTCCTGGGCAGAGCAGTTGCCGTACCAAGCCGTGATGCATCCAGATAGGATGCTTTCTATGGTGCATCGATAAAAGTTGGCGAGTGGGTTGTAGTGGGGATCAGTACTGGGGGATCCAGCTGTTCACAATCTCTACATGGTTTGGACAGCGGATTCCTGGTCCAACCACATAGATGCCACGGCCAAGAAGGCTCACCAGCACCTCTACTTCAGATTTCCAGCATCTGCAATCTCTCTTGTGTCTCTGTGAAGCATTGCAGACAACACACAAATTTGTGGATAGTGCAGAAGATTGTCAAAGGATATAGCAGGATATAGATCAGTTGCAGATATGGGTGGAGAAAGGGCAGATGAGTTTAATCTGACTTTGGGAGGTCAGATGTATTATCAGCCATAAGAAGCGGTTGCACAAACTTGGGTTGTTTTCTCTGGAGCGTCAGAGGCTGAGGGGAGACCTGATAGAAGTTTATAAAATTATGATATGGTAGACAGTCAAAGAGTCTCTTTCCCAGGGTGGAAATGTCAAATACTAGAGGGCAGAGCTTTAAGGTGAGAAGCGGAAAGTTTAAAGGAGATGTGCAGGGCATGTTTTATACACAGACCGTGGAAGGTGCTTGGAATGGGCTGCCAAGGGTGGGGGGTGGAAGCAAAGTCAATGTCAAAGTCAAGTTCATTGTCAAATGCACAAGTACATACACCTTGTTTGACCTTGCACCTTATTGTCTACCTGCAGTGCACGGTAGCATAGTGGTTAGCATAATGCTTTACAGCGCCAGAGACCTGGGTTCAAATCCGGCCACTGTCTGTAAGGAGTTTGTACGTTCTCCCCGTGTCTGCGTGGGTTTCCTCCGGGTGCTCTGGTTTCCTCCCACATTCCAAAGACGTACAGGTTAGAAAGTTGTGGGCATGCTATGTTGGCGCCGGAGGCGTGGCGACAATTGCGGGCTGCCCCCAGAACACTCTCTGCAAAAGATGCATTTCACTGTGTGTTTCGATGTACATGTGACTAATAAAGATCTTATCTTTTCTTATGCAATTCCCTGTAGCCGTGACACTACTTTGCACCCTGTTATTGTTTCTACCCTGTACTACCTCAATGCACTGTGTAATGAATTGATCTGTACGATCGGTATGTAAGACAAGTTTTTCACTGAACCTCAGTACAAGTGACAATAATAAACCAATTTACCAATTCCATTACCAATACAGGGGCAATGAAAAACTTACTTGCAGCAGCATCACAGGCACATAGCATCAGATAAACAGCATTCATAAGAAAAACATAAATTATACACAATTTTTACAAGAACACAATTAGAACAATGAAAAACAAAGTCCACTTCAGTGCAAAGTGATCAAGGTGGTCATAGTGTTACTCAACTGTAGTGATCAGGGTTGTGCCGGTTGGTTCAAGAACCGAATGGTTGAAGGGAAGTAGCTGTTCCTGAACCTGGTGGTGTGGGACCTCAGGCTCCTGTACCTCCCGCCCGATGGGAGCTGCGAGAAGATGGCATGGCCCGGATGGTGGGGATCTTTGATGATGGATGTTGCCTTCCTGAGACAGCACCTCCTGTAGATACTCCCGATGGTAGGGAAGGATGTGCCTATGATGCATTGGGCAGAGTCCACTACTCTCTGCAACTTCTTATGTTCCTGTGCACTTGAATTGCTGTACCAGACCATGATGTAAAACGATAGTGATTTTTAAGAGGCATGAGCAGGCAGGGCATGGAGGGACGTGGATCATGTGCAGGAAGATAGGATTAGTTTCATTTGGCATTTGGTACTGGTATTGGTATTGGTTTATTATTGTCACTTGCATCGGGGTACAGTGAAAAGCTTGTCTTACAAACCGATCGTACAGGTCAATTCATTACACAGTGCAGTTACATTGAGTCAGTACAGAGTGCATTGATGTAGTACAGGTAAAAAACAATAACAGTACAGAGTAAAGTGTCACAGCTACAGAGAGAATCATGGTCAGCACAGGCACTGTGGGCCGAAGGGCCTGTTCCTGTGCTGTACTTTTCTATGTTCTACATCTTGAGTGAGACGTGATGGGAACTTTGTAGAATTTTTTCAAAATAAAACATTGAAACATTTCAAGAGTCACTTAGTGCTCAAGTGTGAAGACCACATGTGTCTTCAGTCAATGCCTCCAAAATAGCAGCAATGACAAGTACACGACTGACAGAAGCCAGGGTGACTGACACTCACCATTCAAAGTGGCGTCAATTTCCCACAATAGATACTTAACTGCTCTCTAAGCAAGTTGAGAGATTCACCCTGAATCAATAAAATAAGATAAATCCCAGGACACAGACAGACACATGAACAGGCAGGGAAATGAGAGAGATAGAACATGTTTCACATCACAGAAGCCAGCCTCCCCTCCATGGACTCTGTCTACACTTCGTTGCTTTGGTAAAACAGCCAACAAAGACTCTACCCACCCTGAACATTCTCTCTTCTCCCTGCTTTCATTGGGCAGAAGATACAAAAGCCTGAAAGCACATACCACCAGGCTCAAGGACAGCTTCTATCTCACTGTTGCAAGACTATTGAATGGTTCTCTAGTACGATAATGTGAACTCTTGGCCTCACAATCGACCTCATTATGACCTTTCACCTTATTGTCTGCCTGCACTGCACTTTCTCTGTAACTGTAACACTTTATTCTGCATTCTGTTGTTGTTTTCCATTGTACTGCCTCAATGTGCTGATGTGATGAATTGATCTGTACGATCGGTATGTAAGACAAGTTTTTCACTGAACCTCAGTACAAGTGACAATAATAAACCAATTTACCAATTCCATTACCAATACATGTGTGCACAGGTGCAATGAAAAACTTACTTGCAGCAGCATCACAGGCACATAGCATCAGATAAACAGCATTCATAAGAAAAACATAAATTATACACAATTTTTACAAGAACACAATTAGAACAATGAAAAACAAAGTCCACTTTAGTGCAAAGTGATCAAGGTGGTCATAGTGTTACTCAACCGTAGTGATCAGGGTTGTGCCGGTTGGTTCAAGAACCGAATGGTTGAAGGGAAGTAGCTGTTCCTGAACCTGGTGGTGTGGGGACTTCAGGCTTCTGTACCTCCTGCCCGATGGGAACTGCGAGAAGATGGCATGGCCCGGATGGTGGGGATCTTTGATGATGGATGTTGCCTTCCTGAGGCAGCACCTCCTGTAGATACTACCGATGGTAGGGAAGGATGTGCCTATGATGCATTGGGCAGAGTCCACTACTCTCTGCAACTTCTTATGTTCCTGTGCACTTGAATTGCTGTACCAGACCGTGATGTGAAACGATAGTGGTTTTTAAGAGGCATTTAGACAGAGGCATGAGCAGGCAGGGCATGGAGGGACGTGGATCATGTGCAGGAAGATAGGATTAGTTTCATTTGGCATTTGGTATTGGTATTGGTATTGGTTTATTATTGTCACTTGCACTGAGGTACAGTGAAAAGCTTGTCTTACAAACCGATCGTACAGGTCAATTCATTACACAGTGCAGTTACCTTGAGTTAGTACAGAGTGCATTGATGTAGTACAGGTAAAAACAATAACAGTACAGAGTAAAGTGTCACAGCTACAGAGAGAATCATGGTCAGCACAGGCACTGTGGGCCGAAGGGCTTGTTCCTGTGCTGTACTTTTCTATGTTCTACATCTTGAGTGAGACGTGATGGGAACTTTGTAGAATTCTTTCAAAATAAAACATTGAATCATTTCAAGAGTCACTTAGTGCTCAAGTGTGAAGACCACATGTGTCTTCAGTCAATGCCTCCAAAATAGCAGCAATGACAAGTACACGACCAGCGGAAGCCAGGGTGACTGACACTCACCATTCAAAGTGGCGTCAATTTCCCACAATAGATACTTAACTGCTCTTTAAGCAAGGTGAGAGATTCACCCTGAATCAATAAAATAAGATAAATCCCAGGACACAGACAGACACATGAACAGGCAGGGAAATGAGAGAGATAGAACATGTTTCACATCACAGAAGCCAGCCTCCTCTCCATGGACACTTCATTGTTTTGGTGAAACAGCCAACAAAGACCCTACCCACCCCGAACATTCTCTCTTCTCCCTGCTTTCATTGGGCAGAAGATACAAAAGCCTGAAAGCACATACCACCAGGCTCAAGGACAGCTTCTATCCCACTGTTGCAAGACTATTGAACGGTTCCCTAGTACGATAATGTGGACTCTCGGCCTTACAACCTACCTCATTATGACCTTTCACCTTATTGTCTGCCTGCACTGCACTTTCTCTGTAATTGTAACACTTTATTCTGCATTCTGTTGTTGTTTTCCGTTGTATTACCTCAATGCACTGTGTAATGAAATGATCTGTATGGATGGGATGCAAAACAAAGTTTTTCACTGTACCTCGGTACACGTGACAATAATAAACCAATTTACCAATTGAAAATTTACATGTGCAGTCATCATGGTCAGCATGGACACTGTGGGCCTGTGCTGTACTGTTCCATGTTCCACCTAAGGTTTTCCAGATAGAATGAGTAGATGAGAACAGGTGGTCACCTACGCAATGGCTCACCATTTAATAGGCGTTGGAAATTGGGTTCTGATTTGAGATGAACCATAGGTGAGGTGTGCTGTTTGTGGTTATGTTAGATCTTGGTCTCTGTATGTCAGGAAGGATGTTAATGGATTGGAAACAGTTCAGAAAAGGTTTAACAAGTGATACCAGACTTTACCAGTCTTATGAGGATAGGTCAAGGGAGCTCGGGCTTTTCTCTTTGGAGAGAAGGAGGATGAGAGGGGACTTGATAGAGGTGCACAAGATGATAAGAGGCATAGATCGAGTGGACAGTCAGAGACTTTTTCCCAGGGTGATAATGGCTAACACGAGGGGGCATAATTTTAAGGTGATTGGAGGAAGGTATAAGGGGGATGTCAGGGGTAAGGTTTTTACACAGAGAGTGGTGGGTGCGTGGAACGCACTGCCGGCAGAGGTTGTGGGGGCAGATACATTAGGGACATTTAGGAGACTCTTAGATAGGCACATGAATGATAGAGAAATGGGGAGCTATGTGGGAGGGAAGGGTTAGATAGATCTTAGAGCAGGATAAAATGTCGGCACAACATTGAGGGCCGAAGGGCCTGCACTGTGCTGTAATGTTTTGTGTTCTATATACCTGGAATGGACAGATTGCCTTACGAGGAAAGGTCAGATAGACTTGGGTTTTATCCACTGGAGTTTAGAAGGGCCTTGCTTGAAACATAAAATGCTGAGGGATCTTCACAGTGTAAATAAGCTGGCTCTCTCAGCGGCTCCAGAGCATGGCACAGAGGCTCGTCTCTTGGCCGTGGAGTGTGTGGGGCAGTCACCTTCCCGACATGGACGAGGTTCTTAATAACATCCCTAATGCTCCTTTTCCACATGCACTAGAGATTCCCAGGAATCAGTTGCATTCCTTTAAGAAGGCAAGTAGAAAAATTGTAGCGGGAGTGACGGTGTTACCTTGTGCTTGGGGCATAGACAGGGTGAATGCGCACAATCTTTTTCCCAGGGTTGGGAAATCAAGAACTAGAGGGCATAGGTTTAAGGTGAGAGGGGAGAGATATAATAGAACCTTGAGGGGCAACCTTTTCACCCAGAAGGTGGTGGGCATATGGTGGATATTCGCCCCAAATGGTTCATGCCAACCAAGATTCCCATCTATGCCAGTCCCATTTGCCCGCATTTGGCCCATATCCCTCTAAACCTTTCCTATCCATGTTCCTGTCCAAGTGCCTTTTAAATGTTGTTAATGTACCTGCCTCACCCACTTCCTCTGGCAACTTGTCCATGTACTGACCACCCTACAGGTGAAAAATAGTTCTGGGGAAATAACTGTGCGCATTCACCCTGTCTTTGCCCTCATGATTTTATACATCTCAATAAGATCACCCCTCATTCTCCTGCGCTCCAATGAATAAAGTCCCAACCTGCTCAACCTCTCTCCATAACTCAGTCCCTCAAGTCCTGGCAGCATCCTCGTAAATCTTCTCTGTGCTCTTTCCAGCTTAATGGCATCTTTCTCATATCAGGGTGACCAAAACTGAACACAAAACTTCAAATGTGGCCCTGCCAATGTTTTGTACAACTGGAAACATAACATCCAAACTCTTATACTCAATGCCCACACTGATGAAGGTCAACGTGCCAAAAGCCTTCACCACCACCCTGTCGACCTGCGACGCCACTTTCAGGAAACCATGTGCTTGTACTTCTAGATCTGTGTGGGTTTCCTCCGGGTGCTCCGGTTTCCTCCCACATTTCAAAGGCATACAGGTTAGAAAGTTATGGGCATGCTATGTTGGCAACGGAAGTGTGGCGACATTGCAGGCTGCCCCCCAAAATCACTACACAAAAGATGTTTTTCACTGTGTGTTTCGATGTACATGTAACTAATAAAGATTTTATCTTATCTTGTCTTATCTTATCTCTGTTCCACAACACTCCCCAGGGTTCTACCATTCACTATGAATGTTTTACCCTCATTGTCTGGCCTGTGTGTTCCAGTTTGCTCCTTCTCATCAGGCTGATGACACCCCCCCCCCCCCCCCCACCTACACCATGTGGGCACTGATCACAGGAAGGAGGGATGATGATGATCTTAAAGAGATCTTCCCATGGCAACCATTGGAAGAACATCGGGTGGGCTTTAGGCATTTGCAGAAACCGGTGGTGGGTAACAGAATATGGATCTCCCGGTGGAAACTCCCTGACCATGGAGTCCTGTGGCTATGGGTGGTCCCTGAGCCCTTAAAACCAGTATAGACTGAAGCATCCGTTAGTTAAATCACCAGTTCACAAGAGCCTCAACCTGTACAGGGAGCACCGAGAGAAGAATTTCATGGGAGGATATTTTGAAGGTAGATATATCCTAGGGTGGGGAGATGACACTTTAATTTGCACAGTCAAAGTCGAGTTTATTGTCATCTGCACAAGTCCATGTGTGCACAGGTGCAATGAAAAACTTACTTGCAGCAGCATCACAGGCACATAGCATCAGATAAGCAGCATTCACAAGAAAAACATAGATTAAACTTAAATTATACAAGAAAGAACATAATTGGAACAAAAAAATTCTCCATTGTAGTGCAAAGTGGCCAAAGTGGTCATAGTGTTGCTGTACTGAGGTAGTGATTAGGGTTGTGCAAGTTGGTTCAAGAACTGAATGGTTGAAGGGAAGTAGCTGTTCCTGAACCTGGTGGTGTGGGACTTCAGGCTTCTGTACCTCCTGCCCGATGGGAGCTGTGAGAAGATGGCATGGCCCGGATGGTGGGGATCTTCGATGGATGTTGCCTTCTTGAGGCACCACCTCCTGTAGATACTCCCGATTGTGGGGAGGGAGGTGCCTGTGATGTATTGGGCTGAGTCCACTACTCTCTGCAGCTTCTTACATTCTTGCACATTCAAGTTCCGTCCCAGACCGTCATGCAACCATGATACTTTCAACAGTATGTCTGTAGAAGTTTGTTAGAATGTTCGGTGTTCACTCGTTTCAGTGTGATCTTCTACTTATTTTATCATGATGTAACCACAAAGGACCTAGAGTCATAGAGACAAAGAGAGATACAGTACAGGAACAGGCCCTTTGGCCAACTGAGCCTGTGCAGACCCTCAACCACCCATTCACACTAATCTTACATTAGTCCAATATTTTTTATTCTCCCCATGTTGCCCTAGGTCATGACCTTTTGATCACACTTCTGTCGCAAATTAATTAAAGCATCACATATGTTAATGATATCATCAGGTATGGGGTAATACCAGGGAAGCCAAACATGTGTCAGGGTGAATGACGGACAGCACACCCCTCTGGAAACGTGTGCAATGCTTCAAAGCAGTCGAATTTTGCAGTTGATGAGTACAAGAGTTAATACAACATGTTACAGCTGTACAAGAGGTTGGTGAGACTGCACTTGGAGCACTGTGTGCAGTTCTGGTTGCCCAGCTATAGGAAAGATGTCATTAATAGATTCATTACACAGTGCAGTTACATGAATTGACCTGTACGATCGGTGTGCAAGACAAGTTTTTCACTGTATCTCAATACAAGTGACAATAATAAACCAATACCAGTACCAATACCAACATTAGTTCTTGGTTCACCCCATCTCTGCCCCTCATGATTTTATAAATCTCTATCAGGTCACCCCTCAGCCTCCTTTGCTCCAGGGAAAACAAGCCCAGCCTGTCCAGTCTCTCCTTATATCTCAAGCCCTCCAGTCCCAGTAACATCCTCGTGAATCTTTTCTACCCCCTCTCCAGCTTAATGACATCCATCCCATAATATGTTTAGGGTGAGAGGGGAGAGATTTAATAGGAACCTGAGGGGCAATTTTTTCACCCAGAGGGTGATCAGTATATGGAATGAGCTGCCAGAGGAAGTGGTTGAGGCAGGTATATTAACAACATTTAAAAGATACTGAGACAGGTAAGGGGACCTGAGGGGCAAGTTTTTCACACAGAGGGCAGTGGATGTATGGAACGACCTGCCAGAGGAGGTGGTAGAGGCGGGTAAAAAACGTTTGGACAGATACATAGATAGGAGAGGCTTAGAGGGATATGGGCCAAACACGGGCAAAGGGGACTAACTTTGATGGGCAGCTTGGTCGGCATGGACCAGTTGGGCCGAAGGGCCTGTTTCTGTGCTGTATAACTATGAATCCATGTCTCTATCCCATACGCCTTCTTCACCAACTTCTCTACCTGTACTGCCGTCTTCAGGAATCCTTTGACTTGTACATCAAGGTTCCTCAATACTCCCTGGGGCCCTACGATTCCATGTTGTAAGAAAACCTGAAGGTAAAATGTGTGACCTTCTGCAACTGCAGTGACATCTCAAGGACAGGAACGCCTAGAAGTTGGAGCCTTGGCCCCTGCTTTTCACGTGTAACACATGTAAAGTCATAAACAGGCCCTTCAGCCCATCTAGTCCATACCGGCCTAGTTGCCTATCCCAGCTATTCCCATTTGCCCATGTTTGGCCCATATCCCTCTAAACCTTTCCTATCTATGTAGCTGTCCAAATGTCTTTTAAACATGATTGTACCTGCCTCTACTACCTCCTCTGGCAGCTCGTTCCATACACCCTCCACCCTCTGTGTGAAAAACTTGCCCCTCAGATCCCCTTTCAACTTAAACCTAGATTCCCCTACCCTGGGAAAAAGGCTGGCCATTTACCCTATCTATTTTATACACCTCTGTGAGGTCACCTCTCATTCTCCTGCGCTGCAATGAATAAAATCCTAATCTGCTCAATTTTTCTACATAACACAGTCCCTCGAGTCCCAGCAACATCCTCGTAGGTGTCCTCTGCACTCTTTCCAGCTTAATAGCATCTTTGCAATAGCAGGGTGACCAAAACTAAATTGGTGAATTGGTTATTGTCACATGTACCGAGGTGCAGTGAAAAACTTGTCTTGCATACCGTTCATACAGATCAATTCATTACACGGTGTATTGAATAGTGCAGGGGAAACAATAACAGAATGCAGAATCAAGTGTTACAGTTACAGAGAAAGTGCAGTGCAGGCAGACAATAAGATGTAAGGCCATGGCGAGGTAGATTGTGAGGTCAAGAGTTCATCTTATTGTACTAAGGAACTGTTCAGTAGTCTTACAACAGTGGGATAGAAGCTGTCCTTGAGCCTGGTGGTACGTGCTTTCAGGCTTTTGTATCTTCTACCTGATGGGAGAGGGGAGGAGAGAGAATGTCCGGGGTGGGTGGGGTCTTTGATTATGTTGGGTCCTTTACCGAGGCAGCGAGAAGTGTAGACAGAGTCTACGGAGGGGAGGCTGGTTTCTGTGATGTGTTGATCTGTGTCCACAACTCTCTGCAGTTTCTTGTGATCACAGGCAGAGCGGTTGCTATACCAAGCCATGATGCATCCGGATAGGATGCTTTCTATGGTGCATAAAAATTGGTGAGGGCTGAAGGGGACATGCCAAATCTTTTTAGCCTCCCGAGGAAGTAGAGGCGCTGGTGAACTTTCCTGGCCGTAGTGTCTACGTGGTTGGACCAGGACAGGCTATTGGTGATGTTCACACCCAGGAACTTGAAGCTCTCAACCCTCTCGACCTCAGCACCATTGATGTAGACAGGTGCATGTACACCGCCCCCTTTCCTGAAGTCAATGACCAGCTCTTTTGTTTTGCTGACATTGAGGGAAAGGTTGTTTTCATGACAACATGTCACTAGGCTCTTCATCTCCTGAACACAATATTCCAAATGCGGCTGCACTTATGTCTTGTACAACGGTGACATAATGTCCGTACTCATATACTTATTCCTCTCATTGATGAAGGCCAGCATGCCAAGAACCTCCTTCACCTCAATCTCAGGGAACCATATACTTCAGGGATGCTTGACTTTGTTGGCTGGTGAATGGAATATACCAGCATGGCTGTCATGGTACAACTGTGTAAAACATTGGCGAGGTCACAGCTGGAGTACTGTGTACATTTCTGGTCACCACACTGTAGGAAGGCTGTGATTACACTGGAGAGGGTACATGTTGTTGCCTGGGATGGAAATTTTCAGTGATGAAGAGAGATTAGATATGCTGAGTTTGTTTCCCCTGTAGTGGAGGAGGCTGAGGGAGGACTGGATGGTGGTATTCAAAATTACGAGGGGCACAGATAGTATAAACAGGAGGAAGCTTTTTCCCTTGCCAGTGGTGTCGAAGACTAGAGGGCAGAGGCTTAGCGTGAGGAACAAGAGGTTTCAAGGGGAAACATTTTCACCCAGAGATAGTTGAAGTTTGGAATATACCGCTTGTGTGGATGTTGGACGCAGAGACTCTCACAACATATAAGCATCTAGTTGAGTCATTGAATCGATAAGACACAGGATGCAATGGACCAAATAAGATAAGATATCTTTATTAGTCACATGTACATCGAAACACACAGCGAAATGCATCTTTTGCATAGAGTGTTCTGGGGGCAGCCCGCAAGTGTCGCCACACTTCCGGCGCCAACATAGCATGCCCGCAACTTCCTAATCTGTACGCCTTTGGTATGTGGGAGGAAACCGGAGCACCCGGAGGAAACCCACGCAGACACGGGGAGAACGTACAAACTCCTTACAGGCAGCGGCCAGAATGGAACCCGGGTCACTGGCGCTGTAAAGCGTTACGCTAACCGCTACACTACCGTGGTAAATGCTGGTAAACGGGGCCTTCAGTTCACACTATCTGTGCCGAACATGATGCCAAATTAAACTTAAACTAATCACTACTGCCTGCGCATAGTCCATATTTCTCCTATTTCCTCTATTTCATGTGTCTAACCAACAGCCCCTTAAATCCCTCTGTCCTATCTGCCTCCACCACCACCCCTGGCAGCTTGTTCCAGGCACCCACCACTCTGTGTAAAAAAACTTGCCCCACACATCTCCTTTAAAGTTTCCCCCTCTCACCTTAAATGCATGCCCTCTAGTATTTGACATTTCTACCCAGGAAAAAAAGATTCTGACTCTCTACCTTATCAATGCCTCTCATAATCTTATAAACCCCTATCAGGTCTCCCCTCAGCCTCTGACGCTCCAGAGAAAACAACCCAAGTTTGTCCAACCTCTCCATATAGCTCACACCCTCTAATCCAGGCTGTTATGTTTGTTCTTCCTCAAGAGACAAACTTCGCATGGGTTTAACATTTGAACATTTTTATTAACCAACACCAGATAGGCTTGCTTTCCCCCTCTTTTTACATCCACTTCCTGTTCCCACCTGTGACCCCTTGCATTGCCTACTGGGAACTGTAGTTCTTTATTATAACTACATAATAACACATAATAGCAGGCAGGCAGCATCTCTTCTGCACCCTCTCCAAAGCCTCCACATCCTTCCTGTAATGGGGTGACCAGAACTGCACACAGTACCCCAAGTATAGTGGGACTTGAACCGGTGACGTTCTGGCTCTCACCTTCTGGCATGGCTCTGCAGGGTGGTTGGGGCTGACATGCGCCAACTGCCTACGTATCTGAGTGCAAACTACTTCTTGCAGGCTGTCTCCACCTGCTTTCTGTCACCTTGCCCTTCCATCCCCACCATGAGCCCACTGGGTGTGCCAGAGTCTGCCGTGTGATTCCCGGCACAGCAGAGGCTGTGACTTCAGACGCTCTCTGTATCACTCCCTCCACTCTCAGGGCTAAGTCGGCACCCCAGGTGAGGGAGCTGGAGGTGTAAACAGCAGTGTCATTCCAGGGGACAGGAAGGGAGAGTGGGGAGTGGGTGTGGGAAGGGTGGGGGAGAGGGGGGAGAGTGGTGAGGAATGGGGGAACCTGAGAGAGTGAGGGAAAGTGGGCGAGAGTGAGGGGGAAAGAAGAGAATGGAGATGGAGGAGGGAGGGGTTGGGGAGTGGAGAGGGAGGAGGAGGTTGGGAGAGGGAGGGAGTGGAGCAGGGAGGAGAGGGAGAGTGCGGGAAGGGAGGGGTGGGGAGGGGATTGGGATGAGTGGGGGGAGGGAGGAAGGTGAGGGTGTGGGGGAGGGCGGGGTGGGAGGGTGTGGGAGAGTGGGCAGGGAGGGGTGGGGAGGGATTGGGAGAGTGGGGGGAGGGAGGAAGGGAGGGTGTGGGGGAGGGCGGAGGTGGGAGGGTGTGGGAGAGTAAGGGAGGGAGGGTGGGGAGGGTGTGGGGAGAGTGGGGGAGGGAGGGGTGGGGAGGGTGTGGGGAGAGTGGGGAGGGAGGGGTGGGGAGGGGAGGCATGGGAACAAGGGGCAGAAGAGGATGTTGTGGGTTTGGGAGCAGAGAAAATGTTGGGGCAGGTGGACGGAGTCGGGGAGTGGGGTTATATAAGGGAGGAGGCAGGGAGGAGGGCAAATGGGTGAAAAAGGGGAGGGGGAAGAGGTTAGGAGGTGAGAGGGAGTCGGCGGGGGAGTAGAGGGGAGTAGGTGGTGGGCAGGTTCGGCAAAGGGTGTGAGAGGGATGACCAGAAGGAACGATGCAGGGATGTCAGCGAAGGAAGGGTCGCAGTGGAGTGGGAGGTGTGGTGGGAAAGGGTCAAGGATCTGGGGAGGAGGAAGGGGAACCCAGGGAACAGCCTTAGATCCAAGGTCTGCTCCCTCATTGACACCATGACCTGTTGCTCTCGGACACAATCTCAATACATTCTATCTCCTTTGTGTAGGCATTCTTTCCAACTGATTTTACATGACCCCATCATTTTACCCTTTCTTACAATGTACCTGCTTCTTTGGAGGTCTATACAGCACTCCTACTAATGTCTTAGAACATAGAACATAGAACATAGAGCATAGAACAGTCCAGCACAGAACAGGCCCTTCGGCCCACAATGTTTGTGCCGACATAGCTAATCCCTTCTACCTATAGAAAGCCCACATCCTCCATTTTCCTCTCATTCGTGTGCCCATCCAAGCCCCTCTTAAAAGCCCCCAGTGAGTTTGCCTCCAGCACCCTATCAGGCAACACATTCCAGGCATCCACCACTCTCTGAGTAAAAACTTACCCTCACATCTGTTCTGAACCTACCCCCTCTCACCTTAAGTGCACGCCCTCTGGTATTGGATCGCTCAATAATGGGAAAAAGATATTGCTTGTCCACCCCATCTATGCCCCTCATCATTTTGATGATGAGGTAAAACTTTGACGATTCCCCCTTGCTGTTTTTAGCCTCCACCCAAATGACCTCAACATCTTCTGAGCCTAGATCTTGTCCTCACAACTGGACTCATCTCATCCCTTATTCACAGTGCTGACCCAACACCACGTCACACCACCTATACTTCCTAAAAGTTAGTTATCCCTGCGCATTAGAAATCAGAATCAGGTTTATTATCACTGAGTTATATGACATGAAATGTGTTGTTTTGCAGCAGCAGCTACAGCGCAAAGGCATAAAATTTGCAACAATAAATAAGTAGTGTAAAAAAAGGAATAACGAGGGGTAGTGTTCACGGGTTCATGGACCGTTCAGAAATCTGATGGCGGAGGGGAAGAAGCTGTTCCTGAATCATTGAGTGTGGGCCTTCAGGCTCCTGTACCTCCTCCCTGATGGTAGTAACGAGAAGAGGGCATGTCCCGGATGGCGAGGGTCCTTAGAGATGGATGCTCTGCCTTCTTGAGGCGCCGCCTTCTTGAGGCACCACCTCCCTGAAGATACCCTCGATGGTGGGAAGGGTTGTGCTCTTGAGGGTTGTTCCCAGTTTCAACTGTGTCTCCCTTAATAGCTATCAGATTTATACATAACACTGGAGGAACCCAGCAGGTCAGGCAGCATCTATGGAGAGAAATGGACAGTTGATATTTCGGGTCAAGACCCTTCATCTGTGAAATGTTGACCTATCCATTTCTCTCCACGGATGCTGCCTGACCTGCTGAGTTCCTCCAGCATTTTGTGTGTTGCACTAGATTCCAGCATCATACCTGTTCACCTCTATTTGTGCTGTTCCTTACGAACGTTCATGTATTAACGTACAAAGTCATTAGGCCTGTCTTTTTGCTGTTTTAATCCTGAGATTAGAGGTCATGCTTTTTAATTTCATCTCCTGAATCTGACATCCATTTTCTTACCTATGTCATTGGTACCAGTATGGACTGAGATAGCTGGATGTTCACCCTGCTCCCTCCTGTTCTCTGATGCCCCTGACCAGGTGTCAGTGTTGGCAATGAACATATGATTCTCGAACAATGACACCAGAGTCTCGGTTGGTCCTGCAATACTTTATTACTTTGGTAATCAAGTGGCTTCATAGTCATACTGCATGGAAGCAGGCCCTTCGGCCCAACTAATCCATGCTGACTAAGTCACCCATCTAGAACATAGAACATTGAACAGTACTGCACAGGAACAGGCCCTTCAGCCTCAATGTTGTGCCAAACTGATGAAATTAGTAACTAACCGCCCTAACTAAACTAATGCCTTCTGCTTACACAATATCCATCTCCTTCCATTTTGTGTATACTCACGTGCCTATCTCTTAAACATCCCTATTGTATCTGCCTCCAACACCACCCCTGGCAGCACATTCCAGGCACCCATCATTCTCTGCGTAAAAACTTGCCCCGCACATCTCCTTTGAACTTTCCCCCTCTCACCTTAAATGCATGCCCTCTCGTATTAGATATTTCGATCCTTGGAAAAGATACGGGCTGTCTACCCTATCTATGCCTCTCATAATCTTATAAACTTTTATCAGGTTTGTGTGGCCATTTCTAATGGCCATGAAGGTTTTGTCACCTGTTGGCACAGGTAGGTTGGACTGATGTCTGAATCAGTTCAGATATTCATTATCCCACCTCACAACTTTTAACATTCAGTTTCAGACTTCTTGTGATAAGTTTGGCACTCCCTGATGGCCTAGATTATGAGTACTGTAACCAAGAGATTATGTGGGTGCCATGTGCAAACATTAACGGGTTCCAACTGTAGCTACAACAACAAGTTGCATTTATCCAGCACTAAGACTGTACTCTCACAGGAGTCCCATCAAACACCAGTTGACATGGAACAAGAATGTGCGCCAGCATCTCCTGCTTCCTCAGGAGGCTAAGGAAATCCGACATTTCCCTGTTAACCTCACCAACTTTTATCAATGCACCATAGAAAGCATCCTATCTGGATGTATCGCGGCTTGGTACGGCAACTGCTCTGCCCAGGACCGCAAGAAACTGCAGAGAGTTGTGGACACAGCTCAGCACATCATGGAAACCAGCCTCCCCTCCATGGACTCTGTCTACACTTCTCACTGCCTCGGTAAAGCAGCCAGCATAATCAAAGACCCCACCCACCCCAGACATTCTCTCTTCTCCCCCCTCCCATCGGGCAGAAGATACTTTATTCCTTGGAGCGGAGAAGAATGAGGGGAGATATGATAAGAGGTTTATAAAATGATGAGGGGCATAGACAGAGTAAATGCGAGTAGGCTCTTTCCACCTAGATTAGGAGAGATAAGTACAAGAGGACATGGCTTTAGGGTGAAAGGGGAAAGGTTTAGGGGGAACATTAGAGGGAACTTCTTCACTCAGAGAGTGGTGGGAGTGTGGAACGGGCTGCCATCTGATGTGGTAAATGCGTGCTCGCTCTTAATTTTTAAGAGTAAATTGGATAGATACATGGACGAGAGAGGTCTGGAGGGGTATGGGCCTGGGCGGCGGGTAAATGGGACTAGCGAATAATGTTTCGGCACAGACTAGAAGGGCCGGAATGGCCTGTTTTTCTGTGCTGTAGTTTTTTCTATGGTTTCTATGGTTGCTATACAAAAGCCTGAAAGCACGTACCACCAGGGTCAAGGACTGCTTCTATCCCACAGTTATAAGACTATTGAATGGACCCTTAGTACAATAAGGTGGACTTTTGACCCTCAAAATATACCTCATTATGACCTTGCACCTTATTGCCTGCTTAAACTGCACTTTTCTCGTAAACTGTATCACTTTATTCTGCATTCTGTTATGCTTTTTCCTTGTACTATCTAGATGTATTGATGTGATGAAATGATCTGTATGGATGGGATGCAAAACAAAATTTTAAGATAAGATAAGATTTCTTTATTAGTCACGTACGTCGAAACACACAGTGAAATGCATCTTTCGAGTAGAGTGTTCTGGGGGCAGCCCCCAAGTGTCGCCATGCTTCTGGCCCCAACATAGTATGCCCACAACTTCCTAACTTGTACTTCTTTGGAATGTGGGAGGGAACCAGAGCACCTGGAGGAAACCCACGCAGACACGGGGAGAACGTACAAACTCCTTACAGACAGTGGCTGAAATTGAACCCGGGTTGCTGGTGCTGTAATAGCGTTACGCCAACTGCTACACTAACATGCCTTCACTGTACCTCAGTACATGTGACAATAATAAACCAATTTACCAATTTTCCACACAGCCAGATGTTCAGACTGTTCGTTCTGGTTTGCTGCTTCCAAGAACAAGCAGACCAAGCATCAGTGGGTCAGAGACTTGTCTCTGAGAATGAAGGTCATGGGTTTCCTGGGTTCAGGCCCCACAACAGACACTGAAGCACCTAATCCACGATTAACCTCCAGTGTAATACAGAGTGCTGCTCTGTTGGATTGGCTGAGTTTGGATGGTTACCTGGTACCTTCCTAGATTTTGGACACCTCAAAGTGTTTTGCAGCCAATGAAGTACTTTAGGATGCAGAAGGTGTAGAAAATCCAACATCCAGAGAATCATAGAGTGATAGAGTTACAGAGCATGGAAACAGGCCCACAGGCACTTCGATTCAGCTGGTCCATGTCAACTAAGTGCCTACCTAGGCAAGTCCCATCTGTCTGCATTTGGCCCATATCCCTCTAAACCTTTCCTATCCATGTACCTGTCCAAATATCTTTTAACTGTCGTAATTGCACCCACCCCTACCACTTCCTCTGGCAGCTCGTTCCATGTACCCACCACCCTCTGTGTGAGAACGTTGTCCCTCAGGTCCCTTTTAAACCTTTCCCCTCTCGCCTTAAACCTATGCCCTCTAGTTTTGGACTCTCCTTACTATGGGGAAAATACTTTAGCTGTGCACCTTATCTATGCTCATGATTTATAAACCTCTATAAGGTCACCCCTCAGCCTCCTACATTCCAGGGAAAAAAGTCCCAGCCTATCCAGCCTCTCCTTGTAATACAAGCCCTCCAGTCCCGATAATGTCCTTGTAAATCTTTTTTTTGCGCCCTCTCCAATTTAACAACATCCTTCCTGAAGAAACCAGAGCTTCACACAATGCTCCAGTTTGGATTCAGTGAGCAGTGATTTGATAATGGCTGGATCATCTGCTTCAGTAGCCCAGGGAGAATGAGTGTCCTGAGATCTTTAAATCCCCCACAAGAGCTTTGCAGCCCCTGTTTAATGTCATGTCAAGAGACAGCACTTCTGACAGAGCAGCACTTGCAAAGGTGCAGCTATCCCTTGGAGTCCTGACCTTGATCAAGTGGTTAGTTCTCCAGAGTAAGTCTTGAACCTGTAACCTACTGAGTCTGGGGTGCAAGGCATCCTGCTGTGTGACACCAAGGAGGTGGGCACTTGTCAGTTGTCACTTCCCATCTTCCTCCCTCTTGTATCTCTTGACTGGTCCTGAAAACCTCCATCAACTCCGTCTGCACTTCTGGCTGCCTCGGTAAAGCAGACAAAGACCCCTCCCACCTTGGACATCCTTTCTCCCCCCTCCCATCCGGCAGAAGATACAAAAGCCTGAAAGCACGTACCACCAGGCTCAAGAACAGCTTCTATCCCGCTGTTATTAGACTCTTAAATGGACCTCTCATACACTAAGAGATGAACCCTTGATCACTCAATCTACCTCGTCATGGCCCTTGCACTATATTTGTCTGACTGCACTGCACTTTGTAACTGTAACACAAGATTTTGTGTTTTATTTTTCCTTTGTACTGCGATGACGTACTTATATATGGAATCTTCTGTCTGGATGGCACGCAAACAAAAGTTTTTCACTGTATCTCAGCACACATAGAACATAGAACATTACAGCACAGTACAGGCCCTTTGGCCCACAATGTTGTGCCGACATTTTATCCTGCACTAAGATCTATCTAACCCTTCCCTCCCACATAAGCCCCCCATTTTTCTATCATACATGTGTCTATCTAAGAGTCTCTTAAATGTCCCTAATTTATCTGCCCCCACAACCTCTGCTGGCAGTGAGTTCCACGCACCCACCACTCTCTGTGTAAAAAACTTACCCCCGACATCCCCCTTATACCTTCCTCCAATCACCTTGAAATTATGTCCCCTCGTGTTAGCCATTGTCGTCCTGGGGAAAAGTCTCTGACTGTCCACTCGATCTGTGCCTCTTATCATCTTGTACACCTCTATCAAGTCACCTCTCATCCCCCTTCTCTCCAAAGAGAAAAGCCCGAGCTCACTCAACCTATCCTCATAAGACATGCTCTCCAATCCAGGCAGCATGACAATAATAATTCTAATTCCAATTCTTCCTGTCTCCCAGGAGCTTCCTGAGGATGAGAAGCCCAATTGGCTCAAAGGAGGCGAGGAGGAGCCCTTGGAACTGAGGCAGCAGGACGACACCGAAGGAAGATCACTGCAGGTCAAAGAGGTCATTGCTCAGCAGGAGATCTCCCCCCATTGCCCTCAGAGTCCTGCAGGGTCCGATTCACAAAGGCCGGAGCTGGACAGTGATGTTGAGGTGAATGTTGATTGCGATGAAGGTGGTGACTTCAACCAGGCATTACCTAAAGAGACAGCCAGCAAAGAGTGATTTCCCCCGGCTTCACAACTCTCCGAAAAGAGCTCGTGCACTCTGTGCCTCACTTTCATTCCTTACAAAATGTGAACTACAGCGGTGTTAGGGTCCAGGGAGTAAGCATTAATTTTCAGGTCACCAAAAAAGCCAGGTCATTCCCCACCATATTTCGCAGAAACATGTCAGCTATCCTTACCCACTTTGGGTCTCGACTCAAGTCGGGAGTGTGATGGGGACACTTTTCACTTGCCTTCATGCCTGCAGCTCAACACTCAAGGACCTCGACACTATCCAGGACAAAGCATCCCACCTGATCAATATCCCATCCACCACCGTAAACGCTCCCTCCCTCGACCACTGGCACGCAGTGGCTGCAGTGTGCACCGTTCACACAATGCACTGCAGTTACTCGCCCAAGCTACCCCAACAGAACCTCCCAGACCCATGAACCACCGAGAAGGACCCCAGAGCAGCAGGCCTGTGGGAGCACCACCACCTGCAGGTTCCCCTCCAAGTCACACACTTGGAAGTATCCCGCTGTTCCTTCATCATCGCTGGGTCTAAACCCTGGAACTCCCTCCCCAACAACACTGTGGGAGCATCTTAAAAGGGCAGCAGTGACTGAAAGGGGGGTAATGACTGCTGGTCTGGTCAGTGATGCTCAGCTCCTGAAATTGAATTAGTAAAAAAGTTGAGTATTGGGAATGGTGGTATGGTAGTTAAGTCAAAGGACTGTATGTTTCAGAGAGTTGGAACCGAGGGAACTTAAATTCGAGTCATGAACTAAAGTTGGTGTCAGTAATGGCTGCACATTGTGAGGATCCATCTGGTCCACTAACAACACAAAGGAAGTGTGCACCCTCTGCCTTGTCTATATGTGACTCCATACTCCATCACCGTGGTACGCTCTTCCGTGCTGCCTCAGCTCAGGCTCAGTAAGTTCCAGCCTCATCAGTCAGATCCATGCCCCTGAAAAAATACCAAGGAGCGAACTAACCCTGGTTGCCTCTAACAAGCTCTGCTGGTACACGAGAAAAACAAAGGACTGCAGATGCTGGAATCTAAATGCAAAAACAACAAGATGCTGGAAGAACTCAGCAGATCAGGCAGCGTCCGTGGAGGCGGTCAACGTTTCGGGTCAGGTTCGTGTAATTTCAGGTTCGGTCCTGAAGAGGGGTCCTGACCTGAAATGTTGACCATAGAACATAGAACAGTACAGCACAATACAGGCCCTTTGGCCCGCAATGTTGTGCTGAGCTTTAAACCTCACCTAAGACTATCTAACCCCTTCCTGCCACATATCCCTCCATATGCTTATCTAGCAATTTCTTGAATTTGACCAATGTACCTGCCTCCACCACCACCCCAGGCAGCACATTCCATGCCCCAACCACTCTCTGGGTAAAAACCTCCCTCTGATATCTCCCTTGAACTTCCCACCCATTACTTTAAAGCCATGCCCTCTTGTATTGAGCATTGGTGCCCTGAGAAAGAGGCGCTGGCTGCCTACTCTATCTATTCCTCTTAATATTTTCTACACCTCTATCATGTCTCCTCTCATCCTCCTTCCCTCCAAAGAGTAAAGCCCTCGCTCCCTTAGTCTCTCCTCATAATGCATACTCTCTAAACCAGGCAGCATCCAGGTAAATCTCCTCTGCACCCTTTCCAAAGCTTTCCCGTCTGCTTTTTCTCCACGGATGCTGCCTGACCTGCTGAGTTCCTCCAGCATCTTGTTTTTTCAAGCTCTGGCTAACAACGATTAACGAGGCCTCACGGACAACGTACCACCAGAAACACCCGCTGGGTGTGTCAAATAGGCCGTACTTGACACTGAGGTTCACCGACCCATTGTGAGAATATCAGGACCTCTCCACTGTGAATCGCCTTGACATCTCCCACATCCTGTTGTGTTGTCCAATCTCACCTCAACCCCATTCCACTCCCTCATGCTCATTCCAAAGACTGTGGACATTGCAGTTAGTCACATGCACTCTTGTGTTTGAATCCTTGACTGCAGAGATTGGTCATTAGCACTGATCTAGCCTCTTATCTCCACCATGCCACCTCCATCCCTCTCCCCTTCCAAAACCCAGAGATGGTGTAAGTACCCTTGCATCCGGGGAAGCTTTGAGTGACTAGTGTCTCCACAGCTACCCAGCCACATTGAGAAATTAGCCGAGGGTGTCCGAGCAATAGTTGCCTGTGGTTGACCTATCTCAGGATGGGAGGTCTTGATGTGCTCCCCTCGCACCATATTTTGGGAAGTCCAGTCCCATAGCCTCACCCTCTAATGCCTGTGCAAAGTTTTATGTTTTATATTTGCATTTTCAGACTTGTTTTGTGTAGTTTGAATAAATAAATTTATATCCTACCTTTCAGTCTCAATTTTCCAGTGTTCGATGAACTTCCCTGCACTACAAGTTCCATTGTTTGGTGAATATATTTGAAGAGCTGAGTGACAGGTTTAACATTTGTCTGTTGGCCTCGATATCTGGTAAATTGGTTTATTATTGTCACATGTACCGAGGTACAGTGAAAAACTTTGCTTTGCATGCTATCCGTACAGATCAATTCATCACATCAGCACATTGAGGTAGCAGAATGCAGAATAAAGTGTTACAGTTACAGAGAAAGTGCAGTGCAGGCAGACAATAAGGTGCAAGGCCATAATGAGGTAGATTGTGAGGTCAAGATTTCATTTTATCGTACTAGGGGACTGTTCAATAGTCCTGTAACAGTGGGATAGAAGCTGTCCTTGAGTCTGGTGGTACGTGCTTTCAGGCTTTTTGTATCTTCTGCCCAATGGGAGGGGGGAGAGAGAGAGAATGTCCGGAGTGGATGGGGTCTTTGATTATGCTGGCTGCTTTACCGAGGCAGCGAGAAGTGTAGACCATGGAGGGGTGGCTGGTTTCCGTGATGCGCTGGGCTGTGCATCCCTTGGTGGACCACACAGAACTCAGCTCAGACACTGAGCGTCAGGATAGCAGATAACCCCAGAGGTTCGTCAACCCTGGAACCAAGATCATGGCAACATTGTGGAACTCAGTCGAGCCTGAAAGCAGAACCATTGCCTTCCTGTACTGGGGACAAAGTTCATCTGGTGCTTGAGTCCTTGTAACTGCTGTGTGGGCACAGGGGAACTGGTCTCGCAGCAGTCAGCTCCACTGGACTCATACAGATGTGACACAGAGTAAATCGACCCAAATCAACCACATTACACCGATTCTTAAGGTAACAGCGGACACCGTCAACCTTAACGTAACAGTTATACTTAACAGATAGTGTACATAAGCCACAAGCCAAAAAAACACAAGCCACAATACTTCCCCTTCTAAAGAAAATAGGGAACAAACAGCTGTGCCCAAACGGGAGAAGGTAATTACATGAAAAACTTGTACACATATCAGTCATGGACTTGTTGAGTCCCTTATAGTCAGGAGCTTATATGCCCATATATGTGTGTGCATGTGCACGCACATGTTCTGTGTACATGTGTGCATGTCTGATAGTGAGTGCAAATGTGTGTGTGTATATGCATGTATGTGCTGTGTGTTTGTGCATGTCTATTACATGCATGTGCATTGCATGTGTGCACTGTGTGCATGTGTGGACATGTGTGTGTGGTGTGTGTATATATGCTTGTGTGTATATATGCATGTGTGCTGTGTGTATGTGCACACGTATGTGTGTGTCTGTTGTGTTTGCATGTGCACTGTGTGTACATGAGCCCATGCATGTGCTGTGTGTGCGCATGAACATGCATGTGTTGTGTGCGTGTGTGAACAATGATTTTAAGAAACATTTCAAGTGTCATAGTCTGCTGGGGCTTTCACATGCAGCTCTTTGATCTGTGTCTCTGCTCTGGCCTGCATCTTGTTCTACAGGGATCACTCTCTCAGGACCTTCCGGCTACGGGTATACCTGATCATCATCTGACCCCTGCACTCTGATTGCACCCCTAGCGTTGGGATCTTCTTGTTCCTTGGCTCCTCCTTCGTCCTACTCGTTCCTCAGCCACTTGCCTTTTGGAGATTCTGCTTCGACTTCCGTCTTCACCAAAACTCCAGGAACCCAGATGTGCCACCTGGAGTGACTGCACTCCGACAGACACTCCCAGTGAAATTCCCGTCCCCATTTCTCTGACATGTTGCTCCTCTTGTTCTCAACCCCAAAGCCACTGCCACAGTACAACAGATTGATCCTGCATCTTGTCAAATTCCACTTACATCAGTTGACTCCTGTTAGTTGCAGGTGGAGTTCAATCCGGAGAGGTGCGAGGCGGTACACTTTGGAAGGACAAACTCCAAGGTGGAGTACAAGGTAAATGGCAGGATTCTGGGCAGTGTAGAGGAGCAGAGGGATCTGGAGGTTCATATCGACAGATCACTGAAAGTTGCCTCACAGGTGGATAGGGTAGTTAAGAAAGCTTATGGGATGGTAGCTTTCATAAGTCGGGGGATCGAGTTTAAGAGCCGCGAGGTAATGATGCAGCTCTACAAAACTCTGGTTAGACCACACTTGGAGTACTGTGTTCAGTTCTGGTCACCTCATTATAGGAAGGATGTGGAAGCGTTGGAAAGGGTGCAGAGGAGATTTACCAGGATGCTGCCTGGATTGGAGAGTATGCATTATGAGGAGAGACTAAGGGAGCTAGGGCTTTACTCTTTGGAGGAGAAGGAGGATGAGGGGAGACATGATCGAGGTATACAAGATATTAAGAGGAATAGATAGAGTGGACAGCAGCGCCTCTTTCCCAGGGCACCAATGCTCAATACAAGAGGGCATGGCTTTAAAGTAATGGGTGGGAAGTTCAAAGGAGATATCAGAAGGAGGTTTTTTTGCCCCAGAGAGTGGTTTGGAGCATGGAATGCGCTGCCTGTGGCGGTGGTGGAGGCAGGTACGTTGGTCAAATTCGAGGTTACTACATAAGCATATGGAGGAATTTAAAATAGGAGGATATGTGGGAGGAAGGGGTTAAATAGTCTTAGGCAAGGTTTAAAGGTCGGCACAACATTGTGGGCCGAAGGGCCTGTATTGTGCTGTACTGTTCTTCTGCTTCTATGGTCTATGTTTAGGAATTCCATGATAAACGACACTGCATTGGAAGACAGACATGCACCTGTCTACGTCAACGGTGCTGAGGTCGAGAGGGTCGAGAGCTCCAAGTTCCCGGGAGTGAACATCACCAACAGCCTGTCCCGGTCAAATCATGAAGACGCCACGGCCAAGAAAGCTCACCGGCACCCCTACTTCCTCAGGAGGCTAAGGGAAATTCGGTATATCCCTTTTGACACTCACCAACTTTTACCGATGTACCACAGAAAGCATCCTATCTGGATGCATCGCGGCTTGGGACGGCAACTGCCCCGGCCAGGACCTCAAGAAACCACAGAGAGTTGCGGACACGGCCAGCGCATCACGGACACCAACCTCCCCTCCTTGGACTCTGTCTTACCTCTCGTTGTGTTGGTGAAGCAGCCGGCATAATCAAAGACCCCACCCACCCGGGACATTCTCTCTTCTCTCCTCTTCCATCGGGTAGAAGATACAGGAGCCTGAGGGCACGTACCACCAGACTTAAGGACAGCTTCTACCCCACTGTGATAAGACTATTGAATGGTTCCCTGATACAATGAGATGGACTATGACCTCACGACCTACCTTGTTGTGACCTTGCACCTTATTGCGCTGCACTTTCTCTGTAGCTGTGACACTTTACTCTGTACTGTTATTGTTTTTACCTTGTACTACATCAATGCACTCTGTACTAACTCAATGTAACTGCACTGTGTAATGAATGGACCTGTACGATCGGTTTGTAAGACAAGTTTTTCACTGTACCTCAGTACAAATGACAATAATAAACCAATACCAATACCAATACTTGAGCACTCTGCCTGCCTCAACACAGATGCTTCAACAGACTCTGCTGCTTGAGTGTCAGCTTGCTTTGAGCTTGCTGCATGACTGCAATTAGCTCTGTTGTGTGTCATACAGCCACAGAGTTGTACAGTGTGGAATCAGGCCTTTCAGCCCATTGAATCCATGCTGACCATCACCAGTTCAAGAACAGATACTTCCCTTCAACCATTCGGTTCTTGAACCAACCTGCACAACCCTAATCACTACCTCAGTATAGAAACACCATGACTCAACCAGTTCCCCCTCCACCACCACCCTCCTCTGTCTGGCAGAACTGGTTCTCACCCTCAACAACCTCTTTCCGCTCATCCTACTTGTCTCCAGACCAAAGGTGTAGCCGTGGGCACTCGCCTGGGCCCCGGCTATGGCTGCCTTTTCATCAGCCATGTAGAATAGTCCATGTTCCAAGCCTACACCGGTAACACCCCCCAACTCTTTCTCCGCTACATTGATGACTGCATTGGGGCTGCTTCCTGCACCCGTGCTGAGCTCAGCAATTTCATCAGCTTCACCTCCAGCTTCCACCCTGCCCTCAGATTCACCCGGTCCGTCTCCGACACCTCTCTCCCCTTTCTGGATCTCTCTGTCTCCATCTCTGGAGACAGATTAACCACAGACATCTTCTACAAACCCACTGACTCCCACAGTTACCTTGACTACACCTCTTCCCACCCCGTCACTTGCAAGGACGTCAGCCCCTTCTCCCAGTTCCTCTGCCTCCGCCGCATCTGTTCCCACGATGAGGTTTTCCACTCCAGGACATCCGAGATGTCCTCCTCCTTCAGTAACCGGGGTTTCCCTTCCATCGCCATCAATGCAGCCCTCCCCCACAGCTCCTCCATTTCCCGCATGTCTGCCCTCACCCCATCCACCCCTCCCCAACATAACAGGGACAGGGTTCCCCTTGTCCTCACCTACCACCCCACGAGCCTCCGCATCCAACACACCATTCTCCGCAACTTCTGCCACCTCCAATGGGATCCCACCACCAGGCACATCTTCCCCCCCATTCCCCTCTCTGCTTTTCGCAGGGGTCGTTCTCTCCACGACACCCTTGTCCACTCGTCCCTCCCCACTGATCACCCCCCCCCCCGGCACTTACCCCTGCAACCACAGCCAGTGCTACACCTGTCCCTACACCTCCTCCCTCATCACCATTCAGGGTCCCAGGCAGTCCTTTCAGGTGAGGCAGCGCTTCACCTGTGAATCCAAGGGTATCATTTATTGCATCCAGTGCTCCCAGCGAGGCATCCGTGAGAACCCACACAGATTGGGTGACCGCTTCGCCGAGCACCTTCGCTCCGTCCATCGCAACAGCCGGGACCTCCCGGTGGCCACCCACTTCAATTCCACATCCCGTTCCCACACTGACATGTCTGTCTACGGCCACGGACAACTGACCTCTCCTATCAGATTCCCTTCAGCCCTTTGCCTTCTCCACCTATCACCTCCCAGCTTCTCACATCGTTCCCTAGTACCACCCCCTACCCCACCCACCTACCTTACCTACCCCCCCCCCCCCCTTCACCTGGACTCACCTCTCCCCTGCCTGCATGTGCTCCTCCCCCTCCCCCAACCTTCTTATTCCAGCTTCTGGCCTCTTCCTTTCCAGTCCTGATGAAGGGTCTTGGCCCGAAACGTCGACTGTTCATTTCCCTCCACAGATGCTGCCTGACCTGCTGAGTTCCTCTAGCAGAATATGTGTGCTGCGCTATGACCAATTTGATCATTTTACACTAAAATGGACTTTTTTTTGTTCTAATTGTGTTCGTTCTTGTATAATTTTGTATAATTTATGTTTCATTTGCTTTTCTTGTGAATGTTATGTATCTGATGCCATGTCCCAGTGATGCTGCTGCAAGTAAGTTTTTCATTGCACCTGTGCACACATGGACTTGTGCAGATGACAATAAACTCGACTTGACATCATTCGTATTATTTGTTTATTATTGTCACAGACAGTTGTAGACTCAGCCAGCTCCATCACGGGCACAACCTTCCCTACCATCGAGGACATCTTCAAGGGGCGGTGCCTCAAGAAGGCGGCATCCATCACTAAGGGCCCTCACCATCCGGGACATGCCCTCTTCTCGTTACTACCATTGGGGAGGAGGTACAGGAGCCTGAAGACCCACACTCAACGATTCAGGAACAGCTTCTTCCCCTCTGCCATCAGATTTCTGAACGGTCCATGAACCCATGAACTACCTCATCATTCCTTTTTTTGCAATATTTATTTAGTTTGTAATTTATAGTAATTTTGTGTCTCTGCACTGTACTGCTGCTGCAAAACAACATATTTGACATAGACATAGAACAGTACGGCACAATACAGGCCCTTCGGCCCACAATGTTGTGCCAACCTTTAAACCTCGCCTAAGACTATCTAACCCCTTCCTCCCACATATCCCTCTATTTTAAATTCCTCCATATGCTTATTGGTATTGGTTTATTATTGTCACTTGTACCGAGGTACAGTGAAAAACTTGTCTTGCATACCGATCGTACAGGTCAATTCATTACACAGTGCAGTTACATGGGGTTAGTACAGCGTGCATTGATGTAGTACAGGTAAGAACAATAACAGTACAGAGTAAAGTGTCACAGCTACAGAGAAAGTGCAGTGCAATAAGGTGCAAGGTCACAACAAGGTAGATCGTGAGGTCAGAGTCCATCTCATGGTGTAAGGGAACTGTTCAATAGTCTTATCACAGTGGGGTAGAAGCTGTCCTTGAGCCTGGTGGTACGTGCCCTCAGGCTCCTGTATCTTCTACCCAATGGAAGAGTAGAGAAGAGAGAATGTCCTGGGTGGTAGTAATCTCTTGAATTTGACCGATGTACCTGCCTCCACCATCGCCCCAGGCAGCGCATTCCACGCCCCAACCACTCTCTGGGTAAAAAACCTTCCTCTGATATCTCTTCCCACCCATTACTTTAAAGCCATGCCCTCTTGTATTGAGCATTGGTGCCCTGGAAAAGAGGCGCTGGCTGTCCACTCTATCTTTTCCTCTTAATATTTTGTACACCTCTATCATGTCTGCTCTCATCCTCCTCCTCTCCAAAGAGTAAAGCCCTAGCTGCCTTAGTCTCTCCTCATAGTGCATACTCTCTAAACCAGGCAGCATCCTGATAAATCTCCCCTGCACCCTTTCCAACGCCTCCACATCCCTCCTATAATGAGGCAACCAGAACTTGACAGTACTCTAAGTGTGGTCTAACCAGAGCTTTATAGAGCTTCATCATTACCTAGCGGCTCTTAAACTCTATCCCTCGAATTATGAAAGTTAACATCCTATAAGCTTTCATGTCATATGAGTCAGTGATTGTAAACCTGATTCTGGTTCTGATTCTGACATGTACTGAGACACAGTGAAAAGCTTTTGTGTGCGTGCCATCAAGACAGATCATTCCATACATAAGTACATCAAGGTCGTAAAAAGGAAAACAAAATACAGGTTGTAGTGTTGCAGTTACAGGGAAAGTGCAGTGCAGGGAGATGAAGTGCAAGGGGCATGATGAGAAAGATTGGAAGATCAAGAGCTCACTTTTAGTGAATGAGAGGTCAGGTCAAGAGTCTGATAACAGCGGGATAAATCACACTAATGTTATTCTATTCTCCTACATTCCCATCAAATCCCCCCAGATGCTACCACTCCCCTATACACTAGAGACAATTTACAGTGGCCAATTAACTTACCGACCCTCACATCTTTGGGGTGTGGGAGGAAACCCACACAGTCACAGGGAGAACGTGCAAACTCCACAGAGACGACAGCGCCAGAGGTCAGGATCAAACCCGGGTCTCTGGAGCTGTGGTAGCTGCACTACCTGCTGCACTGCGGCATCAGCAGATCAACCAGGGTGAGGCCGTTGCTGCTCCACTGAACCAGTCCTGTGCAGATTGTCATCTGTTTTCCCATCTTTCCAACTCCACAAGATCCAAAAGGATTTTCCTGTAAAGTATCATTGCAAAGTCTCGAATAAATTGATTCATTTGTCTGACTGGTTGCATCGTGGTCTGGTACGGCAATTCGAATGCACAGGAACGTAAGATACTGCTGAGGGTAGTGGACTCAGCCCAATACATCATTGGCACATCTACAGGAGATGTGTCTCAAGACAGCAACATCCATCTTCAAAGATCCCCACCATTCGGGTATGGCGTTGGAGAGGGTCTAGAAGAAATTTATGAGAATGATCCTAGAGGTGAAAGGGTTAATGTATGAGGAGTGCTTGATGTCTCTGGGTCTGTACTCGCTGGAGTTTAGAAGGATGAGGCGGGATCTCATTGAAACCTACCGAATACTGAAAGGCCTGGATAGAGTGGATGTGGAGAGGATGTTTCCAGTAGTGGGAGAGTCTAGGACCAGAGGGCACAGCCTCAGAATAGAGGGACGTCCCTTTAGAACAGAGATGAGGAGGAATTTCTTTAGCCAGAGGGTGGTGAATCTGTGAATTCATTGCCACCGATGGGTGTGGAGGCCAACTCATTGGGTATTTTTAAAGCGGAGGTTGACAGGTTCTTGATTAGTGAGGGTGTCAAAGGTTATGGGGAGAAGGCAGGAGAATGGGTTGAGAGGGAAAAATAAATCAGCCGTGATCGAATGGCGGAGCAGACTCGATGGGCCGAATGGCCTATTTCTGCTCCTGTGTCTTATGGGTTCGGTGAATAGCAGCTGGAACCAATCGAGATGGTGGGGAGTGGTGGGGGGGAGGGGGGGAACCTGTGTGTGAAGTGGTTGGATGGAACCCAGAGGGGGAGGGGGACGAAGATGTGTGAAGAAGGGGCTGGGGGGGGGGGCGGTGGTGAGTGGGAAAGGGGACAAAGGGAGGACCAGAGGAGGATCGGGGGAGGAGAACATCTGGGGGGAGGGAAGTGGGTAAAAAAGGGGGTTCTCTAAAATCGGAAAACTCAGTATTCATGCCACTGGGCTGTAGACTGCCCTGGTGGGATGAGGTGTTCCTCCTCCAGTTTGCATTGGGCTTCACCCTGTTAATTAGGCCAAGGATGGAGAGGTCAGTGTGGGAAGGGGAGTTGAAATGGTCTCCATAACTCTATGAACTGACTGCATACAGCCCACGAGGTCTGCTGTGTTGAACCAGAGAACAGTACGGCACTGGACAGGCCATTCGGCCCACGATGTTGTGCTGATCCTGATGCCAATTTATACTAAATGTCCTCCTGTGTATCATCCACATCCCTCCACTCCCTTCATATTCATGTGTCTATCGAAAAGCCTCTTAAGCTCCACCAAACTGCCTGCTTCCACTCCTACCCCTGGTAACCCATTCCAGTCTGTGTAAAGAAAACTTGCCCCTCACGTTGCCTTTGAACTTTAAAAACACGTCCTCTGGTGTTTGACATTTCTACCCTGGGGAAGAGACTTTGACCGTCTACTCTTTCTAACCCTCTGAAATGTTTCAACACCCTCTATCAGGTCTCCCCTCAGCCTCCGACGCTCCAGGGAGAATAACCAATAGGGCATCACTTGCTTTCTTTGCCTCTGGACCAGTCTGTGCTTGGCACCTTTTCTGGGGGCCAAATCCAAACCCTGCACAGCAAGATCCCACTGGAGGCTGTTCTTGGGTGGGGTGGGGGGAGTGTGTGGGGGGTGGAGTGGGTGGGGTGGGGAGAAGGGGTGAGAGTGTGGTGGTGAGAGGTGTGGGTGTGTGTGTGGGGGGTGGGGGAGTGTTGGGGATGTGGGTGGGGGGAAGGGAGAATGGGTGGAGGGTGTTGTGGAGGGGGGGGGGGGGGGGGGGGTGGGGGGGGGTGTGGGGGAGGGGGGGGGGGGGGGGGTGGGGGGGGTGGGGGGGGTGGGGGTGGGTGTGGTGGGTGGGTGGGGGGGGGTGGGGGTGGGGGTGTGTGGGGGGTGGGGGTGGGGGGGGTGGGTGGGGGTGGGGGGGTGGGGGGGTGGGGGGGGGGGGGGGTGTGTGGGGGGGGGGGGGGGGGGGGGGGGGTGTGGGGGGGGAGAATGGGGTGGAGGGTGTGTGTGGGGGTGTAGGGGAGGGGGAGTGGGGTGGGGGAGTTAGGGGGTGGGGAGTAGTGTGGGGTGAGTGGGGGATGGGAGGAAGGGGGTAATGGGGTTGGGGAAGTGGGGGTGTGTGGGTGGTGTAGGAGGTGGGTGGGTGGGTGTGTGGGGTGGGGGGTGTGTTGGGGTGTGTGTGGTGGTGTAGGGGGTGTTTGGGGGTGTGGGTGGGGGGTGAAGGGGGAGTTGGGGAGTGTGGGGGGTGTGGGTGGGGGTAAGTGGGGGAGTGGGGTGGAAGGGGGAGTGGGGTGGGTGTGTGTGTGGGGGGTGGGGTGGGGGATGTGGGGGGAGGTGTGGGGATGTGGGGGGAGGTGTGGGGCTGTGGGTGGGGTTGGGGGGTGTGGGTGTGTGTGGGGTGAGTGGGGGATGGGAGGAAGGGGATAATGGGGTTGGGGGTGGGGGGGGAAATGGGGTGGGGGTGTGTGTGGGGTAGGGGATGTGAGGTGGGGGGTGGGAGGGAGTGGGGTAGGGGTATGTTGGAGGGGCTGTAGGAGGTGTGGGTGGGGTAGGGGGTGAGGTGGGGGGTGGAGAGTGGGGTGGGGTGTGTGGGGGGTGTGTGTGGGGGGTTGTAGGTACTGTAGGAGGTGTGGGTGGGGTAGGGGATGTGAGGTGGGGGTGGGGAGTGGGGTGGGGTGTGTGGGGGGTGTAGGTGGGGTGGAGTGGGTGGGGTGGGGGTGTGTGTTGGGGGGTTGTAGGGGCTGTAGGAGGTGTGGGGGGGTAGGGGATGTGAGGTGGGGGGAGTGGGGTAGGGGTATGTGGGGGGGGGTGTTGGGGGGTGGGGGAGGTTGCCACTCACAAACCGGCCGGTGCTTTGCACCAGCGCCACGACGTGCAGGGCGCTACAGGAATGCAGGCGGTTGTTTTTGTTTTTGCAGCGCAGAGCAAACATTGTGCAAGAGGATCTGATGCAAGAGGAAGGGAGGGACTCCCCGGGAGCTGGCTATGGCCGAACCTCGGCGGCTGCCGGGCCGGAGCTTGTGCATCGTCACCGGCGCGTCCCGGGGGCTGGGCCGGGCGCTGGCCCTGGTGCTGGCCGGCAGCCTGCAGCCCGGCTCCCACCTGGTGCTGGTGGCCAGGTCGGGAGCGGCTCTGCGGGAGCTGGAGAGGCAGCTGGCGGCGGGGGCTGGGGCTGGACTGCGGCTGAGCCGGGTGGAAGCAGACCTGAGCGGGGAGCAGGGGCTGCAGAGTGTCCTGAGCTCGGTGAGCGAGGCTCGGCAGACGGACGGAGCTCCGGACAGGCTGCTGCTCATTAACAATGCGGGTGAGGGCGATGAAGCGGCCGGTATTGGTTTATTATTGTCACTTGTACCGCGGTGCAGTGAAAAACTTGTCTTGCAAACCCATCGTACAGGTCAATTCATTACACAGTGCAGTTACATTGAGTCAGTACAGAGTGCATTGATGTAGTACAGGTAAAAACAATAACAGTGCAGAGTAAAGTGTCACAGCTACAGAGAAAGTGCAGCGCAATAAGGTGCAAGGTCACAACCAGGTAGATCGTGAGGTCAGAGTCCATCTCACTGTTTAAGGGAACCGTTCAATAGTCTTATCACAGTGGGGTAGAAGCTGTCCTTAAGTCTGGTGGTACGTGCCCTCAGGCTCCTGTACCCGTTGGAAGAGGAGAGAAGAGAGCTCCTGGTTGGGCAAGAGTAGATGCGGAGATGTTTCCGCTGAAACATGCCCTCCGCATTGTTTAGCATGCCATCCATACGGATCATTTCGTTCCATCGAGGCTCACCCACCAGCCTCGAATGAGGAGAGGTATTGGTTTATGACTGTCACTTGTACCATCCAACACTTCTTCCCCCTCCCACCTCAAAAAAATTAGGGCGAGAGACGTTGCATTGTGTCTGCACCCTCCTCAAATTGGTGGTAAATGAACATTACTGCACAGTACAGGCCCTTCAGCCCACAATGTTGTGCTGACATTTTATCCTGCTCTAAGATAAGATTTCTTTATTAGTCACATCTACATCGAAACACACAGTGAAATTCATCCTTTGCGTAGAGTGTTCTGGGGGGCAGCCCGCAAGTGTCGCCGCGCTTCCGACACCAACATAGCATGTCCACAACTTCCTAACCCGTACGTCTTTGGAATGTGGGAGGAAACCGGAGCACCCGGAGGAAACCCATGCAGACACGGGGAGAACGTACAGACTCCTTACAGACAGCGGGCAGAATTGAACCGGGGTCGCTGGCGCTGTAATAGCGTTACGCTGACCGCAACACTGCCATGCCTGCCCCAAGATCTGTCTAACCCTTCCCTCCCACATAGCTCCCCATTTCTCTATTATTCATGTGTCTAGCTCAGAGTCTCTTAAATGTCCCTAATATATCTGCCCCACAACCTCTGCTGGCAGTGCGTTCCACGCACCCACCACTCTCTGTGTAAAAAAACTTACCCCTGACATCCCCCTTACACCTTCCTCCAATCACCTTAAAATTATGCCCCCTCGTGTTAGCCATTGTCGCACTGGGAAAAAGTCTCTGACTGTCCACTCGATCTATGCCTCTGATCATCTTGTACACCTCTACCAAGTCACCTCTCATCCTCCTCTCCAAAGAGAAAAGCCCTAGCTCGCTCAACCTATAGGATCAGTATAGATGGGTTAGTATAGTGATGGTGGAAGGAAAGGCCTGTTGCTGTGCTGTTTGACTGTAGGGGCCTCTCCAAGAATATAGAAAACTACAGCACAGGAACAGGACCTTCAGCCCACAATGACTGCCCCAAACATGGTGTTGAATTAAATTAAATCTCCCTGCACATAATCCATATCCCTCTATTCCCTGCATATTCATGTGTCTGTCTAAGGGCCTCTTAAACGCCTCTATTGTATCTGCCTCCACCACCACCCCTGGCAGCCCGTTCCAGGCACCCACCACTGTGTAAAAAAAAACTTGCCCCGCACATCTCCTTTAAACTTCCCCTCCCCCTCACCTTCAATGCATGTCGTTGAGTACAAGTAACGAACAATCTGCCGGAGAACTCGTGGGTCGAGCAGCATCGCGGGGGGAGAAGGATGTTTTGGGTCGAAACCTTGCATCAGGGCCTCTGCTCACCTGTGTGAACAAAATTGGGTTGTTTTCTCTGGAGTGTTGGAGGCTGAGGGGAGACCTTATCGAAGTTTATAAAATTACAAGAGGCATAGGTAGGGTAGACAGCCGGAGTCTTTCTCCGAGGGTAGAAATGTCAGGTACCAAGGGCATATCTTTAAGGTAAGAGGGACAAAGTTTAAGGGAGATATGCAGGGCCTGTTTTTTTTACACATTTCATGGTGAGTGCTTGGAATGTACTGCTAGGGGTGGTGGTGGAGGCCAATATGATGGGGTCTTGCATACCGTCCATACAGATCAATTCATTACACAGTGCATCGAGGTAGTACAATGTAAAACAATAACAGAATGCAGAATAAAGTGTTAAAGTTATAGTGAAAGTGCAGTGCAGGCAGATAATAAGGTGCAATGTCATGATGAGGTGGATTGTGAGGTTGAGGGTTGTATGGTATGAGGTCATCTTATCGTGCTGAGGAACTGTTCAATAGTCCGATAACAGCGGGATAGAAGCTGTCCTTGAGCCTGGGGGTACGTGCTTTCGGGCTTTTGTATCTTCTGCCCAATGGGAGGGTGAGAAGAGAGAATGTCCGGAGTGGGTGGGTCCTTTGATTATGTTGGCTGCTTTACTGAGGCAGCAAGAAGTGTAGACAAAGTCCATGGAGGGGAGGCTGGTTTCCATGATGTGCTGGGCTGTGTCCACAACTCTCTGCAGTTTCTTGTGGTCTCGGACAGAGCAGTTGCCGTACCAAGCCGTGATGCATCCAGGTAGGATGCATTCTATGGTGCATCGAGGGTCAAAGGGGACATGCCAAATTTCTTTAGCCTCTTGAGGAGGTAGTGCTGGTGAGCTTTCTTGGCCGTGACATCAATGTGGTTGGACCAGGAGAGGCTATTGGTGATGTTCACGCCCAGGAACTTGAAGCTCTCAACCCTCTTAACCTCAGCACGATTGATGTAGACAGGTGCATGTACACTGCCCCCCTTCCTGAAGTCAATGACCAGCTCTTCTGTTTTGCTGACATTGAGGGAAGGGTTGTTGTCATGACACCATTTCACTAAGCTCGCTATCTCCTTCCTGTACTCTGACATCATTATTTGAGATACGGCCTACAACGGTGGTATCATCTGCAAACTTATAGATGGAGCTAGAGCAGAATCTGGCCACACAGTCGTGAGTGTATAGGGAGTAGAGTAGAGGGCTGAGGACGCAGCCTTGTGGGGCACCAGTGTTGAGAATAATCGTGCTGGAGGTGTTGCTGCCTGTCCTCACTGATTGCGGTCTGTTGGTCAGGAAGTCAAGGATCCACTTGTAAAAGGTTGTCTAGGAATTTGGAGATGGGCGAACAGGCTGATAAGATATTGGGATAAGTATTGTGAAGGTTGAAGCCTCAAGCATTGGACTTGGCGTTGTTCCTTCTTCTCTTCCTTCAGGCTCACTGGGAGACATCTCCAAGTTTGTCGTAGATTTTACCAAGCCTGCTGAGGTCTCTAGTTACATGGACTTGAACTTCACCTCAGCCATATGTCTCACCTCCTTACTGCTCAAGGCCTTCCCCGGACGGGAGAACTTCTGCCGCACGGTGATTAACATCAGCTCACTCTGCGCAATCCAGCCCTTCAAATCGTGGTCGCTGTACTGCGCAGGGAAAGCTGCTCGGGAGATGATGTTCAACGTTCTTGCAGCGGAAGAGCCTGATGTGAGGGTGCTTAACTATGCCCCAGGTAATGTATCGAGGATTAAGCTCAGCGAACACTGGTTTAGAGTCATAGAATTATACAGCACGGAAACAGGCCCTTCGGCCCAACGTCCATTCCGACCAAGGTGCCCCATCCAAGCTAGTCCCAGTTTCCTGGCTATGGCCCATATCCCTCTAAACCTTTCCTGTCCATGTACCTGTCCCAAGTATCTTTTAAATGTTGTTAATGTACCTGCCTCACCCACTTCCTCTGGCAACTCGTTCCATATACTGACCAGCCTCTGGGTGAAAAAAGTTGCCCCTCAAGCTCCTATGAAATCTCTCCCCTCCCACCTTAAACTTGTGCTCTCTACTTTTTGGTTCCCTTTCCCTAGGAAAAAGACTGTGCGAATTCACCCTATATATGCCCCTCATGAAGGGTGATCTTCTATAAGATCATCCCTCGTTCTCCTACGCTCCAATTAACAAAAGTCCCAGCCTGTTCAACCCCTCTCTATAAATCAGTTCTTCGAGTCCCGGCAACATCCTTCTAAACCTCCTCTGCACCCTTTCCAACAATGGCTTCTCTCCTATAGCAGGGTGATCAAAACTGGACACAGTATTCCAAATGCAGCCTCCCCAACGTCTTGTACAAATGCAACATAACATCCCAACCTCTGTACTTAATGCCCTGACTGATGAAGGCCAGCGTGCCAAACGCCTTCTTCACCACCCTGTCTACCTGTGACGCCGCTTTCAGGGAACCATGTGCTTGTACTGTTAGGTCCCTCTTCTCTACAACACTCTCCAATATTCTATGTTCCGTGATACACTGATTTTAATCCCACATAACAAGAGAGTTATTCCCTATTACACAGTGAAGATTAAGGTCAGCTATGTAGACTTACTTCCAGGTAACACAGTGAAGGTTATTCAGAGGTTTATCTTCGAGGCTGTTCTTTAAACGAAAGATGGAACGCCAGGGTTTGATGCTCACTGTGTGACAGTGGTTGTGGCGCTTGTTCTGAGGCACAGGGTGACAGATTCGATCCCCACTCTGGAGCTGGTAGGCTATGATCCAAGGTGATACTGTTGTGCAGTGCCAAGGGAAGACTCCACTGTCACAGGTGCCGGTGTTGAGATGAGATCAAATATTAATCTTTCCTTCCCTCAGTTTCGGGGGTGAAAAAGCAACATTTTTGAGGAATAGCCATGGAGTTATTAGAGTCATAGAGTCCGGAAACAGGCCCTTTGGCCCAACTGGTCCATGCCCACCAAGACTTCTCCTAAGCTAGTCCCATTTGCCCGAGTTTGGCCATATCCCTCTAAACCTTTCCCTACCATGTACCTGTCCAAGTACCTTTTAAATGTTGTTGATGTACCTGTCTCACCCACTTCCTCTGGCAGCTCGTTTCGTATACTTGACCACCCTCCGGGTGAAAAAGTTACCCCTCGGGTTCCTATAAGTGCTTCCCTATCTGTTGGATGACCTGGGCTGTTGAAAGGTGCTACAGAAATGCAGGTTCTTCTTGGGGGACGTGGGTGGAGGGGATTTTCATTGGTCCAAGGCTCAGTCTGATACCCCTCCACCCCACACAGGGCCCCTGGACACCGGTATGCAGGAGCAGGCTCGGTCAGAGACTGGGGACCCGGAGTTACGCCGGACCTTCGAGGCCATGCACCGGCGGGGACAGCTGATAGATTGTCAGGAATCCGCCCGGAAGCTGGTGGACATCCTGGCGAGGGATGAGTTTAAGTCTGGAGCCCACATTGACTACTTCGACCAGTAACCCCGGCAGCACTGACCATCATCGGCAGCATCCATCATCAAAGATCCCCACCATCCGGGCCATGCCATCTTCTCACAGCTACCATCGGGCAGGAGGTACAGAAGCCTGAAGTCCCACACCTCCAGGTTCAGGAACAGCTACTTCCGTTCAACCATTCGGTTCTTGAACCAACCGGCACAACCCTCATCACTACCTCAGCGTAACAACACTGGGACCACTTTGATCATTTTGCACAAACATGGAGTTTGATTTTTTTGGTTCTAATTGTGTTCTTGTAAAAATTGTGTTTAATGTATGCTTTTCTTGTGAATGCTGCTTATCTGATGCTCTGTGCCTGTGATGCTGCTGCAAGTAAGTTTTTCATTGCCCCTGTGCACACACGGACTTGTGCAGATGACAATAAACAGGACTTTGACCTTGACCATGTGATAGGTATTTGGTAACAGTATTGGTTTGTTAATGTCACGTACTGAGATACAGTGAAAAGCTTTTGTGTGTGTGCCATCCAGACAGATCATTCCATACATAAGTACATTGGGGTAGTATAAAGGAAAACAGAATGCAGAATAAAGTGTTACAGTTACAGAGAAAGTGCAGTGCAGGCAGACAATAAGGTGCAAGGGCCACGATGAGGTTGATTGTGAGGTCAGGAGTTCATCTCAGGCATATGAGAGGTCTGTTCAAAAGTCTTATAACAGTGAGGTAGAAGCTGTCCTTGAGCCTGGTGGTATGTGCTTTCAGGCTTTTGTATCTTCTGCCTGATGGGAGGGGGGAGAAGCGAGAACATCCAGGGTGGGTGGCGTCTTTGATTATGTTGGCTACTCTCTCTCTCGAGGCTGTGGAGGGGAGGCTGGTTTTTGGGATGTACTGATCTAGGTAAACCAATTTACAAATTTACCAATTTATATTGTCTGCTTTCCCGAGGCAGCAAGAAGTGTGGATGGAGTCAATGAAGGGGAGGCTGGTTTTGCATTTGTTGATGCTCATGGGACATTTCTCTCTGTGATAGGTACTATATAAATGCAAACTACTGTTGTTGCCATTGCTGATCCAACCAATGGACTGGAGTTGTGGTGCTGAAAAATTAGTGGATGATTGAATAAGGGATCTGGCAGGCATGGATTGGGATAGGTTGTTTTCCAGCTAAGAGATGCTTGGTAAGTGAGAGGCCTTCAAAAGTGAAATATTGAGAGTACAGAATATGTGTGTTCCTGTTAGGATAAAAGGCAAGGCTGACAGGTTTAGGGAACCTTGGTTATCGAGGGTTATTGAGGCCCTGGTAAAGAAAAAGAAGGAGGCGCATGTCAGGTATAGGCAGTTGGGATCAACTGAGGCACTTGAGGAGTATAAGAAATGCAAGTGAACACAGAAGAGAAATCAGGAGGGCAAAAAGAGGACATGAGGTTGCTCTAGCAGACACAGTGAAAGAGAATCCCAAGGGTTTCTATAGCCATATTAAGAGCAAAAGGGTAGCAAGGGACAAAATTGGTCCTCTTGAAGATCAGCGTGGTCATCTATCCATGGAGCCGAAAGAGATGGGGGAGATCTTAAATGAATTTTTTGCATCCGTATTTACTCTGGAGACAGACACAGAGGCTATGGAACTGAGACAAAAGAGTAGTGAGGTCATGGACCGTATCTGGATTACAGAAGAGGAAATGCTGGCCGCCTTGAGGCAAATTAAGGTGGATAAATCTCCAGGGCCTTACAAGGTGTCCCCTTGGACCTTGTGGGAGGCTGGTGCGGAAATTGCAGGGGCCCTGGCAGAGATATTTAAAACGTCCTTAGCCACGGGTGAGGTGCTGGAAGACTGGAGGATAGCTAATGTTGTTCAAGAAAGGCTCCAAGAATAGGCCAGGAAACTATAGGCTGGTGAGCCTGATGCTAGTCGTGGGTAAATTATTGGAAGGCATTCTAAGGGACAGGATATATAAGTATTTGGATAGACAGGGCCTGATTAGGGATAGTCAACATGGCTTTGTGCATGGCAGGTCATGTCTAACCAATCTGAAAGAATTCTTGACGGGGTTATCAAGAAGGTTAATGAGGGAAAGGCGGTGGACGTTGTCTACATGGACTTTAGCAAGGCCTTTGACAAAGTCCGGCATGGGAGGCTGCTCCAGAAGGTTAAGTCACTTGGCATTCCGGATGAGGTAGCCAACTGGCTGATTGGGAGAAGCCAGGGAGTGGTAGTAGATGGTTGTCTCTCTGACTGGAGGCCTTTGACTAGTGGTGTGCCGCAGGGATCGGTGCTGGGTCCGTTGTTGTTTATCATCTATATTAATGGTTTAGATGATAATGTGGTAAACTGGATCAGCAAATTTGCGGATGACACCAAGGTTGGGGGCGTATTGGATAGCGAGGAAGGCTCTAAAAGCTTGCAAAGCGATATGGACCAGCAGGGAAAATGGGCTGTAAAATGGCAGGTGGGATTTAATGCAGACAAGTGTGAGGTGATGCACTTTGGGAGCACAAACCAGGGTAAGACTTACACAGTGAATGGTAGGGCAGTGAGGTGTGCGGTAGAACAGAGGGACCTGGGAATACAGATCCATTGTTCCTTGAAAGTGGCGTCACAGGTAGATAGGGTCGTAAAGAGAGCATTTGGCACTTTGGCCTTCATAAATCAGGGCATTGAGTACAGGAGTTGGGATGTTATGTTGAAGTTGTATAAGACGTTGGTGAGGCTGAATTTAGAATATTGTGTGCAGTTCTGGTCACCTACCTACAGGAAAGATATCAATAAGCTTGAAAGAGTGCAGAGAAAATTTACAAGGATGTTGCCGGGACTTGAGGACCTGAGGACCAGGGAAAGGTTGAATAGGTTAGGAGTTTATCCCTGGAGCGCAGGAGAATGAGAGGAGATTTTATAGAGGTATACAAAATGTGAAGGGTGTAGATAGGGTGAATGCATGCAGGCTTTTTCCCTTCCGGCTTGGGTGAGACTAGAATTAGGGGACGTAGGTTTAGGGTGAAAGGTGAAATATTTAAGTGGAATCTGAGGGGGAACTACTTCACTCAGAGGGCGGTCGCGAGTGTGGAACGAGCTGCCAGCGGAAGTGGTGGATGCGGGTCCAATTGTAACATTTAAGAGAAGTTTGGATAGGTACATGGATGGGAGGGGTTTGGAGGGATATGGTCTGGGTGGAGGTAGATGGGACAAGGCAGAGATCAGGTTGGCATTGACCAGATGGGCGAAGGGCCTGTTTCTGTGCTGTAGTACTCTATGACTAACTGGGTGTTTAATGGTCGGGGTGGGCCAGAGGCAGTGTTTCTGTGCCTCTCTCCTACCCCATGACTCTACCTATGGACCAACAGGGAAGGCAGTTGAAGAGGATCTCAGTGAGTCTGTGACAGCTCACTCACATTTCACGTCCAGTTGCAAGCCACCAGGAGAACGCTGATGGGACACTCAGTGTGGGGCAGAGGACAACGTCCTAATGGCTGGGGCAGATGATAAGTGGAATATTGCATCCAATCACAACTCAGTAGACCAAAGCTAAATTCCTGCAGACTGATTGAAGGCGAGTTCAAATTGTGTCAGTGGCGGAATTTAAGAAGTTAATTCAATAAAAGCCAGGACTGTAAATCCAACCTCAGTGACCAGGAAACTACTGGATTGTGGTAAAAGCCCATGTAATTCACTGATATCCACTGGTGTGGCCAGAATGTGACCCTAGAGATTGTAGACAAGGCAAACACTTGCCTTCGCTGTTAACACCCACACACCTTGGAAGAAATAAATAAAAGCAGTAACATAAACTCCGTTAATTCGGCACACAGAAGTTGGTGGGTGTCGGACTAGTGGATCTTCCGGATTATTGGATGTTAGTTAGCACACTTTATTTAAAATTCGTCGAGGACATCTTCAAGAGGCGGTGACTCAAGAAGGTGGCATCCATCACTAAGGACCCTCACCATCTGGGACATGCCCTCTTCTCGTTACTACCATCGGGGAGGAGGTACAGGAGCCTGAAGGCCCACACTCAATGATTCAGGAACAGCTTCTTCCCCTCCGCCGTCAAATTTCTGAACGGTCCATGAACCCATGAACACTACCTCGTTATTCCCTTTTTTGTGCTGTACTGCTGTCGCAAAACAACAAATTTCACATCATATAAGTCAGTGATAATAAATCTGAGTTTTTAGATGTTACACAGCATTATCATAAATTTTCCAGTCAACTCAGTGAATTGCAAGGGATCAGGGACCTGGTGAGATTGAGGGGAGTGCAGGTGTCGAACTCGGTCGGAGAGAAGCCTCAAAAGACCACTGTTCTCGTTCAATCTTTTATTACTTGATCCGAGGAGAGAGCACCAAGCCAGGCACCTACGTGCCGGACCAGGTGGTCTCTGAGATACATTGATCTACATACATTCTTATACCTTTTCAGAGGTGCAAACAATTACCATACAAGGATGATCATGCATTAGTCAGGCAGCATGGCACTTATTTTCTACATTGTGATTGGTTACAGACAAAGGAATTTACTTAAAAGGTTACTATTTCTACTAAAGCTATAGTTCCTTAATCTTTTCAGACCATCTTGTTCCACCGGTTATCTTTGTAAACATAAGGTTTCTCATGGTGGGGTCAGGGTCAGTTTAGTGGAGCAAGAGTCAAGTGTGCAGACTTGCTGAGACAGGAACTGATTGTACTGGCATTATCATACCTCAAGGCTGCAGAAAACTAGCTGAAGCAAGCAAAATCTCTGGAGCAAGGCACTGCAAAGCGAAGCACAGCTATTTCAAGCAGTCTGTACAGCCATAGTGATGTGCCCTTTAATTCACGTCTCAGGGCTCACAATCTTTTATTCGCCTAACCTTTCCTTATACCTTATACACATTCTCACAGGGATCAGCGACCTGGTGAGATTGAGGGGAGTGCAGGGATCAGGGACCTGGTGAGATTCAGGGACCATGGAACCATGGTCCTGGTAAGTCTCAGGGAAGCACAGGAATTGGGACCGAGCTGGGTCTCAGGGGACGGTGGGAACCAGGGCCCCAGTGGTTCTCCACAGTTTGAGAAACGTCTTGAGAAAAATCTCCATCGAGATTTCCAAATAGTTGGAGACTGGATGACCTGAGTTTTACTGTATAGTCCATGGGTATAGTGGTTATATAATGGCCATGGGAAATACATAGACATGAACCACAGAGTTTGGGCTGTCAGGCAGGAGGTACAGAAGCCTGAAGTTCCACAACCATCAGGTTCTCGAACCGACCTGCACAACCCTAACCCTACCTCAGCAACGGGGACTCTACAGACCACCTCTCGCACTGCCGTGGACCTGTCTCTGATCGTGGTTTTTTTTTTTTGCAATAATGTCTTATTCGATGCGGTCTTTTCTTCATGGTCTTGTATAATTTAGGTATAATTTATGTTCTCGTGTTGTCTGTGCGTGTGGTATCCGTCCTTCTGCCGCAATTTTCCATTGTACCTATCCCTCACCATACTTGTGCGCATGACAATAACTCGACTTGACTTGAAAGCTCCAATACTATTGATGGATTCCCTCACCTGTTGGATGATGTCAACCCTCATGAAGCCAAGCACAAAGCTCCACCTCACCCTCCGAGTTTGAACCACGGACTGTGCAAAGGAAGCAAAGAGGTAAACCCTCCAATTACTTGGGTTTAGTTTAGGTTTTAATTATTTACGTGGGGGGGGGCGGGTGTGGTTCATGACTTGTTTCCTTTTCCAAAGGTGGTTTGTTCAGTGATTACAGGATTGCATTAACACAATATTACAACACTTCACCATACACACTTTTTACAGTTTCAAATTATAACACGGTCATCGCTATCCAGAACACACTCAGGCCCTGTGGTGCCCGCTGGTCCCGGAAATGCCCCATTGTACCCGTGGATGCTGTGGATTCTAGTGGAGGTTGTGATGGTGCAGGTAGTAGAGAAACTGCTGCCTCAAAGGCTCGGGTTTGGTCCTGACGTTGAGTGCTGTCTGTGCGGAGTTTGCGGGTTCTCCCTGTGAAGTGCGTGGGTTTCCTCTGGGTGCTCCGGTTTCCTCCCACGTCCCAAAGTCGCGCAGGTTGGTAGGTTGATTGGCAGCTGTAACTTACCCTGGAGTAGCTGGGTGGTCGGAAAATCAGAGGAGTTGATGGGCATGTGGGTCAGGAGGTGGGCCACTCACCACAGGATACCTGCCCCTGATCTCTGGTAGCCACGTCTTTATGTGGCTGGTCCAGTTGAGTTTCTGGCCAGTTGATCCCCCCAGGATGTTGATGGTGGGGGACAAGTTGGTGGTACTGGCCATTAAATGTGAAAGATAAGTGGTTAGACTGCCTTGTTCGAAATGGTCTTGGATGATGCAAGGATACTGCCCAATACTCAAATGAATTTAGGGTTTTACCTGGGTTTGAGATTATTCAACCTATTCTGTGAATTATTACACAGAACATAGAACATTACAGCACAGTACAGGCCCTTCAGCCCACAGTGTTGAGCTGACATTTTATCCTGCTCTAAGATCTATCTAACCCTTCCCTCCCACATAGCCCCCTATTTCTCTATCATTCATGTGTCTATCTAAGAGTCTCTTAAATGTCCCTAATGTATCTGCCCCCACCGCCTCTGCCGGCAGTGCGTTCCACACACCCACCACTCTCTGTGTAAAAAAACTTACCCCTGACATCCCCCTTATACCTTCCTCCAATCACCTTAAAATTATGTCCCCTCATGTTAGCCATTGTCATCCTGGGAAAAAGTCTCTGACTGTCCACTCGATCTGTGCCTCTTATCACCTTGTACACCTCTATCAAGTCACCTCTCATCCTCCTTCTGTTCAAAAAGAAAAGTTCTAGCTTGCTCAACCTATCCTCATAATCCTTATTTTACTCCGGTAAAATAACCAGCATCCCACCATACTCCTCCCTTAAGATGTGCACAGACCATCTTGCGTGATGCTTAATCCAGTCTGACTAATTTTAGACTTATTCCAACCTGTTCCAAAGTGATATTTGCCCACTTCTGGGATTCACAAGCTGGTGGGACAGTGGAAGAAAACTCAACAGGAACTTTCAAAAGCAAACCAGACAGAACATAGAACAGTACAGAAAAGGAACAGGCCCTTTGGCCCACAATATCTGTGTTGACCATGATGCCAAATTAAACTAATCCTATCAGACGTATCCTTCCATGTGACTGTCTCAATGCTTATTGTATTGTTATTATCGTATTGGATCATATTATTATATCCACCATCACCCCTGGCAGCACATTCCAGGCACCCACCACTCTCTGTGTAAAAAACTTGCCCCGCACATCTCCTTTGAATTTTCCCCCCTCACCTTAAATGCATCCCCTCCGGTATTAGACATTTCAACCCTGGGGAAAAGACTCCCATAATTTTATAAACCCCTATCAGGTCTCCCCTCAGCCTCTGATGCTCCAGAGAAAACAATCCAAGGTTGTCCAACCTCTCCTTACAGCTCATGCCCTCTAATCCAGGCAGCATCTGATGAGCCTCTTCTGCACCTTCTCCAAAGCCGCCACATCTTCCAAATACTGGAAAAAGGAAAATATTTGTGGGGGATACTTGTGGAAAAAGATCAGGGGAGGGGTTATTTGGATAATTTCTTCAAAGAGCAAGGAAAAGGAAGGAAGTCGAATGGCCTTCTGTGCTGTGTTCTGAAGAAGAAATTTGAAGAAAACTGAAATATTCGAAGTAAAAGTCAATGTCGAGTTTACTGTCATGTGCACAAGTACACGTCTGCACGGGTGCAATGAAAAACTTACTTGCAGCAGCATCACAGGCACATAGCATCAGACAAGCAGCATTCACAAGAAAAATGTGAATTAAACATAAAGTATACCCAACTTTTACAAGAAAGAACACAATGAGAGCAAAAAAACAAAGTCCGTTTTAATGCAAATTGATCAAAGTGGTCATGGTGTTGCTCAACTGTAATGATTAGGGTTTTGCCAGTTGGTTCAAGGACTGAATGGCTGAAGGGAAGCATCTGTAGTTGAACCTGGTGGTGTGGGACTTCAGGCTTCTGTACCTCCTGCCTGGTGGTAGCTGTGAGAAGATGGCATGGCCCAGATGGTGGGGATCTTTGATGATAGATGTTGCCTTCTTGAGGCAGCACCTCCTGTAGATACTACTGGTGGTGGGGAGGGATAGAACATAGAACACTACAGCACAGTACAGGCCCTTTGGCCCAAGATATTGTGCTGACATTTTATCCTGCTCTAAGATCTATCTAACCCTTCCCTCCCACATAGCCCTCCATTTCTCTATCATTCATGTGGCTATCTAGGAGTTTCTTAAATGTCCCTAATGTACCTGCCCCCACAACCTCTGCCAGCAGTACGTTCCACGCACCCACCACTCCCTGTGTAAAAAACTTACCCCTGACATCCCCCTTATACTGTCCTCCAATCATCTTAAAATTATGACCCCTTGTGTTAGCCATTTTCACTCTGGGGAAAAAGTCTCTGACTGTCCACTCGATCTATGCCTCATCATCTTGTACACCTCTATCAAGTCACCTCTCATCCTCCTCTCCCAAAAGATAGAGTGTCCGTGATGCATTAGGCAGAGTCCACTACTCTCTGCAGTTTCTTATGTTCCTGTGCACTTGAGTTGCCATAGCAGACCATGATGCAACCAGGATACCTTCACAGTACATCTGCGGAAGTTTTTTAGAATGTCCTTAACCTCCTAAGAAGGTAAGTGAATGTTTTCCAAATCCCTTTCACACACAGGAACTTAAGAAGAACACAGTCAAGGGATCACACACTGGGCTGAGAGATTACAGATGTGTAAACAAATCATTTAACTTGGACTTTCAGTCAGAGGTAATGAGTATGAAATCGAGCAGCAACACACAAGGAGAGGGACAGAAAGGTTGGATAGTTGCAGAGGTTTGGACACAGTAGTACGGTGCCACAGTCAAAACACTAAATACTAGGGCATCTAAAGATGACAGAGCAGGTCAGAGGCTGGGAATCCTGTGGAGTTCAATCCGGAGAAGTGTGAGGTGGTACACTTTGGAAGGACAAACTCCAGGACAGAGTACTGGGTGAATGGCAAGGTACTTGGCAGTGTAGAGGAGCAGAGGGATCTGGGGGTTCATATTCACAGTTCACTGAAAGTTGCCTCACAGGTGGAAAGAGCAGTTAAGAAGGCCAATGGGATGTTGGCTTTCATAAGTCGCGGGATTGAGTTTAAGAGCCGCGAGGTGATGATGCAGCTTTACAAAACTCTAGTTAGGCCACACTTAGAGTACTGTGTTCAGTTTCTGGTCGCCTCATTATAGGAAGGATGTGGAGGCATTGGAGAGGGTGCAGAGGAGATTTACCAGGATGCTGCCTGGATTAGAGTGTATGGAATATGAGGAAAGGCTTAAGGTGCTAGGGCTTTATTCACTGGAAAGGAGGAGGATGAGAGGAGACATGATAGAGGTATATAAAATACTGAGAGGAATAGATAGAGTAGACAGTCAGCACCTCCTTCCCAGGGCACCAATGCTCAAGACGAGAGGGCATGGCTTTAAGGTTCTGGGTGAGAGGTTCAGGGGAGATGTCAGGGGGAGGTTTTTCACCCAGAGAGTGGTTCGGTGCATGGAATGCACTGCCTGGGGTGGTGGTGGAGGCTGGTACATTGAACAGGTTCAAGAGCTTGTTGGATAGGCACATGGAGGAGTGTGGGATGGGGGGGATATGCGGGAGGAAGGGGTTAGGTAGTGTGAGGGTGGTTTGATGGACGGCACAACATGGTGGGCCGAAGGGCCTGTTTTGTGCTGTATGGTTCTATGGTTCTATGGTTCTATGGAGAGTAACTCTCCTCCTGACTCCCCAAAGCCTGTCCACCATCTACAAGGCTCAAGTCAAGAGTGTGACGGAACACTCTCCACTTGCCTGGGTGAGTGCAGCTTCAACAATATAAGACCATAAGACATAGGAGCAGAATTAGGCTATTCAGCCCATCGAGTCTGCTCGCCATTCAATCATGCCTGATTTATTTTTCCCTCTCAACCCCATTCTCCTGCCTTCTCCCCGTAACCTTTGACACCCTTACTAATCAAGAACCTGTCAATCTCTGCTTTAAATATATCCAATGACTTGGCCTCCACAGCCGCCTGTGGCAATGAATTCCACAGATTCACCACCATCAGGCTAAAGAAATTCCAGTTCATCTCAATGCTAAAGGGACGTCCTTCTCTTCTGAGGCTGTGCCCTCTGGTCCTAGACTCTCCCACTACTGGAAACATCTTCTCCACGTCCACTCTATCCAGGCCTCTCAATATTCAGTAGGTTTCATTGAGATCCCCCATCATCCTTCTAAACTCCAGCGAGTATAGGCCCAGAGACATCAAATGCTCCTCATATGTTAACCCTTTCATTCCTGGGATCATTCTCGTAAACCTCCTCTGGACCCTCTCCAATGCCAGCACGTCCTTCCTCAGATATGGGGCCCAAAACTGCTCACAATACTCCAAATGTGGTCTGGCCAATGCCTTATAAAGCCTCAGCATTATATCCTTGCTTTTATATTCTAGTCCTCTCAAAATGAATGCTAACATTGCATTTGCCTCCCGACTCAACCTGCAAGTTAACCTTTAGGGAATCCTGCACTAGGACTCCTGTCCCTTTGCACTTCCGATTTCTGAATTCTCTCACCATTTAGAAAATAGACTAGGCCTTTATTCCTTCTACCAAAGTGCATGACCGTGCACTTCCCTGCGCTGTGTTCCATCTGCCACTTCTTTGCCCATTCTCCCAACCTGTCCAAGTCCTTCTGCAGACTCCCTGCTTCCTCAACATTACCTGCCCCTCCACCTATCTTTGTATTGTCCGCAGACTTGGCCACAAAGCCATCAATTTCCGTCATCCAGATCATTAACATATAATTTGAAAAGTAGTGGACCCAACACAGACTCCTGTGGAACACATGAGTCACCGGCAGCCAATCAGAAAAGGCCCCCGTCAATCCCCCTCTTTGCCTTCTGCCAGTCAGCCAATCTTCTATCCATGCTGGTACCTTTCCTGTAACACCATGGGCTCCTATCTTGTTTCACAGCCTCATGTGCGGCACCTTGTCAAAGGCCTTCTGAAAATCCAAGTGAACCACATCCAATGGCTCTCCTTTGTCTGTCCTGCCTGTTACTTCCTCAAAGAATTCCAACAGATTTGTCAGGGAAAATCTCCCCTTAAGGAAACCAAGCTGACTTCGGCCTATTTTGTCACACGCTTCCAAGTATCCCAAAACCTCGTCCTTAATAATGGACCCTAACACCTTACCAACCACTGAAGTCAGGTTAACTGGCCTATAATATTCTGCCTTTTGCCTCCCTCCCTTTTTAAACAGTGGAGTGACATTTGTGATTTTTCCAGTTCTCCGGAAACTTTCCTGAATCTAGTGATACTTGAAAGATGATTAATAATGCCTCCACAATCTCTTCAGCGACCTCTTTCAGAATCCTGGGGTGTAGTCCATCCGGTCCAGGTGACTTATCCACCTTCAGACCTTCCCCAACCACCTTCTCCTTAGTAATGGCAACTGCACTCACTTCTGCCCCCTGACTCTCTCGAATTTCTGGCATGTTGCTGGTGTCTTCCACAGTGAAGACATGCAAAATACTTATTCAGATCCTCCACCATTTCTTTGTTCCCCACTATGACCTCTCCAGCATCATTTTTCCAGTGGTCCGATGTCCACTTGTGCCTCTCTTTTACTCTTCATATATTTGAAAAAACTTTTAGTATCCTCTTTAATATTATTGGCTAGCTTACCTTCATATCTGTTGGCGCCAGAAGCATGGCGACACTTGCGGGCTGCCCCCCGAACACCCTACGCAAAAGATGCATTTCACTGTGTGTTTCGTTGTACATGTGACTAAGAAAGAGATCTTATCTTATTTCATCTTTTCTCCCCTTATTGCTTTTTTAGCTGCCTTTTTGCAATATTGTATGCCCTGTCTTTTGCTTTTATGCTGTCTTTAACTTCCCTTGTCAGCTACAGTTGCCTCATCCTCCCTTTAGAATGCTGCTTCTCCTTTGGGATGAACTGATCCTGAGTCTTCCAAATTACTCCCAGAAACTCCTGCCATTGCTGCTGTACCGTCATCCCTGCTAGGGAAGCCTGCACTCAGTGAGATATACTCCGTGGTCAACAACCCTGAGGCCCTCTTCATCATCGCAGGGGACTTCAATCAGGCCAACCCCAAGAGTGTGTTAGCAAAATACTATCAGCACATCTCCTGCTCCACCAAGGGCACCAACACCCTTGACCACTGCCATACAACCATCAAAGATGCCTTCCGAGCCACCCCTCATCTTCGCTTTGGGAAATCAGGCCACCAGGCTGTGCTCCTTCTCCCTACATACAAACAGAAACTGAAATGGGAGGATCTGGTACAGAGACTCTTGCAGTACTGGTCTGAGGAAGCAGATGAGCTCCTAAGTGACAACTTTGAGACAGTGGACTGGTCCATGTTCAAAGACTCAGCTGCCAGCCTTGATGAGTATGCCACCACCACAGACTTTATCAGCAAGTGTGTGGAGGACTGTGTACCAAAGAGGACAATACGAGTGTTCCCAAACAGGAAACCATGGATGAACCGGGAGATCCACTCCCTACTGAAGGAGAGGACTGCTGCACACAAATCTGGTGATCCTGATCTGTACAAGAGATCGAGGTATGAACTTCACAAAGCTATCAGGGATGCCAAGAGGCAATACCAACTCAAAATAGAGTCCCTGACCAGCCGCCAGTTATGGCAGGGCTTACATGCCGTAACAGGCTACAAGACGAAGTCGGGCTGCATAGCTAACAACAGCGCATTCCTTCCTGATGAACTTAACGCATTCTATGCGCGTTTTGAACAAAAGGGAAGTGGGTTATCACCATACACCCTGACAACCACCAACGCAGCTGAACTTGTGCTCACAGTGGAGGACGTAAAATCAGTCTTCCGGAGAGTGAACACGAGGAAAGCACCTGGCCCAGATGGTGTCCCTGGCCGTGTGCTCAGACCTTGTGCTGATCAGCTGGCAGAAGTATTTGCAGACATATTCAACCTCTCCCTGCTTCAATCACAGGTTCCCTCCTGTTTTAAGAAGACCACTATCATCCCAGTACCAAAGAAAAGCAAGGTAACATGCCTCAATGACTACCGACCAGTGGCTCTGACATCCACCATCATGAAGTGCTTTGAGAGGTTGGTCATGGCACACATCAGCTCCAGCCTCCCAGACAACCTGGACCCATTGCAATTCACCTATTGCCGAAACAGGTCTACAGCTGATGCAATCTCTCTGGCCCTTCACTCAGCTCTGGAGCATCTGGACAGTAAAGACACTTACGTTAGACTATTGTTTATTGACTACAGCTCTGCCTTCAATACAATAATCCCAAGTAAGCTTGTCACCAAACTCTGAGACCTAGGACTCAACACCTCCCTCTGTAACTGGATCCTTGACTTTCTAACCGACAGACTGCAATCAGTGAGGATAGGCAGCAATACCTCCGGCACGATTATTCTCAACACTGGTGCCCCACAAGGCTGCATCCTCAGCCCTCTACTCTAGTCCTTATACACTCATGACTGTGTGGCCAGATTCTGCTCTAACTCCATCTACAAGTTTGCAGATGATTGTAGGCCGTATCTCAAACAGCGATGAGTCGGAGTACAGGAAGGAGATAGAGAGCTTAGTGGAATGGTGTCATGACAACAACCTTGCCCCCAATGTCAACAAAACAAAAGAGCTGGTCATTGACTTCAGGAAAGGGGGCGGTATACATGCACCTGTCTACATCAATGGTGCTGAGGTCGAGAGGGTTGACAGCTTCAAGTTCCTGGGAGTGAACATCACCAACAGCCTGTCCTGGTCAAATCACGTAGAAGCCATGGCCAAGAAAGCTCACCAGCGCCTCTACTTCCTCAGGAGACTAAAGAAATTTGGTTTGTCCCCTTTGACTCTCACCAACTTTTACAGATGCACCACAGAAAGTATCCTATCTGGATGTATCACGGCTTGGTACGGCAACTGCTCTGCCCAAGACCGCAAGAAACTGCAGAGAGTTGAGGACACAGCCCAGCGCATCATGGACACCAACCTCCCCTCCCTGGACTCTGTCTTTACCTCTCATTGTCTTGGTGAAGCAGCCAGCATAATCAAAGACCCCACCCACCCAGGATATTCTCTCTTTTCTCCTCTCCTCTTCCATCGGGTAGAAGATACAGGAGCCTGAGGGCACGTACCACCAGACTTAAGGACAGCTTCTACCCCACTGTGATAAGACTATTGAACGGTTCCCTTATACAATGAGATGGACTCTGACCTCACGATCTACCTTGTTGTGACCTTGCACCTTATTGCACTGCACTTCTCTGTAGCTGTGACACTTTACTCTGTACTGTTATTGTTTTTACCTGTACTACATCAATGCACTTTGTACTAACTCAATGTAACTGTACTGTGTAATGAATTGACCTGTACGATCAGTATGCAAGACAAGCTTTTCACTGCACCTCGGTACAAGTGACAATAATAAAGCAATACTAATACCAACAGAGTCCCCTTCCAATCAACTTTGGCCAGCTCCTCTCTCATGCCTCTGTAGTCACTTGTACTCAACTGTAATACAGATACATACAATTTTAGCTTCTCCCTCTCAAACTGCAGGGTGAATTCTATCATATTATGATCACTGCCTCCTAAGAGTTCCTTTACCTTAAGCTCTTTAATCAAATCTGGTTCAATGCACAACACCAAATCCGGAATTGCCTTTTCCCTAGTGGATTCAACCACAAGATGCTCTAAAAAGCCATCCTGTAGGCATTCTACAAGTTCCTTCTCTTGGGAGCCAATGCCAACCTGATTTTCCCAATCTATCTGCATATTGAAATTCCCCATGACCACCGTAACATTGCCCTTTTTACATGCCTCTTCTATCTCCTGTTGTAATTTGTACCCCACATCCTGGATACTATTCGGAGGCCTGTATATAACTTCCATCAGGGTCTTTTTACCCTTGCAGTTCCTTAACTCTGCTCACAAGGATTCGACAAGAGTGCAGAGAAAATTTACAAGGACTTGAGGACCTGAGTTACAGGGACAGGTTGAATAGGTTAGGACTTTATTCCCTGGAGTGCAGGAGAATGAGGGGAGATCTTACAGAGGTATACAAAATTATGAGGGGTATAGATAGGGTGAATGCATGCAGGCTTTTTCCCCTGGTTAGGTGAGACTAGAACTAGAGGTCATAGGTTTAGGGTGAAATATTTGAGGGGAATCTGAGGGGGATCTACTTCACTCAGAGTGTGGTCCAAGTGTGGAATGAGCTGCTAGTGGAAATGGTAGATGCGGGTTTAATTGTAACATTTAAAAGAGGTTTGGATAGGTACATGGATGGGAGGGGTTTGGAGAGATATGGTCTTGGTGCAGGTAGGTGGGACTAGGCAGGAGATCAGGCCGGCATGGACTAGATGGGCCGAAGGGACAGTTTCTGTGCTGTAAGATCTTCTGATCCTATGTCCCTTCTTGCTAAGGATTTGATTTCACTTTTTACCACCAGAGCCACCTCACGCCCTCTGTCCACCTGCCTGTCTTTTCAATAAGATGCATATCCTTGGATATTTAGCTCCCAGCTGTGATCTCCTTTCAGCCATGACTGTGATGCCCACTCAAGTTGCTCGACTTCATCCAGGACGAGAACAGAACAGAACAGAGCAGTACAGCACAGAACAGGCCCTTCGGCCCACAATGTTGTGCCAACATAGCTAATCCCTCCAACCTACAGAATGCCCACATCCCTCCATTTTCCTCTCATTCATGTGCCCATCTAAGCCCCTCTTAAAGCTCCCAATGAATTTGCCTCCCCCACCCTATCAGGCAACGCATTCCAGGTATCCACCACTCTCTCAGTACAAAACTTATCCCTCACGTCTGTTCTGAACCTACCCCCTCTCACCTTAAATGCATGCCCTCTGGTATTGGATCGCTCAATAATGGGGAAAAGATATTGCTTGTCCACCCTATCTCTGCCCCTCATAATTTTATACACTTCCAACAGATCACCCCTCAGCCTCTGCCGCTCCAGAGAAAAGAGCCCAAGTTTCTCCAAACTCTCCTGATAGCACATGCCCTCTAATCCAGGCAGCATCCTGGTAAACCTCCTCTGCACCCTCTCTGAAGCCTCAACATCCTTCCTGTGGTGAGGTGACCAGAATTGCACGCAATACTCTAAATGTGGCCTAACCAGAGTTCTATAGAGATGCATCATAACTTCTTGACTCCTGTACTCAATACCCCGATTGATGAAAGCAAGCATTTCATAAGCCTTCTTAACCACCCTGTCTGCCTGTGTAGCCACTTTCAATGAGTCATGGACTTGCACCCCAAGGTCTCTCTGCTCTTCAACACTGTTAAGGGCCTTTCCCTTAAGAGTGTACTGCCTCTTGAGATTAGTCCTACCAAGGTGCAACACCTCACATTTATCTGGGTTAAACTCCATCCGCCATTTCTCTGCCCACATCTGCAGCTGATCTATATCACACTATATCCGGCGCCAGTCTTCTGCACTATTTACAACTGTACCAATAGCATATCAGCCCGCTTGATAGACACCCCTTCCTCACCTATTCACTCACTTCACCACTGAGACACAGTAGCAGTAGTTTGTACCATCTACAGGATGCACTGCAGCAACTCTCCAACTGTCCTATAAACCCCCTTCCACACCCACCACCTCCACCAGCGAGAAGGACGAGGGAAACAAAGACATGAGGAATACTACGACCTGGAAGTTGCCCTCCAAGCCACACACCTTCCTGACTTGGAAATATATCGCCGTTCCTTCACCGTTGCTGGGTCAAAATCCTGGGACTGTGGGGATACCCACACCTCAAGGACTGCAGAGGTTCAAGAAGGCAGCTCACCACCACCTTCTCAAGGTTAGGCACGGTAGTGTAGCGGTCAGCGTAATGTTATTACAGCGCCAGTAACCCGGGTTCAATTCCAGCTGTTGTCTGTAAGGAGTTTGTATGTTCTCCCCTTGACCGCGTGGGGTTCCTCCGGGTGCTCCGGTTTCCTCCCACATTCCAAAGACGTACGGGTTAGGAAGTTGTGGGCATGCTATGTTGGCACCGGAAGCGTGGCGACACTTGCGGGCTGCACCCAGAACACTCTACGCAAAAGACACGTTTCACTGTGTGTTTCGATGTACATCTGACTATTGAAGATATCTTCTCAAGGGCATCTAGGGACGGGCAATTAAATGCTGCCTCAGCCTGTGAAAGTGCATGTTCCTTAAATGAAGAAAAACAGAATCATCTATCTTTACAACCCAGAGGTCGACTGAAACAGCCTTTCTATTTTCCTCGTAGTTTGACCACAACCATGCAGGTTTGGTCTAAACCCTGGAACTCCCTCCCACCAGCGCTGTGGGAGCACCTCCACCAGAAGGGCTGCAGTAGTTCTTGAAGGTGGCTCACCCACACCTTCTGTAGGGCAATCAGGGATGGGCAATCAATGCTGGTCTTACCAGAGAAACTGAGATCTAATGCGCAAAATAAAATTCAGCTCTCTGCCACTGGAAGGAAGTAGTGAGTGAGAATGACATTTAAAAAATCTTAAGTCACGGTTTCAGCTTTATTTGTAGTTAAACAGTCATACTGTGAGTTACGTGTATCCTGTGGTTATTAGAACATAGGACATTACAGCACAGTGCTGGCCCTTCAGCCCACAATGTTGTGCCGACATTTTATCCTGCTCTAAGATCTATCTAACCCTTCCCTCCCACATAGTCCCCCATTTTTCTATCCTTCATGTGTCTATCTAAGAGTCCCTTAAATGTCCCTAATGTATCTGTCTCCACAACCTCTGCCGGCAGTGCGTTCCACACACCCACCACTCTCTGTGTAATAAACTTACCCCTGACATCCCCCTTATACCTTCCTCCAATCACCTTAAAATTATGTCCCCTCATGTTAGCTATTGTTGTGCTGGGAAAAAGTCTCTGACTGTCCACTCGATCTATGCCTCTTATCATCCTCTCTCCAAAGAGAAAAGCCCGAGCTCACTCAACCTATCCTCATAAGACATGCTCTCCAATCCAGGCAACATCCTGGTAAATCTCCTCTACACTCTCTCTAAAGCTTCCACATCCTTTCTGTAATGAGGTGACCAAAACTGAACACAATACTCCAAGTGTGGTCTAACCAGAGTTCTATAGAGCTGCAACATCACCTTGCGGCTCTTGAACTTAATACCCCGACTAATGAAGGCCAACACTCCATACGCCTTTTTAACAACCCTATCGACCTGCGTGGCAACCTTGAGGGATCAATGGATGTGGACCCCAAGATTCCTCTGTTCTTCCACACTGCTAAGAGTCCTGCCATTAACCTTGTATTTTGCCTTCGAATCCGATCTCCCAAAGTGTATCACTTCACACTTATCCGCGTTGAACTCCATCTGCCACTTCTTAGCTCAGCTCTGCATTCTATCAATATCCTGTTGTAACCTATAGCAACCTTCTACACTACCCACAACACCACCAACCTTTGTATCATCAGCAAACTTACTAACCCACCCTTCCACATCCTCATCCAAGTCATTTATAAAAATCACAAAGAGCAGGGGTCCCAGAACAGATCCCTGCGCAACACCACTGGACATCGACCTCCAGGCAGAATATGCTTCATCTACCACCGCACTCTGTCTTTTATGGGCGAGCCAATTCTGAATCCACACAGCCAAGTTTCTCTGGATCCCATGCCTCCTGACTTTCTGAATAAGCCTTCCATGAGGAACCTTATCAAATGCCTTACTAAAATCCATGTACACCACATCCACTGCTCTACCTTCATCAATGTTCTTTGTCACATTCTTAAAGAACTCAATCAGGCTCGTGAGGCATGACCTGCCCCTCACAAAGCCGAGCTGACTGTCCCTAATCAGCCTATGCTTCTCTAAATGCCCATAAATCCTTACGTGTACTACATCAATACACTCTGTACTAACTCAATGTAACTGCACTGTGTAATGAATTGACCTGTACGATCGGTTTGTAAGACAAGCTTTTCACTGTACCTCGGTACAAGTGACAATAATAAACCAATACCAATACCAATAAGAATCTTCACCAGTAATTTGCCCACCACTGAAGTAAGACTCACTGGTCTGTAATTCCCAGGGTTATCCCTACTCCCTTCCTTAAACAAAGGAACAACATTTTCCACCCACCAATCATCTGGCACTACTCCTGTGGCCAGTGAGGACGCAAAGATTGTCACCAAAGGTGCAGCAATCTCTTCCCTCGCTTCCTGTAATAACCTTGGATCTATCCCGTCCGGCCCCGGTGATTTATCTATCCTCATGTTTTTCAATAGTTCCAGCACATTCTCTTTCCTCACATCGACATGCCCTAGCATATCAGCCTGTCGTACACTGTCCTCACAAACATCAAGGTCCCTCTCTCTCTGGTGAATATTGAAGCAAAGTATTCATTAAGGACCTCCCCTACCTCTTCCAACCCCAGCACATGTTTTCTCTTTTATCCCTGATCAGTCCTACCCTCACTCTAGTCATCCTCCTATTCCTCACATACGTGTAGAAAACCTTGGGGTCTTCCTTGATCCTACTCGCCAAGGCCTTCTCATGCCCCCTTCTAGCTCTCCTGTCCATTCTTAAGCTCCCTCCTGGCTACCTTTTAACTCTCCGGAGCCCTGTCTGATCCATGCTTTCTAAACCTCAGGTAAGCTTCTTTCTTCCTCTTGACAAGATATTCTACATCTCTTGTCACTCACGGTTCCTTCACTCTACCATCCTTACCCTGCCTCAATGGGACAAACCTATACAGAACCATTCCGCTGTGCACTTCCCCAAGAGCATCTGTTCCCAATTTAAGCTCCCAAGTTCCTGCCTAATAGCATCAGAATTCCCCCTCCCCAAGTTAAATACTTTCCCATATCGTCTGCTCCTATCCCTCTCCAAGGCTATGGTAAAGGTCAAGGAGTTATGGTCACTATCTCCAAAATGCTCTCCCACCGAGAGATCTGAAACCTGATCAGGCTCATTGCCTAGTACCAGGTCCAGAAAGGCCTCTCCTCTAGTTGGCCTGTCCACATACTGTGTCAGGAATCCTTCCTATATACACTGAACAAACTCTGCCTCATCTCTCCCCTTTACACTAAGGAGCTGCCAATCAATATTAGGGAAGTTGAAATCACCTATGACAACAACGCTGTTATTTTTGCACCTCTCCAAAATCTGCCCCTCAGCGTCTCTGCTGCTATTGGGGGGGTCTGTAGAATACTCCCAATAGAGTGATCGCTCCCCTCCTGTTTCTGACTTCCACCCACACTGACTCAGTGGACAATTCTTCCGGGACATCCTCCCTTTCTACAGCTGTGACACTGTCCCTGATCAGCAAAGCCACTCCCCCACCTCTTTTACCTCCGTCCCTGTCCCTTTTGAAACATCTAAACCCTGGAATATCCAGCAGCCATTCCTGCCCTTGTGACAACCAAGTCTCTGTAATGGCCACCATGTCACAGTTCCACATACTTACCTGTGCTCTGAGTTCATCAGCCTTGTTCCTGATACTTCTCGCATTAAAGCAGACACACTTCAGCCTATCCAACTGACTGCAATTGTGCCCTTTCAACTGCCTCTCCTTCCTCACAGTCTTTCCACACTCTGCACTTGCTTGTACACTAAATGCACCAACCTCTGACTTATCACTCTGGTTCCCATCCCCCTGCCAAACTAGTTTGAACCCTCCCCAACAGTTCTAGCAAACCTGCCCAAAAGAAAATTGGTCCCCCTCCAGTTCAGGTGTAACCCGTCCCTTTTGTACATGTCATACCTGTTAGGTACGTGTGTGTGTGTGTGTGTGTGTGTGTGTGTGTGTGTGTGTGTGTGTGTGTGTGTGTGTGTGTGTGTGTGTGTGTGTGTGTGTGTGTGTGTCTCTGTTTGTCTGTCTGTCTTTCTTTCACACATACACATGCACACACAATCCCTATGTCATGGGCATACAGTGTATATCCAGGGTATAAATGCCATGAAAATTAGCTTTTTGCAGCAGCAACACAGGACATTACAGACATGACAAACATAAGTTAACATAAACTTAAATTTACATAAATTATACATCACTTACATGACAAAATAAAATAATGATATTAGTTCAAGTTGAGAGAGAGGAAAAGGAATTTAGCCCGAGTTAGAATTAGGGCTTTTCAGATCAGTTCAAGGACCTGACGGCAGTGGGGAAGAAGCTGTTGTTGAACCTTGAGGTGTGGGTCTTCAGGCTTCTGGACCTCCCGCCTGATGGCAGCATCGAGAAGAGGTACCTCGCTACGTACTCCCTCCTCTCTCTCTCTCTCTTTATCTCTCTATCTCCCAGTATTGTGCCTCTATCTCTGTGTTACTCTCTCTCACACTCACACACACACACACACACACACACACACACACACACACACACACACACACACACACACACACACACACACATTCTCCCTATATTGCTAGGTCTCTTTGTCTCTCTCTGTCACACACACACATGTTTAAAAGGCACTTGGACAGGAACGTGGATAAGAAAGATTCAGAGTGATATGGGCCAAACTCAGGCAAATGGGACTAGCTTAGATGTGCTCCTTAGTTATTGGTATTGGTGTTGGTATTGGTTTATTATTGTACCGAGGTACAGTGAAAAACTTGTCTTACAAACCGATCGTACAGATCAATTCATTACACAGTGCAGTTACATTGAGTCAGTACAGAGTGCATTGATGTAGTACAGGTAAAAACAATAACAGAGTAAAGTGTCACAGCTACAGAGAAAGTGCAGTGCAACAAGGTGCAAGGTCACAACAAGGTAGATCGTGAGGTCATAGTCCATCTCATTGTATAAGGGAACTATTCAATGGTCTTATCACAGTGGGGTAGAAGCTGTCCTTAAGTCTGGTGGTACGTGCCCTCAGGCTCCTATATCTTCTACCCGATGGAAGAGTAGAGAAGAGAGAATGTCCTGGGTGGGTGGGGTCTTTGATTATGCCGGCTGCTTCACCAAGACAACGAGAGGTAAAGACAGAGTCCAAGGAGGGGAGACTGGTGTCCGTGATGCGCTGGGCTGTATCCACAACTCTCTGCAGCTTCTTGCGGTCTTGGGCAGAGCAGTTGCCGTACCAAGCCATGATACATCCAGATAGGATGCTTTCTATGGTACATCGGTAAAAGTTGGTGAGAGTCAAAGGGGACAAACCAAATTTCTTTAGCCTCCTGAGGAAGTAGAGGTGCTGGTGAGCTTTCTTGGCCATGGCATCCACGTGGTTTGTCCAGGACAGGTTGTTGGTGATATTCACTCCCGGGAACTTGAAGCTGTAAACCCTCTCGACCTCAGCACCATTGATGTAGACTGGTGCATGTACACCGCCCCCTTTCCTGAAGTCAATGACCAGCTCTTTAGTTTTATTGACATTGAGAGAAAGGTTGTTGTCATGACACTATTCCACTAAGCTCTCTATCTCCTTCCGGTAGGCCGATTCATCACTGTTTGTGACACGGCCTACAACGGTAGTATTATCTGCCAACTCGTAGATGAAGTTAGAGCAGAATCCGGCCACACAGTCATGAGTTAGCATGGACCAGTTGGGCTGAAAGGCCTGTTTCTGTGATGTATTACTCTAACTCAATGTTGTTAGGTTCCTCTCTCTCTGTCTCTGTCTGTCTGTCTGTCTCTCTTATGCATACCATCTCCCTATGTGGCTGGGTCCTTCTCTCTCTCTCTCTCTCTCTCTCTCTCTCTCTCTCTCTCTCTCTCTCTATTTCTCCTCTCTCTCTCTCTCTCTCTCTCTCACTCTCTCTCTCTCTCTATTTCTCTTCTCTCTTCATGGCAGTATTTCACTCTGGCCTGGTCCAGTACTGTGTGTGGGATTCCTGATACCATCTTTGAATGCAGCAAACCAATATTATTCAATAAAAAGATAATATTCCATGACCTGGGGTTGGCGTCTGGATGTCTGGGAATTGTAATTTGGAGTGTTAGTGTGAGGAGAAGATGTGCAGGTTGTGTGGGACTGGAGTCACATATAGGCCGGATGATGTGGATTCCCTTTGAGAGGATACAGACTCCAGGTCGAGACACCAGCCCAACACTGAGAGGGAGCTGTCACAGGTGGAACTCTCATTCTTCAGGTATGTTGTTAAACTAACATCCTATCTGCTCTCTGGGATTGATGCAAGTGACCCCAAGGGATCCCAGGGGATTAGAGTCATACAGCATGGAAATAGACCCTTCAGTTCCCACTCCTGCAAATTTCTACAGGTGTACGGTGAGAGCATTCTGACTGGTTGCATCACAGCCTGGTATGGAGGCTCCAATGTGCATGATCACAAGAGGCTGCAGAGGGTTGTAGACTCAGCCAGCTCCATCACGGGCACAACCCTCCCCACCATCGAGGACATCTTCAAGAGGTGATGCCTCAAGAGGGTGGCATTCATCACCAAGGACCCTCACCACTTGGGACATGCTCTCTTTTCGTTACTACCATCAGGGAGGAGGTACAGGAGCCTGAAGACCCACACTCAATGATTCAGGAACAGCTTCTCCCCCTCCGCCATCAGATTTCTGAACAGTCCATGAACCCATGAACACTACCTCGTTATTCCTCTTTTGCACAATTTATTTATTTTTGTAACTTATAGTTGTTATTATGTCTTTATCTCTTGCACTGTACTGCTGCTGCAATACGTCAGTGATAATAAACCTGATTCTGATTCTGATTCCATGCTGACTATCAAGCACCCATCCAATAACTGGTCCCGTTACATTCTCCCAGTGTTCCTCTGTCAGAGAAAAACTGGAAAGCTAACCCCAGTGTCATGTTATCACATTGCTGTTTGTGGGAGCTGGTTCTGTGAAAACAGCAACATCTTTCCTGTAGACCCCACGGCCAAGAAAGTGCAGCAGGGCCTTTACTTCCTCAGGAGGCTGACGAATTTCGGTATGTCCTCTTTGACCCTCAGCAATTTTTATCGATGCACCATAGAAAGCATTCTATCCAGATGCATCACGGCTTGGTACGGTAACTGCTCTGCCCGGGACTGTAAGAAACTGCAGAGAGTTGTGGGCATAGCTCAGCACATCACGGAAACCAGCCTCCCCTCCATGGACTCTGTCTACTCTTCTCGCTGCCTCGATAGAGCAGCCAACACAAACAAAGATCCCTCCCACCATGGACATTCTCTCTTCTCCCCCATCCCATTGGGGAGAGGATACAAAAGCCTGAAAGCACGTACCACCAGGCTCAAGGACAGCTTCTATCCCGCTGTTATAAGACTTTGAACAGTCTCCCCATACGATGAGATGGACTCGACCTCAAAATCTACCTTGTTATGACCTTGCACCTTATTGTCTGCCTGCAATGCACTTCCCTGTAGCTGTGACAATGTATTCTGTTATTGTTTTACCCTGTACTACCTCAATGCACTGTTGTGATGAATTGATCTGTATGAATGGTATACAAGACAACTTTTTCACTGTACCTTGGTGACAATAATAAACTAATACCAATACCCTATCGTATCTGCCTCCACCACCACCCCAGGCAGCGCATTCCGGGCACCCACCACTCTCTGTGTAAAAAAACTTGCCCCACACATCTTCTTTGAACTTATCCCCTCTCACCTTTAAATGCATGCCCTCTGGTATTAGAAATTTTAACCCTGGGGAAAAGATACCAGCTGTCTATCTATACCTCTCATAATCTTATAAACCTCTATCAGGCCTCCCTTCAGCCTCCGCCGCTTCAGAGAGAACAACTCAAGTTTGTCCAACCTATCCTCATAGCATCAACCCTCTAATCCAGGCATCATCTTGGCGAACCTCTTCTGCTCCCTCTCCAAAGCTTCCACATCCTTCCTATAATGAGGTGACCAGAACTGAATGCAATACTCCAGATGCGGCCTAACTAAAGTTTTATAAAACTGCAGCATAACTTCCTGACTCTTGAACTCAGTGTCTCGACTAATGAAAGCAAGCATGCCATACGCCGTCTTTACCACCCTATCAACCTATGCTGCCATTTTCAGGTAGCTATGAACTTGGACCCAAAGATCCCTCTGCTCATCAACACTGTTAAGGATCTTGCCATTAACAGTGTACTGTCCACAGTTGTTGTGAGATGCTTTGGGCCATCCTAAGGTCATGAACTACACCAGGGTTTAATATGAAAAAAGAGCAGGAACATAAGGGTTAAATTACCGAACTGGCAGCCAGACTTCTTGGTTTCCTCCAGAGGCACAAGTTCAAATCCCACCACGGAAATAGAATTTAATTAACTTAAATTACTCTGGAATTTAGAACAAAACCAAGTCTCAGTAGCAGTAACCGGGAAAGGGTGCCAGTATTCTTCATGGAAGGAGATCTGATGTCTTTACCCAGTCTGGCCAAGATGTGTCTCCACAGCCTCCAGATGGTGATTAGGAATGGTTAGTAAATGTCGTGATGCACACATTGTGTGAATGATTAGATTAAAAAGAGTGCTCAGACTATGTAGTTGGGCTCAGTCCCCTGCGAACCCCTCCCCACCCCTTGAGAGAGGGGGACTGAGTTCATGGACCCAGTGTTGCTTGACCAGCACTGTAACCCCTGCATCAGCCGAGAGAGTAACTGGCCCGTGACGTAATCAGTGAACGTTGGCCGACAGGCCCTGTGACTTCAACATCCCTGCCGTGACACTGCTGTCAGATAATCATTCTGCAGAAAGGGTTGAGATTGTTTTCCTACACTGATGACTGTGCCTTGCTGCATTGTTCGTCTATCAGTGATTAGATCATGACTTTAATATCCAGTCATGGCTCAGTCAGGGAACTGCTTTTCTTAATTACCGTCTTGTTAATGCAGTCACATGGGGCTTCCCACCAGACCTAACTAACATACAGTTCAATGGTGTAAGATGTGGAGACTTAACAGTTGGGATTGAACGGATTCACGCCCATTTCAGGACAGAAAAGCACTGATAACTGCACATGAGCTCCCTCTACACTGTCCCATCACCCACTCCCAGGGTCAGACACGGGGTGAAGCTTCCTCTACACCGTCCCATCACACACTCCCGGGGTCAGACACAGGGTGAAGTTCCCTCCACACTGTCCCATCACACACCCCCAGGGTCAGACACAGAATGAAGCTCCCTCTACACTGCCCCATCACACACTCCCAGCGTCAGACACAGAGTGAAGGTCCCTCTACACCGTCCCATCACACACTCCCAGGGTCAGACACGGGGTGAGGCTCCCACTACACCGTCCCATCACACACTCCCGGGGTCAGACACAGAGTGAAGTTCCCTCCACACTGTCCCATCACACACTCCCGGGGTCAGACACAGAGTGAAGCTCCCTCTACACCGTCCCATCACACACTCCCAGGGTCAGACACAGAGTGAAGGTCCCTCTACACCGTCCCATCACACACTCCCAGGGTCAGACACAGAGTGAAGCCCACCCTTCACTCCCAGTGAGCTACTGCTCCCCAAACTTCACTATCTGGGAGAGGGAAGGTGAGGTGACCACCCTTATCCTGTTCAGTTCTTTGGAGAGCTGCCTCAGTCTTGTCCTCTCCCACTACTGGTGTGGGAAGAGGACACAGAGAGATAACGAGAATATTATATCATATAATATATATCATGACATGGAAAGATGCTATATACCGTATATTGTATGGTATAATATTCCCGTTGGCCCAATCATGGAACAATCCCACAATTCCGTTCCCCCACTTATTTCCCTATGGCCTATTCTTCCCTCAGTCCAATCGTCTCAAGTCAAGTCAAGTCGAGTTTACTGCCAAGTGCACAAGTGCGGTGAGGTACAGGTACAATGAAAAACTTGTTTGCAGCAGCATCACAGGCACGTAGGTACAGACCACACACAGAACATAAATTATACATAAATTATATAAGGCAGCAAAGAAAAAGATTAAGCAAGACATTAGTGCAAAAATTCCTATCTTGATGCATCAAGGCTTGGTAGGGCAACTGCTCTGCCTGGGACCGCAAGAAACTGCAGAGAGTTGTGGACACAGCCCAGCACATCACGGAAACCTGCCTCCCCTCCATGGACTCTGTCTACACTTCTCACTGCCTCGGCAAAGCAGCCAGCATAATCAAAGACCCCACCCACCCCGCACGTTCTCTCTCCTCCCCTTCTCCCATTGGGCAGAAGATACAAAAGCCTGAAAGCACGTACCACCAGGCTCAAGGACAGCTTCTATCCCGCTGTTATAAGACTATTGAATGGAATCTTGACCTCATAATCCACCTCTTGTGACCTTGCACCTTATTGTCTGCCTGCACAGCACTTCCTCTGTAGCTGTGACACTTTATTCTGCGTTTTGTTATTGTTTTCCCTTGTACTGCCTCAGTGGACTGTGTAACGAATTGATCAACTGACGCATGCAAGACAAGTTTTTCACTGTACATCGGTACAAATCACAACAAATCATAATAAACCAATTCCAGTTCCAAAAAAGACACAGTCAGAGCCAGTCCATGGTAGTGGAAGAGGTGGTCCATAGTGTCCCGTTACTGAAGTGGGGTTAGGGTTGTGTAGGTTGGTTCAAGAACCTGATGGTTGTAGGAAAGTAGTTGTTCCTGAACCTGGTGGTGTGGGACTTCAGGCTTCTGTACCTCCTCCTGATGGTAGCTGCGAGAAGGTGGCACGGCCCGGATGGTGGGGATCCCTGATGATAGATGCCGCTTCATTGAAGCAGCGCCTCCTGTAGCTACTGTCAGTGGTGGGGAGGCGTATGCCCGTGATGGAATGGGCTGTGTCCACTACTCTGTACAGCCTCTATCAGCCTTCCCAAATGCGTAGACCCGAGTACTCAGGTATCATCTTTTTTTCCCAAAAAGAGGATGATTTACATATTTACAACATTTACATCATTCTCAATTCATTTTTACAAATCTACGTAAAATTAAAGCATCAGATTAAGATGTGATCATGGGGACACCAGAGACTGCAGATGCAGGAAATCTGAAGCAAAAACACAAGCTGCTGGAGGAACTCGGGTCGGGCAGCATCTGTGGGGGAGGACTGGACAGTCGACGTTAAAATATGATCATCCATGTCCATGTTGTACTCCTGCCCCTGCGGTGCCCACTGGTCCCAGAAAGGTTCCAAGGAGCGAGCGGACACCTGGGTACGGGGTTACGTTCAGGAGAGGGGTGGGCAGTCAGGTGGGGTGGCACCCCCACTGGCCCGCTGCCTGGACCTGGGAACGTCTGATCCTCACAAAATGTCTCTGCACCTTCTGCACTGTCTCTCCATCCAGTCCACAAGATGGCGACTCGGGCTGTAGTGCCATAGTCCCAATGTGCTCCACACCGACTCGAACCGGGTTTAGCAGAACTTCCCAACTCCCTGCCCTCTGGAATGAAAGCCCAAAGCTCGGTGCGCCCACTTTGTACCCTTGCTAACCCGAGGCACAGCTTTCAGTGGTCAGTGTGCTGTGTTCCCAGAGCCCACTGTCCCTGGATCCCGACCCAGACACTCACCTTCCAAGTCATTGGGACAGTGACCTCCCTATTCCCCTTGTCAATGTCCGTGCTTCACATTTTTCTGTCTTGACCCTCATTTTCCAGTTATTTTCCAGCTCTGCAGGCTCACGAATGTTCTCAGTCACAGGGTCATCCTGGTCCTTCAGCCCACCCAGTTCCTGCTGACCATCAATTTACACCAATCCCACTTTTTATTTTCCCCAACTTCCCATTAATTCCTCCCAGATTCCACCCCTCACTCACACACTGGGGGTGATACACAGCGGCCAATTACCCCACCGACCTATGCGTCTTTGGGATGTGGGAGGAAGCTGGAGCAGCCGGGAGGGAAAGCCACACAGTCACAGGGAGAACGTGCAAACTCCACACAGACAGTGCCCGAGGTCAAGATCACTGAAGGTGTGTGCCACCCCAAATTCAACGTCCATTTCCATGGACATGCCACTGGGTCTTCTGAACCAGTGAGAAGGCTTTCCACAGGGTGGATCACGGATACCTTCTCAGGACTCTGTGCATGTTTAAATCAGGTCGCCAACCTGACTTTGGTACAGTATCATGCAGTGTCAGGTGAAAGTTATCAGGTCCTTAACACCAACTCTTCGCTTTGGGAGACGAATGTGTCAGGGATGACCTGTGTCTGCCTCATTATTTACCGTCTGCACGGAGCTATTCCTGTGCCTATTTCGAAGCAGGTAAATGGATCTGGCCCTGCACCAGCCATAAGTTCTACAAGACGTTGGTGAGGTCACATTTGGAATATTGGGTTCAGTTTCGGTCACCCTGTTCGAGGAAAGATGCCATTAAGCTGGAAAGAGTGCAGAGGAGATTTACAAGGATATTGCCGGGACTCGAGGGACTGAGTTATGGAGAGAGTTTGAGCAGGCTGGGACTTTACTCATTAGAGTGTAGGAGAATGAGGGGTGGGGGATCTTTTCTAGGTGTATAAAATCATCAGGGGCATAGATATGGTGAATGCACTGTCTATTTCCCAGGGAAGGGGAATCAAAAAATAGAGGGCATAGGTTTAAGCTGAGAGGGGAGAGATTTAATAGGAACCTGAGGGGCAACTTTTTACAGTATGCAAGACTGGTTTTTCACTGTACCTCGGTACAAGCGACCAATTCCAATTCCAAATCCACTCAGAGGGTGGTCAGTACATGAAACGACCTGCCAGAGGAAGTGGTTGAGGCAGGTACATTAACAACATTTGAAAGATATTTGGACAGGTACATGGATAGGAAAGGTTTAGAGGGATATGGGCCAAATTTGGTGAAGCAGCCAGCATAATCAAAGACCTCACCCACCTGGGTCATTCTCTCTTCTCTCCTCTCCCATCAGGCAGAAGATACAGGAGCCTGAGGGCACGTACCACCAGGCTCAAGGACAGCTTCTACTCCACTGTGATAAGACTATTGAACAGTTCCCTTATACGATGAGATGGACTCTTGAACTCACAATCTAGTTGTTTGACTTTGCACCTTTTTGTCTACCTGCAATGCACTTCCTCTGTAGCTGTGACACTTTACTCTGTATTCTGTTATTGTTTTACCCTGTACTACCTCAATGCACTGTGTAATGAATTGACCTGTACGATCGGTATGCAAGGCAAGTTTTTCACTGTACCTCGGTACAAGTGACAATAATAAACCAATACCAAGACCAAAAAATGGGACTGAGTTAGATGGAAATCTTGGTCAGCATGGACCAGTTGGGCCGAAGGGCCTGGTTCCATGCTGTATGTCTCTGTGACTATAAATGTGGGTCATCCTCTAGGCTTACGCCAATGACGTGCTCTTCATGGTCACAGACCCCATGGATGTTCGAGGATTTGCAGGTCTCTTCAGCTGCATTCTCCACATTGATAAATTCCTGCTGACCTCTGATGCATGTTAATCATCCACTGTTGAATGTGACGCTGCTGATCTTTGTCCCCTGTCTGTGTCCTGCTCTGTTCCTTAGGATATCTAAAGTTGCCCAAAAGATTCTTTCTGAGAAACAAAGGACTGCAGATGCTGGAATCGAGATGAAAAACACGATGACGCTGGAGGAACTCAGCAGGCCAGGCAGCATCCGTGGAGAAAAGCAGGCGGCCAACGTTTCGGGTCAGGACCCTTCTTCAGGACTGAAGATAGGAAAAGGGGAAGCCCAATATATAGGAGGGAAAAGCAGAGCAGTGATAGGTGGACAAAAGAGGGGAGGTGGGGTGGGCACAGGGTGGTGATAGGTAGATGCAGGTAAGAGATAGTGATGGGCAGGTGCGGGGGAGGAGGGGAGAGCAGATCTACCAGGGGATGGGTCAAAGGTAAGGAGAGAGAGGGGAAAAAGAGGCTAGGAAAAGGAAGAAGCATGGTGGTGGGGGGCGGTGTTGTGGGGAAGGGGTTGGGGATTATCTAAAGTGGGAGAATTCAATGTTCATGCCGTTAGGCTGCAAGGTTCCAAAACCCAAAATGAGGTGCTGTTCCTCCAGTTTGCGCTTGGAATTCTCCTGGCAGTGGAGGAGGCCGAGGACTGACATATCAGTGATAGTGTGGGAGGGGGAGTTGAAGTGACCGGCAACAGGGAGATGCAGATCGTGGTTACGGACAGAGCGCAGGTGTTCTGCGAAACGGTCACCTAGTCTGCGTTTGGTCTCACCGATGTAGAGGAGGCCACACTCGGAGCACTGAATGCAGTCGATGATATTAAGGGAGGTGCAGGTGAACCTCTGTCTCACCTGAAAGGACTGTTTGGGTCCCTGGGTGGAGGTGATGGAGGTGATGTAGGGGCAGGTGCTGCATCTATGGCAGGGGCAGTGGAAAGTTCCCGGGGTGGGAGCGGGGTGGGTGGAGGGGGAGGAGTGAACTAGGGAGTAGCGGAGAGCGCGGTCCCTGCGAAAGGCAGAAAGGAGTGGGGAGGGGAAGATGTGCTTGGTGGTGGGGTCCCGTTGGAGATGGCGGAAGTGGTGGAGAATGACGTGTTGGATACGTAGGCTGGTGGGATGAAATGTGAGGACAAGGGGGACCCTATCCCTGTTGGGTCTGGGAGGGGTGGGGGTGAGAGCGGAGGTGCGGGAAATGGCAGAGATACGGGTGCGAGCTCTCTCAACCACAGTCGGGGGGAAGCCCCGATTAGAAAAGAAGTTGGACATCTCGGATGTCCTGGAGTGGAAGGCCTCATCATGGGACTTTCTGAGATTCTTTCTGAGTTAACTTTACCTATCAATTTTAATATCTTGTCTTAATCTTTGAGACTTCAAGGAATGCCTTCACATTTAACAATCCCAACTTTATTAACCCTGATGCAGGGTTTCGACCCGAAACGTCAACACTTCCTTTCCTCCCACAGATGCTGCTCGACCCGCTGAGTTCCTCCAGCAGATTGTTTGTTGCTCTGGATTCCAGTGTCTGTGGTCTCTTGTGTCTCCATCAAGGCTGTGGGCTATATTTCTGGTTTTGGAACAGAGACAGAGCTGGTATTCAGAGTGAAGTGACATGATCCCATCGCACAAACCTTTGCTTTGTCTGGCTCCAGCATGCATTAAATCAGTGGTTAATGAGTGACTTTTCGAAGATAGCACTTTTAAGAATGATAAGTCCAATTCCAGTGAGCGTAAAAACATAAGAGACATCAGCAGGGCGTCTGGCCGCTCAAGCCTGCTCTGCCACTCAATGAGATCATTTCTGATCCAAGCTTGTTAGAACATAGAACAATTACAGCACAATTCAGGCCTTTTGGCCCAAAAAGCTGTGCTGAACATGTCCCTACCCTGTTCACAGCTGCACTTACCTGCCTGTTCTCCACAAGCTTAGACTCCACTTTAGACCAAAAATCTACCTCAGCCTTGAATATATTCAATGACCCAACCTCCACAGTAGGATTTAGGATTCCAAAGGTTCACCACTGAAAAACCTTAACACTACCTCGGACTATATATTTTTTTCTTTCCCTAAGTCTTGCACTTAGTGTTGTTCTGTTAATTTTGTTCTTTATTTTGCACACGTGTCAATTATCTATAATTTAGGTCAATTTGCATGAACTTGTTTATTCTTGTCTTGTAAATGCCCTTGTCTTATCATTCTTGTCTTGTGCTGCTGCTGCAAAAAACTAATTTTCATGGCATTTATACTCTGTGTCAATAAACTTGAACTTGAACTTCTTGGAGAAGACATTCTTCTCCAAATGGGAAACCTCTTTACTGAAACCGCCCCTGTTTCACATCCTACAATGAGGTCATCCTGATGAGTCTCCTCAGAATCATAAATGTCCAAATGTAGTTCCTCTTACTATTCAAGGTATAACCTCAACCTACTCTTTACAACTCTGTCTTTGCCAGAACACGTTCATAGAATCTGGAGCAAGACACACAAAATGCTGGAGGAACTCAGCAGGACAGGCAGCATCTGTGGAGGGAAATAAACAGTCAATGTTTGGGGTCTAGGCCCTTCATCAGGTCCTGATGTCCTGTTCTGACGAAGGGTCTCGACCTGAAACGTTGACTGTCCATTTCCCTCCATAGATGCTGCCTGTCCTGCTGAGTTGCTCCAGCATTCTGTGTGTCTTGCTCTGGATTCCAGCAGCTGCAGAACCTCTTGTGTCTTCACAGTATCAGAGACAGATGGAGGACATTTGGCTAATACCAGCTTCTATCACACAACTTTCCTCAGTTCCACTACCCCTGCTTTTTTCATCTCATCTTTCAGGTGCCCATCTAATTCCTTCCGAAAACCCTGAACGATTATGTTTCCACAACCTACAAAGGCCAAGGCTTCCAGATAATAAGAGTTATAGAGTCATACATCACAGAAACACAGTCTTTGCCCAAGCAAGTCCTTTCTGGCCATCAAGTACCTACTTACACAGCCTATTTTTGGGCACTTGGTTGTAGCCTTTTATGCCTTGGCGATTAATGTTGTGACGGTTCCAGCCTCCACAACCCCCGTTGGGCAAGTTCATTAGTGTACATTCTGAAAGCATCCTGACTGGTTGCATCACAGCCTGTATGGAGGCTCCAATGCACAGGATCACAAGAGGCTGCAGAGGGCTGTAGACTCAGCCAGCTCCATCACGGACACAACCCTCGCCACCATCGAGGACATCTTCAAGAGGCGGTGCCTCAAGAGGGCGGCATCCGTCACTAAGGATCCTCACCATCTGGGACATGCCCTCTTCTCGTTGCTACCATCAGGGAGGAGGTACAGGAGCCTGAAGACCCACACTCAATGATTCAGGAACAGATTCTTCCCCTCCGCCATCAGATTTCTGAACGGTCCATGAACCCTCGTTATTCCCTTTTATTCTGACACTATCTATCTATCTATCTATTTATTTATTTATTTATTTATTTATTTAGTGATTCATAGTAATTTTGTGTCTTTGCACTGTACTGCTGCTGCAAAACAACACATTGTATGTCATATTGTCAGTGATAATAAACCTGATTCTGATTCTGAAATTGGTGGTTGATTGTAGTACAGACTCAATGGGCTGAAGGGTCTGTTTCCCTGCTGTATCTCTCTGTGACTCCATAACTTCCCTTGAATTTCCTACTACCCAGCCACATTAGTGGTAGTTAAGCCCAATCAATCTATCAACCTGCACATCTTTGGAATGTGGGAGGAAACTGGAGCATCCGGAGGAAACCCATGCAGTCACAGGGAGAACGTGCAAACTCTGCACAGACAGCACTGGAGGTCAGGATCGAACCTGGGTCACTGGAACAGTTGCACTTCCTGCAGCAGTACTGCACCACCTCGGATTGTTGAATCAAAAAAAGTGAGATCTTTGGCATATCCCCAATGATCCTCACCAACTTTTATCGATGCACCATAGAAAGCATCCTATCTGGATGCATTGCAGCTCAGTACAGCAACTGCTCTGCCCAGGACTACAAGAAACTGCAGAGAGTTGTGATTGCAGCCCAGCACATCATGCAAACCAACCTCCCTTCCGTGGACTCTGTCTACATTTCCCGCTGCCTCAGTACAGCAGCCAGCATGATCAAAGACCCCACCCACCCCGAACATTCTCTCTCCTCCCCTCTCCCGTCGGGCAGAAGATGCAAAAGCCTGAGAACACGTACCACCAGGCTCAAGGACAGCTTCTATTCGCTGTTATAAGACTATTGAATGGTTCCCTAGTATGATAAGATGGACACTTAGGACTATAGTTTAACAACACTTTGAACTAAAATGGATTTTGTTTTTTTTTGTTCTACTTGTGTTCTTTTTAAGATAAGATAAGATGTCTTTATTAGTCACGTACATCAAAACACACAGTGAAATGCATCTTTTGTGTAGAGTGTTCTGGGGGCAGCCCACAAGTGTCACCACGCTTCCGGCGCCAACACAGGATGCCCACAACTTCCTAACCCGTACGTCTTTGGAATGTGGGAGGAAACCGGAGCACCCGGAGGAAACCCACGCAGACACGGGGAGAACGTACAAACTCCTTACAGACAGCGGCCGGAATTGAACCTGGGTCACTGGCGCTGTAAAGCGTTACACTTACCACTACACTACCGTGCCTGCCCTGCCTTTCTTGTAAAAATTGTGTCTAACATATGTTTAATTTATGTTTTTGTGAATGTTGTGTATCTGATGCTCTATGCCTGTGATGTTGCTGCAAGTAAGTTTTTCATTGCACCTGTGCACACATGGACGTCAATAAACTGGACCATGACTATGACCTGCAGGGTAATTTACAGTCGCCAACCAACCTACCGACCAGCACATCATTGGGATGTGGGAGGAAACTGGAGCACCCAGAAGAAACCCACACAGTCACAAAGAGAACATGCAAACTCCACACGAACAGCACCCAAGGTCAGGATCGAACCTGAATCTCTGGAGCTGTGAGACAGTAGCTCTGCTGTCTGCATCACTTGGGTCATTCATCAGTTGGTGTGGGTGAGACTGATGTTTCCCCTCCAGGTGCCGCTCTTTGCCAGGACTGCTGGCAGCTTCAGTTAGCTGGCCTCTGAGGTGGACAAGACCATGTGTGTAGCTGGAGGGAATAGTATAGATGGGTCAGCATGGACATGGTGGGCTGAAGGGCCTGTTTCTGTGCTGCATGTGTCTCAAGGGGCTGTTTCCATTAGTGGATGGTCTAAGGAGCAGCGACACAGGATGCAAGAAAGGTGGGGAAGAAATGGCTGATGGTGGGAACTCACTGCCTGTAAATTGGTTTATTATTGTCACCTGTACTGAGGTGCAGTGAAAAACTTCTCTTGCATACCGTCCACACAGATCAATTCATTACACAGTGCATTGAGGTCGTACAAGGTAAAACAATAACAGAATGCAAAATAAAGTGTTACGGCTACAGAGAAAGTGCAGTGCAGGCAAAAGTGTAGTGCAGTGCATTGTGGCATTGGGGTGGTGGACATAGTCCATTGAGGTTTTCAAAGGGGAACTGGAAAGGTGCCTGAGGGAAAATAATTCACAAACCTGTGGCAAATTTAAGAGGGACATTAAGCTGGCATGATCTTGATGGGCGGAATAGCCTCCTTGCTGTTCCATAATGCGCCCATTCCTCCATTTTGACAACACACACCAGCCCCTTGGTCTCTGCCCAGGTAACAGTTCCCTGGATCCAGGTGCTGGGCATCGGAATGGCTACCATCACTAACACAGGCCTGGACAAAGCAGAGGTCGTTTGGGACAACTCCTTGGTGGAGATGGTCAAAAGCAGAGCCACTTCTCAGACAACAGGAGAGGGCAATAAGTATTGGCTCGGCGGGCACCACCCAACTCCCTCATCCTCACCTATCAACCAGCAGTCAACGCATGCCTGACCAAGTAACACATTGATGCTATTCCCAATGGAATTCTTGGGTGTTATGAGGAAACTTGCTGTGCAGAGATTAACCTCTGAGTTCCCCTACCCTGCATTCAGAGAAACAGAACGCACCTCATTCTGCTTTACAGTAGCAATGTTTAAAAGGCATTTAGTACGATAGCAAAGTTTGGCATTTAGACAGACACATGAACAGGCAGGGAATGGAGGGATATCGACCATGTGCAGGCAGATGGGACTTGTTTAAAAAGAGATATGAAGGGAGGACTTTCATGGTGAACAGAAGGGCCCTGGGTACTGCTGTAGAACAGAGGGACCTTGGAGTACAGGTGCATAGTTCCCTTAAAGTGGAGTCACAGGTAGACAGGGCAGTGAAGAAGGCTTTTGGCACACTGGCCTTCATCAGTCAGGGCACTGAATATGGAAGTTGTGAGGTTGTGTTACGATTGTGCAAGATGTTGGTGAGGCCACACTTGGAGTATTGTGTTCAGTTTTGGTTGTAGGAAGGATGTGATTAAACTGGAAAGAGTGCAGAAGAGATTTACGATTGCCAGGAGTCAAGGGACTGAGTTATCAGGAGAGGTTGGGCAGGCTGGGCCTTTACTCCTTGGAGTGTAGGAGACTGAGGGGTGATCTCGTGGAGGTAAGTAAAATCATGAGGGGCATAGACAGGGTGAGCGGTCTTTTTTTCAAGGTTGGGGAATTGAAAAGTAAGGGACATAATTTTAAGGTTAGAAGTGAAAGGTTTATAAGAACCTGAGGGGCAACATTTTTACACAGTGGATGGTAGATACATGGAACCAGCTGCTGGAGTAAGTGGGGGAGGCAGGTACATTAGATACATTTAAGGAGTATGTGGACAGGTATACGGATGTTAGGAGTTTAGAGGGATATGGGCCAAGTGTTTCTCTTTGGAGAGGAGGATGAGAGATGACTTGATAGAGGTGTACAAGATGATAAGAGGTATAGATCGAGTGGACAGTCAGAGACTTTTTCCCAGAGTGAAAATGGCTAACACAAGGGGACATAATTTTAAGGTGATTGGAGGAAGATATAAGGGGGATGTCAGAGGTAAGTTTTTTACACAGAGAGTGGTGGGTGTGTGGAACGCACTGTCGGCAGAGGTTGTGTGGGCAGCTACATTAGGCACATTTAAGAAACTCTTAGATAGACACATGAATGATAGAGAAATGGGGGGCTATGTGGGAGGGAAGGGTTAGATAGATCTTAGAGCAGGATAAAATGTTGGCACAACATTGTGGGCCAAAGGGCCTGTACTGTGCTGTAATGTTCCATGTTCTAAATGGGATTAGCTTGAATATACATCTTGGTCGGCATGGACACGTGTGGGCCGAAGGACCTTTTACAGTGCTGTACAACTCAATGAGTCGATGACATCATGGTTGGCACAGACATAGTGGGGTGAAGGGCCTGTTCCTTGCTGTATTGCTCTGTGTTCTATGCTTCGAGGTATGTCCGTGAAATGGATGTGCTGTACCCTGCGCACAAACCCTTCATTTTTCATTTCTCACCAAACCATTTGTCTTGACCCTTTTGTTGCCAGGGGCATTCTGCACCTTTGCAGTTCGAGTGGCCATGGCTATTGGAGAGCGTTCATCCCTGGTTCTTGCTTTCCCTGACTCTGACTATGTGGTGAGCTGTTCATTTGTCAATGGACAATGACAGTGTTTATTGACAGCTGGACTCCTGCCGGTCAGTGCAGTGCAGCGAGTGTCACCCAGCCAAAGAACAACAGCCATGCTCGGAGTGCGGTCATGGAGAGAACATGACAAACAGTGAACAGGTCCCCACGCAAGCCCCTCGTTAACCTGTGCTATTGACGGCAGATTCACTGGTTGGTTTTTTGTTTGAGAGATCTTGTCACACACATACTGCAATGGTTAAATTACTAGATTTTGATCTAGAGAAAAGTTCAAATTTTACCACAGCTGCTGGGTTGGTGGGGATGGGGGGATTTAAATTCAAGGCAGGGTGCACCTCCATAAATATCTAAATCTGTATGAACAACGTGGGCTTCTGGATGTATGTACACCAACTTGTCCTAGGTGTGTGTGTGTGTGTGTGTGTGTGTGTGTGTGTGTGTGTGTGTGTGTGTGTGTGTGTGTGTGTGTGTGTGTGTGTGTGTGTGTGTGTGTGTGTGAGTGTGTGCATGTGAGTGTGTGTGTGAGTGTGTGTTAGTGTGTGTGTATTAGTGTGTGAGTGTATGTGTGTGTGAGTGTGTGCATGAGTGTGTGTGTGCATGAGTGTGTATGTGTGAGTGTGTGTGTTTGTGAGTGTGTGTGTGCGTGAGTGTATGTGTGTGAGTGTGTGAGTGTATGTGTGTGTGTGAGTGTGTGTGTGTGTGTGTGAGTGTGTGTGTGTGAGTGTGTGAGTGTATTTGTGCTGATTTTATTCCCCTGCTTCAAACAATGAAATGAATCTGCAATGAAACACCAACATCTGCACCAGTGACCATGACACATCCCTGCTGTAGAAACACCCAAAACATAAGAGACTTAAAATACTGGAATCTGGAGCAACACACAAAAAGCTGGAGGAACTCAGCAGGTCAGGCAGCATCTGTGGAGGGAAATGGACTGATGAAGGATCTCGACCTGAAACATCGACTGTCCATTTCCCTCCATAGATGCTGCCTGTCCTGCTGAGTTCCTGCAGCATTTTGTGTGTTGCTGTATGAACACCCACCAGCTTTGTGAATGTCACCCAGTGAAGGGAATCTGCCATCCTTACCCTGTCTGTGACTGCAGACCCTTGACGAAACTGCCCTCTGTACTTGCAAGCCCCTGGGTTCGAGGGCGATTAGAGGTGGGTGATAACGATTAGCCTGTCCAGTGATGGTCACATCCTGTCAACAGGTAATCGCCGTTGCTGCCTTTCCCAACATTGCAGAGGGAACAGTCCAGCCCTGCTCCTGCAGTACAGACCACCTCAGGGCATCTCTGAAAGACGAGGAGCATGGGGACAATGCACAGCAAGACCCCAGAAACAGAAATTTGACGCCAAACAGATACTTTGTTTTGAGTGATGTTGACTGAGGGATAATGGTTGCCCAGGACGGAGAGAACTGCCTTGGATGAGATGGAATCTGACACACCCAGGGTGGCATAGAGTCACACAGCACTGAAACAGGCCCTTCGGCCCATCTTGTCCATGATGACCAAGCTGCCCAGCTAAGCTAGTCCCATTTGCCCATGTTTGGCCCATATCCCTCTAAACCTTTCCTATCCCACAGAGGGTGGTCAGTATATGGAACGAGCTACCAGAGGGAAGTGGTTGAGGCAGGTACATTAACAACATTTAAAAGATATTTGGACAGGTATTGGTATTGGTATTGGCAATGATATACCAATACTAATTGTCTTTTAAATGTTGTTAATGTACCTGCCTCAACCACTTCCTTTGGCAGCTTGTTCCATGTACGGACCACCCTCTGTGTGAAGAAGTTGGCCCTCAGGCCCCTGCCACATCTTTTCCCTCTCACCTGAAACCTTTGCCCTCTATTTTGGGTTCCCTTGCCCTTGGAAAAAGACTGTGTGCTTCCACTCTCCCTCTGTCCCTCATGACGGTGAACACCTGTATAAGTGGCAATCAGAGAGGGCCGCAGTGTGGTCAGAGCCATCTCTTGCCGAGGTGGTGCAATTCTCTGCCCTGACGAATGGCAAAAGCCAAATCATTAAAGGTGGATCAATATGTGACTGATTGAGGAGTAAAGGGGTGCGGAGAAATGGCACAGAAAAGGAAAGATGCCATTAAGAGTGCAGAGGACATTTACAAGGATGTTTCCAGGACTCAAGGGATTGAGTTATAAAGAGAGGTTGAGCAGGTTGGGACATTATTCCTCAGAGCGTAGGAGACTGAGGGCTGACCTTATAGTGGTGTATAACATCAGGAGGGGCATAGACAGGGTGAATGCACTCAGTCATTTTCCCAGGGTTGGGGAATCAAGAATTAGAGGGCATAGGGTTAGGGTGAGAGGGGAGAGATTTAATGTGAACCTGAAGGGCAACTTCAGGTCCCTATTAAACTCTTCCCTCTCACCTTAACCCTTCTTCACCCAGAGGGTGGTCTGTATATGGAACGAGCTGCCAGAGGAAGTGGTTGAGGCAGGTATATTAACAACATTTAAAAGACGGGTACGTGGACAGAAAGGTTTAGAGGGGTGTAGACCAAATGCAGGCAAATGGGACTAGTTTAGATGGGAATCTTGGCTGGCAGGGACCAGTCGGGCCGAAGGGACTGTTTCCACGCTGTGTGACTCTGAGGAGTTGAGGCCAGTGTAGATCAACCATGATCATACTGAATGATGCATAGCAGTTAGCGTAACGTTATTTCAGCGCCAGCGCCCTGGGTTCAATTCTGGCCACTGTCTGTAAGGAGTTTGTACGTTCTCTCCGTATCTGCGTGGGTTTCCTCCGGGTGCTCCGGTTTCCTCCCACATTCCAAAGATGTACAGGTTAGGAAGTTGTGGGCATGGTATGTTGGCACCGGAAACGTGGCGATACTTGCAGGCTGCCCCCAGAACACTCTACGCAAAAGATGCATTTCACTGTGTGTTTCGATGTACATGTGATTAATAAAGAAATCTTAGTTTAGGAGGCCAAGTAGCCTACCCCTGCTCCTATTTTCTTGTGTTTCTGAGTTCTGGTTGTGTTACATCCACCTTTGGAGAGACCCCCAAAGAGGCACTGGTCATAATCCTACTGCCTAGGTGGGCTTCCCCAACCCCCCTCTTCTAGAGCGTTTCAATGGTTCGTCCCGATGTTGCACAGGCGCTATATAAACGCAGGTCTCTCTTTCTTTACTGAGATGTTGGAATGTTGTGAAGATGAGGCAGGGAGGTTCTGCAGGACTGATCGATGGAACGGCAGCCAGCCCATAATCTGTCTCATATGGACTGGAGCAGCGCCCAGCTCAGGAACTGACTGCATTGGCGCAGTGTCCCGGGAGCAAAACCCAAGTCCGCGTCTGGGTGCGGCAGGGAGGTGGGGGGGAGATAGAGAGGGGAACCATATCAGGGAGGGGGGGGGAGATAGAGAGGGGAACCATATCAGGGAGGGGGGGGGGGGAGATAGAGAGGGGAACCATATCAGGGAGGGAGGGGGGAAGCGAGGGCAGGTGAAAGGAGCAGGCGGGGACGAGGTAGTGAGAGAGAGTCACAGAGAGAGGAGGAATCAGAGAAGGTGAAGGGGACAGAAGGAGAGAACAAGCGAGAGATGGGGGGATAGTGGGGACAAAAAGAGATAAAAGCAGAGAGAGAGAGAGTGGGAGCAAGAGAGGTAGAATAGTGCAGAAAGAGGACTAGAGCGTGTAGGAGCAAAAAAAGAGAGAGGGAAGAAGGAGGGAGGGGCGGAGCGAGTTAAGGGAGAGGGAGAGCTCGGGGAGGGGCAGCGGGACGGGACGGGAAGGTCCAGGCACGGATGAGCGACTGGATCCCTGACTCCGCCGGCTCAGGATGCTGCGGGTGTTTGTTCTGTGCGCCGAGGGGCTGCAGATCATCGAGCAGGACATCAGCGACGCTTACTGTGGGGTGATCTTCCAAGGTAAGAGGAGGCGAGCGAGGCGAGCGAGCCCCGCCACTGCTCCCCGCCCGGCCCGGCCAGCGCTGATGCGGATTATTCCCGAGGTTAAATATAACTGTATTGGGTTACAGGCGGGCTGGGACACCACCCCGGCTAAAATTAACAGACGCACGCGTTGCATTGAGTCTGTTAAAGTAGCAGCACTGACTGTCCATCTGGTGAATTTTTAACCATGTGTTTATATTTCTGGAGCAACACACACACAGTGCTGGAGGAACTCAGCGGGTTGGGCAGCATCCGTGGAGGGAAGTGAACAGCTGAGCCCATCTTCAGTGACTCTGCTGTCGGTAGTTTGTCCGGGGCGAGCCAAAAACCTGTAGGTGTCTCTTCCCCAAAGTTCCCCTGACTCTGTGTTTACCTCTCCCTTGGTATGAAAGAATGTCTGGGTATCTCTCTGCCTCTGTTTATCTCTCCTCAGATGCTGCCTGACCTGCTGAGTCTTTCCAGCATTTCCAAATTTTAATTTCAGATTAATTTAGACTCTCAAGGACAGCTTCTGCCCTGCTGTTAAGACTATTGAACAGTCCCCAAGTACCATAAAATGGGCTCTTGACCTCACAATCTACCTTGTTATGGCCTTGCACCTTATTGTCTGCCTGCACTGCACTTTCTCTGTAAATGTGACACTTTATTCTGCATTCTGTTATTGTTTTCCCTTGTACTATCTAAATGCACTGTTGTTTAGAATGATCTGTGTGGATGGCATGTGAAACAAAGTTTTTCACTGTATCTTAGTACATGTGACAATAATAAACCAATTTAGGATGCTAAGCAGAAAACACACTGGTGGAGGAGCTCAGCAGCTGCTGTGACGCTGAGTTCCTCCAGAAGCTTGTTCAGCTTTTTTTGCTCCCACACAGCATCTGCAGTCTGTCTTCACTGGGATGTTGCCAGGACTGGAGGGTCTGAGCTGTACAGAGAGGTTAGGACTGCTCCCCCTGGAGTGAAGGAGACTTGGGGGTGGGAAACCTGATGGAGGTTTATAAAATCATGAGGGGTGTAGACAGGGTGGATGGTCAGTCTTTTCCCCAGGGTAGTGGAGTCTAAATATTAAGAGGAATAGATAGTGGCCTCTTTCCCAGGGCACCAATGCTCAATACAAGAGGGCATAGCTTTAAAGTAATGGGTGGGAAGTTCAAGGGAGATATCAGAGGAAGGTTTTTTACCCAGAGAGTGGTTGGAGCATGGAATGCGCTGCCTGGCGCGGTGGTGGAGGCAGGTACATTGGTCAAATTCAAGAGATTACTAGATAAGCATATGGAGGAATTTAAAATAGAGGGATATGTGGGAGGAAGGGGTTAGATGGTCTTAGGCGAGGTTTCAAGGTCAGTACAACATTGTGGACTGAAGGGCCTGTATTGTGCTGTACTGTTCTATGCCCTAACAAGAGGGCATGAGGTTGAGGGGGAAGATGTAAAAGGGATCTGAGTTTATTTTTTATATGCAGAGGGTGGTGGGTATATGGAACAAGCTGCCAGAGGAAGTTTAAAAGATATTTGAACATTTTCATGGACAGGAAAGATTTAGGAGATAGGGGCCAAATGCAGGCAAATGGGATTAGCATGGACAAGTTGGGCCGATGGGCAGGTTTCCTTACTGTATAACTCTGATTTACAGCATCTGCAGTTTTTTGTATATTCATCTTGGTATCCCTCTGTCCTCCCATGTAGGTCTGTGTCTCTGAGCATATCTTGTTCTGGTCTCTCTCTGCTTGCTTGCTTGTTTGTTTGTCCCTCCCTCCCGATGCAGAGAAGCAGGGACATGCACACATAGACATTCTAATGGGGCTTGACATGGTAGAGGATATTTCCACTGACTGGGCAGTCTAGAACGAGGATTCAGTCTGAATAAAGGGTTTCTCATTGAGGACTGAGATGAGAAGTATCTTCATGTGGAGGGTGGGAATCTTTGGAATTTTCTCCCCCAGAGGGCTGTGGAGGTGTCGTCATTGTGTATATTTCAAGACATAGATCAATAAATAGTTGGATATGAAGAGAATGAAGGGATATGGGGTTAGTGCAGGAAAGTGGCATTGAGGTAAAAGATCAGCTATGTTTAGAATAGCAGAGCAGGAGGGGCCAAATGGCCTGCTATATTCCCACATTCTTCGTATGCAACTCTCAACCACAGTGTTAATTTGCCCCGTTCCATCACTTGCAAACAAGGACACCACAGTCTCAGCCGTCCCTGTGCTAACACATACCATCCATTCACCCCTCACACCCGTGCTTTCTGAACCCCCACTGGTTTCCAGTTCTGCAGTCCCTCAACCATGAAGTTCTCATCCTTGTTTTCCAAGCCCTCTGGGCTCTCGTCTCCCGCTGCATACTCCTGTCCCACTTCCCATCTAGGCTTTCGACTCTGTTGAATCCAGTCTCTTGATGATCTCCATATCCACCTCGCCCCCATCACCAGTGGCCATGACTTCAGCTGCCTTAAGCCCAGGTTCCAGGACACCCTTCCCCATCTACCCCTTCCTTCCTAAAAATGAAACCTACCTCCCACTGGCTTCCATATCTCCTCATGTGGCTTGGTGTGTGTTCAAGTCTCTGGGATGCGAGTTTTACCACCTTGGAGGTATTGGTAATTGGTTTATTACTGTCACGTTTATTGAGATGCAATTAAACTTTGTTTTGTAGGCCATCCAAACAAATCATTCCATACAATATCACATCATGGTGAAAAAGGAAATAGAATGCATAATATAGTGTTACAGTTAGTGCAGTGCAGGCAGACAAACAAAATGCAGGGGCCACAATGAGGCAGATGAAAAGTTCATCTTTCAGCGTATGAGTGGTCCATTTCTGATTACAGTGGGATAGAAGCTGTCCTTGAGCCTGGTGGTACGTGTTCTCAGGCTTTCGTATCTTCTGCCCAATGGGAGAAGAGAGAACGACTGGGGTGGGAGGGGTCCTTGATTATGTTGCCTGCTTTCCTGAGGCAGCGGGAAGCGTAGACAGTCCATGGAGGGGAGGCTGGTTTGTGTGATGGACTGGGGTTGTGTCCACAACTGTGATTTGCGGTCCCAGGCAGAGCGGTTGCCATACCAGCCGTGATACATCTGGATCGGAGACTTTCTGTGGCGCATCTGTGTATAATAAAGAATTAGTGAGGGTCATTGGGGACATGCTGAATTTCCTTAGCCAATGCAGGTTGCTGTTGTAACTACATTCATCTGTGGCTGTCCCTGTCTCTCCCTCTTAGTCTTTCTTCCTCTTTGTTAATTGCTCTTTACCTCAAGTCTATTTTCAAGTGCCGTCTCCCTCTCTTCCTCTTACTGATTTCTAACTGTGTTACTTCTGAATCAGATTGTGGGTTCAAATCCTGAGGTGTGTAGGTAGTGGATTGCAGGAAACCTCTCTCGCTATCCCAGGTAAATAAAACCAGAGGAGACAGATTTAGGATGAGGGACAAGAGATTTAGAGGGGATCTGAGAGGGACCTTTTTCACCCCGAGAGTGGTGAGTGCCTGGAACACACTGCCCAAGAGCACGGTGGAAGCAGAGTCACTGACAACATGTAAGAAGTGTCTAGACGAGCACTCGAATTGCCCAGACGTAAAAGGCTATGGGCCAAGTGCTGGAAGATGGATGGGTGCCCACTGGTCAGGATGGCTGTGTTGGGCTGAATGACCTGTGTCCACGCTGTATGACTCTATATCTCTGTGACATGGGGAGAACTGTCCTGGTCTTAATTGAAATAATAGCTACGGCGGTTCTTTCAACCACAAAAGGATACGAGACTACAGTGCAGTACTGAGGGGAGTGCAGCACTGTCATAGTCATACAGCACAAGAACAGAACCTTTGGCCCACCACGTCCATGCCAGCAACAAGTAGAGACAGCAGGCTGGTGCAGTGGGTAGAGCCACTGCCTCAGCTGCAGAGACCAGAGTTCAATCCTGACCTCCAGTGCTGTCTGTGTGGAGTTTGCACGTTCTCCCTGTGACCACCTGGTTTTTGTTCCAAAGATGTTGGGGTCGACAGGTTACCAATGATGTGTTGAATTTCAGCAAGGGGGGGAAGCAGGGAACTGATGGAATGTGGGGGAGAATAAAATGAGTTCAGGCAGGATTACTGTAACTGCTGGGCATGGAGTTGATGGGCTGAAGGGCCTGTTTTTCTCCACAGCTCCATCTAAGGCTCTACCTATCTGTACCCATTCCGACTTACCAGCACTTGGTCCAAAGCCTTCTATACTTTGCTGATTCAAGTGCTTGTCTAGATCCTCTTTAAATGTGAGAGTTCCCTAGGGCTATAACCCTGATTATTTTTTTATATATCACATCTTGCTGCCGTTTGCCTTTGTATCTCAAATGTTGAGTTAATTGTCATCTGCACAAGTCCATGTGTGCACAGGTGCAATGAAAAGCTTACTTGCAGCAGCATCACAGGCTCATGGCATCAGATAAGCAGCATTCACAAGAAAAACCTAAATTAAACTTAAATTAAAAATTCTTTTTACAAGAAGAATACAATTAGAACAAAAATAAAAACAAAGTCCATTGTCATGTAAAGTGGTCATAGTGTTGCTGTACTGAGGTAGTGATTAGGGTTGTCCAGGTTAGCTCAAGAACTGAATGGCTGAAGGGAAGTAGCTGTTCTTGAACCTGGTGGTGTGGGACTTCAGGCTTCTATACCTCCCGCCTGACGGTAACTGCGAGAAGATGGCACGGCCTGGATGGTGGGGATCTTTGGATGTTGCCGCCTTGAGGCAGCTCCTCCTGCAGGTCCTACCGATGATGGGGAGAGATTGCCCAGTACGTCATGGGCACGAGTCCTCTACTCTCTGCAGCTGCTCGCGTTCCTGTTCATTCGAATTGCTGTACCAGACCGTGATGCAACCATTCAAGAGACTCTCGGAAGTAGATCTGTTCCTCTGTCTCCTGTTGACTGTTGGGAAGTCTGCAATAACACCCCAGCAAAGTGACAACACCCTTTTTGTTCCTAATCTCTACCCATGTGGCCTTGTTTGAAGATCCTTCTTGGAATTCCTCCCTCATTAATGAAGTAACCAGTTCCTTGACAGACAGTGCAAAACCACTTCCTCTTTCACCTCCCTCCTGCCTTGTCTGACAATTCTGTACCCTGGGATATTGAGTTACCAGTCCTGCCTATCCTTCAACCATCTCAGTGATAGCAACAATATCATAGACCCGTGCTAATTAAAGCTTTGCATCCTACATGGCTATCTCTGTGTCATGGGGAGATCTGTCCTGGTCTTGAAATAATAGCCATGACAGCTCTTTCAACCACAAACATGACTAGTTAGACCCCTTGCATTCCCCCTGTGTTAAATTTGATCCACTTTAGCTCTGTATTCCCCTCCTGTGCATTTGACCACCCCACACCGCCGGCCCGCCCACCCCACCACCGCTCTGCTTCCTGGACTTGCTAACCTTTGCTCTTCTAGTTGAGTACACATCCGAACATTGACCCTGAGCCCCATTCCAAGTTCAAGGTTATTGTCATAGGTATTCCTACCCAGGGTATAAATGCTGTGAAAATTAACTTTTTGCAGCAGTACAGTACAAACATGACAGACATCAGTTGACTTGAACTTAAGTTATGTATAATTGATGTTAATTTAAATTAACATATACACAAAATAAACAAAGTGACACTAGCACAAGTTGAGAGAGAAAAGAAATATAGTCTGAGGTAACGTTAGGTTTTTTTCAGGTCAGTTCAAGCCACTGATGGCAGTGGGGAAGAAGCTGTTGTTGAACCTTGAGGTGTGGGTCTTTGGGCTCCTGTACCTCCCGCCTGATGGCAGCATCGAGGAGGGCATAGCCCAGATGGTGGGGGTCCCTGATGATGCAGTTGTACACTTTGGAAGCAGAAATAAGCAGGCAAATTATTATCTAGAAGGAGAGAAGATTCAAAGTACAGAAGTACAAAGGGACTTGGGGGTACTCGTGCAGGATACCTTAAAGGTTAACCACCAGGTCGGATCGGTGGTAAAGAAAGCGAATGCTATGTTGGCATTCATTTCGAGAGGTATAGTGTATAAAAGTAAGGAAGTGTTGATGAGGCTCTACGGGGCACTAGTGAGGCCTCATTTGGAATATTGTGCGCAGTTTTGGGCCCCACATCTTAGGGAGGATGTGCTGACGTTGGAGAGGGTTCAGAGGAGATTTACGAGGATGATTCCAGGAATGAAAGGGCTTACGTATGAGGAGCGTTTGTCGGCTCTTGGACTGTACTCACTGGAGTACAGAAGAATGAGAGGGGACCTCATAGCGACATTTAAAATATTGATAGGAAAGGACAGTAGATGTGGCTAGGCTGTTTCCCTTGGTGGGTGAGTCCAGGACCAGAGGGCACAATCTTAGAATTAGAGGGTACAGTTTCAAAACAGATGAGGACAAATTTCTTTAGCTAGAGGGTGGTGAATTTGTGGAACTCCTTGCCATGTACAGCAGTGGGGGCGTTCAAGGAGGAGATAGATATCTAAATAGTCAGGGTTTCAAGGGATATGGGGATAAGGCTGGAAATTGGGATTAGAATAGGTTTTTCCCATTTCCCCATTTCTCATTTCTATTTCCCTTTCCTTGGAGCAGACGATGGGCCGAATGGCCTGCTTCTACTCCCTTGTCTTGTGATCTTGTGAAACCCTTCAATGAGGATGTGGTACATGTGTACCTGACTTCCCCTTCCTAAAGTCCACAATCTGTTCCTTGGTTTTGTTGATGTTGGGAGCAAGGTTGTTATGGCACCACTCAACCAGCTGACCCACCTCACTCCTGTACACCACCTCGTAACCATCCACCATTCCCCTGAAGACTCAAGTTTAAACCTTGTTCTGGGGACAATGTTAACCCCTTGACTAACATTGTTAAAGCAGGTTATCCTGTCATCTTTAATTGTCTTGAGATCTTGCTGTGCTCAATATTTGAGGTGGAGGGAATGCAGCAAAGATTCACCAGGCTGATTCACGAGATGGTTGGCCTGTCAGATGCAGAGAGGTTGATTAGATTAGGTCTGTACTGAGTTTAGAAGACTGAGTGGTATTGGTTTATTATTGTGACTTGTACCGAGGTACAGTGAAAAGCTTGTCCTACAAACTGATCGTACAGGTCAATTCATTACACAGAGCAGTTATATTGAGTTAGTACAGAGTGCATTGATGTAGTACAGGTAAAAACAATAACAGTACAGAGTAAAATGTCACAGCTACAGATAAAGTGCAGTGCAATAAGGTGCAAGGTCACAAGGTAGATCGTGAGGTCAGAGTCCATCTCATTGTATAAGGGAACCTTTCAATAGTCTTATCACAGTGGGGTAGAAGCTGTCCTCAAGTCTGGTGATACGTGCCCTCAGGCACCTACCTGATGGAAGAGTAGAGAAGAGAGAATGTCCTGGGTGGGTGGGGTCTTTGATTATGCTGGCTGCTTCAAGACAACGAGAGGTAAAGACAGAGTCCAAAGAGGGGAGGCTGATGTCTGTGATGCGCTGGGCTGTGTCCACAACTGTCTGCAGTTTCCTGCAGTCCTGGACAGAGCAGTTGCCGTACCAAGCCGTGATACATCCAGATAGGATGCTTTCTGTGGTGCATCTGTAAAAGTTGGTGAGAGTCAAAGGGGACAAACCAAATTTCTTTAGCCTCCTGAGGAAGTAGAGGCACTGGTGAGCTTTCTTGGCCGTGGCATCTACGTGATTTGACCAGGACAGGCTGTTGGTGATGTTCACTCCCAGGAACTTGAAGCTCTCAAGCCTCTCAACCTCAGCACCATTGATGTAGACAGGTGCATGTACACTGCCCCCTTTCCTGGTCAATGACCAGCTCTTTTGTTTTGCTGACATTGAGGGAAAGGTTGTTGTCATGACACTATTCCACTAAGCTCTCTACCTCCTTCCTGTACTCCGACTGATTGCTGTTTGAGATACGGCCTACAACTGTGGAATCATCTGCAAACTTGTAGATGGAGTTAGAGCAGAATCTGGCCACAGTCATGAGTCATGAGGTGATGTCATTAAAATGTTAGTCTTGGGATACAGGGATGATGTTTCCCCAGCTGGTGCATCTAGAACCAGGGGTCATGGTCTCAGAATAAAAAGTTAGCCAATTGGGATGGAGATCTGAAAAAACTTCTTCAGCCAGAAGTAATGAATTTGGAATTGTCCACCCAAGTTTGCCATGGAGACTGTTGCTGAGTATGTCCACGGCAGAGGTCGATAGAATTTTAGATAATCGGTAACTGGTTTATTTAAGTCATAGTAATAGTCATACAGCATGGAGACAGGCCCCCTGGCCCAACTGGTCCATGCTGACCAAGATGCCCATTGAAGCTTGTCCCATTTGGACCATATCCCTCTCAACCTTTCCCTTCCATGCACTTATCCAAATGGTTAAAAGTTGTTAATGTACTCACTTCACCTACTTTCTCCAGCAACTCATTCCATGTATCAACCACCATCTGTGTGAAAAGGTTGGCCCCTCAGGTTCCTATTAAATCTCTCCCCTCTCACCTTTAATCTATGCCTACTAGTTCTTGGTTACCCAAGCCTAGGGAAAAGACTATGTGCATTCACCTTATCTATGTCCTTCAAGATTTTATACGCCTCTATAAGATCACCCCTCAGTCTCCTACACTAAAATGAATAAAGTGCCAGTTTGCTCAACCTCTCAGTCCCTTGTGTTCTGGCAACATCCTTGTAAAGATTATTGTCACATGTTGAGATACAGTGAAAAGCTTTTGTGTGCGTGCCATCCTGACAGATCATTCCGTACATAAGTACATCGAGGTAGTACAAAGAAAACAGAATGGAGAATATAGTGCTATGTATATGGAATTAATTAGAGATATTAAGGGAATCAAGAGATAACTGTGGTTAGTGCAGGAAGTGGTACTGAGGTAAATGATCAGTTATAATTGCCTTATTGAATGATGGAGTAGGCACGATGGGCTGAATGGCCTAAAGTCACAGCAATACAGCACGGATACAGGCCCTTTGGCCCAACCAGTCCATGCCGACCACAGTGCCCACTCAGCTTGTCCCAATTTCTTGTGTTCGGCCAATATCCCTCCAAGCCCTGCCCCTACATGTACCTATCCAAGTGCTTTTGAAATGATCCTGTTGTACCTGCCTCACCCACTTCCTCTGGCAGCTCATTCCATATAAAATTGCCCCTCAGGTCCCTTTTAAATCTTTCCCCTCACCCTAAACCTATGCCCCCTAGTTTTGGACTCCCCTACCCTGGGGAAAAGACTGTTACCGTCTTCCTTACCTATGCACCTCATGATTTTATAAACCTCTATAAGGTCACCCCTCATTCTCCTAGCCTGGCCAACCTCTCCCTATAACTCAGGCCTTCTAGTCCTGGCAACACCCTCGTAAATCTTTTCTACAATCCTTCCAGTTTAACCATGTCTTTCCTATAACAGGGTGACCAAACCTGTACACAGTGCTCCAAATGTGACCTCACCAATGACTTGTACAACTACAACATAATGTCTCAACTCCTACACCCAGTGCCCTGACTGATGAAGGCCAGTGTGCTAAGTGCCTTCTTCAACACCCTGTCTACCTGTGACACTGCTTTTGCCTATGTCTGCTTCTCTTTCTCATGTGCAATTTGACTGGTGGGTTTCCCACATTACAATGGTGATGACACTGCAATTTGTACTCCATTCATAGTGAAGCACTTTAGCCTCTTGAGCAAATGTGAACAATGCTAAGGAAATGCAAATCCTTTTTCTCCCTCTCACCCACACCTACACTCAGCAAGTATGTCTTCTCACTTACCAGGAACAGTCATACAGCACAGAAACAGGCCCCTTGACCCACCAGGTCAAGGTCAACCATCATGGACACGTCTATAGCCAAAACCAAATCATTGAGGAACTCAGCGGGTCGGGCAGCATCTGTGGAGGGAAATGGACAGTTGATGTTTCGGGGCAAGACCCTTCATCTGGAGTTTGTCTCCTCAAATGTAAAGTAATCCCCCCTCACACCTCATCGACCCGTGTCGAGCCAAACTAATCCCACTGCCCTACCCTCTCCCCACAGCCCTGTATTTATAATGGATCAGGCAGCATCTGTAGAGGGGAATGGACAGTCGACGTTTTGGGTTGAGACCCTTCATGTTGACCTATCTATGCTGGAGTCATAACAGTGCAGAAACAAGGGCCTTCAGCACACCATGTCCATACTAACCATCATGTACCTATCTATACTAATCCCATTTGCCCTGCTTGGTCTGTAACTGTCCATACCTTGGTGATTCAAGTAAGTATTCTTCTGATAACCCTTTGCAGCTGTCCCTCTGCAGTGTATTCCATTGTCTGTAACGGTTGACCTTGATACTAAATGGCAGCTGCTCTGATGAAATCAGACCTCTTCGCTGTGGTCGAAGCTGCTCTGGGTTAACATTAACTGTGGAGCTGATGCAGCAGAACCAGGGGAATGACAGATTGAATGTGAAGTTTGCAGTGGCACTCTATCTCAGTTGCTGTGTTTACATATTTGAGGAATTTAAACCCCTGGTGTTTTCTATTGCACTGAAAAGTTCTTTACAGATATTAAAATACAGAATGACAGAATAAAATGTTATAGTTTACAGAGAAAGTGGAGCGCAGGCAGGCAATAAGTAACAAGGCCACAACGAGGTAGATTGAGGTCAAGAGTCCATCTTATTGTACTAGGGGACTGTTTAATAGCCTTATAATAGTGGGATAGAAGCTGTCCTTGAGCCTGGTGGTACGTGCTTTCAGGATTTTGTATCTTCTGCCCGATGGGAGGGAGGAGAAGAGAGAATATTCAGGGTGGGTGGGGTCTTTGATAATGTTGGCTGCTTTCTCGAGGCAGCGAAGTGTAGTCCATGGAGGAGAGGCTGGTGTCCGTGATGCACTAGGCTGTGTCCACAACCCTCTGCAGTGTCTTGCAGTCCCGGGCAGAGCAGTTACCGTACCAAGACGTGCAGTTTACTTTGGTTGGCACAGTCATGGTGGGCCGGAGGACTGGCACCTGTTCTGTGTTCTAAAGGCAGTGACAAGACCTTGGTTAGGGAACAAAGTGTGGTTCAGTGATGTGGAGGGATGGGAGAAGTTGGGGTTGTCTCCAGAGGAGGTTGGGAGGAGTTCAACAGAAATTCTCCAGATGAGGAGACGATGGAACCAGAGACCACAAGCAGAGGTGGTGGGTACAAATAATGGACGAGAGAAGTAAAGGAGAAATATAACTAAATATTTCTCATGTAGCCTCAAGGACAGCTTCTATCCCACTGTTATAAGACTTTTGAATGGACCCCTAGTACGATAAGATGGACGCTTGACCTCACAATCTACCTTGTTATGACCTTGCACCTTATTGTCTGCCTGCCTGCACTTTCTCTGTAGCTGTGACACTTTATTCTACATTCTGTTATTGTTTTAGCTTGTAACTATTCTCGATGCGCTGATGTGATGAATTAGTCTGTATGAACAGTATGCAAGACCAAGTGTTTCACTGTGCCAATAATAAACCAATTTACTAATTTGTTAAGATCTGGAAAAGCACTGGGGCAGATGCTGGTGAAATCAGAATCCACTGAAGTGTTTCTAAAGTGATTACTTGGGGAAATATTCTCAGGGTTCTGGGAATGAACAGGGGCAATAGAGAGCTCTTTGAAGGAGCTGGGACAGACTTGATGGGCTGACTTGCCTCCCACAGTGCTCGTGGTTTCTGTCTTACCTCTGTCTTCCTCTTTGTGGGCTTCAGGACCACGCCGTTCTAAATCCTCTCCATCTCATCCACGGCCCTCACCCTGATGGCAGAGAGGTCGGTCGAATCTGCAGGCGGAGATGGAGCTCGGGGTTAACGAGGCCACCCACCGACCTGTTACGTACCAGTAAAATAGAAACACAATGAACCATGTTTAAATGTTAGAATTTATTTATTAATAACTACTATTAATAATAAGAGAAATAAAAATGTTAGATATCAGACATTGACCCCAAAATAACCCGATGTGTGTGTGGCAAGTTCCCAAACCACCCGGTCTAGGAACAGTTCTCAAAGTTCAGTTCAGCAGGTCATGGAGCAAAATGATGAGCAAAGGCTTCTGAAAACCACAGTAGAATATAGAGAAAATAGAAGGAGTTTACGAAATCCACAAGTTCCACGAAGGAGCAGTATGACACCTCAATCGCTGAAGAACTCTGTTGCTTTTAGTCAGAAATATCTGTTACTTTGATCAATACGTGGCCGCCCACAGATATACCAATTCCTGGTACAGGTTAATGACAAAGTGCACTCCACAGATTGCTCCAAAGATCCATACGTGCATTGTATAGTGACGATCACAACGATTGTGATGTACTTGTAGGTACAGAGACTGGCAGTCAGTGCTACCATCTCTCTCGCTCTCCATCAGTCTGTGTAATTGCCAGCACGTTCCAGTTATTGTCACTTTCTCCGCTCCCACTTGCAGTGGTGAGATAAAACCACACACACTACCACTCGGGCATCTTAAAAGGACACTCATCAAGTAGCAACCTGGGCTTGTAACAGACCAAACCAGATCTACCTTGAAATTCCCATGGTGACTTCACAACCTCCAGAGTGTGGAGGGATTCTGAAGCATCGAGAAATGACAAGCAGTGATGTTTAGTGATTGTGGGAGGAGTATTGTGTTTATTTTTAAAAAAAAGTTACCCCCTCAAGTTCCTGTTAAATCTCTCCCCTCTCACCTTAAACCTATGCCCTCCAGTTCTTGATTCCCCAACCCTGGGAAAAAGACTGACCATTCACCCTGTCTATGCTCCTCCTATAAGACCACCTCTGCCTCTTGCACTCAAGGAATAAAGTCCTAGTTTTAAGATGTTTCTTAAAGTTCAGGGTTCAACAGTCTGTTTGGTGACCTCACACAAAGCCTGTAATTATGGATTTATTTTTGACCAGTAATTACAGTGCCAATCTCCCTAGCTCTTGCTCAAGATGTTTCCTTTTGTTCTTTGGCTGTCGGAGCTGTTATATGATCATAGGAGTAGCAGGAGGTCATTTGGCCCTTTGAGCCTCTTCTGACTTCCAGTGAAGTCATGGTTGATATTTATCTTAACCGCCTCATCTGCCATCCTCTGCCTCGGTTCCATAGTCTCTGGTACCTTTGGCATGTGTAAACCAGTGGCCCAGACACTCATTCCCAGTCGGTCACCACCATGTAGTTGGTTGCCAGGGCTCTGGCATGACGAGTGACACCAGCAAGAGTGGACTTGCGTCATTTTTGAATTAAGACTCTTTCACAGCTACTTCCCTTCAACCATTTGGGTCTTGAACCAACCGGCACAACCCTGATCACTACAGTCTAGCAACACTGACCACTTTGATCACTTTACTCTAAAATGGACATTTTTTTGTTCATTTTAGTGTTCTTTTTTATAAAAGATGTGTATAATTTGTGTTTAATTTGTGCTTTTCTTGTGAATGCTGCTTATCTGATGCTATGTGCCTGTGATGCTGCTGGAGTAAATTTTTCATTGCACCTGTGCACACACGTCCTTGTGCATCTGACAAAAGCTCGACCTTGGCTCTCCTCTAAGGAAAACCTCAAGGTTACACCAGCTCATTTGAGCATCGGAAAGTTAACGATGTTCTGTACCTCTGCTGGAGTTGGACTACATCGTGCTGGAGGTTGTGCATCTATTGTATGGAGCCTCTGAGGATCTTTGCTAAAACTGGGTACCACAGTGCAGTGAGTGTATCCTCACTGGGGATGCTGCAGCCCAGAGGACTAAGCAATTCATTCCCTTGGGTTTAGAAGGTTGAAGGGTGAATCGGCTGAGGTGCTTGAGACATTGAAAAGATTCAACAGGGTGGAGGGAGAATTTTTTTTTCTTTGGTGGGTGAACAGAGGAAGGAGAGAATCTCGGAACTGGGGAATGGCAGGAAATAGACTAAGACTGAGTATAAGAGTTGGGACATGTTGCAGTTGTATAAAACATTGGTTCGACTGCACTTAAGAGTATTGTGTCCAGTTCTGATTGCTGCACTACAGGAAGGAGGTGGTAGCAATAGAGAGGGTGCAGAAGAGAGCTTGCAGGATGTTGCTTGGAATGGAGGGCTGTAAATATAAGAGGCTGGAAAGGCTGGGTTTGTTCTCACTGGAATGTGGGAGGCTGAGGGGTGACCTTAACTGAAGGGTAACCTATAAACCTTAGAGGTTTATAAAATTGAGGAGCACAGATACAATAGTCTTTTTTTTTTCCCCAGGGCAAAGGAATCTAGAACTAGGGGGGCATGGGTTTAAACTGTGAGGGGAGAAAATTAAACAGGATCTGAGGGGTAGGTTTTACATAGCAGGTGGTGAATATCTGGGACGAGATGCCGAGGAGGAGGAGGAGGTGGTGGAGGCAGGTACAATTTCAATGATTCAAAGACTCTAGGACTGTACTTAGATAAGAGGAGTGGGGGGATAGGGGCCTATTGCAGACCAACAGGAGTGATGTTGATGGGCATCATGGCTAGCATGGAAATGATGGGCTGAAAGGGCCTGTTTTTATGGTGTATGTTTCTCTGGATCTATGTTTGACACAGGAGGGGAACTTGCTCTCCTATGAGACTACGAAGGCCAGGACAATTGGGGCAATCTCCTGCCGACACCCCTCTCACCAACACCACCCCACCATCATCCTGTCCCACAACCCTTCGACCCTTGAACCTCCTGCTTTCTAGCCCATCCTGGATATTCCCCTCTGCCCCTGTTTGGTTGGGTGTTGAGGTGTGATCAAATGTTTTCATTGAAGGAAGGACCAGACTCTGGGACTGAAATGGCCCTGCCTTGTATTAAGAGTTTATTTTTTGGGTGGCAGAGAGGGGTACAGATTGGACAGGGCTTCCACAGCATTCAGGAAACCAAGTACAAAATCAGACCATTTGCTCCAGATGAGTGTCTGATCACAAGTACCAGGGCTGGACACTTCCATTCCTACAACCCACCTTCAGCTCTGTCACTAGTCAAACCAGCTTGGAGCATTGTGACTTTGGTTTGAACTATTGCATTGTCTCACCTTGGCTCCCCACTTCCACACCATTTAGGTTGCTTTATTATTGTCACATGTACCAAGATGCAGTGAAAAACTGTCTTGTATGCCGTCCATACAGATCATTTCATCACATCAGTGCATCGAGGTAGTACAAGGGAAAACAATAACAGAATTCAGAATAAAGTGTTACAGTTACAGGGAAAGTGCAGTGCAATAACATCATTTAAGAGGCATTTGGGTAAGTACATGGATAGGAAAGGTTTAGAGGGATATGGGCCAAACTCAGGCAGATGGGAGTAGCTTAGATGGGCACCTTGGTCGATATGGACAAGTTGGGCTGAAGGGCCTGTTTCTGTGCTGTATTACTCTGACTCTGAGGTAGATTGTGAGGTCAAGAGTCCATCTTGTCCTACTAGGGAACCGTTCAATAGTCTTATAACAGCGAGATAGAAGCTGTCCTTGAGCCCGGTGGTACGTGCTTTTGTATCTCCTGCCTGATAGGAGGCGGTGGAGGGAGAAAGAAGAATGTCTGGGGTGGGTGGGGTCTTTGATTATGTCGGCTGCTTCACCAAGGCAGCGAAGTGTAGACAGTCCACAGAGGGGAGGCTGGTTTCCATGATGTGCTGAGCTGTGTCCACAACTCTCTGCAGTTTGCGGTCCCGGGTAGAGCAGTTGCCGTACCAAGCCATGATGCATCTGTGGTGAATATATAAAAATTGAGGGTCAAAGGGGACATGCCAAATTTCTTTAGCCTCCTGAGGAAGTAGAGGTGCTGGTGAGCTTCCTTGGCCATGGCATCTCTGTAGTTAGACCAGGATAGGCTATTGGTGATGTTCACTCCCAGGAACTTGAAGCTCTCAACCCTCTTGACCTCAGCACCATTGATGTAGACAGGTGCATGAACACTGCCCCCTTTCTGGAGTCAATGACCAGCTCTCTTGTTTTGTTGACATTGAAGGAAAGGTTGTTGTCATGACACCATTCCACTAAGCTCTATCTCCTTCCTATACTCCGACTCATTGTTATTTGAGATACAGCTGACTACAGTTGTATCATCTGCAAACTTGTAGATGGAGTTAGAGCAGAATCTGGCCACACAGTCATGAGTGTATAGGGAGTAGAGTAGAGGGCTGAGGATGCAGCCTTGTGGGGCACTAGTGTTGAGGATAATTGTGCCAGAGGTGTTGCTGCCTATCCTCACTGATTGCGGTCTGTTGGTCAGGAAGTCAAGGATCTAGTTGCAGAGGGAGGTTAACCTCAGCTCATCCAAACCCCTGTTCTCCATACCTTAACCTGCAGCATCAACTGTTCACCATCACCTCTGTTCTCTCACTTGCCTCGAGGGCCTGAGTTATCAGAAGAGGTTGGGCAGACACCCTGTACTGTGTCCTGGCCAATGTCAGTCAGTGTCACAACACAAGGCAGGTTACCTGGCCATTATTGCACTGCAGTTTGTGGGAGCTTGCTGTGCACAGTTTGGGTGCATGGCACTTCTCTATTTCATTGTCTGTAAAGTGCTTGGGGAAGTCATGATTTGCTGAAAGAGCTGTAATTTTCTGCAATTAGACTTTGAGAAAGTGCTTCAAAACTGTTTTTTGAGATGGCTTCCATATGCCATTTTACTTGAGGCCATTTAGCCCATTGAGTGCTTCCCATCTCCCAGGGGATCAATCCTACCAGCCCCATTCCCCCTCTCTTTATCCCTCTGCAACATATTCTCTCCCACATACCCGTCAACTCCCCTTTGATTTTTTTTTAACCAATTACCTGCACACCAGGGGCAATTAACCTACCGACCCGCACATCTTTGGGATGTGGGAGGAAACCGGAGCACCCAGGGGAACCCACAGAGTCACAGAGAATGTTCAAACTCCACACAGACAGCGCCGGAGATCAGGATTGAACCTCACTGGAGCTGCAAGGTAGTAGCACTACCTACTGCCCCACCAGAGAAGTGACAAATGTCTGAAATAGCATCGTGAAATAAATATCATATAAAGACTGCACGTCAGAGTCAAGTTTATTGTGATATGCATAAGTGTATGTTGGCACAACATTGCAGGCCGAAGGGCCTGTTCTGTGCTGTACTGTTCTGTGTATGCACGGGTGCAATGAAAAGCTTACTTGCAGCAGCATCGCAGGCACATTGCAGCAGATAAGTGGCATTCACAAGAAAAACATAAATTAAACAATAATACACAAATTTTACAAGAAAGAACACAAAATTGCAGAGAGTTGCGGACACAGCTCAGCACATCATGAAAACCAGCCTCCCCTCCATGGACTCTGTCTGCACTTCTTGCTGCCTTGGTAAAGCAGCCAACACAATCAAAGACCCCACCCACCCCGGACATTCTCTCTTCTCCCCCCTCCCATCGGGCAGAAGATACAAAAGCCTGAAAGCACGTACCACCAGGCTCAAGGACAGCTTCTATCCTGCAGTTATAAGACTTGAACGGTTCCCTAGTTCGATAAGATGGACTTTTGACCTCACAATCTAGCTTGTTATGACCTTGCACCTTATTGTCTGCCTGCACTGCACTTTCTCTGTAACTGTAACACTTTATTCTGCATTCTGTTATTGTTTTTCCTTGTCCTACCTCAATGCACTGTTGTTATGAATTGATCTGTATGGATGGCATGCAAAACAGTTTTTCACTGTACCTCGGTACATGTGACAATAACAAACCAATTTACCAATAAAAACAGAAAAAAGTCTATTTTAGTGCAAAGTGATCAAAGTGGTCATAGTGTTACGAAACTGAGGTAGTGATCAGGGTTGTGCTGGTTGGTTCAAGAACCGAATGGTTAAAGGGAAGTTGCTGTTCTTGAACGTGGTGGTGGGGACTTCAGGCTTCTGTGGGGATCTTATGATAATGTGGTTAAATTTTCTCTCTGGCAATACAACCATCATAAATGTTTGTGGGTTGGGACTGAAAGGGGTTTTGACCTTAAAGTTGATTTGGTGATCCTCCTATGTACCAGAGTCCATGGTTAGCCACAGCCAGAGGAGAAGCTGGGGCTGCCTGTGATACTTCCTAGAGGTGAATAGCCTCTTGGAGCTCACTGCCTTCTCTCAGGCATGCAAGCAACTATTTAAACCAAGTGGAGAAGGGATGTTGTGGAAGAGTCTTGAACAAGGGCTACAATTAAGGCAGTGATGAGGCAGATTTTATTCTCAGAGGGCTGTGAGACTTTGTACCTCTCTTTCTTCAAGGTTGGTGGAACAGTCTTAAGTGTGAGGTAAATGGAGTCTTGATAAGTAATAGGGTGAACATTTATCAGGGCACGCAAGAATGCAGAGCTGAGGGTATAATCAGGTCAGTGATATTATTGAATGGGAGAGCAAGTCTGGAGGGGTTGAGTGGCTTACTCTTGTTTCTAGAGTTCTACAGGACAGAAACAGGCCCTCCAGTCCAACAACCATGCCGACCAAGGTGACCTTCTGAACTAGTCCCATTTACCTGTAATGTCTTTTACACACTGTAATTGTACCTACCAATACCGCTTCCTCTAGTATTGGTTTATTATTGTCACTTGTACCGAGGTACAGTGGAAAAACTTGTCTTGCATACTGATTGTACAGGTCAATTCGTTACACAGTGTAGTTACATTGGGTTAGGACAGAGTGCATTGATGTAGTTCAGGTAAAAACAATAACAGTACAGAGTAAAGTGTCACAGCTACAGAGAAAGTGCAGTGCAATAAGGTGCGAGGTCACAACAAGGTAGATTGTAGTCCATAAGGGAACCATTCAATCGTCTTATTGCAGTGGGGTAGTCTGGTGGTACGTGCCCTCATGCTTCTGTATCTTCTACCCGATGGAAGAGGAGAGAAGAGAGAATGACCCGAGTGGGTGGGGTCTTTGATTATGCTGGCTGCTTCACTAAGACAGCGAGAGGTAAAGACAAGAGTCCAAGGAGGGGAGGCTGGTGTCTATGATGTGCTGGGTTGTGTCCACAATTTTCTGCAGTTTCTTGAGTTCCTGGGCAGAGCAATTGCCGTACCAAGCCGTGATACATCCAGATAGGATGCTTTCTGTGCTGCATTGATAAAAGTTGGTGAGAATCAAAAGGGTCAAACCGAATTTCTTTAGCCTCCTGAAGAAGTAAAGGTGCTGGTGAGCTTTCTTGGCCATGGCATCTATGTGGTTGGACCAGGACAGGCTGTTGGTGATGTTCACTCCCAGGAACTTGAAGCTGTTAACCCTCTTGACCTCAGCACCACTGATGTAGACAGGTGCATGTCCACAGCCCCCTTTCCTGAAGTCAATGACTGGCAACTTGTTCCATATACCCACCACCCTCTGTGTGAATATCCTGCCCCAATAGTCCCCTTTAAATATTTGTATATAAGAATTACTGGATATGTAGATGGGCTGATTAGTAAATTTGGAAACGACACAAAAATTGGTGGCGTTGTGAATCGTGAAGTGGGCTGTCAAAGGATATAGATCAGTTGCAGATATGGGCAGAGAAATAGCAGATGGAAATTAATCTGGGCAAGTGTGAGAAGTTGCACTTTGGGAGGTCAAATGTAAGGGGAAAGTATACAGTTAATGGCAGAACCCTAAACAGTGTTGATGTACAGAGGGATGTTGCGTCCAAGTCCATACGTTCTCCCCGTGTCTGCGTGGGTTTCCTCCGGGTGCTCCGGTTTCCCCTCTCATTCCAAAGGCGTACGGGTTAGGAAGTTGTGGGCATGCTGTGTTGGCGCCGGAAGCGTGGCGACACTTCTGGGCTGCCCCCAGAACACTCTACGCAAAAGATGCATTTCACTCTGTGTTTTGATGTACATGTGACTAAAAGATATCTCATCTCATCAAGTGGCCATGTAGATAGTGGTAAAGGTGTATGGCGTGCTTGCCTTCATCAGTTGGTATTGAGTATAAGAGTCAGGAAGTCATGTTACAATCGTGTAACGCTTTGGTTAGGCCACATTTGGAGTACTGCGTGCAGTTCTGCTCACCCCGTTACAGGAAGGGTGTGGAGGCTGTGGAGTGGGTGCAGAAGAGGTTCACCAGGATTTTGCCTTGATTTGAGAGAATTAGCTATATGGAGAGTTGGACATACTTGGATTCTTTTCTCTAGTCAGAGGCTGAGGGGAGATCTCATAGAGGTTTATAAAATGATGAGAGACATAGACAAGTCTTTTTCCCAGGGAAGAAATGTCAAATACTAGATGGCATAGCTTTAAGGTGAGAGGGGGAAAGTTTAAAGGAGATGTGCGGGGCAAGCTTTTACACAGAGTGGTGGGTGCCTGGAACAGGCTGCCAGGGGAGTTGGTGGAAGCAGATACGATAGAGGTGTTTAAGAGCTATTTAGATAAGCACAAGACCAGGCAGGGAATGAAGGAAGATGGAACGTGTAGGCAGAAGAGATTAGTTTAATTTGGTTCATGGTTGGCACAGACATTGTGGCCAAAGGGTCTGTTCCTAAGCTGTAATGTTCTATGTTCTTTCCCCTCTCACCTTACACCTGTGCCTTCCAGTTTTAGACTTCCCTACCTTGGGAAAAAGACGGTGATCATCCACTCTGTCTATCCCCCTCATGATTTTATGAGCCTCTGTAATGTCACCCCTCAGCCTCCTTTGCTCCAGGGAAGACAATCCTAGCTTATCCAGTCTCTCCTTATAACTCTTCCTCGTGTGCCGATAACATCTTGTGAATCTTTTTTGCACCCCCAGATTTGTGTGTACGTTCATAATGTTCTTCTGGGAAGGAAATCTACTGTCCTTACCCTGCCTGACTTGGTTATGAGTCTGGATCCACCGGTGTGAGTGATTGAACTGGCCCATAATTGGGCAGTGGGTAATGGACATCAAATCCTGGCCCAACAAACAATCTGCTGGAAGAACTCAGCAAGTTGAGCAGCATCTGTGGGCCCAACACATTGATGCAATCACAAAGAAGGCACGCCAGTGGCTCTACTAATGAAGTTTGAGGAGATTTGGTATGTCACCAAAGACCCTTGCAAATTTCTACAGATGTAAGGTGGAGAGCATCACCACCTGGTATGGAGGCTCCAATGCACAGGATTGCAAGAGGCTGCAGAGGGTTGTAGACTCAGCCAGCTCCATCAAGGGCACAACCCTCCCCACCATTGAGGACATCCTCAAGAAGGCTGCATCTATCACTAAGGACCCTCACCATCCAGGACGTGCCCTCTTCTCATTACTACCATCGGGGAGGAGGTACAGGAGCCTGAAGACCCACACTCAACGATTCAGGAACAGCTTCTTCCCCTCCGCCATCAGATTTCTGAACGGTCCATGAATCCTACCTCGTTATTCCTTTCTTTTTGCGCTATTTATTTATTTTGTAATTTATAGCAATTTTATGTCTCGGCACTGTACTGCTGCGGCAAAACAACACATTTTATGTCATTAAAGTCAGTGATTCTGACTGAGGAAAGGAAGTGTCCTGCATCAGGACACATGGTGCGTTTGCAGTCCTGATGCAGGGTCTCCACCTGAAATGTCGATAGTTCCTTTTCCCCACCCCCCCCCACCACAGAGATGCTGCTCGACCAGCATCTTGTGTGTTGCTCCAGATTCCAGCATCTGTCGTATCTTGTGTCTTCCATTAAATCCTAGCTCTTGGGACGTCCTGAATAAATGAAAGTGAAGCTGCAATCTTGGTAGGGATGGAAGCAAAACAAAATAGATTCAGGAGTCTTAAGGGTTAAGTAAACTTTTCCTTAAAATGTTGGGAGGTGCTTGGATTCTCATTTCCTTCTGGGACAAGAAATTAACTGTGAGCGGTTTCCTCCTTTGAGAGTCTCAGAAGAGGCTGAGCTCCCCCGCACTCAGTCTCTGTGTGTCTGCATCTTGTGCCCCTGTGGGTTTATTTCCCTCCTGGACATCTATTTTGTTCCCGGATTGTATCCCAGTCAAGCTGCAGCATGTTACGATGCCTGCTGTCTGCAGCCAGGAACCTTCCCAACGTGGAAAAGGGCGGCAGGCAGAGCGACCCAGTTGCGACTCTGAGCTTCAGAGGTAAGAAGGGCGGGCAGCCAGCAGCAGCCAGGAAATCAAGCATCAGGCATGCCGCTGGCAGAGGGAGTGAGTGTTGGATTAACGGAATATGAGTCTCCAGCTCTACAGGAAAAGCTGGACCGTAAATGCTTTATATCAGTGTAGAATGACAAGAGCCCGGGAGGCAGCCGTTCAGCTCCTAGCGTCTGGCTGTCTCTGTCAGTTCTGCACCGATTATAGATTCTACAGCTCTTTCTGTCTGTCTGACTCTTTGAACAATCTCACTCTTCCCTCCTGCTCTTTCTCAGAAGTGCAAGGTTTTCCTTTACAGCAAAGACAAAGGGACTAAATTCTGAGTTTACGAAACTGCTGCCATGAGATGGATTTAATGAGCTTTGCTGCTGTTCATTCTTCTTGAATGTGTTGAGGACTTGTCCCACTCTGCAAGCTGGATGTTGATGGCTGGTTGAACATGTTGGGGCTCTCACTCTCTTCCATGCTAAGACGTTAGTTTGTTTGACTCACAGCTCTTTATTTAACGCTTCTCCCTGTCTGAATCTGTTCTCTGCTGTCCAATGATCCCATCAGGCTATGGATCCCTTCCCTCGCCCCTGTGGATAACTGCAGGGATCTCTCTAGTCCTGTTCCGGAGCAAGGAGTGCCAGCCCTCTTTCTGTTTTCTGTTCTTGGGATCAGAAAGAGGGAGTGAAACTCCAGTTAATTTCTTGCTTCCATATATAGAGAGGAAGCTTGCAGTTTCATTTAAAGCCAGCAGTTCTTCGAAACTGAGATACAGCACTGATCTCCAAGGTTGTCCCACCATTTTAGAAGTGTTGCTTTGCATCGTTATTGATATTAGTCACAGTCATACAGCACAGAAACAGGCCCTTCGGCCCAACTTGTCCATGCCGACTTGTGTTGCCCGGGGAGCTAGTCCCATCTGACCACGTCTGGCCCACAGCCCTCTAAACCTCTCCTGTCCATATACTTACCTCGATGGCTTTTAAACGTTGCTAATGTGCCCGCCTCAACCACTATTTCTGGCAGCTCATTCCAAATACGCACCACCCTTTGTGTGAAGAAGCTGCCCCTGATGTCCCTTTTTAAATCTCACGCCTCTGATCTTAAACCTCTGCCCTCTTGTTTTTAGCTCTCCCCCACCCCCCTCACCCCCTCCAGGGAAAAAGACGATGTGCTTTTACTCTATCTGTGCCCCTCTTGATCTTATACACCTCTATCAGGTCACCCCTCAATCTCCTACATTCCATGGAATAAAGTCCTAGTCTACACAACCTCTCCTTGTTATTCAGACCCCCCAGTTCCAGGTAACATCCTGGTAAATCTTTTCCGCACTCTTTCCTGTTTATTAGTATGTTTCCTGTAACAGGCCAACCAGAACTATACACAGTATTCCAAGTGCAGCCTCACCAATGTCTTGTACAACTGCAGCGTAACTTCCCAGCTCCTGTACTCAGTGCCCCGACTGATGAAGGCTGGATTTTGTGGGAGGAGCCCCCTGAACTCTTCCTCACACTCAGGACCTTTGTATGGATCTTTTCCCGTCTTTCCTGCTTCCTCCCAATTCTCACCCGGTTCAAGACCAAAGCTGTTGTCATTCTACCATGGACTCTGTTCGCTGGCCACCACCCCTGGAAACTCTCCAATGCCAACCACGTCGTCCCAACCTCATTGTTGAATCTCTCCTTGAGCTGACCTTTGTCCTGGTACATCACCGTTCCCCTATCTTTGTTCATCTGACCCCCTCCCCTACAATATACAATGGAGTATTGTGAGCAGTTTTGGGCTCCATATCTAAGGAAGAATGTGTTGGTGTTGGAGAGGGTCCAGAGGAGGTTTACAAGAATGATCCTGGGGATGAAAGGGTTAATGTGTGAATAACACATGAATCTTATCTTACTCACTGGAGTTCAGAAGGATGAGGGGGGATCTCATTGAAACTTACCAAATACTGAAAGACCTGGATAGAGTGGACGTGGAGAAGATGTTTCCATCAGTGGGAGAGTCTAGGACCAGAGGACAGCCTCAGAATAAAGAGACGTCCCTTTAGAACTGAGACGAGGAGGAATTTCTTCAGCCAGAGGGCGGTGAACCAGTGGAATTCATTGCCACAGAGGACTGTGGAGGCCAAGTCATTGGGTGTATTTAAGGCAGAAATTGGTTGGTCCTTGATTGGTAAAGGGGTTAAGGGTTACGAGGAGAAGGCAGGAGAATGGGGTTGAGAGGAAAAAATAAATCAGCCATGATCGAATGGCAGAGCTGACTCGATGGGCTGAATGGCCTAATTCTGCTCCTATGTCGGATGGTCTTATGGTAAATGGAACAAGCTGCCAGAGGAAGTGGTAGAGGCGGGTACAATTACTATTACGATGTTTAAAAGACATTTGAACAAATACATGGACAGACAGGTGTGTGGGTCTGTGACTGTGTGTGTCCGCATGTGTGTATATCTGTGTATAACTGTGCGCGTGTGTCTCTGTGTGTGGGCATGCTCATACGTGTATCACTGTACATGTTTTCACCTGTGTGTGAAGAGATTTGAACGTTCCTCTGTGTGTGTGGGGGTGGAGTGAACCTCAGGGTTTATTGCACACACTTTCACTGTGAGTGACTTGATTCCAGTACACTGCCTTTGTGTAGCAATCATTGTTGCTGCACCTATTCTGACCCTACGGAAGCTCACCCCTCGGGATCGTGTGGAATTTGTTGGGAGTGGTTTGCATTGTCTCCAAAATCTGATCCCGGGAGGAGAGACATGACGGAACCATGTAGACTCAGTCAGACGTTATGCTGCAGGCACAGACTAACCTATAATTAAAATGACAGACACATTGCGCCAAATGTAACTGGATGGAGTGTGGCACAAATAAAATCTCTTCACACAAACTCGTAGTTTAAGTATCAGATTGAATGAATTGCAAGGAATAATTCAACTTAGAGGCTGCGACGCGATGATTGTCAATGAGGCCTTTCTGCTGGAAATTAGGATTGGGAAAATGGCAGAGAGAGAGAGAGGTGTTCGTGACCTAGGATGAAAATATTTTAGCATTAAGAAGGGTTATAACAGACAGTAAACCTGAAGTGGAGACTTTATAAATAGAATTAAGAAATTAAGGGTGGCACGGTAGTGTAGCGGTTAGTGTAAGGCTATTACAGTGCCAGCGACCTGGGTTTAATTCCTGCTGTTGTCTGTAAGGAATTTGTACATTCTCCCCGTAACTGCGTGGGTTTCCTCCGGGTGCTCCAGTTTCCTCCCACATTCCAAAGACGTACGGGTTAGGAAATTGTGGGCATGCTATGTTGGCGCTGGAAGCGTGGTGACACTTGCGGGCTGCCCCCCAGCACATTCTCAGCAATGCAAAAAGACACATTTCACTGTGTGTTTCAATGTACATGTGACTAATAAATAAATATCTTGTATCTTAAATAGGAAGGAATATAAGACTCCAATGAGAATTGTGTATCAGGAATCCTCAGATTTGAGGTGGTAGAATGTATAAATGCAGGTGTAAGACAAGCATGTAGTAAAGGCAGAGTGGTTTTAATGCAGGATTCTAATTTTTACATAGATTGGCATCAATAGGTTAGATCTTTTCAAACTCTAGAGTGTTAAGAATGTTGCTGACAGACTCTTACTTTCCATTTCAGGTGTAAAGAAGAAGACCAAAGTGATCAAGAACAATTTAAATCCAGTCTGGAATGAGGTGAGGCACTTGTGAACATTCATCTGAAGCTGACCTAGTGCAATAAACTGATTAACAACGCTTATCAGGCTATAATCACATTAATTTAACATCCCTGGTCTCCTCAAGCTAATATTTATGCATTAAAGGAAACTTTGGACCTCCTGGGTTCTTGCTGTACCCACATGGCCTGCTGCATTCCTTATAGTGCAGCAGTGACTATATCTGAATGATAATGTATTGGCTGTAAGGTGCTCTGGGATGTCCAAGTCCTTCCCTAGTTATCCTCCTATTCCCTGACTGGAACTGTGTGGCCAGTTGGGTTAACCCCAGCCATTTCTCGCGCACAGGGCTTCGAATGGGACTTGAAAGGAACTCCGCTGGATCCAAGTTCTGAGATCCACGTTGTCGTGAAGGACCATGAAACCATGGGCAGAAACAGGTAGGGTATCTCTTTTTGATCATTAAATGCTGCCTCAGTCATGGTGTGGGTGTGTCCTAAACCCCCCCACACTTCTCCTGTAGGAGATAGCTTCTGTATGCTGATGGCACACTGACCTTCAGTCAGAGCATTCTGTCTCCCTCTCTCTCTGTCTCTCTCACACTCACACAGAGTCAGGGCAGTTGAGAGTAACGTATCAACTCAGGACATTGAGTTGAGACGTTATGTTGCAGTTATGTTGGTGAGGCTGCATTTGGAATATTGTGTTCAGTTTTGGTCGCCCTGCTATAGGGAAGAAATTATTAAGATGGAAAGTGTGCAGAAAAGATTTACGAGGGATGTTGCTAGGACTCGAGGGCCTGAGTTATAGGGAGAGGCTGGGCAGGCTGGGACTTTATTCCTTGGAGTGAGGGAGATTGAAGGGTGACCTTAGAGATGTATAAACATAGAACAGTACAGCACAATATAGGCCCTTCAGCCCACAATGTTGTGCCGACCCTTAAACCTCACCTAAGACTATCTAACCCCTTCCTCCCACATATCCCTCTATTTTAAATTCCTCCATTTGCTTATCTAGTAATCTCCTGAATTTGACCAACGTACCTGCCTCCACCACAGCCCCAGGCAGCGCATTCCATGCCCCAACCACTCTCTGGGTAAAAAACCTCCCTCTGATATCTCCCTTGAACTTCCCACCCATTACTTTAAAGCCATGCCCTCTTGTATTGAGCATTGGTGCCCTGGGAAAGAGGCGCTGGCTGTCCACTCTACCTATTCCTCTTAATATTTCGTACACCTCTATCATGTCTCCTCTCATCCTCCTTCTCTCCAATGAGTAAAGCCTTAGCTCCCTTAGTCTTTCTTCGTAATGCATACTCTCCAGTCCAGGCAGCATCCTGGTAAATCTCCTTTGCACCCTTTCCAATGCTTCCACATCTTTCCTATAATGAGGCAACCAGAACTGGACACAGTACTCCAAATGTGGTCTAACTAGAGTTTTATAGATCTGCATCATTACCTCGTGGCTCTTAAACTCAATTCCTCGACTTATGAAAGCTAACACCCCATAAGCTTTCTTAGCTACCCTATCCACCTGTGAGGCAACTTTCAGGGTTCTGTGGATGTGAACCCCCAGATCCCTCTGCTCCTCCACACCACCAAGAATCATGAGGGGGCATAGATAGGGTGAATGATAGGTCTTTTTCCCAGGGTTGGGGAATCAAGAACTAGAGGGCATATATTTAAGGTGAGAAGGGAGAGATTTAATAGGAACCTGAGGGGCAACTTTTTCACCCAGAGAGTGGTCAGTGCATGGAATAGGGAAGTGGTTGAGGCAGGTACATTAACAACATCTAAAAGACACTTGTACGTGGATAGGAAAGGTTTAGAGGGACATAGGCCAAATGCAGGCAAATAGAATTAGCTTAGATGGGCACCTTGGTTGGCATAGATGAGTTGGGCCGAAGGGCCTGTTTTCACGTTGTCTTACTCTACGATTACTGCCTATGAACAATAGTTGATGTAGAGGGGTGTTCCTGACCAGGTCCCAGCCTGCTGATGGGAGCATGACTCAGGTGGGTTCCTTCAGACCTCCCTTCACACTCTCCACCTACCGCACAACCCTAGACCTTAAGGCCACCACACACCCACCACTTGACCAGTTTCCCACCCACCGATCATCTGGCCCTATCCTGATTCACATGACTCAGTCCCCCACCTGAACCGATCCCCAACCTGTGAGTTACCTGAGCTGAGGCCCAGTTCACCGATCACCTGGTCCCAACCCCCGCCCCCACCCTGGTTCCCCATCCCAGTTCCCCACCGCCCACATATTTCCCTCAAACCAGACACCCCCCCACAATTGATTACACAAAGCAATACCCCAACAACCAATAGCCTGTCCCAGATTCATCCCCCACCACCCCCCCCAACCAATCACTGATCCCCCAACTACTGGTCACCTGATCTGGTGCCTGTCCAATGAGCTCCCACCTCTCAATCACCTGAGCTTGTCCCTCAACCAGCTATTGTCGGAACCCCCCCCCCCCCCACCCGCCCAAAACCAATCGCTGATCACCTGACCCACCAATTGCCCAACCCGATCCTCGAACCCCTGACCCCCTGACCCGATCCCTGTCCCCCTGACCGGTGATCGTATGTGATCACCACTGACCTCACAGCCATCGATCTCCAGCAGCCAATCCATGTCCAGACCAATGTTCTAATCCAGCCAGGAGGGGAGGTTCCCTGACACGGACGAGGATTCCCAGCACACAAGAGGGGGTCCCAGCATAGAACCATAGAACACCACAGCACAGCAAACAGGCCATTCGGCCCTTTTAGTCTGTGCCGAAACTTTATTCTGCTAGTCCCATTGACCTGCACCCAGTCCATAACCCTCCAGACCTCTCCCATGTCCTTATCCAATTTATTCCTAAAACTTAAAAGTGAGCCCACATTTACCACGTCAGATGGCAGCTCGTTCCACACTCCCACCACTCTCTGTGAAGAAGTTCCCCCCAAATCTTTCCCCTTTCACCCTAAAGCCATGTCCTCTCGTACTTATCTCTTCTAATCTAGGTGGAAAGAACCTACTCGCATTAACTCTGTCTATACCCCTCATAATTTTGTAAACCTCTATCAAATCTCCCCTCATTCTTCTGCGCTCCAAGGAATAAAGTCCTAACCTGTTCAATCTTTCCCTGTAACTCAACTCCTGAAGACCCGGCAACATTCTAGTAAATCTCCTCTGCACTCTTTCAATCTTACTGATATCCCTCCTATAGTGGAGGAGGGATCCCTGGCACAAAAGAAGGGCTGCTGGGTCGGAGGAGAGGTTCCCAGCACAGAGGAGGGGTCCCTGGGGTGGAGGAAGGGCTGCTAGGACAGAGGAGGGACTCGTGCAGGAGGGTGTGTCCTGAGCATGGAGGAGGAGTCCCTGGGGTGGAGAAAGGGCTGCTTGGACAGAGGAGGGACTCTGATGCAGGAAGGGGTGTTCTGAGCATGGAGGAGGTCCCCAGCATGGAGGAGGGTCTTCACAGGTAGAAGGCTGGTGTAGTAATGCCCATGTCCCCAGTTGTCTGGCCCCACAGTCACCTTCACTGCTGCACCGTGCAGCCACTGTGGAAACTGCAGGCTGCAGAATCTCTCTTTGAAGCCTTCAGCAGACTGAAGAGAGAGTACTGCCTGGCGCAGCTGGGGATGGACTGAGTGCAGGGTGCATTGCCTAGGCAGATCCCCAGACTGACATGTTGTGGCTGGTGGGCAGGTGAACGGGCTGGCTTGCATGTCCTGCATTCTTCCAAGCAGGCACCCAGGAAGCTCGTATTGCACTGGCTGGCTTTGAGGCAGAATTGAACACAAAAAAACACAAAACTGGAGCAGGAGTAGACCACTCGGCCCCTCAAGCCTAGTCCCACCATAATCACCACTTGACCATGCCTCAGCTGGATGTCACCTCTCAGCAGGTCAGGCAGGGTCCGTGGCCAGAGTAACAGAGGTTTCCAGGTCGAATGGTGATTTTTGACCTGAAAACATTGACTGTTTGTCTCCCTCCACAGATGCTGCCCGACCTGAGTGAGAACCTCCCAGCATGTTTATAGGAAGGATGTGAAGGCGTCGGAAAGGGTGCAGAGGAGATTTACCAGGATGCTGCCTGGTTTAGAGAGTATGGATTATGAGGAGCGACTAAGGGAGCTAGGGCTTTATTCTCTGGAGAGAAGGAGGATGAGAGGAGACATGATAGAGGTGTACAAAATATTAAGAAGAATAGATAGAGCGGACAGCCAGCGCCTCTTTCCCGGGGCACCAATGCTCAATACAAGAGGGCATGGCTTTAAAGTAATGGGTGGGAAGTTCAAGGGAGATATCAGAGGGAGGTTTTTACCCAGAGAGTGGTTGGGGCATGGAATGTACTGCCTGGGGCGGTGGTGGAGGCAGGTACATTGGTCAAATTCAAGAGAGGCATATGGAGGAATTTAAAGTAGAGGGATATGTGGGAGGAAGGGGTTAGATAGTCTTAGGCGAGGTTTAAAGGTTGGCACAACATTGTGGGCTGAAGGGCCTGTATTGTGCTGTACTGTTCTATGTTCTGCCAATTTACGCTGGTAGAGCTTTGGTTCCCCTGTTATAGGAAAGACGTCATTAAACTGGAAAGAACGAGGAGAAGATTTAGGAGAATGTTGCCAGGACTCGAGGGACTGGGTTATGGGGAGAGGTTGGGCAGGCTGGGACTTTATTCCTTGGAGCGCAGGGGTTTCCAGTACCTTATGGTTATAATTCAGATTTCCAGCATCAGCAGATTTTCTGGTTATTGTTATAGCTGAGACTTGGAGCAGACGTGTGTGCAGTTCAGTGATTACGGGTTGTGTACATAGTGAAACCGCATCAAGCAGTCTCTGACACCGGGCGACTCACCACACCAGTTATTTACAACAGCAACTTGCAGGTATGCTGTCAATTAACAAGGTGGAACAATGAAAGTTGCCACAGTGGTTCCTGCGACACCAGTGTCCACAGAGCCATGGAGGAAGATGTTTGGGTGCACAACCAGACTCTTCGTCAGGGAGGGAGGGAGCTCTGAAGGTGGGTAGGTATAGAGTCAGAGAGTCACAGAGTAACATAGCAGGGAAACAGGCCCTTCGGCCCAACTTGTCCATGCCTACCAAGCTGCCAACCTGCACTAATCCCATTTGCCTGTATCCCTCTAAACTTTTCTGATCTGTATACTTATCCAGTGCCTTTTAAAGGTTGTTATTGTGCCTGCCTCAACCACTTCCTCTGGCAGCTCGTTCCATACAGAAATTTCCTCTCGGGTCCCTTTTAAACCTTTCCCCTCTCATTGTAAACCTATGCTTTCTAGTTCTTGGTTCCCTTTCCCTGGGGAAAAAGACAGTGTATTCACCCTATCTATGCCCCTCATGATTTTATACACCTCTATAAGGTCACCACTCACTCTCCTACATTCCAAGGAATAAAGTCCCAGCCTGGCCAACCTCTCCCTGTAACTCAGGCCCTCAAGTCCTGGCAACATTCTTGATAAGGTTCCTCATAGAAGGTTTATTCAGAAAATCAGGAGGCATGGGATCCAGGGAAACTTGGCTGTGTGGATTCAGAATTAGCTCGCCCATAGAAGACAGAGGGTGGTGGTAGATGGATAGTATTCTGCCTGGAGGTCGGTGACCAGTGGTGTTCCGCAGGGATCTGTTATGGGACCCCTGCTCTTTGTGATTTTTATAAATGACTTGGATGAGGATGTGGAAGGGTGGGTTAATAAGTTTTCTGATGATACAAAGGTTGGTGGTGTTGTGGATAGTGTAGAAGGTTGCTGTAGATTACAACAGGATATTGATAGAATGCAGACCTGAGCTGAGAAGTGGCAGATGGAGTTCAACTGGATGTGTGAAGTGATGCACTTCGGGAGATCGAGTTTGAAGGCAAAATACAAGGTTAATGGCAGGACTGTTAGAAGTGTGGAGGAACAGAGGGATCTTGGGGTGCACATCCATTGATCCCTCAAGGTTGCCACACAGGTCGATAGGGTTGTTAAGAAGGCGTACGGAGTGTTGGCCTTCATTAGTCAGGGTATTGAGTTCAAGAGCCGCAAGGTAATGTTACAGCTCTATAGAACTCTGGTTAGATCACACTTGGAGTATTGTGTTCAGTTCTGGTCGCCTCATCATAGGAAGGATGTGGAAGCTTTAGAGAGGGTGCGGGGAGATTTACCAGGTTGTTGCCTGGATTGGAGAGCATGTCTTATGAGGATAGGTTGAGTGAGCTAGGGCTTTTCTCTTTGGAGAGAAGGAGGATGAGAGGTGACTTGATAGAGGTGTACAAGATGATAAGAGGCATAGATCAGGTGGACAGTCAGACACTTTTCCCAGGGCGACAATGGCTAACACGAGGGGACACAATTTTAAGGTGATTGGAGGAAGATATAAGGGGGATGTCAGGGGTAAGTTTTTTTTAACAGTGTTGGGTGCGTGGAACGCACTGCCGGCAGAGGCTGTGGGGGCAGATACATTTGGGACATTTAAGAGACTTTTAGATTGACAGTTGAATGATGGAGAAATGGAAGGCTATGTGGGAGGGAAGGGTTAGATAGATCTTAGAGCAGGATAAAATGTCAGCACAACATTGTGGGCTGAAGGGCCTGTACTGTGCTGTAGTGTTCTATGTTCTATAAATCTCCTTTGCACTTTTTCCAGTTGAATGACTTCTTTCCGATATCAGGATGAGCAAAACTGTACACAATGGTTTGAAAGTTGTGGTGAAGGGGAGCAGCAGGACCTTGGATGCATTGGAAAGGTTGGGTGAGGGATTCCAAATCAGTGCATGGTTAACTGGAAGCCAGTGTAAATTGGCAGAGACAGGGTCAGTGATGGGTGAGTGGGAGGCATGGCTCAGCTGAGTATACTTGAGGTTGTTCGGCCCATTGAGACTATACTAGGTCTCTGAGCAATTCAATAATAATGCAGGCCAGAATTTGGCCTTGGTTTTTTCCCCAATGTTTGATCTCCCAATATTTTATCTCCCCTGGAGGCATACCCTGGGAGTGTGTGATGGACAGTTTTGAGGGAGCGTCTTTCCGTGTCTAGCCCTGGGAGTGTGTGATGGGACAGTGTAGAGGGAGTTTCACTCCGTGTCTGACCCCAGGAATGTGTGATGGGACAGTGTGGAGGGAGCTTCACTCTAACCCCTCTTGTCCCTGCCCTGGGAGACTATATCGACACTGGTGACCTTGGATGGAAAAATACAGCAGTGACGCCCCCACCTTGTTGAGAAAAACATTTAAAAGTAAAATTCTGCTTTCTGTTTAACAAATGAGTTGAGTGGATAAAAAAATATCCTTGAAACCTTGGTAATAATTAAAAAAGCCTGTTGGTGCCTCATTGGTTAGAGGGCTTTCAAACTCCAGACTCCCAGGTCTGTATCGTGAGCCAGTTTGTGAGTCTGTGAATGTTTAAATTGGCAAGTTGTGGAGCAAGCACAGTGCAGCCAAAAGGTAGGGAATACCACGCCAAGGGGTACATCCTACGTGTGGGAGGCACCTCACTCACTGAATCTTAAACTCTCTTCAAATTCAAATACAGCCCACGGCCAGATTCGAGGCCCAGGGGACAGGAGTCGGGAATACACGGCTCTTGGTCTCTGCACTGGAGCCCGCTGCTCTGAGCCTGGTGAACTCGTCATTTGGGTTGGATCCACCCCAACACCCTCACTGCCCAGTTGACCCCAGTCGATCCTCTCCCTGGTCTGGGATCTAAGGTTAGGCTTGATGGGACAGTGTAGAGGGAGCTTCACTCTGTGTCTGATGCTGGGAGTGTGTGATGGGACGGTGTTAGTTGTTTTATTCCACTCTGTATTTTTCATCTTGAAAGTAACAACTATTGCCTAAACCAGTGAGTAATTTAATTGGTACTGGTTTATTATTGTCACTTGTATGGAGGTACAGTGAAAAACTTGTCTTGCATACCAATCATACAGGTCAATTCATTACATAGTGCAGTTACATTGAGTTAGTACACAGTGCATTGAGGTAGTCCAGGGTAAAAACAATAACAGAATACAGAGTAAAGTGTCACAGCTACAGGGAAGTGCATTGCAGGTAGACAATGTGCAAGGTCATAATGAGGTAGATTGTGAAATCAAGGGTCCATCTCATCGTATAAGGGAACTGTTGAATCGTCTTATCACAGTGGGGTAGAAGCTGTCCTTAAGTCTGGTGGTACGTGCCCTCAGGATCCTGTATCTTCTACCTGATGGAAGAGGAGAGAAGAGAGAATGTCCCAGGTTGGTGGGGTCTTTGATTATGCTGGCTGCTTCACCAAGGCAGCGAGAGCTATAGGCAAGAGTCCATGGAGGGGAGGCTAGTTTCCATGACGCGCTGGGCTGTGTCCACAACTCTCTGCAGTTTCTTGCGGTCCTGGGCAGAGCAGTTGCTATACCAAGCCGTGATACATCCAGATAGGATGCTTTCTATGGTGCATCGATAAAAGTTGGTGAGTGTCAAAGGGGACATGCCAAATTTTTTTAGCCTCCTGAGGAAGTAGAGGCGCTGATGAGCTTTCTTGGCCATGGCATCCACGTGGTTGGACCAGGACAGGCTATTGGTGATGTTCACTCCTTGGAACTTGAAGCTCTCAACTCTCTCAAGCTCAGCACCATTGATGTAGACAGGTGCATGTACACTGCCCCATTTCCTGAAGTCAATGACCAGCTCTTTTGTTTTGTTGACATTAAGGGAAAGGTTGTTGTCATGACACCATTCCACTAAGCTCTCTATCTCCTTCCTGTACTCCGACTGGTCATTATCTGAGATACAGCCCACTACGGTGGTATCATCCGCAAACTTGTAGATGGAGTTAGAGCAGAATCTGGCCACACAGTAATGAGTATTGAGGGAGTAGAGTGGAGGGCTGAGGACGCAGCCTTGTGGGGCACCAGTGTTGAGAATAATCATGGCAGAGGTGTTGCTGCCTATCCTCACTGATTGCGGTCTGTTGGTCAGGAAGTCAAGGATCCAGTTAGAGGGAGGTGTTGAGTCCCAGGTCTCTGAGTTTGGTGACGAGTTTGCTTGGGATTATTGTATTGAAGGCGGAGCTGTAGTCAATAAACAATAGTCTAATGTAGGTGTCTTTACTGTTCAGATGCTCCAGAGCTGAGTGTAGGGCCAGGGAGATGGTGTCCACTGTGGACCTGTTACAGCGATAGGCGAATTGCAGTAGGTCGAGATTGTCTGGGAGGCTGGAGTTGATGTGTGCCATGACCAGCCTACTCTGCATTGGTTTTGCCTTGCTTCATTCATCACCAGTGCTCCTGAATAAACATCGAGATCAGTAACTCCTTCCTGTTGGGCGGTCATGATTGCTGAGGCAGGAAGAGAACTTCCTTCAGACAGGGCGATGTATACCGCTGCTGTCCTGATTGAGCGGAATCTGCCCTCTGATTAGGCCAGGCTCATAAATCCTCTGCTGTTTATAAACACAGTGTCAGCCCAGCATTGTAACATAGACGCATGGGTCAATGCCTCGGGTCTTTCAGGGGTCCAAGTACAGGAGCATGACATTTTCTGCACCACACCTTCAGTCCTCCTGGGAAGCTCTACGTGAGACTCATGAAATCTCATGCCTGTACTAGCTCTTTGATGAGGTATGCTCTCACTCATAGAGCACAGAAAACAGGTCCTTCGGCCCAACACATCCATACTGACCAAGTTGCCTACCTGAGCTAGTCCCATTTACTTGTGTTTGGCCGATATCCCTCGACATGGTAGTGTAGCGGTTAGCGTAACATTATTACAGTGCCAGCGACCTGGGTTCGATTCCCGCCGCTGTCTGTAAGGAGATTGTACGTTCTCCCCGTGTCTGCGTGGGTTTCCTCCGGGTGCCCCGGTTTCCTCCCGCATTCCAAAGACGTATGGGTTAGGAGGTTGTGGGCATGCTATGTTGGTGTCGGAAGTGTGCGGACACTTGCGGGCTGCCCCCAGAACACTCTACGCAAAAGATGCATTTCACTGTGTGTTTCAATGTACATGTGGCTAATAAAGACATCTTTTAAATGTTGTTACTGTACCCACCTCTACCACTCCCTCTGGCTCGTTCCATATACTCACCACCCTCTGTGTTGAAGATGTTGCCCCTCAGATTCCTTTAAAATCTTTCGTCTCTCACCTTAAACCTCTGCCCTGTAGTTTTAAGTTCCCCTTCCCTGGGAAAAAGACTTTTACCTTATCCACGCCCTCCATGATGAGGGGTAAGTTTTTCCACACACAAGGAGGTGGGTATATGGAATGAGCCACCAGAGGAAGTCATAAAGTCACAGTTACAGAGTTTAAGAAACCTTTGGACAGCTACGTGGATGGGAAAGACTTGGGCAAGATGCAGGCAACTGGGACGAGGTTCGATGGGCGTGGACGAGTTGGGCCGAAGGGCCTGTTTCTGTGCTATATGATTCTATGAATCTCTGTGAAAATTATGGTCAAAGTAGGGGCTGAATAGAAGAGAGAGACAGCAGAAACAGGCCATTCGGGCCACTGAGTCCAGCTGATCTTCAACCACCCATTTGCACTAATCCTACAAAGTAATCACATTTTATTCTCTCCACAATAAGTACCCCCAGATTCTGCCCCTCACCTACACAATTTATGGTGGCTAATTAACCTCCTGAGCCGCACATCTTTGAGATGCAGGAGGAAACTGGAGCACCTGGGGGTGATACAGAGTACGTGCAAACTCCACACTGTCAGCACCTGATGTCAGGATCGAACCTGGGTCTCTGACACTTGAGGCTGAAGCTGTACTCGTTGTGCCACCGTGCCTCCCTGCAGGAGGCCAAGTGTGTGCTTGAGGGTCTATACATCTGCCCTCACCAAAGCAGTAACAGTAAATTGGATTGGTCTGAGGGTATTTGTCCATAAGGAGTGTTTGAGCAGTGATACTTAACAGAATGGGAGGTGACCTTGAAGCATTCTGAACTCCATTGAGTACAGGCCCAAAGACATCAAACACTCCTTTCTCCATGTTTGTACATTAGTGTTTTCTACCCACAGACAGCTGTGAATGTTTGGTCACTGAGGAGAATTTTAGACACGGGAAGGAAATTGGGCTTGAGGCATGGGATCTACCATGTTTTTATTGAGTAACCCAAGGGCCCAGATAGCCAATACTGTCTATTTTTTTACATTGTTAAGAGTCAGTTAGCAAAATTGGACAGGATAGAATGAGCTCCAGGTGAGGTGTGTGACAGGATGGGGGAGCTTGAAGGAAGAGATGGGAGAATGAATGGGCTGCATTGCCCTTGGGGACGTGTGCAGTCCACACTGAGTGCACAGTCGCTTCCAAGGTAGGAATGACGCATGTCGAGCTGCAGCCACCCCTTTGGAGGTTGGTGAATGAGATGACAAAGCTTTTTAAAATTACTTGGCAAACTGGGAGTACAGCAAAGATTCACCAGACCAGTTCCAGAGATGGTGGGTTTGCCATAGAGCAATACAGCACAGATGCAGGCCTTTCAGCCCAACCAGTCCATGCCAACCACGGTGCCCACCCAGCTAGTCCCAATTTCCTGCGTTCAGCCCATATCCCTCCAAGCCCCGCCCCTCCACCGACCTGTCCAAATGCTTCTGAAATGATACTGTTGTATCTACCTCAACCATTCCGTATACTCGCCACCCTCTGCGGGGAAAAGTTGCCCCTCAGGTCCCTCTTAAATCTTTCCCATCTCACCCTGAATCTATGCCCCCTAGTTTTGGACTCCCCTACCCTGGGGAAAAGACTGTTACCGTCCACCTTATCTGTGCCCCTCATGATTTTATAAACCTCTGTAAGATCACACCTCATTCTCCTACGTTCCAAGGAATAAAGTCCTAGCCCGCTACCCTCTCCCTATAACTCAGGCCCTCTAGTCATGGCAGCATCTTTGTCAATCTTTTCTGTGCTCTTTCCAGTTTCACCACGTCTTTCCTATAACAGTGTGACCAAAACTGTACACAGCATTCCAAGTGCGGCCAGATGAGAGATTGAGGAGATTGGGACCATAGCATTCAGAAGAATGAGAGGAGGCCTCATTGAGGGTACAGAGGAGATTTACAAGGATGTTGCCTGGAATGCGGAGCATGCCTTATGAAAGCAGGTTGAGGGAACTCGACCTTGTCTCCTTGGAGAGACGGAGGATGAGGGGGGGACCTGATAGAGGTGTATAAGATGATGAGAGGTATTGATTGGGTAGATAGTCAGAGGCTTTTCCCCAGGGCTGAAATGGTGGCCACAAGAGGACATAGGTTTAAGGTGCTGGGGAGTAGATATAGAGGAGATGTCAGGGGTAAGTTTTTTACTCAGAGAGTGGTGAGTGTGTGGAGTGGGCTGCCGGCAACGGTGGTGGAGGCGGATACGATAGGGTCTTTCGAGAGACTGTTAGATAGGTACATGGAGCTGAGTAAAATAGAGGGCTATGGGTAAGCCTAGTAATTTCTAGGGTAGGGACATGTTCGGCACAGTTTTTCTATGTTTCTATGAAACTTCCAATATTCTTTAAGGTCCTGACAGGCTGCTGTGGGCTGGGAACCAGGGGTGATTCTCAGAATAAGGGGCTGTCTATTCCACACTGAGGTGAGCAGACATTTCCTCACCCAGTGGGTGGTGAATCTTTGGAATTCTCTATCCAGGAAGATTGTGGAATCTCAGTCATTGAGTTCATTCAAAAGAGAGAGAGATTGGTTTCTGGAAATTTAGGAAATCAGGGATATGGAGATAGTGCAGGGAAAATGGTGCTGAGGTAGATCAGTCATGATCTTGATGAATGCCGGAGATGGATTAAAGGGGCAAAGCGTTTATGCCTTAGAAGAAAAATCCCTCAGGATCCTTTCCCCTATTAAGAGTACAAAGACAAAGAATTTATAGAACACAGTACAGCACAGGAACAGGCCCTTCGGCCCACCATGTTGTGCCGAACTAATTAAGCTGGTAATTAAATGCCTAACTAAACTAATCCCTTCTACCTGTACAATGTCAGTATCCCTCCATTCTCTGCACTTAAGATTTCTTTATTAGTCACATGTACATCGAAACATACAGTGAAATGCATCTTTTGTGTAGAGTGTTCTGGGGGCAGCCCACAAGTGTCGCCACGCTTCCGGCGCCAACATAGCATGTCCACAACTTCCTAACCTGTACGTCTTTGGAATGTGGGAGGAAACCGGAGCACCCGGAGGAAACCCACGCAGACACGGGGAGAATGTACAGACAGTGGCCGCAATTGAACCACTACATGTGCCTATCTAAGAGCTTCGTAAACACCTCTATTGTATTGGCCTCCACCACCACCCCTGGCAGCGCATTCCAGGCACCCACCACTGTGCAAAAAAAAACTTGCCCCACGTACCTCACCTTAAATACATGCCCTCTAATATTAGACATTTTGACCCTGGGGAAAAAGATACTGCCCGTCTACCCTATTTATGCCTCTCTTAATCTTATAAACTTCTATCAGGTCTCTCCTCAGCCTCTGCTGCCCCAGAGAAAACAACCCAACCTCTCCTTATAGCTCATGCCCTCTAATCCAGGCAGCATCCTGGTAATAACACACAATAAACAGGTCAGGCAGCATCTGCAGAGGGAAATGGACAGTCGACGTTTCGGGTCGAGACCCTTCACCTGGACTGGCAAGATGGTCAGTATAAAAAGGTGGAGGGAAGGGGTGGAGCATGAGGTGGCAGGTGACAGGTGGATCCGGGTGAGGCAGGTGAGGGAGGGCGGAGAGTGGGAATGGTGTCAGAAGCTGGGAGGTGACAGCTGGAGGTGACAAAGGGCTGAAGACGATGGAATCTGATAGGAGAGGACAGTGGACCATGGAATAAAGGGAAGGTAAAGATTATGGTCCAGTTTCCTTGAAGATCAACTGGAGCATTGTGTCTGGTCCATGGAGAGTGTTGTTTTAGGGAAGGTGATGAAAGCATGGATGGGATGCTCCCTGACAGCGCCTGGGATGCTCCCTGACAGCAGAGAATGAATAGGGTTCCTCAAAACCATCAAGAGTTTTCATTGAGTAATTGCTGTTGGAACCATCTTTAATGGTTCAGGGGAGCATCCTGTTTGGTGTTGTTGGTTTATTATAGTCACGTGTACAAGATACAGTGAAAACAGAGTCATACAGCATACAGGCCCTTCGGCCCAGCTCATCCATGCCAACCGTGGTGCCCATCAAGCTAGTCTCATTTGCCTGTGCTTGGCCCATATCCTTCTAAACCCCTCCTATCCATGTACTTATCCAAATGTCTTTCAAATGTTTGTTATTGTACCTGCCCCAACCACTTCCTCCAGCAGCTAGTTCCATATACCCACCACCCTCTGCATGAAGAAGTTACCCCTCAGGTCCCTTTTAAATCTTTCGCCTCTCACCTTAAACCTATGCCCTCTAGTTTTTAGTTACCCTTGTCACAAACCAGCAACAAAAGAAACACACTGAGCATGATTCAGTGTTAAAAACTATTTTATTAATCACTACTTATGATAATACGTAAAATAAAAGTTAAAAAAAAATGTTAGTATGTTAGAATTCAAGAATGTTAAACCTCGAACGTTAACCCCAAAACTAAACTCTTCGTGTGTGTGTGTGACAAAGTCCAAAACTCCCAGTTCCTGAATGGTTCTTAAAGTTCAGTTCCGCAAGCCATAAGGTGAAACATGAGCAAGGGCTTCTTCAACAACCACCGTTGTCTGAAGATAAGATGTAGATGTAGAAAAACATAGAGAGAGTACATACGAAATCCAAATGTTCCACGATGGAACCCAAACGACACTTCAGTGTTTACTCGGTAGTGACTTCCTCACCCCGAAAAGCATCCGAACCGTGGTCGTCCACACAAATACCTGTTTCCTTCTACAGGTCAGCAACAAAGTGAACTCCACCGGATTACTTCCAACTTCCATACATGGATTTCAGTGGCAAACACAGTTATTGTTTCTCATCCATCGATAGAGAAAACAAGCAGGCTGGTGTCTCTCTCCCTTCTCTCTCTCTCTCTCCTTCTTCTTCTTCTGACTTCTTCAACAACGTCATTACGTCCTTTATCTTCTATTGACGTAAGCACGCCCCACACACACATACACACACACTCTCTATCTTAAAGGGACTTTCACTGAGTCCATAACACCCTGCCCTGGGAAAAGACTCTGCGTTTACCCTATCTATGCACCTCATGATTTTATACACCTCTATAAGGTCACCCCTCACTCTCCTACGCTCCAAGGAGTAAAGTCCTCACCTGCCCGACCTCTCATGTCCTGACAGAATCCTTATAAATCTAAAAGCTTTTGTTTGCATGCCGTCCTGACAGATCATTCCATACGTAACTACGTTGAGGTAGTTTAAAAAAAACAGGATGCAGAATAAAATGTTACAGTTACAGAGAAAGTGCAGTGCAGGCAGACAATAAGGTGCAAGAGCCACAGCGAAGTAGATTGGGAGATCAAGAGTCCATCTTTTAGCGTATGAGAGGTCCATGTAAGAGTGGGATAGAAGCTGTCCTTGAGTCTGGTAGTATGTGTTCTCAAGCTTTTGTATCTTATTCATGTGTGAGCCTGAATAAACATTACATTTTGCAGCTACAGAGAAAATGCTGTGTGCCAATAAACAAATAAAGTGCAAGGGTTCTGACAAGGTAGATTGGGAGATCAGAGTTCATCTTTAGCATATGAGAGTGCTCTTAATGTAGCAAAATGAGTTTGTGGGATCCCGCTGCCCACAAGTTGCTCGCAGAGTGCTCTGCATTGTTGCCGTGTCTTCACGTCGTGCTTGGTTACCTGCAGAAGGTTTTGGGCTGTGCTAAAGTTGTGGAGGTTGATATACAAATGCAGTGACTATTTTGGGGTAACTCCAACTCAATGAGATGTGCTTGATGTAACCTCTCTAGTTCAACCTGATGTTAATGATCAACGGAATTGTGGCATTTATATGGCACCTCTCACATTGCAAAACACTCACAAGAGGCTCTTAGATGTACTTCAGTGAATCGATTAACTGCCATTAGCACCAGAAACCTGGTCCAAAAAGTTTTGCATTAACTAACAGAGACAGAGGCAGAAGATTTCCACAGAGGGTATTCTAGGGACAGGCTGGTATCCCAGGGAGAATGAGATAAGATTAGTCACATGTACATCGAAACACACAGTGAAATGCATCTTTGTGTAGGGTGTTCTGGGGGCAGCCCGCAAGTGTCGCCACGCTTCCGGCGCCAACACAGCATGCCCACAACTTCCTAACCCGTACGTCTTTGGAATGTGGGAGGAAACCAGAGCACCCGGAGGAAACCCACGCAGACACGGGGAGAACGTGCAAACTCCTTACAGACAGCGGCGGGAATTGAACCCGGGTCGCTGGCACTGTAACGGCGTCATGCTAACCGCTACACTACTACGCCGTGTCAGGGTATTCTAGGGATTCTTCAGAGTATGTTTGAGGGAGGGTAATCAAGGGAAGATATTCCAGGGAGGAAATTCTAAAGATGGTTCCCCGGCAAGGATAGTCTGGGGAAGGTGTTATAGGGGAGAGTATCCTGCAGGGAGCATTTCAGGAAGGAGGGTATTTCTTGGAGACCTACACCCCACACCTGAAGACCCAGACCTCGAGGTTCAATTCTCCTCCATTGCTATCAGGTTCTTGAACGGACCTGAAAACTAATTCTACCTCGGACTGTACTTCCCTCAACTTGCACTAATGTTGTTAAGCTTATTTTTGTTTATCCTATCATGTAAGTTATGTATAATTTATGTTAATTTATGTTTATGTAATTTATGTTTGTAATGCTGGATAAAGCTAATTTTCATGGCATTTCTACCCTGGGTCTGTATGTCCATGCCGATAAACTTGAGAGTATTCCTGGGAGGGAGTTCTAAAGGTTAAACATACAAGATCCAAAGGGGGCTTCACAGGGTAAATGTTGCGATGGGAGTGACCACTGCGAGGGGTCACCAACAAGGGGACACAGTTACAAAATAAGAGGCTGGTCGTTTAAAACTGAGGTGCATAGAAATTTCTTCTCGCTGAGGTTAGTGAGTATCTGGAATTCTCTGCCTTCGAGGGTGGTGGAGATCAGATCACTGGATATATTTATCATAGAACAGTACAGCACTGAAGGGGCCATTCAGCCCATGATGTTGTGCTGATCTTGATGCCAACTTATATTAAATGTCCTCCTCCTGTGTATCATCCACATTCCTCCATTCCCTTCATATTCATGTGTCTATCGAAAAGCCTCTGACGCTCCACCAAACTGCCTACTACCACCACGGCCCCTGGTAACTCATTGCAGGGACCTACCACTCTCTGTTTAAAAAAAAAACAACTTGCTCCTCACATTGCCTTTAAACTTCCCCCTCTAACCTTAAAAGCATGTCCTCTAGTGTTTGACATTTCTATCCTGAGTAAAGATTCTGACTGTCTATCTATGCCTCTCATCATTTTAAAAACCTCTATCAGGTCTCCCCTCAGCCACCGACGCTCTTGGGAGAACAACCCAAGTTTATCCAACCTCGCTTTATAGCTCATACCCTCTAATCCAGGCAGCATCCTGGTGAACCTCTTCTGCATCCTCTCCACAGTCGCCGCATCCTTCCTGTAATGGGGCGACCAGAACTGCACACAATGTTCCAAGTGCAGTCTGACTAAAGTTTTACACAGCTGCAGCATGACTTCCTGACTCTTATACTCAACACCCCTACCAATGAAGGCAAGCACGCCGTACGCCGCCTTTACCACCTTATCTACTTGCGTAGCCACTTTCAGTGAACTATGGACTTGGACCCCAAGATCCCTCAGTACCTCAATGCTATTAAGGGGCCTACCATTAACTGTATACTTTCTCCTTTCATTTAACAAAGTGCAACACCTCACACTTGCCCGGATTAAACTCCATCTGCCACTTCTCTGCCCATATCTAACTGATCTGTATCCTGCTGTATTCTTTGATAGTCCTTTACACTGTTCACAACTCCACCAGTCTTGGGTTTAAGGTGGAGGTAGATAAATATTTGAAAGATCGAGGGTTATGGGGAACTGGTACATGGAGGAGTTGAGGCCAGCATACATCAGCCATGATCATATTGAATGGTGCAGGCTTGAGGGGCCGAGTGGCCTACTCCTGCTCCTTGTGTTCTTTAAGGGTATTCTTGGGTGAGTGTTCCAGGGAGTGTGGTATGGTGTGTGGTCCGTGGTCCAGAGAGGGTAACCCAGAAAGGATATTCCAGGGAAAGTATTCTGGAGAGTGAAATTCACAGAGTGGATGAGGAGGAGGCTATTCCAGGGTGGGTAATTGAGGGGATGTATTTTAGGGAGGATTTTCCAGAGTCTAATCCAGAGAGTGGGTATTCTACAGAGAGTATTGAAGGACGGGTATTCTAAGAGGTAACAAACAATCTATTGGAGCAGCATCGAGGTACTACAAAGGGAAAAATAACAACAGAATGCAGAATAAAGTGTTACAGCTACAGAGAAAGTGCAGTGCAGGCAGACAATAAGGTGCAAGGTCACAACGAGGTAGATTGTAGAGTTCAAGAATCCATCTTATTGCACTAGGGAACTGTTCAATAGTCTTATAACAGTGGGATAGAAGCTGTCCTTGAGCCTGGTGGTACGTGCTTTCAGGCTTTTGTATCCTCTGCCCGATGGGAGGGGGGAGAAGAGAGAATGGGTGGGTGGGGTGGATTATGCTGGCTGTTTTACCGAGGCAGCGAGAAGTGTAGACAAGAGCCCATGGAGGGGAGCCTGGTTTCTGTGATGTGCTGAGCTGTGTCCACAAGTTTCTTGTGGTCCCGGGCAGAGCAGTTGCCGTACCAAGCCGTGATGCATCCAGATAGGATGCTTTCTATGATGCATTAATAAAAATTGGTGAGCGTCAAAGGGGATTTCTTTAGCCTACTGAGGGTTATCTAATGGCAGGGTTGGGTTGAATGGCCGACTCTTGCTACTATTTGGAGACACCAGTCCTGATGCAGGGTCTCAACCCGAAACGTCAACAATTCCTTCCCCCCCCCCCCGGCCCCCCCCCCCAACAGATGCTGCTCGACCCGCTGAGTTCCTCCACAGTTTGTTTGTCGCTCTTGCTCCTATTTCTTGTGTTTATACATTCTTTATTAACTTAATCTGTGGGATCTTTCACCATTGGAGCTTCAGGTTAACATTGAGCAGTGTGGCGCTTCCTTACTGTGCCTTTGCAAAGCCCCAGCAGCCTGGCCTGGGGTGAAAATCTCGAGAGGCACTGTTGATGATGATGGCAGACAGTATCAGTCAGTGTGGGGGAGACACTTGGCCCTGGGGCTAATCAGATGTTTGCATCTGCCTGCAATTTGTTTCTCTGGTAAAACAGCCTGCTCTCTGCTTGAAGATTCTTCTACAGGATAACATGCTTGCAGTTTAATTTAACGCTGGCATTCCCAGACCTTCTCCTCCTGAGTCTCACCTTCACTGGAATAAGTCAATAAATCTCTGGGAAGGCCGGGATGTTTTCCCAGGATAATTGATCACCGCAGCCCGTCGTGGCGTCACTCTGTTTCCTGGGGATGCCTGCGGACTCTGCTCCCTCCCCCTCGCTGTGGGAATTAATCTTTGCGATCTTTCCCTGCACCAATGTTCTGTGAAATCCTGCCCCACCCACATCCAATCGTTTCAGGGCTTTAAATGTCCAAGGAGGAGCAAAGGAAATGAGACAAAATAGGGGCAGGAGTTAGCCATCCAACTCTTCGAGTGTGCACATGGCTGTTCTTTATTTCTTTATTTAAGTTTATTATGAGATGAGATATCTTTATTAGTCACACGTACATCGAAACACACAGTGAAATGCACCTTTTGCGTAGAGTGTTCTGGGGCAGCCCGCATGTGTCGCCACGCTTCCGGCGCCAACATAGCATGCCCACAACTTCCTAACCTGTGTGTCTTTGGAATGTGGGAGGAAACCAGAGCTCCCGGAGGAAACCCACGCAGACACGGGGAGAACATACAAACTCCTTACAGACAGTGGCGGGAATTGAACTCAGGTCGCTGGTGCTGCAATAGTGTTTTGCTAACCGCCACACTACCGTGCTTCTACCTCAGTGCTGCTTTCTTGCGCTAGTCCCATATTTCTTCCAGCTAGACAGCGTGGTGAAGAAGGCTTTTGGCACACTGGCCTTCAGTCAGGGCACTGAGTATAGGAGCTGGGATGTTATGCTGTAGTTGTGCAAGGTGTTGGTCAGGCCGCACTTGGAGCACTGTGAATAGTTTTGGTCACTCTGTAAAAGGAAAGACATCATTGTGCTTATCTGATGCTCTGTGCCTGTGATGCTGCTGCAAGTAAGCTTTTCATTGCACCTGTGCACACATGGACTTGTGCAGATGACAATGAACTCCACTTTGAGTTTAAGCTGGCAAAAGTGCAGAGAAGATTTACAAGGATGTGGCCAGGACTCGAGGCAGAGGTTGGGCAGGCTAAGGCTTTATTCCTTGGAGCATAGGAGGTTGAGGGGTGACCTTATAGAGATGTATAAGATTATGAGGGGCATAGACAAGGTGAATGCACACAAGTCTTTCTCCCAGGGAAAGGGAATCAAAAACTAGAGGCACAAGTTTAAGGTGAGAGGGTAAAAATATAAAAGGGACCTGAGGGGCAACTTCTTCACACAGAGGGTGGTACGCACATGAAACAAGCTGCCAGAGGAAGTGGTTGAGGTGGGTACAATAACAACATTTAAAAGATATTTGGATAAGTACGTTGATAGGAGAGATTTAGAGAGAGAGGGGCCAAATGTGAGTATGCAAGACTAGTTCGGTGGACACCATGGTCGGCATGGATGAGTTGGGCTGAAGGGCCTGTTTCCGTGCTGTATGACTAAGACTTGGCAGGCACGGTAGTGTAGCAGTTAGTGTAACACTATTACAGCGCCAGAGATCCGGGTTCAATTCCGGTTGCTGTCTGTAAGGAGTTTGTACATTCTCCCCCCGTGACTGAGTGGGTTTCCTCCAGGTGCTCTGGTTTCCTCCCACATTCCGGAGACGTACGGGTTAGGAAGTTGTGGGCATGCTGTGTTGGCGCCGGAAGCGCGGCGACACTTGCGGGCTGCCCCCAGAACACTCTACGCAAAAGATCCATTTCACCGTGTGTTTCGATGTACATGTGACTAGTAAAGATATCTTCATGCCCAGAAATCCATCCACCTCTCCGTGGCTGAGATTCTGCTCACTGATTCAGCTTCCTCAACCATCCGAGAGAGAGAATTCCAAAGATTTGCCACGCTCTGAGGGAAGAAATTTCTCCTCATCTCAGTCCTGTTGAGTCCATAATTTTGGACTGTTACCACCCCCCACCCATCCAAGAGAAACCTCTTCTCCTCAACCACACCCGTCAACCCTGTAAGAAAGGCCAATATCAGGAGAAATGCAGAGTCCAGTGCCATTTGGAGCCTAAGTGGAGCTTGTACAATCTGGTCTAACTTTCAGAGAGCAGCCTGAGTCAGTGTGTTACTGGAAGCTTGTTTGCCTGAGGCAAGGGAAGAGAAACAGAGAGCATTCCTGAGCAGACGGCCCCTAAGCTTTGAAGCAGGGATATCCTTCACTTTGGCACCGCACATTGGTCAGAGTTTGCTGGGGTGATGGATCAGTGGCCTTGGCAACGCTTTGCCGGGCAACTTCCTGACGACAGCAGTCGGCCTGATTTACTGTCAATGACCCAGCAACAGCTGGAATTTCACCGTCACTCTGGGCCGGCAGGAAGGACTGAGCTAGTTACAGGAGTATTTATAGCCCTGAGTCACTGAGATGTGAATAAACGAAGGGCTCAGAGGAAACGTTAATGTATAAATAAAACTTTTCGAGTGGAGTGCGTCCAGGAGTCCAGAATGATCCCGGTCTGAGTGCAGGCTGGTGTCAGGCAAGGCTGGGTCATCGTTCCAACACTCATCCAACTCACCCCAAGACTTCACCACACCTCACCTCACAAAATGCCCTGCTGGAGCAGAGTTAATCCGCAGAACATATGGGGAGCAGTTCAGTACACAACACCTTCACTGTAGCACCAAGGTCACTCTGACTTCTGTCATCGAGCTGCAGGCGACAATCATATGCACAGTTGTTTGGAGTCTGGGCTTCCAAATCATCACCGTCTGGTTCTCTGAGGCACAGAAACAGAAACAGGCCCTTCGGCCCAACTGGCTCATGCTGACCAAGATTCCCATCGAAGCTAGTCCCATTTGCCTGCGTTTGGCTCATATCCCTCTAAACCTTTCCTATCCATGTACGTGTCTAAGAACCCTTTAAGTGTTGTTAATGTACCTGCCTCAACCACTTCCTCTGGCAGCTCATTCCATATACTGACCACTCTCTAGGTGAAAAAGTTGCCCCTCAGGTCCTTATTAAATCTCTCCCCTCTTATCTTCAACCTATGCCCTCTCGTTCTTGATTCCCCAGCCTTGGGAAAAAGACTGAGCATTCACCCTATCTATGCCCCTCATGATTTTATACACCTCTATAAGATCACCCCTTATTGTCCTACGCTCCAATGAAAAAAAAGTCCCAACCTGCTCAACCTCCCTCCATAACTCAGTCCCTCAAGTCCCAGCAACATCCTCGTAAATCTCTGCGCTCTTTCCAGCTTAATGGCATCGTTCCTAGAGCAGGGTGGCCTAAACTGAACACCATATTCCAAATGTGGCCCCACCAACGTCTTGTACAACTGCAATATAATGTCCTAACTTCTGTACTCAATGCCCTGAGGGATGGGCCTTACCCTCAACATTCACAGGCCTGAGATCCTTCACCTACCTGACCCTCAGACAAGATTAATGTGGAAAACTTGGAACCACTTCCCATATAGAGTCATAAGGCACAGAAACAGGCCCTTCAGCCCATCTAGTTCATGCTGACCTGATCTTCTGCCTTGTTCCATCTACCTGCACCCGGACCATATCTCTCCAAACCCCTCCTTCCATGGACCTATCCAAACTTTTCTTGTATGTTGCAATTGAACCCGCATCCGCCACTTCCGCTGGCAGCTCGTTCCACACTCGCACCGCCCTCTGAGTGAAGAAATTCCCCCTCAGAATCCCCTTAAATCTTTCACCTTTCACTCTAAACCCATGTCCTCTAGTTCTAGTCTCACCCAACCTGAGGGGAAAAAGCCTGCATGCATTCACCCTATCTACACCCCTCATAATTTTGTATACCTCTATAAGATCTCCCTTCATTTCTATAGCTGGGAGACCAGAACTGCACACAATGCTCGAAGTGTGGTCTCACCAACATCTTGTACAGCTGTAACATGATGTCCCATCTCCTGTACTCAATGTGCGATGTGACGGGGAATCTGCAGGTGGTGGTGCACCTGCTGCTCTTGTCCTTATTGGTGTCGAGGTCGTGGGTTTAGGTAGTGCTGCTGGAGAGACCTGGCTGAGTAATTGTGGTGCATTTTGATTATAAGTAATATCATTGTAGAACTATAGAACTGTTGCAGCTCTACAGAACTCTGGTCAGACCACACTTGGAGTATTATGTTCACTTCTGGTCGCCTCATTATAGGAAGGATGTGGAAGCTTTAGAGCGGGTGCAGAGGAGATTTACCAGGATGCTGCCTGGATTGGAGAGCGTGTCTTATCAGGATAAGTTGAGTGAGCTAAGGCTTTTCTCTTTGGAGAGGAGGAGGATGAGAGATGACTTGATAGAGGTGTACAAGATGATACAAGGTATAGACTGAGTGGACAGTCAGAGACTTTTTCCCAGGGTGAAAATGGCTAACATGAGGGGGCACAATTTTAAGGTGATTGGAGGAAGGTATAAGGGGGATGTCAGAGGTAAGTTTTTTACACAGAGAGTGGTGGGTGCGTGGAACGCACTGCCGGCAGAGGTAGTGGGGGCAGATACATTAGGGGCATTTAAGATACTCTTAGATAGACACACGAATGATAGAGAAATGGAGGGCTATGTGGGAGGGAAGGGTTAGATAGATCTTAGAGCAGGATAAAATGTCAGCACAACATTGTGGGCTGAAGGGCCTGTACTGTGCTGTAATGTTCGATGTCACTGTTACATCCAGAGTATATAATTATATCCAGTTACTCCCTTGCTGAGAATACAAAGGACCAGATGCAGGATATTAGCGACAACAGGTATATAAAATGGGTAGACAAAACAAGGAGGGGCAGAGATAGAGGAAATGTTTCCTATTAGGCAGAAGTGTCTAAAACCAGACGGCATAGGTTTAATGCAAGGGGTAAGAAGTTTGGAGGGGATCTGAGGAAGACTTTTTTCACCCAGAGGGTAGTTGGAACCTGGAACACACTGCCTGAGGGGTGGAGGAAGAGACTGTCACAACAGTTAAGAAGTGTCAACATGTGCACTTGAATCTCCAAGGCAAAGGAGGCTATGGAACCAAGTGCTGGGAAATACAATGTGTAGATGGGTCAGCACAGACATGATGGGCCAAAGGGCCTGTTTCTCTGCTCTATGACTCTAGGCCTTGATCATTTTCTGCTGCCTTCTCTCACTCATTCCACTCCCCGTCTTTCTATCACCCTTCCTTTCTCCCTTGAGGGAGAGGCCTGGAGGGTTATGGACTGGGTGCAGGTCAATGGGACGAGTGGAATAAGGTTTCGGCACAGACTAGAAGGGCCGAATGGCCTGTTTTCTGTGCTGTAGTGTTCTATGGTTCTCCGCATGCCTGCTGTCTGTCTCCCTGTGGGAGTGAGAATCATGTTCTGACCTCTGTCTGGGGAAGAATTTGTTGCTCAAAATCTCTGTCAGGCTTCTTGAAGGTTCTTAAAATTTCAGCCTTGATACCGTCATCTTTCCCTCGGGGGATGCCGTTGAAACTTTTCATGATCCGGGGGCAGAGCTGCCGAGTGTTTGTGATACTGGTCTAGGAGTCCAAAGATCAGAGATGATTACCCAAAGACATGAGTTTACATTTCATCTGGGTGATTTGAATTCAAGCCAGGAATTGAATCTGGAAGAAAAACATCTCAGTAGTGAGACTTGAAACAACTGTTTGTTGCAAAAATGATCAGCATCCTGGTGGGGGGGGGGGGGGGTGGGCGGTGTTCACCATTGGTCCAAAACTGAACCAGAGTCAGAGAATCATACAGCACTGAAACAGGCCCTTCGGCCCTTGTCCATGCTGACCAAGGTTCCCAGCAAACATTATTTGCCCATAACCCTTTCCTGAGATATCTTGTATCTTATCCATGAACCTGTCCAAATGTCTTTCAAATGTCATTATTGATCCTGCCTTAATTACCTTTGATGGCAGCTTGTTCCATTTATATACCACCCTCTGCGTGAAAATGTTGCCCTTCAGGTCATTTTTAAATCTCTCCCCTCTCACCTTAAACCTATACCCTCTAGTTTTTGGTTTCCTTTCTCTGGGAAAAAGACTGTATGCATTCACCCTATCTGTACCCCATGGTGATATGGATATCTAACCATGAACTAACCAATAATGGCAGGCACGGTAGTGTAGCGGTTAGCTTAATGCTATTACAGCACCAGTGACCAGGGTTCAATTCCTGCCGCTGTCTGTAAGGAGTTTGTACGTTCTCCCTGTGTCTGCGTGGGTTTCCTCCTGGTGCTCCGGTTTCCTCCCACATTCCAAAGACGTACGGGTTAGGAAGTTGTGGGCATGCTATGTTGGCACCGGAAGTGTGGCGACACTTGGGGGCTGCCCCCAGAACACTCTACGCAAAAGATGCATTTCACTGTGTGTTTCGATGTACGTGTGACTAATAAAGAAATCTTATCTATATCACATTCTAACCCTGTTCTCAGACTGTATGTTCTTGATTTTGTAGGTTTCTGGGAGAGGTCCACACCACCCTGAACGATGTCTTCAGCTCCCCGCACCTGGTGGCCAAATACAATCTCGCTTTGGTGGACACAAAGAAACAGAATACTGGGGTAAGAACATTGGTGGTCTCTTAGTACTGTAGCCCCACTGATGGTAATCCCCCTCCCTCACTCTGTCCCTCAGTGACCCCTCTCCCCCAGCGCCCTGTCACTGACTGTATCCCCACTGATGTTAATCCCCCTCCCTCACACCGTTCCTCAGTGACCCCTCTCCCCCAGCGCCCTGTCACTGACTGTATCCCCACTGACGTTAATCCCCCTCCCTCACACCGCCCCTCAGTAACCCCTCTCCCCCAGTGTCATGTTTTATCGACTGTGTCCTTACCTTAAAATTCATTGGTGGGATCATTGTTGCCTATTTGTAATTGTCCTCTGAATTGAGTGTCTTGCTTGACATAGTGTTAGCCATGTTGTTCTGGGACAGGAGTTACATATAAGCCAGTGTGTGCGAGGATGGCAGGTTTGAACATTCATTTCTTATTTATCAGTTTATTAAATTCCTCCACTCACCTCTGGCTTGTTCCATTAATACAAGCTGTATGGCTCTGTATGCAGTGACCACATATATGTTCCATAGTTTGACTTGGCCTTTGATCTTGTTGATTGAACTCTCTCAGCTGATGTCTGTGAATCATCGGGCAGAGATCATGAGACCTACTGTAGTTTCAACATAGCTTTCAGGAAATGAAATGGCCAAGGTGTTTCATGGGACCAAGTTGGACTCCATGCCAAACAAGGGAAGATTGTAGCAGGTGATGTGGACAAAACTCTGGTTAGGCTGCATCTGGAGTATTGCATTCAATTCTGGTCGCCCCATTACAGGAAAGATGTAGAGGCTTTGGAGAGGGTGCAGAAGAGGTTCACCAGGATTCTGCCTGGATTGGAGGGCACGTGGTATAAGGAGAAGTTGGACAAACTTGGGTTGTTTTCTCTGGAGCGGCAGAGGCTGAGGGGAGACCTGGTAGAGGTTTACAAAATGATGAGGGGCGTAGATAGAATAGACAGCCAATATCTTTATCCCAGGGTCAAAATGTCTAATACTATAGGGCATGCATTAAATGTATTGTACTAGAGGGCGTGGATTTAAGGTGAAAGGGGCCAGTTCAAAGGAGATGTGCGGGGCAAGTTTTTTTACACAGAGAGCGGTGGGTGCCTGGAATGTGCTGCCAGGGGTGGTGGTGGAGGCAGATACGATAGAGATGTTTAAGAAGCTCTTAGATAGGGACATGAATGTGCAGGGAATGGGGGGATATGGACATTGTGTTGGCAGAAAGGATTAGTTTAGTTAGGTATCATCAACTTAATTAGTTCAGCACAACTTTGTGGGCCGAAGGGCCTGTTCTTCTGCTGTATTGTTCTATGTTGTATGAGTTTGGTTTAAAGGAGGAAAGGGTGGTTGAGATCTGGTGGGGTTTGGGAGGGAGCTTGGGTCCCAGGGGTTGAGGCAGAAATGGGAATTAGGTCATAGAGTAATACAACACAGAAACAGGCCCTTCGGCCCAACTCATCCATGCAGACCCATTTCCCATATCTCTCTAAACCTACTGGAGGAGCACAGAGATTTGTGTGTTCTGATAGTGGAGGAGATAGCAGACTGAAAAGATAATAATATGACATCTTACATCACGTTTCCTTTCAACAAAGAAAGAGGCCATTCAGCCCATCAGTCCCATGCCCCATTACCTATTCTCTCTCACGCTCTGGATCTCCTTCCCCTCTCCCCCAATTCTCCTGAACCCCACCTACACATGACGGGCACTTTACAGCGGGTATTTAACCTGCCGACCTGCATGTCTTCAGGATGCGGGAGGAAACCGGAGCATCTGGGGAAAACCCATGTGGTCACAAGGAGAACATGCAAACTCCACACAGGCAGAACCGGAGGTCGGGATCGAACCCAGGTCACTGGAGCTGTGAGGCAGCGGATCCACGAGCTGCAGCACTTTAACCACGTTAAGTGCCGCTCGCCGACCTCTTCAACAATTTTCCTTAGACCATCCAGACTCTCAGGCACATCGTCCCGTGCTGAGACCCCAGTAGCATTTCCTTGGTGGAGACTGATGAAGATTGTACCTCAGCCCTGCCTCTGCTTCTCTGAGCAAATGTCATTTGAGCCTCTCGTCAACCCCACCTCTGCTCCACAACTCTTGTTCATGTGCCTAGAGGGTATTTTTGGATCTCTTGGTGGCACTCTATCAGATTGTGCCCTGTGGGCTTTGATGTATCTTGCAGGTTCACCGACACTTTCAGGGTGTGTTGTACTTCAGTGTACGACATTATGGTCAACTCATTTACACTGTAAAGTACCCAGTGTACTTCAGTTTGTTGTACTTTGGTTCTTTTGTGTTGTTTTGCTTTATTGGTATCGATAATTGGTTTGTTATTGTCAAGTGTACGGAGATACAGTGAAAGGCTTTTGTTTCCATGCCATCCAGACAGATCATTCCATACATAAGTATATTGAGGTAGTAATAAGGAAAATAGAATGCAGAACATAGTGTTACCGTTACAGAGAAAGTGCAGTGCAGGTAGATAAGTAAGGTCCATGACAAGGTAGATTGGGAGATCATCTTTCAGGTCCGTTCAAGAGTCTGATAACAGCAGGGTGGAAGCTGTCCTTGAGCCTGGTGGTACGTGTTCTCAAGCTTTTGTATCTTCTGCCCGATGGGAGGTGGGGAGAAGAGTGAATGTCTGGGGTGGGAGAGGTCTTTGATAATGTTCTCTAATGAGTCAGTGAGGAGTATGGACAGAGTCAATGGAGGGGAGGCTGGTTTGCGTGATGGACTGGGCTGTGTCCACAACTCTCTGCAATTTGCATAGTACAGTACAGCACAATACGGGCCCTTCGGCCCATGATGTTGTGCTGACCTATATAAACCTACTCCATGATCAATCTAACCCTTCCCTCCTATATAGTCCATAACCCTCCACTTACTTCCATGTGCCTATCCAGGAGTCTCTTCAATGTGCCTATTTTATCAGCCTCTACTACAGCAGTGTGTTCCAGGCACCCGCCACTCTGTTTTAAAAAAAATCCTACCTCTGACATCTCCCCTAAACTTTCCTCCACTCATCTTAAATGGATGTTCTCTGGTATTGGCCATTGCTGCCCTGGGGAAAAGGTGCTGGCTGTCCACTCTATCTGTGCCCATCATAATCTTATACACCTCTATCAAGTCGCCTCTCATCCTGCATCGCCCTAGCTCACTCAACCTTTTCTCAGAAGACATGCTCCCTGATCCCGGCAGCATCCTGGTAAATCTCCTCTGCACCCCCCTCTAGAGCTTCCACATCCTTCCTATAATGAGGTGACCAGAACTGAACACAATACTCCAACTGTGGTCTGACCAGAGTTTTATAGAGCTGCAACATCACCTCGCGGCTCTTGAACTCAGTCCCCTGACTAATGAAGGCCAGCACACCACACACCTTCTTAACCACCCTATCAACTTGTGTGGCAACTTTGAGGGATCTATGGACTTGGACCCCAATATCCCTCTGTTCCTCCACACTGCTAAGAATCCTGCCATTAACCTTGTACTCTGCCTTCAAGTTCGAACTTCCAAAGTGTATCACTTCACACTTTCCTGGATTGAACTCCATCTGCCACTTCTCCACCCAGCTCTGCATCCTGCCTATATTCCTTTGTAACCTATGGCAACCTTCTACACTGTCCACAACACCACCAACCTTCTTGTCATCTGCAGACTTACTAACCCACCCCTCCACTTCCTCATCCAAGTCATTTGTCAAAATTACAAAGAGCAGGGCATCTGCATGGATGGAATTTGAGTGAGTCAGTGACAGCAAGAGCTGTGGTTGTGTGGTTGTGAGTCAGAGTAGAGTGAGATGCCCACGGTTTCCGGGAGCAAAGGCACATTGACCAGCAAATACTCACCAGGCAGAAATCGACTGAAAGCCTGACCGAGGAAGGGCGTGTTACTGGAGGAGCAGTCGGACCACACCATACTTGCGCTCTGGCTCGGAGTCCGGTCCAAAGGATCAGAGAGGGTTTATTGCAATGACTGATTGCAATTCCAGTGATGTGGAGGCTGAAACAAAATCACACAGAAGACGGCTATTTGGCCCATCAAAGCTTTCCCTCGATCTCCAATCAGCCCTTCTTCTTATCTGTCCCCTTAAAACCTTTCGATAGTTGCTGTTGAATCACCTTCTCGTGCCCTCTCAGAAGTTCTTCTCCTGGTGTCCTGCCTGGTACCTTAAATCCCACTGTCCTGTCACAGCTCCTTCCCAACCCACCACCTCTGCCAGCTAGAAGGACAGGGCAGCAAAAGCCCGGGGAACACCACCCCCTGGGAGTTGCCCTCCGAGCCACACACCATCCTGACTTGGAAATATATCGCTGTTCCTTCACCGCCGCTGGGTCAAAACCCTGGAACTATCTCCCTAACGCGTGGTGGGGACACCCACACCTCAAAGACCACAGTGGTTCAAGAAGGCAGCTCCCCACCACCTTCTCAAGGGCAACTAGGGGTGGGCAATTAAATGCTGGCTCAGCCTGTGTCTACGTCCCATAAATTAATGAAAAAAGGAAACACCTTCTCACTTACTTTGTAAAGAACTGTTGAGGGTAGTGGCAGCTCCTTAACCTTCAGTGCTCTGAGGAGAAGGTTTATTGTGTTCAGTTTTGGTCACCACACTGTAAGAAGGACGTGTGGTGAACAGAGGTTTAAGCTGGAGACGGGGAAGAAAAGATTCACAAGGATGTTACCTGGATTGGAGGGCTTGAGTTATCAGGAGAGACTGGACAGGCTGGGTCTGCTTTCCCCGGAGTGAAGGAGGCTGAGGCTGATGTGACAGAGGGAAATAAGAGGCAGAGACAAGGAAGATAAAGTTTGTCTGCTTCCCCTGGTAGGGGTGTCTAAAACTCAAAGTTTAAGGAGAAAGGGAGGAGGTTTAAAAGCGACCTGAGGGGTAAAAGTAGGAGTTGGTATCTGGAGTGAGCTTCAAGAGGAGGTGGTGGAGGCAGGGGCAGTAACACCATTTAAGAGGCATCTGGATAGGAACTTGGATGAGCAGGGCATAGAGGGATGGAATTAATGCAGGCAAGTCGGATAGGCATGGTGGTCGGCAGAGACAGGGTGGGCCGAAGGGCCTGCTTCTATGCTGCACAACCCCATGACTCTATGAGAACAGCCCTGGCTTCTCCAGTTGCTCCACAATGCTGTAGCCCCTCATCCTTAGCACCCCGCCAAGGCCTGGTCAGCTGCCCTTGTCTGCTGCATCCTCTCCTCAAAGCTGAAGGGAAATTTGGTGTTGGTATTGGTTTATTATTGTCACTTGTACCGAGGTGCAGTGCAAAGCTTGTCTTGCAAACTGATTGTACAGGTCAATTCATTGCACAGTGCAGTTACACTGAGTTAGCACAGAGTGCATTGATGTAGTACAGGTAAAAACAGTAACAGTACAGAGTAAAGTGTCACAGCTACAGAGAAAGTGCAGTGCAATAAGGTGCAAGGTCACAACAAGGTAGATCGTGAGGTCAGAGTCCATCTCACCGTATAAGGGAACCGTTCAATAGCCTTATCACAGTGGGGTAGAAGCTGTCCTTAAGTCTGGTGGTACGTGCCCTCAGGTTCCTGTATCTTCTACCCGATGGAAGAGGAGAGAAGAGAGAATGTCCCGGGTGGGTGGGGTCTTTGATTATGCCGGCTGCTTCGCCAAGGCAGCGAGAGTCCAAGGAGGGGAGGCTGGTGTCTGTGATGTGCTGGGCTGTGTCCACAACTCTGCAGTTTCTTGCGGTCCTGGGCAGATTTGATGCGGACGTTCTAGGTTACAAAGGGTTTTGGGAGCTTAGCCAAGGAGAGAGGATCTGGGTGGTCACAGAGTTAAGGTGATAGGCGAGACCTACAGAGGAAAATTCAGCAAGTTGTTGGGATCTGACAGAGAGGGATACAAGTCCGTCGTTCCCTGAGACCGGCAACACAGGTGGGTAGGGTGGAGTAGGAGGCATATGGTGTGCTTTCCTTTGTAGGGCAGGACTTAGAATACAGGAGTTGGGAGTCGTGATGCAACTTTACAAGCACCGGTTTATCCACACTTGGAGTACTGTGTGCGGTTCCGGTCACCGCAGATGGAGTCATAGATTAATTCAGTTGGGAAACGGGCCCTTCGGCCCAACTTGTCCATGCCGACCATGGTGCTAGTCCCATTTACTGGCGTTTGGCCCATATCCCGCTAAACCCCTTCTATCCATGTACCCGTCCAAATGTCTTAAATATTTTTGTACCTGCCTCAACCATTTTCTCTGGCAGCTCGTTCTATATATGCACTACCCTCTGGGTGAAGAAGTTGCCCCTCGTGTCCCTTTTAAATCTTTCCCCTCTCACCTTAAACCTAAGCCCTCTAGTTTTTCGTTCCACTTCCTTGGGGGAAAAGAGAGTCCGTTCACCCGCATCCACTTCTATAGATGTGGTTGTGCTGGAGAGAGTGCAGAGGAGAGTCACCAGGATGTTGCCTGGATCAGAGGACTTTAGTTATGGGAAGAGATTGGATAGGCTGGGACTGTTTTCCCTGGAGTGAAGGAGGCTGAGGGGTGACCTGATAGAGGTGTATAAGATTATGAGAAGCATAGATAGGGTAGATGGTCTTTTTCCCATGGTAGCGGTGTCAAAAACAAGGGGGTGTAGGTTTATGGTGAGATGGAGGAGGTTTAAAGGGGATCTGAGCGGTAAGTTTTTACGCTGGTTGATATCTGCCAGAGGAGGTGGTGGGATCAGATACAATCGCCTTGTTTAAGAGCCACTTGGAATGGAACTTGAATAGACAAGGCACAGAAGGATATGGTCCTAATGTGAGCAAGTGACATCAGTGTAGATGGGCCGAAAGGTTGGCATGGACATGATGGGCTGAAGGGCCTGCATCTGTGCTGTACAACTCCATGACTCTGTGACTGCATGAGGGCAGAGGAACCAGATTCAACAGGAGCTTTCAAATGGGAAGTGTGACTCGTGGAGAAGTAAAAAAAAATCAAATGTTTCTGTGAGGTTTGGGGGATAAGTGTTGTCAGTGCGACACTGGGGAGGGAGCTCCCCTGCTCTTCCTCCAGGGAAAGCCATGGGGTCTCTGATGTCTGCTGGTTGACATCACAGCTGGAAGGTGGAACCTCTGACGGTGCAGCAGTCCCTCAGCGCTGTACTGGAAGTGTCAGCATAGGTAATGGGCTCGGTTCCCTGGAGTGGGGTTAGCATCCACTGCCTTCTCCCACAGGACAGTGACTCCACCCCCAGCACTCTGGCTAATGTCCCAGACACAAGACATCAAGAGCAATGGCCTTCACAAAGGCAGCTCCCACACTGGTCTCAGGACTAGTGCTTGCTTTTCTGATTTCTGCCTGTGGGCTCTGAGACCTGACATATTCACATTCTGTCTCCGGACACTGATGACCTGACTGCTTCAGTAGAGGCCTTTCACCAAGGCATTGAATCCTGGGATATCACTCCCTCCATTCCCATTTCCAAATTTCCCTCCAGCAGGAGTTCATCAGCTGTTGCCTGGAAGTATTCATCCACAGCCTGCCTACTGTTCTTGAATGGCAAATCCCCCAGGATATCCCTCTGATCACGGGTAATCCCATTTTATACCATTGCATTTCACCAGCTGTTTGCCTTTCCTTCCATAGGGGGTTTAACAGTTCACACATCTGGTAAATCACTCATTGTAAAACAGAAGCCAACAGCACAGCTCCAGCTGAGCAGGGGGAATCACCGAAAATCTCTCACTGACGGAATTATATGTTAGCATAAGGCATGACTACACTGGCTCCGGGTTGGGAAGGGATGATGCAGAGAATGAAGCTCCCTCTACACCGTCCCGTCACACACTCCCGGGGTCAAGACACAGAGTGAAGCTCCCTCTACACCGTCCCGTCACACACTCCCGGGGTCAGACACAGAGTGAAGCTCCCTCTACACCGTCCCGTCACACACTCCCGGGGTCAGACACAGAGTGAAGCTCCCTCTACACCGTCCCGTCACACACTCCCGGGGTCAGACACAGAGTGAAGCTCCCTCCACACCGTCCCGTCACACACTCCCGGGGTCAGACACAGAGTGAAGCTCCCTCTACACCGTCCCGTCACACACTCCCGGGGTCAGACACAGAGTGAAGCTCCCTCTACACCGTCCCGTCACACAGTCCCGGGGTCAGACACAGAGTGAAGCTCCCTCTACACCGTCCCGTCACACACTCCCGGGGTCAAGACACAGAGTGAAGCTCCCTCTACACCGTCCCGTCACACACTCCCGGGGTCAGACACAGAGTGAAGCTCCCTCTACACCGTCCCGTCACACACTCCCGGGGTCAGACACAGAGTGAAGCTCCCTCTACACCGTCCCGTCACACACTCCCGGGGTCAGACACAGAGTGAAGCTCCCTCTACACCGTCCCGTCACACACTCCCGGGGTCAGACACAGAGTGAAGCTCCCTCTACACCGTCCCGTCACACACTCCCGGGGTCAGACACAGAGTGAAGCTCCCTCCACACCGTCCCGTCACACAGTCCTGGGGTCAGACACAGAGTGAAGCTCCCTCTACACCGTCCCGTCACACACTCCCGGGGTCAGACACAGAGTGAAGCTCCCTCTACACCGTCCCGTCACACACTCCCGGGGTCAGACACAGAGTGAAGCTCCCTCTACACCGTCCCGTCACACACTCCCGGGGTCAGACACAGAGTGAAGCTCCCTCTACACCGTCCCGTCACACACTCCCGGGGTCAGACACAGAGTGAAGCTCCCTCTACACCGTCCCGTCACACACTCCCGGGGTCAGACACAGAGTGAAGCTCCCTCTACACCGTCCCGTCACACACTCCCGGGGTCAGACACAGAGTGAAGCTCCCTCTACACCGTCCCGTCACACACTCCCGGGGTCAGACACAGAGTGAAGCTCCCTCTACACCGTCCCGTCACACACTCCCGGGGTCAGACACAGAGTGAAGCTCCCTCTACACCGTCCCATCACACACTCCCGGGGTCAGACACAGAGTGAAGCTCCCTCTACACCGTCCCGTCACACACTCCCAGGGTCAGACACAGAGTGAAGCTCCCTCTACACCGTCCCGTCACACACTCCCGGGGTCAGACACAGAGTGAAGCTCCCTCTACACCGTCCCGTCACACACTCCCGGGGTCAGACACAGAGTGAAGCTCCCTCTACACCGTCCCGTCACACACTCCCGGGGTCAGACACAGAGTGAAGCTCCCTCTACACCGTCCCGTCACACACTCCCGGGGTCAGACACAGAGTGAAGCTCCCTCTACACCGTCCCATCACACACTCCCGGGGTCAGACACAGAGTGAAGCTCCCTCTACACCGTCCCGTCACACACTCCCAGGGTCAGACACAGAGTGAAGCTCCCTCTACACCGTCCCATCACACACTCCCGGGGTCAGACACAGAGTGAAGCTCCCTCTGCACTGTCCCATCACATACTCCCGGAGCAGGGATAGCACGGGCACTCTCTGTTTAGCCACATCCTGCTTCAGCCACTGGTTTCTGAACTACACAAACCTGCTTTCCCGAGGGATAGGCAGGAAACAGCTGATGCAGGAATCCAAAGGCTGAACCTCTGTAATTTGATCATCCTGACTCTGTTTGTGAAGCAGATTTGAGGAGGAGGTGGGAGGTTGAAGCCCTGTGCAGCTGCAAGCCAGATGTTCTGTGCTCAGCTGCTGATGGTGAACAGCTGGGCCTGGCCATGAAGGTGCAGTGGTCTTTATACAGAGGTACTTCCACAGAACCCCTCCGGAGTGCAGGAGCTGGCAAACCTCACATCGGGAAGGGAACAAAACTCACGTGAAGGAGAGATTTCAGGGTGGCTTTTTACAGAGAACTCTCTGCACGTCTCTTAGTGTGGTAGGGCCGGTTGAGGGGGAGGTGGGTGAAACATGAACTGCAACACACGCAAAACGCTGGAGAAACTCAGCAAGTCAGGCAGCATCTACGGAAGGAAATGAACAGTCGACTTTTGGGGCCGAGACCCTTCACCAGGACCGGAAAGGAAGAGGGCAGAAGCCAGATAAAAGGATGGGGGGAGAGGGAGGAGCACGAGCTGGCAGGTGAGTCCAGGTGAGAGGGGAGGTGGTAGGTGGGTGGGGGAAAGGGTGATGAAAAGGAACGATGTGAGAAGCTAGGAGGTGATAGAAGAGACGATGGGCTGAAGAAGGAACTACAACTCGCTTTGGAAATTAAAGGCAGGAGGCGAACGTTAGTAACGGTTAGTGTAACGCTTTACAGCGCCAGCGACCCAGGTTCAGTTCCCGCCGCTGTCTGTAAGGAGTTTGTACGTTCTCCCTGTGTCTGCGTGGGTTTCCTCCGGGTGCTCTGGTTTCCTCCCACATTCCAAAGACATACGGGTTAGGAAGTTGTGGGTGTGCTATATTGACGTCGGAAGCGTGGCGACACTGCGGGCTGCCACCAGAACACTCTGTAGATGTGACTAATAAAGATATCTCACCTCACCTCACCTCACCTCACCTCACCTCACCTCACCTCACCTCACCTCACCTCACCTCACCTCACCTCACCTCACCTCACCTCACCTCACCTCACCTCACCTCACCTCACCTCACCTCACCTCACCTCACCTCACCTCACCTCACCTCACTTTGGAAACACTCAGGTAGGGTCTGTGAAAAGAGAAAGGGTCAATGAATGACGTCAGTCCTGATGAAGGGTCTCGACCCGAAACGTCAGCTGTCCGTATCCCTCCACAGATGCTGCCTGACCCGCTGAGTTCCTCCAGCCCCTTGTGTGTGTGGCTGCGAAAGAGTCAATATTTCAGGTTGAAGACCCTTCATCAAAGCAAAGCTCATCGACCTGAACAACTAAGTCAGTTTCTCTCTCCACAGATGCTGCCTTACCTGCTGAGTGTTTCCAGCATTTTCCTTTATATTTCAGATTTCCTCTTGGAAATTACATTGGATGTGTTGAGCCTGACATTCAGCTCTGGTTACCACAATTTAGGAAGGATGCTCACTGGAGCGGAGGAGACTGAGGGGTGATCTTATAGAGGTTTATATTATCATGAGGGACATAGGTAGGGTGAGTGCGCTTAGTCTTTTTCCCAGGGTGGGGGAATCAAGAACGAGAGGGTATAGGTTTAAGGTGAGGGGGGAGATTTGATGGGAATCTAAGGGGCAATCTAAGTGGGTGGTGCCAGAGGACGTGTTTGAGGCAGGTACATTGACAACATTTAAAAGGTATTTGGACAGGTACGTGAATAGGAAAGGGAGGGATTTGGGCCAAATGCAGGCAAATGGGACTGGCTTAGGTGGGCATCTTGGTCAGCATGGACAACTTGGGCTGAAGGGGATGGTGGGCCGAAGGGCCTGTTTTGTGCTGTATGGTTCTATGGGCCTGTTCCCATGCTGTATGATTCTACGACTCTGTGCAGGATCGTACAAGGGAGAAGCTGGGGTTGCTCTTGTAGTGAGAGGAGACGTGATAGAGGTAAAAACTCTTGCTCTTCACGGTTCTCGTCTCTCTGCCAGTATCCTTGCTGCTACAATCCATTTAATCCCACGTAGATACATTCTGCTCATATGTCCAGACAATGCAGTGCATTGTCGAAAGCCTTTCAAAAATTCACACACGAAACATCGACTGCAGTTCTCTCCTCAATACTTTATCAAAGAACCTAATTCAATCAGCCAGACACAAGTCCTCACGGGGTCACATTTATCAGCACATTCTTCTTCAGATGATTGATTCTGGCTCAGGTTGTTACAGATTGGAGCGTGTTTTAACCTGATTACTGTTGGGGTCTACAGGGACCTAATTGGGCCACAGATCACTAAAAGAAAGCTCACCAGCACGTCTAATTCCTCAGGAGATCAAAGAAATTCGGCATGTCCCCTTTGACCCTCACCAATTTTTAATCGATGCACCATAGAAAGCATCCTATCTGGATGCATCACAGCTTGGTACGGCAGCTGCTGTGCCCATGACCACAAGAAACCGCAGAGAGCTGTGGACACAGCTCAGCACATCATGGGAACCTGCCTGACCCGCTGAGTTCCTCCAGCACTTCTTGTGTATTGCTCCAGATTCCAGCATCTGCAGAATTTTTTGTTGTCACCTCTAGTTCTTAATTCCCCAACCCTGGGAAAAAAGTGCATTCACCTAATCTGTACCTCTCATGATTTTATACACCTGAATATGGTCGTCCCCTCGATCTCCTACGTTCCAAGGAATCAAGACGTAGCCTACCCAACCTCCCCCTAGAACTCAAGCCCTCAAGTCTTTCCAGTTCTTTTCCCAGGGTGGAAATGTCAAATACCAATGGGCATAGCTTTAAGGTGAGGGGGAAGTTTAAAGTTTTTTTTTAAACAGTGAGCGGTGGGTGCCTGGAACGGGCTGCCAGGGGCGGTGATAGAAGCAGATATGATAGTGGTGTTTAAGAGGCTATTAGAGAGGCAGGCAGGATAGAGGGATATGCATCACGTGCAGGCAGATGGTAGTAGTTTGGATTGGCATCATGTTTAGCACAGGCATCATGTTTAGCACAGACATCATAAGCTGAAGAGCCTGTTGATTCACCAGACTGGTTATTGAGATGGTAGGCTTAAGTATGAGAAGACCGGAACTGTATTCTCTTGAATTCTGAAGAATGAGAGGAGATATCATTGACATAAATTTCTTACTGGTCTGGACAGACTGGATACGGGGAGGATTTTGGGCCCTGTATCTAATGAAAGATGTCCTGGCCCTGGAGAGGGTCTAGAGGAGGTTCACAAGAATGATCCCGGGAATGAAAGGCCTAATGTACGAGGAGCATTTGAGGTCTCTGGGCCTGTACTCAATGGGCCTACCAGATACTGAAAGGCCTGGATAGAGTGGACATAGAGAGGATGTTTCCATCAGTAGGAGAGTCCAGGATCTGAGGGCACAGCCTCAGAATAAAGGGACGTCGCTTTAGAACTGAGACAAGGAAGAATTTCTTCAGCCAGATCGTGGTGAATCTGTGGAATTTGTTGCCACATTAGAGGGCTGTGGAGGCCAAGTCATTGTGTGTATTTAAGGCTGAGGTTGATAGGTTCTTGATTGGTAAGGGGGTTAAAGGTTATGGGGAGAAGGTGGGACAATGGGGTTGAAAAAAATCAGCCATGATCGAATGGCGGAGCAGACTCGATGGGCCGAATGCCCTAATTCTGCTCCTATGTCTTATGGGCCGAGGAGTCCAGAACGAGGGGTAACCCGCTCTCAGAATAAGCTGTTGGCTGTCTAGGACGGAGATGAGGAGAAATCTCTTCACTCAGAGGATGGTGGACCTTTGTAATTCTCCACCCTACGAGGTCAGTCACTGACTTCATTCAAAACCGAGTGATAGATTTCTGGATTTTAAGGTAGTCAAGGGATGTGGTGCAGGAAAATGGTGCTAAGGAAGAAGATCGGCCAAGACCTTGATGGATGGTGGGACACGATCAACGAAGGGATGTCTACCTCTTAATCCTAATTGTTGTTTTCCTTATGTCCGATACCTTGACTAGTTTTGACTAATTGTGCTTTTCTTGTCCTTTCCAGGCCACCATAGTTCTCCAGGTTTCATACATCCCACCTCCGGGGGCGCCACCCTTAATGCCTCCACCTGCTCCGCCCGAGGTGCCGGTGGCTACAGGGTCTCCCGACGCTGACACCCTCACTGGTGAGATGACGACGTGGTGGGAGGGTGCTGGGAGGGGTGGGAATGATCTGGAGATTGCCACGGTGCATTCAGAACATCTGCCTCCACACGGCCCAGTCTCCCAGGACGTGGAGTCAGAAACCCCAAGGTCCCAAGTCCCGCAGGGACCACTGAGGTCCAGTTTTGCAAAAGGCCAACTGATAAGCTGGGAAGAGCGCAGAGAAGATTTATGAGGATGTTGCCAGGAATCAAGGGTCTGAGTTATAGGGAGAGGTTGGCCAGGCTGGAACTTAGCATAGCGGTTAGTGTAACACTATTACAGCGCCAGCGACCCAGGTTCAATTCCGGCCGCTGCCTGTAAGGAGTTTGTACGTTCTCCCCGTGTCTGCGTGAGTTTCCTCCGGGTGCTCCGGTGTCCTCCCACATTCCAAAGATGTACAGGTTAGGAACTGTGGGCACGCTATGTTGGTGCCGGAAGAGTTGGCGACACTTGCGGGCTGCCCCCAGCACATTCTTAACACGCAAAAAGATGTATTTTACTGTGTGTTTCTATGTACAATACATGTGACTAATAAATAAATATCTTAATATCAAGTGTAGGAGACTGAGGGTAACCTTATAGAGATGTATAAAATCATGAGGGGCCTAGATAGAGTGAATGCACTAGTCTTTCATCAGTCAGGGGCTTGAGTATAGGAATTGGGACATTATGTCACACACGTATAAGGCATTCCTGAGACTTCACTTGGAGTACTGTGTACAGTTTTGGTCACTATGATGGGAAAGCCACCATTAAACTGGAGAGAGTACAGAGGAGATTTATGAGGATGCTGCCAGGACTCGAGGGACTGAGTTATAGGGAGAGGTTGGGCAGGTTAGGAGTTTATTCCTTGGAATGTAGGAGATTGAGGGTTGACCTTATAGAGGTGCATAAAATCATGAGGGGTATAGATAGGGTGAATGCACACAGTCTTTTTCCCAGGGAAGGTGAATCAAAAACTAGGGGGCATAGGTTTAAGGCGAGATGAGAGAGATTTAAAAGCAACCTGAGGGGTAACTTGGAGACACAAGAGGCTGCAGATGCTGGAATCTGAAGCAACAAACAATCTGCTGGAAGAACTCAGTGGGTTGAGCAACATCTGTAGAAGGAAAGGAACTGGTGACGTTTCGGGTCGAAACCCTGCATCAGGACCTGAAATGTTGACAACTCCTTTCCTCCCACAGATGCTGCTCAGCCCATTGAGTTTCTCCAGTTGATTGAAGGGTAACTTTTCACACAGAGGGCAGTGAGTATAGGGAGTGAGCCGCCAGAGGAAGTCGTTGAGGCGGGTACAATAACAACATTTAAAATACACTAGGATAGGTACATGGATAGGGAAGGGTTAGAGGGATTGGGCCAAATGTGGGCAAATGGGACTTAGTTCAGCATGGACAAGTTGGGCTGAAGGACCTGTTTCCGTGCTGTGACTCTATATGAAAAATAAGATCAGTAAGTCCATCAGGTCGTGGGCATTGAGTTCAGATCTGTCTGGTGTGATTCCCCAGTGCCACGTTACGGGGAAATCTTATTGTTGAGCTGTAATATAGCACCAGATTCTTCCACCTTATGTTCTATCTCTGTCTGATGTTTTTATATAAGATAAGATTTCTTTATTAGTCACATGTACATCGAAACACACAGTGAAATGCATCTTTTGCGCAGAGTGTTCTGGGGGCAGCCCGCAAGTGTTGCCACGCTTCCGGCGCCAACATAGCACACCCACGACTTCCTAACCCGTACGTCTTTGGAATGTGGGAGGAAACCGGAGCACCCGGAGGAAACCCACGCAGACACAGGGAGAACGTACAAACTCTACCAGAAGAGAGAGGCAGAATTATCGACCCAATGTTCCCATTGCTCAGTATTGATTCTACTTTAATTACCCATTGACTCTGGAAGGGCAGTGTGTGAGGCTGCTCTGCACAGTCTTGGCCATGCTCTCTCTATCAGTATAGCCTGACCTGTTATACTAATGAGGTAAGCAATACACAACACAGGCAGAGAACCTCATCTGCATCTGTGGAAAGAGAAACAGTTGATGGCTCAGGTCCGGGATTGTTTGTCCTAAATGGGAAAGAGAGGAACAAAAACTAAACTGCTGGAGGAACTCAGCAGGTCAGGCAGCATCTGAGAGGCAAAGGGGTGGTCGACGTTTCAGGTCGAGACGCTGCATCAGGACGCAAGAGAGCTATAGTTCCCTGTGACTGTAACGTCATGTTCTGCATTCTGTTATTACTTTTCCCTTCTACCTCGACGTAGTGAAGTTTGGAATGATCTGTGTGGAAGACATGCAAAACAAAGCTTTTCACTGCGTCTTGGTGCGTGTGACAATAATAAACCAATTGCCAATTGCCAAAAAGTTAGCTTAGATAACGGAGGAGGTGGGGGAAGGGAATGGATGAAACAAATGGAGTATCTCCAATAGAGTGAGACTGGTTGACCTAATGTGGCAGTGAAGGGGAAGTTGAAATCAGGTTAAGCCTCACTCTGCTGTCCTCAGGAGTGATGCTGAGCTTCCTGCCACTTTAATTCCCCATCCCACTCCCACTGACCTCTCTCCTGTGTTGTCACAATTAGGCCCAATGCATGCTCGAGGAATAGCACCTCATCTTCTGCAGCTTTCTGGACTCTACAACAGTATTGGACCCTACAACTTTAGATGACTCGCTGTTTGCGTTAGAACTGTCCGTTTTCCTTCTGTCATCGTTTTGGCTCAGTTTTTCTCTTTTTTATTCTTGTTGTTTGACGGTCTTGCCATGAACAACACATTCCACAGACAAAGAAACTTAATCTGATTTTAACTCTTGCACATCCCACATTAGGCCATGAAGTCTCACTCTGTCAGAGAGCTTTCACCTACCCCCTCCCCCATCTTCTCCAATACCTATGTGTAGTTGTACAAGACATCGGTGAGGCCGCACTTGGAGTACCGTGCACAGTTTTAGTCACCCTGCTACAGGAAAGATGCCATTAAGCTGGAAGGAATGCAAAGAAGATTTACGAGGATGTTGCCAGGACTTGAGGGACTGAGTTACAGGGAGAGGTTGAGCAGGCTGGGACTTGTATTTTCATTGGAGCGCAGGAGACTAAGGGCTGATCTTACAGAGGTGTATGAAATTATGAGGGGCATAGATAGGGTCAATACACTCAGACTTTTTCCCAGGGAAAGGGAACCAAGATCTAGAGAGCATAGGTTTAAGGTGAGAGGGGAGAGATTTAATAGGAACCTGAGGGGCAACTTCTTCACCCAGATGGTGGTGTGTTCCAGGAACGAGCTGCCAGAGGAAGTGGTCGAGGCACGTACATGAACAACATTTAAACGCCACTTGGACAGGTACACGGATAGGAAAGGTTTGGAGGGATGTGGGCAAATGGGACAGGCTTGGATGGGCACCTTGGTCGGCATGGACGAGTTGGGGCGAAGGGTCTGTTTCAGTGCTGTATTCCTCTCTGACTATAGCAGGGCGACCAAAACTGAACACCCTATTCCAAATGCAGGCCCACCAACATCTTGTACAACTGCAACATAACTTCCCAGCTTCTATACTCAATGCCCTGACCGATGAAGGCCAGCGTGCCGAACGCTGCCTTCACCACCCTCTCAACCTGCGACACCACTTTCAGTGAACCATGTATCTCTCTGGAACCAGGTCCCTCTGTTCTGCAACACTCCCCAGGGCCCTACCGTTCACTGTGAAAGTCCTATGCTGATTTGTCTTCCTAAAATGCAACACCTCGCTCATATCCAAATTAAACTCCATAGTTTATTTTGCCTGCAGGCCCTTGCAGGTTCCAACCAAGGGCAAATGGAAGGGCGGAGTTCAGAGCAGGTAATAACCTGCTTGATTTTACCATAGAACCATACAGCACAAAACAGGCCCTTTGGTCCACCATGTTGTGCCGTCCATCAAACCACCCTCACACTATCTAACCCCTTCCTCCCGCATATCCCTCTATCTCACATTCCTCCATGTGCCTATCCAACAAACTCTTGAACCTGTCCAATGTAACTGCCTCCACCACCACCCCAGGCAGTGCATTCCACGCACCAACCACTCTCTGGGTGAAAAACCTCCCCCTGACATCTCCCCTGAACCTCCCACCCATAACCTTAAAGCCATGCCCTCTCGTCTTGAGCATTGGTGCCCTGGGAAGGAGGTGCTGACTGTCTACTCTATCTATTCCTCTCAATATTTTATATACCTCTATCATGTCTCCTCTCATCCTCCTCCTTTCCAGTGAATAAAGCCCCAGCACCTTAAACCTCTCCTCATATTCCATACTCTCTAATCCAGGCAGCATCCTGGTAAATCTCCTCTGCACCCTCTCCAACGCCTCCACATCCTCCACATTTTAACTAAGTTTCTGTTGGCGGAGTGAGTTTCCCAGCTCTGCCTGTGTATGTACTTAATGAAGCAAGCAGACATTAACCTCCTGCTCCCTTCAAAAACTGTTTATTTCCATAAAGCCTAGTACTGGGTGTAGAGCCAAGAGAGATTGGGAAGGAATTTCTGCCACATTCCATTGGGATGAAAGACAGTCCCACAGAAATTACTTGCTTTTCTTAACCCCTTCCTTCAAGAATCAAACAATGTCTCGAGAGGAATTGTAAATAGCAAGGGGCACAGTCTGTAGTTAGAACTTGAATTGGTAGCTTTGAGTCAGAGAGTGGAGCAGTACAGAAACAGGCCCTTCAGCCCATCACACTTTACGACAAGGTAGGGGTATCAAGAACAAAAGGGTGAAGTCAAGTTTATTGTCATGTGCACAAGTACAGTGAGGTACAGGTCCAATGAAAACAAGAGTCACAAGAGGTTCTGCAGGGTAAGTTTTTTACACAGAGAGTGGTGGGTGCGTGGAACGCACTGCCGGCAGAGGTTGTGGGGGCAGATACATTAGGGACATTTAAGAGATTCTTAGATAGACACATGAATGATAGAGAAATGGAGGGCTATGTGGGAGGGAAGGGTTAGATAGATCTTAGAGCAGGGTAAGATGTCAGCACAACATTGTGGGCTGAAGGGCCTGTACTATGTTCTATGCTGGAATCTGGAGCAACGCACACAAAACGCTGGAGGAACTCAGCGGGTCAGGCAGCATCCGTGGAGGGAAATGAACAGTCGACGTTTCGGGTCGAGACCCTTCATCAGGACTGGAAAGGAAGAGGGCAGAAGCCGGAATAAGAAGGTTGGGGGGGGGGGGGGGTGGAGGAACACAGGCTGGCAGGAGATAAGTGAGTCCAGGTGGTGGGTGGGGAGGGGAGATGCAAGGTAGTGATGTGAGAACCTGGGAGGTGATAGCTCTCTTCCTCTCCCGTCCAGACGAAGGGTCCCAACCCGAAACGTCGGCTGTTTGTTTTTCCTTCCATAGATGCTGCCTGACCCATGGAGTTCCTCTATGTGCTTGCAGCAGCATCACAGACATGTAGATTCAGACAACACACAGAATATAAAGTATACAAGGCATTTGGTATATAGGTTTATTTAGCACAGTACATAGGGGAAAGACTTAGGTGAGAGAAGGGAGTTTTAAAGGGGTAGTTTTTTCACACAATATCTGAAAGGTGCTGCCAGAGGAGTTGGCAGAATCAGATGCAATCACTACATTTGAGAGAGAGTTAGGCAGACACTGGAATAGGCAAGGCTTAGAAGGATAAAGTCTTAGTGCAGGCAAGTCAGATTAGTGTAGATGGTCATTAGTAATTGGTTTATCATTGTCAGAGATACAGTGATAAGCTTTTGTTTGCGTGCCATCCAGACAGATCCATACATAAACTGAGTTAGTCAACAGGAAAGAGAAAACAGAATTCAGAATATAGTGTCACAGTTACAGAGAAAATGCAGTGCGGGTCGACAGTAAGGTGCAAGGGCTACGATGAGATAGATTGGGAGATCAAGAGTTTATCTTTCTCATGTGAGAGGTCCGTTTAAGAGTCTTATAACAGCGGAGTTTTATAGGGGATCTGTGGGGAAAGTTTTTCACACAGGGAGTGAGTGATAGCTGGAACGCGCTGCAGGGGGAGGAGGTGGAGTGAGATACGGTCACTGTGTTTAACAGGCATTTAGTCAGGCATTTGAAGATGTGTCCTCCTGAGGGCAAATGGGATTGGTGTACATGGGCAGAAAGGTCGGCACAGACAGACTGGGCCGAAGGGCCTGTTTCTGTGCTGTACAATGAGTCTATGACTCCCCTCCACCCTTGGGTGTCTAGTTCAAACACCCACACACTGACCCCGCCTCCCCCCCCACCCTGGGTGTCTGGTACGCCCCCCACCCTGGGTGTCTGGTACGCCCCCCACACTGACCGTTCCCCCCAGCCTGGGTGTCTGGTGCACCCCCCCACACGGAACACCCCCACCCCTGGGTGTGTGGTGAACCCCTCACACTGAACCCCACCCCTGGGTGTGTGGTGAATCCCTCATACTGAACACCCCCACTGTCTGGTGAGCCCCTCGCACTGACCATTTCCCCCACCCCTGGGTGTCTGGTGAACCCCCCACACTGAATACCCCCCACACCCCTGTGTGTCTGGTACACCCCCCCCCACCCTGGGGTGGCTGGTGAACCCCCCACAGTGACCATTCCCCCCACCCCTGGGTGTCTGGTACACCCCCCACACTGAACAGCCCAACCCTTGGGTGTCTGGTGCACTCCCCACACTGAACACCCCCACCCCTGGGTGTCTGGTGCACTCACCATACTGCACATCCCCACCCCTGGGTGTCTGGTGAACCCTCCCATACTGAACACTTCCCCCACCCCTGGGTGTCTGGTGCACCCGACTTTCTGAGCGCTCCCTGTGCTCTCCCTCCATGACACACCGAGGACACCACCTGCGGGCCACAGGTAGTTCCATTGAATCACAGAACCATTGCGACTTGGGAGGCCATTCAGGCCCAACCTTGTGCTGGTCCCTCGCGATCCCCTCTGCCCTGTGTGCCTGGTTTTACTCCACAGGCCTGCAGATTCTCCACTGCCTTGGCAATGTCTGTAGCTCCCTGATCCTCAGAGCACCCACCATGTGTGGCCCTGTCGGCACTTCTGTGGCACTGGCGACGGAGATGGATAACTTTGGGGAAAGCTGCCTGGCCTCCCCCCACCCCCCAACTTCTTGTACACCGCTCAGTCCTGCACAGTGACCAGCACCAACACCTACTGAGGGACTGGAGACACCATGCTGGAATCTGGAGCAACACACAATCTGCTGGAGGAACTCAGCGGGTCGAGCAGCATCTGTGGGGAGGAAAGGAATTGTCAACGTTTCGGGTTGAAACCTTGCATGAGGACTGGGAGTGGAGAGGTTTAAAAGGGACCTGAGGGGCAAGTTTTTCATACAGAGGGTGGTGGGGATATGGAACAAGCTGTCAGAAGAAGTGGTTGAGGCAGATGCAATTAGAATGAGACATTTTGACAGGTTCATGAATAGGAAAGGTTTAGAGGGATATGGGTCAAATGGGACTAGCTTAGATGGGCATCTTGGTCAGCAAGAGTCTGAGGTGATTGGTGGACTGAGGACTCCTGTCCCACCACCCCTCCTCTCCACCTTACACCGGCCATCTCCCCTCTCCACTCTCAGTCCTGATGCAGGGTTTCAACCCGAAACATCGACAATTCCTTTCCTCCCACAGATGCTGCTCAACCCATTGAGTTCCTCCAGAAGATTGTGTGTTGAGTCATGGACTCAGAGTCATACGTCACGGAGACAGGCCCTTCAGCCCAACTGGTCCATGCTGACCGAGATTCCCATCGAAGCTTGTCCCATTTGCCTGTATTTGGTCCATATCCCTATTAATCTTTCCTGTCCATGTACGTGTCCAAATATTTTTAAAAAGTTTTAATTGTACCCGCCTCAACCACTTCCTCTGGCAGCTCGTTCCACACCCACCCTTTGTGTGAAAAAATTGCCTCTTCGGTTTCAATTAAATCTTTCCCCTCTCACCTTAAACCCATGCCCTCTTGTTTTTGGTTACTTTTTCCCTGGGAAAAAGACTGAGCGCATTCACCCTATCTATGCCCCTCATGATTTTATACACCTCTATAAGATCAGCCCTTGGTCTCCTACGCTCCAAGGAACAAAGTCCCAGCCTGCCCAACCTCTCCCTATAATCCAGTCCCTCGATCCTGGCAACATACTTGTAAATCTCCTCTGCTTAATGGCATCTTTCCTACAGTAGGGTGACCAAAACTGTACACAGTACTCCAAGTGCACACACAGCACCTCTCCAGGCTTATATAATACCTGTCTCTGTAGATACTGGTGGCGAGGGAGAGGAGGACACCGAAGATCCTCAGGGCACGGGCGATGAAGTCGAACCCTCGCCAGGGACCCCAGGTGTCGAGCCACCCAGTTTTCCAAAGAAACCACCCACCAGTGTGGTCCACGGGATCAAGAAGAGGAAACGGCCGACGAAACAACTCCTCCCAAACAAGCCCCAGGACATCCAGGTCAGTTCCGTCAGCCGCTGTTTAACTTACCAGGTTTGGCAGGAGAGGAAGAGGGTGCAAAGGGACTGGCAGGTTGTGAGAGTGGGCAAGCAGATGGAGACACAAGAGGCTGCAGATGCTGGAACCTGGAGAAACACACAATGTGCTGGAGGAACTCAGCAGGTCAGGCAGCATCTGTGGAGGGGAATGGACAGTCGACGTTTCAGGTCAAGACCCTTCATCTGGACTGAAAGAGAGAGGAGAGGTGGTCAGTATACAGTTGTGAGAGGGAGGGATGGATATAAGATGGAGTTTAGAGCAGGTAGACGTATGGTTATTCACTTTAGTCGAAGAGAAAGAGGCCAAGGTTTGGGAAGTGTAACATTGGTGTACCGAGTGATGGGGGAATTGCTGAAAGTGGATGCCAGTCGAAGTGTTTTAGAAGCTTTTGTTTTAATTTATAGAGAAGCTGATTTTATTTTTACTGCATTTTTTATTGCAGTTTTTAAAAATTAATTCTTAATTCCTCAAGATCACATTACTGCAGTTATACATAGAACAGTACAGCACAGGAGCAGGCCCTTTGGCCCATGATGCTGTGCAGAACTAATTAAACTAGTAATTAAAAGCCTGTACCTCCTCCCCGATGGTAGTGACGAGAGGAGGGCATGTCATGGATGGTGAGGATCCTTAGTGGTGGATACCGCCTCTTGAAGATGTCCTCAATGGTGGGGACGGTGGTGCCCGTGATGGAGCTGGCTGAGTCAACAACCCTCTGCAGCCTCTTGCAATCCTGTGGATTGGAGCCTCCATACCAGGATGTGATGCAACCACCATACATTTATAGAAATTTGCAAGAGTGGTGACAAACCGTATCTCCTGATGAAGTAGAGCCGCTGGCGTGCCTTCTTCATGATTGCATCACTATGTTGGGCCCAGGATAGATCCTCTGAGATGTTGATGCCCAGGAACTTGAAACTGCTCACTCTTTCCACTGCTGACCCCTCAATGAGGACTTGTGTGTGTTCTCCTGACTTTCCGTTCCTGAAGTTCACAATCAGTTCCTTGTTCTTGCTGACGTTGAGTGCGAGGTTGTCATTGCAACACTGCTCAACCGGCCGATCCACCTCACTCCTGTGACTTCCCTCTCCATCAGCAAAGTTAATCAAATTCCTCTGCTTCCAGGTGAGAGTGCACGTGGCAGAAGGTCGTCAGATCCCGGGCATCAACATCAGGCCAGTGGTTAAAGTGACGGTTGCCGGGCAGACAAAGACCACTCGCATCCGCAAAGGCAACAACCCAGTCTTTGACGAGGTAAGCTGCAACCCTTCCCCATCGAGTGCTGGTGTGGAGCAAGTGGGTCCCAATGGCAGATCAGACCATCAGTTCACGGTCTCCATCAATCCCTCCGGTTGAACATTATGGGCCACCCCTTGCACTACCATAGAGTCACACAGCATGGAAACAGGCCCTTCGGCTCAACTGGTCCATGCTGACCAAGATTCCCATCGAAGCCAGTCCCATTTGTCTGTTTGGCCCATATCCCTCTAAACCTTTCCTATCCATGTGCCTGTCTAAGAACCCTTTAAATGTTGTTAATGTACCTGCCTCAACCACTTCCTCTGGCAGTTCATTCCATATACTGACTGTCACGAACCAACAACAAAAGAAACACACTGAGCATGATTTAGTGTTTAAAAACTATTTTATTAATCACTACTTATGATAATACGTAAAATAAAAGTAAAAATGTTAGTATGTTAGAATTCAAGAATGTTAAACCTCGAACGTTAACCCCAAAACTAAACTCGTCGTGTGTGTGTGTGACAAAGTCCAAAACTCCCAGTTCCTGAATGGTTCTTAAAGTTCAGTTCCGCAAGCCATAAGGTGAAACATGAGCAAGGGCTTCTTCAACAACCACCGTTGTCTGAAGATAAGATGTAGATGTAGAAAAACATAGAGAGAGAGTACATACGAAATCCAAATGTTCCACGATGGAACCCAAACGACACTTCAGTGTTTACTCGGTAGTGACTTCCTCACCCTGAAAAGCATCCGAACCGTGGTCGTCCACACACAAATACCTGTTTCCTTCTACAGGTCAGCAACAAAGTGAACTCCACCGGATTACTTCCAACTTCCATACATGGATTTCAGTGGCAAACACAGTTATTGTTTCTCATCCCTCTTTAGAGAAAACAAGCAGGCTGGTGTCTCTCTCCCTTCTCTCTCTCTCTCCTTCTTCTTCTTCTGACTTCAACAACGTCATTATGTCCTTTATCTTCTATTGACGTAAGCACGCCCCACACACACATACACACACACTCTCTATCTTAAAGGGACTTTCACTGAGTCCGTAACACTGACCACCCTCTGGGTGAAAAAGTTGCCCCTTAAGTTCCTATTAAATCTCTCCCTTAGATCCTCTAGTAGTTGATTTCCCAACCCTGGGGAAAAGACTGTGCGCATTCACTCTACCTATGCCCCTCATGATGTTATGCACCTCTAAGATCACCCCTCATTCTCCTATGCTCCAATGAAAAAAGTCCCAACCTGCTCAAACTCTCTCAACAGTCCCTTGAGTCCCGGCAACATCCTCGCAAGTTTCCTCGGCTCTGTTTACAGCTTAATGGCATCTTTCCTATAGCAGGGCGACCAGAACTGAACACAATACTCCAAGTGTGGTCTAACCAGAGTTCTATAGAGCTGCAACATCACCTCGTAGCTCTTGAACTCAATACCCCGACTAATGAAGGCCAACACACCATACGCCTTCTTAACAACCCTGTCAACCTGTGTGGCAACCTTGAGGGATCTATATACACGGACCCAGGATCCTTCAGTTCCTCCACTAAGAATCCTGCCATTAACCTTGTATTCTGCCTTTGAATTCAATCTCCTGAAGTGTACCACTTCACACTTATTCGGGTTGAACTCCATCTGCCACTTCTCAGCCCAGCTCTGCATCCTATCAATATCCTGTTGTAATCTACAGCAACCTTCTACACTATCCACACACCACCAACCTTTGTATCATCTGCAAACTTACTAACCCACCCTTCCACACCCTCATCCAAGTCATTTATAAATATAGACATTGATAAAGAGATTGTTCAAGAGACATTGATACAGACACTTGAATGGGCAAGGCTCAGAAGGATATGGCCCTAATACATGTGAATGCAATTAGTGTAGATTGGGGAAATAAGGTCAGCACAGATGTGGTGGGCTGAAGGGCCTGTTTCTGAGCTGTACGTCTATAATTCACAGTCCCATGTCACAATCAGATTGGACTCACGCCGTGCTGAGTCATTCCGTGAAGTCCTTATTCATCTGTGTCCTTGCTCCATTTCCTGCCTTTTCCCTCATTTTCTGAAATATTGATTAAGAACTATCTATTTCTCAAATCCACAAATAATTGACTCAGAATCAGCTGCCAAGCATTGCAAATATCTCCCAGCCTCAGTGCGTAGGAGTGTTTCCAAAGATCTCTGAAATGCCTGTCTAATTTTTAGTTCCTAATCCCAGGGTGTCCCACCAGTTGATCAAATCGCTCCCCTTAAGGTGAATGAAGGTGGATAAATCCCCAGGGCCTGACAAGGTGTCACCTCGGACCTTCAGGCTCCTGTACCTCCTCCCGGATGGTAGTAACATGAAGAGGGCATGTCCCGGGAGGTGAGGGTCCTTAATGATGGATGATGCCTTCTTGAGGCACCGCCTCGTGAAGATGTCCTCGATGGTGGGGAGGGTTATGCCGTGATGGAGCTGGCTGAGCCTACAACCCTCTGCAGCCTCTTGCGATCCTGTGGATTGGAGCCTCCATGGTGAGGTTATGCATTCATTGTTCATTATTTTCAGTATGAGGAGAGACTGGTTAGGCTGGGTTTGTACTCCTTGGAACGGAGGAGGCGGGGGGAGGACCTGATTGAGGTACGCAAAATGATGAGGCATAGACAGGGCAGATAGGAAGCAATTTTTGCCCAGTGAAGGGTTTAGAGAGGATCTGAGCAAGCATTTTCTCACAGAGGATGGTTGAAGTTTGGAACTCGCTGCCTGAGGGGCTGGTGGGGGTAGAGACTCTCACAACATTTAAGAAGCATTCTGATGAGCACTTGAATTGCCAGGACATGGAAGGCTACACACCAGCTTCTGGTAAATGGGTTTAGTATAGGTTGGTATTTGATGATCAACAGAGATGTGTTTCTGTGCTCTATGACTCAATGATCATATCACTCATGATTCAACTCCAGAGGACTTTTTGACTCAAAGATGAATGATCCCAGAGCAACAGGGCAACCATTCAAAAACACAATGCAGGAAGCATCTGGACGGGGGGATGCAGTGCATACGCTCCTGTCCACATCAACAGTGCTGAGGTCGAGAGGGTTGAGAGCTTCAAGTTCCAAGGAGTGAATATCACCAATAGCCTGTTTTAGTCCAAACATGTAGATGCCACGGGCAAGAAAGCTCACCATTGCCTCTACTTCCTCAGGAGGCTACAGAGGGAGTAGAACCACTTGTCCCTTTTGACCCTCACAAACTTTTATCGATGCACCGTAGAAAGCATCCTATCCAGATGCATCACGGCTTGGTACGGCAACTGCTCTGTCTGGGACCGCAAGAAACTGCAGAGAGTTGTGGACACAGCTCAGTACATCATGGAAACCAGCCTCCCTTCCATGGGCTCTGTCTACACTTCTTGCTGCCTCGGTAAATCAGCCAACATAATCAAAGACCCCTCCCACCCCAGACATTCTCAATAAACCAATTTTCCAATTTACCAATGTTGACATTCAAAGGAAAACCAATCACTGAATGCAAACCCATGGGTGCAGCAAGTAATTGAAAAGACAAATGATATCTTGTCCTTCATTGTGAGAGGTTTTGAGTACAGGAGCAAGGATATCTTGCTCCAATTATACAGGGCTTTGGTGAGACCACACTGGGAGTACTGCTTTCAGTTCTGGTCTTCTTATCTAAGAAAGGATAGATGTGCATGGGGGAGCAGAGTGAAGGTTCACTGGACTGATTCCTGGCATAGCTGGGATGTTTGAGGAATGATTGGTTCAACCAGGCCTGTGTTCACTGGAGTTCGGATGAAAGAGAGAGAGGGTCACACTGAAACACACAAAATTCAGATGGGGCTCAACTGTCTGGATGTGGGGAGGATGTTTTCCCTGGCTCAGAGGTCTAGAACCTCTCACGGGGGCAGGGGTGGGGATGGGGTGAAAGATTTTGGGCTGACAGTGAACCTGCAACTCTCCACCATAGAGGGTGGTGGAAGCCAAGTCACTGGATGCATTTGAGAAGGAGGCAAATGGATTTCTAGACATAAAAGATATCAAGGGGTATGGGGATCATGGCAATAAGTCGGTAAATTGGTTTATTATTGGCACATGCAGCAAGGTGCAGTGAAAAACTTGTCTTGCATACAATTCAATACGCAGTGCATTGAGGTAGTACAAGGTTAATCAACAACAGCATGCAGAATAAGGTTACGGAGTACTTGAAGTTACAGAGAAAGTGCAGTGCAGGCAGGCAATAAGGTGCAAGGCCATAACGAGGTAGATTGTGAGGTCAAGAGTCCATCTTATTGTACTAGGGGACCGTTCAATAGTCTTATAACAGTGGGGTAGAAGCTGTCCTTGAGCCTGGTGGTACGTACTTTCAGGCTTTTGTATCTTCTGCCCGATGGAAGGGGGGGGGGGAGAAGAGAGAATGTCCAATCCCTCACTATTTAAATAACACACTGCCTTTGTAATTTTTGGACCAAAGTGGGTAACTCCACACTATCTCTGCATTACACTGCTCAATGTGCAGTTGGACAGTTCCTGTCTCGCTGGGTGTCATGCACAGTACAGGTGATCTCAGTGGGTTGTGCAAAGCTTTGGAAGGTGTCAAGGTGATGAAAGGCTGTACATAGTTACACAATCCTTTCAATGCTAACTGGGTTGGAGATTCCCTGCTCTCTCAGCCCAAATCCCTGGAACAAATCCATGGAAATTGGAATATCAAAGCAGATTGATTGGACCAACAAATCCAGGCTGGTGTTTCCCAACTGGATGAGCAAGTAGTTCCACTCCCATCTGACACCTTGGTCACACATCCATCAACCTACATCGAGAGGTTGAGGGGGTTGAGAGCTTCAAGTTCCTAGGAGTGAACATCACCAACAGCCTGTCCTGGTCAAATCACATTGCTGCCACAGCCAAGAAAGCTCACCAATGCCTCTACTTCCTCAGGAGGCTAAAGAAATTCGGTTTGTCCCCTTTGACTCTCACCAACTTCCACTGATGCACCATAGAAAGCATCCTATCTGGATGTATCACTGGCTTGGTACGGCAACTGCTGTGCCCAGGACCACAAGAAACTGCAGAGAGTTGTGGACACAGCCCACTGCATCACGGACACCAGCCTCCCCTCCTTGGACTCTGTCTTTAGCTCTCGCTGTCGTGGTGAAGCGGCCAGTATAATCAAAGACCCCACCCACTGGAGTCATTCTCTCTTCTCCCCCCTCCCATCAGGCAGAAGATACAGGAGCCTGAGGGCACGTACCACCAGACTTAAGGACAGCTTCTACCCCACTGTGATAAGACTATTGAATGGTTCCCTTATATAATGAGATGGCCTATGACCTCATGATCTACCTTGTTGTGACCTTGCAACTTATTGCATTGCACTTTCTCTGTAGCTGTGACACTTTACTCTGTACTGTTGTTGTTTTTACCTGTACTACATCAATGCACTCTGTACTAACTCAATGTAACTGCACTGTGTAATGAATTGATCTGTACAATTGGTATGCAAGATAAGTTTTTCACTGTAACTCAGTACAAGTGACAATAATAAACCAATACCAATCCAACTCCCACTAGTTCCTGCTGCCACTGGAGTGAATCCCACTGGCACACACTTCATTATGTATTGAACCAATATACATACCATGTTCCTATTAATTGTCCAACACAAGGGAACCACTGACGTTCCTCTCTCTGCTCTTCCCCAGACCTTTTTCTTCAACTTCTACGATACTCCAGCTGATCTTTTTGATGAGCCGATATTCATCATGGTGAGTGCCTTTGTGTATAAGAAACTTTTCTCTGTGTCAAACCTGTGTAGTTCCTGCCCTGGGAGTGTGTGATGGGACAGTGGGAGCTTCACCCAGTATCTGACCCCAGGAGTGTGTGATGGGACAGTGTAGAGGGAGCTTCACTCTGTGTCTGACCCCGGGAGTGTGTGATGGGAGTGACCTGACCATCCTCCTCAATCAGGAGACTCACAACCACAGAGCAGTGACCCGGGTCTTCCTCTGGTCCCTGAACTCCATGAGCTTCTTCTGGATCTCGGCGCCAAAATCAGGGTTTGGAACCAAAGTGACCAACTTTGGTGGCACGGTAGTGTAGTGGTTAGCGTAACGCTATTACAGCACCAGTGACCCGGGTTCAATTCCAGCCGTTGTCTGTAAGGGGTTTGTACATGCTCTCCGTGTCTGTGTGGGTTTCCTCTGGGTGCTCTGGTTTCCTTCCACATTCCAAAGATGTATGAGTTAGGAAGTGAGCATGCTATGTTGATGCCGAAAACGTGGCCACACTTGTGGGCTGCCCCAGAACACTCTACACAAAAGATGCATTTCACTGTGTGTTTCGATGTACATGTGACTAATAAATAAATATCTTAATATCTATATCTTAATTGGTGCCACAGCATGGAGGTCACCAGTTGGTTTATGACCAGTGCTCAGCCATTGTAGGAGAGCCCTCGGAGTGGTCCTGTCCGGCGCCCAAGCTGGGTGGTGATTTTCACCTCCAGTTCCAGATGAAGGGCCTTGACCCGAATTGTTGACTGTCTATTTCCCTCCATAGATGCTGATTGACCCACTGAGTTCCTCCAGCATCTTGGTTGATCTAGTTCTTGTCAGTTTGCCGGCCAGGCTTCCTCAGTAGACCGCCAGGTAGAGGAGGTGCATGGTGCTCCACACACATGGTCTCACCTCCTTCGGCAAGGAGTCCACCCGCCACTGACCCACGGAGAGTCTGAAACGTTCCTCCCAAATGACGCGTGCGGAGGACGTGTCCGAAAAGGCCCACTGGCACTCGCGCGTGCTCCGCAGTTCAGCGGGGTCTGTGACCCGTGAGGAGCATGTCATGGGCGTAAGCTGAGCAGACCACCTCCACGCCTGGCCCACACAGAACCAGATCCCTCAATCCCCTTTGGAAAAAGCATAAAAATGGCTCCACGCACATGGAATACGCTGGCTGGACCTGGGGCATCCCTGACACACTCCTCTCTCACGTCGAGGAGCTGTTAACCTTCACCAGACCCTCAGTGGCTGAGTCGGACAAAACGCAGCCTGAGTCAAATCCCGCACAAAGTCCCAAATAGCTATCCGTGATCCACCCCTGTCGGATGCCTTCTCCTCATGATTTCATTTCTGTTCTGCAGATATACAACTCTCACACTCTGCGCACGGACTCTGTGATTGGGGAGTTCAAGGTGAGGCAGCCTCGGAAATTCCTCTTCGGATTTAAGCATGCTAATGACAGTTGAATTAATTACTTGTCTTTTCTGTTGCAGCTGGACATTGGGACGGTTTACTCCGAGCCAAGTAAGTGGTGTTTAAGGAATTGCAGTGATCCTGAAATTTTTAGCCCTCACTTCTGCATAAATTTACCCCTCTGACCACGATCCGAATTGGCTCTCTAGTTTCATCCCAGCACCAATTATCCTTGTATAATGCTGCCCTCTTAGGACACTTTACTTCATGAAAGCTACTGCATATATTGTTCGCGACACTAGGGACTGCAGATGCCAGAATCTGGAGCAACAAACAATCTGCTGGAGGAACTCAGCGGGTTGAGCAGCATCTGTGGCAGAAAGGAACTGTCAGTGTTTCAGTTTGAGACTCTGCATCAGGACTGGCAGTCTCCACCCAAAATGTTGACAATTCCTTTCCTCCCCACAGATGCTGCTCAACCTGCTGAGTTCCTCCAGCAGATTGTGTGTTGCTATATATCAGTCATTGAGGGCAGTGCGGTGGTAATGTTCGATTTTATGTTTCATTTAGCTTCTCCTATAGAATTGTATTGAATTGGTTTATTATTGTCACAGGTACCGAGATACAGTGACAAGCTTTTGTTTGAGTGCCGTCCAGGCAGATCATTCCATATCAAGTACATTGAGGGAGTTAAAAGAAAACAGAATGCAGAACATCATGTTACAGTTACAGAGAAAGTGCAGTGCAGGTAGAGAAGTAAAGTGAAAGAGCCTCGATGAAGTAGATTTGGAGATCAAGAGTTCATTTGAAGGCAGCACGATCGTCTCCCTTCGCTCAGTGGGTAATCCAAAATCAAAGTCAAAGTTGAGTTTATTGTCATATCCATGTGTGCACAGATGAAATGAAAAACTTACTTGCAGCAGCATCACAGGCACAGAGCATCAGATAAGCAGCATTCACAAGAAAAACATAAATTAAACATAAATTAAACACAAGTTTTACGAGAAAGAACACAATTGGAACAAAAAGAATAAAGTTCATTTTAGTGCAAAGTGATCAAAATGGTCATTGTGTTGCTAACCGCTGGTGATCAGGGTTGTGCTGGTCAGTTCAAGAACTAAATGGTTGAAGGGAAATCACAAGAGATTCTGCAGATACTGGAATCTGGAGCATTACGTACAAAACGCTGGAGGAACTCAGCGGGTCAGGCAGCATCTATGGAGGGAAATGAACAGTCGACGTTTCGGGCCGAGACCCTTCATCAGGACTAGAAAGGAAGAGGGCAGAAGCCAGAATAAGAAGGTGGGGGGAGGGGGAGGAGCACAGGCTGGCAGGTGACAGGTGAGTCCAGGTGAGAGGGGGAAGGTAGGTGGGTGGGGGAGGGAGTGGTGAAAGGGAGTGACATGAGAAGCTGAGAGATGATGGGTGGAAGAGACAAAGTGCTGAAGAAGAAGGAATCCGGTGGGAGAGGGCAGTGGACCATGGAATAAAGGGAAGGAGGTGGGGAATTGATGGGCAGGTCAAGGGGAAAGAGGGGAGGGGTTACCGGAAGTTAGAGAAATCGATGTTGAGGCCATCGAGATCCCAAGACAGAATATGAGGTGTTGTTCCTCCAACCTGCATCTGGCATCTACATGGCAGTAGAGGAGGCCATGGATCGACATGTCGGCGTGGGAGTGGGATGTGGAATTGAAGTGGCTGGCCACCAGGAGATCCTGGCTTTTGCGGCAGACGGAGTGAAGGTGCTCGATGAAGCGGTCCCTCAATCTGCTTGTAGATGTAGAGGAGGCCGCACAGGGACCGTCGGGTGCAATAAGTGACAGAGAAATAAAAGACTGCAGATGCTGGAATCTAGATGAAAAACACGATGATGCTGGAGGAACTCAGCAGGCCAGGCAGCATCCGTGGAGAAAAGCAGGCGGTCAAGTTTCGGGTCAGGACCCTTCTTCAGGACTGAAGATAGGAAAAGGGGAAGCCCAATATATGGGGGGGAAGCAGAGCAGTGATAGGTGGACAAAAAAGGGGAGGTGGGGTGGGCCACAGGGTGGTGATAGGTAGATGATGCCTTTGGATTCACAGGTGAAGTGGTGCCTCATCTGGAAGACTGTCTAGTGCCCTCTACGTCAGTGGAGTCCAGAGGCTCTACATTCATCCGGTACTTTGTATACTCTGTTTTATTCATGCTTACTGTCCTGTTGGGTAGGGTTACTCCCTCCTGTACTCTCTATACCTTCCAACTGTCTGACTCTCTCTGTCCCCATATCTATATCCTAATCCACCCTCTGTGTGAAGTACATTGGGGTATTTTACTATGTTAATGATGCTATATGGTTTAAATTGCTGGATTATTGGCTGAAGCAGAACCATAGAAAGATGCAGCAGAGATTGGGGGTATACAGTGGTACAGCCGTCACCTCTGAGTGCAACACACAAACTGTGGAGGAACTCAGCGGGTCAACAACCTGATGAATAACTTCCCATTCCTCAGTAACAGGAACATGAGGAGGTCTCCATTTCCTCATTAACACTCCATTTTTGACATAGTATCCAGTTGGCACTTGTTCAATCTCCTCACATGAGAGTGCTTTTTCTTTCAATTCTGTCAACTGGGGGTCCTTTGTCTGTTCCACCATAAAATCCTTCCTCGACAAAGACAAATCTGTGGAGGCAGAGAGATTCAGGTCGAGACACTGCATCAGGACTCCACAGATGCTGCTCAACTTGTTGAGTTCCTCCAGCAGCTTGTTTTTAGCTCCAGATTCCAGCATCTGTAGTTTCTTGTGTCTCCACCTCTGAGTGCCAGAGACTCAGGTTCAATCCTGACCTCGGGTGCTGTCTGTGTGTGTGGAGTTTGCACGTTCTCTCTGTGACTGCCAATCAAATGGAATTGTCAAGTTGTCAGTTAATGGCAGGACGATTAACATATAGGAAAGATGTCATTAAGCTGGAAAGAGTGCAGAGGAGACTTATGAGGATGTTGCCGGGACTCAAGGGACTGAGTTATGGAAAGAGGTTGAACAGGTCGAGACTGTTTTCATTGGAGCGTAGGAGAATGAGGTGGTCTAATAGAGGTGTATAAAGTTAGGAGGGGCATAGATAGGGTGCATGTGCACAGTCTTTTTCCCAGGGTGGGGAATTCAAAAACTAGAGGGCATAGGTTTAAGGTGAGAGGGTTCATATTTAGTAGGAACCTGAGGGGCAACTTTTTCACCCAGAGAATGGTGTGTATATCGAAATGAGCTGCCAGAGGAAGTAGTTGAGGCAGGGACATTAACAACATTTAAAAGGTACTCGGACAGGAAAGGTTCAGAGGGATATGGGCCAAAGGCAGGCAAATGGGACTAGCTTAGATGGGAATCTTGGTCAGTATGGACCAGTTGGGCTGAAGGGCCCATTTACATGATAAATGATTCTACGACTTAACAACAGTGGCCACGCAAGTAGATAGGGTGGTAAAAAAAAGGCGTACGGCATGCTTGCCTTCATCGGTTGGGGCACTGAGTATAAAGGTCAGGAAGTCATGATGCAGCTGTATAAAACTTTGGTTAGGCCACACTTGGAGTATTGTGTGCAGTTCTGGTCACCCCATTACAGGAAGAGTGTGGAGGCTTTGGAGAGGGTGCAGAAGAGGTTCACCAGGATGCTGCCTGGATTAGAGCATATTAGCCATCAGGAGAGGTTGGACAAACTTTCTCTATTTTGTCTGGAATGTTGAAGTCTGAGGGGAGACCTGACAGAATTTCCAAAAATTATGAGAGACAGATAGCGTGGGTTGTTAGGATCTATTTTTCCGGGGTAGAAATGTCGAATACAAGAGGGCATAGCTTTAAGGTGAAAGGGGGGGAGTTTGGAGGAGATGTGTGGGGCAAGTTTTTTTACACAGAGAGCGGTGGGTGTTTGGAACAGGCTGCCAGGGGTGGTGGTGGAGGCAGATACAACATAACAATGTTTAAGAGGCTTTTAGATAAGCACATGAATATGCAGGGTATGAAGGGATATGGACCATGTGCAGGTAGAAGGGATTTGTTTAATTTGGCATCGTGCTTGGCACAGACATCATGGGCCAAAGGGCCTGTTCCTGTGCTGTAATGTTCCATGTACAATGGGTGTGGAGCCCTTAATGTTCTGAACAGCGGATAAGTGATGTGCTGAATCAGATGACTGGGAGCATTGTCACTTCCATTTAAATAACGCACAGAGGCCTGGCTCAAACCACAGGAGGGAGTTTGCAATGTTGGCCAGTTGCAACCTCTGTTGTCAGAGTGATCATGGTGGCAAGCTGAGCCACAGGTTGTGCAGACTCTGGGCAGGCAGTTCGGGGGAGCTTTCCCCCTCATTGGGAAATACCCCCGAAGTTTATTTGGAGGGAGGGTAGGGGGCAGATGGGACTGTTCTTATCCCACAGAAATTTCAGCCGGGCTCATCCCAGTGGAATCTCAGGATCACTGACCTTTTAGACATTCGGTGGGTTTGATAAGATGTGTGTCAGATCATGGCCCATGTCTCTGCCTGACTCCCTCTGTCTGCCTGCTGTCTGCCTTTCACTTTTTCTCTCCTAACTCCCTCGTCTGACTCCCCGGCTGTCTGTCTCTTGCTTTCTTTCTGACTGACTGTCCTGTCAGTCTGCTGTCTGTGTCCTTGTGTCGATCTTTCATTGCCTTTTTCTGTGTTTCTCTCTCTCTGCTGTCAGTGTGGCTCCTTCCATGTCTGTATGGCTCCCTCTCCCCCCCTCCCTCTCCCCCCCTCCCTCTCCCCCCCTCCCTCTCCCCCCCCTCCCTCTCCCCCCTCCCTCTCCCCCCTCCCTCTCCCCGCTCCCTCTCCCCCCCCTCCCCTCCCCCCTCCCTCTCCCCCCTCCCTCTCCCCCCCTCCCTCTCCCCCCTCCCTCTCCCCCTCCTTTCCTCTCCCTCTCCCCCTCCCACTCTCTCCCTCTCCCCCTCCCTTTCTCTCCCCCTCCCTTTCTCTCCCCCTCCCTTTCTCTCCCTCTCCCTTTCTCTCTCTCTCTCTCTCTCTCTCTCTCTCTCTCTCTCTCTCTCTCTCCCTCTCTCCATCTCTGTCTGTATTTCTCTTCTTCTGACACGCTGTCTGATAGACAGTCATGTAGTGGTTAGCGTAACACTATTACAGCACCAGTGCCCCGGGTTCAATTCCGCCCGCTGTCTGTAAGGAGTTTGTACGTTCTCCGCATGACTGCGAGGGTTTCCTCCGGGTGCTCTGGTTTCCTCCCACATTCAAAAGACATACAGGTTAGGAAGTTGTGGGCGTGCTATGATGGCGCCAGAAGCGCGGCGACACTTGCGGGCTGCCCCCAGAACACTCCACGCAAAAGATGTATTTCACTGTGTGTTTCGATGTACATGTGACTAATAAAGAAATCTTATCTTATAAGTCCCTGGGGCTGGATGGGATATATCACAGGATACTACGTGAAGCGAGGGAAGAGATTTGAGTCCTTGGCAATGATCTTTGCATCCTCACAGACTACAGAGGAGTAGTGCCAGATGATTGGAGGGTGGCAAATGTTGTTCCTTTGTTCAAGAAAGGGAGTTGGGATAACCCTGGGAATTACAGACCAGTGAGTTTTACTTCAGTGGTGGGCAAATTATTGGAAAAGATTATTTGGGACAGGATTTATGAGCCTTTGGAGAAGCATAGGCTGATTAGGGACGGTCAGCATGGCTTGGTGAGGGGCAGGTCATGCCTCACGAGCATAATTGAATTCTTTGAGGATGTGACAAAACACATTGATGAGGGTAGAGCAGTGGATGTGGTGTCTATGGACTTTAGTAAAGCATTCGATAAGGTTCCCCATGATAGGCTCATTCAGAAGGTTGGGAGGCATGGGATCCAGGGAAACTTGGCTGTATGGATTTGGAATTGGCTCGCCCATAGAAGACAGAGGGTGGCTGTAGATGGAGCGTATTCTGCCTGGAGGTCGGTGACCAGTGGTGTTCCGCAGGGATCTGTTCAGGCACTGTGAAGTGATTCACTTTGGAAGGTCGAATTTGAAGGCAGAATACCAGTGCTTAATGGCAGGATTCTTAGCAGGGAGCAGGAACAGAGGGATCTTGGGGTCCAAGTGCAGAGATCCCTCAAGTTGATAGGGTTTTTAAGAAGGCGTATGGTGTGTTGGCCTTCATTAGTCGGGGGATTGAATTCAAGAGGTAATGTTGCAGCTCTATAAAACCCTGGTTAGACCACACTTAGAATATTGTGTTCAGTTCTGGTCGCCTCACTAGAGGAAGGATGTGGAAGCTTTAGAGACGGTGCAGAGGAGATTTACCAGGATGCTGCGGATTGGAGAGCATGTCTTCTGAGGATAGGCTGAGTGATCTAGGGCTTTTCTCTTTGGAGAGAAGGAGAATGAGAGGTGGCTTGATAGAGGTGTACAAGATGATCAGAGGCATAGATCGAGTGGACAGTCAGAGACTTTTTCCAGGGCGAAAATGGCTAACACAAAGGTGCATAATTTAAAGCTGATTGGAGGAAAGTACAGGGGGCATATCAGAACTAAGTTTTTTTTACACAGAGAGTGGCGGGTGTGTGGAACGTGCTGCCAGGGGTGCTGGTAGAGGCAGATACGTTAGGGTCATTTAAGAGACCCTTAGATAGGCACATGGATGATAGAAAAATGGAGGGTACGTGGGAGAGAAGGGTTAGATAGATCTTAGAGCAGGATAAAATGTCGGCACAACATTGTGGGCTGAAGGGCCTGTACTGTGCTGTAATGTCCTATGAGATGTGTGGGGCGAGTGGTGGGTGCCTGGAATGCGCTGCCAGGGGTGGTGGTGGAGATATGGCAGATATGATACCAATGTTTAAGTTGCTTTTCGATAAGCACCTGAATATGCAGGGATGGAAGGTATGGATCAAGTGCAGGCAGAAGGGATTAGTTTCATCTGACCCCATGTTCAGCACAGACATGGTGGGCAAAAGGGCCTGTTCCTGTGCCTTACTGTTCTATGTTCTATCACGGAGATAACAGGTTATCACACTTTTGGGAACTTGCTGTACATAAGGTGCCTGCTCCTTTTGCTATGTTACAACAGAAGTATTTCATTAAGCAACACGCAAGATGCTGGAGGAACTCAGCGGGTCAGGCAGCATCTGTGGAGGGAGATGGACAGTCGACGTTTTGGGTCGAGACCCTTCACTTGGACTGAAAGATAGGGGGGAGAGAGCTGGTATGAAGGGGTGGGAGAAAGGGGTGGAGGAAGAGCTGGCTGGTGATAGGTGAGGAGTTTGTACGTTCTCCCGTGTCTGTGTGGGTCTCCTCCGGGTGCTTCGGTTTCCTCCCACATTCTAAAGACGTACAGGTTAGGAAGTTGTGGGCATGCTATGTTGGTGCCAGAAGCGCGGCGACACTTGCGGGCTGCCCCCCAGAACACCCTACGCAGAAGATGCATTTCACTGTGTGTTTCGATGTACGTGTGACTAATAATGAAATCTTATGAGGGAGGGGGGGAGAATTCAGCTGAATTCTGACACCATTCAGCTTCTGAATGGCGTCAGAAGCTGGGAGGTGATAGGTGGAAGGGATGAAGGGCTGAAGAAGATAGAACCTGATAGCAGAGGATGGTGGAGCCTGGAGTAAAGGGAGGGAGGTGGGGAGGGGAACCAGTGGCAGGAGTGTGTGGGTGAGGGGTGGGGATAGGGGAAAGATGGAGCGATGGGGGCCAGGATGAAAGGCGAACAGAGTTCCTCCAGTGTGTTTCTCCAGATCGGCTGGGAATCACTTTGACACATTGTGATGATGTTTAAGACGCTTCTTATGAGGGTCTCCCTTTCAGCAACCTCTCTCTGTTGGCAGAGCATGCTTTCCTCAGGAAGTGGCTCCTTCTCTCTGACCCTGATGACCTGGCTGCTGGGGCTAAGGGCTACCTGAAGGTCAATCTCATCGTCCTGGGCACTGGCGATGAAGCACCCGTGAGTTTGAAAATTCCTTCTCATCAAATATGGAAAATATAACCATAACATTACCAGTGACTGGAGATGTGTTGGCTGTGGTAAGCTGTTGGTTCGTGGACAGAGTTTATGGCTTCAGAATGTCGTGAAACAGGTTCGAGGTCTCAAAGGCAAGGACTCTGAACACAGTCTTAGAGATAAATGATTTATTTACAAAAGATAAACGCAGGGAAAGGGTAACGGGAATAACACACACACGTGCACAGTGGATAGCGAGTGTGGGAAAATCACAATGGGGGTAAAATACCCACACACACACACACACACACACACACACACACACACACACACACACACACACACACAATGAACTGGGTACAGACAATCAAGGAACAACAATACGATACCTGCCACCCCTTGATTCAGTGCAGGTACAGCTCTATGCTACCAGGGACACTAACTAAAATGCTCCCAACTGTTAAACAGTGCACACCTCACCAATGATTTCTCCAGTGCCGTTTCACAGTGCTCAGCCTGGAGCGAAGCAGTGTCATCCCTCGGAGACAAAGAGGCCGAGCCAAGCACATGTGGCACTCTTTATAGCGCTGGAGGGCTGGGGGGTCCAGCCCAGGTAATTTAAAAAGGCCAATGGGCAGGTGTGCGCTGATGGGTGGGGCGGGGCCAAACCTTGATTGGCAGTTGTGTGTCTTCCGACCAGGTAGGGGCAGTGTTGTCATGTGACAGCCACGACCCTCCACAATACAAGATCCTAACACAAGTTATGGAATAGGTTTTAAATTTTTCTTTAATTCGTTCCTGGGCATTGGTGGCAAGGCCAGCCCTAATTGCCCATAAGAAGGTGGGGCAGAGCCAACTTCTTGAACCAGTGCAGTCCTTCTGGTGAAGGTGCTTCTGCAGTGCTGGTGGGGAGGGAGCTCTAGGATAAGGTGGCAAGGAAGGACTGGTGATAGATTCCCAAATCAGGATGGTGTGTGACTTGGAGGGGAACCTGCAGGCAGTGGTGTTCCCCTGCACCTGTGGCCCTTGTCCTTCTTGGTGGGAGAGGTGGTGGGTTTGGGAGGTGCCGTGGGAGTTGCCTGGGTGAGTACCTGTGGTGCATTTAGTATGCACTACAGCCACCATGCACTAAATGGTGGAAGGAGTGAATGCTCAAGGTGGTCCCAATCTAGTGGGCTCTTAAGATCTGGATTGTGTTGAACTTGTTAAGTATTGTTGGCTCTGCCCTCATCCAGGCAAGTGTTCTGTCACACTCCTGACTTTTAGCTGGTGGAAAGGCTTTGTGGTGTCAGGAGGTGAGGCACTCTTCTAAGCCTCTGACCTGCTCTTGTAGCCATGGTATTTATGTGGTTGGTCCAGTTGATCATCAACAGTGACTTTTCAGGATGTTCATTGTGGGTGAGTCAGTGACGGTAGTCCCATTGAATGTCAGGAATGGATGGTAGACTCTCTCCAATTGGAGATGATTGTTGCCTGGCATTAATGAGATGTGAAGATTAATCCATCAACAGGATTTTCTTTACTGGTTACCAGACGTGGTGACTGGGTGAGGAACCAGTTCTCTGATGGACATTGACTAATCACTTGGTGTTGAAGGTTCAGTTTTGTTTTCTAAGTGGTTGTGGAATGGGACTGAGCAAGGACGGACTTGTTCAACGGTGGGAACAAGGGTGGGACAGTTGGAGGGAGGTGCAACCTGTAGGAGGTGTGGTCAGTGTGCTGGGTATCTACAGGTGACAGGTTTCAGGTACAGGTGCGGTAGATGTGTGCACAGAAGGTGCAGACGTACATGCCACGATTGTCTCTGTTCCAGATGGAGAAGAAAGATGGCTCTGAAGACAAAGAAGACATTGAGGGGAACCTGCTCCGGCCCAACGGCGTGTCTCTGCGAGGTGCCTACTTCACACTGAAGGTTTACCGAGCGGAGGATCTCCCACAGAGTACGTGCTGACCAACGCTCTCGGACAATGGGCTGTGGGTGGTGCACTGGTAACTACCCTTCACCTCCTGAAGGCTCACACTCATGGGCAGAGTCTGCACTGCTGGGGTGCGGCCGTGGGATAGATCCAGGAATTCACCCCGATACTAGTAACCACCTCCTCTCTATCAAACCTCTGTTGTCCCTGCCCTGGGGGTGTGTGATGGGACAGTGTAGAGGGAGCTTCACTCTGTGTCTGACCCTGGGAGTGTGTGATGGGACGGTGCAGAGGGAGCTTCACCCTGTGTCTGACCCTGGGAGTGTGTGATGGGACGGTGTAGAGGGAGCGTCACTCTGTGTCTCACCCTGGGAGTGTGTGATGGGACAGTGTAGAGGGAGCTTCACTCTGTGTCTGACCCCAGGAGTGTGTGATGGGACGGTGTAGAGGGAGCTTCACTCTGTGTCTGACCCCAGGAGTGTGTGATGGGACGGTGTAGAGGGAGCTTCACCCTGTGTCTGACCCTGGGAGAGTGTGATGGCACAGGGTAGAGGGAGCTTCACTCTGTGTCTGACCCCAGGAGTGTGTGATGGGACGGTGTGGAGGGAACTTCACTTGGTGTCTGACCCTGGGAGTGTGTGATGAGATGGTGCATCTTATCTGAGGATATCTTTATTCTGATTCTAACCGGTGCCGTCCCTGCCCTGGGAGTGCGTGATTGAGCTTCATTGTTACAGTATGAAACTGTATTCTTTTGCTGGCTAATTGTTTCTTGTTCAACTGGGTCTGATTGGCTAGTGGACGATGCTGTAATCGACAGTGTCAAGCAGATCTTCGGATTTGACAGCAACAAGAAAAATCTCGTTGACCCGTTTGTGGAAGTGAGCTTCGCTGGGAAAATGGTGAGATGCTGAATGCACTTGTCTCTCCTCTTTCCCCCCTCTCCTCTCCCCCAATCCACAGTATTAGGTTGTAGTCAACTGGGAATTAAGGGAAGATCCTGATAATCGGGGAATTAGGGGCATTCCATTAAATAGGGAAATTAAAGAATTAGGGATGATTGTATTAAATAATTAGGAGAGGATTCCTGTGAATGGGGAATTAAAGGGTCCCAGTAACTGGGGAACAGCGTAGGGCCCCAGTAGATTTTAAATTAGGGGAGGGCTCCCCTAAATGTGAATTAGGGGAAAGTACATCTAGTGGGGATTCAGTAATTGGGGAATCAGAGGGTCAAAATAAATGGGGGATTAGTGGAGGGCACTAGTAAATCAGGAATCACATTTGGGATCTGGCAAATCTCTACATTCAGGAATTGGGGAATTGATGAGAAATTATGGGCTAATTTATTGGGACCAATAAATGGGATATTGGACCTTTAGTGCTGACAGATGTTGGGTGTACAAGATTGTGGAGTACTCTGTAGGTGGTGAGATGGGGGCAGTTGGAAAGGAATTGTGGAGGGACTATGTGTTCACTGCGGTGAGAATATGATGGCTTGAACTGGAAGTGTTGCAGTGAAATGCATTGATGCAAATGAATCTCCTGGGAGATGGGGATCATTTGTGAGTTGAGAGCCACAGTGGTGCAGCAGTTAATGCTGCTGCCTCTCAGCTCCAATGTTCAATCCTGACCTCCGGTGGTGTCGTTGTGGAGCTAACACTTGCTCCCTGTGACTGTGTGGGTTTCCTCGGGGTTTCTTCCCACATTCTAAAAATACGTGACGATCGTTCCCTTGGTGGCAAAGGGGATGATAAACATGGAGAGGGCATAAATTGTAGAGATGCAGGGAAATGAGGAGAGGGAGGGATGGGACTGTGGGATTGCTCCTTGAGAGACGGCATGGATGTTATGGGCTGAATGGCCTTGTGTGTTGCTGCATAGGATGTAGATCAGTACAGCAGAGGAACAGCCCCTTCAGCCCACGATGTCTGTGCTGACCATGAGGGCAATTTAAACATGGTCTATATCCCTTTCTGTTCCTGTATCTGTCTAAATGCCTCTTAAGTATCGCTATCGTATCTGCCTCCACCAGCACCCTTGGCAGCACATTCCAGGCACCCACCACTCTGTGTGTGTGTGTGTGTGTGTGTGTGTATCTAAAAGAAAATCTCGCCCCACACATCTCCTTTAAGCACTCTCCGTCTCACCTAAAACCTATGCCTTCCAGTATTGGAACTGTCAAATACTAAAACTATGACCATCCACCCTATCTGTCTCTCATAATTGTATAAACTTCTATCAGATCTCCCTTCAGCCTCTGACGCTCCAGAAAAAAAACAATACAAGTTTGTCCAACCTCTCATTATACCTAATACTCTGCAATCCAGGTGATATCCTGGTGAACCTCTTCTGCACCCTCTCCAAAGCCTCCACATCCTTCCTGTAATGGGGCAACCAGAAATGCACACAATACTGTATGGCCAGATTCTGCTCTAACTCTATCTACAAGTTTGAAGATGATACCACCATAGTGGGCCGTATCTCAAATAACTATGAGTCGGAGTACAGGAAGGAGATAGAGAGCTTAGTGACATGGTGTCATGACAACAACCTTTCCCTCAATGTCAGCAAAACAAAAGAGCTGGTCATTGACTTCAGGAAAGGGGGCAGTGTACATGCACCTGTCTACATCAATGGTACTAAGGAGAGCTTCAAGTTCCTAGGAGTGAACATCACCAATAGCCTGTCCTGGTCAAATCACGTAGATGCCATGGCCAAGAAAGCTCACCAGCGCCTCTACTTCCTCAGGAGGCTAAAGAAATTTGGCATGTCCCCTTTGACAGTCACCAACTTTTATTGATGCACCATAGAAAGCATCCTATCTGGATGCATCACGGCTTGGTACGGCAACTGCTCTCCCCTGGACCTCAAGAAACTGCAGGGAGTTGTGGACACAGCTCAGTGCATCACGGAAACCAGCCTCCACCCCATGGACTCTGTCTATACCTCTCGCTGCCTTGGTGAAGCAGCCAGCATAATCAAAGACCCCACCCACCTGGGTCATTCTCTCTTCTCCTCCCTCCCATCAGGCAGAAGATATAGGAGCCTGAGGGCATATACCACCAGGCTCAAGGACACTTCTATCCCGCTGTGATAAGACTATTGAATGGTTCTCTTATACGATGAGATGGACTCTTGACCTCACAATCTACCTTGTTTGACCTTACACCTTATTGTCTACCTGCAATGCACTTCCCTGTAGCTGTGACACTTTACTCTGTATTCTGTTGTTGTGGTTACCCTGCACTGTGTAATGAATTTATCTGTATGAATGGTATGTAAGACAAGTTTTTCACTGTACCTCAGTACAAGTGACAATAATAAACCAATACCAATACCAATACTCCAGATGTGGCCTAACCAAAGTTTTATGCAGCTGCAACATGACTTGTCAACTTTGATACTCAACGTTCCAACCAATGAAGTCAAGCATGCCGTATGCTTTCTTTACCACCCTATCTACTCGTGTTACTATGGACTTGGACCACAAGATCCCAAGTATAAGATAGTCCCTGGATGGGGAATTAGGGGAGGGTCCCTGTAATTGTTGGTGTTGGCCTGGGTGAAGGGCTAAGTGAATACCTCCCAGGTACACAGCATAGGCTCAGTGGTCCAAATTGCTTTGGATTACAATGTTCTGTGTCAGGTCTCAAATTACCCATGCACCAGATCCCAGAGTGTTATTTTCTGCCTTGCTTGTGTGTAAAGGGAGAGTTAGTGCGACAGCTGATGCTCCATCTGGCCGTCTGACCGTGTGACTGTCCCATGGGAGGTATAACTCTGATCGCTCTCTTTCCCAGATCTGCAGTAAGATCATCGAGAAGAACGCCAATCCTCAGTGGAACCAGAGCCTCGTGCTGCCAATTAGGGTAAGGGAGCCAATCTACTGCACTCATGGCAAATGCCCAGATCAGCTGAAGTCCCTGGGGGTAAAGCATATTACACTGTAATGAGTTCAAATCCCACCGTCTCAACTGGAGAACTTCAATTCAATTCATTAATAAAAATATAAGGTAGAACAGGAAATTCAAGCCTGCTCTGCTAAGCAATACCATAAGAAATAGGAGAATTAGGCCATTCAACCCATCGAGTCTGCTCCGCCATTCAATCATGGCTGATTTTGTTATTCCCTCTCAACCCCATTCTCCTGCCTTCTCCCTGTAACATTTGATGCCCTTACTAATCAAGAACTTATCAACCTCTGCTTTAAATATACCCAATGACTTGGCCTTCACAGCCATCTGCAGCAATGAATTCCACAGATTCACCACCCTGTGGCTAAAGAAATTCCTCCTCATCTGTTCTAAAGGGGCATCCTTTTATTCTGAGGCTGTGCCCTCTGATCCTAGCCTCTCCCACTACTGGAAACATCCTCTCCACATCCACTCTATCCAGGCCTTTCAATATTTGGTAGGTTTCAATGAGATTTCCCAACCCCCCCCCCCCCCCCCACCCCCCATCCTTCTAAGCTCCAGCGAGTACAGGCCCAGAGTGATCAAACGCTCCCTTTCATTCCTGGGATCATTCCTGTAAACCACCTCTGGACACTATCCAATGCCAGCACATCCTTCCTTGGATATGGGGCCCAAAACTGCTCACAATATTCCAAATGTGGTCTGACCAACACCTTATAAAGCCTCAGCAGTACATCCTTGCTTTTATATTCTAGTCCTCTTGAAATGAATGCAAACATTGCATTTGCCTTCCTTACTACCGACTCAACCTGCAAGTTATCCCTTAAGGAATCCTGCACTTGGACTCCCAAGTCCCTTTACACCTCCGATTTCTGAATTCTCTCCCATTTAGAAAATAGTGTACACCTTTATTCCTTCTATCAAAGTGCATGACCGTGCACTTCCCTGCGCTGTGTTCCATCCTCCCAACCTGTCCAAGTCCTTCTGCAGACTCCCTGCTTCCTCAACACCACCTGCCCCTCCACCTATCTTTGTACCACCCGCAAACTTGGCCACAAAGCCATCATTTCCATCATCCAGATCATTAACTTAAGATGTGAAAAGTAGTGGACCCAACACCGTCCCCTGTGGAACACCACTAGTCACCGGCAGCCAACCAGAAAAGGCCCCCTTTATTCCCACTCTTTGCCTTCTGCCAGTCAGCCAATCTTCTATCCATGCTGGTACCTTTCCTGTAACACCATGGGCTCCTATCTTGTTTATCAGCCTCATGTGCGGCACCTTGTCAAAGTCCTTCTGAAAATCCAAGTAAACAACATCCACTGACTCTCCTTTGTCTATCCTGCCTGTTACTTCCTCAAAGAATTCCAACAGATTTGTCAGGCAAGATCCCCCCTCAAGGAAACCATGCTGACTTCAGCTTATTTTATCATGTGCTTCCAAGTATCCCAAAACCTCATCCTTAATAATGGACTCTTAACATCCTACCAACCACTGAAGTCAGGCTAACTGGCCTATAATTTCCCGTCTTTTGCCCCCCTCCCTTCTAAAAGAGTGACATTTATGATTTTCCAGTCCTGTGGAACTATTCCTGACTCTAGTGATTCTTGAAAGATCACTACTAATGCCTCCACAATCTCTTCAGTGACCTCTTTGAGAACCCTGGGGTGTAGTCCATCTGGTCCAGGTGACTTATCCACCTGCAGAGCTTTCAGTTTCCCAAGCACCTTCTCCTTAGTAGTAGTGACTGCACTCACTTCTGCCCCTTGACTCTCTCAAATTTCTGGCACTTTGTTGGTATCTTCCACAGTGAAGACTGATGCAAAATACTTATTCAGTTCATCCGCCATTTCTTTGTTCCCCATTACTACCTCTCCAGAGTCATTTTTCAGTGGTCCGATGTTCACTCCTGCCTCTCTTTTACGATTTATACATCTAAAAAAACTTTTGATATCCTGTTTTATATCATTGGCTAGCTTACCTTCATATTTCATCTTTTCTCCCCTTACTGCTTTTTTGCTGCCTTCTGTTGGTTTTTAAAAGCTTCCTAATCCTCTAGCTTCCCACCAATTTTTGCAATATTGTATGCCCTCTCTTTTGCTTTTATGCTGTCTTTGACTTCCCTTGTCAGCCATGGTTGCCTCATCCTCCCTTTAGAATGCTTCTTCTTTGGGATGAACTGACCCTGTCTCTTCCAAATTACTCCCAGAAATTCCTGCCACTGCTGCTCTACCGTCATCCCTGCTAGGGTCCCCTTCCAGTCAACCGTGGCCAGCTCCTCTCTCATGCCTCTGTAGTTACCTTTACTCAACTGTAATATCAATACATCTGATTTTAGCTTCTCCCTCTCAAACTGCAGGGTGAATTCTATCATATTATGATCACTGCCTCCTAACGGTTCCTTTACCTTAAAATCCCTAATCAAATCTGATTCGTTGCACAACACCAAATCCGGAATTGCCTTTTCTATAGTGGGTTCAACTGCAAGCTGCTATAAAAAGCCATCTCGTAGGCATTGTACAAATTCCTTCTCTTGGGATCCGATAACAACCTGATTTTCCCAGTCTACCTGCATATTGAAGTCCCCTATGACCACCGTAACATTGCCCTTTTTACATGCCTCTTCTATCTCCTGTTGTAATTTGTACCCCACATCCTGGCTACTATTCGGAGGCCTGTATATAACTCCCCCCAGGGTCTCTTTACCCTTGCAGTTTCTTAACTCTACCCACAAGGATTCGACATCTTCTGATCCTATGTCACTTCTTGCTGAGGATTTGATTTCATTTTTTACCAACAGAGCCACCCCACCCCCTCTGCCACCTGCTTGTCTTTTTGATAGGATGTGTATCCTTGGATGTTCAGCTCCCAGCTGTGATATTGCAACCATGACTCTGTGATGCCCACAATGTCGTACCTGCCAATTTCTAACTGCACTATGAGCTCATCTACCTTATTTCGTATGCTGTGTGCATTCAGATATAACACCTTCGGTCCTGTATTCACCAACCTTCTTCTCAAATTAGTCTCCATGTTGCCTGAAATTAAATTCTTATCCCTTTCTAAACATCATCTATTTTTGTTCTGGAGACTTCAGTAACCTCTTCTTCCCTTTCACTTCTCTTGTATCTCCATATTCCTCAGACCCCTTGACATCTTTTTGCGTTTAAGTGTATCTCCTTCTTAGACAACTTCTTCTACAGCTCTCTGTGGCAATAAATTCCACAAGTGAAGAAATTTTGATTTATCTCAGTCCTAAGTGTCATCGCGAGTGGGAAACCTCATCCTTTTCCTGAGTGCACTTAACAAATTCCACCCCCATCCAATCTCTTAGGACCATGGGAATCCCAGTCAATGTTAAGGAAGTTAAAATCAGCTATTCCAACCCTATTGTCACAGCCCTCATTTTTGTCCATGATCTCCCTATATTATTTGCTCCTCTCATTACCACTGGCTTTTGGAGGGCTTATAGTATAGTGATGAGCACGGGTTCAACAACACTCAAGAAGCTCGACACCATCCAGGACACAGCAGCCCACTTGATAGACATCCCATCCACACCCACTCACTCACTCGACCAGCGACACAGAGTAACAGCAGTGTGTACCGTCTACAGGATGCACTGCAGCAACTCACCAAGACTCCTCAGACAGCACCTTCCTCACCACAAGGACTGCAGTGGTTCAAGAAGGCAGCTCACCACCACCTTCTCAAGGGCAACTAGGGACGGGCAATTAAATGCTGGCTCAGCCTGCGAAGCCCACACCCCTTGGATGAATAGACCAAATAAAATTAAACCTTCCCAGTGTTTGCTGGTGTGAACCTCCATGTCGCATTGGAAAATGTCCTTCTCTATATCCTGCTTTGGTCCAATCCTCCCAGTGATGTTTTTTAACCATAGAACCATACAGCACAAAACAGGCCCTTCAGCCCACCATGCTGTGCCGTCCATCAAACCACCCTTTCCTCCCGCATATCCCTCTATCTCACATTCCTCCATGTGCCTATCCAACAAATTTTTGAACTTGTCCAATGTATCTGCCTCCACCACCACCCCAGGCAGTGCATTCCATGCACCAACCACTCTCTGGGTGAAAAACCTCCCCCTGACATCTCCCCTGAACCTCCCACCCATAACCTTAAAGCCATGCCCTCTTGTCTTGAGCATTGGTGCCCTGGGAAGGAGGCGCTGACTGTCTACTCTATCTATTCCTCTCAATATTTTATATACCTCTATCATGTCTCCTCTCATCCTCTTCCTTTCCAGTGAATAAAGCCCTAGCACCTTAAGCCTCTCCTCATATTCAATACGCTCTAATCCAGGCAGCATCCTGGTAAATCTCCTCTGCACCCTCTCCATTGCCTCCACATCCTTCCTATAATGCGGCGAACAGAACTGAACACAGTGCTCTAAGTGTGGTCTAACTAGAGTTTTGTAAAGCTGCATCATCACCTCGCGGCTCTTAAACTCAATCCCGCGACTTATGAAAGCCAACATCCCATTGGCCTTCTTAACTGCTCTTTCCACCTGTGAGGCAACTTTCAGTGAACTGTGAATATGAACCCCCAGATCCCTCTGCTCCTCTACACTGCCAAGTACCTTGCCATTTACCCTGTACTCTGCCCTGGAGTTTGTCCTTCCAAAGTGTACCACCTCACACTTCTCCGGATTGAACTCCATCTGCCACTTGTCAGCCCAGCTCTGCATCCTATCAATATCCCTCTGTAAGCTCCAACAGCCCTCCACACTATCCACAACACCGCCGATCTTAGTGTTGTCCGCAAACTTACTAACCCAGCCTTCCACCCCCTCATCTAAGTCATCTATAAATATCAGAAAAAGTAGAGGTCCCAGAACTGATCCCTGCGGGACACCACTGGTCACTGCCCTCCAATCCGAGGGCACTCCTTCCACCACAACCTTCTGCTTTCTACAGGCAAGCCAATTCCTAATCCACACAGCCAAGCTTCCCTGGCTCCCTTGGCCTCTTGACCTTCTGAAGAAGCCTACCATGAGGAACCTTATCAAATGCCTTACTAAAATCCATATAGACCACATCCACCACACTACCCTCATCAATCTTCCTCGTCACCTCCTCAAAGAACTCTATCAGGCTTGTGAGGCAAGATCTTCCCTTCACAAAGCCATGCTGGCTGTCCCTAATCACTCCATGATTCTCCAGGTGTTCATAGATCCTATCCCTTAGAATCCTTTCTAACAGCTTACCCACCACAGATGTAAGGCTCACCGGTCTGTAATTCCCTGGACTATCCCTACTACCTTTTTTGAACAAGGGGACAACATTCGCCACCCTCCAATCCTCCGGCACCATCCCTGTGGACAACGAGGACTCAAAGATCCTTACCAGCGGTTCAACAATCTCCTCCCTCACCTCTCGAAGCAGCCTGGGGAAAATCCCGTCAGGCCCCGGAGATTTATCCGTGTTGATATTATTTAACAACTTCAACACATCCTCTCTCTTGATATCTACAACCTTGAGAAGATTACCCTTACCAGCACTCCCTTCCGCGTCATCAAGACCCCTCTCCTTGGTGAATACCGAAAAGAAGTATTCATTGAGAACTTCTCCCACTTCTGCCGCCTCCAGGCACATTCTCCCACTTTTGTCTTTAATCAGACCTACCTTCACCCTAGCCATCCTCCTACCCTTCACGTACGTGAAAAAGGCCTTGGGATTTTCCTTAACCCCACTAGCCAAAGCCTTTTTATGTCCCCTTCTAGCTTTCCTCAGCCCTTTCTTAAGTTCCTTCCTCGCTACTCTATATTCCTCACGGGCCCTGTCTGAACTTTGCTGCTTATACCTTATGTATGCTACCTTCTTCTCCCTAACAAGTCCTTCCACCTCTCTCGTCACCCACGGTTCCTTCACCCTGCCATTCCTTCTCTGCCTCACCAGGACATATTTATCCCTAACATCCTGCATAAGATCCCTGAACATTGACCACATCTCCATGGTACATTTTCCTTCAAAAAGGACATCCCACTTTACACTCCCAAGTTCTCTCCTTATAGCCTCATAGTTCGCCCTTCCCCAGTTGAAAATCCTCTTGTCCTCTCTGCACCTGTCCCTGTCCATGACAATTTTAAAGGTTATGGAGCAATGGTCACTGTCCCCCAAATGCTCACCCACCAATAGATCCTTCACATGTCCCAGTTCATTTCCTAAAACTAGATCTAGCATGGCATTCCCTCTAGTTGGCCTGTCGCCATACTGCGTCAGGAATCCCTCCTGGACACATTTAACAAATTCCGTCCCATCTAAACCTTTGGCACTAAGCAGGTTCCAGTCTATATTTGGGAAGTTGAAGTCTCCCATTATAACAACCCTGTTATTTTTGCTTCTCTCCAAACACTGCCTGCCAATCTGCTCCTCTATATCTCTACTGCTACTGGGGGGCCTATAGAATACTCCTAGTAGAGTAACCGCTCCTTTCTTGTTCCTTAACTCCACCCATACGGACTCTAGAGATGATCCTTCTACAACATCCATCCTTTCCACAGCCGTAACAGTGTCCCTGACCAGTATCGCCACCCCTCCTCCTCTTCTCCCCACTTCCCTATCCCTCTTAAAACGCAGAAAACCAGGAATATTCAATATCCACTCCTGCCCTGACGTCAGCCACGTCTCAGTAATAGCCACAATATCATAGTCCCCTATACTTATCCAAGCCCTCAGTTCATCCCCCTTATTCCTGACACTTCTTGCATTTATGTAAACACACTTCAGTCCATCTACCTTACTACTTTTATAGCCTGTATTCTGCTTCTCCTTCCCCAAAGCCTCTCTACCTGTTTGATCTAACTTTTCCCCATCCCCTTCTTCCTCTGACCTACTCCTCCAGTTCCCTTCCCCCTCACAAACTAGTTTAAACCCTCCCGAACCACCCTAGCAAACCTAGCCGCAAGGATATTGGCCCCCTTCTGGTTCGGGTGTAACCCGTCCTCTCTGTACAGGTCCCACCTTCCCGAGAAGAGATCCCAATGATCCAGAAATCTAAAACCCTCCCTCCTGCACCAACTTCTCAGCCACACATTTATCTGCCACCTCCTCCTGTTCCTGCCTTCACTATCACGTGGCACCGGCAGCAATCCAGAGATTGCTACCCTTGAGGTCCTGTTCCTCAGTCTTCTGCCTAGCTCCCTGAACTCGCTCTTCAGGACCTCATCCCCCTTCCTACCTATGTCGTTGGTGCCAACATGGACCACAACTTCTGGCTGCCTCCCTCCCGCTCAAGAATCCTGCGGACCCGATCAGTGACATCCCGGACCCTGGCACCTGGGAGGCAACATACCATCCGGGATTCATGCTCACTGCCACAGAACCTCCTGTCTGTTTCCCTGACTATTGAGTCCCCTATCACTACCGCATGTCTCTTTCCCACCCCTTCTTTCTGAGCAGCAGTACCAGTCCCAGTGCCAGAGACCTGGTTACTGCAGCTAGGCCCCTGCAGGTCATCCCCCTCAACAGCCTCCAAGGCGGAAAACCTGTTACTGAGGAGAACACCCTCCGGGGTTCCCTGCTCTGTTTGCCTGCCTGACTTCTTCTTCCTCTTCCCTTCCCTGATAGTCACCATTCTATCTGCATCCTGAACCTCAGATGTACCTGCTCTAAGGGGGGTGACTGCCTCCTGATGGACCGTGTCTACATAACTCTCTCCCTCCCTTATGCTGCGCAGTTTGTAGCTGCGACTCCAGCTCATCAACTCTGAGCCGAAGTTCGTCCAGCCTCAAGCACTTACTGCAGATGTGGCCATCGGTCCACGAGTTCCCACATCAAACAGCTGCAGCATATGACCATGTCCTCCATCTGACTACCTTTTTCTCCCCCTAGTTAATCCCACCTACAAATCTATAATAGACAACAGGTAAACCTTACCTTTTACCTACTTACCAGCTACTTACCCTCCTTGCCCCTTCACGCCGAAGCCCCTTGAGCCAAAGCCCGACCACTCTGCTGCCTCTCACTCCGCTGCCTGCTCCGACGCTGCCCGCTCTATAGGCTGTTTGCTTTTTTAAGCTGCCCGTGCCGCGCCTGTGCAGTCCAGCCCCCATTCGACTAGTTAGAAAAAAACAGAATATAAGTATAAATCAGAATGTTTTCCCTCCTGCAGTTTCCCTCTATGTGTGAGAAAATGAGGATTCGCCTCACTGACTGGTGAGTCATTCCTGCCCTTGAACGTACGTGAGAAATGCTCAGCAGGTCAGGCAGCCTCCATAGAGACAGGAACAAGACTGATGCTTCAGGTCAATGACCTTACACCAGAATTGGGGGAAGTGAGAAAGTTGAGTAGGTTGGAGGGGAGGAGACAACAGATTGGTTGGGGAAACAGGACGGATTAGCAATGCCAGTGGTTTGTTGGTGAACAACGTTGACAGTGCTGGGGAGAAGGAACTTGGGCTGATGGGATAGACTCGGAGCCATAGAGCACAGAAACAGGCCCTTCAGCCCAACTGGTCCATGACAACCAAGATTCCCATCTAAGCTCATCCCATTTGCCTGCATTTGGCCCATAGCCCTCTGCACCTTTCCTGTCCATGTACCTGTCCAAGTGTCTTTTAAATGTTGTTATTGTACCTGCCTCACCCACTTCCTCTGGCAGCTCGTTCCACATATGGATCCTTCCTTAATGTGCTGAGTGATTACTTTGGGAGGAGTCCCTCCTGTCCCTTACCCCTCTGTATACATGCTGCTAACTTGGGGGACTGTGGGTGCAATGTTATGCTCCCACCACCACTGGGAGGTGCTGAAGATAGTAATTGATTTGTCACTCACCAACTTTTACCGATGCACCATCGAAAGCATCCTATCTGGATACATCACGGCTTGGTACGGCAACTGCTCTGCCCAGGACTGCAAGAAGCTGCAGAGAGTTGTGGACACAGCCCAGCGCATCACGGACACCAGCCTCCCCTCCTTGGACTCTTGTCTTTAGCTCTCGCTGCCTTGGTGAAGCAGCCAGCATAATTAAAGACCCCACCCACCCAGGACATTCTCTCTTCTCTCCTCTTCCATCGGGAGCCTGAGGGCACGTACCACCAGACTTAAGGACAGCTTCTATCCCACTGTGATAAGACTATTGAACGGTTCCCTTATACAATGAGATGGACTCTTACCTCACAATCTACCTTGTTGTGACCTTGCACCTATTGCACTGCACTTTCTCTGTAGCTGTGACACTTTACTCTGTACTGTTATTGTTTTTACCTGTACTACCTCAATGCACTCTGTACTACTGTGCAATGAATTGACCTGTATGATCGGTTTGCAAGACAAGTTTTTCACTGTACCTCGGTACAAGTGACAATAATATATCAATACCAATTTATTATTGTCGTATATATTGAGATACAGTGAAAAGCTTTTGTTTACGTGCCACCCAGATAGATCATCCCATACATTGAAATAGTAAAAAGGGAAACAGAATGCAGAATATAGTGTGACAGTTACGAAAAAAGTACAGTACAGTGCAGGTAGACAATAAGGGCCATGATGAGGTAGATTGGGAGATCAAGTGTTCATCTTTATTGTTTGAGAGGTCCGTTCAAGTGTCTGATAACAATGGGATAGAAGCTGCCCTTGAGCCTGGTGGTACGTGTTCTCAAGCTCTTGTATCTTCTGCCAGATAAGAGGTGAATGACCAGGGTAGGCCCTTGATTATGAGGCTGGTTTCCCTGATGTGTCCACAACTCTCTGCATTTTCTTGTGGTCCCAGGCAGAGCAGTTGCCGTCCCAAGCTGTGATGCATCCAGATAGGATGCTTTCTATGGTGCATCTGTAAAAATTGGTGAGGGCCAGATGGGAATGATTCCTTCGCTTCCCTTGCTCCCTCACTCTGGCTCTGTGAGCAGGGTGACGAGGGGGAGGGTGCAGGGTTGAAAATGACTGTTGCTCTGAAATTGAAAAGCAAGAAAGCTACAACAATGGAATCACTCTGGCACCCACAGCAACTGTTCTGTAATAGGGAGAGTGTCCGTGGGCTGCGGGAGGGGATTCAGTGGGAGGGGAGAGTCGATGATGGGGGAGCATGGCTGTGGGGGGTGGGGAGAGTCGTTGACAGGGGAAGGTGCCCATTGAGAATGGGGAGTTGCATGAATATTTTGGGGACTGTTTTGTATCGCCAGTGGATTTGTTCCATCAAGCCCCGGTGATCTGGAAAAGTTCCCCTGGCATAGTGTCCCTGTTGTGCCCTGCTCTCTGGGTGTGGGCAGTGCCTCTGTGAGCGGGGCCGTGGATTCGGGTGACTCTGCCAGTCTGTTTCTCCTCCAACAGGGATCGCCTCTCTCACAATGACGTGATTGGCACCACCTACTTGTGTATGTCCAGAATCTCAGCCCCAGGAGGAGAGATCGAAGGTGAGCTGGTCGGATTCAGTAACAACTAGGAGGGTAGAAGTTCCCTGACAGTTAACGTCGGTGGGTTGGTTTAGCAATGGCTGTGGTGGATGAAGTTAATTAATTTGGAACTTATGATGGCTGCGTTAAGTTCCACATCAGAGGTCAATGCCTCTATCCCAGTCTCACACCCAGATACTTCCCCACTTGTGGCACAGCAAGATCCCACACACTTGTAACTCCTCTCCTTTCCTCGTGCCCGGTATCCCTCGCGCTCCCTTCCACGGAAGGCAAGAGTCCGTGCTCCCTCCAATCCCACATTCCCTGATCGAGGACCTGCCGGATTTTCCCGTCGCCAGGGGTGTCCTCCGAATGAGGTACAGTTTCTGCACTTGGTCCCGGTGTTTCCCTGTGCTATTAATTAGTTTGCTTCTCTTCCTCATGCAGAAGGAAGCCATTTGGCCCATCGAGTCTATGCTACCTCTCAGAGCGACCTCATTAACCCCATTCCCCAACATCTCCAAGCAATCTATTCTCTCTCACATCATCTCCTCCCCCCCCCCCCACCCCCGAGGATTTACTGTGGTGTTCCACATCCTCCTCCAACTTCCGTTCTTCCCAACACGGACCTACAGCTCACAGTAGTGGCTAGGTTTCCAAAGGTCCTTCGCCCACTGCGATTCAGCAGTGGAAAGGCCCAGTGGGTCAGGTCAGGGGAGGCAGAGAATCAGACAGGACACAAGGCCATTGACCTGAGGCTTTTACAGTGTTTCTCTCTCCACAGATGCTGCCTGACTTGCTGAGTGTCTCCAGCATTCTGTTTGTCCCTCCATTCCCTTCACGCTCATGTGCCTGTCTAACTGCAGCCACTATCAAAAACACCAAGATGCTGGAGGAACTCAGCAGGCCAGGCAGCATCCGTGGAGAAAAGCAGACGGTCAACATTTCAGGTCAGGACCCTTCTTCAGGTCCACTATCGTACCTGCTTCCACAACCCCTGGCAGCCCGTTCCAGGCACCCACCACTCTGTGTTTTTAACAAAAAAAACTTGCCCCACACATCTCCCTTAAACTTACCTGCACCCCCCCCCCCCCACCCCCTTGCCTCATTTGACATTTCTACCCTGGGAAAGAGAAGAGACATTAAAAATCGGGTCCTATCTGCCTTCTCAAATGGGCATAAAAAATTTGAAGGCTTGGGCAATCTTAGTGCACCTGGGCCAGTGGATTCTCTGGTGTCCTGGGCCACTAGTTCTCTCAGTGCCCTGGGCCAGTGGGATCTTGCTGTGCCTCGCCCAGCTGGCATTCTCCCAGCATTCCAGGCTAGTGCATTCTCCTGGCATTCCGGCTAGATGTTCCTCGCACCAAGAGTCATTGTGAAATCTGGTTGTAATTATACTGCTGTCTGTGGCATCTTGCTGTGTATAATTTGGCTGCTGCTGATCCCATTTTGCAACAGTTTCTCAAGTTCATTGGTTGGAAAACACTGAGGCTGCAAAAGAGGAAAGGTGGTGTCCTTTTGGGGCAGAGCATCAGGGAGGCATGAAAAGAAGTTCTATAAGAGATGTGGTGGTCCAGATACTCATGGTCACTTCAGCAGACAGTTCCCATACATTGCTCCCCTGAGCAAAGAGGTGGGCTGAGACACCGGTCAGTGTACTGGTATCCCCCAAGAGAGGGGGACTGAGACACACTGGTCCATGTACAGATATCCCACTTAAGAGACCCCGGTCAGTGTACAGATATCCCCCTGAGAGAGAGGAACTGAGAGACACTGGTCAGTGTACAGATCCCTTGAGAGAGAGGAACTGAGAGACACTGGTCAGTGTACAGATCCCCTGAGAGAGAGGAACTGAGAGACACTGGGCAGGGTACAGATATCCCCCTGAGAGAGAGGAACTGAGAGACACCGGTCAGTGTACAGATATATCTCTCCGAGAGTGATGGGTGGGGGGGGAGGTGTTGGGAGACCCAGTGTTTAGGGTCACCACCTGCCCTTATTTGGTTGGGACAACCCTTCTCTGGGCTGGAAAACTGCAGGACCACACCTTCCCTGGAGTGTTTTCCCCACAGCCGGACAGATACTTCCCTGGAAAATCTTCCCACAGATGCTCTGGCCTCCACACAGTCTGGCCAGGAATCCCAGTGTGAATCCGTACGAACATCAAGCACACCCTGGTTGGCAACCAATGTGTGACAGCTGTGCTAGTGATTGCCAGAAGGTTTCAAGCCGGGTCCTGAGTATTGTGATGAGCTATCATTCCATCTCCTCGCTCTCTCTCTCTCTTCCTACATCATGTTCTCCTCTTAATGCCCCATTAACGGTCTCCCATTTCTTTGTGCTTCAGATGTTTCCCCAGCGAAGGCTGAAACCATCAGTGGCTGTAGGTTCCGTGCGATGACTGTGCTCAATGATTTGGGTTGGTTTTGCATGGCTGGAGGCTGTGGGTGATGATCGAGTGAAGCTTTGCTTGACGTTATATTGTTTTGACATGCATACACCTGCTTTGGCTGCTCTACACTGCATGAGTAACGAGATCCCCGTCATTAAACAGAGCTCCAATTCGCCATTCCCCCCTCCAGTTCCTAATGCTTGGCATGTCCAGAGTCCCATCCATGAGCTCAAGGCCCCTCGAAGTTACAGTAGTGGGAGGGAGCCTGGGCTGGACGTGTAAGGAGAGCTGAATCAAGGCCACAAGGGAACACCACCAATTTTTGATCACAGCCATCCCGAATTCGGAATACATGGCTGGTCCTTCACTGTCACTGGGTCTAACTCCTGGAACTCCCCACCCAACACCACTATGGGGGCACCTTCTCCAGGACTGCAGTGTTTCAAGAAGGTGGCTCACGTCTACCTACTGAGGGGCATTTAGGGATAGGCAATAAATGCTGGTCTGTCTGCTAATGTTCAGATCCCTGTACAGTGGCGTCTGAGTTGGAAGTTGATTGACAAGTTGGGATTGAGCACAGGGGAAGATAAGAGCAAGTAAATGGGAATCCTTGTTCCTACCAAAGACATTCCAATACTGTTATTCCTGCCCTGATGCTGTAGCTGTCGGTCAAACTGTTATCCACCCTGTCCTTTTTACTGGAAGCACAAGAGACTGCAGATGCTGAAATCTGGAGCAAACATAAACTGCTGGGGGAGCTCAGCGGGTCAGGCAGCATCTGTGGAGGCAGAGGGATGGTCGATGTTTTGGATTGAGACCCTGCATCTGAACAGATGCAGGATCTTGACCCAAAATGTTGACCATCCCTCTTTCTCCACAGACGCTGCCTGACCCGCTGAGTTCTTCCAGTAGTTTGTTTTCTGCCCAGTTTACTATTGCACCGAAACCACCTACAGCTGTCCACATGTTCAATTGGTGTTAGTGGCAGCGGTGAATTCCATTTCCCTCAGCTGGTCTCTGCATCGTGAAGCAGGGTTATCAGTCTCTGTGCATGGAGTGCAGATTGGCCGGTGTATCCTACATTACAGAAGGAACCACAATGCAAATATTTCTTTGTTGGCTCTGAAATACTTTGGGGCATCCTGATTGGGATATTTGAGGTGTTATATAAATGCAAAAGCTTTCAGCACCATTTAATTCATCAACGTTGTATTCTTGACTGGAAGCTCCTAGGTAACTCCTGTTCATTCATTTTCCATTTTTTTTTAAAACATAGCAGGTCATTTGGCCTGCTAATATTCCCTGTAACTGATTCTCCCCACATTCCCATTAATTAACCCCCTCCCGCAGATTCTACCCCTCACCTACACACCGGGGCAATTTACGGTGGCCAATTAACCCACCAACCCACATGTCTTTGGGATGTGGGAAGAAACTGGAGCACCCGGGGGGGGGGGGGGGGGGGAACCTGCACTGGACCACAGGGAGAACATGCAAACTCCACGCAGACAGCACTAGCGGTCAGAATCGAACCAGGGTCGCTGGACTTGAGGCAGCAGCTCTAACCATGACACCACTGAAGGGTGTGCCTCCCAGTGAATGTTTGTGGGAGGATTGGTCTGGACCAGTTCTGAAGTTTGGAAAATGAGGAGATGCCAAAAACAAGCACTCTCCCCATGGACAATGTGAGCCCCACCAGTCAAGTCTCTGGTCTTGGGCTGCACTCACCATATCCACCCCTGCCTTCCCAAAAATCCTCTCCAGTTGTCCCTTCAGCTGTTTCCTGTGATGCCTTCTCCCAACAGCTAAAGTTGACTCGGTTCTACCAGAGAAAATTCAACTGGATCATAAAGGGATTCAAGGCTGGGAATCCCACTCTATGTTTCATCTCCCCAGATCAGAGCACTAGTGAGTTCAAAGTGTGGAGCCCATTGGCTGGTTTTAACATGGTGCTCCCAACATTATGACGGGCTCCAATTCTCAATGTATCATGCTTACAATCTCTCTCTTTCTGGGTGAATGTGTCCTGCTTTTGGTGTTGGTGCTGGGAAAGGTGTTTGGGTTTGGTGTTAGAATTATGAACGGAAATGGTGTTGGGATTGGGGTTTGGTGCTGGGATTGTGTGTGTGGAGTTATCAAGGGGACAGCATTGGGGTTGGGTGCATGTGGTGTGGGTGTTGGGTTTGGGGTTGTGGATGGGGTTATGGATAATGATGGTTTGGGCTAGGGTTAATAGGTTCGGGATTGGGGATATAAATGGGTTTGGGGTTGGAGTTTGGTCCGTGGGATATGGAAGGAGATGGAATTGGGAGATTGGGCTGGAAAGGGTGGATCAGTAAGTTTGCAGATGACATGAAGGTGTTGTGGATAGTATAGAAGGTTGCTGTAGGTTACAACAGGACATTGATAGGATGCAGATCTGGGCTGAGAAGTGGCAGATAGAGTCCAAACTGGAAAAGTGTAAAGTGATACACGTTGGAAGATCGAATTTGAAGGCAGAATACAAGGTTAATGGCAGGACACTTAGCAGTGTGGAGGAACAGAGGGATCTTGAGGTCCACGTTCATAGATCCCTCAAGGTTGCCACCCAGGTTGATAGGGTTGTTAAGGAGGTGTATGGTATGTTGGCCTTCATTAGTCGGGGTATTGAGTTCAAGAGCTGCCAGGTAATGTTGCAGCTCTACAGAACTCGTGTTAGACCACACTTGGGAGTATTGTGTTCTGTTCTTGTCACCTCATTACAGGAAGGATGTGGAAGCTTTAAGTAGGGTGCAGAGGAGATTTACCAGGATGTCGCCTGGGTTGGAGAGCATGTCTTATGAGGATAGGTTGAGTGAACCTGAGCTTTTTTCTTTGGAGAGGTGACTTGATAGAGGTGTACAAGATGAAAAGAGGCATAGATCGAGTGGACGGTCAGAGACTTTTTCCCAGGGCGAAAATGGCTCACATGAGGGGGCATAATTTTAAGGTGATTAGAGGAAAGTATAGGGGGGATGTCAGAGGTAAGTTTTTTTACACAGAGTAGTGGGTGCATGGAATGCACTGCCGGCAGAGATTGTGGAGGCAGATACATTAGGGACATTTAAGAAACTCTTAGATAGCCACATGAATGATAGAGAAATGAAGGGCTATGTGGGAGGGAAGAGTTAGATAGACCTCAGAGCAGGATAAAATATCGGCACAACATTGTGGGCCGAAGGGCCTGTACTGTGCTGTAATGTACTATGTAATATGGATGGGAACGGAGATGTGGTAGGGTTGGGATGTGTTGAATTGGGAAGGGTAGTCTTGACGCTGGCTTGGGATTGGCCATTTGAGAGAGATATATAACGACATAGCCTTCAGGTTTTTTAATATTTAAGTGAAAGATGATGTGCTGGTTGTAGGTTTGAGGCCTGATGAGTGATCTCTGGGTGTGTTCCTCTGACATGTTTCTCCAACCCATTCTGGAGAGATGGGCTTGGCTGCAAGACCAGCAGATGTTGATCGACTTGCTCAGCCTCAGTTGAATCGAAAGGTTTCAGGGGGTCTGTAGTCACATGTAGAAGTGGCTCAGGTAAGGTCAACAGGTTCCTTTCTGGAAGGCCAGTCATAAACCAGTCGGAAAGTATTGGCGATTGAACAACTTCATGCTCACTTTTTCTGATTTTGGATTTTTACATCCGAACCTTTCTCATCCCAAGACCAGAGAGGGTTTGAAAAATTCCTTTGGAGCCCCACCAATCTCCTCCCTCCCTGCCCAATCTCATCAGGCCCTGGGATTTATCCAGCTTTAACCCAGATAAGACATTGTATATCTCCAGTAGTAATTTGTTTTAAAACTTCACCGTTCCCTCCCTGAATTCTCCAATTGCGCTCTTCACCGTGATAAAAAAAATTCATTCTAAGACCTCACCATTCTTCAGCATCACAAACTCCCTCTTTGGTCCCTAATGGGTCCTACTTGATCCCTGGTTACTCTCTTGCCCTTAACATAATGATAAAATGTCTTGAGGTTTGCCTTAATCATGCTTGTCAATGGTATTTTGTGTCCCCTCTTTTCCTTCCTAATTTTTAAGTACCTCCCTACACTTTCTGTACTTCCATAGGCCCTTCCCTGTTTCCAGTTCTCTATTCATATCATTAGCTTCCCTTTTTTCTTATCCAAACTTTGCCATCTCTTGACATTCAGGGCTCGGACTTGCTGTTCATTTTTTTCACTCGCACAGGAACCCTGAACTCAGAAGAGCGCTGAACTCTCACTGTTCCCCTTTTGATTGACTCCAGTGTATCTTACCTGAAAGTATCTGCTCCCAGTCCATTTTTGCATTCAAATCAGCCTTTCCCCACTTAGGACCTTCATTTCTGGTCAATACGGAGGTTACAAAGTTATGGTGACCATCTCCGAAATGCTTCCCCCCTCCTCCTACTTGCCTGGCTACATTCCCAAAGATTAGGTCCAGTACCATTTCTCATCCAGAAGAAACCAGCCATTCTTATCTGGTCTGGACTCTTGACTCCAGAACCCACAACCATATGGTTGAATCTGAAAAATGCACCATCTAAGGCTAATTAGTGGATGGGCAATAACTTTCCAGTGATAGGCAGGTTCCTTTACAAGAGTATATATATAGGATGGAATTAGATGGATTGTGGTGAGTTAGAATAGGATGGGATTGGAATTGGGATGGTTTGAGTGAGGTATAGTGAGATTTGGACTGATAGCTTGGGTGAAATTGAGATGGGGAGTGTGTTTTAGTAGGGTTGGAATTGAGATTGATTAGAATGTGGATGGTTCAATAAGATTGCAGTTTGGAAGATTAGAACTGAGATGGTTTGGGTAGGATTGGATGGTTAGGTAGGGTTGGGATTAGGATGGATTAGGTAGGATTGGGATAGGAATAGTTTGGGTGGGATTGAAATTGCACGGGTAGGAGTGTGTTTGGGAGGATTTGGTTGGATTGGTTTGGACGGTGTAGAATTGCGATTGGGATGGATTGGGTGGGATCAAGATGTTTGAATGGGATTGGGATTGTGATTGTGAAAGTTTGTTGGGATTAGGATTACTTTGGTAGGATCAGGATTGGAAGGGAAATTGGGGTCTGAGCCATTTTTAACCCCAAGTAACTTTCTCCTGTGCACCTCTCTCCATTTCTGTTCTGTTCCTTTGGCAGTTGACGATGGTCTGGGATACCTGCCCACCTTTGGGCCCTGCTTCGTGAACCTGTACGGCAGCCCACGAGAGTTCACGGGCTTCCCCGACCCCTATGCGGATATGAACCTCGGAAAGGTAGGGAGCACAGTGACTCTCCAGGAATCCATCTACCATCAGCACCTGGTCAGTGGTAGGTAATTCTCCAGCAGCCGGGCTGGATGGGAACTTCAGTGACCAATGGGTCCTGTTAATATTCGGAGCCTGAGGTGAAGCATGAGAATCAAAGCCTGGTGGCACGAGGTCTGGTATTTAGAGACACCAGAGACTGCAGATGCTGGAAATCTGGAGCAACACACAAGGTGCTGGAGGAACTCAGCAGGTCAGGTGGCATCTACGGAGGGAAATGGACAGTCAACGTTTTGGGTCGAGATCCTTCATCAGGACTGGAAAGAAAGAGGGGAGATAGCCAGTATAAAAAGTATTTACTTAACAGTTTATCACATGAATTAGGAGCAGGAGTAACCCATTCAGCCCTTCAAGCCTGTTCTGTCATATCTTCAGAGATGCAATGGAAGTACAACAGCCATTTGCACAACAAGATCCCACAATCATCACTACCGGGCAGGCACGATGGTGTAGCAGTTAGCGTAATGCTTTACAGTGCCAGTGACCCGGGTTCGAATCTGGCCACTGTCTGTAAGGAGTTTATACGTTATCCCCATGTCTGCGTGGGTTTCCTCCCACATTCCAAAGACGTACGGGTTAGGAAGTTGTGGGCATGCTTTGTGTTGGTGCCGGAAGCGTGGCGACACTTGCGGGCTGCCCCCAGAACACTCTACGCGAAAGATGCATTTCACTGTGTGTTTCGATGTACATGTGACTAATAAAGATATCAAGTCACAGTGACTTGGTAATCCATTTGCTAGTATAATCGGTGATGATTATTGGGGAGGGCACCAAGGAGGACTCTCCCACTCTACCTCACCGCAGTGGGTGGGGCTCCATTCACATTCACCTGAGAGAGCAGTTGGGTCTGGGTTAAGCACCATGCCTGGAAGACGGCACTGTCAGCAGTGTGGCACTCCCTCAGTCCTGCACCGGGGTATCCCAATCTCCCAATCTCAAGGTTGTATCAAAGTAAAGATGAAGTGGTGGGTCAGAGGTTCCAGAGACATGGGATGGCTGAGACTGTGGAGGGATTTGAACAAAAGGACGAGGATTTTAGGATAAAACTTTCTAGACTAGATGTCACGAGGTCAGAGGTTATATATCAGCCAATTGAAAGGCGCAACTTGTCATTGTCAGAGCTGGGTGTGGGAAGAGTTGGTGGCATGTGGAGAGTTTGGGAAGATTTTTAGAAAACTGGAATTGGGATAGTTTGGTGGGATTGGCATTGGGATAGAATAGGATGTCAGGAATTAGTAATTGGTTTATTATTGTCACATGTACTGAGATACTGTGAAAAACTTTTGTTTGCGTGCCATCCAGACAGATCATGGAGGTAGTACAAAGAAAACAGAATGCATAATATAGTGAAGACACAAGAGAGAACTGCGGATGCTGGAAATCTGGAGTAACACACACACAAAACGCAGAAAGAACTCAGCGGGTCAGGCAGCATCTATGAAGGGAAATGAACAGTTGACGTTTTGGGCTGAGAATATAGTGTTACAGTTGCAGAGACAGTGCAGCGTAGGTAGACAAATAAAGTGCAAGGGCCACGACGAGGTAGATTAAGAGATAAGAGTTCATCTTTATTGTAAAGAGGTCCGTTCAAGAGTCTGGTAACAGTGGGATAGAAACTGTCCATGAGCCTGGTGGTACATGTTCTCAAGCTTTTGTATCTTCTGCCCGTTGGGTGGGGGGAGAAGAGAGAGTGACTGGGGTGGGAGGGGTCCTTGATTATGCTGGCTGCTTTCCCGAGAGTGGGAAGAGTAGACAGGTCCATGGAGGGGAGGCTGGTTTGTGTGATGGGCTGTCAATGGTTGAGAGGGTGCCGGGATATGTGAGGACAGTGTGTGGTGCTGAAGAAGAACGAAGTATAAAACGCAGATCGTTCGCACCAATACTGAGGCAGGAGATGGAGAGAGTGATGGGGAGAGACCTCAAAAGAAGATTGGGGGGGGGGGGAGGTGAGGGAAGAGAAATTCCTGATACACGGAGCTTGTCCCGGGCTTCAATCTAAGTGCTGCTCCCAGCAGAGTACATTGTCGGCTGGTAACTACTGTGGGTCACCTGAGGATGTGGAAGGTGCTATAGAAGTGAAAGTATATCCTTGTCTTTACCTCTTTCTGTCTGTCTCTCTCTCTGTGGTTCTCTTGTCTCTCAGTCTCTCTCTCAGTCTCTCTCTGTCTCTGTCTCTCTCTCCTTGTCTCTCTCTCCCTGTCTCCCTCTCCCTCTCCCTCCCTCTCTCCCTCTCCCTCTCTATCTCTCTCTCTCTCTCGCTCTCAGTCAGTCTCTCTCTCAGTCTCTCCCTCTCTCTCAGTCTCTCTCTGTCTTAATAGATTCTGGGTTCACCTCCCACTCCAGAGACTTGGAAACAACATCGAGGCCCACTGTGGGAGTGCTGCTCTGTCAGAGGTGTCGTCTTTCCCATTAGCCGGGAAGCCAGGACCCTGTCAGGAGCAGGACTAGGCCTTTCAGCCCTTCGAGCCTGCTCCATTCAACGTGATTATGGCTGATCATCCAAATTCAACCCCGTTCTAGTTTAATTCCCCCCATTACCCTTGATCTCTTGAGCCCTAAGAACAATATCTAACTCCATATAGAACAGTACAGCACAGGAACAGGCCCTTCGGACCACCACGTTTATCCTGACCATGATACCAATCCAACTAATCCCATCTGCCTGCACGTGGTCTGTATCCCTCCATTCCCTGCCTGGTCATGTCTGTCTAAATGCTTCTTAACCGTCACTGCTTCCAACACCTCCCCTTGCAGTGCCTACCAAGCACCTACCAGGTCTCTGTGTGTATATATAAAAAAAATTAACACACATAATGGAACATAGAACACTATGTTAGATCTATCTAACCCTTCCCTCCCACATAGCCCCTATTTTTCAATCATTCATGTGTCTTAAATGTCCCTATTGTATCTACCCCCACAACCTCTGCCGGCAGTGCGTTCCACACACCCACCACTCTCTGTGTAAAAAAACTTACCCATGACATCCCCCTTATACCTTCCTCCAATCACCTTAAAATTATGTCCCCTCGTGTTAGCCATTGTCACCCTGGGAAAAAGTCTCTGACTGTCCACTCGATCTATGTCTCTTATCATCTATCAAGTCACCTCTCATCCTCCTCCTCTCCAAAGAGAAAAGCCCTAGCTCACTCAACCTATCCTCATAAGACCTATTCCCATATCCTCATAATCTTTAAATATATATATTTAAACCTTCCACTGCTTTCTGTGGTAGAGAATTCCACAGGATCGCCACCTTCTGGAAGGAGAAATTTCTTCCCATCTCAGTCTTAAATGGCTGATGCCTTATGCTTAGACAGTGACATCCTCTTCATGAAGTTCCTGGTGTCAAGAACATCATTCCTGCATCTAATCTATCCAGACCTGTCAGCATTTTTGTAGGTTTCTTTGAGATACCCTCTCATTGTATTGGAATTTGTTCATTATTGTCACTTGTACCGAGGTACAGGGAAAAAACTTATCTTGCATACCGTTCATACAGATCAATTCATTACAACAGTACGTTGAGGTAGTACAGGGTAAAATTAATAACAGAATGCAGAATAAAGTGTTACCATATAAATAAAAACATAGAAAAATACAGCACTTATACAGGCCCTTCGGCCCACCATGTTGTGCTGACCTTCAAACCACATCTAAGACTATCTAACCCCTTCCTCCCACATATCCCTCTATTTTAAATTCCTCCATATGCTTATCTAACAATCTCTTGAACCTGACCAATGTATCAGCCTCCACCACTACCCCAGGCAGCGCATTCCATGCACCAACCTCCCTCGGACATCTCCCTTGAACTTCCCACCCATTACCTTAAAGCCATGCCCTCTTGTATTGAGCATTGGTGCCCTGGGAAAGAGGTGCTGGCTGTCCACTCTATCTATTCCTCTTAATATTTTGTATACTTCTATCATGTCTCCTCTCACCCTCCTTCTCTCCAATGAGAACAGCCCTAGCTCCTTTAGTCTCTCCTCATTATCCATGCTCTCTAATCCAGGCAGCATCCTGGTAAATCTCCTCTGCACCCTCTCCAACGCCTCCACATCCTTCCTATAATGAGGTGACCAGAACTGGACACAGTACTCTAGGTGTGGCCTAACCAGAGTTTTGTAAAGCTGCATCATTACTTCACGGCTCTTAAACTCAATCCCACGATTTATCCCATAAGCTTTCTTAACTACCCTATCCACCTGTGTGGCAACTTTCAGTGATCTGTGGATATGAACCCGCAGATCCCTCTGCTCCTCCACACTGCCCAAAATCCTGCCATTAACCTTGTACTTTGCCTTGGAGTTAGTCCTTCCAAGGTGTACCACCTCGCACTTCTCCGGATTAAGCTCCATCTGCCACTTGTCAGCCCAGCTCTGCATCCTATCAATATCCCTCTGTAAGCTTCGACAGTCCTCCACACTATCCACAACACCACCGATCTTTGTGTCATCTGCAAACTTGCTAAACCACCCTTCCACCCCCTCATCTAAGTCATTAATAAATATCACAAAAAGTAGAGGTCCCAGAACTGATCCCTGTGGGACACCACTAGTCACAGCCCTCCAATCCGAATGCACTCCCTCCACCACAACCCTCTGCTTTCTACAGGCAAGCCAATTCCTAATCCACACAGCCAAGCTTCCCTAGATCCCTTGGCCTCTGACCTTCTGAAGAAGCCTACCATGTGGAACCTTGTCAAATGCTTTACTAAAATCCATGTGGACCACATCCACTGCACTGCCCTCATCAATCTTCCTGGTTACCTCCTCAAAGAACACTATCAGGCTTGTGAGGCAAGATCTTCACAAAGCCATGCTGGCTGTCCCTAATTAGTCCATGTTTCTCTAAATGCTTATAGATCCAATCTCTTAGAATCCTTTCTAACAGCTTACCCACCACAGACGTAAGGCTCACTGGTCTGTAATTCCCTGGACTATCCCAACTACCTTTTTTGAATAAGGGGACAACATTTGCCACCCTCCAATCCTCCGGTACCATCCCCGTGGACAACGAGGACTCAAAGATCCTAGCCAACGGTTCAGCAATCTTCTCCCTCGCCTCGTGAAGCAGCCTGGGGAATATTCCGTCAGGCCCCAGGGACTTATCCATCCTAATATTTTCTAACAGCTCCAACACATCCTCTCTCTTGATACCTACATGCTCTAGAACATTACCCTCATCAACACTGTCCTCAGCGGCATCAAGACCCCTCTCCTTGGTGAATACTGAAGAGAAGTATTCATTGAGAACCTCACCCACTTCCACAGCTTCCAGGCACATCCTCCCACCTTTGTCTTTAATCAGACCTACCTTTACTGTCGTCATCCTTCTGCTCTTCACATACGAGAAAAAAGCCTTGGGATTCTCCTTAACCCTACTCGCCAAAGCCTTCTCATGTCCCCTTCTTGCTCTCCTCAGCCCCTTCTTAAGTTACTTCCTTGCTACTCTACATTCCTCACGAGCCCTGCCTGTTCCTTGCTGCTTACACCCTGTGTATGCTGACCTCTTCTTCCTATTGGTATTGGTTTATTATTGTAACTTGTACCGAGGTACAGTGAAAAGCTTGTCTTACAAACCGATCATACAGGTCACTTCATTACACAGTGCAGTTACATTGAGTTAGTACAAAGTGCATTGATGTAGTACAGGTAAAAACAGTAACAGTACAGAGTAAAGTGTCACAGCTACAGAGAAAGTGCAGTGCAATAAGGTGCAAGGTCACAACAAGGTAGATCGTGAGGTCATAGTCCATCTCATTGTATAAGGGAACCGTTCAATAGTCTTATCACAGTGGGGTAGAAGCTGTCCTTGAGCCTGGTGGTACGTGCCCTCAGGCTCCTGTATCTTCTACCCGATGGAAGAGGAGAGAAGAGAGAATGTCCTGGGTGAGTGGAGTCTTTGATTATGCCGGCTGCTTCACCAAGACAACGAGAGGTAAAGGAGGGGAGGCTGGTGTCCGTGATGCGCTGGGCTGTGTCCACAACTCTCTGCAGTTTCTTGCGGTCCTGGGCAGAGCAGTTGCCGTACCAAGCCGTGATGCTTTCTATGATAATGAAATAGGATGTGTTCTGGGGTGTACAGAAACAGCTGAGAAAATTCTTTCTCTCCTTCCTTTTTCACTCCTTTCTCTGCTTCCTTTGTACCTTCCCCATTCGAAGAAACTGTGACACAGAGGAGGGTGTGGGGTGGGCAGCCACACTAGCCCAGTACAATCAATGTGAATTGGACACCATCCCTTTACTGCCTTGTCCGCTCCTGTTGTCTCCAGGGTGAGTCGATGGCCTATCGAGGAAGGGTACTGCTGGAACTGAGCACTAAGCTGGTGGAACGGGCAGAGCAGAAGATTGAGGAAATTCCCTCAGACGAGCTCCTGAGACTTGAGGTAATTTTCAATACTCATTTGAAAGGAAGTCCCTCCCATAACCAAGAAGGGTATCGGTTGGTGTTACTGTCAGCTGGAGCTCAGCACCACATTGGTGTCGAGTGCTAATTTGCTGCACGGGACTGACTTACTGTTGACTATTAATTAAACACAGTATCGGGTAAATACTGAGTGTTAATTAAGAGGTCGGCACAGGTTTAGTGTCAATCATTAGTGCATTTGCAAAGTTAGTGTTAAGCGCTGGTTTAATGTCAGGTGCTAGTTTAGTGCACTGTAGCAGGTTAGTGGTGAGTGGCAGTTTATTGCAGGTAAACTGTTGGTTTAACACGCAGTATTGGATCAGTAACGAGCCCTGGTTTAGCACATAGCACCAGTTTAGTACTGAGTGCAGGTCTGCTGCATGACTCCGTTAGTGACGAGACCTGGTTTCGTGCAAAGTAGCAGGTTATCGTTGAGAGTTGGTTTACCAAACAGTACCAGGTTAATCCCGCATGCTTGTTTAATTCACCTTAGAGTTATTCTGATTTGGCACACTGCAAGGCATGTTTATTGTCATCTGCACAAGTACGATGAGGTACAGGTACGATGAAAAACTTGCTTGCAGCAGCTTCACTGGCACAGACAACATAAATTATACATACATAAATTATGCAAGACCTTGAAGAAAAAAGACTGCAAAACAAGACATTAATGCAGAAACAAAACACACTCAGAGACAAGTCCATGGTAGTGCAAGAGGTGGTCTGTACTGTTCCGTTGCTGAGGGAGGGTTAGGGTTGTGCAGGTCGGTTCAAGAACCTGATGGTTGTAGGAAAGTAGCTGTTCCTGAACCTGGTGGTGTGGGACTTCAGACTTCTGCACCTCCTGCCCTATGGTAGCAGGGAGAAGAGAACATGACCCGGAAGCTGCAGAGAGTAGTGGACTAAGCCCAATGCAGCATGGGTATGTCCCTCCCCACCATTGGTAGTATCTACAGGAGGTGCTGCTTCAAGAAGGCAACATCCATCATCGAAGATCCCCACCATCCGGGCCAGGCCATCTTCTCACAGCTACCATCGGGCAGGAGGTACAGAAGCCTGAAGTCCCACACCACCAGGTTCAGGAACAGCTACTTCCCTTCAACCGTTCGGTTCTTGAACCAACCGGCAAAACTCTAATCACTACCTCAGTACAGCAACACTATGACCACTTTGCAGTACAATGGGCTTTGTTTGTTTTTGTTCTAATCGTGTTTTTTCTTGTATAATTTTGTATAATTTATTATGCTTTCCTTGTGACTGTTGTTCTGACTGTTGTGCTGCCACGTGCCTGCGATGCTGCTGCAAGTAAGTTTTTCATTGTAGTGCATACATGGAGAACATAGAACACAGCACAGGAGCAGGCCCTTTGGCCCACGATGTTGGGTTGAACTAATTAAACTTGTAATTAAATGTCTAACTAAACTAATCCCTTCTGCTTAAACAATGTCCATCTCCCTCCATTCTCTGCACATTCATGTACCTGTCTAAGAGCCTCTTAAGCACCTCTCTTGTATCTGCCTCTACTGCCATCCCTGGCAGTGCATTCCAAGCACCCACCACTCTGTGTTTTTAAACAAAAAAAATTGCCCTGCACATTTCCTTTGAACTTAAATGCATGCCCTCTGGTATTAGGCATTTCAATCCTGGGAGAAAGATACAGGCTGTCTACTCTATCTATGCCTCTCGAGATCTTATAAACCTATATCAGGTCTCCCCACAGCCTCTGCCACTCCAGAGAAAACAACCCAAGTTTGTCCAGTGTCTCCTTTTAGCACATACCCTCTAATCCAGGCAGCATTCTGGCAAACGTCCACCATGCCCTCTCCAAAGCCTCCACATCCTTCCTATAATGCAGTTCAGATATTCCAGATGCAGCCTAACTAGATAAAGCTTTTTATAAAGCTGCAACATAATTTCCTGACTCAGAACTTGATACCCCAATTAATAAAGGCAAGCCTTCCACACGCCTTCTTTACCACCCTGTGAACCTGTGCACCCCACCTGTACTTGTGCATATGACAATAAGCTTGACTTTGACTTTGGTGGGGATCCTTGATGATGAACTACTGGTTTAGTGTTGGGTGCTGATTTAATTCACAGCATCATGCTCATGTTGAACGCTGGTTTAATGTACCTTGTCATGCAGAAAGGTAGGAGCATGAGGGGCAATCTTATAGAAATATTTAAAATCATGAGAGGCATCGATAAGGTGGACGATAACAGTCTTTTCCCCAGGGTAGGGGAGTCCAAAACTAGGGGGCATAGGTTTAAGGGTGAGAGGGGAAAGATTTAAAAGGGACCTGAGGGGTAACTTTTTCACGCAGAGGGTGGTGGGTATATGGAACGAGCTGCCAGAGGAAGTGGGTGAGGCAGGTACAACAGTATCATTTAAGAAGCACTTGGATAGGTACATGGAAGGGTGGGGCTTGGAGGGATATGGGCCGAACACAGGAAATTGGGACTAGCTGGGTGGGCACGGTGGTCAGCATGGACTGGTTGGGCCGAAGGGCCTGTATCCGTGCTGTATGACTGACCCTCCTGTTTCCTGCACTCCCCACAGAAGCACCTGCGCCGTCGCAAGTTCCACCTCTGCGCCGTCTTCTACTCTGCCTCCATGCTTCAGGAGGTGAGCGACGCGGTCCAGTTTGAGGTCAGCATCGGCAACTACGGCAACAAGTTCGATGCCACCTGTCTCCCTCTGGCCTCTACCACTCAGTACAGCCGGGCTGTGTTTGACGGTAGGGAGACTCGCTCATTCACAGATACGCAAACCACCGGGGTCCTGTGTTCAGAATCAGGTTTATTATCACTGACTTAAATGATGTGAAATGTGTTGTTTTACAGCACCAATACAGTGCAAAGACATAAAATTGCTATAAATTGCAAAAATTAAATAGTGCAAAAAGAAGGAATAGTGAGATGGTGTTCATGGGTTCATGGACTGTTCAGAAATCTGATGGTGGAGGGGAAGAAGCTGTTCCTGAATCGCTGAGTGTGGGTCTTCAGGCTCCTGTACCTCCTCCCGGAGAAGAAAACATGTCCTGGATGGTGAGGGTCCTTGGTGATGGATGCCACCATCTTGAGGCACCGCCTCTTGAAGATGTCCTTGATGGTGGGGAGGGTTGTGCCCATGATGGAGCTGGCTGAGTCTACAAGCCTCTGCAGCCTCTTGTGATCTTGTGCGTTGGAGCCTCCATACCAGGCTGTGATGCAATCCATCAGAATGCTCTGCAGTGTACATCTATAGAAATTTGTAAAAGTGTTTGGTAACGTACCAAATCTGAAACTCCGAATGAAGTAGAGCCACTGGTGTGCCTTCTTCATGATTGTATCAATGTGTTGGGCTCAGGACTGATCCTCTGAGATGTTGACGCCCAGGAACTTGAAGTTTGCAGTGAATAGTTCTTATTCAGACTGGTGATACAGGAGCCTGAGGGCACGTACCACCAGGCTTAAGGACAGCTTCTATCCCACTGTGATAAGACTATTGAACGGTTCCCTTATACAATGAGATGGACTCTGACCTCACGATCTACCTTGTTGTGACCTTGCACCTTATTGCACTGTACTTTCTCTGTAGCTGTGACACTTTACTCTGTACTGTTATTGTTTTTACCTGTACTACATCAATGCACTCTGTACTTACTCAATGTAACTGCACTGTGTAATGAATTGACCTGTACGATCGGTATGCAAGACAAGTTTTTCACTGTACCTCGGTACAAGTGACAATAATAAACCAATACCAATCGTGGAGTTTCCCAGGGATCAGTGTTAGGACTTTGGCTATCCTGATCAACAGCGACTTGGGGGCCAAGCCACAATTTCTAAATTTGCAGAGGGACAGTATTGTGAACTGGGGAGTGGATAATGAAAAATTAAAGCAAGACGTGAATGGGCAGAGGCATGGCAGATGAAATTCAATGCGGAGAGATATGAGATGATGCAGTTTGGGGAGAATAAGAGGCAGTATGGGATAAAGGAAGAGCTGTAGGAACAGAGGATCCTTGGGGTATGGGTGCATAAGACATTGAAAGTGGCAGGGCAGTCTGAGGAGGCCATTAATAAGGCACTAATAGTGTTGGGCTTTATCAACAGGAACAAGATAATAAATTAGTAATTGGTTTACCAGGATAGTGAAAAGCTTTTCTATGTGTGCCATCCAGGCAGATCATTCCATACACATCGAGGTAGTAAAAAGGGAAAGAAAAACAGAATGAGGAATATAATGTTAGAGTTGTAGACAAAGTGCAAGAGCCATGACGAGGTAGATTGAGAGAGATCAACTTTATCGGATAAGAAGTCCGTTTAAGAGTCTAATAACAGCAGAATAGAAGCTGTTCTTGAGCCTGGTGGTACGTGCTCTCAGACTTTTGTATCTTCTGCCTGATGGGAGGGGGAAGAAGGGAGAATGACCGGGTTCGGAGGGGTCCTTTGGCTGCTGTCCCGAGGCAGTGGGAAGTGTAGACAGTCGACAGGTTTGTGTGATGGGCTGGGCTGTGTCCACAGCTCTCTGCAGTTTCTTGCAGTCCCGGGCAGAGCAGTTGCCGTACCAAGCTGTGATATTGAAGGCATGGAGACTGCATAAAGAAAATAAGTAGGTAATGGCAAGTTCAGAGGTGATGTGTGAGGTTTTTTTAACTCAGAGTGGTGGGTGTCTGCAACAGGCTGCTGGGGGAGCGGTGGAAGCAGATACAATAGTGGCATTTGAGGCTGTTACACAGAATATGCAGGGAATGGATCATGTGCAGGCTGAAGAGATTTGGTTTCATTTGGCATTATGGTTGGCACAGACATTGTGGGCCGAAGGGCCTGTTCCTGTGCTGTACTGTTCTAAGTCCCCAGGGCTCGATGGGGTTGGAGGGTTGGGAGGAGAGGATGCAGAACGACAGATGTGTATAGCAGGGACCCTCACTGATTGTTCTGGAACCTTCTCAGGCTGCCATTATTACTTCCTGCCCTGGGGGAACATCAAACCTGTGGTGGTGTTATCGTCCTACTGGGAAGACATCAGTCACAGGACCGACGCTCTCAACATCCTGCTCCATGCCGCGGACAGACTTGTGAGTACTGCCACTGATTGGGGTTGGGCGATAACTGATGACAAATGCCCTCGTTTTGTGTGCTTGGGGGTGGGGTTGACTCGTGTCCTTTGCTCGGTGAAGCCTTGAAACTTTGGCATGGTTTGGAAGTCAAATCATTGACCTCAGATACCTTGACTCACAAACAGTAGGGACCCCCAGCTCACCTCCCCACACCATGAACCCAAGTCAGGCACCCCACCTCATCACCGGGGCCCGATGCTAACCCTCTGGAGACCAATTGATGTTGCCCTCTGCAGCAGGGTTCACATTTTGGCACCCCCAAAGCCCACCCTGGTCCCACATGAGGCCCTGCATGTGAGTTCTACCTATGATTGAACCCTACCCTTGTCTTTGTCCCCCTGCATCTGCACCTCAGCGAGTTTTGCGCCCGCCATGACACTGAGCTCTTCTTCCATCGCACGGTAGTTGTAGCGGTTAGCGTAACGCTTTACAGCGCCAGCGACCCGGGTTCAATTCCGGCCACTGCCTGTAAGGAGTTTGTACGTTCTCCCCGTGTCTGCGTGGGTTTCCTCCGGGTGCTCCGGTTTCCTCCCACATTCCAAAGACGTACGGGTTAGGAAGTTGTGGGCATGCTATGTTGGCGCTGGAAGTGTGGCGACACTTGCAGACTGCCCCCAGAACACTCTACACAAATGGTTGTATTTCACTGTGTGTTTCGATGTACATGTGACTAATAAAAAAATCTTATCTTCGGCAAGGATTCCCCACCTCCTGTGGATAACTCCTTCTCCTGCCTTAAGCCCACTTCCTCCTCTTGGACACCTTGTCCTGGCCTTCTGCCCGTTCTGGATCTCTTCATCTCTAACCGCTGACGGGCCATTGACCATCTCAACTTCACTCCCGTGACCTACTCTAACCTCACCCCCTCTGAACGCACTGCCCTTCACTCCCTCCGCACCAATCTGGATCTCACCATCAAACCCACAGACAAGGGTGGTGCTGTTGTAGCCTGGCGGGCTGACCTTTACATTGCCGAGGCCAGACGTCAACTCTCGGACACCATCTCTTGCTTGTCCCGCAACCTGGACCCCACCAAGGAGCATCAGGCCATAGTGCAGAGTCAATCACTGATCTCATCATCTCCGGAGATCTCCCCTCCAACCTTAGTTCCCCTACACTGCACTGCCTCCTGCCAAAGATCTACAACTACCCCAGTAGGCCCATTGTTTCTGCCTGCTCCTGCCCCACTGAACTCATGTCCTCATATCCTGAGTCCATTTTGTCCCTCTTGGTCCATTCCCTTCCCAACTATGTCCGTGACACTTCGCATGCCCTCCAGTTCCCTGGCCCTGACCGCCTCATGTTCACCATGGACGTCGAGTCCCTGGTACACTTCCTTCTCCTATCAGGAAGGCCTTAAGACTCTCCGTTTCTTTCTCGACAGACCCAGCCAGTTCCCCTCCACCACCACCCTCCTCCGTCTGGCAGAACTGGTTCTCACCCTCAACAACCTCTTTCTGTGCCTCCCACTTTCTCCAGACCAAAGGTGTAGCCGTGGGCACTCGCCTGGGTCCCAGCTATGGCTGCCTTTTCGTCGGCTACGTGGAACTGTCCATGTTCCAAGCCTACACCAGTAATGCTCCCCAACTCTTGCTCCGCTACATTGACGACTGCATTGGGGCTGCTTCCTGCACCCGTGCTGAGCTCAGCAATTTCATCAGCTTCACCTCCAGCTTCCACCGTGCCCTCAGATTCACCCGGTCCGTCTCTGACACCTCTCTCCCCTTTCTGGATCTCTCTGTCTCCATCTCCAGAGACAGATTAACCACAGACATCTTCTACAAACCCACTGACTCCCACAGTTACCTTGACGACACCTCTTCCCTCCCAGTCACTTGTAAGGACGCCATCCCCTTCTCCCAGTTCCTCTGCCTCCGCCGCATCTGTTCCCACGATGAGGTTTTCCACTCCAGGACATCCGAGATGTCCTCCTCCTTCAGTAACCGGGGTTTCCCTTCCACCGCCATCAATGCAGCCCTCCCCCACATCTCCTCCATTTCCCGCATGTCTGCCCTCACCCCATCCCCCCCTCCCCAACATAACAGGGACAGGGTTCCCCTTGTCCTCACCTACCACCCCACGAGCCTCCGCATCCAACACACCATTCTCCGCAACTTCTGCCACCTCCAATGGGATCCCACCACCAAACATATCTCCCCCTCGCCCCGTCTCTCTGCTTTCTGCAGGGACCACTCTCTCCGCAATTCCCTTGTCCACTCATCCCTCCCCCCTGATAACCCCCTGGCACTTATCCCTGCACCTGCACCAAGTGCTTCACCTGTCCCTACACCACCTCCCACACCACCTCCCTCACCACCATTCAGGACTCCAGACAATCCTTCCAGGTGAGGCAGCGCTTCGCCTGTGAGTCCGAGGGTGTCATTTATTGCAGCTGGTACTCCCGGTGCGGCCTCCTGTACATCGGTGAGACCCGACGCAGATTGGGTGACCGCTTCATCGAGCACCTTTGCTCCGTCCGTTGCAACAGCCAGGACGTCCCGGTGGCCGCCCACTTCAATTCCACATCCCACTCCCATACTGACATGTCTGTCCACGGCCTCCTCTACTGCCGCGTTGAGGCCAGGCGCAGGTTGGAGGAACAACACCTTATATTCCGCCTTGGAAGTCTCCAACCTGATGGCCTCAACACTGATTTGTCTAACTTTCGGTAACCCCTCGCCTTTCCCCCCCCTCTCTTTTTTCCTTTGTTTTACCTCATTCCTGAGGCCCCCTCCCCCCTTCCCTTTCCCCTTCTCCCACCGCCATGACCTGCCCATCCATTCTACCCACCTACCACCTCTTAGCTTCTTACATCTCCCCCCGTCCCCCACCCACCTACCCTCCCCCCTCACCTGGACTCTGGACTCACCTGTCACTTGCCACCCTGTGCTCCTCCCCCTCCCCCCACCTTCTTATTCCGGCTTCTGCCCTCTTCCTTTCCAGTCCTGATGAAGGGTCTCGGCCCGAAACGTCGACTGTTTATTTCCCTCCACAGATGCTGCCTGACCTGCTGAGCTCCTCCAGCACCTTGTATGTGTGTTGCCCACTGCATTGACCTGCCCCCATCTCTGGCCACAACTGCTCCATTGCATCCACCAGCAGACATCACTAAAGCCCACCCCCTCCACTCTCAGCCCCTGACCACACCTAGGGGACTGTTGTAGGAGACCCAGCCCTCTGATCCAACACCCCCGCCATCTTGATCCACTGCCCCCATTTCTCTCTTTTCACTGCATGCTCTTCCCCAAGTAGAGATGTTGCCCACTGAAGCCTCCCTCAGCCTGGTACACTCCTGCAGGAACCTGGGGCTGTGCGGACACTGAGGCAGGAGGCGCCCAGACCCCGATCTATCCCCGCCACCTGTTACTTGCATGGCAAGGTCCCAGATTACCATCTGTATCGTGGAGGGCTGAGGCTGTCACGTGACAGCAAAGCCCAGCACCTGGTCAAAAGCCACACCACTGTCAATCAAGGCCTGGTTCCAGCCCCACCCATGAGGGCACACCTGATGATTGGCTTCGGTAAACACCTTTGTACCTGGCCCTGCGTCATTAGCCTGTTCGAACTACCTGGTGCTCCATGTGTTGGTTCTATCTCTTTGTTGCCCCGGAGGAATCATGCAACAACGCTGGAGAGACCACCGGTAAGCTGTGCACCTCGACAGGTTTAGGAGCATCTTAAGTTAGGATTCCCAGGGGCATGGAACCATGCCTGCACTGAGTCAAGGGGTGGCGGGTATTGTATTGTTTTTCCTTGATTGTTTGTACCCAGTTCATTTTGTGTGTTTGTGTGTGTGTGTGTGTGTGTGTGTGTGTGTGTGTGTGTGTGTGTGTGTGTGTGTAATTTACCCCTGTTGCAATTTTCCCACGTGTGCTATCACCAGTGTGTGTGTGCGTGTCTTGCCCTCATTACCTTTTCCCGTGTTTGTCTTTATAAATAAATCATTTAAACCCAAGACTTGTGTTCAGAGTCCTTGTCTTTCGAGATCCTTCGAATCTGTTTCGCGATGTTTGATGCACCCGCTGTCCTGTGTCTGTTGCAGGAATCCGGCCTTGAACTGGTCCACCTCGCCCTCAAAGCAAAGAGTTCCGAGAGTGAAGTGGAGGCCAGAGTTCTGGAGCTGATTGACAACGTAATCAGTGACTGCAGGTAATCCACAGGGAACCGCACTACAGGATGCCAAGGGCAGACTGAGAGTAACAGGCCGAGAGTGTCGTACACTCAATACACTGTAGTGATTAATATCCAAGGTGATCTATACAGAGCATTGTGTGGGAGACTGCAGGGGAATATTTGGGTACTTTGTACGGGAGTTAAAACCAGGTGCAGCAAACCATCTGCTGGAGGAACTCAGCGGGTCGAGCAGCATCTGTGGTGGGGTGGGGGTGGTGGGAAGGAGTTGTCAATGTTTCAGGTCGAAACCCTGCATCATTCCAGCATCTGCAGTCTCTTGTATCTCCAGTTAGTCAAAGTCAAGTTTATTGTCATAGGCACAAGTCCATGTGTGCACAGGTGCAATGAAAAACTTACTTGCAGCAGCATCACAGGCACATAGCATCAGATAAGCAGCATTCACAAGAAAACCATAAATTAAGCATATATTTAACACAATTTTTACAAGAAAGAACATGATTAGAACAAAAACAAAGTCCATTTTAGTTCAAAGTTTTCATAGCGTTGTCATACTGAGGTAGCGATTAGGGTTGTGCAGGTTGGTTCAAGAACCGAATGGTTGAAGGGAAGTAACTATTCCTGAACCTGGTGGTGTGGGACTTCAGGCTTCTGTACCTCCTGCCCGATGGGAGCTGTGAGAAGATGGCATGGTCCGGATGGTGGGGATCTTTGATGATGGATGTTGCCTTCCTGAGGCAGCACCTCCTGTAGGTACTCCCGATGGTGGGGAGGGATGTATGTGTATTGGTTAGCATGACGCTATTACAGTGCCAGCGACCCGGGTTCAATTCCCACCACTGTCTGTAAGGAGTTTGTACGTTCTCCCCGTGTCTGCGTGGGTTTCCTCCGGGTGCTCCGGTTTCCTACCACATTCCAAAGACATACAGGTTAGAAGCTATGGGCACGCTATGTTGGCACCGGAAGAGTGGCGAAACTTGCGGGCTGCCCCCAGAACATTCTCAGTAACGCAAAAAGACGCATTTCATTGTGTGTTTCGATGTACATGTGACTAATAAATAAATATCTTATTTCTATATCTATGATGTATTGGGCTGAGTCCACTACTCTCTGCAGCTTCTTGCGTTCCTGCGCCTTTGAATTGCCGTCCCAGACCGTGATGCAACTGGTCAGGACACTTTCAACAGTACATCTGTAGATGTTTGTTAGAGCGTTCGGTGTCAAGCTGAACCTCCTTAACCTTCTAAAAAATGTAAAAATGCTGGTGTGCCTTCCTTGTGATTGCATCTATGTGCTGGGCCTAGGTCATTCAGTAGAGAGAGATGCTGAGGTAGTTTGTATAGAAATATGCAGGGTACTTTGTCGAGAGTACTATCTGGGGTACTTGGAGCACAAGAAAATAGGAGTAGGATACTTGGCTCCTCAAGCCTGCCCGCCCTTCAATGCGATCATGGCTGATCTGTCCCAACCCACTTCTGTACCCATAGCCTTCAGTTTGCTTTCAAAAATTTATCCACGTCCTCTATAAATGCCTCCAGTGATCTGGCCTCCAGAACCGTCCAGGATCGGGAATTCCAGTTACTTGGGGTACTTGATAAATAGGGAAATGTACAGTTGGAAGATGTGGGGTTCTTTAGAGAGAGCTTTGTCAGTGGTTTATTTTAAGTAATATCTGAAGTACTTTAATGGTCAGTAACAACGGGGAGAGGGGTAATATCTAGGGTGCATTGTAGAGGGAGTTATCTGGGGTACTTTATAGAGATTACCATCTGGGCCACTGTAGTAATTAAGGTAGGGAGATACAGACTACAGATTCTGGAATCTGGAGCAACAAACAATCTGCTGGAGGAGCCCTCACACACATGCTGTGTGACCTGCTGAGTTCCTCCAGCAGATTGTTTGTTACTGCAGTAATTAATATCTGAGGTATATTGAGGCAGGCACAGTAGCATGGTGGTTAGCATAATGCTTTACAGCGCCAGCGACCCGGGTTCAAATCCGGCCACTGTCTGTAAGGAGTTTGTACGTTCTCCCCGTGTCTGTGTGGGTTTCCTCCGGGTGCTCTGGTTTCCTCCCACATTCCAAAGACGTACGGGTTAGGAAGTTGTGGGCATGCTATGTTGGCGCCGGAAGCGTGGCGACACTTGGGGGCTGCCCCCCCAAAATCACTACGCAAAAGATGTATTTCACTGTGTGTGTTTCGATGTACATGTGACTAATAAAGATCTTATCTTAAAAGACTAATATCAGTAATTTGTAGTGAGTAACATTCAGGGTACATGTAATGAGTTGTATCTGGGGCACTGCATCGAGTAATATTCAGAGTACTTTGTAGGGAGTAGTATCAGGAATAGTTTGTAGAGAGTACCCTGGGTATTGGAAATCCCAGATATTGCTCTCCATAAAGTACTCCCAACAAACCCCTGTATAACACTCAAAGTACCCCTGATATTACTCACTTTGAAGTACCACAAATACTACACTCTTCAAGGAACCCCTCGTATTGTTCTCTATGAAGCACTCTGGATATGACCCTCTACAAATTTCTCACATACACTACAGAGAGTAACATTCAATGTATTCCACAGTGAGTAATTGTAACCAGAAAGGCTCAAAGTACCTTTTGAGAATCACTTGTCCAGTTTAACAAAAAGAGAGTGTAATGAAGAACATCCCGTGTGCTTATTAGAGCAGTGTCTTGCGTACTTTGTAGACAAAATAGCTGCAAATTGCAATAATTGAATGTCTTAAGAATAACACTCCGAGGGTACAGCAAGGGAGTCACACCCAACATCCTTTATACAGAGTAATTTACAGCATCTGATACTAAATGACAATAGTGACTTTACAGAAGATCCTAACTAAGATGGTAGAAATGTTTTGGAGGAACAGAGGGATCTTGGGGTCCACGCCCATAGATCCCTCAAAGTTGCAGGTCGATAGGGTTTTTAAGAGGGCATATGGTGTGTTGGCCTTCATTACTGAGTTCAAGAGCCACGAGGTGATGTTGCAGCTCTATAGAACTCTGGTTAGACCACACTTGGAATATTATGTTCAGTTCTGGTCGCCTCATTATAGGAAGGATGTGGAAGCTTCAGAGAGGGTGCAGAGGAGATTTATCAGGATGCTGCCTGGATTGGAGAGCATGTCTTATGAGGATAGGTTGAGCGAGCTGGGGCTTTTCTCTTTGGAAAGAAGGAGGATGAGAAGTGACTTCATAAGGAGACATCTTAATTAGTCACATGTACATCAAAACACACAGTGAAATACATAATTTTGCGTAGAGTGTTCTGGGGGGCAGCCCGCAAGTGTCGCCACGCTTCTGGCGCCAACATAGCACGTCCACAACTTCCTAACCCGTACGTCTTTTGGAATGTGGGTGCACAAGATGATCAGAGGCATAGATCGAGTGGACAGTCAGAGACTTTTTCCCAGGGCAAAAATGGCTAACATGTGAGAGCGTAGTTTTAAGTTGATTGGAGGAAGGTATAAGGGGGATGTCAGGGGTAAGTTTTTTTACACAGAGAGTGGTGGGTGCGTGGAACGCACTGCCAGCAGAGGTTGTGGGGGGAGATACATTAGGGACATTTAAGAGACTCTTAGATAGCCACATGAATGAGAGAGAAATGGAGGGCTGTGTGGGAGGGAAGGGTTAGATAGATCTTAGAGCAGGATAAAATGTCGGCACAACATTGTGGGTCGAAAGGCCTGTGCTGTGCTGTAATGTTCTGTTCTAAGATAGGAAAGTTAGGAATGAGGCAGCATGGTTCCAAACACAGCATCTATGGAAGGAAATAAACAGTCGATGTTTTGGGTCAAATCCCTTCATCAGGACTGGAAAGGAAGAGGGAAGAACATGGTAATGAAGTAATGCAGTGGTCAGTGTAACATGGTGGGATTGAGCGCCAGAGGGAGAGGGACCTGTTGCCGTCTCACTCTGCCCGAGATTGAGGAGTTAAGAGCAGAACCATAGAACACTACAGCACAGAAAACAGGCCATTCACCCCTTCTAGTCCGTGCCAAAACTTTGTTCCACTAGTCCCATTGACCTGCACCCAGTCCATAACCCTCCAGACCTCTCCCGTCCATGTATCTATCCAATTTATTCTTAAAACTCAAGAGTGAGCCGGCATTTACCACGTCAGATGGCAGCTCGTTCCACACTCCCACCACTCTCTGAGTGAAGAAGTTCCCCTAATGTTCCCCCTAAACCTTACCCCTTTCACCCTAAAGCCGTGTCCTCTCGTACTTATCTCTCCTAATTTAGGTGAAAAGAGCCTGCCCACATTTACTCTGTCTATACCCCTCGTAATTTTGTAAACCTCTATCAAATCTCCCCTCATTCTTCTACGCTGCAAGGAATGAAGTCCTAACCTGTTCAACCTTTCCCTGTAACTCAACTCCTGAAGACCTGGAAACATTCTAATAAATCTCCTCTGCACTCTTTCAATCTCACTGATATCCTTCCTGTAGTTAGGTGACCAGAACTGCACACAATACTCCAAATTTGGCCTCACCAATGTCTTATACAGCCTTACCAGTGAGATAGTCTCCAGGTAGCAGCAGTCTGAGTGTGAGCCGCACTGTAGCTGTGGGGTCCTGCCCTGTTTGACCTCTTCCCCCAGAGTTTCCACACTGCACCGGGTGCCAGGACTCAGCATTCTCTCTCCCCTCCTCCCGCAGCCAGCCTCTGCCCGTGGTCTCGGAGATCCCATCTGCCACCTGCCTTGACAGTCACATCCATCGCTTCCGCTCCACCAACCTGCTGCAGATCCGACAGGCAGCCGAGAACTTCAAGCATCAGGAGCAACTGGAGCTGCAGCCTGTTCTGGACCAGGCAGAGGACTGGCTGGAGCGACTCAAGTCCATGGCCGAGGAGGTGAGTGTCCTCAACTGTGCCCTCAACTCCCCAATGGAGACAACACTGTGGGAGGAGAGCACGAGGTTGCCTCACACTCCTGGGGTCAGACGCAGAGTGAAGCTCCCTCTACACCGTCCCATCACACACTCCCGGGGTTAGACACAGGGTGAAGCTCCCTCTACACCGTCCCATCACACACTCCCAGGGTCAGACACAGAGTAAAGCTCCCTCTACACTCTCCCATCACACACTCCTGGGGTCAGACACAGGGTGAAGCTCCCTCTACACCGTCCCATCACACACTCCCGGGGTTAGACACAGGGTGAAGCTCCCTCTACACCGTCCCATCACACACTCCCGGGGTTAGACACAGGGTGAAGCTCCCTCTGCACCGTCCCATCACACACTCCCAGGGTCAGACACAGAGTAAAGCTCCCTCTACACTCTCCCATCACACACTCCTGGGGTCAGACACAGAGTGAAGCTCCCTCTACACCGTCCCATCACACACTCCCAGGGTCAGACACAGAGTGAAGCTCCCTCTACACTGTCCCATTACACTCGCAAGTCAGGGACAGTATGTGCTGGATACAGAGTAGAGCTCCCTCATGTGCTGTGATGATGTTGGGTTTGTTTGCGAGTTACACCCTCTGGCCTTGAGCTTTACTGATCCCTGGACACACAGACAGGATGGGCATTGTCAGGGAACAGCATGCGGCGCCCTCTGCTCCCCTGGTGTACCAACAAGAGGAGCTGTCAGGAATCAGAGTAAACAGGTCCAAGCTACCACACACGGGAGATCACGTGTCACTCCCCTCACTCTGCCCCCACCCTTCTCACCTCTCCTGTCCCTTACCTGACCTCTCCATGATCGGTTTATGACCTGGTGTGTGGGGACTGACCTGTGTCTCTCTCGCAGCCCCAGAACAGCCTGCCTGACATTGTCATCTGGATGCTACAAGGAGACCGAAGGATAGCTTACCATCGGATCCCAGCCCACGAGGTCCTGTACTCCAGGAGAAGTTCGGTCTGCCATGGTAAACACTGTGGGGCCCTTCAGACCGTCTACCTCAAGGTGAGCAGCTGGTGGCCCTCTGTGTGGACCCTGAGCAGATTCAGTTCTCCATTCTCAATGGAACACTAACTGCCTCTAACCTGTCTGCCTCGCTGGGCCACTGCTGAGGGCAATCTCTGCATGGCCGCAGCCCTGTGAGTCTGGGATCACGGGGTGGGGGGTGGGGGTGGGGGTGGTGGTGGGTGGTGGGGGGGACACTGAAAGCAAAGTGACACAGCATAATCGAAGACCCCACCCACCTGGGACATTCTCTCTTCTCCCCTCTCCCAGCAGGCAGAAGATACAGAAGCCTGAGGGCACATATCACCAGGCTTAAGGACAGCTTCTATCCCACTGTGATAAGACTATTGAACAGTTCCCTTATACAATGAGATGGACTCTGACCTCATGATCTACCTTGTTGTGACCTTGCACCTTATTGCACTGCACTTTCTCTGTAGCTGTGACACTTTACTCTGTACTGTTACTGTTTTTACCTGTACTAACTCAATGCACTCTGTACTAACTCAATGTAACTGCACTGTGTAATGAATTGACCTGTACGATCGGTTTGTAAGACAAGTTTTTCACTGTACCTCGGTACAAGTGACAATAATAAACCAATATCGATACCGATACCGATACCAGACACTGGAAATCCCAACATCGAGAGAAAGGGATGTTGGACATGTTCAGCAGGTCGGGCAGCATCTGCAGAGAGAAAAACAGCAAGAGGTGGTGGAAAGGAAGAGGAGGAAGCAGGAGACAAAACGGGATCGGGTGGAAAGTCTCTGGTCAGTTGCGTGCGTCTGCAGATGCAGAGAAGTGGGAGATTGTGTGGGCTGCACAAGGCGTGCGCTGTTGGGAGGAAGGTCCATCGATGGACACCTCACCCAATGGCACTGAGAGCAAAGTGAGGCAGCATAATCGAAGACCTCACCCACTCGGGACCTTCTCTCTTCTCTTCCATTGGGTGAGGTGTCCAGCGGAAGTGCATCCAATGCCAGGCATGTCGTTTGGTATTGGTATTGGTTTATTATTGTCACTTGTACCGAGGTACAGTGAAAAACTTGTCTTGCATACCGATCGTACAGGTCAATTCATTACACAGTGATGTTACATTGGGTTAGCACAGAGTGCATTGATGTCGTACAGGTAAAAACAATACCAGTACAGAGTAAAGTGTCACAGCTACAGAGAAAGTGCAGTGCAATAAGGTGCAAGGTCACAACAAGGTAGATCGTGAGGTCAGAGTCCATCTCATTGTATAAGGGAACCATTCAATAGTCTTATCACAGTGGGATAGAAGCTGTCCTTAAGCCTGGTGATATGTGCCCTCAGGCTCCTGTATCTTCTGCCCTATGGAAGAGGAGAGGAGAGGATGACCTAGCTGGGTGGTGTCTTTGATTATGCCGGCTGCTTCACCAAGGCAGTGGGAGGTAAAGACAGAGTCCATGGAGGGGAGGCTGGTGTCCGTGACGCGCCGGGCTGTGTCCACAACTCTCTGCAGTTTCATGTGGTCCTGGGCAGAGCAGCTGCCATACCAAGCTGTGAGGCATCCTGCTTTGGGATGAGCATCCATTGGGATGCATGTTCATCAGAGGCATGTCCCTCGGGAAGAGTGTCAATTGGGAGTGCTTTGGATTGCAAGCTTCTTACTGCACTGAGCTACGGACTCACAGCCCTGCTTTGCTTCATTCCCAGCACCCGCGAGGTGGCTCGAAAATCGGCAAGATCCCGGCACAGGTACGAGTGAGGATCTGGTTTGGAATGGCCGCAGACAGCAAAGAGTTTAACCAGTTCACCGAGGGGAAGCTGTCCGTCTTCGCAGAGACCGTGAGTCCCACTGACCTGCCGGGGAAAATCAGGGGGCAAATGCAAAATATTGCAGATGCTGAAAACCTGAAATAATAAAAAAAATAGAATGTGCTGGAAGTCCTCAGCAGGTTAGGGAGTATCTGAAGAGAGAAAATCTCTCAGTATCTTGCATTCACTCTCCAAGATGCTGGTCAATAATGGTTCATTTAAATGCAATAATAAAGGAACATTATTTATAAAAGAACTTGCATCAGGCAAAGCAGCATTTCCTGTCGGGAGCTTCTTAAAGTGACACCAACCAGTATTACGCAGTAGATCCCAGGTCAAAATTGGGAGAAGTAACGATGTAGCAGGAGTTTGAGCAATTTCAGATAATAATTAATTGTAATAAATGCAACAAAACAATAAATACAGCGACCAGTGCAAAAACAACGGTGCAAAGGTTTAGAGCAATCCGAAGCAGTGTGAAAAGAAATGCTAAAGTGACAATAACAGAAGAGGTAGAGTTAAGGGTTCGAGAACACCTCGGGGAAGGGATGTGAGAGAGGTGATCGGTTCTGAAGTCTGATAGCAGTGGAGAAGAAGCTGTTAAGTCTGCAGATGTCCTGTCCTTGAGTAACGAGCTGTTCATCTGCCTTGGTGTGTGTGTCCATCATTGAGCTCCTACTGTGAGCTGGCCCGCCCTTGGTGCTGGCGAAGGTCACTGGGTCTTGGATGTTTGGGCTTGTTTCCCCATTGATCAGACGCAGGCTAATGGAAGTGCGTTTCTTGCACAGTATGAAAATCAAACCAAGCTGGCCCTGGTGGGGAACTGGGGCACGACAGGCCTCACCTACCCCAAGTACACCGACGTCACCGGCAAGATCAAGCTGCCCAAGGAATCCTTTCGACCTTCGCCGGGCTGGGCTTGGGCCGGAGACTGGTTCATCAGTCCTGAGAAAACGTGAGTATCCCATATCCTGGAGTCCAGACATGGGGAATGGTCATAGAGCAATACAGCACAAAAACAGGCCCTTCGGCCCAACGCCCATGCTGACCAGGATGCCCATCTGAGCTAGTACCATGTTTCCCCCATTTGGCCCACTTCCCTCTAAACCTTTTCTGTCCATGTTCCTTTTTTTTAAAAATATTATTGTACCTGCCTCAGCCACTTCCTCAGGCGACTTGCTCCCTCTACAGACCACCCTCTACGGACCACCCTCAGGTGAAAAATTGCCCCTCAGGTTCCTATTAAATCTCTCCCCTCTCACTTTAAACCTCTAGTTGATTGCCCAACCCTGGGGAAAAGACTGTGCACATTCACCCTATCTATGCCCCTCATGATTTTATACACCTCTACAAGAACACCCCTCATCCTCCTACCCTCCAATGAATAAAGTCGCAGCCTGTTCAGCTCTCCGTACCTCAGTCCCTCGAGTCCTGGCAACATCCTCAAATCTTTTCTGCACTCTTTCTAGCTTAATGTCATCTTTCCTACAACAGGGTGACCAAAACAGAACACAAGATTCTAAATATGGCCTCACCAACTGAATCAGATTCAGAATCAGGTTTATTATCACTGACGTATGTCGTGAAATCTGTTGTTTTGTGGCAGCAGTACAGTGCAAGGTGTAAAAATTACTGTAAGTCATAAAATTAAATAATGCAAAATAGGAATAAGTAGGTAGTTTTCATGGACCATTCAGAAATCTGATGGCGGAGGGGAAGAAGCTGCTCCTGAATCGTTGAGTGTGGGTCTTCAGGCTCCTGTACCTCCTCCCCGATGGTAGTAACGAGAAAAGGACATGTCCCGCGTGGTGAGGATCCTTAATGATGGATGTCACCTTCTTGAGGTACTGCAGCATAAAATCCCAACCTCTGTACTCAAATGCCCTGACTGATGAAGGCCAGTATGCTAAATGTCTTCTTCACCACCCTGTCTACCTGTGATGCCACTTTCAGGGAACCATGTACTTGTACTCCAAGGTCCCTCTGTTCTACAACACTCGCCAGGGCCCTAGCACTCACTGTGGAAGTCCTACCCTCATTTGTCTTCCCAAAATGCAGCACCTCGCACTTATCTGAAGGCACAGATGTAACACATTTACTTTAGGTACAGAAGCACAATGGATCAAGTCCTGGATCCCATGAACACTACCTCATTAGAACATAGAACACAGAAAACCTACAGCACAATTCAGGCCCTTTGGCCCACAAAGCTGTGCCGAACATGTCCCTACCTTAGAAATTACTAGGCTTACCCATAGACCTCTATTTTACTCAGCTCCATGTACCTATCTAACAGTCTCTTAAAAGACCCTATCGTATTCACCTCCTCCATCGTTGCCGGCAGCCCATTCCACACACTCACCACTCTCTGAGTAAAGAACTTACCCCTGACATCTCCTCTGTACCTACTCCCCAGTCCTCTTGTGGCAACCATTTCAGCCCTGGGAAAAAGCCTCTGACTATCCACACGATCAATGCCTCATCATCTTATACACCTCTATCAGGTCACCTCTCATCCTCCGTCGCTCCAAGGAGAAAAGGCTGAGTTCACCTAACCTGTTCTCATAAGGCATGCTCGCCAATCCAGGCAGCATCCTTGTAAATCTCCTCTGCACTCTTTCTATGGCTTCCACATCCTTCCTGTAGTGAGGTGACCAGAACTGAGCACAGTACTCCGAGTGGGGTCTGACCAGGGTCCTATATAGCTGCAACATTGTTCCTTTTTTTTGCATTATTTTGTAATTTTATATTTTTTTGTCTTTGCACTGTACTGCTGCCGCAAAACAAGTTTCACGTCATGTAAGTCAGTGATAATAAACCTTATTGTGATTCTGGACTAATGATCCAAGGATATGTGTTTATATCCCACCAGTTGTGGCTGGGGAACATAACTAATAAGTCTGGACTTAAAAGGAGATCAGTATCAGTAAAGGTGGTTGAGACGATGCTAGGTTGTTGTAAAACCCATGTTGTCCCTTGAGGAAGGGCATGTGCCAACCAGGTGACTGCAGACCCACCGGTGGGGGGGGGGGGGAGCGGCTGGTATTAAATGGCCCAGTGGGACGTGCCTTCAAGGACCGTGAGGATGGGGAGTAAACGTTAGCCTGGCCAACCATGCCCACTCCCTGTGGATGGGTCAAAGTCCATGGACCAAGCCTGGGCAAGTCCTGGATCATTGAGGCTACTCGCAGGGAACCCCTTCCAGGGAAATGGTATCCAGCTGGTCTCCGGAGAATGGGAACATGTGGCGTTGGCTGAATGCACAGCTGGCACCAGCTTGGCATTAGAACCTGCTGTCAGACTGTACTGGGAGTCAGGCCCATGAACAACTGCCGGGCTGGTGATAGTTCTGTGTGTGTGCCTGTGTGTGTGTCCGAGAGCGACTCTGTGTAAATGTGTGTGTATGTGAGTGTGACTATGTAAACGTGGGTGTGAATCTGTAAGTGTGTGTGACTGTGTGTGTGTATGTAGGTGTGAATCTGTGTGTGTGTATGTGGGTGTGACTCTAAGTGTGTGTGCGCGGTTGGTCTCCTGTTTCTAACCCACAGGTGATGCTCTCCTTCACAGTTTGTTGTACGATGTCGATGCTGGTCACATGACCTTTGTCGAGGAGGTGTTCGAGAATCAGATGCGGTTGCCAGGGGGACAGTGGATTCAGATGACCGACACCTACACTGATGTAGTAAGTCACGGTATCCATTCCGATGACCTAGTCACTGGCCGTTCATTGCCTGTCCCTCAGAGCCCTGAGAACCCAGTGGTGAGACTCGCCTTGTGTTAACAATCAGCCCATAATCCTTGAAGCCCCTTTGAAAATCTCTCCAATTTATCCCCCTCTTGCCCCATAAAAACGTCTCCATTTAGAATCCGATTCCCTTCGGAAAGTTGTGGTTGAATCTGGTCCCACCATCCTTGCAGGCAGTCCATCCTGGGTCATGATGATTGGCTCAGGGACATGGTCTAGCTTCACTTCTTGGCCACTGGACACAGTTTCCCCATCCAGACCCCTCACAATCTGACCCTTGTGCTGACTGACCCCAGTTTCTTCAGACTATCTGGTGTGCTCCAGCCTCCTTCACTGTAGGCAGTCAGTGTTATATGGCCAGTCCCCGCACACCCCATTGCTTGGCACCCTGCCTCAACCAAGCTAGAGTCATGGAGTGACACAGCACAGAAACAGGCTCTTCGGCCCAACTGGTCCATGCTGACCAACATGCCCATCTAAACTAGTCCCATTTTTTTTAGATTTTAGATTAAGATCTTTATTAGTCACATGGACATCAAAACACACAGTGAAATGCATCTTTTACGTAGAGTGTCCTGGGGGCAGCCCACAAGTGTTGCCACACTTCCGGCACCAACATAGCATGCCCACAACTTCCTAACCCGTACATCTTTGGAATGTGGGAGGAAACCGGAGCACCCGGAGGAAACCCACGCAGACACGGGGAGAATGTACAAACTCCTTACAGAGAGCCTCAGGAATTGAACCTGGGTCACTGGCGCTGTAATAGCGTTACACTAACCGCTACAGTACCGTGCCTGCTCTTTCCAGCTTTTGGCCCATATCCCTCTAAACCTTTCCTATCCATGCACCTGTCCAAATGTCTTTTAAATGTTGTTAATGTACCTGCCTCACCCACTTCCTCTGGCAGCTCGTTTCACCCTCTGCGTGAAAACCACACCCCTCAGGTTCCTATTCCTCGCCTCAAATGTATGCCCTCTAGTTTTTGATTATGTGCTTTCACCCTATCTATGCCCCTCATGATTTTATGCACCTCTATAAGATTGTAGCAGTTAGCGTAACACTATTACAGCGCCAGCGACCCAGGTTCAATTCCGGCCGCTGTCTTTAAGGAGATTGTACGTTCTCCCCGTGTCTGCGTGGGTTTCCTCCGGGTGCTCCGGTCTCCTCCCACATTCCAAAGACGTACGGGTTAGGAAGTTGTGGGCGGGCTATGTTGGCGCCGGAAGCGTGGCGACACTTGCGGGCTGCCCCCAGAACACTCTACGCAAAAGACGCATTTCACTGTGTGTTTCGATGTACATGTGACTAGTAAAGCTGTCTTATCTTTTCTTATCTTATCTCATTCTCCTACACTGCAGTGAATAAAGTCCCTGCCTGCTCAACCTCTCTCTATAACTCGGTCCTTCAAATCCTGGCAACATCCTCGTAGCCAGATGAATGGCATCTTTCCTATAGCAGGGCAACCGAAACTGAACACAATATTCTAAATGTAGCCTCACCAATGTCTTCTACAACTGAGGCTCATTGAGCACCCAAGCATAGGCAGGCTTCACCACCCCACAGCTCTGATACCTGAATGGTCAAACCTTCAGACCTCCAGCCAATCATTTGGTGTTGGGCCAACGGTGGGGGAGTGCAGGAAAAGATATATCAAGGAAAAGAAAATTCTGCAAAATTCTCCAAGTCCCTGAGGTGTCTGAATCAACTGCTTTTCATCCTGCCTTTCAGGCTCGGTAGAAATTTGTACATGATCACCTGAGCTGTGTGGAGATGGACGGATTCCTCCCACATGACCCCCTCCAGGAGCTTGGGAACTGGCATTGTTGGAGCATTACTTTGAAGAGATCCTTGGAATGGAGGGTCATAGAACATGGAACGTAGAACAGTGGAGCACAGGAACAGACCCTTCGGCCCACAATGTTTTGCCAGATTAAGCTAATGACACCTAACTAAACTAATCCCTTCTCCCTACACAATGTACGTACCCATCCATTTCCTGCACATCCATGTGCCTGTCTAAGAGCCTCTCAAACCCTTCTATCATACCTGCCTTCACCCCTGACAGCGCATTCCAGGCACCAACCACTCTGTTTAAAAGCTAGCCCCTCACATCTCCTTTGAACTTGCCTCCCTCTCAACTTGTATGCCCTTTAGAATTAGACATTTCAATCCTGAGAAAAAGATACCAGCTGTCTACTCTATCTGTGCCTCTCATAATTTTATAAACTTCTGTCAAATCTCCCCTCAGCCGCCACTGCTCTAGAGAAAACAACCCCAGTTTGTCCTCATAGAATCCTGGACTCTTTGGAGTTGCTTGGGTCAGAGGTTTGGTATCAGAGCAAGCGAGGTGGTAATGGAAATCCTTCCTGTTACAGAATGGAGAGAAAGTTCTTCCGAAGGACGACATTGAGTGCCCAGGGGGCTGGAAGTGGGAGGACACGGAGTGGTCCACTGACCTCAACAGAGCTGTTGATGAACAAGGTACATGGGGGTTGAGCTGGGGGGAGGTGCAGGGCGTGGGGAAGCATTCCTTCATTTGACACCTTCCTCGGTTTGGAATGGAGATTCATTCTCCATCTCCTCTTCATTCTCCCTCCCAGCACCTCGCATCCTCCCTCTTCCCATCATTCCCAATGCCAGCATTTATAGCTCCTCCTTTATTGTCCCTGATCGAAGGCAGTTATGGAGGGTACAGCACAGGAACAAGCCCACGATGTTGTGGCAAGTTAAGCAAATGATGCAGTAATCGTATTCATAAACCATTCCTCTGACTAGCTGCCCCCAGTGGTTGGTGTGGGTGGGAGGAGAGAGTGGGGAGTTGTGCGGGGTGAAGGTCCAAGTCTGGGTGTGTGAATGGGCTTAAGTTCTCACCTGAGAGTTGTTGCTAACTTGCCTTTAATGCTCATTTTGGACCATTAACATAATGTGGCACCTTGGAAGATCAATTGTAGGGGGAAAGTATACAGTTACTATCAGGACCTTTAACAGCACTGACGTACGGAGGGATTTCGGGGTCCGAGTCCACAGCTCCCTGCAAGTGGCCGCACAAGTAGATAGGGTAGTAAAGAATGAATGTGGGTGCTTGCCTTCATTGGTTGGGACATTGAGAATAAGAGTAAGAAAGTCACTTTGCAGCTGTATAAAACTTTGGTGAGGCCACATTTGCAGTATTGTGTGTAGATCTGGTCACCTCATTACAAGAAGGATGTGAAGACTTTGGAGAGGGTGCAGAAGTTCACCAGCATGCTGCCTGGATTAGAGGGCATGTGTATAAGGAGAGTTTGGACAAACTTGGGTTGTTTTCTCTGGAGCATTGGAGGCTGAGGGGAGACCTGATAGAAGTTTATAAAATTCTGAGAGGCACAGATAGGGTGGACAGTCAGAATCTTTTCCCAGGGTCAAAATGTCAAGTATTGGAGGACATGCATTTAAAGTGAGAAGGGGAAAGTTTAAAGGAGGTGTGCAGGGCAGGTTTTTTACACAGAGAGCGGTGGGTGCCTGGAATGCGCTGCCAGGGGTGGTGGTGGAGGCAGATACGATAGGGGGGGTTTAAGAGGCTGTTAGATAGACTAGTGAATAGGCAGGGAATGGAGGGATGTGCACCATGTACACATGCACGTCCATGTGTGTACAGGTGAAATGAAAAACTTACTTGCAGCAGCATCACAGGCACACAGCATCAGAGACACAACATTCTCAAGAAAAACGTAAGTTATACAATTATAGAAGAAAAAACACAATTAGAAACTATTTGAGTGCAAAGTGGTCATAGTGTTGCGATACTGAGGCAGTGATTAGGGTTGTGCCGGTTGGTTCAAGAACCGACTGGTTGAAGGGAAGTAGCTGTTCCTGAACCTGGTGGTGTGGGACTTCAGGCTTCTGTACCTCCTGCCCGATGGGAGCTGTGAGAAGAGGGCACGGCCCGGATGGTGGGGATCTTTGATGACGGATGTTGCCTGTTTCTGTGCTGTACTGTTCTAAGTTAAAAGTGAACAACCGCAGGTAAACTGAAATAAAAACAGAAGCTGCTGGAAACACTCGGCAGGTCAGGCAGCGTCTGTGGAGGGGGATAGATGGGAGTGAGGCTCGATATGTGGGGGTTGTGTGCTGCGTGTTGCCCGGTGTCGGGGAAAGGTGTGGTATGGGTGAGACCATTCCTGTCACCTCCTCCCCCGTGCAGGCTGGGAGTACGGATTCACCATCCCCCCGGACCGGAAGCCCAAGACCTGGTCGCCAGCCGAGAAGATGTACCACACCAACAGGAGGCGCCGATGGGTGCGGATGCGGCGGAGGGACTTCAAACAGATGGACGCGCTTCGCAAGGTGAGTGTGTGACGCGGTGCGAGGGACGGAGCAGGCCTGAAGAGTGGCGAGATAAGGGGGTTGGAGCCTTGTAGACTCTTCTGTCCAGCTCGTCCATGCTGTTGGATTTGACTGTTTTAAGTAGTAGTTTTTTTTTAACATGTATAGTGTTTAACACACCTCAAGTGGTTGCACAAGGTATAACCACTTTTTAGCTTATTACATAGAATATTACAGCATAGTACAGGCCCTTCGGCCCACAATGTTGTGCCGACATTTTATCCTGCTCTAAGATCTATCTAACCCTTCCCTTCAACATAGCCCTCCATTTCTCTATATGTGTCTATTTCAGAGTCTCTTAGACGTCCCCAATGTATCTGCCCCCACCACCTCTGCCGGCAGTGCGTTCCACACACCCACCACTCTCTGTGTAAAAAAAACTTACCCCTGACATCCCCCTTATACCTTCCTTCAATTGGTTCGTCCATCAGGTGAATACATGTTTTCTCATTGGTTGGTTTTGCCACAGGTAGTGAATAAGTTTTCTGATTGGACTATTGTTAGCTAAGGAGTACCTCTAATCTCGGGTATAAAAGGTGTCGTTTTTTGTTAATCTCTCTCTTGCTTATCTTGTTCTCGCTCTCTTCCCCCTGGCCCTGGCTCATTTTAGTTCCTTTGTCTTGGCTCATCTCCTAGTAGAAAAGGAGACTGTTTCTTTGTTTTAAACTTTTCCAATAAAACTCTGGGGAGCACCAAGTTGTTTTCAGCTCATCCTTGGACTCCTGAAAGATCCTGCAGATTCGAAAGTAACTGGATCCGACAGTATCGACCAAATCGCCCACCTGAGCTAGCCCCATTTGCCCGCATTTGGCCCAAGACCTTCTAAACCTGTCCTCTCCATGTATCTGTCCAAGTGTCTTTTAAATGTTGTATTTGTACCCACCTCTACTGCTTCCTCTGGCAGCTCATTCCATATATTCTCTGTGTGTAAAACTTTCCCCCCGGTCCCCTTTAAATCTTTCCCCGCTCACCTCAAACCTCTGCCCTCTAGTTTTTGACTCCTCTACCCTGGAAAAAAGACTGGAACCATCCACCTTACCTGTGCCCCTCATGATTTTATAAACCTCTATAAGGTCACCCCTCAGCCTCCTTCACTCCGGGGAAAACAGGCCCAGCCTGTCCAACCTCTCCTTATAACTCTAGCCCTCCAGTCCCAGTAACATCCTGGTGAATCTTTTCTGCGCCCTCTCCTGCTGAATGACACACTTCCTCTAGCTTGGCGACCGGAACTGCACGCAACACTCCAAGATGGGGGGGGAGTGAGCTGTGTCCAGGGTCTTTCTGTTATGAGAAGGACCTGATGTCCCACATCCAGGGAGGATCAGTCTCTGAAGCTTTTCCAAAGGCTGCAAGTCATTTATTTCCTACTCCGGGAGTGCTGTGGCGTCCATGGTGTGTCTTTCTGCGCTGGCAACAGGCATCTTTGCTGTCGGGAAGATATAAAACGTCGCAGGGCAAATACATCAAGGAAAGCTGGCGAGATCTCCCTGCTATTGGTTTATTATTGTCACATGTACCGAGGTACAGTGAAAAACTTGTCTTGCATACCGATCGTACAGGTCAATTCATTACACAGTGCATTGCAGTAGTACAGGGGAAAACAATAACAGAGTACAGTGTCACAGCTACAGGGAAGTGCAGTGCAGGTAGACAATAAGGTGCAAGGTCATAACAAGGTAGATTGTGAGGTCAAGGGTCTATCTCATCATATAAGGGAACCATTCAATGGTCTTATCACCATGGGATAGAAGCTGTCCTTGAGCCTGGTGGTATGTGCCCTCAGGCTCCTGTATCTTCTGCCTGAGGGGAGAAGAGAGAATGACCTGGGTGGGTGGGGTCTTTGATTATACTGGCTGCTTCATCAAGGCAGCGAGAGGTGTATACAGAGTCCAAGGAGGGGAGGCTGGTTTCCCTGACGGACTGGGCTGTGTCCACAACTCTCTGCCATTTCTTACGGTCCCAGGCAGAGCAGTTGCCGTACCAAGCTGTGATGCATCCAGATAGGATGCTTTGTATGGTGCATTGATAAAAGTTGGTGAGTGTCAAAGGGGACATGCCAAATTTCTTTAGCCTCCTGAGGAAGTAGAGGCGCTGGTGAGCTTTCTTGGCCATGGTGTCTACGTGATTTGACCAGGACAGGCTATTGGTGATGTTCACTCCTAGGAAATTGAAGCTCTCAACCCTCCTGACCTCAGCACCATTGATGTAGACAGGTGCATGTACACTGCCCCTTTTCATGAAATCAATGACCAGCTCTCTTTTGCTGACATTTATTTACTTTCATAAAAATTTAGTGAGAGTGAATTTTATTGCATATCTGAAATTTTTGGGTAGTGATCTGTGAATTTTGTAAGGGCGTATTTCCATAACCCGAACAGCTGTGATGTGGGGTTCGCCTGGACTGTAGATGGGTTGATGGACTCTGCAACTCAATATCAGTAAAATCAGAATACACGGCCACTATTGCATTGCTGTTTGTGGGAGCTTGCTGTGCACAAATTGTCTGCGCCATTTGGTAAAAAAAATAATTTGAGACTGTTCGCTCTGGGGCACCCTGAATTTGCGAAATTTTCCCTTTTCCTGTGGTGAATTTGCACCGGGTATTATGTAACTCCACTGTGAACCACTGGGGGTCAGTGTCGGCCAATGAACCCAACAAATGCCTCAGTCAACCAAGCCAAGTATTGTTGGAAAACTCCACAGTTAATGGGAGAAACTGGAATGCCTGCGAGGTTGATTTAATGATAGCTTCGGAAACAGAGTGATTTAAAAAACAGTTTGGGAGGACTTGGTCAATTTCCATGTGCTAAAGTCAACGCAAGTTGAGATCCCATAGAGTTTGTAGAACTTGGAACAGTACAGCACAGAAGCAGGCCCTTTGGCCCATAATGTCTGTGCTGACCATGATTTCAATCCAAATTAATCCCATTTGCCTGCACACAAGCTATATCCCTCCAATCCCTACCTGTTCCATGTACCTGTCTAAATGTAGATGTTACTATTGTACCTGCCTCCAGCACCTCCCCCGGCAGCCCGTTCCAGGCACCCATCGCTCTCTGTGGAGGGAGAAAACTTTCCTCATACATTTACTTTAAACTTTCCCCCTCTCCCCTTAAGTGCATGTCCTCTAGTATTTGACAGTTCTACCCTGGGAAGAAGATTCTGACTTGACTAACCTATCTGTGCCTCTCATGATTTTATAAACTTCTATCAGCCTCCGCTGCTCCAGAGAAGACAACCCAAGTTTATCCAACCTCTCCTTGTATCTCATACCCTCTAATCCAGGCAGCATCCCGGTGAACCTTTCCTGCACCCTTTCCGAAGCCTCCAAATCATCTGCTGGCCCTGTAGCACCGGGTGTGCAGTTATTTGGAGAGAGGTTGGGACAGGAGACTGAGGGGTGATCTTAAAGAGGTGTATAAAATTATGAAGGGCATCGTTAGAGTGAATGCACACAGTCCTTTACCCAGGGTTGAGGAATCAAGAACTAGAGGGCACAGGTTTAAGGTAAGAGGGGAGAGATTTAATAGGAATCTGCGGGGAAACTTCTTCACCCAGAAGGTGGTCAGTATATGGAATGAGCCTCCAGAGGAAGTGGTTGAGGAGGGTACATTTTAAATGGTACTCGGACAGGTACATGGATAGGAAAGGTTTAAACATTCTCTCTTCTCTCCTCTTCCATCGGGTAGAAGATACAGGAGCCTGAGGGCACGTACCACCAGGCTTAAGGGCAGCTTCTACCCCACTGTGATAAGACTATTGAACAGTTCCCTTGTACAATGAGATGGACTCTGACCTCACAATCTACCTTGTTATGACCTTGCACCTTATTGCACTGCACTTTCTCTGTAGCTGTGACACTTTACCCTGTGCTATTATTGTTTTTACCTGTACTACATCACTGCACTCTGTACTAACTCAATGTAACTGCACTGAGTAATGAATTGATCTGTACGATCGGTATGCAAGACAAGCTTTTCACTGTACCTCGGTACAAGTCACAATATTAAACCAATACCAGTAACAAAGGGATATGGGCCAAACGCGGGCAAACGGGACTAGCTTAGATGGGAATCTTGGTCGGCATGGACCAGTTGGGCCGAAGGGCCTGTCTCTGTGCTGTATCATTCAATGACTCCAATTGTTTTTTTTCTCTTTTGAGATATTTTGCATCACTGATCCCTCACTCTCTGATGGTAGTGATGGGGGACACCAGTGGAGTGGTTAGGTTACATGATCAGCAGCTGGAGACTCCCGGAGACAGCAGTTCAAATCCCACCAGTGCAACTGGAGAAGTTAAATCCAGCTCACTGACTGAATTTGGAATTCAGCCAGTCACAAGGACAGTGATATCACTGGATTGTAGAAAAACCCGTCTGAGATCCTTCAGGAAAGGGAATCTACAATCTGGCCGATATGTGACTCCAGTCCCAACAACGTGACTTTTAAATATCTCCTCACCTTGGGGCAATCAGGGATGGATGAGGAATTCACCCCCCTCTGCGAGAAGTTCCTACACACCTCAGTGTTAACTGACTGCCCCTTCAGTCTTGTAACTGTCCCCCCCGCAAGATTCTTCCACTCGAAGGGCCTGTTCCGCACTGTTCTTGTGGAGACACCTCGACATCTCTCAGGGTCTTGTCTGTCTCAATGAGATCACCCCTCATTCGTTCTTATTAACTCCAAAGAATATAGATCTAAGCCAACACCCTGTACACTTGTATTTCCCTATTTCTAACCTCCAACCCTGTGGCAATTAATGCGACTTCCTAACCACCTGGATGTACCTGCCTGCTATTACTTAATGATTCATGCCCAGGTGTATGTGGATCCCTCTCTACTAGGCTCATCTGCAAGCTTTCTCTGTTACACAGAACAGTACAGCACAGGAACAGGCCCTTCAGCCCACCATGTCTGTGCTGGCAATAATGCCAATTTAAAATAATCCCGTCTACATGATCCATATCCCTCCGTTTACTGCGTATTCATGTGCCTGTCTAAAAGCCTCTGAGAAGCCACTATCGTATCTGCTTCCACTACCACACCTGGCAGCCCGTTCCAGGTACCCACCACTCTTTAAAACTTTATTTTTACAGCACGGTAACAGGCCCTTCTGGCCCAACGAGCCCGCGCCACCCAATTGCACCCACGTTAACCTACTAACCCGTACGTCTTTGGAATGTGGGAGGAAACCCACGCAGACACAGGGAGAACATACAAACTCCTTTCAGAGAGCGGCCGGAATTGAACCCAGGTCGCTGGCGCTGTAATAGCGTTATGCTGACCGCTACACTACTGTGCCTGCCCCTCTTGGCTGTAGAAAAAAAACTTGCCCCACACATCTCCTTCAAACATTGCCCCTCTCACCTAAAATGCACACCCTCTAGTCATAGTCCAATACAGCATGGATACAGGCCCTTTGGCCCAACCAGTCCATGCTGACCACTGTGCTAGTATTTGACATTTCTACTTTAAGAAAAAGACTGACTGTCTGCCCTATCTAAGCCTCTCAAAATGTTATAACCTTCCATCAGGTCTCCCCTCAACTACCAACGCTCCAGAGAACCCAAATACAGGTTTATCCAACCTCTCCTTTATAATTCATACCCTCTAATCCATTTAGATAAGAGTCTGCCATTTGATTCTTCCTACTGAGTACCTCCTTAACCTCCCTCCATCCCCATCCCTCTCTCACAGACCAAACTCGTGAACATCACCATTAGCCTGTCCTGGTCCAACCACGTAGACGCCACGGTCAAGAAAGCTCACCAGCACCTCTACTTCCTTAGGAGGCTAAAGAAATTTGCCTTGTCCCCTTTGACACTCACCAACTTTTATCAGTGCACCATAGAAAGCATCCTATCTGGATGCATCACAGCTTGGTACGGCAACTGCTCTGCCCAGGACCGCAAGAAGCTGCAGAGAGTTGTGGACGCAGCCCAGCACATCACGGAAACCAGCCTCCCCTCCATGGACTCTGTCTTTACCTCTCACTGCCTTGGTGAAGCAGCCAACATAATCAAAGACCCCACCCACCCGCGTCATTCTCTCTTCTCCCCTCTCCCATCAGGCAGAAGATACAGAAGCCTGAGGGCACGTACCACCAGACTTAAGGACAGCTTCTACCCCACTGTGATAAGACTATTGAACGGTTCCCTCAATCGATGAGATGGACTCTTGACCTCACAATCTACCTCGTTATGACCTTGCACCTTATTGTCTGCCTGCCTGCACTGCACTTCCCTGTAGCTATGACACTTTACTCAGTATTCTGTTGTTGTAATGAATTGACCTGTACGATTGGTATGCAAGACAAGTTTTTCACTGTACCTCTGTATAAGTGACAATAATAAACCAATACCAATACCACTGCCACATCACCTGCTGGCCCTGTTGTGGTGCAACTGCTGGGAAAACCCTCATCCATCACCTCAGGACTTGACTGCACCAGCACTCTCACATCTGGCTCTCCACCTCTTACCCCCACAAAGTGGTCATCCACATCCCTGCTGCCTCTCCCCTAACATTACGTCACGCCTTCCTATCAACTAGGGCATAGAGAAAGGTGGACGGTAACAGTCTTTTCCCCAGGGCAAGGGAGCCCAAAGCTAGGGGGCATAGATTTAGGGTGAGAAGGGAAAGTTTTAAAAAGGACCTGAGGGGAAACTTTTTCATGCAGAGGGTGGTGAGTGTATAGAACGAGCTGCCAGAGGAAGTGGGTGAGACAGGTGCAATATTATTTCAGAAGCACTTGGATAGGTACAAAGAGGGGCAGGGCTTGGAGGGATTTGGGCCGAACGCAGGAAATCAGGATGATGGGTGGACAATGTGGTCGGCATGGACAGGTTGGGCCGAAGGGCCTGTATCTATGTTGTATGGCCCCACTACTCGGTAACTCTTACTGCTGGCTTAATGGTCAATCATCGCCTCGATATTAAAATCCTCCTCCTTCCCTGGTCCTTCTGAGATCTCTTCCTTCAAGTCCGGTCTCCATCATCAAATGTAGATTTACGAGGATGTTGCCAGGACTCGAGGGCTTGAGTTATAGGGAGAGGTTGAACAGTTCAGGTCTTTATTCCTTGTAGTGTGGGAGACTGAGGGGTGATCTTATAGAGGTGTATATAATCATGAGAGGTATAGATCAGGTGAATGCACTTTTTCCCAGGGTTGGGGAATCAAGAACTAGAGGTGGCAACAAGGAATTCTGCAGATGCTGGAATCTGGAGCAATACACAAAAAGTGCTGGAGGAACTCAGCAGGTCAGGCAGCATCTGTGGAGGGAAATAAACAGTTGACGTTTCCAGCTAAGACCCTTTATCAGGACCTAGAACTTAGAGGTCGTAGGTTTAAGGTGACGGGAAGATTTAAAAGGAACCTGAGGGGCAACTTTTTCACCCAACCTCTCCTTATAGCGCGTGCCCTCTAATCCAGGCAACATCCTGGTGAACCTCTTCTGCACTCTCTCCAAAGCCTCCACATCCTTCCTATAATGGGGCGACCAGAATTGAATGCAATACTCCAGATGCTCTGGAATTGGTCTGCCCATAGAAGACAGAGGGTGGTGGTAGATGGAACGTATTCTGCCTAGAGGTCGGTGACCAGTGGTGTTCTGCAGGGATCTGTTCTGGGACCCCTGCTCTTTGTGATTTTTATGAATGACTTGGATGAGGATGTGGAAGGGCGGGTTAGTAAGTTTGCTGATGATACACAGGTTGGTGGTGTTGTGGATAGTGCAGAAGGTTGCTGTAGATTACAACAGGACTGATAGGATGCAGATCTGGGCTGAGAAGTGGCAGATGAAGTTCAACTCAGAATAGTGTGAAGTGATGCACTTTAGAAGGTTGAATTTGAGGGCAGAATACAGGGTTAATGGCAGGACTTAGCAGTGTGGAGGAAAGGGGGATCTTGAAGTCTAAGTCCATAGATCCCTCAAAGTTGCCGCACAGGTCGATAGGGTTGTTAAGAAGGAGTATGGAGTGTTGGTTTTCATTCGTCGGGGTATTGAGTTCAAGAGCTGCCAGGTGATGTTGCAGCTCTATAGAACTCTGGTTAGACCACCTTTAGAGTATTGTGTTTAGTTCTGGTCGCCTCACTATAGGAAGGATGTGGAAGCTTTAGAGAGGGTGCAGAGGAGATTTGCCAGGGTGCTGCCTGGATTGGAGAGCGTGTCTTATTGGGATAGATTGAGCGAGCTAGGGCTTTTCCCTTCCTTTTGGAGCAAAAGATGATGAGTGGTGAACTGATAGAGGTGTACAAGGTGATAAGACACATAGATTGAGTGGACAGCCAGAGACTTTCCCAGGGCGACAATGGCTAACACGAGGGGGTATAATTTTAAGGCGATTGGAGGAAAGTACAGGCGGGATGTTAGGGGTAAGTTTTTCACACAGAGAGTGGTGGGTACATGGAACGCACTGCCGGCAGAGGTTGTGGAGGCAGATGCATTAGGGACATTTAAGAGACTCTTAGATAGCCACATGAAATGGAGAAATGGAGGGCTATGTGGGAGGGAAGGGTGAGATAGATTTTTGAGCAGGATAAAATGTTGGCACAGCATTGTGGGCCAAAGGGCCTGTACTGTGTTAACATTCTATATCCTGCTGTATCCTTTGCCAGACTTCTGCACTATCCACAACACCACCAATCTTCGTATCATCTGCAAACTCACTAACCCACCCATCCACATTTTCATCCGTGTCATTTTTATATATATTATAAACAGTAGAGGTCCCAGTATGGATCCGTGATCCCTAGTCACGGACCTCCAGCCAGAATAAGTCTCATCGACCACCATCCTTCTATGGGCAAGCCAATTCTGAATCCAAACGGCCAATGCACCCTGGTTCCCGTGCATCTTAATCTTCTGGATGAGCCTCCCATAAGGCACCTTGTCAAACGCCTTACTAAAATCCAGGTAGACAACATCCACAGCTCTACCCTCATCAATCACCCTCGTCACCTCCTCAAAAAACTCAAAAAAACTAAGGCACGACATGCCCTGCACAAAGCCATGCTGACTGTCCCTAATTAGGACATGGTTTTTCAAATGCTCATAAGTCCTATCCCTAAGAATCCTCTCCAGTAACTTCCCTACCACCGTCATGAGACTCACCAGTTTACAGTTTCCTGGATTATTCCTATTTCCCCTCTTGAATAACGGAACAACACTGGCTACTCACGTGGCCTCCGGGACCTCGCCTGTGGCTGGAGAGGACACAAAGATCTTGGAAAAGGCCCCAGCAGTCTCGTCTCTTGCCTCTCTCAATAACCTGGGGTATATCCCATCAGGCCCAGGGGCCATCCACCTTCATGTTTTTAAAGAAACTCAACACTAGCTCTTTTTTTATCTCAAAATACCCAAGCATATTTGCACGCCGCACACTTACTTTCACTTTCCTCCATGTCTGCTTGGTAAATACTGACACAATGTACCCATTTTGGACCTCATCCGCATCCTCTGCCTCCAAGCACGTTCCCTCCTTTATCCTTGAGGGGTCCTACCCCCCCCACCCCCTAGTTATCCTCTTGCTCTTGATGTACATATAGATCATGAGCTTCAACACGAGATTTCCAAAGACAATGGGTCCATCTGCCTCAGCCACCTCCATAAACCTCTCATCCAAACTTCTATTGCCTATGTTCTAACTCTCACTGCCCTGTTTCCCCAGTGACCTCCACACTTTATGCTGACCCTTGGGTAAACCAAGATTTTGAAATTCCTGTTCATGAAGTAATCCAGCTCAAGAAACAGGCCCTTCAGCCCATCAAGTCTGTGCTGACAATCAGCAACCCATTTGCACTAATCCTGCTCTGATCGCATTTCATTCTCCCCACATTCTCATCAACTCCTCCCGGATTCTACCCCTTCCCCACACACAAGGGGCAATTTATAGTGGCCAATAAACCTAATGAACTGCGCATCTTTAGAATGTGGGAGGGAACCGGAGCACCCAGAGGAAACCCACGCTGTCACAGGAAGAGCATGCAAACTCCACACAGACAGCACCCGAGGTTGGGATCAAACCTGGGTTGCTGGCAGCATCTCTACCAGCTACACCACTGTGCTGTCCTTGTGTTCAAGCCTCTCCATGGCCTTGCCCGGACCCAGCTCTGTGACCTCCTCCAGCTTCCCAACTGAAGCTGCCAGAGGAAGTGGTGGAGGTGGACACAACCTCAACATTTAAAAGACAAGTACATGGATAGGAAAGGTTCAGAGGGATATGGGCCAAATGTGGGTAAATAGAACTAGCTCAGATAGACATTGTGGTCAGCATGGACCAGTTGGGCCAAACAGCCTGTTTCCGTGCTGTGTGACTCTGTAACTCTAATGGAAGCAAAGGGGTGAGTTCAGGAAAGTGCTGCTGAGGGAGAAGGTCAGCTATGATCTCATGGAATGGGGGAAAGTATGGGGGGGAGGAATGGCCTACAGTACACCTCTTTCTTAATAGAACATAGAACAGTACAGCACAGGAACAGGCCCTTCGGCCCACGATGTTGTGCTGACCTAATTAAGGTAATGACACATAATTTCTTCTGTCTCTGTATGATTCACACCCCTCCATTCTCTGCATATTCATGTCTCTACCTAAGAGCCTCTTAAACGCCTCCATCGTATATGCCTCCACCTCCACCCCCACCCCTGGCAGCACATTCCAGGCACCCACCACTCTCTAAAACAAGACTTGGCCCACTCATCTCCTTTGAACTTACCCCCCCCCCCCCCACCTTAAATGTATGCCCCCTAGTATTAGACATTTCAGCCCTGGGGAAAAAAAGATACCGGCTGTCTACTCTATCTGTGCCTCTCACCATTTTCTAAACCTCTGTCAGGTCTCCCCTCAGCCTCCCGCCGCTCCAGAGAAAACAACCTAAGTTTGTCCAACCTCTCCTTATAGCTCATACCCTCTAATCCAGGCAGCATCCTGGTGAACCTCTTCTGCACCCTCTCCAAAGCCGCCACACCCTTCCCGTAATGGGGCGACCAGAACTGAATACAAAACTTCTGTGGTGGTCTCGTGAGTTTTTTTTTCCAATTTATCTAATTTCTTTGGAATCTGCTCCCTGTCACCCTGTTGGTATGAGTTCCGTGAGGAGAGGGTAAAGGGTTGGGAACTGGGACTGAGTGGATCACCCCTGCAAAGGGGCAGCCCCAGTGGTGTGGGCTGAGTGGTGTCCTTGGGGGGGGGGGGTGGGGGGGAGAGCAGAGGTTTTGAGCTGGTTCTTGTGTCTCTGTCCTGCAGACCAAGGTGGAGGATGTGGAGAGCGAAGGCTGGGAGTACGCGTCCCTGTTTGGCTGGAAGTTCCACCTGAAGCAGCGGAAGACGGACACGTTCCGGAGGCGGCGATGGAGACGGCGCATGGAGCCGCTTGAGAAGGCCGGCCCGTCTGCTGTCTTCGCCCTGGAGGGAGCACTGGTGAGTGGTCAACACCCCGACCCCCACCTCCGAAAGGGGGCTGGGGCTCCAGAGGATGTCTGTCATTGCCGGGGCCCTGGTAGTGGCTGAGCTCCCCCACTTCACCACCTGCCCCCTCCCGTAACCACGCATAAGGGCCAGACCCCAGGATACAACCTCGGACCTTTCCGTTGTTACTGCTCCACTGCTAGACAACAACTGCACATGTCCAGCTCACCAATCAACACCCCCTAGTACCTATTCAACTCATCGCCACCCCCCCTCCCACATCAACCTAATCCCAGTGCCCCGTTCTCTTCCCACAGCCCTGCATCAATCCCAAATTAATCCCACTGCCCCACTCCCTCCCTACAGCCCTGTGTCAATCCCAAATTAATCCTACTCTCCCCACAGCCCTGCAGCAATTCCAATACTAATCCCACCACCCGACTCTGTCCCCACGGCCCTGTATCAGTCCCCAAACTAATCCAACTGCCCCGCTCTCTCGCCAACACTTGGCAATTTTCTTTTAACTACTTTATTCTCTGCAGTGGTGTTTGTCTGATTGGAGGTGTGTGACCAGTGGTGTTCTGCAGAGATCAGTGCTGGGACCTCTGCTGTTCGTGATTATATATGGATGAAAGTGTAGGTGGTCTGAATAGTAAGTTTGCAGATGACGAAAGTTGGTGGAGCTGTGGATAGTGAGGAAGGTTGTCTAAGGATTCAGCAGGATGGTATCAGTTGGAGATTTGGGCGGAGAAATGGCAGATGGAGTTTGGACAAGCGTGAGGTGTTGCAAGAGGAAAGTGTATCGTAAATGACAGGACACTTTGGAGTATTGAGCAAAAAACAAAAGGCTGGAGGAACTGACCCGCTGAATTCCTTCAGCATTTTGCTTTCTTGCCCCAGATTCCAGCATCTGAGGTCCCTTGTCAAGTCAAAGTTGAGTTTATTGTCATCTGCACAAGTCTGTGTGTGCACAGGTGCAATGAAAAACTTACTTGCAGCAGCATCACAGGCACATAGCATCAGATACACAACATTCACAAGAAAAACATAAACTAAACATTAATTATACACAATTTTTACAAGAAAGAACACAATTAGAAAAAAAATGAAGTCCATTTTAGTGCAAAGTGGTCATAGTGTTGCTATATTGAGGTAGTGATTACGGTTGTGCCGGTTGGTTCAAGAACTGAATGTTTGAAGGGAGGTAGCTGTTCCTGAACCTGGTGGTGTGGGACTTCAGGCTTCTGTACCTCCTGCCCAATGGGAGCTGCGAGAAGATGTCATGGCCCGGATGGTGGGGATCTTTGATGATGGATGTTGCCTTCTTGAGGCAGCGTCTCCTGTAGATACTCCTGATGGTGGGGAGGGATGTGCCCGTGATGTATTGGGCAGAGTCCACTACTTTAGAATATCCCTTTAGAGTTCTGATGTACAGATGGATCTTGTGGTACAAGTCCATAGCTCCCTGAAAGTGGAACACAAGTGGATAGGTTTTTAAAAAAGGTGTACAGCATGCTTGCATTGGTGTATTGAGTATAAAAGTTGAAAGGCATGTTACAGCTGTATAAAACTTTGGTTAGACCACATTTGGAGCATTATGTATCGTTCAGTTTGCAACACCATAGGGAGGCTCTGGGGCTTTGGAGAGGGTTCAGTAGAGGTTCACCAAGGTATTGCCTGGATTGGAGAATAATAGCAATAATGAGAGGTTGGACAAACTTGGATTATTTTCTCTGGAGTGTCGAGGCTGAGAGGAGACCTGATAGAAGTTTATAAAATTATGAGAGGCATCGATAGGGTAGACAGTCAGAATCTTTTCCCCAGGGAAGAAATGTCCAATACTAGAGGGCATAGGTTTAAGCTGAGAGGGGGAAAGTTTAAATAGAGATTTATGAGGCAGTCACCTTACACAGAGAGTGGTGGGTGCTTGGAACAGGCTCCCAGGGGAAGTGGTGGAAGCAGGTATGATGGCAATGGATACGAGGCATTTAGACAGGCATGTGAACAGGCAGGGAACGGAGGGATATAGACCATCTGCAGGCAGATGGGATTAGTTTAAATTGGTGTCATGGTCAGTACAGACACGGTGGGCCGAAGGGCCTGTTCCTGTGCTGCACTGTTCTATGTTCTCTGGTGTTTAGATGTTCTGCTGTGGGAACCTGGGGTAGCCTTGTAGTTCCTGCTACCCTCCTCCCCATTTCCCTTCTGGGGGGGCCACAGGTCTGTGTTCAACAGAAACACTCTAAATGGTTCTAATTTAGTTTACAAAAAAGTATAATATTTACCTTGACTGAGTGCCAGCTGCAATGAGTGGATGGGCTTATCCTGACTACACAGAACATGTTATGCGGTGGTTTGGAAATGGGAGCTTGCTGCCACAGGTTGGGTGAGGGAAAAGGGACTGATGTGTTGACTGGGCCGTGGGGCTGACAATCTCTTCCAGTCTCTGCACGTCCGTGGAAAGCTCATTTTTCCAACTGTTGACCAGCATGCCCTCTCTCTCACTGCCTCGCTCTCTCCCTCACCCACATAGAACACAGAACAGTACAGCACAGGAACAGGGCCTTCGGCCCACAATGTCTGTGCTGAACCTGATGCTGAATTAAACTAAATCTCTTCTACCTGCACGTGATCCACATCCTTCCATTCCCTGCACATTCATGTGTCTGTCTAAAAACCTCTTAAACGCCTCTATCGTATCTGCTTCCACCAACTCCCCTGGTAGCCTGTCCCAGGCACCCACCACTCTCTGTGTAAAAACTTGCCCCACACATCTCTGTTAAATAGTCCCCCTCTCATCTTAAATGCATGTCCTCTAGTATTTGACATTTCTATCCTGGGATAAATGTTCTGACTGTCGACTCTTTGGGGGGGCTGACTCCAGTGAAAGGCAGGGTTGTGACATCTGTGTCCAGGGTTTGTGTCCTGTGGTTTCATCAGGCGAGGGCAGTGGGGCTGAGGTTTGGTTGTAAGGAAGGAAGGGACCCCAGGGTGTACATCAGCAAGAGGTTGCCTGCTGAGTCGGGTGAGAGAGGTGTGGGAGCTGCCCGTCCTCAGTGTAAGTACAAGGGCTCACTGCCGGGCAGCCAATGGACACGGTAAACCAGTGAACTGGCAGAGACGGACACTGGATGTAGGACCTGGGGGTCTCGGGACAGCTTCAGGAGCCTGTCTTGTTCACTGACACGTGCACATGAGCAACACATACATGAACACAGATACACGCATGCATATACACCTGCACATATACTCACTCTCACCCACAGACACGAATGCATGCACCACACCCTTGTGCAAATATACATACATGCACACACGCACACCTGGACACTTAGAAGCCCTTACTCTCATACATAGGAATGCACACACAAATGCATTCATGCACACACAAGTGTACACACACTCGTAACCCACACAGTCACTTGCATAGATGCACCCCTGCATGAACACACTCACATAAGATTTCTTTATTAGTCACATGTACATCGAAACACACAGTGAAATGTATCTTTTGCATAGAGTGTTCTGGGGGCAGCCTGCAAGTGTCGCCACGCTTCCGGCGCCAACATAGCATGCCCACAACTTCCTAACCCATACGTCTTTGGAATGTGGGAGGAAACCAGAGCACCCGGAGGAAACCTACGCAGACACGGGGAGAACATACAAACTCCTTACAGACAGCGGCCAGAATTGAACCTGGGTCGCTGGCGCTGTAATAGCGTTACGTTAACCGCTACACTACCGTGCCTGCACACACGCACACAAGTGGACATACACACATGCATGCAACATGTTCAACTTGTACTTTTGCACGCACACAGACATGAAGACTCGTGCACGCACACATACAGGCACATAAAAGCAGATACACAAACATGCATATTCATGCCTGTAAACACACAGATGCACATGCATATATGTGTAACTTCACAAAAAGGCACACAGACACAACACGTGTGGTACCCATACAACAGACGCGTGTGCGCGCGCGCACACACACACACACACACACACACACACACACACACACACAAACATGCACACACAGACAGACACACACAACCATGTTACCAGTATTGTAGCCATCACAGGAGATTATCAGGAGTGTCTGTCACGCAGAGGTCTCCTGTGGTAGAAAGAACCTCGACACTCACTGCTTCTCGGGGAGAGATGTGGAGGGAGGGGTAGGAGGGGGAGAGATGTGGAGGGAGGGGGTAAGGGGGAGGGAGGGGGAGAGATGGGGAGGAGGGGAGAGACAGGGAGGGGAAGGGCGGGGAAGAAGGAGGGACGGGGAAAGATGGAGAAAGCATCGCTTGTAACGACTGAATCTCAAACCCTCCTGAGGACCAGGATAGAGGCGAAAGGTCATTGGGGATGACCCATGAGAACCTTCAGGTCTCCAGGAGCTGGTGCTTTGTCCCTGGCCTGTACCGACTCTGCCTCCCTGACGACTGTGTTCCGCTTCACAGGGAGGCGTTACAGACGACAAGAATGATGAAAAGACACCATCCACCGTCAACCTTGGTGTGAACACTCCGACTGTCTCCTGCATCTTCGACAGTGAGTCCCTGTCCTGTCTCTGGGAGTACGTGTGTCGGGGGGGGGGGGGGGGGGGTGGGTGGTGGGGAACAGGGATTAAAAGGGTGTAGAAATGGGGCATTCTGAGCTCATGGTGTTTCGAGTGTGTGTGTGTGTCTTGTGTGTTTGCATAAAGACATGTGCAAGTGGATATACATGTGTGTGTATCTGTGGTTATGTGCCCATCACAGGGGCCCCGTGGAGCTTGCTGTGTGTCACTTGTGTCCTGTTCTCTCTCTCTCCATGAGCACCAGAGGCTGAATATCCACATGTCCCCCCCGATAGCACGCACCTTGCAGTGATGGAATTCAGCTGCAGGCCATTCAGCCCAGCAGGTCTGTGCTGGGGCCTAAGGTCACTCAGTAGCGCAGTGAGTGGCAGGAGGTGCACTGACTGGTGTCTGCACCAGCCCCCTCCTCCTCCTGTCTCATCCTCCTCCCCCCTCCTCCTCCCCCCATACCAGCCTCCTCCCGCCCCCTCCTGTGTGGTTATCCAGCTTCCCTTTCAACTCCTTCCTCCCCATGGGTGCCTGTTCCGGGCCCCATCGCTCTCTGAGGAAAGGACATTCTCTCAGAGGATCATGACTCTGGAATTTCCAGTGCCAGAGAGATGTGGAACCTCGAACAATGCAACACAGGAACAGGCCCTTCGGCCCACAACGTCTCTTCTGAACATGATGCCAAATTAAACTAAATCTCTTCTGCCTGCAAGTGAACCATATCCCTCCATTCCCTGTCTAACAGCCTTTTAAACACCACTATCATATCTGCCTCCACCACTTCTCCTGGCAGCCTGTTCCAGGCACCCACCACTCTCTGTGTAAAACAAACTTGCTCCTTTAAACTTTCCCCCTCTCACCTTAAATGCATTAGTATTTGACATTTCTATCCTGGGAAAAAGACTCTGGGTGTCTACCCTATCTGTGCCTTTCATAATTTTAAAGACTTCTGTCAGGTCTCTCCTCAGTCTCTGATGCTCCAGAGAAAACAACCCAAGTTTGTCCAACTTCTCCTTATGGCACATGCCCTCTAATCCAGGCAGCATCCTGCATCTGGAGTCACTGAATGCATTCGAGGTTGTACGCATTGATGAATGTATGGCTGGATGTTTCAATATCGAGAATTGAGGGATTGATCGATGAGTGGGGGGGATATGGTGTGGGAGATAAGCCACAGTCGCTTTGATGGAACGAGCTGGTGTGCAACCAATTTCTCTTCCTTGTTCTGACGTTGGGATGTACCTGCCTGAGGTGCCTCCGTCAAAGCAAACCAGTCAAGGATAGTGTCTCTGGACCCCATCTCAGTTTGGAGCGGACAAGAAACACCAGCCCCTTCCTCATGGGAGGGGTCACCCCATAGTCCTGGATCACCACACTGAGCTTGGTTCCCATATCCTCCTCCCAACTTATGGAGCAAGAAGAATGCAGAACAATGACTGTTGGTTTACTGACCAATAGCCACCTGATGCATTTCCTTTCCCACCAACAGACGCTGCTCGACCCACTGCGTTCCTCCCGCAGATTATGTGTAACCTCCAGATTCCAGCATCTGCAGTCTCATGTATGACCACCTCTTGTGTTGTTTCCAGGTGGGACGAGATATCACCTGCGCTGTTACCTGTACCAAGCCAGAGATCTGATTGCCATGGACAAGGACAGTTTCTCTGGTAGGCTTCACTGCTCCTTATATCATCCACAAGCAGTTTCCACGAGCCCGTTGATTACCAATGGGCAATAACTGCGAATTTGGTTTATTCGTATTGCTTTACTATTGTCACATGTACGCGATACTGTGACAAGCTTATGCCGTACGGGGTTACATCAAGGTGGTAAAAAGGAAAACAGAATGCAGAATAAAGTGTTACAGTTACAGAGAAAGTGCAGGGCAGGCAGACAAATAAAGTGCAAGGGCCATAATGAGGTAGATTGGGAGGTCAAGAGTTTATCCTTTAGTGTATGAGAGGGATGTTTAAGAGTCTGATAACAGCAGGGTAGAAGCTGTCCTTGATCCTGGTGGTTCCTGCTCTCGAGCTTTTGTATCTTTGGACAGGAGAGGGGAGACGAGAGAATGACCAGGGTGGGTGGGGTCTTTGATTATGTTGGCTGCTTTCCCGAGGCAGTAGGAAGTGTAGGCAAGAGTCAATGGAGGTGAAGCTGGTTTGTGTCATGGACTGGGCTGTGTCCACAACTCTCTGAGGTTTCTTGCGGTCTTGGGCAGTGATTCTGTGTCCCAGATTGTACAGGGCTGTGGGGAGAGAACGGGGCAGTGGGATTAGTTTGGGGACTGATACAGGGCTGTGGGGAGAGAGCGGGGCAGTGGGACCAATACATGTTGCTGTAAGTGGTACTGCGAGGGGTACACAGCTCTTTCAGCTGCGGCGGAGTTGTCTGAGGGCTGTGGGTGGGAGGGGTACTCCGTGTGACGGGGAGAATGTTCACGGGGTGGCTGAGCCCAGATCCAGCATGAATGTCGAAAGGTGAGTTTAGAATCCTGCTACAGGAACCACGGGCATGGAGGTACCTGGCAGGGCAAAAGTGTTGGAGGTCTTCCCAACTGGATCAATGGCAGGACTTGAACAGGTCTACTTCCGGGAGCAGGGCAGCAGACGGACAGGAGCATCCCCTTTGTTCAGGGAAGATGCGTCCGGGGTAGGACTTCACAGCATCTGCCAGCAGCCACTTTACAGGCACTGATGAGGTGTTAGCCTCGGACTCGCCTGCCTGTCTCTCACTGCTCAATCACTCAGGTCCCACTGCAGAGCGGAACACAAAATGCCAGCTGCCACTATCCAGAGAGTGTGGTGGTCTCTGAGCCAGGCCAACTACAGAAGCCCTATCTGCCGCTGATATTTATGCTTCACGGAAGCATGTTCCCTGCAGTACGGAAAGAAGGTTGTGGATTTGCATGCTGGCATTGGAGAGGGTCCTGAGAAGGTTTCAGAGAATAGTCCCGGGGATGAAAAGGTTAATGTATGAGGAGCGTTTGATGGCTCTGGGCCTGTACTCACTGGAGTTTAGAAGGATGAGAGGAGATCTCATCAGGTCCTAGACTCTTCCACTGATGGAAACATCCTCTCCACATCCACTCTATCCAGGCCTTTCAGTATTCGGTAGGTCTAGGACCCGAGGGCACAGCCTCCGAATAGAAGGACGTCCCTTTAGAACAGAGATGAGGAGGAATTTCTTCAGCCAGAGGGTGGTGAGTCTGTGGAATTCGTTGCCACAGATGGCTGTGAAGGCCAAGTCATTGGGTGTATTCAAAGTGGAGGTTGACAGGTTCTTGATTAGTAAGGGTGGCCCAGTCGTGAGCGTAACGCTATTACAGCACCAGCCACCTGGGTTCAATTCTGGCCGCTGTCTGTAAGGAGTTTGTACGTTCTCCCCTTGTCTGTGTGAGTTTCCTCCGGGTGCTCTGTTTGCCTCCCACATTCCAAAGACGTACGGGTCAGGAAGTTGTGGGCATGCTATGTTGGTGTGGGAAGCATGGCGACACTTGTGGGCTGCCCCCAGTGCATTCTCAGTAACACAAAAAGACGCATTTCACTGTGTGACTAATAAATAAACTTATAATCTGATAACGGCATCAAAGGTTATGGGGTACAGGCAGGAGAATGAGGTTGAGAGGGAAAGATAAATCAGCCACAATCGAATGGCAGAGCAGACTCGATGGGCCGAATGGCCTAATTCTGCTCCTATGTCTGATGGTCTTAAACGTCAGTAGGGCTTTGGGCATCTGGTTGGCATGTAGATTATGTGTCCTTGGCCCCACAGCAGCCTCTACGGTGTAGAAATGTTCTGCGATGAAGGAGTGCTGTACTTTGCAGTGAGTGAAACCAAATCTCAGGAGCAGAGTGCGGTACACAGCTGTGATTACACCGAGTGTTTAGCACTGTGACGGGGCACCAAACGCCTGTCACTGTGCTGTTGACTAGTTGAAGGCAGTGGAATTATTTCATTCCTGTGCTATTCCCGGGTGAATGGCTCCTTTCACGTTCTCGGGACATCCCGTAGCACTTCAGCCAGTGACGCACTGTTGAGGTGTAACCACACGTCCACTGCAGGAAACCCAGCAGACCATGTGTGCACAGAAAGATCCCAAAGACAGCAATGAACAATGTCTCACACCTCCAGCACATTTTATTTTCTTTAAATTGGGTAATTGGTTTATTATTGTCACGTGTACCGAGGTACATAGAATGTGGAAACATAGAATATTACAGCACAGTACAGGCCCTTCGGCCCACAATGTTGTACCGACATTTTATCTAACCCTTCCCTCCCACATAGCCCCCCATTTCTCTATCATTCATGTGTCTATCTAAGAGTCTGTGTCTAATGTATTTGCCCCCACAGCCTCTGTTGGCAGTGCATTCCATGCACTCACCACTCTCTGTGTAAAAATAAAACTTATCCCTGACATCCCCCTTATACCTGACATCCCCCTTATACCTTCCTCCAATCACCTTAAAATGATGTCCCCTCATGTTAGCCATTGTCACCCTGGGAAAATGACTGTCCACTCGATCAATGCCTCTTATTATCTTGTATACTAATGGAAAAACAATGGTTTTGCATGCCATCCAGATAGATCATGTCATACGTCAGTACATCGAGGTAGTACAGGGGAAAAACAATAATGGAATGTAGAATAAAGTGTTACAGTTACAGAGAAAGTGCAGTGCAGGCAGACAACAAGGTGCAAGGCCATGACGAGATAGGTTGAGAGATCAAGATAAGATTTCTTTATTAGTCACATGTACATTAAAACACACAGTGAAATGCATCTTTTGCGTAGAGTGTTCTGGGGGCAGCCCACAAGTGTCGCCACGCTTCTGGCACCAACATAGCACGCCCACAACTTCCTAACCCATACGTCTTTGGAATGTGGGAGGAAACCGGAGCACCCGGAGGAAACCCACGCAGACACGGGGAGAACGTACAAACTCCTTACAGACAGCGGCCGGGATTGAACCCGGGTTGCTGGCGCTGTAATAGCGTTACGCTAACCACTCCACTACCGTGCCTGCCTCATTGTACAAGAAGTTCGTTCACGAGTCTTATAACAGCGGGATAGAAGCTGTCCTTGAGCCTGGTGGTACGCGTTCTCAGGCTTTTGCATCTTCTGCCGGACGGGAGAGGGGAGGAGGGAGAATGTCCGTGGTGGGAGAATAAAGAAATGGGAAAATGTGTAGCTGGCTGGTTGATGGTCGGACCGGGCAATGGGGTGACCGGCCTCTTTCCATGTTGTATCTCTCTATGATCTACAACTCAAATTTTTTGCAATACAGGGGGAGGCCATTTGGTCCATCAACTCTGTGGCATCCCACAGAGCATTCCCATCAATCCCATTCCCGTATTTATTTCCCTGTAACCCATTCTCTGTCACGCTCCCATCGACTCCACCCCCAACTCTCCCACCATCTCCCTTCACTCGGGGTAATTCACAAAAAAAAAACAGTTAACCCACCGACTGGAATGCCTTTGGGATGTGGGAGGAAACTGGAGCACCCGGGGGAAACCCACGCGGTCACAGGGAGAACGTGCAAACTCCACACATCCAGACAGCACCCGAGGTCGGGATCGAACCCAGGTCTGTGAAGCAACAGTGCTACCTGCTGAGCCGTCCATGTAAGGCAGAGGTGAAGGCAAAGTGCAGAGGGCTGTGAGCCCTTGGAACTTTCCTCAAAGGGTGGCACAAGCTGTCTTTCAAAACACACAGACACACACACACACACACACACACAACGAACTGGGTACAGACAATCAAGGAAAAGCAATACGATACCCGCCACCCCTTGACTCAGTTCAGGCACGGCTCCGTGCTACTGGGGATACTAACTAGAACGCTCCTAACCCTATTGACAGTGCACACCTCACCAACGATCCCTCCAGCGCTGTTCCATGGTTCCTCAGCCTGGGATGAGCAATCAAAGAGAACGAACCGGCACTCTTTATACATGCGGCACTCTTTATAGTGCTTGAGGGCTGGGGGGGGGTGTCCAGCCCAGGTACTTCAAAAAGGTCAATGGCCCGGCACCAGCAGGGGCTAATCGATTACAAAGGCCAATGGCCCGAGGCCACGTACAAAGGTGCTTAAAGGGACCAATGGTCAGGTGTGCACTGATGGGTGGGGTGGAGCCAAACCTTGATTGGCAGTGGTGTGTCTTCTGACCAGGTATGGGCAATGCTGTCATGTGACAGCCACGACCCTCCACAATACAACATGACCGTATTAAAGTGGTCTAATTCAGCTTCGAATTCACGTGTTTGTTGGTTACAAGGGACCATGTATGTGTGTTTGGGCCACACACACACACACACACACACACACACAGAGAAAGAGAGGGACTGAATAAGAGGGGAAAAGTTCAGGAGTACAGCATCGAGACCAACGCGTCTACACTGGGACCAGTTGTAAAGTCAGGGAGAGAGGATTCGCAATACACAGAGAGCACTGGAGGAACTCAGCATGGCAGGCAGCTGGGTTCCTCTAGCAATTTTTGTGCATTGTTCCAGATTCCAGCATCTGCAGAATTTCTTGCCTCTCCGAGAGTGGAAGAAGGTCGTACAGGGAAAGTTGGGGTGGGATGTCTGAGTGAAATCCAGCTTCTCCCCGCAAAATCAGAGTCCTGGCTTTGATGTGACTCTGGTTGTAAAGGTCACTGGGACAGGCTGTGGAAAGAAAGATTTGTGCTTCTTCAAATAAAAGAGGTTTGTTTTCCCATTGCAGCTCATACCCAGTGGCAATGATTGAGAGCTCAGTGTACAAGTTGCAACAGCCCTTTCCAAAGCCCAGCAGGCGAAGGTTTTACAGTGATGTATATATTCTAGTTTATTGTGAAAAGTAATCCAACTGGGACCTGTTGGAAATTCTTACAGCACCAAATTAATGACCTCAGATCAAGAAAAGGAATTTTCTTTTTGCCACAAATCCTTCCTTGGTTGCAAGCAAAGTAAAACAGTCAATGATTTTTTGCACTTTGCTCAGACAACTGACGTACTCACCGCTGGTAGCCAATGCTCTCTTTATTTTGTGCTGTTTTAGTCGGGGGGGGGGGTGTTTGCATTTTCCCCCCTTCAAACTGTATGCTCCAATCAAACTGTCCAGGCCCTGCCCCAATATCTCATAATGTGAAGAACTTTCTGACAGATAGTTTTGTTAAGGCTGTTTTATAAATGCAGTTAGAACATAGAACAGTACAGCACAGGAACAGGCCCTTCGGCCCATGATGTTGTGCCAAACTAATTAAGCCAATGACACCTAATCCCTTCTGCCTACATGATGTCCATCTCCCTCCATTCTCTGCACATTCATGTGCCTGTCTAAGAGCCTCTTCAACGCTTCTAATGTATCTGCGTCCACCACCACCCCTGGCAGCACATTCCAGGCACCCACCACTCTCTTGCATAAAAATAAAAACTTGCCCTGCACATCTCCTTTGAATTACTCCCTCTCACGCCCTCTATTATTAGACATTTCAACCCTGGGAAAAAGATACCGGCTGTCTACTCTATCTGTGCCTCTCATAATTTTATAAACTTCTATCAGGTCTCCCCTGAGCCTCCGACACCCCAGAGAAAACAACCCAAGTTTGTCCAATCTCTCCTTATGGCTAATACTCTCTAATCCAGGCAGCATCCTGGTGAACCTCCTCTGCATCCTCCCCAAAGCTTGCACATCCTTCCTGTAATGGGGCGACCAGAACTGCAGACAATATTCCAAATATAGCCTAAACAAAGTTTTATGCAGCTGCAATGTGACTTCCTGATTCATATAGTCAATGCCCTGACCAATGAAGGCAAGAATGCCTTACGCTGCCTTTACCACCTTATCTACTTGTGTTGCCAATTTCGGGGAGCTTAGGGACTTGGACCTCAAGATCCTTCTGTACAACAGTGCTCTGAAGGGTCCTGCATTTACTGTGTATGTTCCCCTTTCATTTGACCTCCTAAAGTGCAGCACCTCACACTTGGCCGGATTAAACTCCATCTGCCATTTCTCTGCCCATGTCTGCGACTGATCTATCTCCCAGTTTGACGACCTTCTCCACGGTCCACAACTGCACCATTTTTTTAAAAGATGCATATATTCAGAGGATGTGGTCTCGCAGGCTGAGTCAGAATTTAATTGACTGTCCCTAGTTGCCCTTGAGAAGGTGGTGGTAAGTTGGTTTATTATTGCCACATGTACTGATGAAAAACTTGTTCTGCATGCCATCCATACAGATCATTTCATCACAACAGTGCGTTGAGGTAGTACAAGGGAAAACAGTAACAGAATGCAGAATAAAGTGTTAGAGCAGAATGCAGAGAAAGTGCAGTGCAGGCAGACAATAAGGTACAAGGTCATGATGAGGTAGATTGTGAGGTCAAGAGTCCATCTTACTGTACAAGAGGTCCGTTCAAGAGCCTTATAACAGTGGAATAGAAGCTGTCCTTGAGCCTGGTGGTACGTGCTTTTAGGCTTTTGTATCTTCTGCCCGATGGGAGGGGGGGGGGGGGAGAATGTCCGGGGTGGGAGGGGTCTTTGATTATGCTGGCTGCTTTACTGAGGCAGCGAGAAGTATAGGCTGCCTTGACCCTCTGCGGTCTATGAGATGTGGTTATATCCACATTACTGTTAGGGAGAGAGTTCCAGGATACTGACCCAGAGACGGTGAAGCAACTCTCTGAGTGGCTTCCTGGGACATTTAAGAAGCAACAACCTTGGTAGGTATTGATATTGGTTTATTATTGTCAAGTACTGAGGTACAGTGAAAAACCTGTCTTGCATACTGTTCGTACAGGTCAATTCATCACACAGTGCAGTTACATTGGGTTAGTACAGAGTGCATTGATGTAGTACAGGTAACAACAATAACAGTACAGAATAAAGTGTCACAGCTACAGAGAAAGTGCAGTGCAATAAGGTGCAAGGTCACAACAAGGTAGATCGTAAGGTCAGAGTCCATCTCATCGTATTAGGGAACCGTTCAATCGTCTTATCACAGTGGGATAGAAGCTGTCATTGAGTCACATACAAGGCAGACCAGGTAAGGTCGGCAGAATCCCTTCCCTGGAGCATTTGGAACCAGATGGGCTTTTGCAACAATCCCCTCTGTTATTATTGACACAAATTATGTTTTTTTAATAAATTCCACATTATTGACCGTATTTAAATTCCCCAGTTGCCGTGGCAAGATTTGAACGCATTCCTGTCCATGAATTTGTCTGCACGCTCAGTAACTTCACTGCTACTTTGCAAACGTCCACAGAACCTTCCAGATTGTCATTGCCGGTGTATGCATGGAATCCAGGCTATTTAATTGCAAGTCCAGTGAATTAACCACTGCATTACCACTGTACCCCATTGCAGAACAGCACTGCCATCTTGTCCAAGTATCAGAGCCATCAGTATCTCTCCTCCACCTAGCTCCAAACGCTCTTCAGGAAAGGGAATCTGTTGACCTTACCTGGCCTGCCTTTTATGTGTCTCCAAACCTACCAAGGTAGTTGCTTCTTAAATGGAATTCTCTCCTCCCCACCTCCAAACCTTTCCCCTCCCCTCCCCAGCCACAATCCCCTCCACACTGATTCCTGATTTCTTGAGATCGTTGCTGTGGATCTCCCAAGTCCTGTGCACAGCACTGGGCTCACCACCTTGATTCAGGCAAAATTGATTTGATAAGATCTTTATTAGTCACGTGTACATAGAAACACACAGTGAAATGCATCTTTTGTGTGGAGTGTTCTGGGGGCAGCCCGCAAGTGTCACCACGTTTCCGGCGCCAACATAGCATGCCCACAACTTCCTAACCCATACATCTTTGGAATGTGGGAGGAAACCAGAGCACCAGGAGGAAACCCGCGCAGACACGGGGAGAACGTACAAACTCCTTACAGGCAGCAGCCGGAGCAATAACAGAATGCAGAATAAAGTGTTACAGTTATGGAGAAAGTGCAGTCCAGGCAGACATTTTGGGAATAACATTTGGTAGCATTTTAGGAATAGTGATCATAACTCCATAAATTTTGAGATTGTATGTATAAGCATAGGATTGGACCTCGGGGGAACTTGGGTAGGAGCTGGGGAGAGTAGATTGGGAGCGGCTGTTACTGGGTAAGTCCACACTTGATATGTGGGAGTCATTCAAAGGCCAGCTGGTCAGAATACAGGGCCAACATATTCCTGTAAGGAAAAAAGCCAAGGATGTCAAGGTTCGGGAACCTTAGATGACCAGAGGTTGTCAATTTAGTCAAAAAGGGAAAGGCAGCACATGTAAGGTTCAGGAAGACGAAATCAGGCAGGACTTTTGGGGAATATAAAGGAAGGAGGAGAACTCAAACAGGAGGGCTAAAAGAAGCCATGTGACGTCTTTGGTGAGTAGAATCCCAAGGCATTTTGTATATACAGTAAAAACAAGATGGTAACTGGGGAGATGGAAGGACTACTCGAGCAAAGAAGGGCATTTATGCCCGGAGTCTGAGGAAGTGGGTGAGATACTAAATGAGAATTCATATCGGTTTTCACCAAGGAGAAGGATGGGGAGTTAGTGGGATCAGGGAGGGATATGCTGATACTCTCGGGCATGTTGATAGCAAGGAGGACGTGGTGTGGATCTCTTGAGGAATGTTAAGGTGGATGACTCCCCAGGTCCTGGTGAGACCTATCCCAGGTTATTGAGAGAGGCAAGAGATTGCTCAGGACTTGACAGAGATTCCCGTATCCTCTCTAGCCATAGGCGAAGTCCCAGAGGACTGGAGTTCCTTTGTTTAAGATGAGATAAGATTTCTTCATTAGTCACATGCACATCGAAACACACAGTGAAATGCACCTTATGCATAGAGTGTTCTGAGGGCAGCCCGCAAGTGTCGCCACGCTTCCAGCGCCAACATAGCATGGCCACAACTTCCTGACCCGTACACCTTTGGGATGCGGGAGGAAACCGGAGCACCCGGAGGAAACCCACGTAGTCACGGGGAGAAGGTACAGACAGACAGCAGCCAGAATTGAACCCAGGGTGCTTAGCGCTGTAATAGCATTATGCTAACCCCTACATACAAGAAGGGCAATCGGGACAAACCAGGAAATTATCGGCTGGTGAGCCGTACATCAGTGGTAGGGAAATTATTGGGGAAGATTCTTAGGGATAAGATCTATTCGTATCTGGAAAAGCATGGGCTTATTTGGGATAATCAGCATGGCTTTGTACAGGGAGGTTATGTGTTACAAACGATTGAGTTTTTTGAGGAGGCGATATTGCCTCTATGGACTTCAGCAAGATGTTTGACAAGGTCCCTCACGTCAGGGTAGTCTGGAAGGTTAGATCGCATGGGGTCCAGGGGGAGAAAGCTGATCGGATTCTTAATTCTCAGTGGTAGGAAGTAGAGTGTGATAGTCGAGGGTTGTTTCTTGGACTAGTGGCCTGTGTCCAGTGTTGTGCCACAGGGGATCGGTGCTGGGACCTTTGTTGTTTGTAACTTATATAAATAATTTTGATGTGAATGTACAACGCATGGTTAGTAAGTTTGCAGATGATGCTAAAATGGGTGGTGTTGTAGATAATGTAGAAGGTTATGAAAAATCACAGGGGGACTTTGATCAGCTGGGTGTGTGGGCTGAGGATTGGCAAATGGCTTTCAATCCGGATAAATTGCATTTTGGAGGACTTGTACACTAAATGGTAGGGGAGTGTTATGGAACAGAGGGACCGAGGCGTGCAAGTGTATAGTTCACTAAAGCGGCGTCACAGGTAGATGGGTGGTGAAGAAGGTGTTTGGCACACTGGCCTTCATCAGTCAGGAGTTGGGATGTTATGTTGCAGTTGTACGAGATGTTGGTGAGGCCGCACTCGGAGTATTGTGTACAGTTTTAGTCACCTTGTTATAGGAAAAATATTATTAGACTAGAAAGAGTGCAGAAAAGATTTATCAGGACGTTGCCTGGACTTGGAGGGTCTGAGTTACAAGGAGAGGTTGCGTTGACTTGGACTTTATTCCCTGAATTAAGATAGGATAAGATAAGATCTCTTTATTAGTCACATGTACATCGAAACACACAGTGAAATGCATCTTTTGCGTAGAGTGTTCTGGGGGCAGCCCACAAGTGTCTCCACGCTTCCGACGCCAACATAGCACGCCCACAACTTCCTGACCCGTACGTCTTTGGAATGTGGGAGGAAACCGGAGCACCCGGAGGAAACCCACGCAGACACGGGGAGAACGTACAAACTCCTTATGGACAGTGGCCGGAATTGAACCCGGGTCGCTAATGCTGTAAGGCGTTATGCTAACCGCTGCACTACCGTGCCTGCCGTGCATGCTATGTTGGTGCCGGAATTGTAGGAGATTGAGAGGTGACCTGATAGAGGTATATAAGATCGTGAGAGGCAGAGACAGGGTGAAAGCACAGTCTTTTTCCCAGGCATAGATAGGGCAGCTGGTCAGAATTTTTATCCCAAGTGGAAATGTCAAATACTAGAGGGCAGAGCTTTAAGGTGAGAGGGGGAATGGCAGGCATGGTAGTGTAATGGTTAGCATAACCCAATAACAGTGCCAGTGACCTGGGTTCAATTCTGTCCACTGTCTGTAAGGAGTCTGTACGTTCTCCCCGTGTCTACGTGGGTTTCCTCCGGGTGCTCCGGTTTCCTCCCACATTCCAAAGACATACGGGTTAGGAAGTTGTGGGCATGCTATGTTGGCGCCGAAAGCGTGGCGACACTTGCGGGCTGCCCCCAGAACACTCTATGAAAAAGATGTACTTCACTGTGTGTTTCGATGTACATGTGACTAATAAAGATAGATTATAAAGGAGATTTACGAGGCAGGTTTTTTTACACAGGGAGTGGTGGGTGTCTGGAACAGGCTGCCAGGGGAGGTGGTGGAAACAGATGTGGCAGCAACGTTTAAGAGGCATTTAGACAGACACATGAACAGGCAGGGAGTGGAAGGATAGGGACCATGTGCAGGCAGATGGGATTAGTTAAATTGGCATCATGGTCAGCACAGACATGGTGGGCTGAAGGGCCTGTTCCTGTGCTGTACTGTTGAACATTCTAAGAGAATCCTGGCTGGGAGGCTGCTGTGAGCAGAAAGGCGAGGAGAGAGGCCGAATGGCCTGTTCCGTACTGTAAGCTCGGCGGAGTCTCGCCCTGATCTGGATCCCTGCAGCCTGACCCACTGGTAAACTGGTTAATGCTGGGATCTCTCAGCCCCTCGTGTCCAAGACTGACTGCCCCACTCTGTCCACCGCTGTTGTCTGGTCCGCCCCCTGAGTGACCGTTCACTCTCTGTTACAGACCCGTATGCGATCGTCTCGTTCCTCCACCAGAGCCAGACCACGGTTACCATCAAGAGCACCTTGAACCCCACCTGGGACCAGACACTGATCTTCCACGAGATCGAGATTTTCGGCAACCCTGACGACATATCCACTAGCCCACCGGACATTGTGGTCGAGCTGTACGATCATGATACCTACGTAAGTACGAGCATCACGGTCTGCTACCGGTCAATGTCCCACAGCGAAAGGAGGAGGCAGTTCAGCTCCCTGAGCCTGTTATTTAGGTCAGAAGGCCATTTGGCCCCTCGAACCAGCTGCATGGGGATAGGAGGTTGTGCACCCTCTTGAGCTTGTTACTTGCATTTCCTTTGGCTCAACCAGTCCATGCCGGCCAAGATTCCCATCTGAGCTAGTCCCATTTGCCTGCATTTGGCCCATATCTCTCTAGACCTTTCTTATCCATGTACCTGTCCAAGTACCTTACGGTAGTGTAGCGGTTAGTGTAACGCTATTACAGCGCCAGCGACCCGGGTTCAATTCCCGCCGCTGTCTGTAAGGAGTTTGTACATTCTCCCCGTGTCTGCGTGGGTTTCCTCCGGGTGCTCCGGTTTCCTCCCACATTCCAAAGATGTACGGGTTAGGAAGTTGGCGCCGGAAGTGTGACGACACTTGCGGGCTGCCCCCAGAACACTCTACGCAAAAAGATGCATTTCACTGTGTGTTTCGATGTACATGTGACTAATAAAGAAATCTGATCTTAATCTTAAAGTACCCGCCTCAACCACTTCCTCTGGCCGCTCATCCAATATACCGACCACCCTCTGGGTCAAAAAGTTGCCCCTCAGGTTCCTATTAAATCTCTCCCCTCTCATCTTAAACCTACGCCCTCCAGTTCTTGATTGCCCAACCCTTGGAAAAAGACAGTGTGCATTCACCCTGTCTATGCCCCTCATGGTTTTATACATCTCTGTAAGATCGCCCCTACACTCTACTGAATAAAGTCCCAACCTGCTCAACCTCTCTCCATAACGCAGTCCTTTGAGTCCCGGCAACACCTCCACTCATCTCTCTCAAGTCTGTTACACAGGAAAGGGGGGGAAACCATGAAAGGCACCACACAAATGCACAACCTTCTTCCTGAACTGCACAGAACATGCTCAGAGGAACCAATATTCTTAATTATTCTTGTAATAGAGCATATAGTATGTACTTAGAATAATATAATATTCTTATATTTCAAAATACGAATAGAGGTGTTGGGTCAGCTGTTTAAAAATATTTAAGCAGTATCACAGTCAATGAATTTACACTCTGTAATGTCAATATCCGTACTTATTTTTGGGGGGGGTTTGGCAAGGTTTTAACCACTTGTAATGTGAGCCATCTCTCAAAATGAAAATAATTTCCATGTTATTTCTTTACATTTTGCAAATTCCCCGCCACAGAGGAATGGTTGGCAGAGTGCTAGGTGTTCCTCTTGACACAGCCCCAGAGTTGGCCCAGTGAGGTAGTTGCTTGCTCTGACGCAGTTTTGAATGGAGGGGAGTGCATGGTGGTTGGTTAAATAACTAAATCACCTTTTCCACGGAAGGATTTTCTCATTCAGCGGTCCAGGAGCAGTTGGTTTATACAAAATACTGGTGAAATATCAAGGAGGAATGGGGAAGAGTTAGAGATGAGGCTGCAACAGTATTTTGATCGCCCAGCTATAGGGAGAACATGAAACAGTACGGCACAGGAACAGGCCCTTCCGCCCACCATGTTGCGCCGAACTAATTAAATTAGTAATTAAACACCTAACCTAAACTAATCCCTTTGGCCTACACAAGTTTCACATTCCTCCACTCCCAGCACATTCATCTACCTAAGAGCCTCTTAAGCACCTCTATCATATCTGTCTCCACCACCACCCCTGGCAGCGTATTCCAGGCACCCACCACTCTCTGTGTAAAACAAAAAACTTGCCCCACACATCTCTTTTGATTTTACCCCCTCTCACCTTAAATGCATGCTTCCTAGTATTAGATATTTTGACCCTGGGAGAAAGATACCAATTGTCTATAAGATAAAATATGTTTATTAGTCACATGTACATTGAAACACACAGTGAAATGCATCCTTAGCGTCGAGTGTACTGGGGGCAGCCCGCAAGTGTTGCCACGCTTCCAGTGCCAACATAGCATGTCCACAACTTCCAAACCCGTACGTCTTTGGAATGTGGGAGGAAACCGGAGCACCCGGAGGAAACTCACGCAGATACGGGGAGAACGTACAAACTCCTTACAGACAGCGGCCGGAATTGAACCCGGGTCGCTGGCGCTGTAGAGCGTTACGCTAACCACTACACTACCGTGCCCTATTTGTGCCTCTCGTAATTTTGTAAACTTCTATCAGGTCTCCCCTCAGCCGCCGCTTCTCCAGAGAAAACAAACCAAGTTTGTCCAACCTCTCCTTGTAGCTCAGACCCTCTAATCCAGGCGGCGTTCTGGTGAACAGGAAGGATGTAATTGAGCTGGAAGGGGTACAGAAAAGATTCAAAGGCTGTTGCCAGGACTGGAGGTATAAGGACACACTCCTCTTAGAGACAAGGCTCAAGGGGCTGATCATGACTTATGATGTACAGGCAGAAGAGATTGAGTTTAACCTGGCATTGTGTTCGACACAGACATCGTGGGCCGAAGGGCCTGTTCCTGTGCTGTACTGTTCTTTGAGAGACTGAATAGGCTCGGACTGTTTTCCCTGGAGGCTGAGGAGTGACGTTATTAGAGGTTTATAAAATCATGAGAACGTGGATGGTCACAAGTCTTTTCCCCAGGGTGGTGGGGGGGGGGGGGGGGGGGGGGGGGGCGGGGGGGCGGATCCAAAACTAGAGGGCACAGGTTTAAGGTGAGAAGAGAAAATTTAAAAGTGCAAGTTTTTCACACAGAGGGTGGTGCATGTATGGAATGAGCTGCCAGACAAAGTGGTAGTTTAATTACAACATTTAAGTGACATTTAGACAGGTACATGGAGAGGAAAGGTGTGGAGGGATATGGGCCAAACGCCGGCAAGTGGGACTGGCTCAAGTAGGCATCTTGGTTGGCATGGATGGTATTGGTATTGATTTATTATTGTCACTTGTACCGAGGTACAGTGAAAAACTTGTCTTACAAACCGATCGTACAGGTCAATTCATTACACAGTACAGTTACATTGGGTCAGTACAGAGTGCATTGATGTCGTGCAGGTAAAAACAATAACAGTACAGAGTAAAGTGTCACAGCTACAGAGAAAGTGCAGTGCAATAAGGTGCAAGGTCACAACAAGGTAGATTGTGAGGTCAGAGTCCATCTCATTGTATAAGGGAGCCGTTCAATAGTCTTATCACAGTGGGGTAGAAGCTGTCTTTAAGTCTGGTGGTACGTGCCCTCAGGCTCCTGTATCTTCTACCCGATGGAAGAGGAGAGAAGAGAGAATGACCTGGGTGGGTGGGGTCTTTGATTATGCCGGCTGCTTCACCAAGATAGCAAGAGGTAAAGACAGATATGAGAGGTAAAGACAGAAACCTCTAGGATGAGTTGGGCCGAGGGACCTGTTTCTGTGCTGTATGACTCAATTTATCCGTCCCTTTCCATAATCACTCTCACTGAAGGGGAAGGAGTGGAAATCCAAACAAGTTCAGCAATGGGATGACTGCGGTTTGTTTATTCTGGATGTGCAAAGGCTTCAAGGAATACAGACAAACTGAGTGAGTGGGTGGGTCCATGGCACGCAGAGTGCAATGTGGGAAAAATGTGAAGCTGTCCGCTTTGGTTCACACAGCAGTCCAATTTCAAGTTTATTGTCATGGGCACACAGACCCAGGGTATAAATGCCATGAAAATTAGCTGTTTGTAGCAGCAGCACAGGACATTGCAAACTTGGCAAACATAAATTACATAAATTTAAATTAACATAAATTATATGCAACTTTCACCACAAAAGTAACATAATGACATTAGTACAAGTTGAGGGAAATGTAGCCCGAGGTAGAATTAGGGTTTTCAGGCGGATTCAAGAACCTGACGGCAGTGGGGAAGAAGCTGTTGTTGAACCTTGAGGTGAGGGTCTTCAGGCTCCTGTACCTCCTGCCTGATAGCAGCATCGAGAAGAAGGCACAGCCCGGATGGTGAGGGTCCCCGATGATGGATGTTTCCTTCCTGAGACATCGCGTCTTGTCTTCGACGGTGGGGAGAGCTGTGCCTGTGGTGGAGCTGGCTGAGTCCCACCACTCTCTGCAGCCTCTTGCGTTCCTGTGCATTGGAGCTCCCAACCCAGGCCGTGAAGCCACCAATCAGAATGCTCTCCGCTGTACATCTGTAGAAGCAGTATAGCAGAGTGTCTGTGAAATGCTGTGGGACTATCAAATGTCGATATTGGCAGGGACCTGGGTGTGTTTGTACGCATCACTGATGGCCAAACTGCAGGCACAGGATCTGATTCAGAGGGAAAGTAGTAGCTTAGTCTTTATACCAACAGCATTTGAATACAAGAGTAAGGAGGTCTTATTACAGTTTGCAGGGCCTTGGTGAGACTGCGCTGGAATATTGTGTATAGTTCTGGTTTTCCAACCTAAGAAAAGATATACTTGCCATAGGAGGTGTGTTGTAAAGTTGTACAGCACAGAAAAGACCCTTCAGCCCACTATATCCATGCTGACCCTTTTGCCCATTTACACGAATCCCATTTACCTGTGTCGGGACCGTATCCCTCTCCACCATGCTTGCTTAAGTGTCTGTCTGAATGCCTCCTAAACGTATCGATTGTATCTGATTTCACCGCCTCCTCTGGCAGCAAGTTCCAGGTATCACCCACTCTCAGTGTAATAAAAACTTAGCCCTCAGATCCCCTTCAAAACTCCTTCCTCTCACCTTAAACATGTTTTTGATACCACTGAAAAAAAGATTCTGGCCTTCCACTCTATCCGTGCCTCTTATAATTTTATATATTGGTATTGGAATTGGTTTATTATTGTCACTTGTACTGAGGTACAGTGAAAAACTTGTCTTGCATACCGATCGTACAGGTCAATTCATTACACAGTACATTGAGGTAGTACAGTGTAAAACAATAACAGAGTGCAGAGTAGAGTGTCACAGCTACAGTGAAGCACAGTATAGGTAGATAATAAGGTGCAAGGTTATAACAGGGTAGATTGTGAGGTCAAGAGTCCATACACCTCTATCAGGTCAGCCCTCAGCCTCCTTCGCTCGAGGGAAAACAAAGCCAACCTATCCAATCCCTCCCCATACTAACAGTGCCATGAACTGGAATTGGTTTATTGTTGTCACATGTACTGAGGTACAGTGAAAAACTTGTCTTGCGTACAGTTCATACAGATCAATTCATTACACAGTGCATTGAGGTAGTACAAGGTGAAAACAATAACAGAGTGCTGAATAAAGTGTTACAGCTACAGAGAAAGTGCAGTGCAGGCGGACAATAAGGTGCAAGGCCATAAAGAGGTAGATATGAGGTCAAGAGTCCATCTTATCTTACTGGGGAACCGTTCAATAGTCTTATAACAGCGGGATAGAAGCTGTCCTTAAGCCTGGTGGTACATGCGATCAGGCTTTTATATATTCTGCCTGATGGGAGGGGGGAGAAGAGAGAATGTCCGGGGTGGCTGGGTGGGATCTTTGATTATGTTGGCTGCTTCACTGAGGCAGCGAGAACATAGAACATAGGACCAAAACTTCGGCCCAAAATGTTGTGCTGATGTAGCTATTCCCTCCTACCTACAGAATGCCCATATCCCTCTATTTTCCTCCAATTCATGAGCCCATCCAAGCCCCTCTTAAAAGCCCCCAATGAATTTGCCTCCACCACCCTATCAGGCAACGCATTCCAGGCATCCACCACTCTCTCAGTAAAAAATATACCCCTCACGTCTGTTCTGAACCTACCCCCTCTCACCTTAAATGCATGCCCTCTGGTATTGGATCGCTCAATAATGGGAAAAAGATATTGCTTGTCCACCCTGTCTCTGCCCCTCATAATTTTATACACTTCCAACAGATCATCCCTCAGCCTCCACCGCACTTCCCCATGAGAAGTGCAGAAGAGTCCATAGAGGGGAGGCTGGTTTCCGTGAGGTGCTGAGGATTCATGACTAGTTCCAGAAATGGTGGGTTTGCTGCATGAGGAGACATTGAGTAGACTGGGCCTATCCAGAGAGTTTAAAAGAATGAGAGGATATCTCATTGAAGCTTGCAAAATTCTTAAAGGTTCAACAGGCTGGACGCAGGGAGGGTGTTTCCCATGGCTTAGGAGTCTAGGGCCAGGGGACAGAGTTGCACCATACCAAATAGGCTACGTAGAACCATAGAACACTGCAGCACAGAAAACAGGCCATTCAGCCCTTCTAGTCTGTGCCAAAACTTTATTCCGCTAGTCCCATTGACCTGCACCCAGTCCATAACCCTCCAGACCTCTCCCGTCCATGTATCTATCCAATTTATTCTTAAAACTTAAGAGTGAGCCTGCATTTACCACGTCAGATGGCAGCCCGTTCCACACTCCCACCACTCTCTGAGTGAAGAAGTTCCCCCTAATGTTCCCCCTAAACCTTTCCCCTTTCAGCCTAAAGCCATGTCCTCTCATACTTATCTCTCCTAATCTAAGTGGAAAGAGCCTACTCGCATTTGCTCTGTCTATACCCCTCATATTTGTAAACTTCTATCAAATCTCCCCTCATTCTTCTACGCTCCAAGGAATAAATCCTAACCTGTTCAATCTTTCCCTGTAAGACCCGGAAACGTTCTAGTAAATCTTCTCTGCACTCTTTCAATCTTACTGATATCCTTCCTATAGTTAGGTGACCAGGACTGAGGTGATCAGATATTTCTTCACCCAGGGATGACAAACCTTTGGAATTCCAATCCCAGAGAGCTGTGGAGGCTCGGTCACTGTGTGCAAAGAGAAATAGATAGTTTTCTGGATATTAAGAGATTCAATCATCAGTCCGGTCATTGAGTATAATAGTTAGGAAGTCATGTTGCAGCTGGCAGACACGGTAGTGTAGTGGTTAGCGTAACGCTATTACAGTGCCAGCGACTTGGGTTCAATTCCGGCCACTGTCTGTAAGGAGTTTGTATGTTCTCCCCGTGTCTGCGTGGGTTTCCTCCGGGTGCTCCGGTTTCCTCCCACATTCCAAAGACGTACGGGTTAGGAAGTTGTGGGCACGCTATGCTGGCACCGGAAGCATGGTGACACTTGCGGACTGCCCCCAGAACACTTGACACAAAAGATTCATTTCACTGTGCATTTCGATGTACATATGACTAATAAAGATATCTTTAAAAAAGATAGAGATAGCTCAGAAAAATTTGGTTTGGCCACATTTGGAGTATTTTGTGCAGTCCTGGTCGCTCCTTTACAGGAAGGATGTGGAGGATCTGGAGAGGGTACAGAAAAGATTCACCAGGATTAAAGAGTGTTAGCTATAAGGAGAGGTTGGACAAACTTAGAGTGTTTTCTCTGGGGCATCAGAGGCTGAGGGGAGACCTAATAGAGGTTTATAAAATTATGAGAGGCACAGATAGGGTAAACAGTCAGAATCTTTTCCCCAGGATGGAAATGTCAAACATTAGAAGGTGAGAGGGGAAAGTTTAAAGGAGATGTGCGGGGCAAGTTTTTTACACAGGGAGTGGTGGGTGCCTGGAACGGGCTGCTGGGGGTGGTGGTGGAGGCAGATACAATAGTGGCGTTTCTGATAGAGACATGAATATGCAGGGAATGGAGCGATAGGGACCATGTGCAGGCAGATGGGATGTTTAAATTGGTATCATGGATGGCACAGACATGGTGGGCCGAAGGGCCTGATCCTGTGCTGTACTGTTCTATGTGCTGTTCCAAGTTCCATGGGGATAATGTTGGAAAATGGTCCTGGGGTAGAAAATCAACCGTGTTTGATATATGGAGACACCAGAGACTGCAGATGCTGGAATCTGGAGCAATGCAGGAGATGCTGGAGGAACTCAGCGGGTCGAGCATCATCTGTGGAGGGAAAGGAATCATCGACGTTTCGGAGCGAAACCCTGCATCAGGACTCAAGAGCCTGGTGACCTATTCCTGCTTCTGCCTCTTATGTCCTTGTGTTCTCCTCAGGGTGCCGATGAATTTATGGGCCGATGTATCTGCAAACCCTCCCTGGAGTCCTCCCCCAGACTGGCCTGGTACCCAGTGCTCAGAGGGGGCAGAAATGCAGGCGAACTTCTGGCTGCTTTTGAGCTCATTCCACGGGAGAAGGTACGTGAAACGTAAAATCAAACACTCACAATAGCAATCCCGTTCACCTCATAAACCACTGGAACGGGATTTAAAGGAGAAATTATTGAACAAGGGGTGGCATCAGGCTGCACCAGATGGTATCAGGGCAGTGACCAAAATCTCGGCCAAGTTGTTACGTTTTCAGGAACACGTTAAGGGAGAAAAGAGAGGTGGAGAGGTTCAGCGAGGGAATTCTGGAGCTCAGGGCTGAGGTGATGGGGAAACTGGGAAAGGAATTGGAGGAACCCCAAGATCTCGGAGAGCTGTGGGTCTGGAGGAGATACTAGGGGACTCCATGGATGGATTTCAGAAGCATGATGAGGAGAGCCTCAGGGTGGGAGCCAGTGTTGGTGAGTGCGGATGGGCTTCTAAAGGCCAGTCTGTGATTGTCTCTTGGTGTGATGGTGAGGGAATTTCTCTCAACTAATTATTCCTTTATCCTCTTCCTTCATACAGCGGTCAGTCCATCGTATTCCTGGCCTGGAGGTAAGGCAGATCAACTGACACTAACATCGACCCAACTCTCACAGTGAAGCTCCCTCTACACTGTCCCATCACACACTCCCAGGGTCAGGCACACAGGGAAGCTCCCTCTACGCTGTCCTATCACACACTCCCAGGGTCAGGCACACAGGGAAGCTCCCTCTACACTGTCCCATCACACACTCCCAGGGTCAGGCACAGAGTGAAGCTCCCTCTACACCGCCCCATCACACACTCTCAGGGTCAGACACAGAGTAAAGCTCCCTCTACACCATCCAATCACACACTCCCAGGGTCAGACACAGAGTGAAGCTCCCTCTACACTGTCCCAACACTTAAGAGATCCAGTGGTGTGAGTAGGTCTGTTCACTGTCATGTTGTCTGGTTTCAGAAAGATGATGTTGCATCACACGTCTGTTTTACAATAAGCTGAACCCCACAGAGAGCAGGTATGGGGACAAACTGCTGAGTTGCTCCACAGACTCCACACCAACCCTCCCCTGCCTTTCTCCACAGAGCAGCCGGTTGTGGTCCTATTCCAGTGCTGAAGCCCATTGTGGAGGGGTGAGAGGAGGTAGGGCAGTGGGTCTTCACCACCGCACCTCTCCACTGACCAAGGCTGGCATTTCACCCATGGGCGTGTCAGGGCGATAATCCTGCCGGCCTAAGCACTGTATGTTGTCCGACTCACGGCCTGGGATTACAGAGCCTTTTACCCGACTGAGCCTATAATAGCTCTGTTGAATGAAAGTTCAGTGTTCCCACAATATTTTCCTTGCCACATTCCCTCAACGGAAAAAGTTCCTTCGTGTATACTCCTGTCGGACCTGAACTTGTATCCTAATCATTTGCCCTTCACCAGGACGTTGCCAGGATTAGAGGGTATGAGCTATCAGGAGAGGTCGGACTCACTTGGGTTGTTTTCTCTGGAGAGTCAGAGGCTGAGGGGAGTCCTGATAGAGGTTTATAAAATACAAGAGGCATGGATTAGTCAGAATCTCTTTTCCAGCGTAGAAATGTCAAATACTAGAGGGCATAGCTTTAAGGTGAGAGGGGTTAAGTTTAAGGGCATTGTGTGGGACAGAGAGTGGTGGGTGCCTGGAACGGGCTGCCAGGGGAGGTGGTGGAGGCAGATACGATAGAGGTGTTTAAGAGACATTTAGACAGACACAGGAACAGGCAGGGGATGGGGGGATATCTGTGTATAAAATGATGAGGGGCATAGATAGGGTGGACAAGCAATATCTTTTTCCCATTACTGAGCGATCCAATACCAGAGGGCGTGCATTTAAGGTGAGAGGGGGTAGGTTCAGAACAGACGTGAGGGGTACGTTTCTTACTCAGAGAGTGGTGGATGCCTGGAATATGTTGCCTGATAGGGTGGTGGAGGCAAATTCATTGGGGGCTTTAAAGAGGGGCTTGAATGGGCACATGAATGAGAGGAAAATAGAGGGATATGAGCATTCTGTAAGTAGGAGGGATTAGCTATGTCAGCACAACATTGTGGGCCAAAGGGCCTGTTCTGTACTGTACTGTTCTAAGTTCTATGATATGGATCGTGTGCAGCCAGATGGGATTAGTTTAAATTGGCATCAGAGTTGGCCCAGACATGGTGGGCTGAGGGGCCTGTTCCGTGCTGTACTGTTCTGTGATCTGTGTTCCAAAAATGCGTTTTGGCTCAATTGTCAGTATTCCTAATCTGTGCCCGATGGATATCGAGCCTTCACCCCCTCAAAACAGCTACACGAGGAGTCAGGGCAGTCACCTCAGTACAAGCAGGGAGGTAAAAAAAAAGGGAACTGCAAAGTTAAATTCTCAAGGAGCAGAAAATAAAATAGCTTAATTTGAAAAAAAAATGGATGGTAGGGATGGGAACAGGGTCATTAAAGGATGGAAGGTCACAGCCACAGGGAGATGTTGGAAATATTGAATCATTGTTTTGCTTCCATGTTTAGCAGGGAGGATGTGACACTGGAAGATGAAGTGAATCGGGGAAACATTATACAAACTAATCAAATCAAGAGGACACCAGCCACCAACCCTCCCTCCCTCCCCACCAACTACATCCCTGTCTGAATAGATCACGTTGACACAATTTCAAGGAATTGGTAATAATCCCCCCACCAACCATGTCCCAATCCAAACAGATCGGATAACCATCGGGTGCAGATTAAGAATACTGACAATTGAGCAATTTCAAGGAATCGTCAGGACAAAGGGGCTGGTGGTTGCTGTAATCTGTACATTTTTTGTGGAGCTGTCAGAGAGATCGGACGGTGACAATGCAGAGGATGTACAGCCGTGAAAGAGTGGGGCTTGTTTCCACAGGGTTGAGGGTAGGGGAAGGGGAGGTGGGGCAGGGTGTGAGGCAGATGGGAACCGAGGGTCACACATAGACAGAAGTGAGGAGAGACTGCAGGAGGCTTGAGTGGAGCTAGTGCAGGCTGGTCGGGCCGGATGGCCTGTTCTGGTGCCGAATATCCATGTCCTTCCTAAACCCTTTAGAACACCTCTATCTAATCCTGCCTTCAGTGCCACAGCTGTGCATGGATAACAGGTGTCCTGTTGCCAATGTTGCAAATCCATTTCATTGCTCGCACTAATCAATTCTTTCTTCCATTCTGTCTCCATTGCTGCGACTCGTGCCATCCACACCAGGACCAGTTTAGTACCCTGAAGGAGGTAAGAGCTGGTGGCCCCTGTCCTGGCTGTGGGGTGTTGTTCCAATTGTTCTGAAAATAAATGTCCATAACCTCTCGCTGCCTCGGTAAAGCAGCCAGCATAACCAAAGACCCCACCCACCCCGGACGTTCTCTCTTCTCCCCACTCCTATCGGGCAGAAAATACAAAAGCCTGAGGGCACGTACCACCAGGCTCAAGGACAGCTTCTATCCCGCTGTTATAAGACTATTGGATGGTTCCCCAGTACAATAAAGTGGACTCTTGACCTCACCTTGTTATGACCTTGCACCTTATTGTCTGCCTGCACTGCACTTTCTCTGTAACTGTCACACTTTATTCTGCATTCTGTTATTGTTTTCCCTTGTACTACCTCAATGCACTGTGTAATGAATTGATCTGTATGAACAGTACGCAAGACAAGTTTTTCACTGTACCTCGGACAAGTGACAATAATAAACCAATTCCGAGGCAAGGTACTCAGGACTGGTGGGGAGGAAGTCCAGAATCAGGGTGTGGGGCTGGCAGACACGATGGGCCAAATGGCCTTCCCCCTGTTCCAAACCTGTTAGTTTCAAAGGATAGGGTCACACGTGGGATGGGACGAAAGGGACCAAGCTTGGAGGGAGAGTGAGACTGTGTGACAACAGAGTTGATGTGGTCTGATCATCATTCTCGTTGTAGGAATGGTAATTGGTTTATTAGTGTCACATGCAGTGAGATACAGTGGCAAACTCTGTTTTGCGCGTCATCCAGACAGTTCATGCCATTCATCAGTACATCAAGGTATTCCCAAAGGAAAAGCAATAACAGAGTTCAGAATAAAGTGTTACAGTTACAGAGAAAGTGCAGTGCAGGCAGACAATAAGGTGCAAGGTTATGATGAAGTAGATCGAGAGATCAAGAGTTCATCTTTATCATACAGGAGGTCTCATAATAGTGCGATAGAAGCTGTCCTTGAGCCTGGTGGTCCATGTTTTCAGCCTCTTGTACCTTCTGCCCGGTGGGAGAAGGGAGAATAAGCGGGGTGTGAGGGGGTCTTTGATTTTGTTGGCTGAATGAGACCAAAGCAGGCAAGTAAAGCAAGAAAGAGAAAGAGGTCAAAGCTGATTTTCCTTTCATTATAGCAAGGACAGGGGTAACATTTCATTGCCCAACCCAGGGTGCTCTGAGCTGGTAGCGGGGAGCGACGTATTGAACTTCGAGGATAGTTAGGAATTAGCCCTAAGGGAGTCATGTTGTTGTTACTATTGGTTTATTATTGTCACATGTGCCAAGATACAGTGAAAAGCTTTTGTGTGCTTGCCATCCAGGCAGTTCATTCCATACGTAAGTACATCGAGGTAGTAAAAAGAAAACAGAATGCAGAAATAGTGTTGCAGTTACAAAGAAAGTGCAGTGCAGGCAGACAAATAAAGTGAAAAGGCCACATCGAGGTGGACTGGGAAGTCAAGAATTTATCCTTAGTGTATGATAGATCCATTCAAGAGTCTGATAACAGCCCGGTAGGAACTGTCCTTGAGAATGGTGGTCTGTGCTTTCAAACTTTTGTATCTTCTGCCCGACAGGAGAGGGGAGAAGAGAGAACGTCCGGGGTGGGAGAGGTTGCTGATTATGTCGACTACTTTCCCAAGGCGGTGGGAAGTGTAGACGGAGTCAATGGAGGGGAGGCTGGTTTGCGTGATGGACTGGGTTGTGTCCACAACTCTCTGCAGTGCTTAGACCAGTGAGTCTTACTTCAGAGGTGGATAAATTACTGGAAAAGATCCTTAGGGACAGGAATTATGGGCATTTGGAGATGCATAGTCTGCTTAGGGAGAGTCAGCATGGCTTTGTGAGGGGCAGGTCATGCCTCACGAGCATAATTGAATTCTTTGGGGATGTGACAAAATACATTAATGAGGGTAGAGCAGTGGATGTGGTGTACATGGATTTTAGTAAAGCGTTTGATAAGGTTCCCCATAATAGACTCATTCAGAAGGTCGGGAGGCATGGGAAGCTTGGCTGTGTGGACTCGGAATTGGCTCGCCCACAGAAGGCAGAGGGTGGTTGTAGATGGAGCGTATTCTGCTTGGAGGTTGGTGACCAGTGGTGTTCTGCAGGGATCTGTTCTGGGACCCCTGCTCATTGTGATTTTTATAAATGATTTGGATGAGGATATGGAAGGGTGGGTTAGTAAGTTTGCAGATGACACGAAGGTTGGTGGTGTTGTGGGTAGTGTCGAAGGCTGCCAAAGGTTACAATGGGACATTGATAGGATGCAAAGCTGGGCTGAGAAGTAGCAGATGGAGTTCAACCCGGATAAGTGATTCACTTTGGAAGGTCAAATTTGAAGGCAGAATACAAGGTCAATGGCAGGACTCTTAGCAGTGTGGAGGAACTTGGAACAGTCCAAGTCCATAGATCCCTCAAAGTTGCCATGCAAATTGATAGGGTTGTTAAGAACGTGTGTAGTATGTTGGCCTTCATTAGTCGGGGGATTGAGTTCAAGAGTGGTGAGGTAATGTTGCAACTCTATAAAACCCTGGTTAGACCACACTTAGAATATCATGTTCAGATCTGGTCGCCTCACTATAGGAAAGACATGGAAGCTTTAGAGAGGGTGCAGAGGAGATTTACCAGGATGCTGCCTGGATTGGAGAGCACGTCTTATGAGGATAGGTTGAGCGAGCTCGGGCTTTTCTCTTTGGAGTGAAGGAGGATTGGAGGTGACCTGATAGAGGTGTACAAGATGATAAGAGGCATAGATCAAGTGGACAGTCAGAGACCTTTTCCCAGGGTGGAAATGGCTGACACGAGGTGGCATAATTTTAAGGTGATTGGAGGAAGATTATAAGGGGGATGTCAGAAGTAAGTTTTTTTACACAGAGAGTGGTGGGTGTGTGGAAAGTGCTGCCAGGGGTGCTGGTAGAGGCAGATACATTAGGGTAATTTAAGAGGCTCTTAGATAGGCACATAGATGATAGAAAAATGGGGGGCTATGTGGGAGGGAAGAGTTAGATAGATCTTAGAGCAGGATAAAATGTCGGCACAACATCGTTGGCTGAAGGACCTGTACGGTGCTGTAATGTTCTATGTTCTATTTGTTACGGTCCTGGGCAGAACAGTTGCCATGCCAAACTGTAATGCATCCAGATTGGATGCTTTCTATGGTGCATCTGTTTAAAAAAAAAACAATTAGTGAGGGTCATCGGGGACAAGCTGAATTTCTTCAGCTGTCTGAGGAAGCATATAGTAACACTGGTGTGATTTCTTGGCCATAGCATCCACGTGGTTGGACCAGGACAAATTGTTGGTGATATTTTCAGCTAGGAGCTTGAGGTTCTCAACCATCTCCACCTCAGCTTGTATAGACCAGACCAAATAAGGATGGCAGATTTTCTCCACTGAAGGACATGAATGAATCAGATGTGTTTCTGATGCCTCACACTAACAACACTGGTTTGGCCCACGTTTAGACCAGCGGTGAGGTTTGAATCCTCACTCCGTGGGTGGTGAGGGCTGAGACTGGATTATTAGCTCAGTCAACGTGTCTTTCAGATATATATATATCTTTAGCAGTCACATTTGCATCGAAAGACACAGTGAAATGCATCTTTTACGTAGAGTGCTCTGGGGGCAGCCCGCAAGTGTTGCCAATCTTCCGGCCCACAACTTCCTAACCCGTATGTCTTTGGAATGTGGGAGGAAACCAGAGCACCCGGAGGAAACCCACGCAGACACAGGGAGAACGTACAAACTCCTTACAGACAGCGGCGGGAATTGAACCCGGGACGCTAGCGCTGTAATAGGGTTACACTAACCGCTACACTACCGTGCCTGCCCAGGTGCCACTGTACCTTCAGTCCCTCCACTGACAGCTGGGTAACGAGCCACTGGAGCGGACAGGATGCTTGGTACTGAGGTGTGGGCACTGGGTCCGAGGGGAGGTGGAGAGAACTCGGCTGGAGTCGGTCCCAACTGGTGTCGTGGCTTGTCCAGCATTGTTGCATTCATCACCAGCTTCCCCCCCCCCCCCCTTAGAGTCACAGAGTTATACAGCACAGAAACAGGCCCTTCGGCCCAACATGTCCATGCCAACCAGGTTGCCTACCTGATCCAAACCCAACTTGGCCCGTAATACCTCTAAACCTTCCCTATCTATGAACCTGTCCAAGTGTGTTTAGTTGTAAGTGTATCTACCCCTACCATTTCCTTCGGCAGCTTCTTCCATGTACCCACCACCCTCAGCCCCCTTTAAAGCCCAACCTTAAATCTATGTCCTCTAGTTTTAGACTAGAGGGCAAATATGTGACCATCCATCCTATCTATGCCCCTCGTGAATTCATACACCTTAAGTTAAGTCATCAGGTTTATTGTCATAGGGCATAGAACATAGGGCAGTCCAGCACTGGACAAGCCATTCGGCCCACGATCTTGGGAGAACGTACGAACTCCGTACAGACAGCGGCCGGAATTGAACCCAGGTCGCTGGCGCTAAAGCGTTACGCTGACCGCTGCACTACCGTGCCTGCCCATGAGTTATACAGAAATACTCAGCCTCCTACGGTCCAGGGAAAACTGTTGCAGCCTATCCAGTCTTTCCCTATAACTCGAGCCAAACAGTCCTGGCAACATCCTTGTAAATCTTTCCTGTGCCCTCTCCATCTTAATCATGTCCTTTTATAAACCTACACCGGATTGTATTCCACAGTGGATGGAAACTCCCAACCCTTTGAGATTCTTTACATGAATGAAAGGAAGTCTGAAAATTTCCATCTCTCACAAGCAGCGAGGTGGTTTTGAGGTGTTTACTTTGTTAGAACAGGAATCGCTTCAAAAGTTGACTCGAGTGCATTGGGAGTTTGTGGACTCTGTGAACCTTCTGCTGTGGGATGGATATTTGGGTCTGTCGTGCATTCCAGAGATGTGAAAAATTCAGACAGGAGAGGGCAGCAATGCTCCTTGTAAACAAGGAAGTGATACGTCTCACACAATCAACTGGTGGGGGCTGGGAGAGAGAGAAGCAATGGGAATTCGGGGAAATATCTATTGTCACTGACTTGTATGACGTAAAACTCACCTTCCGGCGAGACATAAAAATTATAAGTTACAAAATTAATAAATTGTGCAAGAAAAAGGAATAGTGAGGTTGTTCATGGACCGTTCAGAAATCTGATGGCGAAGGAGAAGCTGTTTCTGAATCGTTGAGTGTGGGTCTTCAGGGTCCTGGACCTCCTGCCTGATGACAGCATCAAGAAGAGGGCATGGCTCAGATGGTGGGGGTCCCTGATGATGGATGTCGCCTTCCTGAGACATTGCATCTTGTAGATGTCCTCGACGGTGGGGAGAGCTGGGCCCATGATGGAGCTGCCTGAGTCTATACAACCCTCTGCAGCCTCTTGCGTCCCTGTGCGTTGGAGCCTCCATACCAGGCGGCGATGCAACCAGTCCGAATGCTCTCCACTGTACATCTGTAGCATACGGAAGGGCTTTGATTGTTGGTCTGAGGCAGAGCTGGATCTGGGCTAGGTGGGTGAGAACATGGCTGTTGAATAGACGGGAGCTTGGATAACCTCAAGGGAGGAACGAGGGAGGCTGTTGAGAAGAGGACCTGGAGGTAACAAAGGCAGGTAGGGGCTGTCAGTCTACAAGAGTGGAGGCAGGCAACCCCTCTATTGCCTCATCCAAGCACCCCAATACCGTAAACCCAACAGCATCCCAGTCTTGCCACTAACACCCACCAGGGAAAGCCTGTGGTGGCTCAAGATGGCAGCTCACCACCACCACCTCATTGGGGATGGGCAATAGATGCTGGTCTTGCCAGCAACGCCCAGACGAACAAAGAATTTCACAGTCGCTTTTACCAGAGAAAGTTCTCTCTGGTTTTCATCCTCAACGGACCGTCTCTGAGTACAAGCAGCCCCCTAATTAGAAATAGGAGGCTGTTGCGTCTTTAACAAGAGCCAAGTGGCTAATTGCCGGAGAATGCACAGTAGTGGCGGTTGGCTGGTCATGTGTTCTGCCTTCGAGGGTGGGGTGGGCTGGAGACCCAGTGAGGTACCCCCGCCCATCCCCTACCATAAAGCAATGGACTTCCCCACCGCCCAAATCCTTGGAATTGTACAATTCCCAACCCTCCTTCCTGGAGACTTTCTGAGTTAGAGATTTGGATTCTGCTGTGGACAAACGATAGGGAAAGAAAGAACATTTATATGCAAGGGCATAGCCTTGTTGTTAACGCTCTTTGAAGACTTTAGCTAATCAGTCATAAAAATGTAGCAAAGAAAGGAGTTTATTGTCATATACACAAGTCCATGTGTGCACAGGTGCAATGAAAAACTTACTTGCAGCAGCAACCAGACAAGCAGTATTCACAAGAAAAACATAAGCACAATTTTTACAAGAAAAAAAACACAATTAGAACAAAAAAAGGTCCATTTTAGTGCAAAGGGACCAAGGGCTTGTTGATTAGGTGAAGAGGAGGAATCTAGGACCAGGAGTCACAGTCCCTGAAGAACGATTCGGCCATTTACTGCAATGAGGAGAAATATCTTCACCCAGAGGGTGGTGACTCTTTGGAATTCTCCACCCTGAAGGGTTGTAGAGGCTCGGTCCCCGAGTTCATTTAGGACAGAGGTTGACTCTGGATATTGTGGATCAAGTGCAGGGGAGTAGTGCTGAGGCAGAAAGTCAGCTATGACCTTGACGAAGGGGATCGAACGGGGGTGGAGTAGGGTGATGAGGGGATGTGTGACCTGATCTCTTTCAGATTGTGGAGTTAAACCCGGGAATGAGAAAGCTTCCCAAATGGCTTTTCTTGAATGTATTGATATTGGTTTATTATTGTCACATGTACCAAGAAACAGTGAAGATGTTTGTATGCCATCCAGACAGATCGTTCCATACGTAAATACATCGAGGTAGTAAAAAGGAAAAACAGAATGCAGAATAAAGTGTTACAGTTACAGAGAAAGTGCAGTGCAGGCAGACAATAAGGTGCAAGGGCCACGATGAGGTAGATTGGGAGATCAAGAGTTCATCTTTCAGTGTGTGAGAGGTCCGTTCAAGTGTCTGATAACAGCGGGATAGAAGCTGTCCTTGAGCCTGGTGGTACATGTTCTCAGGCTTTTGTATCTTCTGCCCATTGAGAGGGGAGAGAAGAGAGAGTGACCGGGGTGGGAGGGGTCCTTGATTATATCGGCTGCTTTACCGAGGCAATGGTTAGCTTCTAAAGGTGGTGGGATGGAGAGTGGGTGGGGGTTGTACTGAATGCACCGGGGCTAAAGGTCACAGGGTCATTGTTGGAGACAAGAGGGCCCAGAGGTTCAGATCCCAGGTCAGAGACTAAACGCTGACCTGAGGGGTGTAGGTTTGAACAAAGTGCTTGATTTCTCCGAGAAGATGTAATTTGTTTGCTGAACTTCCAGTTCTGGTGGTCTAACAATCTTCTCTCTGGTTTCCTCCTTCAATATCCTCCTCTGCAATGGGACTATTCAGCTGTGTGTTCCTGACTTCTTCAGCGAGGGTCTACTGAGATGGGTACAGCTGCTTACCTTCCTCACAGTGCTGTTCTTTGTTTACCCTTAACACTTTGTACATTTGCTTTTTGTACAGACTGTAGACAAAAGCCTATTACTGAAACCTCGTTCATGAAGCCCAATACCTCCCCTCACCTCTCCCCACCTGTAACCTTAACTGTGGCTGAGTGAAGACATCGCGTCTCCCCAACCATCCGTCTTTGTGTCTCCGAGCCCTGCCAGCACCATCCACCGCCCTCAGTTTTACTGGACACACTTCTCCCCCTCTCCGTCTCCCTCCCTCCCTCTCCCCCTCTCCCTCTCCCCCTCTCCCTCTCTCTCTCACACCTCTCTCTCTCTCTCTCTCACACCTCTCTCTCTCTCTCACACCTCTCTCTCTCTCTCTCTCTCTCACACCTCTCTCTCTCTCTCTCTCACCTTTCTCTCTCTCTCACCTTTCTCTCTCTCACCTTCTCTCTCTCACCTTCTCTCACCTCTCTCTCACCTTCTCTCTCTCACCTCTCTCTCTCACCTCTCTCTCACCTACCTCTCTCTCACCTCTCTCTCCCCTCACTCCCCCCCCCCGTGTCTCTGCTTGGTGCACGTGTAAACCACACGTGTGCACTTGCGTGTGCATGTGCATGCGCATGCGTGCCCGTGTGTGAGGAGTTGTTGTTGTGCTGTATGGAGCACTGGGCAGGGGTGAGAAGCAGCCCCTCGCCCGGCTCGGACCTCAGACACCCTCTGAAGGTGCCGGGACTGACTGCTCCACTGCCCACACTGACCCCTGACCACTGCACTCCTTCTGATCTCCCGCTGCTCTCCCGACAGGAGGACGACACGGATTTGCCCTACCCACCACCGCAGCGAGAGCCCAACATCTACATGGTTCCCCAGGGCATCAAACCTGTCCTGCAACGTACTGGCATCGAGGTGGGTACCACACACTGCCACTCCCCGCCCATCCAACCCACTGCAGCGGTGTCCGTACAGTCATACAGCACAGAAACAGGCCCTTCGGCCCAACTCCCCCATGCTGACCATGGTGATCACCTAAGCCAGTCCCATTTCCCCACATTTGGCCCATGTCCCTCCACACCCTTCCTATCCATGTGCCTGTCCAAGTGTTGTTACTGTACCTGCCTCAGCCACTTCCTTTGGCAGCTCGTTCCGTATACCTACCACCCTCTTGTGTGAAGAACTTGCCCCTCAGGTCATTTTTAAATCTCTCCCTTCTCACCTTAAATCTCTGCTCTCTAGTTTTCAGTTCACCTTCCCAGGAATAAAGTGTGTGCATTCACCCTATTGATGCCCCTTGTGGTTTTATACATCTCTATGAGCACCCCACAATCTCCTACACTCTGAGGAATAAAATCCAAGCCTGCCCAACCTTTCCCTGTAACCCGACCCCTGCCCGTAACCCAACCTCCCCCTGTAACCCGACCCTTCCCTGTAACCCAACCCAATTAGGCAGCAGCGTAAATCCATGGAGACGAATCCACTCCCCAGGGTTTCACCAGGAACCCCCACCGTTGTTGATGAAGCTCTCCACCCCTCCCCCGCCACCCCTCAACCCCCAATCCCTATGCCTATTTTACCTAATAGATGGATATTCCAACACCCCTGTTCTCCCTCTGGAGGCAGGAGCTTACCCCACACTCCCATGCACCCATTCCCCTCATGCTCCAGTCTTCACTGCACCAACCTGAAGCCCACCCTCCGTCAGTCCATCCAACGGGCAACACCTGGCCACCTCATCCACCCGTAACATAAGAGTCATACGGCATGGACACAGGCTCTTCACCTCAACTGGTCCATGCTGCCTGTGTCCGCAATCTCACCCCATCAACCACTGTGAGATCCTGCCTGATGGCTCCAAACTCTGCTCCACTTCAGGACCTCAACCTGTGAACCGATTGTATCCTCCTCCGTAGCTATTTTGAATCAAATAGGATTCTGGTCACTGGACCCAAAGTGCTCGCCGACCAACACTTCTGCCTCTCGCCCTATCTCATTCCCCAGGAGGAGGTCCAATGTTGCAGCCTCTCTGGTAGGTTCCTCTATTAGAAGGATGAAGGAAGCTTTCCTGGGACACATTCCACAAATTCCACTCTGACCAAGCCTTTTACACTAAAGATTTCACCTCTTGGAGGTGAACTTGCATTCAAAAGTCCCAGGGGGTTGGGGGAGAGGTGGGCTGGGCTGAGAGAGGCCCCCTTCATCCGCTGTGCACTCTCCGCAGATTCTCGCCTGGGGCTTGCGGAACCTGAAGAGTTACCAGCTGGCCAGCGTGTCCTCGCCCAGCCTCATCGTGGAGTGCGGGGGAGAGTTGGTTCAGTCCTGCGTCATTAAGAACGCCAAGAAGAACCCCAACTTCAGCACGTCTGTCCTCTTCTTCGAGGTGGTGAGTGATCTGCACAGTTCTCCGTAGTGTCTTTGCGTCTCAGAGATGCTGGGGAAGGATTCCCATCAAATCCTTTCCATCCGAGTCAGTTCAAGTTGATTGCCATGTGCACAAGTATGGTGAGGTACAACTGCAATGAAAAACTTGCTTGCAGCAGCATCACAGACATGTAGGTATTGGTGTTGGTTTACTATTGCTACTAGTACTGAGGTACAGTGAAAAACTTGTCTTGCATACCAATCATACAGGTCAATTCATTACACAGTGCATTGAGGTAGTACAGGGTAAAACAATACAGAATAAAGTGTAACAGCTACAGGGAAGTGCATTGCAGGTAGACAGTAAGGTCAAACAGGTAGATTGTGAAGTCAAGAGTCCATCTCATCGTAGAAAGGAACCATTCAATAGTCTTATCACAGTGGGATAGAAGCTGTCCTTGAGCCTGGTGGTATGTGCCCTGATGGGTCCTGTATCTTCTCCCTGATGGGAGACGGGAGAAGAGAGTATGACCCGGGTGGGTGGGGTCTTTGATTATGCTGGCTGCTTCACCAAGACAGTGAGAGGTAAAGACAAGAGTCCACGGAGGGGAGGCTGGTGTCCGTGATGCGCTGGGCTGTGTCCACAACTCTCCGTAGTTTTTTGCAGTCCAGGTCAGAGCAGCTGCCATACCAAGCCGTGATGCATCCAGATAGGATGCTTTCTATGGTGCATCGATAAAAGTTGGTGAGTGACAAAGAGGATCTGCCAAGTTTCTTTAGCCTCCTGAGGAAGTAGAGACGCTGGTGAGCTTTCTTGGCCGTGGCATCTACGTGATTTGACCGGGACAGGCTGTTGGTGATGTTCACTCCTAGGAACTTGAAGCTCTCAACCCTCTCGACCTCAGCACCATTGATGTAGACAAGTGCATGTACACCACCCCCTTTCCTGAAGTCAATGACAAGCTCTTTTGTTTTGCTGACATTGAGGGAAAGGTTGTTATGACACCACGTCACTAAGCTCCCTATCTCCTTCCTGTACTCCGACTCATCATTATTTGAGATATGGCCCACTACGGTGGTATCATCTGCAAACTATATAGACAACACACAGAAATTACACATAAATTATACAAGACAGTGAAACAATAAGACTGCAAAAGATAAGATATCTTTATTAGTCACATGTATATCGTAACACACAGTGAAATGTATCTGTTGTGTAGAGTGTTCTGGGGGCAGCCCGCAAGTGTCTCCACACTTCCGGCACCAAAATAGCACGCCGACAACTTCCTAACCCGTATGTCTTTAGAATGTGGGAGGAAACCGGAGCACCTGGAGGAAACCCACGCAGACACGGGGAGAACATACAAACTCCTTACAGACAGTGGCCGGAATTGAACCCGGGTTGCTGGCGCTGTAATTGCGTTATGCTAACTGCTACACTACCGTGCCTGCCCAACAAGACATTAGTGCAAAAAGTCCATGGTAGTGCAAGAGGTGGTCTACAGTGTCCTGTTGCTGAGGTAGGGTTAGGGTTGTGCTCTCTGTTCAAGAACCTGATGGTTGTAGGAAAGTAGCTGTTCCTGAACCTGGTGGTGTGGGACTTCAGGCTTCTGTACCTCCTGCTCGATGGTAGCTGGGAGATGATGACATGGCCCGGATGGTGGGGATCTTTGATGATGGATGTTGCCTTCTTGAGGCAGCGCCTCCTGTGGATACTACTGATGCTGGGGAGGGATGTGCCCGTGATCCAGTGAAACTCCTCATCTTTCCCATCCTGAGGTCCCCTTCAGTCACTGCCCACCCCGGACATTCTCTCTTCTCCCCCCTTCCATCGGGCAGAAGACACAAAAGCCTGAAAGCGCGTACCACCAGGCTCAAGGACAGCTTCTATCCCGCTGTAACGATCACCTGTTACAATAAGATGGACTCTTGGCCTCACAATCTACCTCGTTATGGCCTTAATTCTTACTGTTTCCCTGAACTGCACTTTCTCTGTAGCTGTTACAACACTTTATCCTGCATTCTGTTATTGTTTTCCCTTGTACTACCTCAATGCACTGTGTAATGAAATGATATGTATGGATGACATGCAAAACAAAGCTTTTCACTGTACCTCAGTACATGTGACAATGATAAACCAATTTACCAATATCACTCTGTTACCCCCTCTCCTATCAGCCTCCACATCGCCCTCTCACCTCTGCACCCTCCCCATCTTCACCCTAACTGTCTCATGAAAACCCTCTCCCCTTTGAGCACACAATTTACCCATCAATGCCCCCACCCCCAACCCTCCATCTGTACTTGGTTTAATAAACATAGATTGAGGAGACACAAGAGACGGCAGATGTTGGGGCGTGGAGCAAAGAAACAAATTGGGTCAGGCAGCATCTGTAGAGCCAAAGGATGGTCGATGTTTCAGTTGAGACCCTGCATCAGGACTGAGAGTGTAGAAGGGAGACAGCCAGTAGAAAGAGGCGAGAGGGAGGAGTAAGACATAGAACATAGAAAAACTACAGCAGAATTCAGGCCCTTCGGCCCACAAAGCTGTGCCGAACATGTCCCTACCCTAGAAATTACTAGGCTTACCCATAGCCCTCTATTTCACTCAGCTCCATGTACCTATCTAACAGTCTCTTAAAAGACCCTATCGTATCCGCCTCCACCACCGTTGCCGGCAGCCCGTTCCACACACTCACCACTCTCTGAGTAAAAAAACTTACCCCTGACATCTCCCCTATATCTACTCCCCAGCACCTTAAACCTGTGTCCTCTTGTGGCCACAAATTCAGCCCTGGGGAAAAGTCTCTGACTATCTACCCTATCAATACCTCTCATCATCTTATACACCTCAATCAGGTCCCCCCCATCCTCCGTCTCTCCAAGGAGAAAAGGCTGAGTTCCCTCAACCTGCTTTCATAAGGCATGCTCTGCCTTCCAGGCAAATCTCCTGTGCACCCTCTCTATGGCTTCCACATCTTTCCTGTAGTGAGGCGACCAGAACTGAGCACAATACTTCAAGTGGGGTCTGACGAGCTGGTGAGGGCAGTTGAGCTCAGACACTTTGTCACCTTCCAATATTTCTGTCTTTAATTCTCTTTCGCTTAACGTATGAGGAGCGTTTGATGTCTCTGGGCCCAAACTCGATGGAGTTTAGAAGGATGAGGGGGGATCTCATAGAAACCTACTGGATACTGAAAGGCCTGGATAGAGTGGACGTGGAGAGGACATTTCCATTAGTGGGAGAGTCTAGGATCCGAGGGCACAGCCTCAGAATAAAGGGACGTCCCCTTTAAAACTGATGAGTTTAGCAACACTATGACCACTTTACACTTAAAACACACTTTGTTTTTTGGTTCTAATTGTGTTTTCTTATGAAAGTTGTGTATAATTTATGTTTAATTTATGTTTTTCTCATGAATACTGCTTATCTGATGCTCTGTGTCTGTGATGCTGCTGCAAGTAAGTTTTTCATTGCACCTGTGCACACATGGACTTGTGCAGATGACAATAAACTTTGACTTTGAATTTTATTCAGCCAGAGGGTGATGAATCTGTGGAATTTGTTGCCACAGGCTGCTGCGGAGGCCGAGTCATTGGGTGTATTTAGGTAGATATTAGATACTTATTTATTAGTCACATGTACATCGAAACACACAGTGAAATACATCTGTTGCGTAGAGTGTTCTGGGGGCAGCCCGCAAGTGTCGCCACGCTTCCAGCGCCAACATAGCATGCGCACAATTTCCTAACCCGTACGTCTTTGGAATGTGGGAGGAAACCCACACAGACACAAGGGAAGAACATACAAACTCCTTATAGACAGTGGCCAGAATGGTCGCTGGTGCTGTAATAGTGTAGTGCTAACCGCTACACTACCGTGCTGCAGAGATTTATTTAAGGCAGAGATCGATAGGTTCTTCATTGGTCAGGGGTTTAAGGGTTGCAGGGAGAAGGTGGGAGAATGGGGTTGAGGAAAAAATAAGTCAACCATGATCGAATGACGGAACAGACTCGATGGGCCGAATGGCCTAATTCTGCTCTTACCCCTTACGGTCTTTCAACCTTCTTCTCTTCACCCTCAGCGCTTACCGAAGGAGGAATTGTATGCCCCGCCCATCAGCATCAAGGTGATTGACAACAGGCAGTTTGGGAGACGGCCAGTAGTCGGTCAGTGCACCATCAGGTCTCTGGAAGAATTCTATTGCGACCCTTACACGGAGAAGAGAGATCTGACACCCCTGCTGGCTGGTAGGAGATTGCAAATCTGTCCATTGTGTCTACCAACATAACTTCTCAGCTGTATACCAGCTAAACAATGTCAACCGTTGAAATAACACCATACACATTGGAGCAACACTCAAAGGAGCTGGAGGAACTCAGCGGGTCGGGCAGCATCTGTGGAGGGAAATGGCAAGTTGAGGTTTCGGGTCGAGACCCTTCATCAGGACTGCCTCTTGTTGGAACAGCAAACAGTCTGCTGGAGGAACTCAGCAGGTGGAGCAGCATCAGGTCAAAACATCAACAGTTCCTTCCCCCCAGTAGATGCTGCTCAACCCACTGAGTTCCTCCAGCAGACTGTTGCTCCAGATTCCAGCATCTGCAGTCTCTTGTTGCAGTGCTTTTGAGACACCAGAGCACATATCAGGGGAGATGATCCAGAGTTTGGTCAAAGATGTGGGGTCAGGGGAGGTAAAAGAGGCAGGTAGCACACCCTCAAGGGTTCCTTGGAACGTGGGGTGGATCCTCATCACTGTGTAGGCTGTGGATGGAAGGGAGTGGGGTGCATACGCTAGGGAGGGAGTTACAAGTAATCATAACAAGAGAATGTGTGAAACAGAAACAGAATCCCCTGGTGCTTGCTCCACCATTCCGTACGATCACGATTAACCTCAGCAGCACTCTCCTGCACTAACCCCCATCTCTTGGTTCCCCTAATATCCAAAAATCTATTGAACATACTCAGTGACTGAGCCTGCACTGTCCTCTTAGATTCCAAAGATTCACCACTGTTTGGGTAGAGAAAATTCATCTCATCTATGTACCAAATGGCTGCCTCTTATTTTAAGACTGGTATAGACCATCCAACAAAAATTAAACATCCTCCCATATCCATCTTTCATAACATCTTTCCTAGAGCAGGGCAACCAAAACCGAAGACAATGCTCCAGGTGCGGCCTCACCAGTGTCCTGTACAACCGCACCGTGACCTCCCAGCTTTTATACTCAATGCCCTGACTGCTGAAGGCCAGCGTGCCAAAAGCCTTCTTCACCACACTGTCTACCTGTGACTCCACTTTCAGTGAGCCACATACTTGTACTCCAAGGTCCCTCCGTTCTACAACACTCCCCAGTGCCCTGCTGTTCACTGTGAAAGTCCTACCTGGATTTGACTTTCCAAAATGCAACACCTTGCACATCTGAATTAAACTCCATTTGCCATTCCTTGGCCCACTTACTCAGCTGATCAGGCTCCCCCTGTAATTTTTGATACCCTTCCTCACTGTCCACTTATACCACCTATTTTGTTGCCTTGTACGTTCTTATCCAAATCGTTGATATAGATAACAAACAACAATGGGCCCAGCACCGAGCCTTGGGGAACACCATTAGTCACCGGTCTCCAGTCCAAGATACAACCTTCCACCATCACCCTGTGCTTTCTACCATCGCCAATTGTGTATCCAACTAGCCAGCTCTCCCTGGATTCCATATGCTTAATCCCTCCTTATAGGACAATCCTCCCATCCCAGGAATAAAACTGATGATCTTTCACTTCAGTCCCTCCTCTTGCAAGTATGCCCTTCCTTGGGTAGTGAGGACAGACTCAGTGTTCCAGGTACGGTTTCAGCAGAGCCCAATATAACTAAGGCAAAGCTTCTCCCCTGCTCACGGCCCTTTGCAGTAAAGGCTGACATTTTAGAAACATCTGGGCGAGCACTTGAATCATCAAGGCATAGCCAGCTACAAGTGCCTATAAATGAGATGTGTATTGATAGGACGTGGTCAGCATGGACGTGGTGGGCCAAAGGACCTGTTTTTATACAGTAAGACTCTATGACTATTTAGCTTCCTAATTTCCTGCTGTATTAACTTCCAATGCTGAGTGCACATGGACACCCAGGTCCTTGTAAATACCAATACCCTGCAATCTCTCTCAGTTTAAAAGGTACTGCAACTTTCCATTTTTACTACCAAAGTGGATGACCTCTCACTTTTCCCACATTATGTTCCATCTGCCAAGTCCTCGCCCACTCACTAAGCCTGTTTATATCCCCCTAAAGCCGCCTCAGAATCAGGTTTATTGTCACTGACATATGTCATGAAATTTGTTGTTTGCGGCAGCGGTACGGTGCAAGGAGTAAAAATTACTATAAGTTACAAAAATAAATAACATAATGCAAAAGAGTTAAAATGAGGTTGTGTTCATGGACGGTTCAGAAATCTGATGGCGGAGGGGAAGAAGCTGTTCCTGAATCGCTGAGTGTGGGCCTTCAGGCTCCCGTACCTCCTCCCCGATGGTAGTAACGAGAAGAGGGCATGTCCTGGATGGTGAGGTTCTTTAATGACGGATGCTTCTCGATGGTGGGGAGGGTTGTGCCCGTGTTGGAGCTGGCTGAGTCTACAACCCTCTGCAGCATCTTGTGATCCTGTCTCCTTACCAGGCGGTGATACAGCCAGTCAGAATGCTGTCCACCGTACATCTATAGAAATTTGCAAGGGTTTTTGGTGACATACCAAATCTCCTCAAACTCCTAATGAAGTAGAGCCACTGGTGTGCCACCTTCATGATTACCTCAATATGTTGGGTCCAAGATAGATCCTCTGAGATGCTAACACCCAGGAACTTGAAGCTGCTCACCCTTTCCACCATTGACCCCTCACAACCTGCGTTACCAGAATCTCAGAGCTTAGGACCTTGGCAGTGGAGAAGGAAGCAAAATCAACCCCTGGAGAAGGCTCTTAGGGACAGGGTTTACTCGCATTTGGAAAAGCATGGCCTTATTAGGGACAGTCAACATGGCTTTGTGCGGGGCAGGTCATGATTGAGTTTTTTGAGGAGGTGACAAAGGTGCTTGATGAGGGCAGGGCAGTGGATGTTGTCGACATGGACTTGAGTACAGCATTTGACAAGGTCCCTCATGGTAGCTGATCCAGATGATTAAGGCACATGGAATCCACACTGAGTTGGTAAGTTGGATCCAAAATGGCTTGGTCAAAGAAGGCGGAGGGTGGTATGGAAGGGTGATTTCTGACTGCAGGTCTGTCATCAGTGGTGTTCTGCAGGGATCAGTGCTGGGACATCTGTTGTTTGTGATATACAAAAATGATTTAGGTGAAAATGTAGATGGTCTGGTTAGTAAGTTTGAAGATGATACAAAAACTGGCAGAGTTGTGGACAGTGCGGAAGGTTGTCAAAAGGATACAGCGGGACATAGTTCAGCCAGCAATTTGGGTGGAGAACTAGCAGATGGCATTTAATCCAGACAAGTGTGCAGTGGTGTCTTTTAGGAGGTCAAATGCAAAGATTATACAGTAAATGTCAGGACCTTTAGGAGCATTGATGTACAGGGGGATCTTGGGGTGCAAGTCCAGGGCTCCCTGAAAGCGGCAACACAAGTAGATAGGGTGGCACAGAAGGTGTATGGTATAGTTGCCTTCATCGGTCGGGACGTTGAGTATAAAAGTCGGGAAGTCACGTTGCAGCTGTATAAAACGTTCGTTAGGCCACATTTGGAGTATTGTGTGCAGTTCTGGTTGCCCCATTACAGGCATATGTGGAGGCTTTGGTGGTGCAGAGGATGTTTACCAGGAGTTGTCAGGATTAGAGAGCACGAGCAATAGGGAGAGGATGAACAACTTTGGATTGTTTGCTCTGGAGCATCGGAGGCTGAGAGGCAAAAAAAGGGTAAATCGTCAGAGTCTTTTTCCCAGGGTGGAAATGTCAAATACTGGAGAGTAGAGCTTTAAGGTGCGATACAAAAGCAACATTTAAGAGACATTTAGACAAGCACATGAATATGCAGGGAATGGAGGGATACAGACCATGTGTAGGCAGATAGGATTAGTCTAAATTTGCATCGTATTCGGCACAGACATTGTGGGCTGAAGGGCCTGTTCCTGTGCTGTCCTGTTCTATGTTCTAAAGTTCATAGAGACAACGTCCCCTTGACAATCACCATCTTTTATCGATGCACCATAGAAACATAGAATAATTACAGCACAATTCAGGCCCTGCAGCCCACAAAGCTGTGCGGAACATGTCCCTACCCTAGAAATTACTAGGCTTACCCATAGCCCTCTATTTTACTCAGCTCCATGTACCTATCTAACAGTCTCTTGAAAGACCCTGTCGTATCAGCCTCCACCACCGTTGCCGGCAGCCCGTCACCACTCTCTGAGTAAAAAAACTTACCCCTGACATCTCCTCTATATCTACTCCCCAGCACCTTAAACCTATGTCCTCTTGTGGCCACCAGTTCAGCCCTGGGGAAAAGTCTCTGACTATCTACCCTATCAATACCTCTCCTCATCTCATACACCTCTATGAGGTCCCCCCTCATCCTCCGTCTCTCCAAGGAGAAAAGGCCGAGTTCCCTCAACCTGCTTTCATAAGGCATGCTCCGCATTCCAGGCAGCATCCTAGTAAATCTCCTCTGCACCCTCTCTATGGCTTCCACATCCTTCCTGTAGTGAGATGACCAGAACTGAGCACAATACTCCAAGTGGGGTCTGACCAGGGACCTATATAGCTGCAACAATGCCTCACGGCTCCTAAATTCAATTCCCCGATTGATGAAGGACAATACACCATATGCCTTCTTAACCACAGAGTCAACCTGCGCAGCCGCTTTGAGCGTCCTATGGACTCGGACCCCAAGATCCCTCTGATCCTCCACACTGCCATGAGTCCTACCATTAATACTATATTCCGCCAACATATTTGACCTACCAAAATGAACCGCTTCACACTTTCTGGATGCATTATGGCTTGGTATGGCAACTGCTCTACCTGGGATCACAAGAAACTACAGAGAGTTGTGGACACAGCCCAGGACATTCACAGAAACCAACCTCCCTTCCGCGGACTCTGTCTATACCTCGCTGCCTTGGTGAAGCAGCCAGCATAATCAAAGACCCCACCCACCCGGGTCATTCTCTCTTCTATTCTCCCCTCTCCCATCAGGTAGAAGATACAGGAGCCTGAGGGCACGTACCACCAGGCTCAAGGACAGCTTCTGTCCCATGGTGATAAAACTATTGAAGGGTTCCCTTATACAATGAGATGGACTCTTGACCTCACGATCTATCTTGTTATGACCTTGCACCTCATTGTCTACCTGCACTGCACTTCCTCTGTAGCTGTGACGCTTTACTCTGTATTTCTGTTATTGTTTTACCCTGTACTACCTTAATGCACTGTGTAATGAATTGACCTGTAAGATAAGATAAGGTGTCTTTATTAGTCACATGTACATCGAAACACACAGTAAAATACATCTTTTGCATCGAGTGTTCTGGGGGCAGCCTGCAAGTGTTGCCACGCTTCCAGCGCCAACAAACATGTCCACAACTTCCTAACCCATACATCTTTGGAATGTGGGAGCAAACCGGAGCACCCGGAGGAAACCCACGGCACGTAGACACAGGGAGAACGTACAAACTCCTTACAGACAGCGGCCGGAATTGAACCCGAGTCGCTGGTGCTGTGATAGCGTTACGCTAACCGTTACACTACCATGTATGCAAGACAAGTTTTTCACTGTACCTCAGTACAAGTGACAATGATAAACCAATACCAATCTTTCATTAGTCTCCTCAGCTAACTCCTCAAGAAAATTGAAACCCATTCGGATTAGCGTAGATAGGCGTAGGCAGTCGGAGTCTTTCTCCCAGGGTAGAAATGTCAAATACTAGAGGACGTGCATTTAAGGTGAGGGGGGGAACGTTTAACGGAGATGTGTGGGGTAAGTTTTTTTACACAGGGAGGTGATGGGTGCCTGGAATGTGCTGCCAGGGGTGGTGGTGGAGGCAGATACGATAGTGGTGTTTGAGAGGCTGTTAGACAGACACATGAATGTGCAGGGAATGGAAGGACATGGATCACGTACAGGCTGAAGAGATTTAATTTAATTTGACATCGTGTTCAGTGCAGACATTGTGGGCCGAAGGGCCTGTTCCTGTGCTGTTCTGTTCTACATTCTGAAGTCCATAACAGCATCTACTGCCCTGTCCTCATCAGTCGTAACTATTTCCTCAAAAAACTCAATCAAATTCAAATTAACAGATCAGGATATCCAGCTGCAAACCAAGCTCCATTTCAATCTTTATTTTGGTCTTCGTATGACAGATTTTTATGAACATATAATGGGAGCTGCCTTTATAAACCTGTCATATTACATCTTCTCACCAGTGGCAGCTCCAGGCTGCCTTCACTGGGGGTAATAGGTAACTGCTGATGCTCTGAGTCCTCTCCCTTCTCTCTCTCCAGACGCTCGAAGTCCGTCACTGCGGGATGATGTGCTGATCGACATTGATGACAGACAGCCTCTGATTCCCAGCCAGGTGAGAGCGTGCTTCGAACCTCCAAATGCGCCCGCAGCAGAGGTGGAGTGAGAGCACTGCTGGGTTTCTGATGCCGCTGTTGGTTGCCGGTGAATGCATGGGAGACTTTGTGCTTTGTGTCCTGCTGTCTTTGCCTGGTGCTGTGTACCAACGGCTTGCTTAATGCCGGAAGCATTCATGTTGTACCTTCCCCCAAATGATGCCATGGGCTGTTCTTTCTGGGATTCAGGTGTTTGCTCAGGCAGAAGCTGCAAGGAACAAGATAAATCTCATGGAGTACATAAGAGTTCAGAGCAGAAGCAGGCCATTCAGCCCATTGAGCCTGCTCCACCATTCATCTAGATCATGACAGATCTACCTCAGTTCCATTTTGCTGCACTGTCCCCGATTCACTTTGTCCAGAAATCTATCCACCTCCCTTTTGAATGATGAGAGAAACAAAGGACTGCAGATGCTGAAATCTAGATAAGATAAGATGTCTTTATTAGTCACATGTACATCGAAACACACAGTGAAATGCATCTTCTGCGTAGAGTGTTCTGGGGGCAGCCCGCAGGTGTCACCACGCTTCCAGCACCAACATAGCACACCCACAACTTCCTAACCCGTACGTCTTTTGGAATGTGGGAGGAAACCGGAGCACCCGGAGGAAACCCACACAGACACGGGGAGAGCGTACAAACTCCTTACAGACAGCGGCCGGAATTGAGCCTGGGTCGCTGGCGCTGTAATAGTGTTACATTAACCGCTACACTACCGTGTCAGTGCTCTATGTCTTATAACCCCAGCCCCCAAATTCCCTCCTAGAAGTAGAACCTCAGCCTGGACAGTTGCTCCTCTTTACTACAATCAGTGAATTCCCTGATCACCATTTTCAGTTCTGTAATAAACAACAAGCTGCTGGAGGAACTCAGCGGGTCAGGCAGCATCTGCGGGTGTCGAGGGATGGTTGACGTTTCAGGTTGAGACCCCGTAGCGTTTCTTTTCACTCGCCTGAATCCTGGAACTTGCTGGCTAGCAGCCGTGTTCCCGGGGATACAAAGGGTGCTCACCGGCACCTTCTCAGCTGCAGCGAAGATGGCCAGCAAGTTCCAATAATGGACACAGCCCAAAGGATGGAAACAAAAGTACGACGGCTCTGAATTGCGAATACCCTTGTTTCTATGAGGCCTTTGTGGATCCAGGGGTATCATTTCCCACATAGGACAGCACAGGAACAGTCTCTTCGGCCCACCATGTCTGTGCCGACCACAATGCCAAATGAAACTAATCCCATCTGCCTGCACGTGGTCCGTATCCCTCCACTCCCTGCCTCTTAAATGTCACTATTGTATTTGTTCCAGGCACTCACCACTCTCTGTGTGGAAAAAAAACTTGCCTCGCACACATCTTTTAAACTCTTCCCCTCTCACCTCAAACCTGTGTCCTCTAGTACTCAACATTTCCATCCTGGTAAAAAGATTCTGACTGTCTACTCTATCTGTGCCTCTCATAACTTTACAAACTTCTATCAGGTCTCCCCTCAGCCTCCGACACTCCAGAGAAAGCACCCAAGTTTGTCCAATCTCTCCTTAAAGCACATACCCTTTAATCCGGGCAGCATCCTGGTGAACCTCTTCTGCACCCTCTCCAAAGCCTCCACATTCTTCCTGTAATGGGGTGACCAGAACTGCACACAATACTCCAACACACGCAAAATGATGGAGGAACTCAGCAGTTCAAGCAGCATCTGTGGAAGGAAATCAACAGTCGACATTTTGGGTGGAGACCAATTCTGATGAAGGGTCTTGACCCGAAACATCGACTGTTTATTTCCCTCCGTAGATGCTGCTTGACCTGCTGAGTTCCTCCAGCATTTTGTGTGTGTTGCTCTAGATTCCAGCATCTGCAGAATCTCTTGTGACATAATACTCCAAACATGGTCTCACTAAAGTTTTATACAGCTGCAACATGACTTAGAACATAGAACACTAGAGCACAGTACAGGCCCTTTGGCCCACAATGTTGTGCTGACATTTTATCCTGCTCTAAGATCTATCTAACCCTTCCCTCCCACATAGCCCCCCATTTCTCTATCATTCATGTGGCTATCTAAGAGTCTCTTAAATGTCCCTAATGTATCTGCCCCCACAACCTCTGCTGGCAGCGTGTTCCACGCACCCACCACTCTCTGTGTAAAAACTGTAAAAAGACTTCCTGACTCTTATACCCAATGCCTTGACTGATGAAGGCAAGCATGTCGTACACCTTCTTTACCAGCCTATCTACTTGTGTTGCCACCTGCAGGGAGATATGGACTTACATCCCAACATCCCTCAACATTGTGTATCAACATTCCCATGGGCCCTGCCATTTACTGTACACAAACAAGCATCCCAAACTGCAGACCTCAAGGACCAGAGAGAAGTTAGCTCCTATGACAGGTTATTGAATCATTAAACATGCCCATATTAAAGATATTAAGTGAAGCCATGGAGACTGGACATGGAACTGGATTTATTCAGGGATGATTTTAGTTCTGTGGTGTGGTGACCAGAACTGAATTCAGTTCCCCAACTGTGATCTAATTAATGTTTTGTACAGTTGTAGCACAAGCTTTCCCTGAAGGTTTCCCCTAATGTGACATCAGAGACGTCAATGGAAAAAATAATGTTCAATGAGATTGGTCTTGTTGGTTGTAACTTCTGCCTGATTGATGTACAAACTAGAAGTGAATCCCACAATGAGTGGAAAGGTCCAGTGGAATCCTTCCAAAGGTCAAGTTCACTTAGATAAGATAAGATCTTTATTAGTCACATGTACATCGAAACACACAGTGAAATACATCTTTTGATTAGAGTGTTCTGGGGGGCAGCCCGCAAGTGTCGCCACGCTTCCGGCGCCAACATAGCACGCCCACAACTTCCTAACCAGTACATCTTTGGAATGTGGGAGGAAACCGGAGCATCCGGAGGAAACCCACGCAGACACGGGGGAGAACGTACAAACTCCTTACAGACAGCGGCGGGAATTGAACCTGGGTCGCTGGCGCTGTAAAGCGTTACGCTAACCGCTACGCTACCGTGGAGTTTCCCAGGAGATCACACAGTGGGCAAATGGGGAAGCAAGATGTCGAGGGGTGGGTGAGAACTGGGTCAGTGGCCTTTTGCTCCCCTTTACTCTGGTTGGGCACACACTGACCCCGCAGGGGTGGGACATTGGAGGCGATTGGCACATTGCGGTCGGGATTGGATGGAGATGCACTGGTGGTCTGCTTGTTCCAACCGGTACTCGTTGCTGTTGTACTAACCCAACTAACAAGAACTTTTGATCTGCAGTTTCCAGGACGCATGACCAGCTCATCCCTGAATAAATCCCCTTCCATGTCCAGTCTCCATGTATGTATGGCTTCATTTACATATCTTTTAATTTGGGCATGTTTAATGATTCAATAACCTGTCACAAGGAGCTAACTTCTCTCTGGTCCCTGAGGTCTATGGTTTGGGAAGCTCCTATGTGGGAAATGATATACTTCCCGCATCTCCAAAGGCATCACAGGAACAAGAGTATCAGCCTTTCAAAGTCACTACAGTATGTTCCTTGTTCTTTCGCCTGTGTCCATTACTGACACTGGGAAGGGGGTGGTGAACACCCACCTCGTATCTGCTGGGCAGTGAGTTTCAGGATATAGCACACAGAACAGCCCCTCTGATGCAACACATCTCTGTCAACCATTATACCAACCTAAACTACTCCCGTCTGCCCGCACCTGATCCATATCCCTCCCTCCCCTGCCTGTTCATGTGCTGATGCCCTTAAACACATCGCTATTGTATATGCTTCCACCACCCCTGGCAGCGATTTCAAGGCACCTACCACTCTGTGTGTAAAAAAAAATCTGCCTCTTAAACCTTTAAACTTTTCTCCCTCTCACCTTAAAGCTACCTCTGTAGTATTTGATATTTCTACCTTGACTCTGACTACCTACCTACCTTATCTATGCCTCGTTATATCTATCACGTCACCTCTCAGCCTCCAGAGAAAACAACCCAAGTCTGTCCAATCTCTCTTTATAGCTATAATCCAGGCAATATCATGGTGAGTCTCTTCTGCACCCTCTCCAAAGCCTCCGCATCCTTCCTGTCATGGGGTGACCAGAACTACACACACTGTAGGTGAGCGATGAGGAAGGAGCGGCGATGTATTTCCAAGTTGGGATGCTGTGGACGGGGGGGGGGGGGGGGGGGGGGGGGGGGGGGGGGGTGGATTCCCTGCTGGTCTGGAGATCACCTGGGTCTGCTGAGCAGACGGAAGGTGGAGCTGGGTGTGTTGAGATGGTCAACGGAAATGCATTTAAGGAGAGGTTAGCGGAAGGGGGGAGAGATACACGTGGATGAGGAAAGAGAGGAGCATAAATGTTGGCACGATCTGATTAGGCTGAATGGTCTCTGACCCTGTTACATCCTCCCCTGTCAGGGTAGTCACTTGGGGCCTTTTGTGTGGAATCCTTGAGGTTATAACAAGCTGAATACTGGTCATTATTAATGGTATAATCAGTCACATCCATTGAGTCAGATGGACCACCAACCCAAGAGAACAATCACCAGCTGTATCCTCAACCACTACAGAAGTAGAGCAGTGACTTCCAAAAGCCATATGTTCCTCCAAGGGACCAGGCGACCTTCTTGTCTCCTTCTACCTTCCATCTGCCAACCATGACCATCTTCTCTGATCCATCGTTTGCCCATAACACACATCCAAGTTACATCCCTGTCTACTTGGCATCCCAGCCTCGAGGAAGGAATTTGGATCTCGCTGTTGTCCATGTTCTCCAGCACCAAGGTATTTATGGGATAACTCCAGGGCGAAATTGTTGCGATCATCATGAAGACCCAACAGTGAGACTGCACTTGGAGTGTTGTGTGCAGGTCTGGTCACCCAGCTATAGGAAGGATGTCCTTAAGCTAGAAAGGGCGCAGGAAAGATCCACAAGGATATCATCAAGACCAGAGGGCTTGAGTTACAAGGAGAGCTTCCAGAGAAAGTAGTCGAGGCAGATATGAGAACAACATTTAAAAGACATTTGGATCAGTACATGGATTAGGAAGCAGTTTATGGAATAATGGGCCAAACACGGGCAAATGGGGCTGGTTTGGTGAGCACCATGGTTGGTATGGATGAAGTAGGCCAAAGAGACTGTTTCCATGCTGTGTTACTCTGACTCTCTGAGAGAGTGGATAGATTGGGACTGTTTTCCCTGGAGCAAAGGAGGCTGAGGGGGTGACCTGATAGAGGTTTATAAAATCATGAGAGGCATCGATAAGGTGGATGGTCCCAATCTTTTCCAGGGTGGGGGAGTCTAGAACTGGAGGACAAAGGCTTAAGCTGAGAGGGGAGAGATTTAAAGGGGACCTGAGGGGCAAGTTTTTCCACACAGAGGGCGGTGGGCATGTGGAACAAACTGCCAGAGGAAGTGGCAGAGGCAGGTACAATTACAGCATTTAAAAGACATTTGGACAGGTTCGTGGACAGGAAAGGTTTAGAGGGATATGGGGCAAATGGGACCAGCTCAAGTAGGCACCTCGGTTGGCGTGGACGAGTTGGGCTGAAGGGCCTGTTTCTGTGCCGTATGGCTCTATGACTCGGTCCAGCATTCTGAAGTGGAAGCAGCAAATGCTGGAAAGACTCAGCAGGTCGGGCAGCATCTGTGGAGAGAAAAAAGGGACTGATATTTCAATGTGATGAATTTTCATCACAACCTGGTGGTTACAAACTGAACGTTTTATCCAGTAGAAAAGGGGAATGGGTGAAGATATCTGTGGGATGGTGGAGATCAAGAGAAAGTGAGTGACGCAAGAGGTGTTGGTGCAGACTGGGGGAGGGTGGGGAAGGCTGTTAATCCCAGTTGATCTGTCTGGAGGAGGTGTTAAAATAAGGGATGGAATGAGAGGGGAGGAGAGATGAAATGACACAATGCTGAGACTGCGAGATACCGAACACTACAGTTGCTGGAAGTCTAACATAAAACAGAATGTTGAAAACAGGCAGCACCTGTGGAGAGAGGTAAGAAGAGATCAGATATCTTTATTAGTCACATGTACATCGAAACGCAGTGAAATGCATCTTTTGCGTAGAGTGTTTTGGGGGCAGCCCGCAAGTGTCGCCAACATAGCGTGCCCACAACTTTCTAACCCGTACGTCTTTGGAATGTGGGAGGAAACCGGAGCACCCGGAGGAAACCCACGCAGACACGGGGAGAACGTAAAAGCTCCTCACAGACAGCGGCCGGAATTGAACCCGGGTCACTGGTGCTGTAATAGTGTCACACTAACCGCTACACCACCGTGCCTGCTGAGTTAATGTTATAGATTATATCAGGACTGGACAGACAAACTGGAAAGGCTGATTATCTGAAATTGTTGACTTCATTGGAGTTTCCAGAGGGTTATAATGCACCTCAATGGAAGACGAGGTGCTGTGCGTTCAGTTGCTTTATGTTTCAGTTAAGGGGTCAGTGTAAGAGTGGAAATTAAAGCTGCAGGTAACTGCACACCCCTGAGGAAACTGGTGTCCAAGAGGGAAAGTCAATTAGTGTGCAAAATGGACTCGCTCACAGGGAAGGGATCCCGACACAATCTGCCTGCTCTTTCAAACCAGCCTGGTAGTCACCTACTCCCCCTCTGTCTCTTCAGCTGCCGTGTGGTCACCACTCTCAATGTGCTACCGGCAAAGTCCTCAGCCTCAACCTGTACGCCGCTAATTCTCTCTCTTCCTCTCCCTCTCCCTCTCCCTCGATGCTGCCTCACCTGCTGAGCATTTCCAGCACTCTCTTTTATTTCAGATTTCCAGCAGCTGACGTCTGTGTTTTCTCTTGCTCTCTTCTGTCCTCCTATTTATATCTTCTCCAGATGGATAAGTAACAAGCCTTCTCAAACCAATCTCAGCCAACACCATTCAGTCTCTCTCACTCTCCAACCTCTCACAGACACTCCCTTTTGATCTCCCGACCCCTTGTCCTCCTCTGCAACTTAAAACGTTCAGTTGTGAACTTCTCCCAGTTCTGATGAGTAGCCTTCGATCTGAAATGTTAATGCATTCTGTCTCCACAGATGCTTCCTGACTTGCTGGGTATCTCTAACTATTTCTGTTTTTACTTCAAGTTCAAGTTTATTGTCATGGGCACACATGCCATGAAAATTAGCTTTTTTGCAGCAGCAACACAGTATATCACAAACATAAATTAGATAAACTTAAATTAACAGATATTCTACATAACTTACACGTGCACAAAATAAGCAAATTTAAATATAATGACAGTAGTACAACTTTAGGGAAATATAGTCCTATATACTCCCCTATCAATCCAGATAAGTGTGAAGTGGTTCATTTTGGTAGGTCAGATATGATGACAGAATATAGTCTTAATGGTAGGACTCTTGGCAGTGTGGAGGATCAGAGGGATCTTGGGGTCAGAATCCATAGGACACTCAAAGCGGCTGCGCAGGTTGACTCTGTGGTTAAGAAGGCATATGGTGTATTGTCCTTCATCAATCGGGGAATTGAATTTAGGAGCCGTGAGGCATTGTTACAGCTATATAGGTCCCTAGTCAGACCCCACTTGGAGTATTGTGCTCAGTTCTGGTCGCCTCACTACAGGAAAGATGTGGAAGCCATAGAGAGGGTGCAGAGGAGATTTACAAGGATGCTGCCTGGGATGCGGAGCATGCCTTGTGAAAGCAGGTTGAGGGAACTCGGCCTTTTCTCGGAGAGACAGAGGATGAGGGGGGAATCTGACTGAGGTGTATGAGATGATGAGAGGTATTGATAGAGGGTAGATAGTCAGAGGTGTTTCCCCAGGGCTGAACTGGTGGCCACAAGAGGACATAGGTTTAAGGTGCTGGGGAGTAGATATAGAGGAGATGTCAGGGGTAAGTTTTTTTACTCAGAGAGTGGTGAGTGTGTGGAATGGGCTGCCGGCAACGGTGGTGGAGGCTGATACGATAGGGTCTTTCAAGAGACTGTTAGATAGGTACATGGAGCTGAGTAAAATAGAGGGCTATGGGTAAGCCTAGTAATTTCTAGGGTAGGGACATGTTCGGCACAGCTTTGTGGGCCAAAGGGCCTGAATTGTGCTGTAATTGTTCTATGTTCTGTAGTCCGAGGTAGAACTAGGGTTTCTCAGGTGGGTTCAAAAACCTGGTGGCAGTGAGGAAGAAGCTGTTGTTGAACCTTGACGTGTGGGTCTACAGGCTCCTGGACTTCCTGCCTGACGACAGCATCGAGAAGAGGGCATGTCCCAGATGGTGAGGGTCCCTGATGACGGATGTCGCCTTCCTGAGATGTCGCATCTTGTAGATGCAGTCAAAGGTGGGGAGAGCTGTACCTGTGATGCAACTGGCTGAGTCCCACCACTCTCTGTAGCCCCTTGCATTCCTGTGCATTGGAGTGCCCATACCAGGCCGTGATGCAAACAGTCCGATCCCATCATCAAAAATTTTTGGGGTTCTAATTACTGCTTTGAGTATTGCATGAAGGACAAGTATCTGAGAGGGCAGATGAACCTCTGGTTAAAAGTTTCCTTGAAAACCCAGCTCCTACCCCAGTGCAACACTCCCTCAGTCCAACACTACAGATTCAAGGTGCATTAAACAATTAGCAGTGGGCTTTGAACTCGCAACCTTCCAGCTTTGGGTTAGGAGTGTCAAATCGACTGCTGCCACGGGGAGTTTAATGGGATCTTGCCCTGCACCAGTCAAGTGGAGGTTCATCTGTTAAATCAATGTAGGTCTTGGCTGTAAAAGGATGTCAGCCATCCTGAGATTGAAAGATAAATAAAACACAGAACAACACAGCGCAGGAACAGGCCCTTCGGCCCACCATGTCTGCACTGAACACGATGCCGAATTAAACTAAATATCTTTGTCTGCACATGGTCCATATCCCTCCATTGCCTGTGTGTCCATGTGTGTATCTAAAAGCCTCTTAAACACCATCATCATATCTGCCTCCACCACCACCCCCGGCAGCCCGTTCCAGACACCCACCACTCTCTGCAAAAAAAAACTTGCCCCCTTCACACCTCCTTTAGCCTTTCCCCTCTCGACTTACATGCATGTCCTCTAGTATTTCACATTTCCACCCTGGGAAAAAGATTCTGCCTATGCCATCTATGAACATGGAACATCACAGCACGGTACAGGTCCTTCGGCCCACAATGTTGTGCTGACATTTTATCCTGCTCTAAGATCTATCTAACCCTTCCCTCTCACATAGCCCCCCATTTCTCTATCATTCATGTGTCTATCTAAGAGTCTATTAAATGCCTTTCATAATTTTGTATGCTTCTGTCAGGTACCCCTCAGCCTCTGCTGCTCCAGAGAAAACAACCCAAACCTGTCTAACCTCTCCTTATACACATAACCCTCTAATCCAGGCAGCATCGTGGTGAACCTCTTAGAACCATAGAACAATACAGCACAATACAGGCCCTTCGGCCCACAATGTTGTGCTGACCTTTAAACCTCGCTTAAGACAATCTAACCCCTTCCTCCCACATATCCCTCTATTTTAAATTCCTCCATATGCTTACCTAGTAATCTCTTGAATTTGACCAATGTACCTGCCTCCACCACCACCCGAGGCAGCGCATTCCATGCCCCAACCACTCTCTGGGTAAAAAACCTCCCTCTGATATCTCCCTTGAACTTCCCACCCATTACTTTAAAGCCATGCCCTCTTGTATTGAGCATTGGTGCCCTGGGAAAGAGGCGCTGGCTGTCCACTCTATCTATTCCTCAATATTTTGTACACCTCTGTCATGTCTCCTCGTCTCCTCTCCGAAGAGTAAAGCCCAAGCTCCCTTATCTCTCCTCATAATGAATACTCTCCAAACCAGGCAGCATCCTGGTAAATCTCCTCTGCACCCTTTCCAACGCTTCCACATTCTTCCTATAATGAGGCGACCAGAACTCATTATAGTGACAAAGAAAGCGAGGATGACTGAATTTTATCTCCATCTATTTCCTCAGCCTAGGCCATTCAGCCCACTGACCCATGCTGGCTCTCTGAGCAATTCCACTCTAATTTTTCAGCGTGACCTATTTTTCTCACATTCCCATCAACCCTCCTGCTCCCCCTCCCTAGATCCCATCCCTCACCTACACCTGGGGTAATTTACAGTGGCCAATTGACCTACCAAGCTTTTTGGGATGTGGGAGGAAACCGGAGCACCTGGGGGAAGCCCACATGGTCACAGGGAGAATGTGCAAACTCCACACACACACAGAGCACCGGAGGTTGGGATCGAACCTGGGTCACTGGTGCTGAGGCAGCTGGACCACTGTGCTGGCCTGTTGCAGACTTCCCACACCCCAGTGTATGGAGCAGCCCTTCCCAACATCACCTGACTCTGGTGTTACAGTGGAGACACAGGATACTGCAGATGCTGGAATCTGGAGCAACACACAATCGGCTGGAGGAACTCAGTGGGTTGAGCAGCATCTGTGGATGGAAGGGAATTGTCGACGTTCCAGATCCTGCTGCGTATCGACCTGAAACATCAACAATTCCTTTTTACCCACAGATGCTGCTCGACCCGCTGGTTGTTTCCTCCAGCAGATTGTTTGTTGTTCTGGTGTTAAGGTTTGGCTGCTTCTCATCAGAGGAAACTTCTCTCCACTTATAGAACATAGAACAGTACAGCACAGAACAGGCCCTCTGGCCCACAATGTTGTGCCGACATAACTATTCCCTCTTACCTACAGAATGCCCATAACCCTCCATTTTCCTCTCATTCATGTGCCCATCCAAGCCCCTCTTAAAAGCCCCCAATGAATTAGCCTCCACCACCCTATCAGGCAACACATTCCAGGCATCCACCACTCTCTGTGTAAAAAATGTACCCCTCACGTTTGTTCTGAAGCTACCCCCTCTCACCTTAAATGCACGCCCTCTGGTATTGGATCACTCAATAATGGGAAAAAGATATTGCTTGTCCACCCTATCTCTGCCCCTCAGAATTTTATACACTTCCAACAGATCACCCCTCAGCCTCCGCCGCCCCAGAGAAAAGAGCCCAAGTTTGTCCAGCCTCTCCTGATAGCACATGCCCTCTAATCCAGGCAGCATCCTGGTAAACCTCCTCTGCACCCTCTCTAAAGCCTCGACATACTTTCTATAGTGAGGTGACCAGAATTGTAGGCAATGCTCTAACTGTGGCCTAACCGGAGTTCTACAGAGATGCATCATAACCTCTTGACTCCTGTATTCAATACCCTGATTAATAAATGCAAGCATTTCATAAGCCTTCTTAACCACCCTGTCCACCTGTGTAGGCATTTTCAATGAGTCATGGACTTGCACCCCAAGGTCTCTCTGCCTTTCCAACACTTAAGGGTCTTGCCCTGAAGAGTGTACTGCCTCTTGACATTAGTGTCAAGAGGCAGTACTGGTTAAGGAGGAGAGACCAGAGACTGCAGATGCTGAGATCTGGAGCAACACACAATCTGCTGGAGGAACTCAGTGGGTCGAGCAACATAGATAATCTCGTCAAATCCTTCAATCAACTCAATCTTTTAATCTCAAGGGAACTCAGATAGTAACCATCATCATAGTTTAGCCCATTTAACCTTGTTCAGTCTGAGCAGAGTTGAACCCAAGCTGCTTGCTGTCACTCACCAACACACTAACAGCAATTCAGAATCAGATTTATTATCACTGACTCAGATGATGTGAACTGTGTTGTTTTGCGGCAGCAGTACAATGCAAGACGTAAAAATTACTATAAATTACAAAAATATATAGCTCAAGGAAAAAGGAATAACGAGGTAGTGTTCATGAAATCTGATGGCGGAGGGGAAGAAGCTGTTTATGAATCACTGAGCAATTTTACACTGGCCAACTAATCTACCAAAACGCATGAATTTGGGATGTGGGAGGAAACTAGAGCACTCAGAGGAAATCCATGCGGTCACCGAGAGAACGTGCAAACTCCACACAGACAGCACCGGAGGTCAGGATTGAACCTGGGTCAATGGAGCTGTGAAGCAGCACCAGTATTGGCTGTGACCTAAGGTCCCATGGCTAGCACTTGCTGTGGAATTGGAAATGTGGTTCTAATCCACGTGTGGAGTGGGTTGTTGTTTACTCCCGGACTAACTCACACTTTGTTTCTGTTGCATTGTTACATGGATGGAACCAGGAGACGACGTGGGTGAGTGTCAGGGAACTAAAACCCAGCAACTATCATCTGATGTTCACACTCTTCCGATACCTGTCTGAGCATGTGGCTGCTCACTGTGTTTCTGCAGATGGTGGGTGGGTTAGAGAGGAGAAAAGCAAAACAAAGGGTTGCAGCCAAGTGAATTTGAAATTTGTCTCGCCAATTCCTTGCTGTTCGAGATCTGACCAAAACATTTTTATAATATATGAGTTCATGGGATATTACCAGCAGTGCCAGCATTTATTGTCCATTCATAAGTGGTCCTGGACTTGAAAATAGATCAGAGAGCATGTCGTAATGGGGATATCACATGCTGAAGATGAATTCTTGATCTCCCAATCTACTTTGTCATGGCCCTTTCAGATAAAAAATTTATTTATTAGTCACACGTACATCGAAACACACAGTGAAATGCGTCTTTTTGCGTTACTGGGGGCAGCCCGCAAGTGTCGCCACGCTTCCCACACCAACATAGCATGCCCACAACTTCCTAACCTGCACGTCTTTGGAATGTGGGAGGAAACCGGAGCACCCGGAGGAAACCCACGCAGACACGGGGAGAACGTACAAACTCCTTACAGACAGTGGCTGGAATTAAACCTGGTTGCTGGCGCTGTAATAGCGTTACGCTAATGACTACACCACCATGTGTGCCTGCACTGCACTTTCTCTGCATTCTGTTTCCTTTTTGCTACCTCAATGTACCTGTATATGGCATGATCTGCTTGGATGACACACAAACTTTTCACTGTATCTCGCTACACGTGGCAATAAACCAGTATCATACCATGTTAGAACTCTGCAACAGGATGTGGATGGGTTGGGTAAGTCGGCAAAAACTTGGCAAATGGGAGCTTAAGGTGGGAAAGTGTGTGGTGATGGACTTTGGCTGGGGGAATCTAAAGGCAGTCTTTGTCTAAATGGGAGAGATTGCAAATGAGTGGAGTGGAAGGGGATCTAGGCGTTCTTGTGCATGAATTGCAAAACGTCCGCGGGCAGTTGCAACGAGTGGGTCAGAAGGCAAATAGAATGTTGGCCTTTACTGTGAAGGGGTTGGAGTTTGTAAATAGGGAAGGATCGTCACAATTGTACAGGTACTGGTGAGACCACACCTGGAGTTCTCTGCACGGTTTTGGTCCCCTTATTTCAGAAAGGATATCCTGGCATTACAGGCAGTCAAGAAGTGATTCACTTTGGCTAGTTCTTGGGCTGAGAGGGTTGTCCTATTCTGTGGTTAAGGAAATTAGATCTATGTTCTTTAATTCCAGTTATGTCCACATCCTCTGAACAAATCCAGAAGAAATCTCTTGAAGGCGTAATGAGTCAGGCCCTGGTGTGGGGGCTGGTTAGGAACCACAGTTAGGAGATTGTCAGGCCCTGGTGTGGGGGCTGGTTAGGAACCACAGTTAGGAGATTGTCAGGCCCTGGTGTGGGGGCTGGTTAGGAACCACAGTTAGGAGATTGTCAGGCCCTGGTGTGGGGGCAGGTTAGGAACCACAGTTAGGAGATTGTCAGGCCCTGGTGTGGGGGCTGGTTAGGAACCACTGTTAGGAGATTGTCAGGCCCTGGTGTGGGGGCTGGTTAGGAACCACTGTTAGGAGATTGTCAGACCCTGGTGTGGGGGCTGGTTAGGAACCACAGTTTAGGAGATTAGAGCTATGGTGCTACTTGTAATAACACTGAGAAAGAGGGAGACAGAGGGGGTTCAGGATAGAGGCTTTGGTAACGGAGATGGAATCAACAGGACATTGGGATTTGGATGGAGCGGGTGTGGAACGGTGCTGGACTCACTGGAGGCAGAGAAGAGGAGGGTACGTTGAGGCAGGAGATGGATAACGTTGAGAGTGGGAACTTTGTGATGGTTGAATTTCAGCGTGGATCGAGATGGGAAATCAAGGATTGCCCAGGGAAGTGTCGCAGTGAGGGAGAAGGTGAAGACCTTCTTACGGATTTTTTAATATTCATTAAAGGATGTGGACTTCGCAGGCTGGGCCAGCATTTAATTGCCCATCCCTGGTTCCCCATGAGAAGGTGGTGGTGAGCTGCCTACTTGAACCACTGCAGTCCTTGAGGTGTGGGTGTCCCCACGGTGCTGTTAGGGACGGAGTTCCAGGGTTTTGACCTAGCGACGGTGAAGGAATGGCAATATATTTCCCAGTCAGGGTGGTGTGTGGCTCAGAGGGCAACTCCCAGGGGGTGGTGTTCCCCGTGCTTTTGCTGCCCTGTCCTTCTAGCTGGTAGAGGTGGTGGGTTTGGAAGGTGCTGTCTGAGGAGCCTTGGTGAGCTGCTGCAGTGCATCCTGTTGATGGTACACACTGCTGCCACTGTGTGTCGGTGGTGGAGAGAGTGAGTGGGTGTGGATGGGGTGCCTATCACGCAGGCTGCTGTGTCCTGGATGGTGTTGAGCTTTTATATGTCAGTTTGGAATTAGTGTCACTTTATCACCCAGGAGTTATCTCTTCCTCTTTGGTTCTGAGTCACAAGAAAATAAAGATTCAATGAGTGATGGACAAGGCATCAATTGATTGGTACCAGGGTCAATGTGGCTGCAGAGATTCCATGCCGAGCTCCCCTCGACTGACCTGCCAACTCTGATGTTATTTATTTTTGCAGGAAGATGAGTTTGTTGACTGGTGGAGCAAGTTCTACGCCTCGACAGGAGAGCAGAACAAGTGTGGCACTTACCTGGACAAAGGCTTTGATACACTTGAGGTAGGTGCAAAGTTATTTCACTCTGAGGGCTGTTACAGGTAGACAGGGTGGTGAAGAAGGCATTTGGCACACTTGCCTTCATCGGTCAGGGTACTGAGGACAGAAGTTTGAACGTCATATTGAAACTGTACAAGACATCGGGGAGACCACACTGTGTGCAGTTCTGGTTGCCCAGGTGTCATTCAGCTGGAGAGGGTGCAGAAAGGATTCACAAGGATGTTACCAGGACTGGAGGGCTGGAGCTTTCAGGAGAGACTGTTTTCCCTGGAGCGAAGGAGGCTGAGGGATGAACTTAGAGGTAGATAAAATCATGACAGGGTAGATAAGGTGCGTGGTTACGTTCTTTTTTCCCCGGGGTAGGGGAGTCTAAAACTAGAGGGCACAGGTTTAAGGTGAGAGGGGAAAGATTTAAGAGGGACCTGAGGGGTAAATTCTTCACACAGAGGGTGGTGGGTATGTGGACCGAGCTGCCAGAGGGAGTGGTAGAGGCAGGTGCAGTACAATGTTTAAAAGGTACACGGATAGAAAGGGTTTAGAGGGATATGGGACTAGTTTGGATAGACATCTTGGTCGGCATGGACCAGTTGGGCCGAAGGGCTTGTTTCTGTGCTGTCTGACTCTTATGACTCTGTGCAAGTCTTGGGAACTCTCTCCCTCAAAGGGTGGTGGACGCAGAGTCCTTGAGGTAGATAGATGATCAGTGAACATGCGGGGCAGTGGAAGGTTATTGGGAGATGGGAGTTGAGGTATGATTTTATCAACTGGTGGAACAGGCTCGAGGGGCTGAGTGGCCTACTCCTGATCTGAGGTCACACCCCCTGTGTATTGTGCGAAGGCCAGATGGTCAAGGTATTTCAGCACTGGCCTTGCTGCTCCCGATGTGTGAGCAGCTGGACATGGCTGTGATTTACCACTGCCCTTCACCACGGGGTCTGGCACACCGACAGTTCCGGGGCTCCGCTCTTCGCTCACTGAGGATCGAGGTCAAGCGGAGCCTGCCTTATGAAAACAGGTTGAGTGAACTCGGCCTTTTCTCCTTGAAGCGACAGAGGATGAGGGGGGACCTGATAGAGGTGTATAAGATGATGAGAGGCATTGATCATGTGGATAGTCAGAGACTTTTTCCCAGGGCTGAAATGGTTGCCACAAGAGGACACAGGTTTAAGGTGCTGGGGAGTAGGTACAGAGGAGATGTCGGGGGGTAAGTTTTTTACTCAAAGAGTGGTGAGTGTGTGGAATGGGCTGCCGGCAACGGTGGAGGAGGCGGATACGATAGGATCTTTTAAGAGACTTTTGGATAGGTACATAGAGCTTAGAAAAATAGAGGGCTATGGGTAAGCCTAGTAATTTCTAAGGTAGGGACATGTTTGGCACAACTTTGTGGGCCGAAGGGCCTGAATTGTGCTGTAAGTTTTCTATGTTCCACGAACCTTTCCTGACTCCACATTCTTTTGTTGCCCAGGTTTACGATGTTGAGCTGGAGAAAGTCAAGGACTTTGAAGGGTTAACGGACTTCTGCCGCACCTTCCCACTGTACCGTGGGAAGACGGAAGGTGAAGATGAAGACCCATCCGTGGTGGGAGAATTCAAGGTATGCCCTGTACTGGTCAGGCTTCCATCCGGAGAGACTTCCTGAATGCAGGAGAATCCGAGGTGGAAGTCAAGGATAACCAGAGCAGATCAGGGCCATAGGTTATTACTAGGAGGGTGGACATTGCTTCCGGGTGGGTAGGGGTTGTTACGGGAGGGTAGGGGGAGTTATGGGAGGGTTAGTGTGTTGCCATGTGGCTGGTGCACAGCAAGATTCCGCACGTCACTGCGTCAGGTTCTGATCTTACGGCAGCCCCCCTGATACCCTCCCCCTCCCGTCACAACTCCGGATCTCAGGATGGCCCTCACCAGCCGCACGGGCTTCTGCCTCAGCGACCCCTTGGCCAGGGAGGGAGGGAGAGCTGGGGTCCACCCGGTCCTCTCTCCCACCTGGGTACGGCTCCCTGCTGAGTTGGGTGATCTGGGTCAACGTAGACCAAAACTGGGGTCAAGAAGATGATGGGCTCCTTCAGTGGTTGGAAGGAGGGAGATCAGCCCGTGTACCATGACCAACCCAGGCTCAGGGGTTGGGTGGGCCTGTGCCTGAGGAAAAGCAGAGGAAGGCTACAGTGGTGCGATCAATGGCGTGGGTTGGTAGAATCAGGCCACACCATTGGAAGATGCCGCCACCCGTTTCCCCAGCACCAGCTCTCTGCACTGAATGGAGTCCTGACTGGTTGCATCACGGTCAGGTACGGCAATTCAAATGCGCAGGAATGTAACAAGCTGCAGAGAGTAGTGACTCAGCCCAGTACATCACGGGCACATCCCTCCCCACCATTGGGAGTATCTACAGGAAGCGCTGCCTCAAGAAGGCAACATCCATCATCAAAGATCCCCACCATCCGGGCCATGCCATCTTCTCGCAGCTCCCATCGGGCAGGAGGTACAGAAGCCTGAAGTCCCACACCACCAGGTTCAAGAACAGCTACTTCCCTTCAACCATTTGGTCCTTGAACCAACCGGCACAACCCTAATCACTACCTCAGTACAGCAACACTATGACCTCTTTGCAGTAAAATTGCCTTTATTTTGTGTTTTAATTGTGTTCTTTCTTGTAAAGATTATGTATAATTTATGCTTAATTTATGTTTTTCTTGTGAATGCTGCTTATGTGATGCTCTGTGCCTGTGATGCTGCTGCAAGTAAGTTTTTAATTGCACCTGTGCACACATGGACTTGTGCAGATGGCAATAAACTCGACTTTTGCCTTTGACCCAGCTGAACAACCCAGTGCCCTCACAATGTGGTCCATTGCTGCCCTCCTGCCTCTGCCTCCCTGACTGCTTGTTGTTGATCCCTCCAGGGTAGTTTCAAGATCTACGCCCTCCCGGATGACCCTTCACTTCCGTCTCCACCCCGTCAGTTCCACCAGCTACCAGCCAGCGGACTCCAGGAGTGCCTGGTCAGAGTCTATGTGATCCGAGCTCTTGGACTGCAGCCCAAAGATTCAAACGGCAAGGTCAGTGCACTGCTGAAGCAACACTAGTGACATTCTCTGGTCTGTTTCTCCACTTCAAAGACCTTCCTTGTTCCCCCATTACAGTAAAACTCCACTGCAACCAACAATCTGCTGGAGGAACTCAACGGGTTGAGCAGTATCTGTGGGAGGAAGGAATTTTGTCCTCTCTCCCCGCTGATGCTGCTCGAGTCACTGAGTCCCTCCAGCAAATTGTTTGTGGCTCCGGATTCCAGTATCTGCAGTCTCTGGTGTCTCCAATAATCCACTGCCTGGCTATTCCAAAGTCCCAATGGTTTGGGACCTGGCTCACCAGGAGATATCTGTCGCACTCCCTTCCCACTCACTGGAGCCCTGTTTCCTCTCCCTTTCAATTGACCTGGAAAATTTATTATCAAACAGTGTAATATCTAAAAGAAGTGAATCTGGTAGTGTAGCGGTTAGTGTAACGCCATTACAGCGCTAGCGACCCGGGTTCAATTCCCGCCGCTGTCTGTAAGGAGTTTGTACGTTCTCCCCGCGTCTGCGTGGGTTTCCTCCGGGTGCTCCGGTTTCCTCCCACGTTCCAAAGACGTACGGGTTAGGAAGTTGCGGGCACGCTATGTCGGCGCCGGAAGCGTGGCGACACTTGCGGGCTGCCCCCAGAACACTCGATGCAAAAGATGTATTTCATTGTGTGTTTTGATGTACACGTGACTAAAAGATATCTTATCTTATCAACGATCCTCCTATTTACTATATATTTTCCCCTTATATTTGATCTTTCAAAGTGCAACACCTAAAACTTGCCCAGATTTAACTCCATCTGCCATCTCTCTGCCCATATCTGCAGCTGATCTATATTCTACTGTATCCTCTGACAAACTTACTAATCAGCCCATGTGTGTTATATATATCAAACAACAGCGATCCCAGTGTTTATCCCTGCAGGACACCACTGGTCACAGACCTCCAGTCAGAATTACACCCTTTAACACCACCCTCTGTCTTCCATGGCCAAGCCAATTTTAAATCCAATCTACGCAGTCACCATGGATGCCTTGCTGACTATCTTTGATTAATCCCTGCCTTTCCAAGTGTAGATTAACACTGACCCTGAGAATTTTTTCCAACAATTTCCCTCCCACTGAAGTTAGAATCACAGGCATAATTACATAACTTATCCCTGCTGGCCGTTCTTGAACCACATTCACTCTCCTCTAGTCATCTGGCACCTCACCCCGTGGCCAGCTAAGGTATAACATCTCCATCGGGGCCCTTGCCTCCCTGGAATGCATCTCAACAGGCCCTGGGCATTTCCACCTTTGCACCAGTGTTACATCTCCTTCCTGATAATACCACGTTCTAGAGTTTCACTGCAATCCCTCCCTGAATTAGGTGCACAGAGTTTTTGAGCGCAGAGGCAGCCCCTTTGGCCCAACTCACCCATGCCAACCAAGTTGTCTACTTGAACTAGTCCCATCTCCCTGTGTTTGGCCCGTATCCCTCTAAACCTTTCTTATCCAGGTACCTGTCCATCTCCAGCACCACAGATCTCCTCAGTGCATACAAATGAGAAGTATTTAAGACCTCACTTACATCCTCTGGCTCCAGTGTAGAGGTCCATTGGTGCTCCTCCAGTATTTGGTATTGGTGTTGGTATTGGTTTATTATCGTCACTTGTATGGAGGTACAGTGAAAAACTTGTCTTGCATACCGATCGTACAGATCAATTCATTACACAGTGCATTGAGGTAGTACAGGGTAAAAACAATAACAGAATACAGAGTAAAGTGTCACAGCTACAGGGAAGTGCATTGCAGGTAGACAATAAGGTGCAAGGTCATGACAATTTAGATTGTGAGGTCAAGAGTCCATCTCATCATATAAGAGAACTGTTCAACGGTCTTATCACAGCAGGATAGAATCTGTCCTTGAGCCTGGTGGTATGTGCCCTCAGGCTCCTGTATCTTGTGCCTGATTGGAGAGGAGAGAAGAGAGAATGCAAAGTTATACAGTATATAATATAGTGCAAAGACATAAAATTACTGTAAATTCAAGAAGGCGGCATCCATCACTAAGGACGCTCACCATCCGGGACATGCCCTCTTCTCATTACTACTGTCAGGAAGGAGGTACAGGAGCCTGAAGACCCACACTCAGCGATTCAGGAACAGCTTCTTCCCCTCCACCATCAGATTTCTGAACGGTCCATCAACCCATGAGCACTACCTCGTTATTCCTCTTTTGCACTATTTATTTTGTAATTCATAGTAATTTTATGTCTTTGCACTGTACTGCTGCCACAAAAAAACAAATTTCACATCATATAAGTCAGTGATAATAAATCTGATTCTGATTCTGAAATAAATAGTGCAAAAGAAAGGAATAACGAGGTAGTGTTCATGGGTTCATGGACCGTTTAACGCAGGCTTTGAGTTAAAAACACAATAGAGGTGCCATTGCAGTCAGGGCTCAGAACTAATTCTGGCCTTAGGCACTCCGTAACTGCTGGTCACAGCTCAGCACATCACGGAAACCAGCCTCCCCTCCACGGACTCTATACTTCTTTCTGCCTCGGTAAAGCAGCCAATATAATCAAAGACCCCTCCCACCCCGGATATTCTCTCTTCTCCCCCCTCCCATCGGGCAGAAGATACAAAAGCCTGAAAGCACGTACCACCAGGCTCAAGGACAGCTTCTATCCCGCTGTTGTAAGACTATTGAACGTTTCCCTAGTACAATAAGATGGACTCCTGACCTCACAATCTACCTCGTTATGACCTTGCACCTTATTGTCTGCCTGCACTGCACTTTCTCTGTAACACTTTATTCTGAATTCCGTTATTGTTTAACCTCGATGCACCGTGTAATGAATTGATCTGTATGAACAGTATGCAAGACAGGTTTTTCACTGTACCTCGGTACATGTGACAATAATAAACCAATTCCACCTCCAAAAGATGTAAAGGAACAGACTTACACATCTCTGCAGGAATAGTAGATAAAGATGCACTGAGATAGTAACAGTGTAAAGAGCAGAAAGGAGCAGGAAAGAATCATCGATGGATCAGGATGTGGCTCTGGGAACCTTGAGCAGGATCAAGTGGAACAAAGGTCAGTGGGGGAATTTTTCGGTAACAGTGGCTGTGGTATCATAAGCTTTAGATTAACTGTGGAGAAGGACATGGAGCAATGCAGAGTAAATGTGCTTAGAGGACAGCCAGTTTTGATCAGCAGATCTGGCCGGGGTGAATTGGACTCAATATATCGTCAGGTGAAGCCAGAACTGAACTGGGGAGGGGTGGATTGATGTATTATCTGGGCACGTTCCCCTGAGGGAGGACGTCTGATTAAAGACTCCCCGGACGATGAGTGACAGTAATTAAAGACTCCCCGGACGATGAGTGACAGAGTGGGATGAGGCAGAGAAAGGGGGCATTACACACATTCATGGGCAGTGTGTCCATCAGGGTCAATGATAAGAGAGATAAGATTTCTTTATTAGTCACATGTACATCGAAACACACAGTGAAATGCATCTTCTGCTTAGAGTGTTCTGGGGGCAGCCCACAAGTGTCGCCACACTTCCGGCGCCAACATAGCATGCCCACAACTTCCTAACCCGTACGTCTTTGGAATGTGGGAGGAAACCGGAGCACCCGGAGGAAACCCACGCAGACACGGGGAGAACATACAGACAGCGACTGGAATTGAACCCGGGTCGCTGGCGCTGTAATAGCGTTACACTAACCGCTACACTACTGTGCCTGCCCGGATCGGTATGAAGGAGGATTAGGAAGTGTGGGCAGCACAGTGACACAGCTGGTAGAGCCTCAGAGACCTAGGTTCAGTCCTGACCTCATTGGCCCCCAGTGTATAGGTGAGTGGTAGATTCTGGGGGAGGCTGATAGGAATGTGGGGAGAATCAAAAATGTGGGTGCTTGAAGGTTGGCAGGGATTCAGTGGGCCAAATGTCATGTTTCTGTGCTGCATCTCTCTGTGGCTTCATGCCTCATTCAAGGAGATTGCCCCGCACTCTCCGAGACTCAGTCTCTCTCCCCAGTCTCTCCGCCCAGTGACCAGTCCATGAATCCACACAGCACTGCCTGCAAGACAGGTATCTCTGGCGAGAGGGTCACAGTCGAAGAGTGGGCTGGGTCTAGTCTGTTGACGCGGGAAGAGTCGGGGGGGGGGGGGCGGGAGCGGGGGCGGGGGGGTGGGAAGGAGGGATCGGGCTTGGTGTTGCCATTGTGATGGGAGGAGTCACTGCAGAGGCACCCCATGGGGAAGGAGAGGTGGTGGTTGGAAGTGGGGAGGTGGGAATGGGCAGGCCACTCAACACTGCAGATCCCTCCTGCCCCACTCCAGCCTCCTTCCCCCCTCCCCATCTAAAATCATTCACACGACCCCTGTACCCTCGTGTCCTCAACGAGCTTCCCATTAAAGGCGTCTTTGCTCTATCTGCTCGTTCCCTTCATCCATCAGCCACCCGTTTCCCACCCAACATTCTGGGAGAAAACCTTTCTCCTCAACCCCCTCCCTGGTCTGGTCCACTGGCGGAAACATCTTCCCTCTGCTGCCAGCCCAAGCCTGTGAGATTACAGAGTATCTTGCTCAGTCAGAGGAGTGGGTTGAGGAGTGGCAAATGGATTTCAGTACATATAAGGGTGAGGTGATGCACTTTGGAAAGTCAAACTAGTGTAGGACTTGTACTATGAATGGTGGGACACTAGGGAGTGGAATGGAACAGAGGGACCAAGGAATACAAGGGCATAGTTCTTTGAAAGTGGCAACACAGGTAGACAGGGTGGTGAAAAAGGCGTTGTGTACACTGGCCTTCATCAGTCAGGGCATTGAGTATAGGAGTTGGGACATTTCGTTGCAGTTGTATAACTCGTTGGTGAGGCTGCACTTGGAGTACTGTATTTAGTTTTGATCACCCTATTACAGGAAAGACGTGATTAAACTGGAAAGAGTGCAGAGAAGGTTTACGAGGATGTTGCCAGGACTCGAAAGCCTGAGTCATTGGGAGAGGTTGGCCAGGCTAGGTCTTTATTTCTTGGAACGTAGGAAAATGAGGGGCAACCTCTCATAAAATTATGAGAGGCATAGATAAGGTGGACGGTAACAGTCTTTTCCCCAGGGTAGGGGAGTCCAAAACTAGGGGGCATAGGTTTAAGGGTGAGAGGGGAAAGGTTTAAAAGAGACCTGAGGGGTAACTTTTTCACGCAGAGGGTGGTGGGTATATGGAACGAGCTGCCAGAGGAAGTGGGTGAGGCAGGTACAACAGCATCATTTCAGAAGCACTTGGATAGGTACATGGAGGGAAGGGGCTTGGAGGGATATGGGCCGAACGCAGGAAATTGGGACTAGCTGGGTGGGCATGGTGGTCAGCATGGACTGGTTGGGCCGAAGGGCCTGTATCCATGCTATATTGCTCTATGACACTATCTGCAGTCTATATTCATTCAAGTGCTGTGGACTTTGCAGGCTGAGCCAACATTTAATTGTACGTCACTCATTGCCCTTGAGAAGGTGCCTTCTTAAACCATTGCAGTCCTTGACGTGTGGATTATGTTGCTGGGGAGAGAGTTGCTGGATCTTGACTCTCTTCAAACTATGGCCCCAGTCTGGTTAATCTCTCCGCATTGAATACAATTGTCTCAATTTCCTTATCGGGAGACCACAGTCAGTGCGGATCGGTAATAACATCTCCTCCTCACTGACAATCAACACAGGCACACCTCAAGGATGTGTGCTTAGCCCACTGCTCTACCCTCTCTACACTCATGACTGTGTGACCGAACACAGCTCAAGTGCCATCTGTAAATTCGCCGACGACACCACTGTTGGTAAAATCTCAGACGGCAAAAGGAGGTGTAGAGGAGTGAGACAGATCGGCTGGTTGAGTGGTGTCACAACAACAACCTCGCACTCAATGTCAGCAAGACCAAGGGATTGATTGTAGACTTCAGGAAGGGGAAGTCAGGAGAACACACACCAGTCCTCATTGAGGGGTCAGCAGTGGAAAGGGTGAGCAGCTTCAAGTTCCTGAGCATCGTTTAGACCATGAGACAAAGGAGCAGAAGTCAGCCATTCGGCCCATCGAGTCTGCTCCGCCATTCTGTCATGAGCTGATCCATTCTCCCATTTAGCCCCACTCCCCCACCTTCTCACCATAACCTTTGATGCCCTGGTTACTCAGATACCTATCAATCTCTGCCTTACATACACCCAACGACTTTGCCTCCACAGCCGCCCGTGGCAACACATTCCACAGATTCACCACTCTCTGGTTAAAGAAATTTCTCGGCATCTCTGTTCTGAATGGGCGCCCTTCAATCCTGAAGTCGTGCCCTCTTGTACTAGACTCCCCTACCATGGGGAACAACTTTGCCACATCTACTCTGTCCAGGCCTTTTAACACTCGAAATGTTTCTATGAGGTCCCCCCCTCATTCTTCTGAACTCCAAGGAGTACAGCCCAAGAGCTGTCAAATGCTCCTCATATGTTAACCCGCTCATTCCTGGAATCATTCCAGTGAATCTTCTCTGAACCCTCTCCAACGTCAGCACATCCTTTCTTAAATAAGGAGCCCAAAACTGCATGCAGTGTAGTTAGGAAGCACAGCAACAAATTGCACGTCATGTAAGTCAGTGATAATAAATCTGATTCTGATCCTGATTCCCCCTGATCCCAGGAATCGGTCTGGTAGGATTGAGAGGAAGAGAAATGTCTTTGCTTTTGAGTGACCTGCCCCCCAAATATTGAGCCCACTGAAGTTGAAGGATTATTGGACAAGAAAAGAACGGAAGAACGTGGGTATAGGATGGGGCTGTGGCATCAGCCAGGACCGTATTGAATGGCAGAGCAGGCTTGAGGGACTGTGCAGCCAACTCCTGCTCCTAATTCATATGTTCTTATAAACAGGGAAAATTACTCAGTGTGCGTAAGAGCCGAGAAGAAATTCCCAGACGCAGATAACAAGGTAATGAAAGGCAAAAATATAAATAAAGGAAATCTGCAGCTGAGCCAGCAATCATGGACTCAGTAGATATTTATACACATTGTGGTTGAAGCCAGCTCCCCTCTCCCAAGAGAGTGAAAAACACAAGCAAAGTCTAAAAAAGACTTGGATACAAAGACTTGCATTCATATAGAGCCTTTTATGACCTCAGAGCGTCCCACAGCGCACTTTGCAGCCCTTGGTTTGTTTTCTGGATGTGCAGTCACGGTTGTGGGATCCAGAGCACGTCGAGGATAATGGGGTCAGACGAAAGTTGGTCCGTCTGTCTGCCTCAGGACAAACCAGGGAGGCTGACAGTACGCATAGAACATGAGGAATGGAGGCAAGAGTTGGCAATTTAATTCCTAAACCCTGCTCCTCCATTCAATGCGATCACGGCTCACACAGGGCCATGCAGCACAGAAACAGGCCCTTCGGCGCACTGCGTCCATGCTGACCACAGAGTTACACAGTGTGGAATCAGGCCCTTCAGCCCAACTTGTCCATGCTGACCAAGATGTCCATCTGAGCTTGCCCCCACTGTACAGGAGGATGGGACCAAGCAGGAGAGCGGAGCTGAGAACCGGACCTTGAACGTAAAATGCCAAAGCAGAGAAGGGTACGGACCAATAGGATTACAGTAGATGGGTACTTGATGGTACAGGCTGGGATTCCGGGCAGGAGCCAGAACCCCCTGATAATTAGAGATGGATGGGAGGCAAAATCTTTACTCACGGGTGCTTGGAACTCTGTGGTGGAAGCAGTGTCACTGATTATTTTAAGTCAGAGAGAGAGAGGTTCTTGATAAGTCAGGGAGGGAAGGGTTATTGGGTTGGGTTAACAATCAGAGCAGTCGTTAGCTTATTAATAGCAGAGCATTCTCGAGGGGCCGAATGACCTACTCCCGTTCATGATTCATATGTTTGGATAAAACTCATGGCAGCCACTTTAGAACACAGAACAACGAACACCACAGCACAGTACAGGCCCTTCGGCCCACAATGTTGTGCTGACATTTTATCCTGCTCTAAGATCTATCTAACCCTTCCCTCCCACATAGCCCTCCATTTTTCTATCATTCATGTGGCTATCTAAGAGTCTCTTAAATGTCCCTAATGTATCTGCCCCCACAACCTCTGCCGGCAGTGTGTTCCACCCACTCACCACTCTCTGTGTAAAAAAAACTTACCCCTGACATCCCCTTTATACCTTCCTCCAATCACCTTAAAATTACGTCCCCTCGCGTTAGCCATTGTCACCCTGGGAAAGAGTCTCTGACTGGCCACTTAACCTATGCCTCTTATCATCTTGTACACCTCTATCAAGTCACCTCTCATCCTCCTCCTCTCCAAAGACACACTCTCCAATCCAGGCAGCATCCTGGTAATCTCCTCTGCACCCTCTCTAAAGCTTCCACATCCTTCCAGCATGTAGCAGTGACTGGACGCTCTCTCTCGGGCATATCGACTGAGGGTGAGAATGTGGCCTGACAGCGTGGACATTGGAACAGTGGGAGGTCAGTTTAACACCTCGTCTGAAAGAGAGACCTTAGGGTACAAGTACATAGTTGGAGACACAGTAGGCAGGGCGGTGAAGAAGACATTTGGCACGTTGGCCTTCATCAGTCAGGGCACTGAGTACAAGAGCTGGGACATCATGTTACAACTGTACAAGACATTGGTGAGACTGCACTTGGAGTACTATGTGCCGTTCCAGTTGCCAGAAAGAAGGGTGTGATTCAGCTGGAGAGAGTGCAGAAAAGATTCACAAGGATGTTACTGGGACCGGAGGGTTTGAGTTATAAGGAGAGACTGGACAGGCTGAGACTGTTTTCCCTGGAGTGAAGGAGGCTGAGGGGTGACCTGATAGAGGTTTATAACATCATATGGGGCATAGACAGTGTGGATAGCCACAGCCTTTTTCCCAGGATCGGGGGTGCCTAAAACTAGAGGGCATAGGTTCAGAGTGAGAGGGGAAAGATTTAAAAGGGACCTAAGGGGCAGGTTTTTCACGCACAGGGTGGTGGGTACATGGAACAAGCTGCCAGAGGAAGTGGTAGAGGCGGGTACAATTATGACATTTAAAAGATACTTGGACAGGTGCATGGAAGGAAAGGTTTATGGGCCAAATGCAGGCAAATGGGACTGGCTCAGGTGGGCACCTTTGTTGGCATGGACGAGTTGTGTCGAAGGGCCTGTTTCTAAGCTGTGTAATTCCAGGGCATCAGGACCGTCCTGTACACAGTGGGCTCACCACTCTAGGGTAGGGCTTGAACCCCACCCCCCAGCCTTGTCCTAGAGGCAAGAAAGATTAACTCACTGAGTCTCTTCAACACGGTTTAATCCCTTCACCAACTTCTCCCAGCCAGCACCAGCACAGTGCCATTGAGATCCTTGGTCTCCAACCTATCATAGACGCCCCACTTCTTCTCTCTATCCCTCCCCTTTCTCAGCAGCTTAACCATCTTTCATTTCTCACTTTTCCGATGAGTCTCCGACTTGAAGCGTTAACTCTTCTCCTCTCCACGCAGATGCTGCCTGACTTGATGACCATTACGCCGTTGTTAATCCCCTTTGTCATGTGTGCCTCTTTCAGTGCGACCCGTACGTGAAGGTTTCTATGGGGAAGAAGTACGTCAGCGACCAGGATAATTACATCCCGTGCACTCTCGACCCGGAGTTTGGGAGGTGAGGCGTGGTGAACCTCCAACAACAAAGCAAGACTAAGATGCAGGAACTAGGAGCATGGGCTGTGGTTACCCTTGAATCACCAGAGATAAAACAAATGAGCCTAGACGCTGAACAGAGAGGGGATGTTTGCCCACAATGGCATCACAACCCTCTCCCATCTCACCTACCTACCCACTGGATGGTGATGACCTAGAGCAGGGGAGCAGGGATTCGCTTGTACAATAGATCCCAGCTAATGAGGTAGTTGGGAAACCATTAGGAAATTGGTGCACAGCGATCCCAGAGACAACAAAGTGATAATGATCCAATCATTTTTGTCTTCATATTTCCATTGGATGTGGAAGGAGGACATTCGGCCCATCAATTCAATGCTAGCTTGCACACCCACTTCCATTCCCACAGTATTCTATTCTCCCCACATTCCTATCAACTCCCCCTGGAGTCTACCCCTCACCCACACACGAGGGGCAAAACCTGCACGTGCAGGTCGGTACGTTAATTGACTGCTGTAAATTGCCCCAGGATCGAGCCCCGGTCGCGAGTAGTAGGGCTGCTGCCTCCCAGCTCCAGAGACTCGGGTTCGATCCTGAGCTCTGGTGCTGCCTGCATGGGGTTTGCAAGGGTATACTCCCACATCGCAAAGATATGCAGGTTGGTAGATTAATTGACCGCTAGAACTTGCCCCTAGTGTAGGTGGGTGATGGAATCTGGGGGAGGATTAGATTCGAGGAAATAGAGTCATACAGCACAGAAACGGGCCCTTCGGCCCAACTCCTCCATGCTGACTATGGTGTCCATCTGTGCTCGCCCATTTGGCCCATATCCCTCTAAAACCTTTCCAAATCTAGGTACTTGTCCAAATGTCTTTTAAATGTTGTTATTGTACCTCCTTTCACATTGTTACACATCAGAGGAGTGAAGCTCCCTCTACACCGTCCCATCACACACTCCCGGGGTCAGACACAGGGTGAAGCTCCCTCTACACTGTCCCATCACATACTCCTGGGGTCAGACACAGGGTGAAGCTCCCTCCGCACCGTCCCATCACACACTCCCGGGGCCAGACACAGGGTGAAGCTCCCTCTACGCCGTCCCATCACATACTTCCGGGGTCAGACACAGAGTGAAGCTCCCTCTACACTGTCCCATCACACACTCCCAGGATCGGACAGAGAGTGAAGCTCCCTCTACACTGTCCCATCACACACTCCCAGGGTCAGACACAGGGTGAAGCTCCCTCTACACCGTCCCATCACACACTCCCAGGGTCGGACACAGAGTAAAGCTTCCTCCACACTGTCCCATTGCACACTCCCAGGGTCAGACACAACGAGAGTTACACATTGACCCACTTTGAGAGAGGGTTCAAGCCTGACCTTAGATCCCAGACCAGGGAGAGGATCGACTGGGGTCAGCTGGGCAGTGAGGGTGTTGGGGTGGATCCAACCCAAGTGACGAGTTCATCAGGCTAAGAGCAGTGGGCTTCAGTGCAGAGACCAAGAGCCGTGTGTTCCCGACTCCTGTCTCCTGGGCCTTGAACCTAGCCATGGGCTTTATTTGAATTTGAAGAGTGTTTAAGATTCAGTGAGTGAGGTGCCTCCCACACGTAGGATGTACCCCTTGGCGTGGTATTCTCTACCCTTTGGCTGCACTGTGCTTGCTCCACAACTTGCCAATTTAAACATTCACAGACTCACAAGCTGGCTCACGATACAGACCTGGGAGTCTGGAGTTTGAAAGCCCTCTAACCAATGAGGCACCAACAGGCTTATTTAATTATTACCAAGGTTTCAAGGATTTTTTTTTATCCACTCAATTCATTTGTTAAACAGAAAGCAGAATTTTACTTTTAAATGTTTTTCTCAACAAGGTGGGCGTGTTACTGCTGTATTTTTCCATCCAAGGTCACCAGTGTCGATATAGTCTCCCAGGGCAGGGACAGAGGGGTTGGACACAGAGTGAAGCTCCCTCTACACCGTCCCATCACACACTCCCGGGGTCAGGCACAGAGTGAAGCTCCCTCTACACTGTCCCATCACACACTCCCGGGGTCAGACACAGAGTGAAGCTCCCTCTACACTGTCCCATCACACACTCCCGGGGTCAGACACAGAGTGAAGCTCCCTCTACACTGTCCCATCACACACTCCCAGGGCACGAGTCAGATACAGAGTGAAGCTCTGTCCACACTGCCCCAGGGATTGTGCAGTTTGATGACCTATGCTCTGACTATCCTTGTGTTTGACATCTTGGCCATGTTTTTCAGAATGTACGAGCTGACAGGAATCCTGCCCATTGAGAAGGATCTGAAGATCACTCTGTATGACTATGACCTCCTGTCGAAGGATGAGAAAATTGGGGAGACAGTCATTGACTTGGAGAATCGCTTCCTGTCCCGGTTTGGAGCCTGTTGTGGGTTGCCCCAGACCTACTCCATGTGCGTTCCCTTTCTCTCTCTCTCTCTCTCTCTCTCTCCGTGAATCCTTTGTCCCCAATCCCACAGCGTTCCTGACCTCCCAGAACCTATGCCAGTACGACAACAACTGACTATTTCACACCCTGGCACAGGCAGCTGTCAGACAGTAAAGACTCATCGCCCCAAACCTTACCCACTCGTAAATGCTTAAGAACATAGGAGCAGACGTAGGCCACTCTTCTCCTCAAGCCTGTCCCACCATTTAATAAGATGGTGGCTGATCTGCCCCAGGCCTCATCTCTTCTGTGTCACTTGCCCATATCCCTGAAGTCCTTGATCTTCCAAAAACTTAGCTCCTTTAAATGCCCCCAGTGATCCAGACTCCACAACCCCTCAGGGCAGAGAATTCCAGAGATTCACCATCCTCCGTGAGAAGAGGTTCCTACACACCCGGTTCTAAATGACTGCTCCCCAATCTCATTGCTATGTCCCCTTGTTCATGATGCTCCCAGTGGTGGAGCATCTCAACCTCTATTGTATCGTGTCCCCTTCGGATCTCACATGTTTCCATAAGATCTTCTAAACTCCAATAACATTGATCTAATTTCTTTAGCTGCTTGTGATAGGAATTAGCAAGGTGAATCTCTTTTGGAACTGTCTTCAGTGCCAATCTAATTGAATGTTATTGTATAGACAGAGCCCATCCGTTCTACTACCAGTCCCTCCCATGCCCTGTGCTTTCCACAGACGCTTTGTGGTTTATATAACTTCCAAGCAAGCGTTGCTCCTGCTCCTGCTGACTTGATGTTCAAATTCTTTGCAGGGTTGTGAAAGGTGCTATGGAAATGTAAGCCTTCCTTCCTCTCCCACTGGACTCTGTGGACACCTCTCTGTGTTTGATGGAGATCCCCCTCCCCTCTTGTACCTGCTGCCCCCTCACCCCCCCTGTCCCCCCCCCCCAGTTGTTGACCTTGCATTAATCGCTGCTTAAAACTTACACCCCTCCTCAGTCCACCAGTCACCTCGGACACTCGTCCTGTCCCTTTTGCCTCTCCTCTTTATCCCGGCCATCTCCCCTCTCCACTCTCAGTCCTGATGCAGGATTTCGACCTGAAAAGTCGACAATTCCGTTCCCCCCCACAGATACTGCTTGACTCACTGAGTTCCTCCAGCAGATTGCTATTGGTATTGGTTTATTATTGTCACTTGTACTGAGGTACAGTGAAAAACTTTGTTTTGCATACCGATCGTACAGGTCAATTCATTACACAGTGCAGTCACATTGGGTTAGTACAGAGTGCATTGATGTAGTACAGGTAAAAACAATAACAGTACAGAGTAAAGTGTCACAGCTACAGAGAAAGTGCAGTGCAATAAGGTGCAAGGTCACAACAAGGTAGATCATGAGGTCAGAGTCCATCTCATCGTATAAGGGAACCGTTCAATAGTCTTATCACAGTGGGGTAGAAGCTGTCCTTAAGTCTGGTGGTACGTGCCCTCAGGCTCCTGTATCTCCTACCCGATGGAAGAGGAGAGAAGAGAGAATGTCCCGAGTGGGTGGGGTCTTTGATTATGCTGGCTGCAACACCAAGACGAGAGGTAAAGACAGAGTCCAAGGAGGGGAGGCTGGTGTCCGTGATGTGCTGGGCCATGTCCACAACTCTCTGCAGTTTCTTGTGGTCCTGGGCAGAGCAGTTGCAGATCGTTTGTTGCTCCAGATTCCAGCATCTGCAGTCTCTTGTGTCTCCATTAATTGCTGCTTGCGTGGCCAGCTCTCCTCCCACTATTACAGTAGACCCAAAGGCAAAGCCATTTGTCATAGAGTAACAGTGGGATACAGCACACACAGGACCTTCGGCCCACCGAGTCCATACTGACCATCAACCACTCATTTACACTAATCCTATTTATTTAATTCTCCCCACATTCTCATCAGCTTCCCTCAGATTTCGCCACTCACCTACACGCCAAGGGACACTTACAGCAAAAAGTGAACTGCTGGATGAAGTCGGTGGGTGGAGGTGGTGGGTCGGTCAATGTTTTGGGTCAAGGTGAGGGGGTGGAAGGGTGGGTTGGCGGGTTGGCGAGTTTGCAGACGACGCAAAGATCGGTGGTGTTGTGGGTAGTGTGGAGGGCTGTCGAAGCTTACAGAGGGATATTGATAGGATGCAGAGCTGGGCTGAGAAGTGTGAGGTGGTACACTTTGGAAGGGCAAATTCCAGGGCAGAATACAAAGTTAATGGTAGGATGCTGGGCAGTGTGGAGGAGCAGAGGGATCTGGGGGTTCATATCCACAGATCACTGAAAGTTGCCTCGCAGGTGGATAGGGTAGTTAAGAAAGCTTATGGGGTGTTAGCTTTCATAAGTCGTGGGATCGGGTTTAAGAGCCGCGAGGTAATGATGCAGCTCTACAAAACTCTGGTTAGACCACACTTGGAGTACTGTGTCCAGTTCTGGTCGCCTCATTATAGGAAGGATGTGGAGGCGTTGGAAAGGGTGCAGAGGAGATTTACCAGGATGCTGCCTGGTTTTGAGAGTATGGATTACGGGGAGAGACTAAAGGAGCGAGGGCTTTACTCATTGGAGAGAAGGAGGAAGAGAGGAGACATGATAGAGGTGTACAAGATATTAAGAGGAATAGATAGAGTGGACAGCCAGCGCCTCTTCCCCGGGGCACCAATGCTCAATACAAGAGGGCATGGCTTTAAAGTAATGGGTGGGAAGTTCAAGGGAGATGTCAGAGGGAGGTTCTTCACCCAGAGAATGGTTGGGGCATGGAATGCGCTGCCTGGGGTGGTGGTGGAGGCAGGTACATTGGTCAGACTAAAGAGATAACTAGATAAGCATATGGAGGAATGTAAAATAGAGGGACATGTGGGGGGAAGGGGTTAGATAGTCTTAGGCGAGGTTTAAAGGTCGGCACAACATTGTGGGCCGAAGGGCCTGTATCGTGCTGTACTGTTCTATGCTTCTATGAAGATCTGCATCAGAATCAGGTTTATTATCACTGACTTATATGACGTGAAATGTGTTGTTTTGCGGCAGCAGTACAGTGCAAGACATAAAATTACTATAAATTACAAAAATAAATAAATAGTGCAAAAGAGGAATAATGAGGAAGTTTTCATGGATTCATGGACCATTCAGAAATCTGATGGCAGAGGGGAAGAAGCTGTTCCTGAATTGCTGAGTGTGGGTCTTCAGGCTCCTGTACCTCCTCCCCATGGTAGTAACAAGAAGAGGGCATGTCCTGGGTGGTGAGGGTCCTTAGTGATGGATGCTGCCACCTTGAGGCACCGCCTCATGAAGGTGTCTTTGATGGTGGGGCGGGTGGGGGTGGGGGTTGTGACTGTGATGGAGCTGTCCCTACTGTCTGAACTGAACACCTGTGAAACTCTGTTGGAGAAACAGCACACCACTTGTCACTGTTATCTAACAGAATCTCAGTGTGTGCACATGAAGACTCAGAGACAGTAGCATGCTCTACGTTTAAAGATTGGCAATTTGAGTCATACAGCACAGAAACAGGCCCTTCAGCCCAACTAGTCCCTGCCGATCAAGATTCCCATCAAAGCTCGTCCCATTTGCCTGCATTTGGCCCATATTCCTCTAAACCTTTCCTATCCATGTACCTGTCCAAGTTCCTTTTAAAGCTGTTAATGTACCCACCTCTACCACATCCTCTGGCAGCTCGTTCCAGATACCCACCACCCTCTGTGTGAAGAAGTCGCCCCTCAGGCCCTTTTTAAATCTCTCTCCTCTCACCTTAAATTTTGCCCTTTGGTTTTTGTTCCACAACCCTGGGAAAAAGACTGTGTGAATTCACCCTATCTATGCCCCTCACGAGTTTATACACCTCTATAAGGTCATCCCCGAATCTCCTACTCTCCAAGAAAAATAGTCCCAGCCTGCCCAACCTCTTCCTACAACTCAGGCCCTCGAGTCCTGGCATTGATCCAGCATCTATTGGCATTCCTGGATGAACTCAATGCTCCTCATCCAGCCTCCATCAACCTGTGTGAACACTTGTCCCAGCACCCTCTCAGCTCCCTTTAATACCACAAGAACCAATAAACTCACCTCTAAGTTGCAGCAATATGACTTTGGTCTGTGGGATCTCACCCCATAATTTAACCCCTTGTTCGATTTAACTCAACTTTGTATCCAGACTTTTAAATCGGACTTCACCCTAATTTATCTGCATCTTGTTTAGATCGGGGCCAAACCGGTGGCGCGATCAGCTCACACCGACGCAGTGCCTGCACATCTATGCACAGAGACACGGCTACAGGCTCCCCGTATACAGGGAGGACAAAATCTTGTTCAGAGGGCAGGAGTTTCTTCTCTCGGAATTTGGTGCGTACATTCGCTCTTGTTTTTGGTTTAATTTCTGAGTTTGGGCATTGTGGGATCACACAATGTTGGCGGGAACTGTTCCAAATGAATGCATCTGAAGGGAATGAGTGGTGACAGAGTGTTGCCTCACAGTTCCAGAGTCCCCGGTTCGATCCTGACCTCCAGCACCGTCTGTGTGCAGTTCACATGGGGTTTCTCCCATATCGCATAGAATCATGCAGTCATACAGCACAGAAACAGGCCCTGCAGCCCAACTTGTCCGTGCTGACCAAGGTGCCCACCTAAGCCAGTCCCATTTGCCTGCATTTGGCCCATATCCCTCTAGACCTTTCCTATCCATGTACCTGTCCAAACGTCTTTTAAATGTTGTTAATGTACCTGCCTCACCACTTCCTCTGGTGGCTTGTTCCATATACAAGATAAGATTTCTTTATTAGTCACATGTACATCGAAACACACAGTGAAATGCATCTTTTGCGTGGAGTGTTCTGAGGGCAGCCCGCAAGTGTCGCCACACTTCCAGCGCCAACATAGCACGCCCACAACTTCCTAACCCGTACGTCTTTGGAGTGTGGGAGGAAACCGGAGCACCCGGAGGAATCACACGCAGACACGGGGAGAACGTACAAACTCCTTACAGACGGTGGCCGGAATTGAACCCGGGTCGCTGGTGCTGTAAAGTGTTACGCTGGCCACTACACTACCGTGCCTGCCAAACGCAGGTAAATGGGACTAGTTTGGATGGGGCACTTTGGTCGGCATGGACCAGTTGGGCCAAAGGGCCTCTTTCTGTGCTGTATGACTCTATGAACTAAATTCCCTCAATTATTTAAAACCTCACACATCCCCAAAACTCTCCCACTCCCTCGCACCCTAGTCCTCCCCAGGGGAATGAGGACCCCGGGTGTGGTAGAACTTACAGGGGCAGGGGTATGGGACTAAGTGCACCATAAAGGGCTAGAACAGATGCAGTGGGCCAAAAGACCTCCTCCTGTGTTATAATGTCTAATTATTTATAGTGTTGAACGAACCTGCTCAGCCTTTGCAGAGAAGAGGCTTTTCTTAATAGATTTATTGAGGTTGTAGATTCCAGACTACAGGAAGGATGGGACTGCGCTGGAGAGAGTACAGAGGAGATTCACCAGGATGTTGCCTGGACTGGAGGACTTTAGTTATGGGGAGAGACTGGGTGGGCTGGGCTTGTTATCCCTGGAGCGAAGGAGGCTGAGGGGTGACCGGAAAAGAATATACAAGATTATGAGAGGCACAGATGGGGCCGATAGTCAGAATCTTTTTTCCATGGTGGGGGTATCAAAGACAAGAGGGCAGAGGTTTAAGGTGAGAGGAAGGAGTTTTAAAGGGGGTGGGTGATATCCGGTGGAATCCGATACAATCACTCAATTTAAGAAGCATTTAGACAGACACACATAGGGAAGACACAGAGGGATAGAAACATAGAAAAACTACAGCACAATTCAGGCTCTTCGGCCCACAAAGCTGTGCCAAACATGTCCCTACCCTAGAAATTACTCGGCTTACCCATAGCCCTCTATTTTACTCAGCTCCATGTACGGTCTCTTGAAAGACCCTATCGTATCCGCCTCCACCACCGTTTCTGGCAGCCCATTCCATGCACCTAGTGTAGTCCTAGTGCAGGCAAATGGGATTGGTATAGATGGGCAAAGAGGTCAGCATGGATATGGTGGGACGAAGGGCCCCCTCATCCCTCCCACGACCTATTTGTCCCACTGCCGTCTGGCAAGTGGTACCGGAGCATCCGGGCCAGAACTACTAGACTGTACGACAGTCTTTTTTTTACCCCCAGGCTGTCACGCTTCTGAATACCCTGGAGGCAGTCTCGGACAAATGCCGCATCAAAAACCCTGGTTTGCACAACAGCATGTGAGAACTTTGGCCGCTGCTGAACACGTTTATACTTTAGTGCAACACACTGAGTTCTGTATTTTCTTTGTCCAACTCGGTTTTGCACTAACCCTGCACTAATTTTGTATCCTGTATATACCATTTTTTGCACTATTTGTGTTTGCACAATTTTTCTGTCTGCGTTTATTATATGTCCTCTGTTCTATCTATGTCCTCTGTTGTGTGAGGCTGGGGGAAACAACATTTCGTTCTACCGTGTGTTTTACAGCATATGGGTGCATGACAATGAAGTATAACTTGAACTTGAACTCTATGCTGTATGACTGAACAGTGTGGCTTGCCAGGACTTTTCTGAGAGTAGTCAGGAGTCAACCACTTTGATGGGCTGGAGTCACATATAAACCAGATTGTGTAAGGATGGTAGTATTCCATCACTGAACGACAACAGGTAGTTTTATGGTTTACCGTTATCAATGGTAGTTTTCTCTACCGGATTTATTTAATTAACTGAGTTTAACTTCCCCACCATCTGTCATGGGATTCAAACATGACTGGATCGGTGCTGCAGGCTCTAGGGTTACTAACCCTGCAATTTAGTAAGTCTATAGCAACCCTTAGTAAGTTGCAGATGATACAAAGATTGGTGGTGTTGTGGATCGTGTAGCAGACTGGCAAAGGATAGAGTGGGATATAGATCAGTTGCAGATATGGGCAGAGAAATGGCAGATGGAGTTCAACCTGGCCAAATATGAAGTGTTGCACCTTGGGAGATCAAATGTAAAGGGACAGTACACTGTTAATGGCAGGACCCTTAACGGTGTTGATGAGCAGAGGGATCTTGGGGTCCAAGTTCATAGCTCCCTTTAAGTGGCCACACAGGTTGATAAGGTGGTAAAGAAGGCATATGGCATGTTTGCCTTTATTAGTTGAGGGCTTCAGTTAAAGAATCAGAAGTTATGCTTCAGCTTTATAAAACTCTAGTTAGGCATTCAGTTCTGGTCGCCCCATTATAGGAAGGATGTGGAGGCTTTGGAGAGGGAGCAGAAGAGGTTCACCAGGATGCTGCCTGGATTAGAGGGCATGAGCTATAAGGAGAGGTTGGAGTGTTTTCTCTGCAGCAGTGGAGGCTGAGGGGAGACCTGATAGAAATTTATAAGATTATGAGAGGCATAGATAGAGTAGACAGCCAGTATCTTTTTCCCAGGGTTGAAATGTCTAATACGAGAGGGCATGCATTTAAAATGAGAGGGGGTAAATTCAAAGGAGATGTGCGGGGCAAGCATTTCACACAGAGAGTGGTGGGTGCCTGGAATGCACTGCCGGGGTGGTGGTGGAGGCAGATATGATGGGGGCGTTTAAGAGGCTCTTAGATAGACGCATGAAAGATAGAAAAATAGGGGGCTATGTGGGAGGGAAGGGCAAGATAGATCTTAGAGCAGGATAAAATGTCGGCATAACATTGTGGGCCGAAGGGCCTGTACCGTGCTGTAGTGTTCTATGTTCTAGATAGGCACATGGATGTGCAGGAAATGGAAGGATGTGGACATTGTGTAGGCAAAAGGGATTAGTTTAATTGGGCATTTGATTACTAATTTGGTTAGGTTGGCACAACATTGTGGGCCGAAGGGCCTGTTCCTATGCTGTACTGTTCTATGTTCTGTGTCTATCTTCTAATGTAACCACATTACCAGCACAGTCCTGCTCCCCAGTCCCACAATCCCTCAGAGAGTAGCCAGTAAGGCAGCAGTGAGTCTCTGCTCTGTTCTCCTTCACGGGTAGTGGGCTGATTGTTCCTTCCCCTTGCAGAGGACGGAGTGACATTAAATGTCCACCTCGGACCCCCAGCTGAACGGCTGGCCCTGTACGTGCTGCGCAAGCAAGGTCTGGTTCCTGAGCACGTGGAAACCAGGTCTCTCTACAGCCCTCTGCAGCCCGACATCGAGCAGGTAAGGCTTGGGTTACCAGAGCCAGTGTTTGGGGGGGGGGGGTGGGGGGCAAGTGTTTTCAACAATCTGCGTTGTTGGACAATGTCACTGTAAAGTCACTGCCCCACCACAGCTCTCTAATTCGAAAAAACTTTGCCTTCATTGGGAAGTCATGTTGCAGCTGTGTTAAAGCTTTGGTTCAGCCTCATTTGAGGTACTGTGTGCAGTTCTGGTCGCCACTTTACAGGAAGGATGTGGGGGCTTTGGAGAGGGTGCAGAGGAGGTTTACCAGGATGCTGCCTGGATTAGAGGGCATGTGCTATCAGAAGAGGCTGGACAAACTTGGGCTCTTTTCTCTGGGGCGGCAGAGGCTGAGAGGTGATCTGTTGGAAGTGTATAAAATAATGAGGGGCATAGATAGGGTGGACAAGCAATATATTTTCCCCATTATTGAGTGATCTAATACCAGAGGGCATGCATTTAAGGTGAGAGGGGGTAGGTTCGGAACAGACGTGAGGGGTAAGTTTTGTACTGAGAGAGGGGTGGATGCCTGGAATGTGTTGCCTGATAGGGTGGCGGAGGCAAGTTCATTGGGGGCTTTTAAGAGGGGCTTGGATGGGCACATGAATGAGAGGAAAATAGAGAGATATGGGCATTCTGTAGGTAGGAGGGATTAGCTATGTCGGCACAACATTGTGGGCCGAAGGGCCTGTTCTGTGCTGTACTGTTCGATGTTCTATGCTGGAATCTGGAGTAACAAACAATCAGCTGGAGGAACTCAATGGGTTGAGCAGCATCTGTGTGGACGAAGGAATTGTCATTGAAACCTTGCAGCAGGATGCTGCCTGGATTAGAGGGCATGAGCTATAAGGAGAGGTTGGACAAACTTGGGTTGTTTTCTCTGGAGCATCGAAGGCTGAGGGGAGACCTGATAGAAATATGTAAAATTGTGAGAGGCGCAGAAAGGGTAGATAGTGTCTTTTTCCCTGGATGGAAATGTCAAATGCTAGAGGGCGCAGCTTTAAGGTGAGAGGGGGAAAGTTCAATGGAGATTTACGAGGCAAGTTTATTTACACAGAGTGGGTGCCTGGAACGGGCTGCCAGGGGAGGTGGTGGAAGCAGATACGGCAGCAACGTTTAAGAGGCTTTTAGACAGACACATGAACAGGCAGGGAACAGAGGGATATGGACCATGTGCAGGCAGATGTAGAATTTAAATTGGCATCATGGTCGGCACAGATATGGTGGGCCGAAGGCCCTTTTCCTGTGCTGTACTGTTCTATGTTCTGGAAGTACTGAGCCAGGCTTTTCTCCCTCCTCTCTCCTACCCTGCCCTTTTTTTAAAAACTACTTTCTCTCAGCACTTGAGATGCAAGGTCATTAATTGGGAATGTTGTCTCCATCTCTCCCTCAGTAGAGGCTGTCTGACCTGCTGAGTATCTCCAGCATTTGCTCTTCTCATTGCGGACTGTCGACTGTTTACCAACCAAGTGCTGGTAACGGCTTGAGTTATAAGGAGAGACTGGACAGGTTGGGACTTTTTCCCAGGGTAGGGGAGTCTAAAACTAGAGGGCACAGGTTTAAGGTGGGAGGGGAAGGGGACCTGAGGGGCAACTTCTTCACACAGAGGGTGTTGAGTACGTGGATCGAGGTGCCAGAGGAGGTGGTAGAGGTGGATACAATTACAACATTTAGGAAAAAATTCTGGACGTCATTGGATAGGAACGGTTTAGAGGGATATGAGCCAAATGCAGGCAAATAGGATTAGCTCAGGTAGGCACCTTGGTCAGTATGGATGAGTTGGGCCGAAGGGCCTGTTTCCATGCTGTATTGCTCTAAATAGGACCATAAGATATAGGAGCAGAATTAGGCCATTCGGCCCATTGAGTCAGCTCCGTTATTCAATCATGGCTGATTTATTTTCAACCCTGTTCTCCTCCCCATAACCCTTAACCCCCTTACCAATCAAGAACCTATCCATCTCTGCCTTAAATACACCCAATGACTTGGCCTCCACAGCCCTCTGTGGCAACGAATTCCACAGACTCACCACCCTCTGGCTGAAGAAATTCCTCCTCATCTCAGTTGTAAAGGGACGTCCCTTTTTTCTGAGGCTGTGCCCTCAGATCCTGGACTCTCCCACTGATGGAAACATCCTCTCCACGTCCACTCTATCCAGGCCTTTCAGTATCCGGTAGGTTTCAATATGAGATGCCTCCCCTCATAATAGGATTGGTTCAGATGGATCAGCATAGACAGGGCCTTTTTCTGTGCTCAGTGACTCTATGGTTTTTAACTGCGAACATTCTCCGTTCGCCTCTCCTTACCTCTCCACGTACAGCCAGGACAAATCATTACACATTACATTATATGTTCATCATACCTGGTCAGTATAACGTCCATACCTGTGCTTCTGCTCCCCGTGAGCCTCCTCCCCACCCCTCTGAACCCCATCCCTGCCCTCCTTGTAGAACCTGACTGCACCCATATCCTCCTGTGTGTGGATCTTGGTCATTGCCCATGGCCCAAGGTTGGTCTCTCAAGCCCTCCAGAAACTCCTGTAACCCAGACACACGGTCCTCTCTCCTGGGAACTCTGCCGTACTCTGGAACTCTGTCCTGAAACCCACCCCTCTCTTCCTTTAAGATGTTCCTTCAGGCCCAGGTCTTGGGCCAACTGACATCACATCCCACTGAGTGGCTCAATGTCAAGCTATTGCTGCTCTGATTACAATCTGGCACCTCTGAACATTTTATTATATTAAAGGCTCCTTAACCTCGCCAGTTATTGTTGTTGTTACCATGGCGATGGGCCAGAGCTGGCCAAACTTTGCTTTATGCAAAAGAATAATATGTTAAAAAGGCTAATGGAATCTGGCCTTCAGAAAAGGTTTGGAGTACAAGGCGATAGAGGATCGGCAAGAGGAATACAAAGCCTTGCTTAGACCAAATTGAGCCTCCGACGTTCCAGTAAGAATAACCACAGCCTACCCAATCTGTCCTTATAACTACGGCCCTCTGTTCCGGGCAACTTCCTGGTGAATCTCTACTGCACTGCCTCTGTTGATACCACATCCTTTCCGTAGAGCAGGTCCGAGCTAGCGGCAGGGCCAACACTGAGGGCGGAGAGCTGGACGTCAGGGAACAAACAGGATAAGGGGCTGGATATTTGGGACAGAGGTGAGGAGTTTCGTAGTCGTGGAAACGGCTGCTACGGTCTAGCTCGTCCCATTTGGCCCATATCCCTCTAGACCCCTCCTTTCCATGTATTTATCCAAATGTCTTTTGAATGTTGTTATTGTACCTAACCTAACCACTTCCTCCAGTAACTCATTCTACATATGCACTACCCTTGGCATGAAGAAGTTACCCCTAAGGTCCCTTTTAAATATTTCACCTCTCACCTTAAACCTATGCCCTCTAGATCCCCTTCCCTGCGAGAAAGACTTGAGTACATTCACCCTCATGATTTTATACACCTCTATAAGGCCCAAACTAGCTCCTCATCTGACTGCACCATCTGCCTTCCAGATCCCAATCTCGACCATCCCTCTGCCTCTATAGATGCTGCCTGACCCATTGAGTTCCTCCAGCAGCTTGTTGTTTGCTCCAGTTCTGATGAAAGGTCCTCAACCTGAAACAACAAGATTGTTTTAAATTGGTAAATTAGTTTATTATTGTCACATGTACCGAGGTTCAGTGCAAAACTTTGTTTTGCATGCCATCCATACAGATCATTTCATCACATCAATGCATTGAGGCAGTACAAGGGAAAACAATAACAGAATGCAGAATGAAGTGTTACAGTTACAGAGAAAGTGCAGTGCAGGCAGACAATAAGGTGCAGGGTCATAACGAGGTAGATTGTGAGGTTAAGAGTCCATTTTATCATACAAGAGTCTTTAGTTTTATATTCAACAGTCTTATAGCAGTGGGATAGAAGCTGTCCTGAGCCTGGTGAGGCGTGCTTTCAGGCTTTTTTATCTTCTGTCCGACGGGAGGGGGGAGAAGAGAGAATGTCCTGGGTGGGTAGGGTCCTTGAATATGCTGGCTGCTTTACTGAGGCAGTTCCCTTTCCCAGGGAAGGGGAACTAGAGGGCATAATGTAGGTTTAAGGTGAGAGGTGAAAGATTTAAAAGGGACTTGAGGGGTAACTTTTTCATGCCAAGGGTAGTGCATGTATAGAATGAGCTACTGGAGGAAGTGGTTACGTTAGGTACAATAACCTCCCCATGGTGGAGAGGCTGGTTTCTGTGATGTGCTGAGCCGTGTCCACGCTCTCTGCAGTTTCTTGCGGTCCTGGGCAGAGCAGTTGCCGTACCAAGCTGTGATGCATCCAGATAGGATGCTTTCTATGGAGCATCGATAAAAGTTGGTGAGTGTCAAAGGGGACATGCCAAATTTCTTTAGCCTCCTGAGGAAGTAGAGGCGCTGGTGAGCTTTCTTGGCCATGGTGTCTATGTGATTGGACCAGGACAGGGGTATTGGTAATGTTCACTCCTAGGAACTTGATGCTCTCAATCTTTCTCCACAGATGCTGCCTGACCTATTGCATATTCCAAGCATTCTCAGCTCTCATTTGAAATTCCCAGCATCTGCCACACTTTGTTCAACTGCCCTTAACACAGGCCACTGAGTCGTGAGCAGGTGTCAGCCATTCGGCCCCTGTCGTCGACTCTGCCTTTCAATAAGATCACGGCTGATCTGACTGTAGCCTGCGTTCCCTCCTTCCCCCAGTAACCTTTCTCTCCCTTGCTTATCTGACGCTACCTTAGAAATATTCATTGCCTCTACTTCCACTGCCTCTTGAGGAAGACTGTTCCACAGACTTTGTGAGGCCACATTTGGAGGATTGTGTTCAGTTTTGGTCACTCTGCAACAGGAAGGATGCCATTAAGCTGGAGAGAGTGCAGAGGAGATTTATGTTGCTGGGACTCAAGGGACTGAGTTATAGAGAGAGCTTGAGCAAGCTGGGACTTCATTCATTGAAGCATAATAGAATAAGGGGTGATCTTATAAAGATGTATAAAATAATGAGGGGCATAGATAGGGTGAATGCACTCAGTTCTTTTCCCAGGGTTGGGGAATCAAGGATATAGGTTTAGGGTGAGAGGGAGGAGATTTAATAGGAACCTGAGGGGCAACTTTTTCACCCAGAGGGTGTTCTGTATATTGAACGAGCTGCCAGAGAGAGTGGTTGAGGCAGGTACATTACAACATTTAAAAGACACTTGGACAGGTACATCAGATAGGAAAGGTTTAGAGGGATATGGGCCAAACACGGGCAAATGGGACTAGCTTAGATGGGCACTTTGGTTGGCATGGACCACTTGAGGGAAAGGATCTGTGTCCCTCTGAGAGGGAAAAAAATCGTCTCATCTTTGTCTTGAATAGGTAACCCCTCATTTTTGAACAGGGACCCCTTGTTCTAGATTTTCCCTCAGGATGAAACATTCTCTCGACACCCACCCTGTCAAGACTCCTCGGGATCTTATATATTTCAGTTGTCCTCTGAGTCTCCTAAAGTCCAGCCTGTCCAACCTTTCCTGCCCATTTCAGGTACTGGTCCAGTGCAAAACTGCCAATGCATTACTATCCTGCCTTAAATCAGGAAATCAGTACTATACATAATACTAAATTGTAGCTTGAAAACATCCTGGTTAGACCATAGAACAATACAGCACAATGCAGGCCCTTCAGCCTACCATGTTGTGCCGACCTTCAAACCACACCTAAGACTATCTAACCCCTTCCTCCCACATATCCCTCTATCTTAAATTCCTCCATATGCTTATCTAACAATCCCTTGAACTTGACCAACGTATCAGCCTCCACCACCACCCCAGGCAGCGCATTCCATGCACCAACCACTCTCTGGGTGAAAAACCTCCCTCTGACATCACCCTTGAACTTCCCACCCATTACCTTAAAGCCATGCCCTCTTGTATTGAGCATTGGTGCCCTGGGAAAGAGGTGCTGGCTGTCCACTCTATCTATTCCTCTTAATATTTTGTACACCTCTATCATGTCTCCCCTCATCCTCCTTCTCTCCAAAGAGTAAAGCCCTAGCTCCCTTAGTCTCTCCTCATAATCCACACTTGGAATGTTGTGTTCAGTTCTGGTCACCACATTATAGGAAGGATGTGGAGGCGTTGGAGAGGGTGCTGGCTGGATTGGAGAACGAGGAAAGGTTGAGTGAGCTAGGGATTTTCTCTTTGGAGCGACACAGGATGAGAGGCGACTTGATAGAGGTGTACAAGATTATGAGGGGCATAGACAGAGTGGACAGCCAGCACCTTTGCCCCAGGGCGGCAATGGCCAATACCAGAGGTCACCCATTTAAGGTGGGTGGAGGAAAATCCAGGGGAGATGTCAGAGGTAGGATGTTAATACAGAGAGTGGTGGGTGCCTGGAACGCACTGCTGGGGGTGGAGGTAGGGGCTGATACAATAGGGACATGTATGAAACTATTAGATAGGCATATGGACAAAAGAGGGTTATGGGAGGTGAAGTAGAGAGGGGGACAGATAGAATGGGGATAAGGTTCAGATAGGTCGGCACAACGTCGTGGGCCAAAGGGCCCATACTGTACTGTTCTATGTTCTACTCCAGATGTTCTCTCATCAATGCCCCCTTGCTTATTCAACGCCTCCAAAAAAATGTTTGTAGACTCTACTTCCACTGCCTTTTGAGGAAGAGGCAGTGGAAGCAGAGTTTACGTTGAACCTGTATAAAACTTTGGTTAGGGCTTACTCGGAGTATTGCGTGCAGTTCTGGTCACCCCATTACAGGAAGGATGTGGAGGCTTCGGAGAGGGTGCGGAACAGGTTGACCAGGATGCTGCTTGAGCAGTTGGACAAACTTGGATTGTTTTCTCTGGAGCATCGGAGGCTGAGGGGAGACCTGATAGAGGTTTATAAAATGATGAAAGGCAGAGATAGGATAAAGAGAGTCTTTTTCCCCAGGGTGGAAAAGTCAAATGCTAGAGGGCGTTCATTTGAGGTGAGAGGGGGAAAGTTTAAAGGAGATGTGCGGGGCAAGTTTTTCACACAGAGAGTGGTGGGTGCCTGGAATGTGCTGCCAGGGGTGGGGGTGGAAGAAGATACAATTGTGATGTTTAAGAGGCTGTTAAACAGTCACATGAATATGCAGGTGTGGAGGGATATGGATCAGGTTCAGGCAGATGGGAGTAGTTTGGATTGGCATCATGTTCGGCACAGACACTGTGGGCAAAGGGCCTGTTCCTGTGCTGTACTGTTTTATGTCAATGCCCTGTATTAACATGAAGACTGATGCATAACCTTATTGTGCTCAGTTCCCTTCACAATAATGATAACATTTTGTTAGCTTTCCTCATTATTTTCTGCATCCATATTCTAGCTTTTTCCAAATTATCACCAGGACATCAGATTCCTCTGTACCTCAGAGCTCCTCAATCTCTCACCAGTTAGATAATGTGCTTTCTTTTTTTTCTCTCTGTTAAAATGGACAATTTCCCATTCTTCAGCATTCCAATCTTCACCGGTAGAGAGCGTGGAGTGATATCCATGCTATAAGGAGCACAGCCCCGGTTTCTGTCAGTGTGTTAGCCATTATTCCTGGGAATCGTTCTGTTTAAGCTCACTGCATCCTTCCCAGAATCATCACGTCCTTCCTGAGGAGTGGTGCCCAAAACTGGATGTGTGCCTCAACTGAGCCTGAACCGGAGTTTTATCCTGGTTAACCAACGTTCCTGGGACTGGAAGTCATCTTTGGTTGAGTGCCGTGTTGGTACACTCTAATTCACTTTGGAATTCTGGATGTATTGACCACAGTCAAAGTACAATGCACACTCACAAACATACATGCAAAAGTTTGGGCACCCTCAGTCAAAATTTCTGTTATTGTGAATAGCTAAGTGAGTAAAAGATGACCTGATTTCCAAAAGGCATAAAGTTAAAGATGACACATTTCTTTAATATTTTAAGCAAGATTACTTTTTTATTTCCATCTTTTACAGTTTCAAAATAACAAAAAAGGAAAAGAGCCCGAAGCAAAAGTTTGGACACAAAAAGGTTTCCTTTTTTGTTATTTTGAAACTGTAAACGATGTAAATAAAAAGTAATCTTGCTTAAAATATTAAAGAAATGTGTCATCTTTAAATTTATGCCTTTTGGAAATCAGGTCATCTTTTACTCGCTTAGCTCTTCACAGTAACAGAAATTTTGATGAGGGGTGCCCAAACTTTTGCATGCCACTGTACATGTGACGCTCACAGTGAACTTGAGGCCCCGTGCCTTTGCTTTTGAAACTTGGGTCACTGTGTGTTTCGTTCACTGAAATGGTCACCTTCCCCACCTCCACGCAGCATCTGCACCTCATTCAGTCATGGGTTCGTGGAGTTGTACAGCACAGGAACAGGCCCTTCGGCTCAACTCGCCCATGCCCACCGAGGTCTGGCCCATATCCTTCTCAACGTTTGGTGCTAATCCTTTGAAAAACAAATCAGCCATGATCGAATGGCAGAGCAAACTCGATGGGCCGAATGGCCTAGTTCTGCTCCTATGTCTTATGATCTAAACCTTTCCTATCCGTGTACCTGTCCAAATGACTTTTAACTGTTGTATCTGTACCCACCTCTACCACTTCCTCTGGCAGCTCGTTCCATATCCCCACCACCCTCTGTGTGAAGAAGTTATGCCTCAGGTCCCCTTTAAATCTTTCCCCTCACCTTAAACCTGTGCCCTCTAGGTTCAGACTCCCGATCCTGGGAAAAAGACTGTGGTCATTCACCTTATCTATGCCCCTCATGATTTTATAAATCTACCCAGTCTCATCTTATTCATCAAGCTGTCCAGTCCTGGCTAAAACCATCTCGAGTCAGAGTCATAGAGCAACACAGCACAGATACAGGACCTTCAGCCCAACCAGTCCATGCCGACCATGGTGACCACCCAGCTAATCCCAATTTCCTGCGTTCCGCCCATGTCCCTCCAAGCCCCGCTAGTCCATGTACCTGTCCAAGTGCTTCTTAAATGACACTTCCTCTGGAAGCTCGTTCCATATACCCACCACCCTCTGTGTGAAATCTTTTCAGCACCCTGTCCAGCTTAATCACACCCTTCCTGTAGTATGGCAACCAGAACTGCACGCAACACTCCAAGTGCGGTCTCACCAACATCTTGTACAGCTTAATGTGAACTCCTAGCTCTTGCACTCAATGCCCTGACTGCTGAAGGCCAGCGTACCAAATGCCATCTTCAGCACTCTGTCTACCTGTGTTGCCCCTTTCAGAGAATCATGTACGAGTACCTCAAGGTCTCTCAGCTCTACAACACTGCCCTGAGCTCTTCCGTTCACTGTGTCTGTCCATTGTCATAGAATTGTACAGAATAGAAACAGGCCCTTCGGCCCACCCTGCCCATGCTGTCTATTCTATATATCCACACTCATCCTATTTAGCTTTAGTTCAATCAACTCTGCATCACATTCTTTCCATGGTGTATTTGCTTCCTTTCTCGCTCTCTAGGGTAAGCTCCAGCTTTGGGTGGACATCTTCCCAAAGTCACTCGGACCCCCGGGACCCCCGTTCAACATAGCTCCCCGCAAAGCCAAGAGGTAAGACTCTTCCTCCTTTACCACCATTACTGGACGTCAGACTCAAGGCCGGCATGGATGATTTCTGCTGGGCATGGCTGTAGAGGGATCTGGAGCAAAGGAGATTAAATCTGGTTGTGTAGCCCAGGGAGATCTAACAGACACACACGTTCTGTGAGTCAATGACCTGCCCCATTTCCAGTGTAAGTCTAACCCCATGCATTGTGGGATTTTAACCACAATCCTTCTACTCTATCACAGCCTTCTGTGTTGTTACGTTTGGAGGAAAGGGTTCCTGCAAGAGGTTCCACAAAACATTAACTGTTTGGTTAATGTACATAACTGCAATTGACCTGTAACTGCCTGCCCTGCGAGTGTGTGATGGGATGGCGTGGGGGGAGCTTCACTCTGTGTCTGACCCTGGGAGTGTGTGATGGGACAGTGTAGAGGGAACTTCACTCTGTGTCTGACCCCGGGAGTGTGTGATGGGATGGTGTAGAGGGAGCTTTACTCAATCCTATGGGCTCTGGTGCATCCATTAAAACTGTGCAATGCATGAAATGCGAGTGGTTCTATCGTCCTGGAATTTGCAGTTTGCAAGCAGTCAGATACCTGCAAACCAATTAAATGACTGCTAGTTGGCTAAGTGGAAAATTAATCAAAATCCTCTCTGGGAGAGCAGCTTCCCTTCCCTGCCTGTACATCTGGTGGAATATAAGGTTAAGTTTCTTTGTCAGTATTTATGGGATTGGGAAGTTCTTATTCCACCATTGGAACCCATCTCCTCGAGCTGCTCTGTCTGTTCCAGGTTCTACCTGCGCTGCATTATTTGGAACACCTATGATGTGATCTTGGACGACGTCAGCATCACGGGCGAGAAGATGAGTGACATATACGTGAAAGGGTCAGTGCGTTTTTGTATGGAGTCCTTTATTGGATCTGTGTTCACGAAGCGTTCCAGAGAAGTACACTGACTCCACAGTCCTCCTACCCTATCACTGTGTCCCTTTGCTCTTTTCCATTTCCTGAGCAGGTCCATCTTCCGAATCTGCAAAACCTTTCAGGGAAGCAGGAGAAAAAAATGTCCCCCTTTACACAAAGTCTGAAACTGGATCTTATAAAAATAAGACCATGACCATAAGTCCAATTGAGGTGCAATTCCTTTACCCAAAGAGGAGGGAGAAGGGGCTCATACTCCCTTGGATCTGGTCGCTCCAGCCATTGGGAACGTCCTTCCTCTATGTAGTTTAGTCCTGTTAGACTTTAAAGAGAGGTGATCTTGTTAAAGTAGGTGACAAAGGTGATTGATGAACATAGAGCAGCGGATGTCATTTACATGGATGTTAGGAAGGTATTCAACAAGGTCCCACATGGGAGGCTCACCCAGGAAATTAGGATGCATGGGATCCACAGTGACTTGGCCGTTTAGATCTAATTGCCCATAGAAGAAAGAGGGTAGTGGTGGCTGAAGGTCTGTGACCAATGGTATTCTGCAGGGACGTCTGTTGCTTGTCATTTAAATGAATTTGATAAAGATGTGGTAAGGTGGGTGAGTAAGTTTGCAGACGACACAGAGATTAGTGGCATTGTGGATTGCATAGAAGATTGCCGAAGGATACAGCAGGGTATAGATCAGTTGGAGATATGGGCGGAGAAGTGGCAGATGGAGTTTAATTGGGCAAGTGTGAGGTGCAGCACTTTGGTAGATCCAACATAAAGGGAGAGTACACAGTTAATGGCAGGATCCTTAACAGCGTTGATGAACAGAGGGATCTTGGGATCCAGGTATGTGGCTCCCTAAAAGTGTCCACAAAGGTTAATAAGATGGTAAAGAAGGCATGTGGCCTGCTTGCCTTCATTAGTCAAGGCACTGAGCCAGGAAGTTATGTTACAGCTTTATAAAACTTTGGTTAGGCCACAGTTACAGTATTGCGTTCAGTTCTGGTCGCCTCATTATAGGAAGGATGTGGAGGCTTGGGAGAAGGTGCAGAGGAGATTTACCAGGATGCTGCCTGGTTTGGAGGACATGTGCTATGAGGAGAGGTTGGACAAACTGGGGCTGTTTTCTTGAGAGTGGGAGAGGCTGAGGGGCGATTTGATAGAAGTTTATAAAATTATGTGAGGCAGAGATAGACAGCCAGTATCTTTTTCCCAGGATTGAAATATCAAGTACTAGAGGGCATGTATTTAAGGTGAGGGGGAAAGGTAGAAAGGACGTGTGCGGAGCAGGTTTTTTGTCACAGAGAGTGGTGGGGCCCTGAGACGCACTGCCAGGGGTTGTGGTGGAAGGTAGCACAATGGTGTTTAAGAGACTGTTAGACAGGCACATGAATGTGCAGAGAAAGGAGGGAGATGGGCAATGTGTGGGATCAATTTAATTAGTTCAGCACCACATCATGGGCCGAAGGGCCTGCCCTGTGTCGTACTGTTCTATAATCTCAAGGGGCTTGACAAGATGGATGCTGAGGGGATGTTTCTCCTAGGGGGAGATTCCAGAGCTAGGTTTCCGTGATGCACTGGGCTGTGTCCACAACTCTCTGCAGTTTCTTGCAGTTTTGGGCAGAGCAGTTGCCATACCAAGCTGTGACACCTCCGGATCGGATGCTTTCTGTGGTGGGGGTCATCGGGGACATTTGGAGGAGATTTGAGGAAGAACATTTTCGCCCAGAGGGTGGTTGGAATCTGGAACACACTGCCTGAGGGGGTGCTGGAGGCAGAGACTCTCACAACATTAAAGAAGTATCTTGACGAGCACTTGAATTGCCAAGGCAGAGAAGGTTACAGAGCAAATATTAGTATAGATTGGTACTTGATAGTCAACATGGATATGGTGGGCTGAAGGGCCTGTTTCTGTACTGTCTGTCTTTATGTTTAAGCATAGAAGGTTGCAAATCCTGGCAGGTGTCAGGAATTTTGTGGAATACTGTATAACAGGATGGTCAATGGTCCTGGTGGATGGCCCTTGACTCTGGCTCTCCCTCCCACTGCAGGTGGCTTCTGGGCTACGAAGGTCTCAAGCAGAAGACGGATGTGCACTACCGGTCGATGGGAGGAGAAGGGAACTTCAACTGGAGATTCGTCTTCCCGTTCGATTACCTGCCCACCGAGCAAGTCTGTTCCATTGCCAAAAAGGTTAGTGAGGGCGGGGACAGCGGGTGTGGGCGGAAGGGGGGGGCAGGGTGCGGGCAGGAGGGTGGGGGCCAGGGTTCGGAACAGCTCAAGCATCCCCACCTTGGTATTGGTTCATTATTGTCACTTGTACCAAGGTACAGTGAAAAACTTGTCTTGCATACCGATCGTACAGGTCAGTTCATTACACAGTGCAGTTGCATTGAGTCAGTACAGAGTGCATTGATGTAGTACAGGTAAAAACAATAACGGTACAGAGTAAAGTGTCACAGCTACAGAGAAAGTGCAGTGCAATAAGGTGCAAGGTCACAACAAGGCAGATCGTGAGGTCAGAGTCCATCTCATTGTATAAGGGAACTGTTCAATAGTCTTATCACAGTGGGGTAGAAGCTGTCCTTAAGTCTGGTGGTACGTGCCCTCAGGCTCCCGTATCTTCTACCCGATGGAAGAGGAGAGAAGGGAGAATGTCCTGGGTGGGTGGGGCCTTCCACCAACATCACACAGAGACAGCAGCATTTCCATGCATACTGTCCTCGCCAAACACCTTCAAGTCCTTCCACAAACCAAACACGGGTTTATGAGAAGATATTCATGCTATATTGGCTCTTAAAGGACTCGTGCCCTGGGAGTGTGTGACGGGAAAAGTGTAGAGGAAGATCACTCTGTGTCTAACCCATACTGTCCCTGCCCTGAGAGTGAGTGACGGGACAATGTCTATCGCAAGAACCAGCCTCCCCTCAATGGACTCTGTCTGCACTTCTCACTACCTCAGGAAAACGGCCAACATAATCAAAGGCCCCACCCACCCCGGACGTTCTCTCTTCTCCCCCCTCCCATTGGGCAGAAGATACAAAAGCTTGAAAACAAACACCACCAGGCTCAAGGACAGCTTCTATCCCACTGCTATAAGACTATCCCGCTGTTATTAGACTCTTGAATGGACCGCTTGTATGATAAACACAAACTTTTGATCTCCCAATCTACCTCATCGTGGCCCTTGCACATTATTGTCTGCCTGCACTGCACTTTCACTTTAACTGCAACACTATATTTTGCATTCTGCTATCGTTTTTCCTTTGTACTACCTTGATGTACCAGTGACTGTCGGCCATCCCCCATCAGGAGACTCAGGACTGCTGCAGAGACCCAGTGTTTCCTATTGCCTGGGAAGAAGTCCACTAACTTTCCCTGCATTCTCATGGCAAAGGCAGTGGGTGGGGTCAAGGTGACCATCTGGTACCACAACATGGAGGCCACCAGTTGGTTTATGACCACCACCCTGCCTCGATAGGAAAGCACCCTGAGGAGACCTGACCAGTGCCCCAGCTAGGCTATGATTTTTGTCTCCAGGTCCTGCCAGTTTGCCAGCCAGGTCCCCAGAAGGATTCAGGTAGACTCCCAGGTAGAGGAGATGTGTGGTACTCCACGGAAACGGAGTCATCTCTTCCGGCAGGGAGTCCACCTGTCACTGACCCACTAAGAGTCCTGAACATTTCACCCAGTTGATCCTGGCAGAGGACGCTGCTGAGAAAACCTCCTGGCACTCCTGTATCCTCTGCAGGTCAATGGGGTCTGTCACCATAAGGAGTACGTCATCAGTGTAGGCCAAAAGAACGACCTCCATGTCCGGCTCACACAGAACCAGACCAGTCAACTTCCTCCAAAGGAGGTATGGTTCAACACAGATGGTGTACAACTGGCTGGACATGGGGCATCTCTGACATACTCCTCTCCGAAAGGGAATGGGTGCCGTCAACGATCCATTGGCCTTGACCAGGCACTCTGCGGCAGAGTATAAGAGCCGGACCCGGGCCACAAAGTGCGGTCCGAGCCCAAACGCCTGCAGAGTGCCCGCCAGCATCTATGATCTACGTGTCAAACACCTTCTGCTGGTCAAGGGAGAGAAACGCTGCCAGGGACCCAGTCTCCTGGAGCAGGTGGATCAGGTCACAGACCAGGTGGACATTGTCCTGAATGGACCGGACTGGGACCATGTAGGACTGCTCGGGATGTATTATCCATCGCAGCATAGAGCCGAGATGGTTGGCTATTGACTGGGCGAAGATCTTGTCGTCCATGCACAAAAGAGAGACCGGCCGCCAGTTCTTCAGCAGGCAGAGGTCATCCTTCTTGGGCAACGGGACCACGACAGCTCTCCCCCAGGACAAGGACATCCCCCAAGACATCCCAGAAAGCTTGAAGGAACTTGATGGTCAAGCAGTCTAAGCCAGGGGACTTGCCCCTCCGGAGCTACTGAAGGGCCGCAGACAGCTCAGCCCGAGTCAGGGGAGCGTCCAGCCACTCCGCTTCCTCCGGCCCGACCGTCGGCAAACCCTCCCAATCCACACCGCAAGCATCCGCACTGGATGGGTCTGGCGAGAACAAGGCCCTGTAAAAGGAGCAGACTCTCTATTGATCCTCTCAGGATCTGTGGCGGAGGAGCCGTCGGCAGCCAGTCCCCGCTGCATCTTCAACGAGTCAAAGAAGGGTGAGCCACGGTCCAAATCATGCAACATTTAGATCTGTGACCTCACCCCTCCCTGCCACTCCAGGAGCCAGGTGGACTTATCTCCTGGGATGGTGTGGGTTTCCTGCAGGAGACTCACCACATATCTCCCTTCCCTGAGGACTGAGAGGTTATTGAACCTCCGGAGAGAACCCCTGTTGCCATTCACATTAAGGCTAGCTATGGTGTGTCTCGTGTCAGGAGCACACTAGGCCTCAGCACCTTACCCTTCCCAGTGAGAGTGGAACCGCTCTCCACCCTGCAACCCCCAGAAAGAGCGGGGTCGCTCTTTGCCCTGTGGGCTTGAGTGATGCCAGAGCCACCTGGTGAGCCTCTAGTGAGGCCACTACTTGCCCTGATGTCCCTCACCAGGTCATCCAGGAAGGTCTTAAGCTGGCACCTATTATTCCCGGTCACAGCCTTCCCCTTCCGTCAGAGGGCAACACACAGTGACCTTACCAGCCTTTGCACGCTATCCCAATGTAGGAAGGCTAATCTAGGCTAATGCTTTGCACCCTCAGAGGTCATAATAAACTCCTGCATCCCCTCTACAGATATTGATGGGGACCTATCAGGACAATATCCTTTGTCTCCCTATCAAAAGAATATCCTTCCACCCCTCACTATACACTGTCCCCAGTGTCCTCCCTGTGTGAACCAGCACACACCAGCTCACCTGTCCCATGCTGTGCAGCGGGGTCCTCAGCCCCACCTGCCGACTCCACCTCCGCCTCAGTCCTATCGCCAGGGACAGCCACAGAGGGGCTATCCCCCAAAATATCCAGGGAACCAAGGTTCAATAATGTCGGGACGATGGGGACATCCCTTGCCTCAGGAGCCAGGCTCGAGGAGGACCCCAATGACTTGAGTGCTAGGGGTCCACCTGGAGCCAGATCCTGAGAGGGGGACGGGCTGGTCTCTGCCACACCACTCTCTCCACTTATTCCCACCCCTAAAGAGGCGCTAACCACTATGTCCTGAGTGGGGGGTTCCAGGGCTGTCTCAGCCGCCATGCTCGGGGCAACACCACCACCGGCAGTGGAGACGTCCTCCTGCACAATATCACTGGGGCTGTCCCCTACCCCACTCACCACGGGGGTATCACCAGGGCACGAGGCCGCAGCTGGGAATTCAGGCTGGGGGCTAACCTTCACGTTGGGTCCCGCCTCCTCCGATGACTCCCGCACATCTGCGCCCTCCACCCCACCAGGAGAAAGAGTCCTCCTCTTCAGGCCAGAGGAACACACCGATGTAGGGAACACTAGTTCTCCGGCAGTCCTGATTTCCATCACCCCGTCCACCCACTCCCCACAGACCCCCTCTGACCTTCAGGGCAAGTGGGATCCCCGGTACCAGGCGCAGGGGTAGGCGTGAACTCTGCGTCCCTGGGGGTTCGCTTCCTGGGGTGCTTGGTCTTTTTCTGCACCTTCCTGTTCTGCGTCGGCTCCTCTCTGTCCCTCCCCAAGCCCGTGCTACATGCGATCTCAGGTTCTCCCACCAGATCTATGGGGAGGGAGGACAGTTGTGCCAGAGGTGGAAACTTTGGGCTGCGAGTTGGGACAATCCCTCCGAGAATGCCCCACTTCCCCCCACGCATGTCACCGCGGGTGCTCAGAACTCCAGTACACCTGGTAGTTTCCCCCTTTGTACCACACAGTAAATCGACCCTCAATGTCCTCCTCCCAGGCCAACTGCATAGACAGCTGGCGCCAGAAAGAAATAACGTTGTGGAGGGTGTGACTCTTGAATTTGTGCCGTATGGTGGTGATCTCGGACCTTACTTGTCCCAAGAGGGCAAAATGGGGAAGGAGGGCCTCATTGGGAATGAAGGGCTCGGCGTGTCCGAGGACAATCCGCTGTGTGGGAGCGGCCACCAGCTCCAGCTGCAGGAAAGTCTTGTCCAACGTGAGCCCCCTGCTGAGGGCCCGATGCACCAGTTTGTCAGTCTGCAGGTAAAACACCGTCTTTCCGAACTCCTTTTCAGAGGCCTGCATGCCACCGACACCAACCAAGTCCTCCATGGCTTCCGAAGACATTTCTAGGGTTAGTCCAGGGGCAAAATGCATTGCACCCCGCGTTCAAGCTCCACCGTCCAAAACAGGGTGCTGTCTGAGGGGGTAGAGGCAGCTGCCTTTGCATAGTCCCTCAGAAATCCACTATTCCCAGGTGACCGATCCGGCATGGTGGCACTACAGTCCGAAACAGAGTGAGGACAATCAAATCAACGCTGCTAAAGTCAGGGTAGCAGTGCCCGCTGGTAAAGTCACAGAAAGCTAGTGGTGTTCCTAGATGGAACTTCTCACTGCTCCCCCAGGTCTTACCTCGTCAGCAGATCCCATCGGTCCGGCCGCCTCGAGGTTGTAGGGCCCCACGAAAAGCTGGATGACATCGCTGACAGCCCCAGATAAGCCTTTTCTAATTAGACAGCAAAATGGAAAGGCATATTTTGTTGGTGTGGCAGTAGGAAACACCCCACACTTGATGGCCAACACGCCGCCTTTTTCCAACGCCAAGAAGGGCTCCACTGGCCACGAAAGGTCGAAACGTCCAAATAATACTCCTACACCCACACTGACGGAGACACACAACGAGGCAGGAGGGAGGGGTGTTCCTCCGATGTTAGTGGGAAACAAACGATGATTCCCTCCCCACTGAAGGAGTAAAACAGCTTCTGGCAAAATGCCAGTCGCTGCGGTGAGGGAACTGCGCAGTTAGCAGCCGCCAACAAACACAGTCCAAACAGTGAAAAACTTCAAAAGAAGCCCCCACACTGGAACAACCACTCACTGAAGGTGCTCAGGAGACCTGCTGCACCTCCTCCGATGTCTCAGGACAACTTTATCCAATGGTTTTCTTTTGGTTTCTCCCAGCTCGATCAGAACAGCTCCACTCTGTGTCTGACCCCAGGAGTGTGTGATGGGACGGTGTAGAGGGAGCTTCACCCTATGTCTGACCCCGGGAGTGTGTGATGGGACGGTGTGGAGGGAGCTTCACCCTGTGTCTGACCCCGGGAGTCCATGATGGGACGGTGTAGAGGGAGCTTTACCCTGTGTCTGACCCCGGGAGTGTGTGATGGGACGGTGTAGAGGGAGCTTCACCCTGTGTCTGACCCCGGGAGTGTGTGATGGGACGGTGTATCCTGCTTTAACTCAGTGACTACAACACAAACCTTGTTTTATCTACACTTTTGATGCTGCTGATGGATCTGCAGGTTTTGCTGCACTGTAACAACAGCCTAAACTGCTTGGTGTCTCCCGACAGGAACATTTCTGGAGTCTGGATAAGACCGAGGTCAAGATCTCGCCGCAGCTTATGATTCAGATCTGGGACAATGATAAATTTTCCTTTGATGATTATCTGGGTGAGTCTTTCCAATATCTTGCTAAAGTCGAAAGTGGAGTTTATTGTCATGTGCACATGTACATGTGTGCGCAGGTGAAATGAAAACCTTACTTGCAGCAGCATCACAGGCACATAGCACCAGATACACGACATTCAATCTCATCAGCAATGTCCCCACCAGTAGCAGGAAATTCACTTAGAAGCCGTGAAATGCAGCAGATAAAAAGCAGGGCAGACTTTTCTAACCTCTCGACCTCAGGATTTGACCGCAATTTAGCATGGCGATGGAGCAGGTAGTGCTGTTGCCTCGCAGGTCAACTGGGTTCAGTCCCATGCTGTCTGTGTGGAGTTCGCACGTTCTCCCTGTGATGTGCGGGTTTCCCCCCAGGGGCTCCGGTTTCCTCCCACATCCCAAAGCCACACGGGTTGGTGGGTTAAATGGCCGCTGTAAATTGCCCCCAGTGTGTGGGTGAGGAGTAGAATCTGGGGGGGGGGGAGGGGGGTTGAAGGGACTGTGGGGAGAATAAAATGGGATTAGAGTCATCGAGCAATTGGACCATGAAGGAATGATGATGGAAATATATGGTGTGTGATTTGGAGGGTTGGTGTTGCCCTGTTCCTGCTGCCTTTGTCCTCGGCGGGAGAGGTGGTGGGTTTGGGAGGTGCTGACAGAGCAGATTCAGCCAATGGGAGGCCCTGAGAGATGTGGTGAAGCGTTGCGTCAGAGGGGCCTTGATTGGTCAGTTACCTGACCGAAACTCTTCTGTTTGCAGGGTCCGTGCAAATGGACCTGAACCAGATGCCCAAACCGGCCAAGACAGCTGAGAAGTGCAGCCTGATGACGCTGGAGAGCAACACATTCGTCTCCCTGTTTGAGCAGAAGTCCGTCAAGGGCTGGTGGCCCTGCATGGCGGAGACAGAGGGCAAGAAGATCCTCGCCGTGAGTTTCACCTTGCTGCCGTTCCTTCGCGGGCGCCCAGGGTTACAACAACAACCCGTCTTCATGTAGCCGGGGTTACAACAACAACCCACCTTCATATCGCTCCTGGTTACAACAACAACCCACCTTCATATCGCTCCTGGTTACAACAACAACCCACCTTCACATAGCTAGGATTACAACAACACCCCACCTTCATATCACCCCTGGTTACAACAACAACCCGCCTTCATATCGCCCCTGGTTACAACAACCATCTGTTTTCACATAGCTGAGGTTACAACAACAACGTGCCTTTGTAGAGCTCAGTGCTACAACAACAACAACCTGCCTTTATGTAGCCTGGGGCTACAGCCACAACCTGCCTTCACAAAGTCTGGAGTTACAACAAAAAACTGCCTTCATGTAGCTTAGGGTTACAACAATAATCTATTCACATAGCCCAGAGGTACACAATAACCTGACTTATAGCCTTGGGTTACTGAAACAACCTGCCTTCATATAGCACCTTAAACGTCCTGAGCCCATCTGCTGGAGTTCGTGCAGTTGGTGCTGAACTTGTTGAAGCTTGGACTGAGAGGCCATCTTGTTGTAGCACTGATCCGAGCTGTGTATCTTGCCTTGAACTCCCGAACTTAGGGTCAAGTCTAAGGATGGAGGGGTCAGCTGTTAGCTAATGAGGAGAAGGAAACCTCTCTTTGAGTGGAGGGATAGGGGCAGGCTAAACGGACTGAAAGGCCTGCTCCCTGCACCTCTGATTTTTTTGGAAGTGAAGTGAGAAAAGAAATGACTTTGGGATGGGTGAACAAAAGTGTGGTCACCAGGGTGGAACTTGAGGAGTCTTGGATAATGTCATCCAGGAGCAGCCAATCAGAGGGGCCGGGGATTGGTCCTTGACTGTGGAGGGGAGGGGAGGCTTTAATGTGCATTGTATTAAATCTTTAGCTCAGCCCTGGTGCTCTGAGCTGCTCCCACATACCCCAATCACAAATCCGATGACCCAGTCTCTTGCCTGCAGGGCTGAAAGTCCTGTGCAGTACCGAGGGAGTGCCGCACAGCGTTAAACTATCTGCTCAGGCACTGTGCAGAACAAGATTGACAGGAGGGCCCTCCCCGGTATCATGGCCAACATTCCCCTAAACTAGCGCAGTAAAACCAGATTACCCCAGTGTAGCCATGTAACTGTGAATCAAGTTTATTGTCATGTGCACAAGTACGGTGAGGTACACGTACAATGAAAAACTTGCAGTAGCATCACAGGCACGTAGGTACAGACAACACACAGAATATAAATTATACAAGACAGTGAAGAGAGAGGAGAAAAAGGACTGTGCAGAAAACTAACTGTGCAAGAAAGAGACACAATCAGAGGGAAGTCCACGTTAGTGGAAGAGGTGGTACGTAGTGTCCCGTTGCTGAGGTAGGGTTAGGGTTGTGCAGGTCGGTTCAAGAACCTGACGGCTGTAGGAAAGTAGCTGTTCCTGAACCTGGTGGTGTGGGACTTCAGGCTTCTGTACCTCCTGCCCGACGGTAGCAGTGAGAAGATGGCGTGGCCCGGATGGTGGGGGATCCTTGATGATAGATGCTGCCTTCTTGAGGCAGCGCCTCCTGTAGATGCTGTGAATGGGTGGAGAGGGCTGTGCCCGTGATGGACTGGGCTGAATGGGCTCTTGCTGTGCACAGACTGACATTACAGCAGGGATTGAGCTTCCTCGGTACTTTGGCTGTCCAGGGTGTTGGAGGACATGAAGGGTGCAGTCAAGTCATAAGCTGCTTCCCTTCAGTTGCAGCCTTTGGTTCTCTGGTGTTAACATTCAGCTTTGCTTTACTTACCTCCCCTACCCCAGGGTAAAGTGGAGATGACGCTGGAGATCGTGACAGAGGAAGAGAAGGAGGAACGGCCTGCAGGTCAGGGTCGTGACGAGCCCAACATGAACCCCAAGCTGGAGGAACCAAAGTAAGGCTTTTTCATAAAGAACCATCAGCGGTACACGGCTGCACATCAAACCCCGTTAGTACAAGCATTACAACAGCAACATTTACGAAACATGTAGACAGACACATGAACAGGCAGGGAATGGAGGGATACAGACCATGTGCAGGTAGATGTGCAGTTTAAATTAGCATCATGATCATGGGCTGAATGGCCTGTTCCTGCGCAACCCACAATGTCTGTGCTGAACGTGATGCCGAATTAAACTAAATCTCTTCTGCCTGCACATGATCCATATCCCTGCATATTAGAACATGGAACATTACAGCACAGTACAGGCCCTTCAGCCTACGATGTTTTGCTGACATTTTATCCTGCTCTAATATCTATCGAACCCTTCCCTCCCACATAGCCCTCCATTTCTCTATCATTCATGTGGCTATCTAAGAGTCCCTTAAATGTCCCTAATGTATCTGCCCTCACAACCTCTGCCGGCAGTGAGTTCCACACACCCACCACTCTCTGTATAAAAAAAACCTTACCTCCGACATCCCCCTTGTATCTTCCTCCAATCACCTTAAAATTATGTCCCCTCGTGTTAGCCGTTGTCGCCCTGGGAAGAAGTCTCTGACTGATATTGCTGTGCCTATTTAGCAGCCTCTCAAACACCACTACCACACCATCCCTGGCAGCCCGTTCCAGGCACCCACCACTCTCTGTGTAAGAAATAAACTTGCCCCGCACACTTCCCCCTCTCACCTTAAATACATGCCCCCTAGTATTTGACATTTCTACTCTGGGGAGAAAGAACCTGACTATCTACTCTATCTATGCCTCTCATAATTTTATAAACTTCTATCAGGTCTCCCCTCAGCCTCTGATACTCCAGAGAAAACAACCAAAGTTTCTCCAACCTCTCCTGAGAGCTCATGCCCTCTAATCCAGGCAGCATCCTGGTGAACCTCTTCTGCACCCTCTCCAAACCTCCACATCCTTCCTGTAATGGGCTGACCAGAATTGCACACAGCTGACTTGGGGTATTGTGTGCAGCTCTGTTGCCACACTACAGGAAGGATGTGGTAGCACTGAAGAGAGTGCAGGAGAGATTCACCAGGGTGTTGCCCGGATTGGAGGACTTCCATTATGGGGAGAGATTGGACAGGCTGAGCTTGTTTTCTCTGGAGCGAAGGAGGCTTGAGGGGTAACCTGACAGAAGTGTATAAAATTACGAGAGGCATAGATAGACAAAATCTTATTCCCATGGTAGGGATATCAAAACAAGGGGGCATAGGTTTAAGGTGAGAGGAAGCATTTTTAAAGGGGATCTGAGGGGAAGGTCTTTCACACAGGGAGTGGGTGATATCTGGGATTTGCTGCCAGAGGAGGTTGTGGAATCAGATACAATCACTACGTTTAAGAGGCATTTAGACAGACACTTAATCAGGCAAGGCACAGAAGGATACTGTCCTAATGCGGGTAAATGGGATTAGCGTAGATGAGCAAAAAAAGGGTCAGAATGGACGATGGGCTGAAGGGCCTGTTTCTGTGCTATGACACCCATTTCTTGTGGGTCATCTGGGTGGATATTTGTCTTTCTCCATCTCCTTCGATGTTTTCAGTGGGTTGAAGATCTTGTTTATTGGTCTTGGTATTGGTTTATTATTGTCACTTGTACTGAGGTACAGTGAAAAACTTGTCTTGCATACCGATCGTACAGGTCAATTCATTACACAGTGCATTAAGGTAGTACAGGGTAAAACAATAACAGACATCAAATGGGGCAGTTATTCTCACTGTGGGTATAGCGGTTTTCTGGGCACAGCAGTTAAGTAACTGGACTCGTCACCAGAAACCCACATGAATTCGAATCCCACTGCGGCTGCTCGAAGTAATTACAGTCTGGAAGAGTTTGCTTCAGAAGGGTGATTGTGAAACTATTGGGTTATTGGAAAACCCATCTAGTTCATTCATGTCCTTCAAGGAAGGAAGTCTGCCTCTTTACCCAGGCTGGAGTTAATGTAAAATAAGAAAAAAATTTCAGATGCTGCAAATCTGAAATATTTTTTTAAAAAAAACAGAAAATGCTGGAACATCTCAGCAGGTCAGGCCATTTCTGGGGAGAGAGAAACCATCAACGTTTCCAGTCTGAGATCCTTCATCTGATGAAGGGTCCCAGACCTGAAACAACAATTGCTTCTCCTTCCACAGATGCTGCCTGACCAGCTGAGTTTTCCAGCGTTTTCTTGTTTTAGAATCATAGAGGCATACAGCACAGAAACAGGCCCTTCAGCCCAACTGGTCCATGATAACCAAGATGCCCATCATCTGAGCTAGTCCCATTTCCAACCTGTATCCCTCGAAACCTTTCCTATCCATGTACCTGTCCAAGTGTCTGTTAAAAGTTGTTAATGTACCTGCCTCAACCAGTTCCTCTGGCAGCTCGTCCATCTACTCACCACCCTCTGCGTGAAAAAGTTTCCCCTCAGGTTCCTATTAAATCTTTCAAGATGTATGTGGTCAAATTCAACAGATTACTAGATAAGCATATGGAGGAATTTAAAATAGAGGGATATGTGGGAGGAAGGGGTTAGATAGCCTCAGACGAGGTTTAAAGGTCGGCACAACACTGTGGGCCGAAGGGCCTGTATTGCGCTGTACTGTTCTATGTTAAACCTATGTCCTCTAGTTCTGGATTCCCCAACCCTGGGAAAAAGACCGCGTACATCCTCAGACCATGTTTGACTGTGGTGACACACTCCAATGATTGCCCACCAGTACGTTGTCCGTTGGTATTGGTATTGGTTTATTATTGTCACTTGTACCGAGGTACAGTGAAAAACTTGTCTTACAAACCGATCGTACAGGTCAATTCATTACACAGTGCAGTTACATTGAGTTAGTACAGAGTGCATTGATGTAGTACAGGTAAAAACAATAACAGTACAGAGTAAAGTGTCACAGCTACAGAGAAAGTGCAGTGCAATAAGGTGCAAGGTCACAACAAGGAAGATCGTGAGGACATAGTCCATCTCATTGTATAAGGGAACTGTTCAATAGTCTTATCACTGTAGGGTAGAAGCTGTCCTTGAGCCTGGTGGTACGTTCCCTCAGGCTCCTGTATCTTCTACCCGATAGAAGAGGAGAGAAGAGAGAATGACCCGGGTGGGTGGGGTCTTTGATCATTGAGAAGCTTTCTAAGCCCTCACCACCTTCCCATCCCTGTATTGCAGGCGGCCGGACACGTCCTTCCTCTGGTTCACCTCCCCCTTCAAGACGGTGAGGTACATTGTGTGGAGGAAGTTCCGTTGGCTGATAATCGGGCTGCTCCTTCTCTTCGTGCTTGTTCTCTTCATCATCGTCTTCCTCTACTCCTTCCCGGTAAGTCGCGAGGTGCCTGGTGGAAGTTCTGCCCCCGCGTTGGCACACTGGACAAAGAAAAATGAGGGATGATCTTACTGAAATATATAACATCCTCACGGGACGTGTCAGAGTAGATGTCAAGGTATTGGGAGAGTCTCAAGTCAAGTCGAGTTTCTTGTCATGTGCACAAGTACGGTGAGATACAGGTACAATGAAAAACTTGCTTGCGGTATCACAGACAACATATAAATTGTACCACACAGTGGAAAAAAAGACTGTGCAAAAGATAAGATGTCTTTATTGGTCATATGAACATCGAAACACACAGTGAAATGCGTCTTTTTGCATAGAGTGTTCTGGGGGCAGCCCGCAAGTGTCGCCACACTTCCGGCGCCAACATAGCACGCCCACAACTTCCTAACCCGTACGTCTTTGGAATGTGGGAGGAAACCGGAGCATCCGGAGGAAACCCACGCAGACGCAGGGAGAACGTACAAACTCCTTACAGACAGCGGCCAGAATTGAACCTGGGTCGCTGGCGCTGTAATAGTGTTACGCTAACTGCTAAACAAACAAAGGGACAAGTCTACGGTAGTGCAAGAGGTGGTCTGTAGTGTTCCGTTGCTGAGGTAGGGTTAGGGTTGTGCAGGTCAGTTCAAGAACCTGATGGCTGCAGGAAAGCAGCTGTTCCTGAATCTGGTGGTGTGGGACTCCAGGCTTTTGTACCTCCTGCCCGACGGGTGGCTGTGAGAATAAGGCATGACCTGGATGGTGGGGACCTAGTCTCTCCAGTCTCTCCTTGTAACTGAACTGCTTGATCTCTGGTAAATGTGGCGTTCCAGGAGGAAGTTGATGCTTCTCCTCAAGATCAAAGGCCATGGAGTACGAAGGCAGTAGCAGCAGGGGTAGAAACTTGGCCCAGCAACAGAAAATGGAGAGAATTGGGGGTGGTGGAAGGGGGTGTTTTTTTTAATGACTTGAAGGGTGTATAGTTGAGTTCCCTTGGGGTTGGTATTAAGACCGGTCAGACCACACTTGGGAGTATTGTGTTCAGTTCTGGACACCTCATTGTAGGAAGGATGTGGAAGCTTTAGAGAGGGTGCAGGGGAGATTTACCAGGATGTTCCCTGGATTGGAGAGCGTGTCTTAAAAGGATAGGTTGAGTGAGCTCGGGCTTTTCTCTTTGGAGAGAAGGAGGATGAGAGGTGACTTGATAGAGGTGTACAAGATGATAAGAAGCATAGATCGAGTGGACAGTCAGAGGCTTTTTCCCAGGGCGACAATGGCTAACACGAGGGGACATAATTTTAAGGTGATTGGAGGAAGGTATAAGGGGGATGTCAGGGGTAAGTTTTTTTTACACAGAGAGTGGTGGGTGTGTGGAACACACTGCCGGCAGAGGTTGTGGGGCAGATACATTAGGGACATTTAAGAGACTCTTAGATAGCCCCCTATTTTTCTATTATTCATGTGTCTATGTGGGAGGGAAGGGTTAGATAGATATTAGAGCAGGATAAAATGTCAGCACAACATTGTGGGCTGAAGGGCCTGTACTGTGCTGTAGTGTTCTATGTTCTAGGACCAATACTTTTTCTCTGTTCTCTCTCCTTGGAACAAAGGGTGTTCCATGGGATCTGATGGAGCTGCTTAAAATCATAAAAGGGGTGGACAGAGCAGAGAGAGAGAGAGTGCTCCCATTGGTGCAGGGGTCAAGCACCACGGAAACATAGAATGAAGGTGATTAGTAGAAGTAGGGTAAGGAAGAACTTTGGTTATGGGCTGGAATGTATGGCGAGGGGTACCAGTGGAGGCAAATTTGATTGCCGTGTTCAAGAGGGAGCTGGATAAGCATCTGGACAGGAAAGCGTCTGCAGTGGGATTAGCTGGATCGTTCAGTACAGGCTGAATGGGCTGAATAGCCAGCTTCACCACTGTAATGATTCTGTGGTCAGTTTTCTGAAGGTATATGTCCTGAACTCAATGTGAATGTGCACAGTCTTTTTCCCAGGGTTGGGGAATCAAGAACTAGAGGGCATAGGTTTAAGGTGAGAGGGGAGAGATTTAGTAGGAACTTGAGGGGCAACCTTTTTACACATAGGGTGGTACGTATGTGGAACGAGCTGCCAGAGGAAGTGGTTGAGGCAGGTACGACAACAACTTTTGAAAGACAGTTGGACAGGTCCATAGATCAGAAAGGTTTAGAAGCTTATGGGCTAAATTGGACTAGCTTGGATGGGGCATCTTTGTCGGCATGGACCAGTTGGGCCCGAAGGGCCTGTTTCCTTGCTGTCTAACTCGATGGACTGGTGAGTATATTTCAAGCCTTGTCTTGTGTTGTGAGTGAGGGTTAATCGATAATATAATGTTGAGAGATCTGGGGAAAAGTACTCTAAACCCTATATTAATGTTGAAAGTGAAACCCATTGAGGACTCGGGTCTTGAACTTAAATAAAGCCAGTTACATTGAATGTGTTGTTTAAAAGTAATTATGAAGTTGGATCAAAGAGTTTGTCAGGAGATAACTAACGACAAATGTTTAAAGCACTGTTTTGTAATTCTCAATAAATGTGCATTCCATTTGCAGATAAAAATTCAGCTGGAAAGTGATCCATTCTTGGTTTGTATTAGATTAAAATGAGCCACTTAATGTTGGCAAGAGCAGAGAGCCTGTAGGTTGGATGGAAAATAAAAAAAAGATGAAGAGAAAGATATGAGAGTAAATTGAAGTACAATCTTGTGAGGGGGCAGGGACGGGATTTCTCTGCTGGTTCAGTAGTACAGCCAGTAGAGTCGCTGCCTCATATCTCCAGAGACCACCAGTGCTCTCTGTGCAGGGTTTGCATGTTCTCTCTGAGATCACGTGGGCTTTCTCGTACAAGCCAAAGGCTTGTGGATTGGTATTGGTTTATTATTGTCACTTGTACCGAGGTACAGTGAAAAACTTGTCTTGCATACCGATCGTACAGGTCAATTCATTACACAGTGCAGTTACATTGAGTGCATTGATGTAGTACAGGTAAAAACAATAACAGTACAGAGTAAAGTGTCACAGCTACAGAGAAAGTGCAGCGCAATAAGGTGCAAGGTCATTTGGCCACTGTAAGTGATTCCAAGTGAGTGAGTGGTAGAATCTGGGGGGAGCTGAACATAGAACACTACAGCACAGTACAGGCCCTTCAGCCCACAATGTTGTGCTGACCTTTTATCCTGCTCTAAGATCTATCTAACCCTTCCCTCCCACATAGCCCTCCATTTCTCTATCATTCATGTGTCTATCCAAGGGTCTCTTAAATGTCCCTAATGTATCTGCCCCCACAACCTCTGCCGGCAGTGAGTTCCACGCACCCACCACTCTCTGTGTAAAAACTTACCCCTGACATCCCCCTTATACCTTCCTCCAATCACCTTAAAATTATGTCCCCTCGTGTTAGCCATTGTCGCCCTGGGAAATTTTGTAAGGGAGAAAATTGGTCCCCTAGAAGATCAGAGTGGTCGTCTATGTTTGAAGCCTCAGGAGATGGGGGAGATCTTAAACAGTTTTTTTGCATCAGTATTTACTCAGGAAACTGGCATAGTGGATATGGAAGGAAGGGAAACAAGCAATAGTGTCATGGAACATATAGAGATTAAAGAGGAGGAGGTGCTTGCTGCTTTACAGCGAATAAAGGTAGACAAATCCCCCGGGCCTGACAAGATATTTCCTCTAACATTGACAGAGACTAGTGTAGAAATTGCAGGGGCCCTGGCAGATATATTTAAAATGTCCTTAGCCACAGGTGTGGTGCCAGAGGACTAGAGGGTAGCTCATGAGGGTAGTGTAGTAGATGTGATCTACATGGATTTTAGTAAGGCGTTTGACAAGGTTCCACATGGTAGGCTTCTTCAGAAGTTCAGAGGGCATGGGATCCAGGGAGCTTGGGCGAGTGGATTAAGAATTGGCTTGCTTGTAGAAAGCAGAGGGTTGTGGTGGAGGGAGTGCATTCGGATTGGAGGGCTGTGACTAGTGGTGTCCCACAAGGGTCGGTTCTGGGACCTCTACTTTTCGTGATATTTATTAATGACTTGGATGAGGGGGTAGAAGGGTGGGTTAGCAAGTTTGCAGACGACACAAAGGTCGGAGGTGTTGTGGATAGTGTGGAGGACTGTAGGAGCTTGCAGAGGGATATTGATAGGATGCAGAGCTGGGCTGACAAGTGGCAGATGGAGTTCAATCTGGAGAAGTGTGAGGTGGTACACTTTGGAAGGACAAACTCCAAGGCAGAGTACAAGGTAAATGGCAGGATTCTGGGCAGTGCGGAGGAGCAGAGGGATCTGGGGGTTCATATCCACAGATCACTGAAAGTTGCCTCACAGGTAGATAGGGTAGTTAAGAAAGCTTATGGGATGTTAGCTTTCATAAGTCGGGGGATCGAGTTTAAGAGCCACGAGGTAATGATGCAGCTCTACAAAACTCTGGTTAGACCACACTTGGAGTACTGTGTTCAGTTCTGGTCACCTCATTATAGGAAGGATGTGGAAGCGTTGGAAAGGGTGCAGAGGAGATTTACCAGGATGCTGCCTGGTTTGGAGAGTATGGATTATGAGGAGAGACTAAGGGAGCTAGGGCTTTACTCATTGGAGAGAAGGAGGATGAGGGGAGACTATCTCTATCATGTGTACGAAATATTAAGAGGAATAGATAGAGTGGACAAGCCAGCACCTCTTTCCCAGGGCACCAATGCTCAATACAAGAGGGCATGGCTTTAAAGTAATGGGTGGGAAGTTCAAGGGAGATATCAGAAGGAGGTTTTTCACCCAGAGAGTGGTTGGTGCATGGAATGTGCTGCCTGGGGTGCTGGTGGAGGCAGGTACACTGGTCATTCAAGAGATTGTTAGATAAGCATATGGAGGAATTTAAAATAGGGGGATATGTGGGAGGATGGGGTTAGATAGTCTTAGGTGAGGTTTAAAGGTTGGCACAACATGGTGGGCCGAAGGGCTTGTGTTGTGCTGTATTGTTCTATGGTTCTATTCTATGTTGTTCCGTTGTTTAAAAAAGGCTGTAAAAGTAAACCAGGTAATTATAGGCCAGTGAGCCTGACATCAGTTGTAGGTAAATTATTGGAAGGTGTTCTGAGAGATCGGAGATACAAGTATTTGGACAGCAAAGGGCTGATTAAGGATAGTCAGCATAGCTTTGAGCGTGGTAGATTGTGTTTCACGAATCTTGTAGAGTTTTTCGAGGAGGTTACCAAGAAAGTAGATGAAGGAAAGGCTGTGGATGTTGTATACATGACTTTAGTAAGGCCTTTGACAAAGTCCCACATGAGAGGTTAGTTCAGAAGGTTCAGACACTAGGTATCCATGGAGAGGTTGTAAACTGGATTCGAAATTGACTGTGTGGGAGAAGACAGAGAGTGGTAGTGGATGATTGTTTCTCAGACTGGAGGCCTGTGACTAGTGGTGTGCCTCAGGGATCTGTGCTGGGGCCATTGTTGTTTGTTGTCTATATCAATGATCTAGGTGATAATGTGGTAAATTGGATCAGCAAGTTTGCTGATGACACTAAGATTGGAGGCGTTGTGGACAGCGAGGGAGGCTTTCAAAGCCTGCAGAGGGATCTGAAACAAATGGAAAAATGGGCCAGAAAATGGCAGATGGAATTTAATGCAGACAAGTGAGAGGTGTTGCATTTTGGAAGGACAGATCAAGGTAGGACATACACAGTAAATGGTAGGGCACTGAGGAGTGCGGAGGAACAAAGGGATCTGGGAGTTCAGATACATAATTCCCTGAAAGTGGTGTCACAGGTAGACAGGGTTGTAAAGAAGGCTTTTGGCATCCTGGCATTTATAAATCAAAGTATTGAGTAGAGGAGTTGGGATGTTATGGTGAGGTTGTATAAGACATTGGTGAGGCCAAATTTGGCATATTGTGTGCAGTTCTGGTCACCTAACTATAGGAAGGATATCAGTGAGATTGAAAGAGTGCAGAGGAGATTTATTAGAATGTTGCCGGGTCTTCAGGAGTTGAGTTACAGGGAAAGACTGAGCATGTTAGGACTTTATTCCTTGGAGCGCAGAAGAATGAGGGGAGATTTGATAGAGGTTTACAAAATTATGAGGGGTATAGACAAAGTAAATGCAAGTAGGCTCTTTCCACCTAGATTAGGAGAGATAAGTACGAGAGGACATGGCTTTAGGTTGAAAGGGGAAAGGTTTAGGTGGAACATTAGGGGGAACTTCTTCACTCAAAGCGTGGTGGGAGTGTGGAACGGGCTGCCATCTGATGTAGTAAATGTGGGCTCACTCTTGAGTTTTTAGAATAAATTGGATAGATACATGGACGGAAGAGGTCTGGAGGGTTATGGACTGGGTGCAGGTAAATGGGACTAGCAGAATAACATTTCGGCACAGACTAGAAGGGCCGAATGGCCTGTTTTCTGTGCTGTAGTGTTCTAAAAAGTATCTGACTGATGGAATAAAAAATGAGATTGGTGTAAATTTCTTCTTGATGGTTGGAACGGACTCAGTGGGTCAAAGGGCCTCTTTCTGTGCTGTATCTCTTTATGACTTTAATGATTAAATGATTGAAAGCAAGTAAAAGTTCGGTTACAAAATGGTGTGCTGCTTGATGAAACTAGGACTGGAGGGCCTGGCTAAGAAGGAGAGACAGGAGAGACTGGGACTGTTTCCCTGGAGCTAAGGAGGCTGAGGGCTGACCTTATGGAGGTTTATAAAATTCTGAGGGGAATAGATAGGGTAAATAGCCAAAGTCTTTTCTCCAGGGTAGGGGAGTCCAAAATTAGATGGCGTAGGTTTAAGGTGAGAGGGGGAAAATTTTAAGGGACTCAGAGGGTGGTGGGTGTATCCAATGAGCTGCCAGAGGAAGTGGTAGAGGTGGGTGCAGTTACAACATTTGGACTGTTACATGGATAGGAAAGGTTTAAAGGGATATGGGCCAAATGTGGGCAAATGCTCAGATAGGTAACTTGGTCAGCATGGACATTGGGCCGAAGGGTCTGTTTCCATGCTGTATAATTCCATGACAAATGTAAAAGGGCAGTACACAGTTAATGGCAGGACCCTCCAGTGTTGGTGTACAGAGGGATCTTGGGGCTAAATCCACAACTTCCTGGAGGTGGCTGCGCAGGTTGATAGGCTGGTAAAGAAGGCATACGGCATGCTTGCCTTCATTAGTCGAGGCAAGTTCAAGAGTCAGGAAGTTATGCTGCAGTTTTATAAAACTCTGATTAGGCTGCATCTGGAATATTGCATTCATTTCTGGTCGGCCCATTACAGGAAGGATGTTGAGGCTTTGGAGAAGGTGCAGAAGAGGTTCACCAGGATGCTGCCTGGATTAGAGGGCATGCGCTATAAGGAGTGGTTGGACAAACTCAGGTTGTTTTCTCTGGAGTAGCAGGGGTTGAAGGGAGACCTGATAGGAGATTATGAGAGGCATAGATAGAGTAGACATCCGCTATCTTTTTCCCAGGGTCAAAATGTCTGATACTAGAGGGCATGCATTTAAGATGAGATGGGGAAAGTTCAAAGGAGAAGTGCGGGACAAGTTTTTTTTAACACAGAGAGTGGTGGGTGCCCGGAGTATGCTGCCAGGGTGGGGGTGGAGGCAGATACGATAGAGGGGTTTAAGAGGTTCTTAGATAGGCCCATGGATGTGCAGAGAATGGAGGGAGATGAACATTGTGTAGGCAGAAGGCATTAATCTGGTTGGGCGTTTAATTACTAGTTTAATTAGTTTGGAACAGCATGGTGGGCCATAGAGCCTGTTCCTGTGCTGTACTGTCCTCTGTGACTGTGACTCTGTGTGTGTCTGTGCACCTCTCTGTGTGCCTCTGTGTCACTGTGACTCTGTCTCTCTTTGTCACTGTCTCTCTGTGTCTCTGTGGACTCTAGGCGACAATGATGTCTAACCCCTGCACTCTCTCCCACCCACAGGAATATGCTGCTATGAAGCTGGTGAAGCCATTTAACTGAGGCCCTCACTGTGGAGAACCATTCTGGGAGACGGTGCTCGCAATGCAAGTCACATCACCACTGGAAACCTGGCTCGACAGGACACAGTATAGCCTTTGAATATTACAGTACAGCATTACGCATAAAGCTTGTGGCTGGATCCCACGAGTCCCTCTGAGGCGCCAGGTCCTCTGGTGCTCGCTGCCTTTACCCACTGCTGGCATCACACGGAGCTTAGTGGAGATCCATGGCTTCCACAGGCTTGCTCTGCATCAACACCTACCGCACGTTCCCCCGCCCGTCGCACTCACCCTGCCAACGCTTCGCCATTTAGCGAGGAAGAAAGGGAGGCGGTGGCCAAAACTGAAGTGGGGCAGGACGAGACGGACAAGACCAGCGCGACCGCTCCCTCCACCTTCCGTTCTCCGGGACCTGGGGTTTCAGTATTGTGTCACCACAACCTCCCCACCCCACTGAGAACAACTCCAGTGTGGCGCTGAGGGGGAGTCAGTGTTCCCAGGAGATGGAGGTGTCTGTTGGGTGGGCGCAGAGTCATAGAAAACCATGTGGCACCATGGAGCGCGGACGCTGGGATCTGGAGCAACTGAACAATCTGCTGCAGGAACTCAGCCGGTCGAGCAGCATCTGCGGGAGGGAAGGAATTGTCGACCTTTCGGTTCCTTGATGCAAGTTTTGACCCGAAATTCCTTTCCTCCCACCAGCTGAGTTCCTCCCAGCGGATTGTTTGTTGGTCATTAATAAACCTCCTTGCCTTACCCCTACCCTCACCCCCTCTCCCTTGAGTATCTCCTACATAAGAAATGGTGCCTTGGATATCATCAGATGTGTCTTCCCTCCGGACACATTTCTCCACAGCCAGAGCTCGGGCCAACCTGCCGAATGGAACCTCATTGGAACCGTTGTCCAGAGAGGTGAACCCAGTCCTGCTCTCTGATTGGCTGACTGTTTCTTCCACTTTCATGCCGTGTTTTTATATTTGTATCTCAGTCCATGGAAGGGCAGCCAAAAGGGTTAATGTGTAGGCGATGGCAGTGTCTCTCCCTAACCAGACCCCAGCCGGACCCCATCCACCAGTGTACTGAGCTCAATTCGTCAATGGGAGACACCAGTCAGACCTCTGGACAAGGTGGTTAAAGCTCACTTAACTCCTGAGAAAACAGAAACCACAAGTGTTTTCTGCCTCCATGTAGATTTGGAGATCTCTGTCTACATTGATAATGGTGGACTCCTTCACCGTAGGCGTGTGGCTCTCCATCTGCACTGGGACCTGAGTGACCTTCCTCCGCACCAGGGCCTGGAGACGTCCCTCCACATTGGAACCTGAGTGACCTTTCTCCACACTGTGCCTGGGATGTCCCTCCACGCTGGGGCCTGGAGGCCCTCCCTCCGTGCTGGGGCCTGGAGGCCCTCCCTCCGCGCTGGGGCCTGGAGGCCCTCCCTCCGCGCTGGGGCCTGGAGGCCCTCCCTCCGCGCTGGGGCCTGGAGACCTTCCCTCCGCACTGTATCCCAAGGCATCACTCTCCATCCTGAAATAAAAACAGAAAATGCTGAAAACACTCAGCAAGTCAGGGAGCATCTGTAGAAAGAGAAACAGTTAATGTTTCAGTTCAAGGACTCTTCTTCAGAGTTTTGAAGTCACACAGCATAAAAACAGGCCCTTCGGCCCAATTGGTCCATGCCGACCAGGGTGCCCATCCAAGCTAGTCCCACTTGCCCGCATTTGGTCCATATCCCTCTGAACCTTTCCTATCCATGTACCTGTCCAACTCTCTTTTAAAAGTTGTTGTTGTACCTGCCTCAACCACTTCCTCTGGCAACTCATTCCATATATGGACCAGCCTCTGTGTAAACCAAACTTGCCCCTCAAGTTCCTATTAAATCCTTCCACTCTCACCTTAAACCTACGCCCTCTCGTTCTTGATTTACCAAACCTGGGAAAAAGACTGAATGTATTCACCGATTCTCCCTACCTATGTCAACACTATTACAACATTTAAAGGACATTTGGACAGGTTCGTGGGCATGAAAGGTTCGAAGTGATAAGGATCTAACACAAGCAAATGGGGTTAGCTTAAATAGGCATCTTGGTCAGCATGGACGAGTTGGGCTGAAGGGCCTGTTTCTGTATTGTATAACTATGAATTTTAAGAGCACAGCCAGATAGTCTGAACAATCTCCTCATTTTCTAGTTCATGCTGCCCTCCAAGTCCTATCCTGTTGACCATCCCTGAGTTCAACTCTTTCACCATCAGCGGCCTTGCCTTCCATTGTGTTGGCCTCAGCTCTGGAATTTCCTCCCTCAACCCCCCGCCCTTCTCCTATCATCCATAGGATGCCCCAGTGTTTGCTCCCTCGATGTATTCTTCAGTGCCGTAACATCTGCTGGTGTGGTACTGAGTCAGATGTTGTGTGCAGGCACTCCCGGGGAGCACACTGGGGCATTTCACTGTGTTAAAACTGCTTTCTAATGCATTTGGTTGAGTTTTTGAATCCCATGGTTTTCAGAACCAGTTTATTATGGTTTTCAAGGTCAATTATATCAGCAACAAGTTAAATCCCAGTCCTTCCCATCTCTTGTCTGAATACTATTTAGATTCTTGAGTCTACACTGGGTGGTAAGGTCAGCACGAGAGACTTGTGTCCTGAGTGTTGATCGATATGAAGGAATAACTGTTCTTGTTGTCTTGGCTTTGCCAGAATATGAATCTTGGTATGTTTGAATATAAATAAAATAAATAAATATATATTTTAAACGCATTGAAATCTCCATGACTTCAGATTACTTCAGAAACACCTTGCAGTCGTGATTCTGTTCTCTGAGTGAAATATTCCTTGGACTCTTTCTAAATGTACCCCAGGTTTCTCATAAATTAGCACTCAGCATTTCCCAGGGTCGTAATATTGATGTGATGGGAACATCAGAGGGTAATCCATTGCCCCTCCTGTGTTCAACCTCTTATCATTTAAAAAGAGGATTGATGAATGTTCTTGTAAAGGAAAACCATCGTAACTGATTTGTTTGACCAATACGGGAATTAGATTTTACTGGGCAGGGTATGTTGCCATTGAGCCCAGGCCACTCACATGCTACTGATGAATGAACTAGGGAATGAACAAGGTAAATTGGTTTATTATTGTCACATGTACCAACATACAGTGAAAAAATTTGTTTTGCATGCCATGCATACAGATCATTTCGTCACATCAGTGCTTTGAGGTAGTACAAGGTAAAACAATAACAGAATGCAGAATGAAGTGTTACAGTTACAGAGAAAGTGCAGTGCAGGCAGACAATAAGGTGCAAGGCCATAACGAGGTGGATTGTGAGTATACATGGGGACCATTCAATAGTATAACAGCGGGATAGAAACAGTCCTTGAGCCTGGTGATACGTGCTTTCTGACTTTTGTATCTTCTGCCCTATGGGAGGGGGGAGAAGAGAGAATGTCCGGGGTGGGTGGGGTCTTTGATTTTGCTGGCTGCTTTACCGAGGCAGTGAGAAGTGTAGACCACAGAGGGGAGGCTGGTTTCTGTGATGTGCTGAGCTGTGTCCACAACTCTCTGCAGTTTCTTGTGGTCCCGCACAAAGCAGTTGCCATACCAAGCCGTGGTGCATCCGGATAGGATGCTTTCTCTGGGTCAAAGGGAGCATGCCAAATTTCTTTAGCTTCCTGAGGAAGTAGAGGTGCTGGTGAGCTTTATTGGCCGTGGTGTCTACGTGGTTGGACCAAGACATCTTATTGGTGATGTTCCCCTTCCTGAAGTCAATGACCAGCTCTTTAGTTTTATTATTATCTATTATTATTATCAGATTTATTCTCACTGACATACGAAGTGAAATGTGTTGTTTTGCGGCAGCAGTACAGTGCCAGACATAAAATCTAAAAATTACCAAAATAAATAAATCATGCAAAAAAAGAAATAATGAAGTTGGGTTCATGGACCATTCAGAAATCTGATGGCGGAGGGGAAGAAGCTGTTCCTGAATCATTGAGTGTGGGTCTTCAGGCTCCTGTACCTCCTACCCGATGGTAGTAATGAGAAGAGGGCATGTCCTGGGTGGTGAGGGTCCTTAGTGATGGATGCCGCCTTCTTGAGGCACCACTTTTGTATCTTCTGCCCAATGATACAAAAGATGTATCTGAAGATGTATCTTGAAGATGTCCTCGATGGTGGGGAGGGTTGTGCCCGTGATGGAGCTGGCTGAGTCTACAACCCTCTGCAGCCTCTTGCGATCCTGTGCATTGGAGCCTCCATACCAGACGGTGATGCAGCCAGTCAGAATGCTCTCCGTGGTACATCTATGGAAATTTGGAAGAGCCTTTGGTGTCATACCAAATCTCCTCAAGCTCCTAATGAAGTAGAGCTGCCGGCATGCCTTCTTCGTGATTTTTATTTGGGTTGTGAACAGTGAGCGCACTTGTGGGTTAGAGTGGTGGGGAGTTTCTTTGCAGTAATACTGCTCCCTTTCCTCCTATAGGGGGATGCATCACAGTAATAGGGCTACTAAACTCATAAACAGAGTTCTAGACCATTCATCCTGAGATGAGGGTACGAATCCCACCATAGCTGCTGGGAAATTCAAGTAATTAAATAAATCTAGATTTTGCAAAAAAGTGATCTCAATAAGATAGGCATCATCGTTGTAAAAACCCATATGGTTCACGAAATTCTGCTGTTGTTGGCCAGTCTGGTTTATACATGACTCCAGATCCACTAATGTGGTTGACTTTTAACTTCCCCTCAAGCTCAAATCATCCAGTTTAATTTTTAATAAATATCACAGCATTTAAGAAGGATCTGGATAGCAATTGAATCACCAAGACAGAGAAGCAACGGGCTCAGTGCTGGTAAATGGGATTTGTATAGATGGGTACTTTTTGATTCATTATTATTATTGTCACATGTACTGAGAAACAGTGAAAAACTTTTGTGTGCGTGCCATCTAGACAGATCATTCCGTACATAAGTACATCGAGGTTCAACAAAAGGAAAACAGAATGCAGAATATAGTGTTACAGTTACAGAGAAACTGCAGCGCAGGCAGACAGATAAATTGCAAGTGCCATGACAAGGTAGATTGGGAGATCTAGAGTTCATCTTTTGGCATACGAGAGGTCCATTCAATAGTCTTACAACAGCGGTATAGAAGCTGTCCTTGAGCCTCGTGGTACGTGCTTTCAGGCTTTTGTATATTCTGCCCGATGGGAGGGGGGAGAAGAGAGAATGTCCAGGGTGGGTGGGGTCTTTGATTATTTTGGCTGCTTTACCAAGGCAGCAAGAAGTGTAGACACAGTCCATGGAGGGGAGGCTGGTTTCTGTGATATGTCCCTGCAATTTCTTGCAACCTTGGGCAGAGCAGTTGCCATACCAAGGCAAGAAAAAATGGGATCAGTGTAGGAATTGCGTAGATGGGGGCTTGACAGTCTCGGGGAGTCAAAGGGCCTGATTCTGTACTTACGACTGGATGATCAATGGTAGGGCTAATTGGAGATAGGCTGAATGGACTCTTTCTGCGTAATGCAAGCTGCTTACTCCAGTAAGAACCAGCTTGGCTCTTGTAGTCATAGAATTATACAGCACAGAAAGAGGCCCTTCGGAGCAACTGGTCCATGCCAACCTAGATGCCCCATCTAAGCTGGTCCCATTTGCCAGCATTTGGCCCATAACCTTCTAAACCTTTCCAATCCATGTACCTGTCCAAATGTCTTTTAAAGGTTGTTAGTGTACCTGCCTCAACCACTTCCTCGGGCAGCTCATTCCACATAGATACCACCCTTCATGCAAAAAAAAGTTGCCCCTCAAGTTCTTATAAAATCTTTCCCCTCTCACCTTAAACCTATGCCCTCTAATTCTTGATTCCCCAACCCTGGGAAAAAGGCTTCATTTCATTGGCCACATCAGATCAGATCAGTTTACTGCCATGTAGACCATGGTGCAATGAAATTCCTCCCTCACCTGAAGATCACAGTGTACATGGTAATAATAAATACAGTGACAAGGGCAAGATCACAAGACAAGAGAGCAGAAGTAGGCCGTTCAGCCCATCGAGTCTGCTCCAAAGAAAAGAGAAAAAAGAAAAAGAAATGAGAAATTGGGGGGTGGGGGGGCAAAAAAACCCCACACTATTCTAACCCCAATTTCCGGCCTTATCCCCATATCCCTTAATACCTCGACTATTTAGATATCTATCTATCTCTTCCTTAAATGCCTCCATTGATCTGGCCTCCACTGCTGTACCTGGCAAGGAATTCCACAACTTCACCACCCTCTGGCTAAAGAAATTTCTCTTCATCTCTGTTTTAAACCAGTACCCTCTAATTCTAAGATTGTGCCCTCTGGTCCTGGACTCACCCACCAAGGGAAACAGCTTGGCCACATCTACTCTGTCCAGTCCTTTCAACATTTTAAATGTTTCTATGAGGTACCCTCTCATTCTTCTGTACTCCAGTGAGTACAGCCCAAGAGCCGACAAACGCTCATCATACGTAAGCCCTTTCATTCCGGGAATCATCCTCGTAAATCTCCTCTGAACCCCCTCCAACATCAGCACATCTTTCCTAAGATATGGGGCCCAAAACTGCACACAATATTCCAAATGAGGCCTCACTAGTGCCCTGTAGAGCCTCATCAACACTTCCTTACTTTTATACACTATACCTCTCGAAATGAATGCCAACATAGCATTCGCTTTCTTTACCACCGATCCAACCTGTTGGTTAACCTTTATCCTGCACGAGTACCCCCAAGTCCCTTTGTACTTCCGTACTTTGAATTTTCTCTCCTTCTAGATAATAATCTGCCTGCTTATTTCTGCTTCCAAAGTGTACAACCGCACACTTCTCAACATTGAATCTCATCAGCCATTTCCTTGCCCATTCTCCTAAACTATCTAGGTCTCTCTGCAACCTTCCTGTCTCCTCAATACTCCCTACTCCTCCACCTATCTTGGCGTCATCCGCAAGCTTAGCCACAAAGCCATTTACTCCATCATCCGAATCGAATGGTGCAAAGTACGGTAGTGCAGACTGAGGTAGTGCAGAAAGAAATGCAGAAGTGACAATAACAGAAGAGGTAGAATTAATGTAAGTTGGTTTATTATTGTCACATGTACCGAGGTACAGTGAAAAACTTGTTTTGCACACCATCCATGCAGATCAATTCATTACACAGTGCATTGAGGTAGTACAAGGGAAAACAATACAGAATGCAGGTAGAATAACAACAGCACAGTAGCGTTGAAATTAGCGTAACGTTATTACAGCGCCAGCGACTGGGGTTCAATTCCAGCCGCTGTCTGTAAGGATTTTGTACCTTCTCCCCGTGTCTGCGTGGGTTTCCTCCGGGTGCTCGGGTTTCCTCCCACATTCCAAAGACGTACGGGTAGGTTAACATGGGTCTAAATGAGTGGCATGGACTTGTTGGGCCGGAAGGGCTCGTTACCGTGCTGTAAATAAAGTTTTTTAAGTTTATTTTTGAAAATTAAATGTTACAATTACGGAGAAAGTGCAGTGCAGGCAGACAATAAGGTGCAAGGTCACAACGAGGAAGATTGTGAGGTCGAGAGTCCATCTTATCGCATTAGAGGGCCATTCAATAGTCTTATAACAGAAGCTGTCCTTGAGCCTGGTGGGACGTGAATGAGAACGTCTGAGAACGTGGTAGCACCACCGGGAAGGGGATGTGAAAGGGGGGATTAGTTCAGGAGTCTGACAGCAGTGGGGAACCTTCAGGTGGGACGTCCGGGCTTTCGAGCTCCTGTATCTTCTCCCCGAAGGGAGAGGGGAGAAAAAGGAGACACAAGATTCTGCAGATACTGGGATCTGGAGCAACACACAAGATGCTGGAGGAACTCAGCGGGTCGGGCAGCATCCGTGGAGGGAAATGGACAGTCGACATTTCGGGTTCTGGACTGGAAATGGCCAGAGTGGCAGGCATTGAGTTAAAACCTGGTGTTGTCCTCCGCACTGACCTTCGAATGGGAGTCCAGATTGTTTCTTTGGCTGCCAGAGTGCCTTGGCACCTGCAGACCTTGCTAAATCAATTCCGAACACAGCCTTTAGAGGCACAGTGGCAGAGCATGCTCTCAGCCTCGGGACGAAGTCTGCCTGCCTCGGAGTCTGACCTCACAACAGGGAGCTGGCAAACGCGAACCTGCTGATAGTGCTCCCATAACTGGGGGCGATAGTGCTGTGGCTCTGTGACTGGCTCTAGCTGCGTGCTAACAAGCTGGAAACATGAGCTAAAAACCCAACACGGCAGCTGGGGAATTTAAATGCACTTAATTAAATAAATCTGGAAGAAAAAGCTGGTCTCGGTAATAGAGACTGTGAACTACTGAATCTGTAACCTCAAAGAGTGGGGCAGCACAGAAACAGGCCCTTCAGCCCATCAGATCCATGCTGACCATCAAGCACTCATTTACACCAACCATAGAAAGCATCCTATCTCAATGCACCATGGCTTGGTACAGCAACTACTCTGCCCGGGACCGCAAGAAACTGTTGTGGACGCAGCCCAGCGTGTCACGGAAACCAGCCAGCATAATCAAAGACCCCACCATTCCGGGTCAGTCTCTCTTCTCTCCTCTCCCATCAGGCAGAAGATACAGGAGCCTGATGGGAGAAGATACAGGGCACGTACCACCAGGCTCAAGGACAACTTCTATCCCACTGTGATAAGACTATTGAATGGTTCCCTTATACGTTGAGATGGACTCTGATTTCACAATCTACGTTGCATCTTATTGTCTACCTGCACTGCATTTCCTCTGTAGCTGTGACACTTTACTCTGTACTGTTATTGTTTTTACCTGTACTACATCAATGCACTCTGTACTAACTCAATGTAACTGCACTGCATAATGAATTGACCTGTACAATCAGTATGCAAGAGAAGTTTTTCACTGCACCTCAGTACAAGCGACAATAATAAACCAATATTAATACTAATACCAACTCTATTTCCTTTTCCCCACATTCCCATCAACTCCCCCAGATTCTTCCCCTCACTAACACACCAGGGGTAATTTAAGCTTAAAGGGGTTTGGGATGTCACCAAATATTCTAACAAACTTCTGCAGATGCACCATTGAAAGTATCCTGATTGGCTGCATCAGGGCCTGATACGGCATTTCCAACGCACAGGAACGCAAGAGGCTGCAGAGAGCAGTGGACACAGCCCGGTCCATCACGGGCACAGCCCTCCCCACCACCGACAGCATCTTACGGGAGGCGCTGTCTCAAGAAGGTGACATCTGTCATCAAGGATCCCCACCATCCAGGCCATGCCCTCTTCTCGCTGCTACCATCGGGCAGGAGGCACAGAAGCCTGAAGTCCCACACCACCAGGTTCAGGAACAGCTACTTTCCTACAACCATCAGGTTCTTGAACCGACCTGCACAACCCTAACCCTACCTCAGCAACGGAACACTATGGACCACGTCTTGCACTACCATGGACTTGTCTCCGATTGTGGGTTTTTTTGCACATGTCTTGTTTCCTCGGTCTTCTTTCTTTGAAGTCCATGGCTCCTTGAAAGTGGCTGCACAGCTTGCCTTCGTTAGTCGAGGCATTGAGTTCAAGAGTCAGGAATTTATGTTGCAGCTTTATGAAACTCTGGTTAGGCCGCATCTGGAGTATTGCATTCATTTCTGGTCACACCATTATAGGAAGGATATGGACACTATGGCATAGGTGCAGAAGAGGTTTATCAGGATGCTGCCCGGATTAGAGGGCATCTGCTATTAGGAGAGGTTGGATAAAGTTGGGTTATTTTCTCTGGAGCGTAGGAGGCTGAGGGGAGACCTGATAGCTGTTTATAAGATTATGAGAGGCATAGATAGAGTAGACAGCCAGTATCTTTTTCCCAAGGTCGAAATATCTAATACCACAGGCCATGTATTTAAGGTGAGAGGGAGTACATTCAAAGAAGATGTGCAGGGCAAGTTTTCTTACACAGAGAGTGGTGGGTGCCTGGAATGCGCTGCCAGGGGTGGTGGTGGAGGCAGATACAACAGCAATGTTTAAGAGGCTCTTAGACAGACACGTGAACGTGCAGGGAATGGAGGGATACGGACCATGTGCAGACAGAAGGGATTAGGTATCACTAGCTTAATTAGATCAGCACAACATTGTGGGCTGAAGGGCCTGTTCCTGTCCTGTGCATTTCTATGAATATTGTCAACAAGAGAAAGTTAACCACCTGCCCTTGACATTCAATTGTATTATCATTGCTGAGACCCCACCATCGATATACTTTGACGTGAAACTCAGCTGGATGAGGCATTGTGTGATGAGGACTCAACTCCTGACACCCTAACCCTTTTCCACTATCCACAAGGCAGAAATCTGGAGCGTGATGGAGTACAGCCCACCTGTCACGATGAATAGGAGTCCAACAAGTCTCAAGAAGCTCAACACCATCACTGGGTCTAAATCCTGGAACTCCCTCCCAGCGGCACAGTGGGAGCACCTGTACCAGAAGGACTGCAGTTCAACAAGGCAGCTCACCCCTACGTCCTCAAGGGCAACTAAGCATGAGCAATAAATGCTGGCCTTGCTGGAGATGTCAAGAGCTTTTCACTGAATAAAATAATAATTGCCAACCTTCTGAGGTTTAACAGGACATAGGTTCAAAATTTATCTTCTGGGGTGCTTACCACAAGCCTGAAGGAGGCAGTAAAGCTGGAATCGCCACCCCAGTGCTTGTCCGCTTCAAGAATGGGCACCCCTTGAGGGTGTGGACACCAGCTCGGAGATGGCACTGGCCGCAGAGATGTGAGCAAGGTGCCTTAATGAGGAGGAGAATTGCCAACCCTTCAATTCTCTTTGAGAGGGAGGGGGAACCCATTTGCCCCAAACTCCAAGAATCGATTAGGTCACAGGAACATTCGGGATGTGAGCCAGAATGACAAGAACAGGGAATCTTGGACAACTGAAGGATATTGAAGGTTTCATCAGGAAAGAAACAGAAGCAAATGCCCTTTGTGATTTTTGTAAATGACTTGGATGAGGATGTGGAAGGGCGGGTTAGTAAGTTTGCAGATGACACGAAGGTTGGTGGTGTTGTGGATAGTGTAGAAGGTTGCTGTAGGTTACAATAGGACACTCATAGGATGCAGAGCTGGGCTGAGAAGTGGCAGGTGGAGTTCAACCGGATAAGTGTGAAGTGATGCACTTTGGGAGGTCGAATTTGAAGGCAGAATACAAGGTTAATGGCAGGACTCTTAGCAGTGTGGAGGAACAGAGGGATCTTGGGGTCCACATCCATGGATCTCTCAAGGTTGCCGTGCAGGTCGATAGGGTTGTTAAGAAAGTGTATGGTGTGTTGGCCTTCATTAGTGCGAGTATTGAGTTTAAGAGCTGCTAGGTAATGTTGCAGCTCTTTTGAATTCTGGTTAGACCACACTTGGAGTACTCTGTTCAGTTCTGGTCACCTCATTATAGGAAGGATGTGGAAGCTTCAGAGAGGGTGCAGAGGAGATTTACCAGGATGCTGCCTGGATTGGAGAGCATGTCTTATGAGGATAGGTTGAGCGAGCTCGGGCTTCTCTCTTTGGAGAGAAGGAGGATGAGAGGTGACTTGATAGAGGTGAACAAGATGATAAGAGACATAGATCGAGTGGACAGTCAGAGGCTTTTTCCCAGGGTGACAATGGCTAACACGAGGGGACATAATTTTAAGGTGATTGAAGGAAGGTATAAGGGGGATGTCAGGGGTAAATTTTTTTACTCAGAGAGTGGTGGGTGCATGGAACTCACTGCCGGCAGATTTGGTGGAAGCAGATATATTAGGGACATTTAAGAGATTCTTAGATAGGCACATGAATGATAGAGAAATGGAAGGCTAGGTGGGAGGGAAGGGTTAGATAGTTCTTAGAGCAGGATAAAATGTTGGCACAACATCGTGGGCCGAAGGGCCTGTACTGTAATGTTCTATGTTCAGATGGCAGGTATCAGCAACTAGAGGGAAAATAGAGTGTGTGGGAGAAAACTAATGTAGAACATTCATTTAAAGATAGTTGGGGAATCTTCAGATCTCTTAAAAATTCATACATTGATGTAGGATCCTCAGGGGATTCTGATTGGTATAAAGAAGAATAAAATTCTTGAAAGGATTTGTTGATTTGAACAGGATCTATCGTGTAAGTACCATCTGGTTTACAAATTTTATTAATCTGACGTTTAGATGAAGTAGCTTTCAATTGGTTGGCCAATAATTTACTGGATTTGTCACCATGTATATAAAATTGACTTGTTTTTAAGCAGTAGATTTTCAATTGAAGATGTTAATAATAAACTGTGTTGTAATTGGAGTTCTGTTCTCTTTTTAAAAAGCTCCAGATTCGGAGTATCAGAATATTTTTTATCGATTTCTTTAATCTTGTCAGCTAATGTACGTATTTCATTATTAGTTCGTTTTTTCAAGCCAGCGGAATATGAAATAATTTGACCACGGATATATGCTTTAAAAGTATCCCATATTATCCCACTGGAAATTTCTTCAGTAAAATTAGTTAAAAAGAAAAATGAAATCTGTTCTTTGATAAATTGGATGAAATCTGAGTCTTGTAATAGAGAAGGATTAAATCGGATAAAATCAATGGTGCATGATCAGAGATGGCAATTGCATCGTATTGAGGGAAAATAGAGTGTGTGGGAGAAAACTAAAGAAATAAATCAGGGGAGCAAATAGGGGCCATGGAATATCCTTGGAAAGTAAGATTAAGGAGAACCCCAAGACATTCTCAAGGTATATCAGGAGCGAGTGGGTAGCTAGGGAAAGAGTGCATCCCCTTTGGGACCAAGGGGATAAACTGTATGTGATGCCAGGGGATGTGGGGAAAGTCCTAAATGATTGCTTCTCATCTGCATTCACCAAGGAGAAGTTTGTGGAAGATGGTGAGATCAGGAAGGGGTATGTGTATAAACTGGAGCAAGTCAGTTTTCAGAAGGAGGAGGTGTTAGACTGACACTCACCAACTTTTACTGGTGCACCATAGAAAGCATCTTATCCGGATGCATCACGGCTTGGTACGGCAACTGCTCTGCCCAAGACCACAAGGAACTTCAGAGAGTTGTGGACACAGCCCAGCGCATCACGGACACCAGCCTCCTCTCCTTGGACTCTGTCTATACCTCTCACTGCCTTGGTGAAGCAGCCAGCATAATCAAAGACCCCACCCACCCGGGACATTCTCTCTGCTCTTCCATTGGGTAGGAGATACAGGAGCCTGAGGGCATGTACCACCAGACTTAAGGACAGCTTCTACCCCACTGTGATAAGACTATTGAATGGTTCCCTTATACAATGAGATGGACTCTGACCTCACGATCTACCTTGTTGTGACCTTGCACCTTATTGCACTGCACTTCCTCTGTAGCTGTGACACTTTACTCTGTACTGTTATTCTTTCTACCTGTACTACATCAATGCACTCTGTACTAACTCAATGAGACTGCACTGTGTAATGAAGTGACCTGTACAATTGGTATGTAAGACAAGTTTTTCACTGTACCTCGGTACAAGTGACAATAATAAACCAATACCAATATAACTGTTGATAAATTCCCAGGGCCAGATGAGATCTATCCCAGGTTGCTCTGACATCAAAGCTTTGATGGAGAGTCTTACATCTTCGCTAGCCACATGTGAGGTACCAGGGACTGGAGGATAGCTAGTACTGTTCCTTTATTTAAGGGATAGGCATGTAACCACAGGCCAATGGTTGGATTATTACTGGAGTAAATTCCAAGAGAAAGGATGTATGTTGATTTGGAAAGGCAGGGGCTGATCGAAAATAGTCAGCATGGCTTTGTGTGGGGGAAATCCTGTATCAGTAATTTTGACTGAGATTTTTGAGGAGGTAGCTAAGAAGCTTGATGAAGGCAGGGTGGTAGATGTTGTCCATATGGACTTTAGTAGGGTCCCATGCAGTAGGCTGGTCCAGAAGGTTAGGACACATGGGATCCAAGGCGAGGTGGCTAATTGGATCCAAAACTGGCTTGGCGATAGGACACAGATGGTGGTGCTGGAAGGTTGCTTTTCTGATTTGAAGTCTGTGACCAGTGGTGTACCACAGGGACTGGTGCTGGGACCTTTGTTATCTGTGATATATATTAACGACTTGGAAGTGAATGTAGGAAGTAAGATTAGTAAGTTTGTGGACGATACAAGAATTGGTGGCGTTCTGGACAGTGAGGAAGATAGTCTAAGGCTACAGGAGGAAAGCTGGATGGAACATTGGCAGGTCCTGTCTAGTGCAAGATGACATATTTGGGAAGTCAAACAGGGGTAACACATAAACATAAGGCACTAAGGAATGTTGATGAACAGAGGAACCTTGGGATTCAAATCATTAGTTCCCTGAAAGTGGCAACACAGGTAGATAGGGTGGTGACGAAGGCACAAGGCATGCTGGCCTTCATTGGTCAGGGCATTTTTGATGATGAGAGATACCTTTATTAGTCACATATACATCGAAACACACAGTGAAGTGTACCTTTTGCGTAGAGTGTTCTGGGGGCAGCCCGCAAGTGTCGCCACGCTTCCTGCGCCAACATAGCATGTCCACAACTTCCTAACCTGTATGTCTTTGGAATGTGGGAGGAAACCGGAGCACCCAGTGGAATCCCATACAGTCACGGGGAGAACGTACAAGCTCCTTACAGACAGCGGCCGCAATTGAACCCAGGTCTCTGGCGCTGTAATAGCGTTACACTAACAGCTGTAAACATAAAAGTTGAAATGATATGGTGCAGCTTTACAAAACACTGGTTAGGGCGCACTTGGAGTACTGTGCGCAGTCCTGGTCACCACACTATAGGAAAGATGTGGTTGCACTGGAGAGAGTGTAGAGGAGATTCACGGTGTTGCCTGGATTGGAGGACTTTAGATATGGGGAGGGACTGGATAGGCTGGGCTTGTCTTCCCTGGGATGAAGGAGACTGAGGGGAGACCTGATAGAGGTACAGAAAATTACAATAGGGCAGATGGATCTATTTTCCATGGTAGGGGGTATCAAAAACAAGAGGGCATTGGTTTAAGGTGAGAGGAAGGAGCTTTAAAGGTGATCTGAGGGGTAAGTTCTTTTCTTTACACAGAGCGTGGTTGATATCTGCCAGAGGAGTTAGTGGATTGAGATATAATTACAACGTTTAAGAGGCATTTAGATAGGCACTTAAAATAGGCAAGGCATAGAGGGATATGGTCCTAATGCAGGCAAATGGGATTAGTGTAGCTGGATAAAGCAAACAGCGTGGACCTGTTCCTGTATGACTCTATGACTCCATGACAATTTATTGCCTATTTTTAACTATCCCTAAACAGAGTGGCCATTTCCAAGGACACTTTAAGGTCCATCCAATTGTGTTGAGAGCCTCGTATGGGCCAGGCACTCTTCATTCCCTCAGGGACATTACTGAACCAGATGGTGTTTGTGACTATCTGATGATTTTGTGGTCATTATCACCAAGACCAGCTGTATTTTTGTTTTAAAACCAGATTATTAACTGAATGTAAATTCCACAGCTGCAGTGGTGGGATTTGAACTCAAATCCCTGGATTGTTAGTCCGGGTTACTAGACTGCGAGTTTACCTGGACCATCACCAGACCTGTTGTCATGGGATGATCACTATCTCTAGATCAAGGTTCTGGCTCGTTCAGCTCTGGGGTTGGGATGTCACATGATACAACAACAACAGAATTCGTTACAGTGTAGGAGATTGAAGGGTGATCTTATAGAGGTGTATAAAATCAAAAGGGGCCCACATAGGGTGAATGCACTCAGTCTTTTTCCCAGGGTTGGGGAATCAAGAACTAGAGGGCATAGGTTTAACGTGAGAGGGGAATGATTTAGTAAGAAGTTGAGAGGCAACTTTTTTACACAAAGGGTGGTATCTGTTGGATGGGGCATCTGGGTCAGCATGGACCAGTTGGGCCGAAGGGCCTGTTTCCGTGCTGTATAACTCCTGCCTCCCCTCCTTGGACTCTGTCTTTACCTCTTGCTGCCTTGGTGAAGCAGCCAGCATAATCAAAGACCCCACCCACCCGGGTCATTCTCTCTTCTCTCCTCTCCCATCAGGCAGAAGATACAGGAGCCTGAGGGCACGTACCACCAGGCTCAAGGACAGCTTCTACTCTACTGTGATAAGACTATTGTACAGTTCCCTTATACGATGAGATGGACTCTGACCTCACGATCTACCTTGTTGTGACCTTGCACCTTATTGCGCTGCACTTTCTCTGTAGCTGTGACACTTTACTCTGTACTGTTATTGTTTTTACCTGTACTACATCAATGCACTCTGTACTAACTCAATGTGACTGCACTGTGTAATGAATTGACCTGTACGATCGGTGTGCAAGACGTTTTTCACTGTACCTCGGTAAAAGTGGCAATAATAAACCGATACCAATACTATGCACCAAAATAAATGGTGATGAATCCTAGTTAGCGATCTCCGTGTACGGAGATCGACACAAACACCCCAGAGTAAGAGTCATAGAGTCATAGAGATTTACAGCATGGAAACAGGCCCTTTGGCCCACTGAGTCTGTGCTACACCATCAATCACCCACTTACACTAATCCTGAATTAATCTCAACTTTTTAAATTCCCATCAACTCCCCCTGGGATTCCACCTCTCACCTACACACTGGGGGCAATTTACAGTGGCCAATTAACCCACTGATCCGCACGTCTTTGGGATGTGGGAGGAAACTGGAGCAGCCGGGTAAAACCGGGGAGAACGTGCAAGCTCCACAGACAGTACCAGAGGTCAGAATTGAACCGGGTCTCCGGCACTGCGAGGCACCAGCTCCACTAGCTGACATGAGAGGTCCTGACTCATCTGTCCTCCAGGACAGTGCCTCCATCTCACCACATGTTCCAATCAGTACAGGTATGATCTGTCCCTATGTCATTTTACACATTCTACTAATTGGTAAATTGGTTTAATATTGTACAGGAGGTACAGTGAAAAACTTAGTTTGCATGCCATCCATTAGCAGAATGCAGAATAAAGTGTTACAGCTACAGAGAAAGTGCAGTGCAGGCAGGCAATGAGGTGCAAGACCGTAACAAGGTCAAGAGTCCATCTTATCGTACAAGGGAACCATTCTATAACAGCAGGATAGAAGCTGTCCTTGAACCTGGTGGTACGTGCTTTCAGGCTTTTGTATCTTCTGCCCGATGGGAGGGGGGAGAAGAGAGAATGTTCGGGGTGGGTGGGGTCTTTGATTATGCTGGGTGATTTACCGAGGCAGTGAGAAGTGTATGATGAATGACTCATGGCTGTCCAGTAGATATAGGAGCAGAATTAGGCCATTCAGCCCATCGAGTCTGCTCCGCCATGATTGGAATGGAAGGGAATTTCCTGCTGTTCCTCGGAGTGAGTCCATTAATCCCGTCATTGGCTGCGCACTTCAGTGATTTACAAGTTGCTCCTGGTAATGTACATGTCTCTATATCATCTCACCCTTTCTTGGAGGACAAGAAAATAGGAACAGGAGTGGGCCCTCGGCCCCTCAAGCCTGCCCTGTCATTCAATATGGTCACGGGTGATCCATCACAGGCTTCATCCCCTCCCCTGTGCCAGCTCCCATAACCCTCAATTCCACAAACTTTCAAAAATACATCCAGCTCCTCTTTAAATCTCCTGAGTGATCCAGCCTCCACATCCCTCTGGGGTAGAGAACCCCAGATACACACCACCCTACGATAGAAGAGGCAGAGAAACAGTTCAGTGCTCTCACCTGACCTTGCTCCAGACAGAACAGTCTCACCTTTCACGGAACAGTTTCCATTCAACCTCACCTTTCACCCTTGGAGCCTCCACATCCTTTGTCATTTCCACTAGCAATGAGATCCCACAACCATTGGAATCGGAATTAGTTTATTGTCGTCACATGTAGCGAGGTACAGTGAAAAGCTCATCTTGCATACAGATCATACAGATCAATTTATTAAGATATAAGATTTTAAGATATCTTTATTAGTCACATGTACATCGAAACACACAGTGAAATGCATCTTTTTTGCATAGAGTGTTCTGGGGGCAGCCCGCAAGTGTCGCCACGTTTCCAGCGCCAATGTAGCATGCCCACAACTTCCTAACCCGTACGTCTTTGGAATGTGGGAGGAAACCGGAGCACCCGGAGGAAACCCACACGGTCACAGGAAGAACGTACAAACTCCTTACAGATAACGGCGGGAATTGAACCTGGGTCGATGGCACTGTAATAGCGTTACGCTAACCGCTATACTACCATGCCTGCCCACTACACAGTGCATTGAGGTAGTACAAGGTAAAACAATAACAGAATACAGAATAATGTGTCACAGCTACAGAGAAAGTGCAGTGCAGGCAGACAATAAGGTGCAAGGTCAAAACGAGGTAGATTGTGAGGTCAGGAGTCCATATTATCATACTAGGGAACTGTTCAATAGTCTTATAACAGCGGGATAGAAGCTGTCCTTGAGCCTGATGGTACGTGCTTTCAGGCTTTTGTATCTTCTGCCTGATGGGAGGAGGGAGAAGAGAGAATGTCCGGGGTGGGTGGGGTCTTTGATTATGTTGGCTGCTTTACCAAGGCAGCGAGAAGTGTAGACAGAGTCCATGGACAGGAGGCTGGTCAGTCACATCTTCTCCTCCCGTTCGCTTTCCGCCTTCTGCAGGGACCACTCCCTTTGTGACTTCCTGGTCCACTCATCCCTCCCCACCCACCCCTCCCTGACCCCTGGCACTTTTTCCTGCAACTGTAGGAGGTGCAACACTTGGTACGCCTCCTCCCTCCCCACCATCCAGGGACCTAAACAACCCTTCCAGGTGAGGCGAGGATTCACGTGTGCCTTCTCCCTCCTCATCTACTGCATTGGGTACCCTCCATGTGGCCTCCTCCACACTGGCAAGACCAAGTGTAGACCAGGCAATGCCAGATAGGGCACCATCTACAGGATCCTGAATCTGGACGGTTGGCCATGAAAGGCAGTGTGTTCTTGTTGAGCTCATGGGCCCACTCCTGCTGCTTCCTTCCAGGTAGCCATAAAGAGAAACAGTGCAGAAAGGGGCCCTTCGGCCCACAAGTCCATGCCATCCATCAAAACCCATTTAAATACTAATCATTCCCTAATCCATTTCATTGGAGTCATGGAGCCATACAGCACAGAAATAGGCCCTTCGGCCCATCATGTCCATGTCAACCCTTTGCCCATCTCCACCGATCCCATTTGCCCCCACTAGGTCCATATCCTTCTATGCCCTGCCTATTTAAGTGCCTGTCTAAATGTCTCTTAAACGCATTGATTGTATCTGTTTTCACCACCTTCTCTGGCAGCGAGTTCCGGATATCACCCACTCCCTGTGTGAAATAACTTACCCCTCAGATCCCCTTTAAAACTCCTTCCTCTCACCTTAAACCTGTGCCTTCTTGTTTTTGATACCCCTACGATGGGAAAAAGATTTTGTCCAACTACCCTATCCGTGCCTCTCATAATCTATATTGTCACCCCTGAGCCTCCTTCACTCCAGGGAAAACAAGCCCAGCCTGTCCAGTCTCTCCCCATAACGAAAAAGTCCTCCAATCCAGGCAACTTCCCGGTGAATCTCCTCTGCACTCTCTCCAGTGCAACCACATCCTTCCCACAGTGTGGGTGACCAGAACTGCACACAATACGACAAGTGTGGTGTAACTAGTAATTTGTAAACTTGCCAACACAACATCCCCGCTTTATACTCTATCCCTCGACCTATGAAGGCAAGCATACCACACGCCTTCTTCACCATCTTATCCACCTGTGTAGCCACTTTCAGGGAGCGATGGACTTGAACCCCAAGGTCCCTCTGTTAGCATTCCTTCGTGCACCACCATTTACCGTGGACGTCCTACCCCTATTTGACTTCTCAAAATCATCACCTTGCACTTGTCAGGATTAAATTCCACATTCCACATTCTCCCCACATTCCCATCAATTCCCCCAGATTTGACCACTCACCTACACACTGGGGACAATGTTACAGCGGCCAATTAACCTAACAACCTGCACGTCTATGGGATATGGGGTAAACCCACGCGGTCACAGGGAGAATGTGTAAACACACAGACAGCGCTCGAGGTCAGGATTGAACCCAGGACGCTGGAGCGTGAGGCAGCAGTACTACGTACCACACTATGTTTCCATGTTATCTGCAAGTGGATGGGGGAGAGTGTTGCTGGGGTTCTCTTGTGGTGGGACGGTGTTACACAATCTCAAGCCCGAGAAGTGAGGATCCCAGTCCCATCCGGGGCTGTTTGGAGTGAGGATAGATCTATGAGGTGGACCCTACCCCTCCTAGCTCCATAAGACCATAAGACATAGAAGCAGAATTAGGCCATTCAGCCCATCGAGTCTGCTCCACCATTCGATCATGGCTGACTTATTTTTCCCTCTCAACCCCATTCTCCTGCCTTCTCCCCGTAACCTTTGACGCCCTCACTAATCAAGAACGTCCGCTTTAAGTGTACCCAATGACTTGGTCTCCACAGCCATCTGTGGCAATGAATTCCACAGATTCACCACCCTCTGGCTGAAGAAATTCCTCCTCATCTCTGTTCCAAAGGAACGTCCGCCGTCTTGTCTTTCTAGTGTTGGACTTGTGTACCCCAACCCCAGGGTGAAAGGTCAACGCCACAAACAGCCAATCGCTCGAAACATCAGGCCCAGTGCGATCCCACAGAATGATCAAATCACTGAATCCTAGCGTAGCGAAGCACAGAAAGAGCCCGTTCGACCCATTGTCCGAGTACTAGCTCATTGATAGAGCGATCTAATTTAGTTCCCCTCTCCCCACAGCCCCGCAAATATTTTCCCCTTTTTCTCTTTATCCAATTCCCTGTTGAAAGCCCCTGATGAATCTGTTCCCGCTGACCTTTCTTTAAGATCTTTAAGATATCTTTATTAGTCACACGTACATCGAAACACATAGTGAAATGCATCTTTTCTGCATAGTGTGTTCTGGGGACAGCCCGCAAGTGTTGCCACACTTCCAGCGCCAACATAGCACGTCCACAACTTCCTAACCCTCTTTCCCAGGGCACCGATGCTCAATACAAGAGGGCATGGCTTTAAAGTAATGGGTGGGAAGTTCAAGGGACATATCGGAGGAAGGTTTTTTACCCAGAGAGAGGTTGGGGCATGGAATGTGCTGCCTGGGGTGGTGGTGGAGGCAGGTACATTGGTCACATTCAAGAGATTACTAGATAAGCAAATGGAGGAATTTAAAATAGATGGATCTGTGGAAGGAAGGGGTTAGATAGACTTAGGTGAGGTTTAAAGGTCAGCACAACATTGTGGGCCGAAGGGCCTGTATTGTGCTGTATTGTTATATGTTCTATTCTGTGTTCTAACCCGTACGTCTTTGGAATGTGGGAGGAAACCGGAGCACCCGGAGGAAACCCACGCAGACACGGGGAGAATGTACAAACTCCTTATGGACAGTGGCCGGAATTGAACCCGGGTTGCTGGTGCTGTAATAGTGTCACACTAACCGCTGCACAGCTCGTCCCATGCCACGAGGACCCGTTGACCGTAGAGGTCTCTTCACTCTCGCCGGTTGCCTCCTGCTAATACCCTCTGTGAAAATGGGAGCAGGTTTACTCGAGGTTGTGTGTCGTCCTCTCATCCAGCTCCCTCTCGCTTTCCCCGGTTGTTCTTGGGTTAGCTCCCACATTGCCTTGGGGCTTGGTGTTTCTTGGGCTCCTTTCCTGCCACTGCCAATCTTTCCAAAACTAAGCATGAAATGGAAAAATAAACTTGCAAAGGATTGAGTACATACATCACTGAAGCAGTATGCAGAATTTCAATCTCCAACCGACACAACGGAACTTAAAATTCAAAACAGATTTCAAATTAAATCCATACTCAATTGTTAACCCTGTCACACTGATGGAACAGGGGAGAGCATCGCTGTCTCTGTGCTGTGAAGTGTAATAGGCCGTTGGGGGACGTGGGAGGATGGGAGTGGGGAGGAATGGGGGGGGAACAGAGGAGGGGGGAGCCCAGAGACCAGGGGATGAAAATGGAGTTGGAGGAATGAACGTGGGACCAATGAAGAAAGTGAAGGGGCGAAGGCTGGGAAGAAGCTAGTTCATCACACGCTCCTGTCCATGGTAGGAGTAACCCTGTGAGCCTCTTTAACCATCCCTTTGGATCCTGTAGCTTATCTAGCTATCCAAGAGACTCTCTGCCACTGCTTCCAGAACCTGCACATCTACCCTTGGTTCTAGACCAGATTCATCAGGGGCTTTCAACGGGGAATTGGATAAAGATCCAAAAGGGGAAAATTTGCAGGGCGGTGGGGAGAGAGGAACTAAATTAGATCCCTCATGCCTGGTCCCTGAGAGCCTGCTCCGACTTCTAGATCCTGATTCATCACTTCCTGGGGCCTTCCTCCAATCATAAACCACAAAACTCTGCCCAATAGTTGTAGATCCTGAGGCATTGTCCTCACTCCAGTCTCTTGTGCCCCTGCCCCTGTACTTCCAGGGGTCTTGATGCTAAGACTCTACCACTTAGTTCGAGATTCTCAAACTAGTTCTAGTCTCCAAGGCTACGTCACCAATTCGAGAACAATGGTGCTGAGGTTGAGAGGGTTGAGAGCTTCAAATTCTTAGCAGCAAACATCACCAATTGCCTGTCCTGGTCCAACCATGTGGACGCCACAGCCAAGAAAGCAATCCAGCGCCTCTACTTCCTCAGGAGGCTAAAGAAATTCAGCATGTCCCTGTTGACCCTCACCAATTTTATAAATGCACCATAGAAAGCATCCTATTCAGATAGGCTTGGTACGGCATAGAATAGAAAAGTTGGGACGTTATCTTGAAACTTTACAAATCACTGGTTAGACCATACCTAGTGTGAAGTTCTGAGCACAAAAATATAGGAAGGATGTGGTTGCCTTGGAGAGTGCAGAGGAGATTCGCCAGGACCTTGCCTGGATTGGAGGACTTTAGTTATGGGGAGAGATTGGAGAGGCTGGGCTTGTTTTCCCTGGAGCGAAGGAGGCAGTGACCTGATAAAGGTGTGTAAAATTATAAGAGGCATAGATAGAGATAGTCAGAATCTTTTTTCCCCATGGTGGTGGGTTTAAACTAGATTTGTAGGGGGAGGTGAACCAGAGTGTTAGAGCAGATAGTGATGTCGAGGAGGAAAAGGTCATGTGAGGACTGCAGGTATCAACAGAAATCAAAGGTTTGTACGTGATAGAAATGTTCTCAGGTGCATCTATTTCAATGCAAGGAATATTGTAGGTAACGCAGATGAGTTTAGGGCGTGGATTGGCACATGGGATTACGACATTATTGCTGTTAGTGAGACTTGGTTGCAGGAGGGGCAGGACTGGCGGCTTAATGTTCCGGGGTTCCGTTGTTTCAGACGTGATAGAGGGGGAGGGATGAAAGGGGGAGGAGTGGCTATACTAGTCAGGGAAAATATCACAGCTGTGCGGAGACAGGACAGCCCAGAGGGCTCGTCTACAGAGGCCACATGGGTGGAGCTGAGGAATAGGAAAGGTGTGGCCACTCTAATAGGGTTGTATTATAGACCGCCCAATAGTCAGAGAGAATTGGAGGAACGAATCTGTGGTGAGATAGCAGACCGACGTAAGAAACAGAAAGTTGTAGTAGTAGGGGATTTTAACTTTCCACATAATGACTGGGACTCCCACACTGTGAAAGGGCTGGATGGCTTGTAATTTGTCAAATGTGTTCAGGAAAGTTTTCTAAATCAATATATAGAGGTACCAACGAGACAGAATGCAATACTTGAACTCCTATTAGGGAACCAGGCAGGTCAGGTGACAGAAGTATGCGTAGGTGAACATTTTGGGTCCAGTGACCATCATGTCTTTAGTTTCAAGTTAATTATGGATAAGGACAGGTTTGGTCCTCAGGTTCAGGTTCTAAATTGGAGAAAGGCCAATTTTGTGGAAATGAGAAAGGATCTAGGAAGAGTGGATTGGGATAAGTTGTTTTCTGGCAGGGATGTGCTCAGAAGGAAGGCCTTCAAAGGTGAATTTTTGAGAGTGCAGAGTTTGCACATTCCTGCCAGGATTAAAGGCAAACTTAACAAGCATAGGGAACCTTGGTTTTCAAGGGATATTGGAGATCTGGTTAAGAAAAAGAGAGAGGTGTATAGCAGGTATAGGCAACTAGGAACAAATGAGGTACTTGAAGAGTATAGAAAAAGTAAGAAAATACTAAAAAAGGAAATCAGGAAGGCAAAAAGAAGACATGAGGTTGCTCTGGCAGATGATGTGAAGGTAAACCCGAAGGGTTTCTACAAGTATATGAAGAGTAAAAGGATAGTAAGGGACAAAATTGGTCTCCATGTGTGGAGCCTCAGGAGATGGGGGAGATCTTAAACAGTTTTTTTGCATCAGTATTTACTCAGGAAACTGGCATAGTGGATATGGAAGGAAGGGAAACAAGCAATAGTGTCATGGAACATATAGAGATTAAAGAGGAGGAGGTGCTTGCTGATTTACAGCGAATAAAGGTAGATAAATCCCCTGGGCCTGATAAGATATTTTCTCGGACATTGACAGAGACTAGTGTAGAAATTGCAGGGGCCCTGGCAGATATATTTAAAATGTCCTTAGCCACAGGTGTGGTGCCGGAGGACTGGAGGGTAGCTCATGTAGTTCCATTGTTTAAAAAAGGATCTAAAAATAAACCAGGTAATTACAGGCCAGTGAGCCTGACATCAGTAGTGGGTAAATTATTGGAAGGTGTTCTGAGAGATCAGATATACAAGTATTTGGATAGCCAAGGGCTGACTAAGGATAGTCAGCATGGCTTTGTGCGTGGTAGGTCGTGTTTAATGAATCTTGTAGAGTTTTTCGAGGAGGTTACCAAGAAAGTAGATGAAGGAAAGGCTGTGGATGTTGTCTACATGGACTTTAGTAAGGCCTTTGACAAGGTCCCACATGGGAGGTTAGTTCAGAAGGTTCAGATACTAGATATCCATGGAAAGGTTGTATACTGGATTTGAAGTTGGCTGTGTGGGAGAAGACAGAGAGTGGTAGTGGATGATTGTTTCTCAGACTGGAGGCCTGTGACTAGTGATGTACCTCAGGGATCTGTGCTGGGGCCATTGTTGTATGTTGTCTATATCAATGATCTAGGTGATAATGTGGTAAATTGGATCAGCAAGTTTGCTGATGATACTAAGACTGGAGGCGTTGTGGACAGCGTGAAAGGCTTTCAAAGCTTGCAGAGGGATCTGAACCAACTGGCAAAATGGGCCAGAAAATGGCAGATGGAACTTAATGCTTGTCTGTGTAAGATGTTGCATTTTGGAAGGACAGATCAAGGTAGGACATACACAGTAAATGGTAGGGCACTGAGGAGTGCGGAGGAACAAAGGGATCTGGGAGTTCAGATACATAATTCCCTGAAAGTGGCGTCACAGGTAGACAGGGTTGTAAAGAAGGCTTTTGACATCCTGGCATTCATAAACCAAAGTATTGAGTATAGGAGTTGGGATGTTATGGTGAGGTTGTATAAGACATTGGTGAGGCCAAATTTGGAGTATTGTGTGCAGTTCTGGTCACCTAACTATAGGAAGGATATCAGTAAGATTGAAAGAGTGCAGAGGAGATTTACTAGAATGTTGCTGGGTCTTCAGGAGTTGAGTTACAGGGAAAGGTTGAACAGGTTAGGACTTTATTCCTTGGAGCGCAGAAGAATGAGGGGAGATTTGATAGACGTTTACAAAATTGAGGGGTATAGACAGAGTTAATGCGAGTAGGCTCTTTCCACCTAGATTAGGAGAGATAAGTACGAGAGGACATGGCTTTAGGGTGAAAGGGGAAAGGTTTGGGGGAACATTAGGGGGAAATTCTTCACTCAGAGAGTGGTGGGAGTGTGGAACGGGCTGCCTTCTGATGTGGTAAATGTGGGCTCAGTCTTGAGTTTTAAGAATAAATTGGATAGATACATGGACGGGAGAGGTCTGGAGAGTTATGGACTGGGTGCAGGTAAATGGGACTAGCGGACTATCACTTTGGCACAGACTAGAAGGGCCAAATGGCCTGTCTTCTGTGCTGTAGTGTTCTATGGTTCTATGGTGGTATCAAAAACAAGAAGTCTTGGGTTTAAGGTGAGAGGTAGGAGATTAAAATGGGATCTAAGTGGTAAGTTTTTTACACAGAGAGTGGTTGATATCTGGAATGAGAGGAGGTGGTGGACTCAGATACAATTGCTGTGTTTAAGAGACATTTGAATAAGCAAGGCATAGTAGGATACGGTCCGAATGTGGGTGTATAGGATTAGTGTAGATGCACAAAAGAGGTTGGAATAGACAAGCTGGGCCAAAGGGCCTGTTTCTGTGCTGTACGATTTTATGACTCTGTAACTACAAGGGTAGCAGGAAGATGGGAACAGGTTCCCTACTGAGTTTCACACCATCCTAACTTGAACCATAGAACGATAGAACCATAGAACAATACGGCACAATACAGGCCCTTCGGCCCACCATGTTGTGCCGACCTTCAAACCACACCTATGACTATCTAACCCCTTCCTCCCACATATCCCTCTATCTTAAATTCCTCCATATGCTTATCTAACAATCTCTTGAACTTGTCCAATGTATCAGCCTCCACCACCACCCCAGGCAGCGCATTCCATGCACCAAACACTCTCTGGGTGAAAAACCTCCCTCTGACATCACCCTTGAACTTCCCATCCAATACCTTAAAGCCATGCCCTCTTGTTTTGAGCATTGGCACCCTGGGAAAGAGGCGCTGGCTGTCCACTCTAAGAGGCACTGGCTGTCCACTCTTGGAAACATATTACTGCTCCCTCATTGTCAATGGATCTAAATCCTTAACGAGAATCCTGAATACCTCTGAGTTCTCTTCTCATAGAGTCATACAGTCCGAAAACAGGCCCTTCGGCCCAACTTGTTCATGCCAACTGTGTTGCCCAGTGAGCTAGTCCCATCTACCCATATTTGGCCCATAGCCCTCTAAACCTTCCTGTCCATGTACTTATCTAGATGGCTTTCAAATGTTGCTAATGTGCCCGCGTCAACCACTATTCAGATAAGATATCTTTATTAGTCACGTATACATCGAAACACACAGTGAAATGCATCTTTTGTGTAGAGTGTTCTGGGGGCAGCCCGCAAGCGTCACCACGCTTCCGGCGCCAACATAGCATGCCCACAACTTCCTAACCCTTACGTCTTTGGAATGTGGGAGGAATCCGGAGCACCCGGAGGAAACCCACGCAGACACGGGGAGAACGTACAAGCCCCTCACAGACAGTGGCCGGAATTGAACCTGGGTAGCTGGCGCTGTAATAGTGTTACGCTAACTGCTACATTACAGTGCCTGCCCTTCCAAATATCCACTACTCATTGCGTGAAGAAGCTGCCCCTGATATCCCTTTTAAATCCCTCGCCTCTGATCTTGAACCTATGCCATCTTATTTTTAGCACCCCCCTCCCTGGGAAAAAGACTGTGTGCTTTCACCCTGCCTATGCCCCTCATACCTTGTATCCCTCTATAAGGTCACTCCTCAATCTCCTACGTTCCAGGGAATAAAGTCCTAGTCGATACAACCTCTCCTTGTAGCTCAGGCCCCCAAGTCCAGGCAACATCCTGATAAATCTTTTCTGCACTCTTTCTAGTTTAATAACATCTTTCCTCTAACAGGGTGACAAAAACTCTACACAATACTTCAAGTGTGGCCTCAACAACGTCTTACATAACTGCAACATAACTTCCTAATTCCTCTACTCATTGCCCTGACTGGTGACAGCCAGTGTGCCAAATGCCTTCTTCACTACCTTATCAACCTGTGAAGCTGCTTTCAGTGAACTCTGCACTTGCACTCCCAGGTCCCTCTGTTCCATAACATTCCCCAGGGCCCCACCATTCACTGTATAAATCCTACCCTGCTTTGATCTCCCAAAATGCAATACCTCACATCTATCTGGATTGAAAGCCATTTGCCAATCTTCAGCCCACATACCCAGCTGATCAAGATCCCCCTGTAATTTTTCATAACCTTCTACACTATCTACACCACCTATTATAGTATCATCTGCAAACTTACTAACCATGCCTTGTACATTCACATCCGAATCTCTCTCATTAACACATCAAACTCTGATTAAACTCATCAATGTTCTCTGCGTCTGCCCAAAGGTGCGTTCCACAATCCAACCACACTCTGTGCTGAAAACTTCACCCGAATGTCTTCACTCAAACTCATTCAATGGCTGTTAGCTTTAAGCTCAGAGTTCTGGACTCAATTGTAAAGATTTATCAAGCCGATTGAAATATTTTTTTAAACTTGCTGTCCTATTGGGCCACATGTAGGCCAGACAGGCAAAGGGCAGCAGATTTCTCCAAAGGATAGCAGATGTTTTGATTTTGAAACAGCAATCCAGTATTTTTGCAGTCACCATTACATTTGCTGGATATTTTTAATTCCAGATTTATTTAATTCATTGTTTTTCAGTTACCAGACATGGGATTTGAACCGCTGGTCTCTATTTAAGTTGTCCAGGCCCCAGGATAGCAAATCAGTATGCTACTGTTCATTTACTGCCCAGCTGTTCCAAAGACCTTGGCTCTGAATTCGAATCCATCTTTTCTTAGGCTCCCCCACAAGTGGAGGTTTTAATCACCCATCCCTCCTAAATTCCTCAATCCTCTGACCTTCTAAATTTCAGGATACATGCCCAATTTGTGTAATCTCTCCTTATCATCTAACCTTGTGGAGGCTTGCTAATGTTGTGGTGACTCTGTGATGGACTCCCTCTGAGACCAATTTACCCTTTCTGAGGCTTTGCCGCATCTGGTTTAGATCCCTCGGAACGGCTCTGGTCGCGTTTAGTGATACCAGAAGGTTTGGAGCAAAGTCTGCTTTCCCAGCCCCAGAACATGCAGAGGGGGGAAACGCTTGCATCCGGGTCGGATCCTGCAAGCAGCAGCCCCTGCCTGTGCCACATAACAATTCCCATCTCACTGGTAGAGCTCTCCCCACCATCGAGGGCATCTACAAGAGGCGATTTCTCAGGCAGGCAACGTCCATCATCAGGGACACCCACCATCTGGGCCATGCCCTCTTCTCAATCTGCCATCAGGCAGGATAAGATAAGACCTTTAGTAGTCTCATGTACATCGAAACACACAGTGAAATGCATCTTTGTGTAGAGTGTTCTGAGGGCAGCCCGCAAGTGTCGCCACGCTTCCGGCGCCAACATAGCATGCCCACAACTTCATAACCCATAAGTCTTTGGAATGTGGGAGGAAACCGGAGCACCCGGAGAAAACCCACGCAGACACAGGGAGAATGTACAAACTCCTTACAGACAGTGGCCAGAATTGAACCCGAGTCTCCGGCGCTGTAAAGCGTTAAGCTAACCGCCACACTACCGTACCGTGCCGTGGAGGCACAGGAGCCTGAAGACCCACACCTCAAGGTTCAGCAACAGCTTCTTCCCCACTGCTGTCAGGTCCTTGAACCCACCTGAAAATCCCTAACACTACCTCAGACTATATTTCTTTTTCTTTCTCAACTTGCACCAGTGTCATTATATTTATTTTGTTTACTTTGTTGGGCAAGTTATGTAAAATTTGTTAACTTATATTTATCCTCATCTTGTACTGTACCATGCTGCTGCTACAAAAAGCTAATTTTCATGGTATTTATATCCTGGGTATGTGTGCCTATGACCATAACGTTAAAGTTGAAACTTTTGCTTACTTCCAACAGACTTCAGCAGCATTTGTGGAACCTCAGTGCTGAAGTCACTTCTGGTGTTTGCCTTGCCCTGTAACTCTCGTTCAAACTGCTTCTAAATAAAATAAAAAGAAACTGCAGATGCTGGAAATCTGAGATAAAAGCAGAAAAAAGGTGGAAACACTCAGCAGGTCAGGCAGCATCTGTGGAGGGAGAAAAGAGTCTCATACCTCAATTGCTAACTCTTCTTTCTCTCTCCGCAGATGCTACCTGACCTGCTCAGTGTTCCAGCATTGTTTTTGTTTGATGTTTCCATCATCTGAAAATTTTCTGATTTGCTGATTTTATTGATGATTCCAAAGATTTGAGCCCACAATCACCATCACCAATAGCCTGTCCTGGTCCAACCATGTAGACACCACGGCCAAGAAAATGCACCAACACTGCTACTTCTTCAGGATGCCAAAGAAATTCACCATGTCCCTGTTGACACACCAATTTTCATCGATGCACCACAGAAAGCATCCTATCTGGATGCATCACTGCTTGGTACGGCAACTGCTCTGCCCGAGACCGCAAGAAGCAGCAGAGAGTTGTGGACACAGCTCAGCACATCACAGAAACCAGCCTCCCCTCCATGGACTCTGTCTACACTTCTCGCTGCCTCGGTAAAGCAGCCAGCATAATCAAGACCCCACCCACCCAGACATTCTCTCTTCTACCCCTTCCAATCGCGCAAAAGATACAAAAGCCTGAAAGCACGTACCACCAGGCTCAAGGACAGCTTCTATCCCGCTGTTATAAGATTATTGAACAGTCCCCCAGTACGATAAAATGGACTCGACCTCACAATCTACCTCGTTATGACCTTGCGCCTTATTGTCTGCCTGCACTGCACTTTCTCTGTAACTGTAACACTTTATTCTGCATTCTGTTATTGTTTTACCTTGTACTACCTCAATGCACTGATGTGATGAAATGATCTGTATGGATGGCATGCAAAACAAAGTTTCTCGCTGTACCCTGGTACATGTGACAATAATAAACCAGTCAGTAAGGAGGTTCTGCACTACCAGAGGTATTGACTTTCAGATAAGTTAACTGAAGCCTTGGTCCAGCCTCTCGAGTAGATGTGACAGAGCTCAGGGCACTGTTTGGAGGGGAGCTCTACTCAAAATTCGACCCCAACCAACATTCGATCTCAGGTTCCCTCCTGTTTGAGAAGACCACTATCATCCCAGTACCAAAGAAAGCAAGGTAACATGCCTCAATGATTACCGACCAGTGGCTCTGACATCCACCATCATGAAGTGCTTTGAGAGGTTGGTCATGGCACAACATCAACTCCAGCCTCCCAGACAACCTGGACCCATTGCAATTCGCCTATCGCCGAAACAGGTCTACAGCGGATGCCATCTCCCTGGCCCTACACTCAGCTCTGGAGCAACTGGATAGTAAAGACACCTATGTTAGACTATTGTTTATTGACTACAGCTCTGCCTTCAAAACAATAATCCCAAGCAAGCTTGTCACCAAACTCCGAGACCTAGGACTCAACACCTCCCTCTGTAACTGGATCCTTGACTTTCTAACCGACAGACCGCAATCAGTGAGGATAGGCAGCAATACCTCCAGCACAATTATTCTCAACACTGGTGCCCCACAAGGCTGCGTCCTCAGCCCTCTACTCTACTTCCTATACACTCATGACTGTGTGGCCAGATTCTGCTCTAACTCCATCTACAAGTGTGCAGATGATACCACCGTTGTAGGCCATATCTCAAACAGCAATGAGTCGGAGTACAGGAAGGAGATAGAGAGCTTAGTGGAATGGTGTCATGACAACAACCTTTCCCTCAATGTCAACAAAGCAAAACAGCTGGTCATTGACTTCAGGAAAGGGGGTGGTGTACATGCACCTGTCTACATCAATGGTGCTGAGGTCGAGAGGGTTGAGAGCTTCAAGTTCCTGGGAGTGAACATCACCAACAGCCTGTCCTTGTCAAATCACGTAGATGCCACGGCCAAGAAAGCTCACCAGCACCTCTCCTTCCTCAGGAGGCTAAAGAAATTTGGTTTGTCCACAGCTGTATCACAGCTTGGTACGACAACTGCTCTGCCCAGGACCACAATGGCAAGCACGGTAACATAGTGGTTAGCATAATGCTTTACAGCGCCAGAGACCCAGGTTCAATTCCGGCCGCTGTCTGTACGGAGTTTGTACGTTCTCCCTGTGTCTGCGTGGGTTTCCTCCGGGTGCTCCGGTTTCCTCCCACACTCCAAAGATGTACGGGTTAGGAAGTTATGGGTGTACTATGTTGACGCTGGAAGCATGGTGACACTTGCGGGCTGCCCCCCAAAATCACAACGCAAAAGATGTATTTCACTGTGTGTTTCGATGTACATGTGACTAATAAAGATCTTATCTTACCTTATCTTATCTTAAGAAACTGCAGAGAGTTGTGGACACAGCCCAGTGCATCACGGACACCAGCCTCCCCTCCTTGGACTCTGTCTTTTCCTCTCGTTGTCTTGGTGAAGCAGCCAGCATAATCAAAGACCTGGGTCATTCTCTCTTCTCTCCTCTTCCATCGGGTAGAAGATACACGTGCCTGAGGGCACATACCACCAGACCTAAGGACAGCTTCTACCCCACTGTGACAAGACTATTGAACAGTTCCCTTATACGATGAGATGGACTCTGACCTCACGATCTAGCTTGTTGTGACCTTGCACCTTATTGCACTGCACTTCCTCTGTAGCTGTGACACTTTACTCTGTACTGTTATTGTTTTTACCTGTACTACATCAACGCACTCTGTACTAACCCAATGTAACTGCACTGTGTAATGAACTGACCTGTACAATCGGTATGCAAGACAAGTTTTTCAATGTACCTCGGTACAAACGACAATAATAAACCAATACCAATAGCAACATCATTATCATAGTGTTAATGAATGGTAAATATCTGGAACTCGCTGCCTGAGGAGGCATAGTCATTGAGTAATACGGCATGGAAACAGGCCCTTTGGCCCAACTGGTCCATGCCGACCACAGCATCCTCCCTGCTAGTCCCAGTTGCCTGCGTTCGGCCCATGATCCCTCCCCTCCATGTACCCATGCAAATGCCTCTTAAATATTCCAATTGTACCCGCCTCGACCACTTCCTCTGGCAGCTCATTCCAGGTACCCTCCCCCCTCTGTGTGAAGAAATTACCTCTCTTTTAAATCTCTCCCCTCTTATCTTGTATCTGTGTCCTCTAGTTATGGACTCCCCAACCCTGGGGAAAAGATTATGACCATCCACCTTATCCATACCCCTCATGATTTTATAACTTCCATGGGGTCACCTCTCATTCTCCTACGCTCCAAGGAATAAAGATCCAGCATGGCCAACCTCGCTCTATAACTCAGGCCCTCTAGTCCAGGTAGCATCCTCGTAAATCTCTTCTGCACCCTCTCCAGCCTGACAATGTCTTTCCTATAACAGGGTGGCCAAAACTGTACACAGTACTCCAAGTGCGGCCTCACCAACAACTTATATGACTGCAATATAATGTCCCTACTCTTAAACTCAAAGCACTGACCAATGAAGGCCAGCATGCTAAACACCTTCTTCACCACCCTGTCTACTTGTGTGGCCGCTTTCAGTGATCTGTGCACTTGTAGACCCGGGTCCCTCTGTTCCACAACACTTGTCAGTGCCCTGCCATTCACTGTACAAGTCCTACCCTGGTTTGAATGTCTAAAATGCATCACCCCACACATATCTAAGTTGAAATCCATTTGCCATCTTCAGCCCATCTCCCTAACTGATCAATGGCTCTTGACAATTCATTGTAACCTGCTTCACTATCAACAAGACCCCCTAATTTAGTATCATCAGCAAACTTGCTAATCGTGTCATGGACATTTACATCGAAATCTTTTACATACATAATTAATAACAAGAGGTCCCAACACTGACCCCTGGGGCACCCCACTAATCAAACCTGTGGAACAGCCCAGAGGTTGCAAGGAAGGAGAAAAGGCCAGTGCCTTGGGTTGGGCATAGGTGTGGTGGTGTGGAGAGGCTCACCTGGTGTCTGAGTAACTGATTTCCCAGCTCAGTAGCCCACAGTCTCAGGGCCCAGTCTGTGTTTGGTAACTATTGGTATTGGTATTGGTTTATTATTGTCATGTACCGAGGTACAGTGAAAAACCTGTCTTGCATACCAATCGCACAGGTCAATTCATTACACAGTGCAGTTACATTGAGTTAGCACAGAGTGCATTGATGTAGTACAGGTAAAAACAATAATAGTACAGAGTAAAGTGTCACAGCTACAGGGAGTAAGTGACATAGAATTTAAATTTAGTAGAACGATTATAGTAAAGGTAGCGAGCATCTAGGGAGCAAGTAACAGGATGTTGACCTTTGTGGCAGAGAGGATAACTGGGGAACTCCTGCTCCATCTGTAGATGTAACTACACCTAGACTACTGCACTCAGATGCCTTATTTAAAGAAGGATAGAGTTGGAGACTGATCAGAGAAGGTTCACCAGGTTGATATTCAGAAGGGTTATCCTATGATAAAAAGTTTGGCATGTTGGTCTCAGCATGGAGGGAATAAAGTTTATCTTGTTGAAACACAGATGCTAACACAGCAATCCTCAGGGTACACCGCAGTGTATAATGGTGGCGTAACTAACTGGACTAGTAACACAGAGAACCACAATAAGAATCTGGTATAAATCCCTCCACAGCCATGCTGAATTCAAGAGGAGACAGAAGAGACTGCACACGCTGGAATCTGGAGCAACAGACAATCTGCTGGAGGAACTCAGCGGGTCGAGCAGCATCTGTGGGGGTAAGTGGACAGTTGACATTTTGGGCCGAGACTCTTCATCTGGACTGAAAGATAGAGGGGAGATGGTCAGTATAAAGAGGTGGAGGGAAGGAGCTGGCAGGTGATAGGTGGATCCAGGTGAGGAGGGGGGGTGGGAGGCTGGTGAGGGAAGGCGGAGAGTGGGAATGCTGTCAGAAGCTGGGAGGTGATAGGTGGAGGGTGACAAAGGGCTGAAGACAATGGAATCTGATAGGAGAGGAAGGTGGAGCGTGGAATAGAAGGAGGCAGGTGGGGAGGGGAACCGGTGGGAGGAGTGTGTGGGTGAGGGGCAGACGGACAGGGTGGGAGAGGGGAAGAGATGGCGTGATGGGGTCCGGTGGATCAGGAGGAGAGAGAAGAGAGAAAAGGATCAGAGGGGGAGCGGTTACCGGAAGTTTGAGAATCTGATGTTCATGCCACCAGGTTGGAGACCGCCCAGGCGGAATATGAGGGGTTGCTCCTCTAAGTCGCATTCAGCCTCAACCCGGCAGTAGAAGGGCATTGGGAATGGACGGAGAATTACAACAGCTGGTAACCGGGAGATCCAGGCGGCCTCAGCGGACGGAGCAAAGGCGTTTGGCAAAGTGGTCACCCAATCTGTGCCCGGTCTCACTGATGTGGAGGAGGCCACACCAGGAACATCAGATGCAATAAATAACACCGTGGAGTTTCCATGTGAAGACTGACTCACCTGGAAGAGCTGTTCAGGGGCCTGGATAGGACTGAGGGAGGAGGTGGGGGGGCAGGTGCAATTGAGAGTTGTGGGCACAGCCCAGCACATCAAATAAGATCAGATTTCTTTATTAGTCACATGTACATCGAAACACACAGTGAAATGCATCTTTTGCGTAGTGTTCTGGGGGGCAGCCCGCAAGTGTCACCACACTTCCAGCGCCAACGTAGCATGCATAACATGACGGAAACTAGCCTCCCCTCCATGGTCTCTGTCTACACTTCTTGCTGCCTCGGTAAAGCAGCCAACATAATCAAAGACCCCACCCACCCCGGACATTCTCTTTTCTCCCCCCTCCCATCAGGCAGAAGATACAAAAGCCTGAAGGCATGGACCACCAGCCTTAAGGATAGCTTCTATCCCGCTGTTATAAGACTATTGAATGGTTCCCTAGTACGATAAGATGGACTCTTGACCTCACAATCTACCTCGTTATGACCTTGCGCCTTATTGTCTGCCTGCACTGCACTTTCTCTGTAACTGTAACACTTTATTCTGCATTATGTTATTGTTTTCCCTTGTACTACCTCAATGCACTGATGTGATGAAATGATCTGTATGGATCTGTATACAACAATAATAAACCAATTTACCATAAATTCACTTAATAACTTGGGATTAGTAAAAACTTGTTTATAATTCTGACGGGAACAGACAGGGTGGATGCTGAGACGGTTTCCCCACAGTCGAGGTTATTTGGAATAAGGGGGCAGAGGTTCAGAATAAGGCGTCAGTCATTTCAGGCGGAGACGAGGAGGAATTTCTTCCCTCAGAGGGTCGAAAATCCTTGGAACTCCCTGGAGTCAGACCTGCCATAAGAAAGATGTTACTAAACTGGCAAGAGTGCAGAGGAGATTTACAAGGATGTTGCCAGGACTCGAGGGACTGAGTTATCGGGAGAGGTTGAGCAGGCTAGGACTTTATTCCTTAGAGTGCAGGAAACTGAGAGGTGATCTTATAGAGGTGTATAAAATCATGAGGGGCGGAGATAGGGTGAATGCACTCAGTCTTTTTCCAAAGTTGGGGAATCAAGAACTTTTGGACATAGGTTTAAGGTGAGAGGGGAAAGATTTAGTAGGAACTTGAGGGGCAACTTTTTTTTACACAATGGGTGGTATGTGTGTGGAATGAGCTGCCAGAAGAAGCGGTTGAGGCAGGTACAGTAACAGCTTTTAACAGACAGTTGTACAGGTACAAGGATCGGAAAGGTTTAGAAGGTTATGGGCCAAATATGGGCAAATGGGACAAGTTTGGATGGGACATCTTGGTCAGCATGGACCAGTTGGGCCAAAGGACCTGTTTCCATACTGTGTGACTCTATGACTCTAGTGTATTCAAGGTGGAGACTGGCAGATTTTCGGTCCATTGGGGAGTTGAGGGTTCTGGGGAAGAGGCAGGAAAGTGGAGCTAAGGTCAAGGGCAGAGCAGTGGTCACACTGAGCAGGTTTGAGGGCTAATTGGCCGAATGTTGTCCTTAATCCCATCACAGAATGATCAGTGCTCAACTGGGCCCATCTGCTGCCTTCCAGCTGTTGCTCTCTCCTGCCAGGTGTGCAGGTGACGGAGATCCCACCGCAGTCAGATAGGTGACTGCTGTTGGATCAGCGAGGGGGAGATGGGTGTGAGATCGCCTGGTCCTTCCTCACCCCTTGTCTGGGCTTCTCCACGGGGAGGAGCAGAGTGAGCTGGTGATGGGGGGGTGGGGGGGGGGGGGTGGGGGAGGGAGGTGGAGGGGAGTGTGGGAGGGGGGCTGGGGAGTGAGGGGGGGCAGTGGGGGGGTGGGGAGTGAGGGGGTGGGGACGGGACGGGGAGAGGTGGGAGGGAATGAGGGATGGGGAGGTGGAGGAGAGTGAGGTGAAGGGGAGTGAGAGAGGGGGGAGTGAGGGGGTGGGGAGTGAGGTGGAATGGAGTGAGGGAAGGGGAGGGGATGGGGAATGAGGGGGTGGGGAGGGGAGTGAGGGTTGGGTAGAGGGATGGGGAGGTGGAGGAGAGTGAGGTGGAGGTGAGTGAGGGGGAGGAGCGTGAGGGTGGGGAGTGAAGGTGTGGGGTGGGGAGTGAGAGGGAGGGGAGTGAGGGGGTGGGTAGCGAGGGTGGGGAGTGAGAGTGGGGAGTGCGGGTGTGGTGGGGAAGGGAGTGGGTAGCGAGGGTGGGGAGTGAGGGACAAGGGATGTTGAGGAGCTGGCTGAGGTGGTCACTGGTGGGGGAGGACAGGCGGGATGCTGGGGGCGGGGTGTGAGGTGGGGCAGTGGGTGAGGGGCTCAGCGACAGTGGGTGACCAGGTGGACAAATGGTCTGGTCGTGGCCACAGGGAGTGACCAGACCCCTACCTCCTCCCAGACAGTGTGTACCTCCTCCCGCACAGTGTACCTCCTCCCAGACAGTGTGTACCTCCTCCCGCACAGTGTACCTCCTCCCAGACAGTGTGTACCTCCTCCCGCACAGTGTACCTCCTCCCGCACAGTGTACCTCCTCCCGCAATGGGTTAGTGGGTTAATGTGCTGAGCAAGCAGGAGTGAACGAGCCCGGCGCTGGTTCAATGCAATCTGTTCTATCCACATAAGCAGCAAGAGTTTTGCGTTGGGGGAGGGACGGGTGGGGGTCAGGTGTGGGTGGGTTAGAAGTGGGAGCTCAGAAACCATTACAGATGTAAATTGAGGAAAGGTGGCTGCCAGCTGCTGACAAAGACCATTCCAGAGAAAGTGCCCACTGGGCTTTCAGCTTGACACAGTAACAATTATACCGAGAAGCATTCCTTCCGAAGAATGCCAATTGCTAGCAGATTGAGGGAGCTGTGCAGCGCCTGGTCCCTGCTGAGCCTGGATGTTCCTGGGACAGCCCAATGCCTGGTATTGGAAACATATTTCTGCCAGAGTCTCGGCGGAAAGCACTTACCCAGTCACTTCTCGTTTGAGGTGGGAAGGTGTGTGTGAATGGGTCCCCCTGGAGTTCACAGGATTCCAGCAGCAGGAGCAGACTTCAGCCTAATCAGTTAATGCTGGCAGGCATCCAACAGTCATTCCTTCCTGCTGAGCTCCTCCTGCTCTCTGTTGTCCTGCTCTCTCTCTCTCCCTCTCCCTCTCTCTCTCTTTCACTCTCACTCTCACTCTCTCACTCTCTCTCACTCACTCTCTCTCACTCTCTCTCTCACTCTCACACTCTCACTCTCTCTCTCACTCTCACACTCTTTCTCTCACTCTCTCTCTCACTCTCTCTCCCTTTCACTCTCACTCACTCACTCTCACTCTCTCTCTCACTCTCACACTCTTTCTCTCACTCTCTCTCTCACTCTCACACTCTCACTCTCTCTCTCACTCTCACACTCTTTCTCTCACTCTCTCTCTCACTCTCTCTCCCTTTCACTCTCACTCACTCACTCTCACTCTCTCACTCTCTCTCTCTCTCTCACTCTCACACTCTCTCATTCTCTCTCACTCTCTGTCTCTCTCAATCTCTCTGTCTCTCTCACTCTCACACTCTCACTCTCTCACTCTCACTCACTCTCACTCTCACTCTCACACTCTCACTCTTTCTCTCACTCTCTCTCTCACTCTCTCTCCCTTTCACTCACACTCATTCTCACTCTCTCTCTCTCTCACTCTCTCTCCCTCCTCCTCCATACTTTTCCCCCCCACCCCCACCCACCTCTCCTTTTTTTCCCAGTCTCAGTACGGGCACACACGACACTGCAGATGTTGGAATTCGGAGCAACACATACACAACGCTGGAGGAACTCAGCGGGTCAGGCAGCATCCGTGGAGGGAAATGGACGGTCGACGTTTTGGGTCGCGATCCTTCCTCTGGACTGGAAAGAAAGAGGGGAGATACCCGGGGGGAAGGGGCAGAGCAAGTGCTGGCAGGTGACAGGTGGATCCAGGTGAGGGGGTGATGGGCAGGTGAGGGAGGGGGGGAGAGTGGGAATGGTGTCGGAAGCCGAAGGTGACAAAGGGCTGGAGATTGAGGAGGGTGGGCCATGGAGTGGAGGGAGGGAGGTGGGGAGGGGAACCGGTGAGTGGTGTGTGTGATGAAGGAGAGGGGAGTGGCTCCCCTCCCCACTCTCCTTCCCTTTATTCCATACTGGAGATTTGGTACAAATTCATTGGGGGCTTTTAAGAGGGGCTTGGATGGGCACATGAATGAGAGGAAAATAGAGGGATATGGGCATTCTGTAGGTAGGAGGGAATAGTTATGTCGGCACAACATTGTGGGCCAAAGGGCCTGTTCTGTGCTGTACTGTTCTATGTTCCATGCTCTATAAGACCATAAGACATAGGAGCAGGATTAGGCCATTCGGCCCATCGAGTCTGCTCCACCATTCAATCATGGCTGATTTATTTTTCCCTCTCAACCCCATTCTCCTGCCTTCTCCCCGTAACCTTTGACGCCCTCACTAATCAAGAACCTGTCAACCTCCGCTTTAAATATGCCCAATGACTTGGTCTCCACACCCGTCTGTGGCAACGAATTCCACAGATTCACTACCCTCTGGCTGAAGTCCCACACCACCAGGTTCAGGAACAGCTACTTTCCTACAACCATCAGGTTCATGAACTGACCTGCACAACCCTAACCTTACCTCAGCAACGGGACATTACGGACCACCTCTTGCACTGCCGTGGACTTGTCTCTGATTGTGTTTCTGCATTAATTTCTTGTTTTGCACAGTCGTTTTTGTCTTCACTGTCTGGTATAATTTATGTATAATTCATATTCTGTGTGTTGTCTGTACCTACGTGCCTGTGATGCTGCTGCCAGCAAGTTTTTCATTGTACCTGTACCTCACCACACTTGTGCATGTGACAATAAACGACTTGACTTGAAAAAAGATGTAAGTGAGCCATGATGCTAGTGAATAGCAAACAGGCCAGAAGGGCTCTCTACTTGTCTGAGAGTCATAGAAACATGAAACTGTGGAAACAGGCCCTTCGGCCCAACCAGTCCATGCCGACCAAAATGTCCATCGAAGGTTGCTGCTGATGAAGGTAGAGCAGTGGATGTAGTGTACATGGATTTTAGTAAGGTGTTTGATAAGGTTCCTCATGGAAGGCTCATTCAGCAAGTCACAAGGCATGGGATCCAGGGAAACTTGGCTGTGTGGATTCAGAATTGACTTGCCCATAGAAGACAGAGAGTGGTGGTAGATGGAGCGTATTCTGCCTGGAGGTCGGTGACCAGTGGTGTTCCGCAGGGATCTGTTATGGGACCCCTGCTCTTTGTGATTTTTATAAATGACTTGGATGAGGATGTGGAAGGGTGGGTTAGTAAGTTTGCTGATGATACAAAGGTTGGTGGTGTTGTGGGTAGTGTAGAAGGTTGATGTATATTACAACAGGACATTGATAGAGTGCAGAGCTGGGTTGAGAAGTGGCAGATGGAGTTCAACCCGGAGGTGTGAAGTGATGCACTTCAGGAGATTGAATTTGAAGGCAGAATACAAGGTTAACGGAAGGACCCTTAGCAGTGTGGGGAAACAGAGGGGTCCACGTCCATAGATCTCTCAAGGTTGCCATGCAGGTCGATAGGGTTGTTAAGAAGGCGTATGGAGTGTTGGCCTTCATTAGTCTGGGTATTGATTTCAAGAGCCATGAGGTGATGTTGCAGCTCTATAGAACTCAAGTCAGACCACACTTGGAGTATTGTGTTCAGTCCTGGTTGTTTCCTTATAGGAAGGATGTGGAAGCTTCAGAAAGGATGCAGAGGAGATTTACCAGGATGCTTCCTGGATTGGAGAGCATCTTATGAGGATAGGTTGAGTGAGCTAGGGCTTTTCTCTTTGGAGAGAAGGAGGGTGATCAAAGACCCCACCCATCCTAGACATTCTCGCTTCTCCTCTCTCCCATCAGGCAGAAGATACAAAAGCCTGAAAGCACGTACCACCAGGCTCAAGGACAGCTTCTATCCCGCTGTTATAAGACTATTGAACGGTCTCCTAGAACGATAAGGTGGACTATTGACCTTACGATCTACCTTGTTACGAACTTGCATCTTATTGCCTATCTGCACTAAACTTTCTCTGTAGCTGTAACACTTTATTCTGCATTCTGTTATTGTTTTCCCTTGTACTACCTCAATGCACTGTTATGAATTGATCTGTATGGATGGCAAGCAAAACAAAGTTTTTCTCTGTACCTCAGTACATGTGACAAAAATAAGCCAATTACTTTCAGAGTCACCTCAAGGGGAGAAAGGTTAAACCAATAATAAACCAATTCCAATTCCAGTTCCAAGTCTGTCTGCCCTCTCAGCTGGATTCAAACAAAAACAGAATCTCCCCTCTAATCAGTTACCTTATAAGTACAAGGGAAAACAATAACAGAATGCAGAATAAAGTGTTACAGTTACAGAGAAAGTGCAGTGCAGGCAGACAATAAGGTGTAAGGGCCATGACGAAGTAGATTGAGAGATCAGGAATTCATCTTTATCCTAAAAGAGGTCTGTTCAAGAGTCTTATAACAGTGGGATAGAAGCTGTCCTTGAGCCTGGTGGTACGTGCTTTCAGTTTTTTTGCAGTCCTGGGCAGACAAGTTACAATACCAAGCTGTGATACATCCAGATGGGATGCTTTCTATGGAGCATCTATAAAAATTGGTGAGGGTCGACGGGAACATGCTGAATTTCATTCACCTTCTGAGGAAGTAGAGGCACTGGTGAGCTTTCTTGGCTGTGGTGTCTATGTCGTTGGACCAGGACAGGTTATTGGTGATGTTCACTCCTAAAACTCACATGAAGGAGGCTGAGAGGTGACGTGATGGAAGTATACAAAACTATGAGAGGCATAGGTAGATTAGATAGCCAGTCTCTATTTCCCATGATAGGGGTATCTAAAACTAGGAGGCATAGGTCTAGGGTGAGAGCTTTGAAGGAGACCTGAGAGGTAAGTTTTTCAAACAAAGAAGAGTTGGTATCAGGAATGAGCCGCCAGAGGAGGTGGTGGAGGCAGGAACAGTTACTGTTTTTACCTGTACTACATCAATGCACTCTGTACTAACTCAATGTAACTGCACTGTGTAATGAATTGACCTGTATGATCGGTATGCAAGACAAGTTTTTCACTGTACCTCGGTACAAGTGACAATAATAAACCAATACCAATACACAGGAGACTGCAGAGGCTGAAGTCTGGAGCAACACACAGTCTGCTGGAGGAACTCAACGGGTCAGGCAGCATCTGTGGGAGGAAAGGAATTGTCAATATCGGGCACAGAGGGATATAGAACTCATGCAAGCAAATGGCATTAGTTTAGGTAGGCACGATGGTTGGCAGAGATGGAGTGGGCCGAAGGGCCTGTTTCTGTGCTTTACAACTCTATGACACACAAAATAAAGGTTGCAAGAAAGCAAGGCTGCAAGAGCCATCTCAATTCTGCCTTGCAGCCCTCTGCAGTCCTGCAGGTCCTCACTACTTGACCTGACATAGGACATGAAATTTGTTGTTTTAGTGGGGATGGTTCTTGTCTGTACAACCCCTCAGGTAGTGAGTCCCACATCACCCCTCTCACATCACTGACTGACTGGAAACATTTTCTCTCGACTCCCCCTCTAATCTCTTAAACCGAGCCCCACATCTGCATCCACCCCTCCCATCTCGTCCGCTGGTAACCGACACTGGTGAAGGGTGGAATTAATGTTTTAATACTGTTTAATTTGCTCAGTAAAACACCACAGGCCTTGTTAAAAGATTCATCCCCTCAGGTGCTGCTCCCAGTGGGCACCGTTCTGCCTGTTGGTTTACGGGTCTCTGTGAAATAGTTTGGCACCTCTGCAAGTCAAATAGCAAAGTGGGAGGGGGGTATGGGGCCCACACGTTCACCGGGAGACCAATAAATTATAATGAATCGTAACAGCAGTCGACTTGTTCAATGACTGACATTTCCACGCTGCACTGCTCTCGGTAAGCTGCGCATACTTTGGGACCCCTTGGGGTCTCACTGAAGGGGGCTGGATTCAGTCGTCCTCCCACTCATCATGCTTGTTAAAAAGTGAGGAGTATGCATTTAAGGTGGGAGGGGGTAAGTTCAAAGGAGACGTGCGGGGCAGGTTTGAGTGGTGGGTGCCTGAAAAGAGCAGTTGGGATGGTAATGGAAGCCGGTATGATGCAGACATTTAAGAGGCTCTTAGATAGGCACATGAATGAGCAGAAGATGGAGGGAGATGGACATTGTGCATTGGTATTGGTATTGCTTTATTATTGTCACTTGTACCGAGGTACAGTGAAAAACTTGTCTTACATACCGATCATACAGGTCAATTCATTACACAGTGCAGTTACATTGAGTTAGTACAGAGTGCATTGATGTAGTACAGGTAAAAACAATAACAGTACGGAGTAAAGTGTCACAGCTACAGAGAAAGTGCAGTGCAATAAGGTGCAAGGCCACAACGAGTTAGATTGTGAGGTCAGAGTCCATCTCATCGTGTAAGGGAACCATTCACTAGTCTTATCACAGTGGGGTAGAAGCTGTCCTTAAGTCTGGTGGTACGTGCCCTCAGGCTCCTGTATCTTCTACCTGATGGAAGAGGAGAGAAGAGAGAATGGCCTGGGTGGGTGGGGTCTTTGATTATGCTGGCTGCTTCACCAAGGCAGCGAGAGGTAAAGACAAGTCCAAGGAGGGGAGGCTGGTGTCTGTGATGCGCTGGGCTGTGTCAACAACTCTCTGCAGTTAGGTAGAAGGGATTAGGTATCATTAGCTTAATTAGTTCAGCACAACATCATGGGCCGAAGGGCCTGTTCCTAGGCTGTACTGTTCTATGTTCAGAGAGCATGGTCACTCTCTGGCTCTGTGTGTGTGTGGCTCCCTTGCTATTGAGTGGGGAAGAGCCAGAGTTCAAAGCTCCCTATGGACTCTCCACTGGGATATTCTCCATGGATTCACCATCTCTGCCAGAAGAGGTTCCTACACATCTCAGTCCTAAATGGCTGCCCCCTAATCTTGTATCTACGTCCCCTCATTCACAGCTCTCCCATTTGTGGAGACATCGCAACATCTACCCCAGCAAGCCCCTTCAAGATCTTATGTTTCAATAAAATCACCCCTCAGTCTTCTCAACTCTAATATAAACCTACTTTCTCTAGCCACTCGTGGTAAGACAAACCTCTCATCCCAGGAATTAGCCTTTCTTTTGGGGTGCCTCCGATGTCAGTACATCCTTCAATAAGGGGATCAAAGGTATGCACAGTGCTCCAGATATGAGATTAGATTAGACGGACAGTCTCTTCTTTGAGGAGGTAACAGGCAGGTTAGACAAAGGGGAGTCGGTGGATGTTATCTACTTGGATTTTCAGAAGGCCTTTGACAAGATGCTGCACACGAGGCTGCTAAACAAGATAAGAGCCATGGTGTTAGAGGCAAGATACTCGCATGGATAGAAGATTGGCTGACTGGCAGAAGTCAAAGAGTGGGGATAAAGGGGTCCTTTTCAGGGTGGCTGCCAGTGACTAGTGGAGTTCTGCAGGGGTCAGTGTTGGGACTGCAACTTTTCACTTTGTATATTAATGATCTGGATGAAGGAACTGAGAGCACTGTGGCCAAGATAGGTGGAGGGGCAGGCAGTGTCGCGGAGGCAGGGAGTCTGCAGAAGGACTTGGACAGGTTGGGAGAATGGGCAAAGAAGTGGCAGATGGAACACAGCGCAGGGAAGTGCACGGTCATGCACTTTGATAGAAGGAATAAAGGTGTACACTATTTTCTAAATGGGAGAGACTTGGGAGTCTTAGTTCAGAATTCCCTAAAGGTTAACTTGCAGATTGAGTCAGTAGTAAGGAAGGTAAATGCAATGTTAGCATTCATTTTGAGAGGACTAGAATATAAAAGCAAGGATGTACTGCTGAGGCTTTATAAGGTGTTGGTCAGACCACATTTGGAATATTGTGAGCAATTTTGGGCCCCTTTTCTAAGGAAGGATGTGCTGGTCCTGGAGAGGTTTACAAGAATGATCCTGGGGATGAAAGGCTTAACATATGAGGAATGTTTGATGTCTCTGGGCCTGTACTCGATGGAGTTTAGAAGGATGAAGGGGGATCTCATTGAAACCTGCCGGATACTGAAAGGCCTGGATAGAGTGGACGTGGAGAGGATGTTTCCAGCAGTGGGAGAGTCTAGGATCCAAGGGCACAGCCTCAGAATAAAAAGATGTCCCTTTAGAACTGAGATGAGGAGGAATTTCTTCAGCCAGAGGGTGCTGAATCTGTGGAATTCGCTGCCACAGACGGCTGTGGAGACCAAGTTATTGGGTGTATTTAAGGCAGAGATCGATAGGTTCTTGATTGGTAAGGGGGTTAAGGGTTACAAGGAAAAGGCAGGGGAATGTGGTTGAGAGAAAAAAAATCAGCCATGATTGAATGGAGGAACAGACCCTGATGGGCTGAATGGCCCAATTCTGCTCCTATATCTTATAGTCTTATGGTCATTAGTTTATTGTCATATAAACAATGAAATTCCTTGCTCTTATGAAGCTCACTGGGTGAACAGTTACATGGTAACAATAAATTGAAATTGGAATTGGTTTATTATTGTCACTTGTACTGAGGTACAGTGAAAAACCTGTCTTGCATACCGTTCATACAGATCAATTCATTACACAGAGCATTGAGGTAGTACAAGGGAAAACAATACAGAATGCAGAATAAAGTGTCACAGCTACAGAGAAAGTGCAGTGCAGGCAGACAATAAGGTGCAAGGTCATAACGAGGTAGATTGTGAGGTCAAGAGTCCATTTTATTGTACTAGGGAACCATTCAATAGTCTTATACCAGCGGGATAGAAGCTGTCCTTGAGGCTGGTTTTACGTGCTGTGAGGCTTTTGTATCTTCTGCCCGATGGGAGGGGGGAGAAGAGAGAATGTCCAGGGTGGGTGGGGTCTTTGATGATGCTGGCTGCTGTACCGAGGCAGCGAGAAGTGTAGACAGAGTCCGTGGAGGGGAGACTGGTTTCTGTGATGCGTTGAGCTGTGTCCACAACTCTCTGCAGTTTCTTGCAGTCCTTGACAGTGCAGTTGCCGTACCAAGCAGTGATGCATCCAGATAGGGTGCTTTCTATGGTGCATCGATAAAATTTGGTGAGTGTCAGGATGGACATGCCAAATTTTTTTAGCCTCCTGAGGAAGTAGAGGCGCTGGTGAGCTTTCTTGGCCATGGCGTCTGTGTGGTTAGACCAGCACAGGCTGTTGGTGATTTTCATTCCGAGGAACTTGAAAGCTCTCAACCCTCTCGACCTCAGAACCATTGACGTTGACAGGTGTATGTGCACCTCCCACCTTCCTGAAGTCAATGACCAACTCTTTCTTTTTGCTGACATTGAGGGAAAAGTTGTTGTCATGACACCATGCCACTAAGCTCTCCATCTCCTTCCTGTACTCCGACTCATTATTATTTGAGATACGGCCAACTACAGTGGTATCATCTGCAGATTTGTAGATGGAGTCATGAGTGTATAGGGAGGAAAGTAGAGGGCTGAGGACGCAGCCTTGTGGGGCACCAGTGTTGAGAATAATCTGCTGGAGGTATTGCTGCCTATCCTCACTGATTGCGGTCTGTTGGTCAGGAAGTCAAGGATCCAGTTGCAGGAGGAAGTGTTGAGTCCCAGGTCTCGGAGTTTGGTGATGTGTTTGCTTGGAATTATCGTATTGAAGACAGAGCTGTAGTCAATAAACAATAGTCTAACATAGGTGTCTTTACAATCCAGTTGCTCCAGAGATGAGTGTAGGGCCAGGGCGATGGTGTCTGCTGTAGACCTGTTATGGCGATAGGCAAATTGCAGTGGGTCGAGATCGTTTAGGAGGCTGGAGTTGGTGTGTGCCATGACCAGCCTCTCAAAGCACTTCATGATGGTGTATGTCAGAGCCACTGGTTGGTAGTCATTGAGGCGTGTTGCCTTGCTTTTCTTCAGTACTGGGATGATAGTGGTCTTCTTAAAGCAGGTGGGAACCTCAGTTTGAAGCAGGGAGAGGTTAAATATGTCTGCAAATACCCCCGCCAACTGATCTGCACAGGATCTGAACACATGGTTAGGGACACCATCTGGGGCAGATGCTCTCCGTGGGTTCACTCTCCGGAAGACTGACCTTACGTCCTCAATGATGACCACAGGTTCAGGTTCATTGCAGGCTGTCAGGGTGGGTGGTGACATTCCAATCCCCTTCTGTTCGAAATGTGCATAGAATGCGTTAAGCTCATCGGGAAGGGACACGCTGTTGTCAGCGATACTGTAGCTCATTATAGAATGTAAACCCTGCCACAACTGATGGCTGGTCTGGGACTCGATTTTGGACTGGCATTCTCTTGGAATCTCTGATAACTTTACGGAGGTCATATCTCGATTTCTTGTACCAGGGTCACCTGATTTGAACTCTGCAGTCCTGGACTTCAGTAGGAAGCGGATCTCCCGGTCCATCCATAATTTTTGGTTTGGGAACACCCTGATTGTCCTCTTTGGTTACAGTCCTCAACACACTTGCTGATAAAGTCCGTGATGGTGATGACATACTCATCTCGGCTCTCAGCTTGAACATGGACCAGTTCACTGACTCAAAGCAGTAGCGTAGATTCTCATCTATTTCCTCAGACCAGCTCTGTATGACTTTCTGTATCAATAAATATAACGAGTGCATAAACAGCAGAATGGTGCAAAGATTGTAGTGCAAAAAGAAATGTTACAGTGACAATAACAGAAGAACTGAGAGAGGGAGAGTTAAGAGTCTGAGAATGTGGCAGAACCACTGGGGAAGGGGATGTGAGAGAGGGGATTGGTTCAGGAGTCTGACAGCAGTGGGGAAGAAGCTGTTCTTCAGTCTGGTTGTCCGGGCTTTCAAGCTCCTGCATTTTCTCCCAGAAGGTAGAAGAGACAAAAGGGAATGGCCAGGGGTCCAGGCATTCTTGACCATACCCCAAGTCTCCCTGAAGCTGTGAAGATGCAAACAATCTGCTGGAGGAGCTCAGTGGGTCTGTGAGGGGGTGGGGTGAAGGAATAGTCAACATTAATGGAGGATTGGTGCAGTTGGGTGTTTGATGGTCAGCATGGACTCGATGGCTGAAGGGCCTGTTTCCATGCTGCATCTCTCTACCACTCTAGTTGCTCCAGATCCCTGGAATGTGCCAGTCAGCAGCATTAACTTACAGACATCCCATTACACTGGAAGACCAGCAAGTTTTTGGCAGGACAAAGTTGCATAGACTCGATGGGCTGAATTACCTCCTCCCACGTCACAAGGAGAGAGGTCCCCAATGCTGGACAAGGAAGCAAGGAATGTGCTGCCTCAGCCGCTGAGAGAGGGAAAGGTGAATGGAGCTGTCCCTCCTGCTTCACACAGGGTTTGCCTCCATCCCACTTCCAATAGGGATGTGAATGAATGGAAATTCCCCCTGGAATGGCACTCCATCCCCAGGGAGATATTGTCTTCCTGCTGCCATGCACATGATTCATCATGGAAATTGAACTTGGTATTGGTTTATTATTGTCACGTGTTCCAAGGTACAGTGAAAAACTCGTCTTGCATACCGTTCATACAGATCAATTCATTACACAGTGCATTGAGGCAGTACAAGGTAAAACAATAACAGAATGCAGAATAAAGTGTTACAGTTACAGAGAAGGTGCAGTGTAGGTAGCCGTTCGGAAAAAGAATCACCTGGTGGTGTTACAATAGGGGAGTGGGAAAGAGTTTCCCACTGCTTCCAAACACAATGTTTCGTATTGGTTTATTATGGTCACATTGTAGTTGTCACTGGTAATTGGTTTATCATTACAGTAATAGACGTACGGGTTAGGAAGTTGTGGGCATACTATGTTGGTGCCGGAAGAGTGGCGACACTTGCAGGCTGCCCCCAGAACACTCTACCGCAAAAAAAGATGCATTTCACTGTGTGTTTCAATGTACATGTGACTAATAAAGATATCTTAATCTTATCTATTGTCACATGTACCGAGATACAATGGAAAGCTTTGGGTTGCATGCTGTCTAGGCAGATCATTCCATACATAAGTACGTCAAGGTGGTTCAAAGGAAAAAAATCAGAATGCAGAATAAAGTGTTACAGTTACAGAGAAAGTGCAGTGCAGGCAGACAATAAGGTGCAAGGGCCACGATGAGGTAGATTGAGAGATCAAGAGTTCATCTTTAGCATATAAGAGGTCCATTCAAGACTCCGATAGCAGTTGGGTAGAGCTGAAGCTGTCCTTGAGCCTGGTGATATGTGTTCTCGAGAGAGTACTGAGATACAGTGAAAAGATTTTGTTGGCATGACATCCAGACACATCATTCCATACATAAATAGAACAGCCTGTCCTGGTCAAATCACTTAGATGCCACGACCAAGAAAGCTCACCAGTGCCTCTACTTCCTCAGGAGGCTAAAGAAATTCAGTTTGTCCCCTTTGACTCTCACTAACTTCTATTGATGCACGATAGAAAGCGTCCTATCTGGATGTATCACGGCTTGGTATGGCAACTGCTCTGCCCAGGACCACAAGAAACTGCAGAGAGTTGTGGACACAGCCCAGCGCATCACGGACACCAGCCTCCCCTCCTTGGACTCTGCCTTTACCTCTCGCTCTCTTGGTGAGGCAGCCAGCATAATCAAAGACCCCACCCCATAGAACAATACAACATAGTATAGGCCCTTCAGCCCACCATGTTGTGCCAACCTTTAAACCATGCTAAGACTATCTAACCCCTTCCTCCCACATATCCCTCTATTTTAAATTCCTCCATATGCTTATCTAACAATCTCTTGAACTTGACCAACGTACCTGCCTCCACCACCACCCCAGGCAGCGCATTCCATGCCCCAACCACCCTCTGGGTGAAAAACCTCCCTCTGATATCTCCCTTGAACTTTTCCCCCCATTACCTTAAAGCCATGCCCTCTTGTATTGAGCATTGGTGCCCTGGGAAAGAAGCGCTGGCTGTCCACTCCATCTATTCCTCTTAATATCTTGTATACCTCTATCATATCTCCCCTCATTTTTTTCTCTCCAACGAGTAGAGCCCTAGCTCTCTTAGTCTCTCCTCATAATCCTTCCTCTCCAATCCTGGTAAATCTCCTCTGCACCCTTTCCAACGCCTCCACATCCTTCCTATAATGAGGCGACCAGAACTGGACACAATGGCCTAACCAGAGTTTTGTAGAGCTACATCATTATCTCGTGGCTCTTAAACTCGATCCTGCTACTTATGAAAGCTAACATCCCATAAGCTTTCTTAACTACCCTATCCACCTGTGTGGCAACTGTCAGTGATCTGTGGATATGAACCCCCAGATCCCTCTGCTCCTCCACCCGGGTCATTCTCTCTTCTCTCTTCTCCCATCGGGTAGAAGATACAGGAGCCTGAGGGCATGTACCACAAGTTTCAAGGACAGCTTCTACCCCACTGTGATAAGACTATTGAACGGTTCCCTTATACGATGAGATGGACTCTGACCTCACGATCTACCTTGTTGTGACCTTGCACCTTATTGCACTGCACTTTCTCTGTAGCTGTGACACTTTACTCTGTACTGTTATTGTTTTTACCTGTACTACATCACTGCACTCTGTACTGACTCAATGTAACTGCACTGTGTAATGAATTGACTTGTCCGATCGGTGTGCAAGACAAGTTTTTCACTGTACCTCGGTACAAGTGACAATAATAAACCAATACCAATAGTGAACAGGAAAAACAGAATGTAGAATTCTTCTTCATCCAGAGAGTGGTATATGGAATGAGCTGCCAGAGAAAGTGAGAAACAAGGGACTGCAAATGAAAAATACAATGATGCTGGAGGAACTCAGCAGGCCAGGCAGCATCCGTGGAGAAAAGCAGACGGTCAACGTTTCGGGTCAGGACCCTTCTTCAGGACTGAAGATAGGAAAAGGGGAAGCCCGATATATAGGAGGGGAAAGCAGAGCAGTGATAGGTGGACAGAAGAGGGGAGACGGGGTGGGCACAGGGTGGTGATAGGTAGATGCAGGTAAGAGATGGTGATGGGCAGGTGCGGGGGAGGAGGGGAGAGCAGATCCACCGGGGGCTGGGTCAAAGGTCAGAGAGAAAGGTAAAAAAAGGTAGAAAAAAAGAGAGAGGCTCGGAAAAGGAAGAAGAGAAGAAGTGAGTATGGTGGTGGGGGGGGGGTGTGGGGAAGGGGGGGTGGGGATTACTTAAAGTGGGAGAATTCTGCCACAGGAAGTGGGTGAGGCAGGTACATTAACAACATTTAAACGGTATGTGGACAGATCTATGGATGGGAAAGGTTCAGAGGGATACGGGCCAAACACGGGCAAATGGGACTGGCTTAGATGGGCATCTTGGTCGGCATGAACCATCGGGCCGAAGGGCCTGTTTCTGTGCTGTATGACTCTGCGACTTAATGAATACAATGTTGATTGCACTTGCAGGATTGTGGGCTCCCCATCACTTACCCATCCCTAATGTTCCCAAGAATATTCATCCTCAGTAATGTGGCTTGTGACGGGAGCATGGAGGCTCAACTCTGATTCCCAAGGGCTGGGTAGAAGTGTTCAGGAGGATTCTTTACCCCAAAGGCCCAGTAATAAGTCTTCTCCACTTCCGGTTAACCTGTTGCCCCTCTATCCCTTTCCTCTCTCTCTTCCTGATCAACCCAGTCCCTCCGACACCCCCAGCCCCCACATCACCTTGCTTCTTTCCCCTTCTCCCCCCACTCCACCAGCCCACCACCCATTGGGTCCCACTGTTCCCACCTGCTCTCCCCATCTCCTCACGATTCCAGGCTCTACCTTCCTCTCCTATTCAGAGTCCACCAACCCTTCGTTGCCCCCACCTCTCACCTCCCAGCCTCTGTCGCTGTATCCACTCCCTCCCTCACCTGCCCGTCACCCCTCCTCAGCTGGATCCACCTATCACCGACCAGCTCTTGCTCCTCCCCTTTCCCCCCACCTCTTTTGACCGCCCATCTCCCCTCTATCTTTCAGTCCAGATGAAGGGTCTCGACCAGAAATGTCAACTGACCACGGATGCTGCCTGACCCGCTGAGGTCCTCCAGTTCTTTGTTTGTAGATGCATGGATAGAAAAGCTTTAGAAAGATATGGGACAAACAAGTGGAACTAGCTCAGCTGGGCGTCTTGGTCAGCACTGACAAGTTGGGCCGAAGGGCCTGCTTCCGCGCTCTATGACTCCATGAGTCATGAGGAGCTATATGTCCCCCTCCTGCTAGCATTATGATGGATGCTTTTCTCTTTAGAGAGAAGGAGAATGAGAGGTGACTTGATAGAGGTGCACAAGATGATAAGAGGCATAGATCCAGTGGACAGTCAGAGACTTTTTCCCAGGGCGTCAATGGCTAACACGAGGGGACGTAATTTTAAGGTGATTGGAGGAAGGTATAAGGGGGATGTCAGGGGTAAGTTTTTTTACACAGAGAGCGGTGGGTGCGTGGAACACACTGCCGGCAGAGGTGGTGGGGGCAGATACATTAGGGACATTTAAGAGACTCTTAGACACATGAATGATAGAGAAATGGGGGGCTATGTGGGAGGGAAGGGTTAGACAGATCTTAGAGCAGGATGAAATGTCAGCACAACATCGTGGGCCAAAGGGCCTGTACTGTGCTGTAGTGTTCTATGTTCTATGTTCTATCCCAAGTGAAAACAAGACCTACTCCCCAGCACAAGCATCACTCAGTGAGCAAAATATTCACAGACAGGACACAGGCCAAACAATGAAGAAAGTCTCGGAATTTCACCACAAGCCATAAATCTACTGGGGTTTCGGAAGGCAAGGTGATGCAAGACTAGAAACAATACTTCGACAGCCACATAAATCTCGGCTCAGTTCGGGAAGGTGTTCCATTAAAACCAAACAGTACTTGAGGAAAACTTTAACCATCTGTCTGGAGGTACATCAAAGACCAGGGAGCACAGATGGGAGGAGAAAATGGTACAGATTGTTTGCCGTTGTTAGAATTGGTGGGCGTGAATCTGACACCCATGTTGATCAAACTTGCTTTGGTTCCCCAACGCAACAGGACTTCTGGCTTCTGACCAGAGATTTAGAGGTTAATAACTTCCACTGGTATTGTGCTAGTTAACCTGCCTGCCCTCTGATGAGGTATTAAACAAAGACGCCAGCTGCTTCTTTAGACTGATATTCATTATAGCCATCGATGCTGTTAGTCACAACATGTTATGCAGCTGAACAGGAGGTGGGTTCAGGAATTTGGGAGCTGGGGGAGGCCTTTCAAGTCTGCTTGCTTGTTCTGTCGTTGAAGAGCTCATTGCTGATCTGTCCTCTGACTCCACACACTTAGATGTTCCCCATGTCCCCACTTCTTCCAGTTCACAGAAATCTAGCAACGATTTCAAACCCTCCCGACCACCCTCCGTGTGAAGAGGTGTTTCTAAACTTTGCTCCTGAAAATCTGGTTCCAATTCCCAGACCCTGCCACTTTGTTCCCGGCGGGAATGGTTTCCTTCCACCCGACCAGGTTCGATATCTGAAAGACCTTGATTCATGTACTTAGTTGCGGCCAAATCCCGGGGAACATAAGCCGTGTTTGTGCGGCCTTTTTAACCCTTGGATTTGAGATCTTGCCCTGGACAACAGGCCGTTAATCACACATAAGAACATAAGAATTAAGAGCAAAGAGTCAACCATTCAGACCCATGTACCAGTCATAGAGTTATATAGCATGGAGACAGGCCCTTCGGCCCAACTCGTCCATGCTGACCAAATTGTCCAACTAAGCTGGTTCTATTTGCCTGTATCCCTCTAAACCTTTCCTATCCATGTACCTGTCCAAGTGCCTTTTAAATGTTGTTAATGTACCTGCCTCACCCAATCCCTCTGGCAGCTGATCCACATACATACCATCTTTTGTTGTAAAAAAGTTGCCCCTCAAGTTCCTATTAAATCTCTCCCCTCTCACCTTAAACCTCTGCCCTCCAGTTCTTGATTCACCAACCCTGGGAAAAAGACTGTGTGCATTCACCCTGTCTATGCCCTTCATGATATTATACACCTCTATAAGATCAGCTCGCAGTCACCTACGCTCCAAGGAATAAAGTCCTAGCCTGTCCAGCATCTCCCCATTGGCCAGGCTTCATCCCAGGTCATTGTGACTAGAACTGCACGCAGTACTCCGAATGTGGCCTTGTACAGCAGTAACACGATGCCCCTACTCCTGTGCTCAGTATTCTGACTGATGAGGGCCAGTGTGCCAAATGGCTTCTTCACCGCCCTGCCTACTTGTGTCACTACTTTCAAGGAACGACGTACCTGCACCCCTCAGTCTCTCTGTTTTATGGCATTCCCCAGGGCCCTACCATTTACTGTGCAAGCCCTGCTCTGGTTTGTCCTACCAAAAGGCAACACCGTGCATTTATCTGAATTATCTTATCCATTGTTCAATAAGACCATGGCAGAGCTTTGACCTCAGCTCCACTTTTCTGCTCTCACTCCATTTCGCTTGATCTCCTTAATATCCAAAAATAGGTCAGCTGTCAAATGAAAAGCACGTTAGAGACAGTCGGTCATAGAGTCATACACCACGGAGAATGGCCCTTCAGCCCAACTAGTCTATGCCCACCAAGATGCCCCATCCAAGCTAGTCCCATTTGCCAGTGTTTGGCCCATAGTAAGGTACAGGCACGGTAGTGCAGTGGTTAGCGTGATGTTATTACAGCGCCAGCGACCCGGGTTCAATTCCTGCCGCTGTCTGTAAGGAGCCTGTACGTTCTCCCCGTGTCTGCGTGGGTTTCCTCCGGGTGCTCCGGTTTCCTCCCACATTCCAAAGATGTACGGGTTAGGAAGTTGTGGCCGTGCTATGTTGGCGCTGGAAGCGTGGCGACACTTGTGGGCTGCCCCCAGAACACTCTACGCAAAAGATGCATTTCACTGTGTGTTTCAATGCACATGTGACTAATAAAGATATTTTATCTCTTATCTTACTTTCTAACCTTTCCTGTCCCATAACCTTCTAAACATGTACCTGTTGAACTGTCTTTTAAAAGCTGTTATTGTAGCTGCCTCAACCATTTCCTCTGGCAGCTTATTCCACATGGATACCACCCTTTGTTGTAAAAAAGTTGCCCCTCAAGTTCCTACTAAATCTCTTCCCTCTCAGCTTAAACCCATGCCCTTTAGTTCTTGATTCCCCAACCCAGGGAAAAAGACTGAGTGCATTCACCCTGTCTATGCCCCTCATGATTTTATACACCTCTATAAGATCACACCTCAATCTCCTGCGCTCCAAGGAATAAAGTTCTAGCCTGTCCAATGTCTCCCCATTAGCCAGGCTTCATCCCAGGTTATTGTGTGAACTTGCTGTGCACTAAATTCACCCCTCCCTTCTGTCTGCACTGCATTTGTTGTACATTGAATTGAATGGCCAGTTCTCCAATTATCTGAAGCCCCCCCCAATGTGAGTGCACCCACAGGGAGGCTGAAACCAACATTATGTCCAGCATTGTCCTGGGATTGGAATGTGCACTGTGGTCTAGGGATATAGCACAATCTCTCATGATTGGCCTCTGAACGGAATGGTTACAGGATGCAAGGAGGCCAATTGGCCAATCAAGCCTGTCCTGGCTCTAAGCAAGAATGACCCAGCTAGTCCCAGTCTCCTACCCTCTTTCCATAACTCCACAAACCTTTCACATGCTCTTCCAGCTTCCTTTTGTATGCTACAGATGAACCTCCCTTCACTCCGCCTCCTGGCCGTACATTCCACACTCCAACGATCACTGTGTAAGAAAGTTTTTCCTCATGGTACTTTTGCTTCTTACCCCAATCACTTTCATTCCTTGTCAATGGTTCCTGACCCCTCTGCTAATGGAAACAGTTTCTCTCTCTCTACTCCATTTGTACCCCTCAGGATTTTAAACACCTCCATCAGATCCCTTACAACCCCCTCAGCTCCAAGAACATCCTCAGCATCCCTAGTCTATCCACAGAACTAAAGTCCCTTATCCCTGGAATCATTTTGGTAAATCTCTTCTGGTCCCTGTCCAAAGCCTTCACATCTTCCCTCCTGTGTGGCACTCGATGCATCCTGACTGGTTGCATCAGGGCCTAGTACGGCAATTCCAGTGCACAGGAATACAAGAGGCTGCAGAGAGTAGTGGACACAGCCCGGTCCATCACGGGCACATCCCTCCCCACCATTGACAGCATCTACAGGAGGCGCTGCCTCAGGAAGGTGGGATCTATCATCAAGGACCCCACCATCCAGGTCAGGTCCTCTTCTCGCAGCTACCATCAGGCAGGAGGTACAGAAGCCTGACGTCCTACACCGCCAGGTTCAAGAACAGCTACTTTCCTACAATCATCAGGTTCTTGAACTAACCTGCACAACCCTAACCCTACCTCAGCAACAGGACACTACGGACCACCTCTTGCACTCCCTTGGAATTGTCTCTGTGTTTTATTTTGCACTTATGTCTTGTTCTGCACAGTTTTTTTTCCCTTCACTGTTTTATATTCTGTGTGTTGTCTGTATCTATGTGCCTGTGATGCGGCTGCGAGCAAGTTTTTCATTGTACCTGTACCTCACTGAACTTATGCACTCGGCAATACTTGGAGGATTGTGTTCAGTTTTGGTCTCCCTGCTTTCGGAAAGTTGTTATTAAACTGGAAAGTACGGAAAAGATTTACAAGGATGCTGCCAGGACTTGAGGGACTGAGTTATTGAAAGAGGCTGGGCAGGCTAGGACTTTATTCCTTGGACTGTAGGAGAATGAGGGGTGACCTTATAGAGGTGTATAAAATCATGAGGGGCATAGACAGGGTGAATGTATTCAGTCTTTTTCCCAGGGTTGGGGAATCAAGAACTAGAGGGCATAGGTTTAAGGTGAGGGGAAAGATTTAAGAGGAAATTGAGGGGCAACTTTTTTACACAAATGGTGGTATCTACGTAGCTGCCATGAGGAAGTGGTTGAGGCAGGTACAGTAACAACTTTTAAAAGACACGTGGACAGGTACATGGATAGGAAAGGTTTAGAAGGTTATGGGCCAAATGCTGGCAAATGGGACTAGCTTGGATGGGGCATCTTGGTCGGCATAGACCAGTTGGGCCAAAGGGCCTGTTTCCGTGCTGTGTGACTCTATGACTCTATGACACTGCCTCTCGCTCTCTCCCAAACTCTTCAATCTCTCTCTCCATATTTCTCCTCTCTCTTTATCTTCATTCTGTACAGAACTTTGCTAAGGCCACATATGGATTTCCATGTGCAGTTCTGTTTGCCCCATTACGGGAAGGATGTGGAGGCTTTGGAGAGGGTGCGGAGGAGGTACACCAGGATGTTGCCTGGATTAGAAAGTATGAGCTATAACGACTTGACAAACTTGGATTGTTTTAACATCGAACATAGAACAGTACAGCACAGAACAGGCCCTTCAGCCCACAATGTTGTGCCAACATAGCTAATCCCTTCTATCTGCAGAAATCCCGTATCTCTCCATTTTCCTCTCATTCATGTGCCCATCCAAGACCCTCTTAAAAGCCCCCAGTGAATTTGCCTCCACCACCCTATCAGGCAACGCATTCCAGGCATCCACCACTCTCTCAATAAAAAACGTACCCCTCACGTCTGTTCTGAACAACGCCCCTCACCTTAAATGCATGCCCTCTGGCGTTGGATCGCTCAATAATGGGAAAAAGATATTGCTTGTCCACCCTGTCTGTGCCCCTCATAATTTTATACACTTCCAGCAGATCACCCCTCAGCATCTGCCGCTCCAGAGAAAAGAGCCCAAGTTTGTCCAGCCTCTCCTTATAGCACATGCCCTCTAATCCAGGCAGCATCCTGGTAAACCTCCTCTGCACCCTCTCTAAAGCCTCGACATCCTTCTTGTAGTGAGGTGACCGGAATTGTAGGCAATGCTCTAAATGCAGCCTAACAAGAGTTCTGTAGAGATGCATCATGACTCCTGTACTCAATACCTCAATTAATGAAAGCAAGCATTCCATAAGCCTTCTTAACCATCCTGTCTACCTGTGTAGCCACTTCCAGTGAGCCATGGATTTGCACCCCAAGGTCTCTCTGCTCTTCAACACTGTTAAGGGTCTTGCCCTTGAGAGTGTACTGCCTCCTGAGATTAGACCTACCAAGGTGCAACCCCTCACATTTATGCGGGTTAAACTCCATCTGCCATTTCTCTGCCCACATCGGCAACTGATCTATATCCCGCAGTATCCATCGCCAGTCTTCCACACGATTCACAACTCCACCAATCTTGGTTTTCTCTGGAGCAGCAGAGGCTGAGGAGAGATCTGACAGAAACTTATAAAACTATGAGAGGCATAGATAGGGTAGAAAGTCAGTGTCTTTTTCCCGTGGTAGAAGTGTAAAATACTAGAGGCGTGACTTTAAGGTGAGAGGGGGAGAGTTTAAAGGGGATGTGCAGGGTAGGTTTTTTACACAGAGAGTGGTGGGTGCCAGGGGTGGGGGTGGAGGCAGATACAACGGTAACATTTAAGGGACGTTTAGATAGGCACATGAACATGTAGGGAATGGAGGGATATGATAAGATAAGATTTCTTTATTAGTCACATGTACATCGAAACACACAGTGAAATGCATCTTTTGCATAGAGTGTTCTGGGGGCAGCCCGCAAGTGTCGCCACGCTTCCGACGCCAACACAGCACGCCCACAACTTCCTAACCTGTACGTCTTTGGAATGTGGGAGGAAACCGGAGCACCCGGAGGAAACCCACCCAGACACGGGGAGAATGAACAAACTCCTTACAGAAAGCGGCCGGATTTGAACCCGGGTCTCTGGCGCTGTAAAGCATTATGCTAACCACTATGCCACTGTGACCATATAGATGGCATTAGTTTAATTTGGTATCATGGTTGGCATAGACATTGTGGGCCGAAGGGCCTGATCCTGTGCTGTATTGTGCTATGTTCTATGCCCAATGTTCTATGTTCTATTTCTGTCTCTCTCAATCCAACTCTCTCTCCTTCTGTCCGCCTCCTTGGATTAATTCAGATTCTCTCTCTCTCTCTCTCTCCTTCTCTTACCCACTCTCCCCACCCACCCTTCCCCTTTCTCTATTCATTCTGTCAATCATACCCCTTCCCTCCATAAACCACCACTCACTCCCCCTTCGTCTACAGTTCTCTGGATCGAGGGCAGTGGCGTACGACCTCACCATGAAGATGTCTCTGGGGCGTGGGCAGGTATTGGCAGCTCCGAGGGGTGCTGTCAGCAGGATCGAAGGTTAACGGTCTTCCTGTCAAGTACATGAGCTGCTGTTGTTTGACCAGCCCTTGCTGAGCTCCCGGGAATCAAGCCTTTAATTTCTCTTTATTTCTGTTGCAGGTTTCTTAAAGTGGGGGTCTCAGTACCGAGGGCTCGCCCCTCGAGTTGTTTCAACAGCTGCTTTATACATTGAGATTCTGTCTTTTGCAGACCCACTGAGAGCTACAACAAAAGATCCAGACCAGAGTTTGCCACAGTAATCTAGCAATAGCTACCAGGCCATCCATACCCAGGATTCAGGGCACCAGTATTTATTGTCCATCAGTAATTTTTTTTAACAAAATAAACCTTATTCATAATAAAATAAACTATATACAATAATAAAACAGTTCAAACCTTTACATTCGTGTACAGTTCCATTCTTAATGTTACCTTTTTATAAATAAAAAACACAGCATCGATGCCACACGCGTGGCTTCCTGGGGTAATACCCCAATCCCATATTTACAATATTTGAGGAGCTTCCTCACCTGACCCCGCCACTCCCTCTCCTGTGGCAGAAGAATCCTAAACTGTCGTCCTTCCCCACCAAGCCCTTGCGTTGGCTGCACCCAGCTTCAGTGCGTCCCTCAGCACGTACTCCTGCAGCCTGGAATGTGCCAGTCAGCAGCATTCCCCTACGGACATCTCGCAGTGCTGGGGGACCAACAGGTTTCGGGCAGACCAAAGGGCGTCTTTCACCGAGTTGATGACCTTCCAGCAGCAGGTGATGTCCGTTTCTGTGTGTATCCATGGGAGCAGCCCATAGATCAGAGAATCCTCTGTTGCGCAGCTGCTGGGGATGAACCATGACAAGGACCCCTGCATCTTTCGCCACATCCTACTCACAAACCCACAGCCCGCAAAGAGGTGGGGGACCGTCTCGTCCCCAGCGCAGTCCTCCTGGGGGCAGTGCGCGCTGGGGCTGATGCCCCAACCATGCAGGACGGATCTGACTGGGAGGGCCCCTCTCACCACCAGCCAAGTGAGGTCTTGGTGCTTGTTGGTGAGTTCTGGCGATGAGGCGTTCTGCCAGATGGTCTGGACAGTCTGCTCTGGGAACCACCCCACAGTGTCCATCGAGTCCTTCTCCTGCAGTGTCTGCAGGATGTTCCATGCTGACCACTTCCTGATGGACTTATAGTCCAAGGGATTGGTCTGGAAGAACTTTTCCACAAAGGACAGGTAGTGCGGCAACATGCAGCTGACTGGGACGCCGTGTGGCCACAGGGCCAGGCCCATCCTTCGCAACAGCCGGAACAGGTAGAACCTCGGTACGTAGTGACACTTGGTGCCCACGTACTTGGGTTCCACGCACAGCCTGATGCAGCCACAGACGAAGGTGACCATCAGGATGAGGGCGACACTGGGGACACCTTTACCCCCATTGTCCAGGGACTTGTGCATGGTGACCCATCGGACCCGCTCCATCTTGGATCGCCAGATGAACCGGAAATCGGCGCGGGTGATTTCCAAGCCGGAGGAGCGAGGAACAGGCCACACCTGCGCCAAGTACAGCAGCCCTGAGAGCACCTCACACCTGATGACCTGGTGAAAGGGGAAAGATTTAAAGGGGACCCGAGGGGCAACTTTTTCACACAGAGGGCAATGAGTATATGGAACCTGCTGCCAGAGGAAGGGGTACAGGCAGGTACAATTGCAGGTTTTAAAAGACACTTGGACAGATACATGGATAGATATCTTTATTAGACATGGATAGGAAAGGTTTAGAGGCGTAGGGGAAAAATGCACTAGCTCAGGAAGATACCTTGATTGGCATAGATGAGTTGGGCTGAAGGACCTTTTTCTATGCTGTATAACTCTATGACTCTATATTGAGTATGGAGAAGTAGAGAGTATGGATTGCATGTCCACAGATCTTTAAATGCAGAAGGATGGGTCAACAGGGTGGTTATAAAGGCATGGGAGGATACTCTCTTTTATTTGCATGGAACATTAGAGCAAGGAGGTTATGCAAGGACTGTGTCGACCAGTAGTTAGACCACAGTTTGAGTACGGTTCTGGTCACCACATAACAGGAGAGATGTGATTGCACTGAAGTGGGTGCAGGGCAGACTTACACCAGCGGCTCTACATCATTAGGAGTTTGAGGAGACTTGGTATGTCACCAAAGACTCTTATGGTGCCTCATGAAGGCAGTATCCATCCCTTACTGCCCGGGACATGCCCTCTTCTCGTTACATTTTATCCTGCTCTAAGATCTATCTAACCCTTCCCTCCCACATAGCTCTCCATTTTTCCTCATTCATGTGGTTATCTAAGAGTATCTTCAATGTCCCCAATGTATCTGCCCCCACAACCTCTGCTGGCAGTGTGTTCTATACATCCACCACTCTCTGTGTAAAACACTTACTTTTGACATCCCCCCTACACCTTCCTCCAATCATCTTAAAATTAGGTCCCCTCGTGTTAGCCATTGTCACCCTGGGAAAAAGTCTCTGACTGTCCACTCAATCTATGCCTCTTATCATCTATCAAGTCACCTCTCATCTTCCTCCTCTCCAAAGAGGAAAGCCCAAGCTCACTCAACCTATCCTCATAAGACATACTCTCCAGTCCAGGCTACATCCTGGTAAATCTCCTCTGCACCCTCTCTAAAGCTTCCACATCCTTTCTATAATGAGGCGACCAGAACTGAACACAATACTCCAAGTGTGGTCTGACCAGAGTTCTATAGAGCTGCAACTTCACCTCACGGCTCTTGAACTCAATACCCCAACCAACGCACCATACGCCTTCTTAACAACCCTATTGACCTGCGTGGCAACCTTGAGGGATCTATGGATATGGACCCCAAGATCCCTCTGTTCCTCCACACTGCTAAGAGTCCTGCCATTAACCTTGTATTCTGCCTTCAAATTTGATCTTCCAAAGTGTATCACCAGCCTCCCCTCCTTGGACTCTTTACCTCTCGTTGTCCTGGTGTAGCACCCAGCGTAATCAAAGACCCCACCCACCTGGGACATTCTCTCTTCTCTCCTCTTCCATCGGGTAGAAGATACAGGAGCCTGAGGGCACGTACCACCAGACTTAAGGACAGCTTCTACCCCACTGTGATAAGACTATTGAACAGTTCCCTTATACAATGAGATGGTCTATGACCTCACGATCTACTTTGCTGTGACCTCGCACCTTATTGCACTGCACTTTCTCTGTAGCTGTGACACTTTACTCTGTACTGTTATTGTTTTTACCTGTACTACATCAATGCACTCTGTACTGACTCAATGTAACTGCACTGTGTAATGAATGGACCTGTACGATCGGTTTGTAAGACAAGTTTTTCACTGTACCTCGGTACAAGTGACAATAATAAACCGATACCAATGCCAAAGTATCACTTCACACTTCTCTGGGTTGAACTCCATCTGCCACTTCTCAGCCCAGCTCTGCATCCTATCAATATCCTGTTGTAACCTACAGCAACCTTCTACACTATGTCGGTGATAATAAATCTGATTCTGATTCTGATTCTGTTGCTGGGAAAGTTAATTTGTGACCATGAGGAAACTTTGGATAGGATGGGGTTGCTTTCTTTGGAACAGAGCAGCCCGAGAAGAGACTTAATTGAGGTGTATAAAATAATGAGGGGCCTCGATAGAGGAGAGACACAAGAGACTGCAGATGCTGGAATCTCGAGCAACAAAGAATCTGCTGGAGGCACTCAGTGGGTCGAGCAGCATCTGTGGGGGAGAGAGGAATCAGAACCAGTCCTGAGGCAGGGTTTCGACCCGAAACATCAACAATTCCTTTCCCCCCACAGATGCTGCTCGACCCGCTGAGTTCCTCCAGCAGATTGTTGTATCTCGATAGAGCAAATGGGTAGGACCTATTTCCCTGAACGAAAGCTTCAAAACCAGAGGGCTGGGAGTGGAGGAGGAGCAGAGATTTAAAGTAATTGGAGATATAAAAAGATTTTTCACCCAGAGAGAGAGGAGAGGTGTGGAACTCTCTGCCAGAGAGGGTGCCCTTGTCACGATTAAAGGGAACTTGGACATGTGCTTGAAGAGTAGTGTGCTGCAGGGCCACACAACCGGTGTTGGAAGGTGGGGAACCTGAGAACCTGGAATAAACCCATGCCATCACAGGGAGAACATGCAAACTCCACACAGACAGCGGCTGAGGTCAGGATCAAACCCGGGTTTCTGGAGCTGTGAGGCAGCAGCTCAACCCACTGTGCCACTGTGCCACGCAAAGTGTGCCAGCTTCTTATACTTCACATCACCTGCACACTGTGTTTGGATTTAATGCACCCCCAGATCCCTTTATACCACAACATTTTGTGGTCTCACTCAGTGCAAATAATCGTGGGTTCAAGAGCAGAAGCCTGAAGTCCCATACCATCAACCATACGTCCTTGAACCAACCAGCACAACGCTAATCACTACGGTTTATCAACACTATGACCACTTTGCACTAAAGTGGACTTTGTTGTCTTAATGTTCTTACTTGTAAAAATTGCGGATAATTTATGTTTAATTCACGTTTTTATTGTGAATGCTGCTTATCCGATGCTCTGTGCCTGTGATGCTGCTGCAAGTAAGTTTTTCATTGCACCTGCGCAGACATGGACGTGCACGTGACAATAAGCTCGACTTTGACTTTGACTTTGGCCCTGAATGGACAGAATCGTCCTTTAGTATCTGAAATTTTCCATGGTTCTAAAATTTCATCCTTTCTGCCAAGTATCTCTACCTGAAAACTTCTTTGTCCCTTGAATCCTTGTATAATAGCTTTTCTTTGTCTAACTTATCTCCTCTCAGTCCCGATTCAGGGTTCCAACCCAAGACATTGACCAGTTCTTTGCCTCCACACATGCTCCTAGACCTACTGAGTTTCTCCAGCAGTTTGCTTTGGTTCCATAACAACAACCTCGCACTCAACGTCAGCAAGACCAAGGAATTCAGGAAGGGGAAGTCGGGAGAACACACACCAGTCCTCATTGAGGGGTCAGTGGTGGAAAGGGTGAGCAGCTTCAAGTTCCTGGGTATTGGTATTGGTTTATTATTTTCACTTGTACCGAGGTAAAGTGAAAAACTTGTCTTGCACACCGATTGTATGGGTCAATTCATTACACAGTGCATCTCAGGGGATACATCCTGGGCCCAACACATTGATGCAATGACGAAGAAGGCACACCAGTGGCTCCACTTTGTCAGGAGTTTGAGGAGATTTGGTATGTCACCAAAGACTCTGGCAAATTTCTATAGATGTACGGTGGAGAGCATTCTGACTGGTTGCATCACCACCTGGTATGGAGACTCCAATGCACAGGATTGCAAGAGGGTTGTAGACTCAGCCAGCTCCATCACGGGCACAACCCTCCCCACCATTGAGGACATCTTCAAGAGGCGGTGCCTCAAGAAGGCAGCATCCATCACTAAGGACTCTCACCACCCGGGACATGCCCTCTTCTCATTACTACCATTGGGGAGGAGGTACAGGAGCCTGAAGACCCACACTCAACGATTCAGGAACAGCTTCTTCCCCTCTGCCATCAGATTTCTGAACGATCCATGAACCTTACCTCATTATTCCTTTATTTTGCAGTATTTTCACTATTTATTTATTTTGTAATTTATAGTAATGTTATGTCTTTGCACTGTACTGGCAGGCACGATAGTGGCAGGCACGGTAGTGTAGCGGTTAGCGTAATGCTTTACAGTGTCAACGACCCAGGTTCAATTCCGGCCACTGTCTGTAAGGAGTTTGTACGTTCTCCCCGTGTCTGCTTGGGTTTCCTCCGGGTGCTCTGGTTTCCTCCCACATTCCAAAGATGTACGGGTTAGGAAGTTGTGGGCATGCTATGTTGACGCCGGAAGTGTGGCGACACTTGCGGGCTGCCCCCAGAACACTCTACGCAAAAGATGCATTTCACTGTCTGTTTCGATGTACTTGTGACTAATAAAGAAATCTTATCTACTGCTGCTGTAAAACAACACATTTCATGATATATAAGACAGCAATAATAAACTTAATCCTGATTCTGATAATATCCTCCAAGAACATCCCCAGCTGCTTGCTAAGATCTCTCATCCCTGGAACCCTACAAGTAAATCTCAAGTCCAGACAAGTCGGTGATTGTCATGTGCACAAGTGCGATGAGGTACAGGTACAATGAAAAACTTGCTTGCAGCAGCATCACAGGCACGTAGGTACAGACAACACACAGAACATACATTATACATACTTTCGCTCCCTTTCTCTTACCTACCTGAAGTGTGGAGACCAGAGCGAGACACAATGAGGTTGAGAACCTTTGGGTTTTTTCTTTACCAGGGAGCTGGTGAGGTGGAGTCATTGAAAGTATTCAACACTGAGATGCACGGATTTGATCTCTCGAGGGGTCAGGGGTTTTGAGGATTTGGCAAGAAGGTGGCATTCGGTTCAAAACTAGATGAGTATAGAGAACCAAGTGTCTCACTCTAAGGGGTGACCTGAAAGAGGTGTATAAAAAACTGAGGGGCATAGATAAGGTGGTCGGTCACTGCCTTTCTCCCAGGGTAGGGGGTTCTAAAACTAGTGGGGGCACAGGTTTAAGGTGAGAGGGAAAAGATTTGGTCACAGACATTATTACAGCACAAGTACAGGCCCTTCGGCCCACAATATTGTGCCGACATTTTATCCTGGTCAGATTTGAAAATGAGGTCAAAGACCCCACCCCCGGGTCATTCTCTCTTCTCCCCCCTCCCATCAGGCAGAAAATACAGGAGCCTGAGAGTATGTACCACCAGGCTCAAGGACAGCTTCAACCCCACTGTGATAAGACTATTGAAACCTTATACGATGAGATGGACTCTTGACCTCACAATCTACCTCATTATGACCTGGTACCTTATTGTTTACCTGCACTGCACTTTCTCTAACTGTAACACTTTATTCTGCATTCTGTTATTGTTTTACCCTGTACTACCTCAATGCACTGTGTAATGAATTGATCTGTATGGTTGGTGTGCAAGACAAGTTTTTCACTGTACCTCAGTACAAGTGACAATAATAAACCAATGTCAATACCATTTAGAAGGGACCTGAGGGGCAACTTTTTCACCCAGCGGGTGTCAGAGGAAGCTGCAGAGGCGGGTACAATCACAATACTTAAAAGATATTTGGACAGGTACATGGATTGATTTGTCGAACTGCACTGAACTTTCTCTGTAACACTATATTCTGCATTCTGTTTTCCTTTTTATTACTTCAATATACTTATGTACGGAATGATCTGGATGGATGGCATGCAAACAAATGCTTTATAAGAACATAAGAACATAAGAAATGGAAGCAGGAGGAGGCCATCCGGCCCGTCAAGCCTGCTCCACCATTCAATAAGATCACGGCTGATCTGGCCATGGACTCAGATCCACCTACCTGCCTTTTCCCCAGAACCCTTAATTCCCCCACTATACAAAAATCTGTCTGTGTCTTAAATATATTTTACTGTATCTCGGTACTTGTGACAATAATAAACCAATTCCAATTTCAATAGAAAAGACTCAGAGGGAAACACAGGCAAATGGGACTAGCTTGGATAGCAATCTTGGTCGGCATGGACAAGTTGGGCCGAAAGGCCTGTTTCTGTGTTGTATCCCTCTGTTGCTCTATGGCAAAGAAGGTTGCTTGAGTCAATGAGATGGACAGGCAGAGAGAGCAGGAGAGAATAAAAGAGAGAGGGAGACAGGGAAAGAGAGAGAGAAATCTGATTCTAATTCTGATTCTGAAATGGAGAAAGAGGGAAAGAGAGTTGGAAAAAGGATGGAAGATTAGAATGGAGAGAGAGTGTGAAGCAATGCCACAGAGGAAGAGTGTGAGAGAGAGAGAGGGAGAGAGAGAGACAGAGAAAGAGAGAGAGAGGGAGAGAATAAAGACAGTGAGGCAAAGGGGGAAGAGATTTCACAGATGACAATGTAAATTGGACTGGAACCAGCTGTATTCTGCTGTGTTCTTACAGCTCAGTGGGCCATCTATCTGGTCACGTACAGCTCCCACATCTGCTGACGTAACTACAGGTTCAGATTATCTCAATGGTACAATGCAGCATCTGTTCAAATCTGACACCCACTGCTCCAAGAAGGTCAGCAATCAGGAGACTATGACTGCTGTTGTTCACATTGGGTGCTCGAAAACAAGTTCAAATAATTCATAAGGACCTTGCAACTAAAACTACTCCTGCTTTATATTGAATCCAGGCAGGTGATTCAATCCCCGTCTATGCTCTGAAACCCTATGATCTACATCTTCCCTTTAGTCAGGCCAGTGAGCTTTATATCAGTGATAGGGAAGTTAATGGAGAAAATTCCAAAGGACAGCACTTATGTTCGTTAGAAAAGGCAAGGACAGATTAGGGGGAGCCAGCATGGCCTTGTGTGGGGGAAATCCTGCCTCACTAATTCGATTGAGTTTATTGAGGATACAACTCAGGAGCTTGAAGGCAGGATGGTAGGTGTTGTCTACATGGACTTTAGAACATAGAACACAGAACACAGAGCACAGGAACAGGCCCTTCGGCCCACAATGTTGTGCCGAACTAATTAAACTAGCAATTAAGTGCCTCACTAAACTACTCCCTTCTGCCTACACAATGTCCATCTCCCTGCATTTCCTGCACATCCATGTGTCTACCTTGAGCCTCTTAAATGCCTCTAACATATTTGTCTCCACCACCACCCCTGGCAGCACATTCCAGGCACCCACCACTCTCTGTGTGTAAAAAACTTGTCCGGCACATCGCCTTTGAACTTACCCCCACCCTCATCTTAAATGCATGCCCTCTAATATCAGACATTTTGATCCTGGGAAAAAGATAGTGCTGTCTACTCTATCCGTGCCTCTCCTAATTTTATAAACTTCTATCAGGTCTCCCCTCAGCCTCCGCCCTTCCAGAGAAAACAACCCAACTTTGTCCAACCTCACCTAATAGCACATGCCCTCTAATGTTGAAGAAGGCGTATGGAGTGTTGGCCTTCATTAATCAGGTTACTGAGTTTAAGAGCCGTAAGGTAATGTTGCAGCTCTATAGAACTCTGATTAGACCACACTTGGAGTATTGTGTTCAGTTCTAGTCGCTTCATTATAGGAAGGATGTGGAAGCTTTAGAGAGGGTGCAGAGGAGATTTACCAGAATGCTGCCTGGATTGGTGAGAATGTCTTATGAGGATAGGTTGAGCAAGCTAGGGCTTTTCTCCTGGAAAGAAGGGGGATGAGAGGCGACTTGATAGAGGTGTACAAGATGATAAGAGGCATAGATCGAGTGGACAGTCAGAGACTTTTTCCCAGGGCGACAATGGTTAACACGAGGGGACATAATTGGAGGAAGGTATAAGGGGGATGTCAGGGTTAAGGTTTTTACACAGAAAGTGGTGGGTGCTTGGAACCCACTGCCGGCAGAGGTTGTGGGGGCAGATACATTAGGGATATTGAAGAAACTCTTAGATAGCTGCATGAATGATAGAGAAATGGAGGGCTATGTGGGCGAGAAGGGTTAGATAGACCTTAGAACAGGATAAAATGTCAGCACAATATTGTGGACCAAAGGGTCTGTACTGTGCTGTAGTGTTCAATGTTCTATGAAATCAGAATTGCCCTCAAAAGGGGCTTTTGCAGAGAAGATTAAGGAGATTCCAAAGAGATTTTATGTACATTAAGGGAAAAGGGGTAACTGAGGAGAGAATAGGACCCTCAAAGACCAAAGTGTGCATCCTTGTGTGGAGCCGCAGGAGATGGCTGAGGCCCTCAATGAATATTTATCCTCTGTTTTTACCATGGAGAAGGACATGAAGACTTTGAACCTTGAGATAGTTAATGGAGAGATCTTGGGGATAGATTGCATTAGAGCAGGGGAGGTGTGGGGTGTCTTAAGGTGCATGAAGATGGATAAAACTCCAGGGCCTGACCAGGTATATCCAAGAACAACTGTGGGAAGCTAGAAAAGAAAAAGCGAGAGGCCTGGCTGAGATGTTTGCATCATTCTTAGTGACAGGTGAAGTGCTGGAAGACTGGAGTGTGGCTAATATTATGTCTTTATTTAAGAAGGGCTGCAAAGAAAAACGTTGGAACTATAGACCAGTAAGCCCAACATCTGTGGTAGGTAGGGGATTCTGAGGGATAAGGTATACAAGCATTTGGAAAGACAGCAGTTGATTAGGGATAGTCAGCACGGCTGCGTGCATGGGAGATCATGTCTCATGAATTTGACTGGGTTTTTTGAAGAAGTCACCAAGAAGGTCGATGAGGGCAGGGTGGTAGAGGTGGTCTATATGGATTCCAGTAAGGCCTTTGATGAGATTCCACATAGTGGGCTTCCCTGGAAAGTTAGATCGCATGGGATCCAGGGAGAGCTAGCTAACTGGATATAAAATTGCCTTGATGGTAGGAAGCAGGGACTGATGGTGAAAGGTTGTATTTCAGACTGGAGGCCCATGACTAGTGGTGTTCCCCAGGACTTAGTGCTGGGCCCATTGCAATTTGTCATCTATGTCAATGATTTGGATGAGAATGTTCAAGGCATGGTTAGTAAGTGTGCAGATGACACTACAATAGGTGGTGTTGTTGACAGTGGAGATGGTTATCAGGATTTACAGAGGGATCTTGATCAGCTGGGTAAGGGGGCAGAGAAATGGCAAATGGAGTTTAATTCAGGTAAGTGGGAGGTGTTGCATTTTGGGAAGACAAATGAGCGTAGGAAATTCATGGCGAACGGTAGGGCCCTGAGGAGTGTTGTAGAACAGATGGACCTCAGAGTATAAGTACATGGTTCACTGAAAGTGGAGTCACAGGTAGACAGGGTGGTGAAGAGGATGTTTGGCACACTGGCCTTCATCAGTCAGAGCATTGAGTATAGAAATTGGGATCTTATGTTGCAGTTGTACAAGACATTTGGAATATTGTGTTCAGTTTTTGGTATCCTGCTATAGAAAAGATGCCATTAAGTTGGAAGGATTGCAGAGGAGATTTATGAGGATGTTGCCAGAACGAAGGACTGAGTTATGGAGAGAGGTTGAGCCAGTTGGGACTTTTTGCATTGGACCGTAGGAGAATGAGGGGTGATCTTATAGAGGTGTATAAAATCATGAGGGGCATAGATAGGGTGAATGCACTCAGTCTTTCTCCCAGGGTTGGAGAATCATGAACTAGTGGGCATAGGTTTAAGGTGAGAGCGGAGAGATTTAATAGAAAACTGAGGTGCAACCCTTTCACCCAGAGGGTTGTCCGTTTATGGAATGAGCTGCTAGAGGAAGTGTTTGAAGCAGGTACATTAGCACCATTTAAAAGGTACTTGGACAGGTACATGGATAGGAAAGGTTTGGAGGGAGATGGGCCAAATGCAGGCAGATTCCCATCTTGGTCAGCATAGACCAGTTGGGCTGAAGGGCCAGTTTCCGTGCTGTATGACTCCATGACTCCGGTCCTCAGCTGGATCCACCTATCACCTACCAGCTCTTGCTCCACCCCTTCCCTTCAGCTCTTTATACCGGCTCTCTCCCCTGTACTCTTTCCGTCAAGATGAAGGGTCTCGACCGGAAACGTTGGCTGTCCTTTTGCCTCCTCAGATGCTGCCTGACCCATTGAGTTTCTCCAGTAGTTTCTTTCTTGCCCCAGATTTGAGCTTCTGCAGCCTCTTGTGTCTCTGCTCGGCTCTGCTTCGTCACTGCCCTGGGACTGTGTGATGGGAAAATGGAGCTTCACTCTGTATCTAACCCATGCCCTGGGAGTGTGTGTTGTGACAATGCAGAGGGAATTTTGCTCTGTGTTTGACCCTGGGAGTTTGTGATAGGATGGTGCAGAGGGAGCTTTTCTATGTGTCTAACCCTGGGAGCGTGTGATGGGACAGTGTAGAGGGAGCTTCACTCTGTGTCTGACCCCGGGAGTGTGTGATGGGACAGTGTGGAGGGAGCTTCACTCTGTGTCTGACACCGGGAGTGTGTGATGGGATGGTGTGGAGGGAGTTCACTCTGTGTCTGACCCCAGGAGTGTGTGATGGAACGGTGTAGAGGGAGCTTCGCTCTGTGTCTGACCCCGGGAGTGTGTGATGGGATAGTGTAGATAAGACGAGATATTTATTTATTAGTCACACGTACATCAAAACACACAGTGAAATGAGCCTTTTTGCGTTACTGAGAATGTGCTGGGGCAGCCCGCAAGGTTCACCACTCCTCCGGGGCCAACATAGCATGCCCACAGCTCCTAACCTGTATGTCTTTGGAATGTGGGAGGAAACCGGAGCACCCGGAGGAAACCCTCGCAGACACGGGGAGAATGTACAAACTCCTTACAGAATTGAACCTGGGTCACTGGCACTGTAATAGCGTAACGTTAACCGCTACACTAAAATGCCGCCCTGTGTCTGACCCTGGGAGTGTGTGATGCGACAGTGTGGGGGGAGCTTCACTGTGTGTTCCACCCCGGGAGTGTGTGATGGGACGGTGTGGAGGGAGCTTCACTCTGTGTCTGACCCCTGCTGTCCCTGAGAATGTGCAATGGGACAGGAGTACGAAGCACAGATGAGTTAGGTAGAGTCTGGCTGTCAGATTAGGGAAGATATTGCTCCTGCTATCATGGCTGGTGATTTTTATTGCCATGGTGCAGGTTCCAGTCTTTATTTCTCTCTGGAGAAGTGGCCTTTAAAACCCCTGGTCTCTCCAAGCGTTGCAGAATTCTTAGGTCATCAGTGTAATAAATCCTGTCAAGCTCCCAGCAGAATCCACGGACGTGTAGCAATTAACATGTCCAGGCTATTATTTATCTCCCAGCCAGCATTGCTAAAACAGATTGTTTGGTCAGAAGCACATTGCCTTTTGTGGGAGCTTGCTGTGCCTAAATTGGCTCCAACTTACAAGTGAGCTGTAAGATCGGTTTGTAAGACAAGTTTTTCACTGTACCTCGGTACAAGTGACAATAATAAACCAATACCAATACCAATACCAAAGTGATTTCAGCTCAAAGATCCCGCCTTGGTGAAGGAACTCTGTGGCCTTACAATTGCTGAACTTTATTCTGCTGTAGAGTAAACCAGAAGGTGTTGCAGTACGCAGTAGGCCAGGCAGCAGCTTTGGAGAGAGGAACAAGGGGTAATGTTTCAGAACCTTCATCAGAACCTGTGTAATGGACAACTCTCACAGTGATCAGACACACAGGCACACACATAAAGCCTCTCCTTCAAACATGCACACACACACACACACACACACACACACACACACACACACACACACACATTCACACACGCATACACTCAAACGCGGGTGCACACACACAAACACACTCACATACACAAATACACTCAGACGCTCATACACACAAACATACCCACGCACACAAACACACAGAGGCATGCACAGACAGCCACACACACACATAAACACACACACAGGGACGCGCACACACACACACACACACACACACACACACACACACACACGAACACACATAAACACACACAGGGGTGCACGCACACAAACACACACACACACATACACACACACGCACATACACACACACGCACACATACACACACACACACACATACACACACACATATACTCACACATACAAACACACAGAGGCACACACATACAAACACACACACAAGCACACACAGAGGTGCACACATACAAACACGTACACACATACATGCTTTTTCTTTCTCATACACAAACATACATCTCTTTGTCTCTCTCATGCACACATGTGCACATGTGCACACACATATTCATACACATGCACACACATACATATGCAAACACATATACGAATACATACATGTACATGAACCACACATACACAGAAACACACACAGACAGATTAACAGCTTGATCAATGAGGAAGGTTTCAAGAAGCTTAAAGAATGGAGCAAGTTTGAGGGTTGGGGAGGCGGAAGGAGGGACGGAATCCCAGAGCCAGGGGCACAGACTGCTGAAGGTAAGACAGCCTGTGGAGAGCAGTGGAACCGGAGAATGATCGAGAGGCTGGAAGCGGAGGTTCAGCAATCTCAGAGGCTGGAGGGGATGAGTGAGACGGGAGATGGGAGGGACTTGAAGGCAAAATGAAGACCTTTGAACTTGACGTGTTGGTGTCAGGGCCATGAACGAACAGGCTCGATGAGGTACATGGTGTGGAATCAGAGACAGGCAGCAGAGGTTCGCCAAGGAGATGACAGAGTGAGGGCTAATTTGAGAACAGACCTTAGAAAGTCAGGGTCTTTTTCCTGGGGTGGAAATGTCAAATACTGGAGGGCAAAGCTTTAAGGTGAGGGGGGAAAATTGAAAGGAGATGAGCGGGGCAAATTTTTTACACAGAGAGTGGTGGGTGCCTGGCACGGGCTGCCAGGGGAGGGGGTAGAGGCAGATACAACAGCAAGAGGCTCTTCGACAGACACATGAACAGGCCGGGAATGGAGGGATATAGACCATGTGCAGGCAGATATGGCATCATGGTCAGCACAGATATGGTGGGCCGAAGGGCCTGTTCCTGTGCTGTACTGTTCTATGTTCTATACATGTTCTATATTATATTAACCTTTGCCTTGACTAACCCTGTTGATCATGAATCTGTGATTGGGGCATCCTTCTCTGAGAAGGGATGGTATTGGTATTGGTATTGGTTTATTATTGTCACTTGTACCGAGGTACAGTGAAAAACTTGACTTGCATACCGATCGTACAGGTCAATTCATTACACAGTGCAGTCACATTGGATTAGTACAGAGTGCATTGATGTAGTACAGGTAACAATAACAGTACAGAGTAAAGTGTCACAGCTACAGAGAAGTGCAGTGCAATAAGGTGCAAGGTCACAACAAGGTAGATCGTGAGGTCGGAGTCCATCTCATTGTATAAGGGAAGCGTTCAATAGTCTTATCACAGTGGGGTAGAAGCTGTCCTTAAGTTTGGTGGTACGTGCCCTCAGGCTCCTGTATCTTCTACCCGATGGAAGAGGAGAGAAGAGAGGATGTCCCGGGTGGGTGGGGTCTTTGATTATGCTGGCTGCTTCACCAAGACAGCGAGAGGTAAAGACAGAGTCCAAGGAGGGGAAGCTGGTGTCCATGACGCACTGGGCTGTGTCCACAACTCTCTGCAGTTTCTTGCGGTCCTGGGCAGAGCAGTTGGTGCCTTTGGATCACACTTCTGAGAAGGGCTGAGGAGTTTTCTGTGAAACAGACCCTCCTGCCACCCTCTCAGGGGAGAGCCTCAACTCTGCAGGAGAAACTCCCTGTGCCTATGAGTCACACTGTGCACACACAGGACCAAGTGCACACCAAGCAGCGCCGGGTGACGCTGGGCACGGAGCGATGTTGTGTCCATCCCTGGATCTCTCAGCACAGATGCCTCCCGTCACTCTGTGCAGAGATCCAGCTCAGAGCTCTGCGTTTGAACGAGCTGCCAGAGGAAGTGTTTGAAGCAGGTACAATGAGAACTTTTAAAAGACACTTGGACAGGTACATGGATAGGAAAGGTTTGGACGGTTATGGGCCAAATGCAGGCAAATGGGACTAGTTTGGATCGGACGTCTTGGTTGGCATGGACCAGATGGGCCTAAGGGCCTGTTTCTGTGGTGTATGACTGTGACTCCAAATCTCCTCACTCCACCTCCAAGGCCCTCGTTGATGCCAAAGCCCAGTTATAGAACATAGAACAGTACGGCACAGGAACAGGCCCTTCAGCCCATGAAATCTGTGCAAACATGACACCAAATTAAACTAAATCCCTTCTGCCTGCACATGGTCCATATTCCTCCATTCCCTGCCTATTCATGTGTCTTTCTAAAGTCTCTTAAACACAACCATCATATCTGCCTCCACCACCACCCCTGGCAGCGCATTCCAGGCACCCGCCACTCTCTGTGTAAAAAACTTGTCCCACACATCTCCTTTATACTTTCCCCTTCTCACCTTAGAGCTCTGCCCTCTAGTATCTGACATTTCTACCCTGGGAAAAAAATTCAGACTGTCTACCTTGTCTATGCCTCTCATAATTTTATCAACTTCTATCAGGTCTCCCCTCAGCTTCTGACACTCCAGAGTGGTTGACTAATGTTCTTGGTAGTTGGTAGTTAGTTTATTATTGTCACATGTACAGAGGTACAGTGAAAAACTTTGTTTTGCATGCCATCCATACAGATCATTTCATCCCATCAGTGCATTGAGGTAGTACAAGGGAAAACAATAACAGAATGCAGAATAAAGTGTTACAGTTACAGAGAAAGTGCAGTGCAGGCAGACAATAACATGGAACATAGAACATAGGACAGTACAGCAAGTACAGGACCTTCAGCCCATGATGTTGGGCCGAACTATATGAACACTTCTTCCATGATCAATCTAACCCTTCCCTCCTGCACAGCCCATAACCATTTTTCTTACATCCATGTGCCTATCTAAGAGCCTTTTAAATGTCCCTGTTGTATCAGCCTCTGCCACCACCCCCAGCAGTACGTCCCAGGTACCCACCACTCTCTGTGTAAGGAACCTACCTCTGACATCTCCCCTGAACATTCCTCCTCTGACCTTAAATGGATGTCCTCTGGTATTGGCAATTGCCGCCCTGGGGAAAAGGTGCTGGCTGTCCACTCTATCTGTGCCCATCATAATCTTATACACCTCTATCAAGTCGCCCCTCATCCTGCGTCGCTCCAAAGAGAAAAGCCCTAGCTCGCTCAACCTTTCCTCATAAGACATGCTCTCCAATCCAGGCAACATCCTGGTAAATCTCCTCTGCACCATCTCTAAAGCTTCCACATCCTTCCTATAATGAGGCGACCAGAACCAAACACAATACTCCAAGTGTGGTCTAACCAGAGTTCTATAGATCTGCAACATTACCTTGTGGCTCTTGAAATCAATCTCCTGACTAATGAAGGCCAGCACTCCATACGCCTTCTTAACAACCCTATCGACCTGCGCAGCAACCTTGAGGGATCTATGGATTTGGACCCCAAGATCCCTCTGTTCCTGCACAATAAGGTGCAAGGCCACAGTGAGGTAAATTGTGAGGTCAAGAGTCCGTCTTTATTGTAGAAGAGGTCTGTTCAAGAGTCTTATAACAGCAGGATAGAAGCTGTCCTTGAGCCTGGTGGTACGTGCTTTCAGGCTTTTGTATCTTCTGCCCAATGGGAAGGGGGAAAAGGGAGAATATTTGGGGTGGGTGGGGTTTTTGATTGGCTGCTTTCCCGAGGCAGTGGGAAGTAGATGGATTCAATGGAGGGGAGGTTGGTTTCCGTGATGTACTGAGCTGCGTTCACAATTTTCTGTAGTTTCTTACAGTCCTGGGCAGAGCAGTTGCCGTACCAAGCCGTGATGCATCCGGATAGGATGTTTTCTACGGTGCATCTGTGAAAATTGGTGAGGGTCAATGGGGACATGCTGAAGTTCCTTACCCTCCTGAGGAAGTAGCGCTGGGGTGCTTTCTTCAAGGGTGGAGATCTGAGATCGCTCCCAACCCCCAGCCAATATGTGACTCCAGACCCATCAAAATGGTCGACCCTCTCCAGAACAACAAACCCCTCAGTTCAAGGACAAAAAGTGTCAGCCTTATGATGACCCCAGCAGTGAATAAACCAACAATTTTCCAATGAAAAGTCTTCGGACACAGTGTTCCCTGTGGGCTGTTGGCATCGTCTTGCTCACCTTCCAAAACCCAACCGCAGCTATGGAGCGCTTCGGGACATTGTGTTGGGGAGATGAAAGATGCTATAGGAAGGTGAGATTTTCCTTGCCACGCTGCTGGCGTTTGTCATTTGGAAATGCCTGGTTTAGACAACATGGTGGCACAGCCAGCAGAGCCGCTGCCTCTCAGGACCAGAGACCCAGGTTCGATCCTGACCTCGGGTGCTGTTTATGTGGAGTTTGCATGTTTTCCCTGTTCCCTCCAACATCCCAACATCGTGCAGGTTGATGGATCAACTGGCCGCTGTAAATTGCCCCCAGTGTGTAGGTGAGTAGGAGAAGCTGTGGGAGATGTTGAAGGGAATATGGGAAGAGATTGCAAGTGGACATAGAGAAAAATGATCTTGCTCACTGAGTCGGCATAGATTCGATAGAATGAATGGCATCCTTGGACAAACTTGGATTGTTTTCTCTGGAACGTCGGAGCCTGCGGGGAGACCCGATGGGTTTATAAAATAATGAGAGGCGTAGATAGGGTAGACAGTCAGAGACTTTTTCTCAGGGTGGAGATGTCAAATACGAGAGGGCATAGCTGTAAGAGGGGGAAAGTTTAAAGGAGATTTACGAGGCAAGTTTTATCCACAGGGAGTAGTAGGTGACTGGAATGACCTGCCAGGGGAGGTGGTGGCAGCAGATAAAATAATTTCAGAGGCTTTTAGATAAAGAGGGAATGCAGGGATATTGTATGTGTACAGGGAGATGTGCAGCTTAAATTGGGATCATGGTCAGCACGATACACTGTGGGCCAAAGGGCCTGTTTCTGTGCTGCATTGTTCTGTGTTTTACGTTCCATGTCTAATACGAGGCAATAATTGTTATGAAGACCCCAACTCTGGTGGTGTGACTCTTAATGATGTTTACTGAATCTTAGTGGATAATTGTGTTTGGTCACCCTGCTATAGGAAAGATGCTAGTTGGCTGGAAAGAGTGCAGAAGAGATTTACGAGGATGTAGGTGAGCATTTTGGGTCCAGTGACCATCATGTCATTAGTTTCAAGTTAATTATGGATAAGGACAGGTCTGGTCCTCGAGCTGAGGTTCTAAATTGGAGAAAGGCCAATTTTGTGGAAATGAGAAAGGATCTAGGAAGAGTGGATTGGGATAAGTTGTTTTCTGGCAGGGATGTGCTCAGAAGGAAGGCCTTCAAAGGCGAAATTTTGAGAGTGCAGAGTCTGTATGTTCCTGCCAGGATTAAAGGCAAAGTTAACAAGCATAGGGAACCTTGGTTTTCAAGGGATATTGGCGATCTGGTTAAGAAAAAGAGAGAGGTGTATAGCAGGTATAGGCAACTAGGAACAAATGAGGCACTTGAAGAGGATAGAAAATGTAAGAAAATATTGAAAAAAGGAAATCAGGAAGGCAAAAAGAAGACATGAGGTTGCTCTGGCAGAGGATGTGAAGGTAAACCCGAAGTATATGAGGAGTAAAAGGATAGTAAGGGACAAAATTGGTCCCCTAGAAGATCAGAGTGGTTGTCTATGTGTGGAGCCTCAGGAGATGGGCAAGATCTTAAACAGTTTTTTTGCATCAGTATTTACTCAGTAAACTGGCATAGTGGATATGGAAGGAAGGGAAACAAGCAATAGAGTCATGGGACATATGGAGATTAAAGAGGAGGAGGTGCTTGCTGCTTTACAGCGAGTAAAGGTAGATAAATCCCCTGGGCCTGATAAGATATTTCCTCGGACATTGAGAGAGACTAGGGTAGAAATTGCAGGGGCTCTGGCAGATATATTTAAAATGTCCTTACCCATGGGTGCAGTGCCGGAGGACTGGAGGGTAGCTGATGTTGTTCCGTTGTTTAAAAAAGGATCTAATAGTAAACCAGGTAATTACAGGCCACTGAGCCTGACATCAGTAGTGGGTAAGTTACTGGAAGGTGTTCTGAGAGATCAGATATACAAGTATTTGGACAACCAAGGGCTGATTAAGGATAGTCAGCATGGCTTTGTGCATTGTAGATCATGTTTAACGAATCTTGTAGAGTTTTTCGAGGAGGTTACCAAGAAAGTAGATGAAGGAAAGGCTGTGGATGTTGTCTACATGGACTTCAGTAAGGCCTTTGACAAGGTCCCACATGGGAGGTTAGTTCAGAAGGTTCAGACACTAGGTATCCATGGAAAGGTTGTAAACTGGATTCGAAATTGGCTGTGTGGGAGAAGACAGAGAGTGGTAGTGGATGATTGTTTCTCAGACTGGAGACCTGTGACTAGTGGTGTGCCTCAGGGATCTGTGCTGGGGCCATTGTTGTATGTTGTCTATATCAATGATCTAGGTGATAATGTGGTAAATTGGATCAGCAAGTTTGCTGATGGCACTAAGATTGGAGGCGTTGTGGACAGCGAGGAAGGCTTTCAAAGCCTGCAGAGGGATCTGAACCAACTGGAAGAATGGGCCAGAAAATGGCAGATGGAACTTAATGCTTGTCTGTGTAAGATGTTGCATTTTGGAAGGACAGATCAAGGTAGGACATACACAGTAAATGGTAGGGCACTGAGGAGTGCGGAGGAACAAAGGGATCTGGGAGTTCAGATACATAATTCCCTGAAAGTGGTGTCACAGGTAGACAGGGTTGTAAAGAAGGCTTTTGGCATCCTGGCATTCATAAATCCTATTGAGAATAGGAATTGGGATGTTATGGTGAGGTTGTATAAGACTTTGGTGAGGCCAAATTTGGAGTATTGTGTGCATTTCTGGTCACCTAACTATAGGAAGGATATCAGTAAGATTGAAAGAGTGCAGAGGAGATTTACTAGAATGTTGCTGGGTCTTCAGGAGTTGAGTTACAGGGAAAGATTGAACAGGTTAGGACTTTATTCCTTGAAGCGCAGAAGAATGAGGGGAGATTTGATAGAGGTTTACAAAATTATGAAGGGTATAGACAGAGTTGATGTGAGTGGGCTCTTTCCACCTAGATTAAGAGAGATAAGTACGAGAGGACACGGCTTTAGGCTGAAAGGGGAAAGGTTTAGGGGGAACATTAGGGGGAACTTCTTCTCTCAGAGAGTGGTGGGAGTGTGGAACGAGCTGCCATCTGACGTGGTAAATGTAGGCTCACTCTTGAGCTTTAAGAATAAATTGGATAGATACATGGACAGGAGAGGTCTGGAGGGTTATGGACTGGGTGCAGGTAAATGGGACTAGCGGAATACCATTTCGGCACAGACTAGAAGGGCGGAATGGCCTGTTTTCTGTGCTGTAGTGTTCTATGGTTCTATGGTTCTATGGATGTGGCCGGGTCTCGAGAGACTGAGTTATGGAGCAGGTTGGGACTTTTTTCACTGGAGTGCAGAAAAATGAACAGTAATATTATAGAGGTGTATAACATCATAAGGGGCATACATAGGGTGAAGGTGCATGGTCTTTTTCCCAGGGTTGGGGAATCAAAAACTAGAGGCCATAGGGTTAAGCTGAGAGGCGAGAGATTTAATAGGATTTAATAGGCAATATTTTCACACAGAGGGTGGTGTCATGAGTGTATGTAACGAGCTGCCAGAGGAAGTGGTTGAGGCAGGTACATTAACAACATTTAAAAGACAGGTGCAGGGATAGACTAAGATCTTTATTAGTCACATGTACATCGAAACACACAGTGAAATGCGTCTTTTGCATAGCGTGTTCTGGGGGCAGCCCACGAGTGTCGCCACGCTTCCGGCACCAACATAGCACGCCCACAACTTCCTAACCTGTACGTTGTTGGAATGGTAGGGATATGGGCCAAACATGGGCAAGTGGGGACGCACAAGTTGCTGGAAATCTGGAGCAACACACAAAAAACTGGGTGAACTCAGTGGGTCAGGCAGCATCTGTGGAGGGAAATGGAAGTCGACATTTCGGGTCGAGACCCTTCATCTGGACATAGGTGCTGCCTGACCTGCTGAGATTCGTCCAGCTTTTTGTGTGTTGCTCCAGGCAAACGGGACTAGATTATATGGGAATCTTGGTCGGCATGGATGAGTTGGGCGGAAGGGCCTGTTTTCCTGCTGTGTGACTCTTTGACTTCATAGTGATATTCATTTCTTTCTGCCAAGGCCACACTGCTGATGTTCATTGCTGAGAGTCTGGGCATCAAACTCCAGCTGGGCCTCACCAGTGATTTATTTGAACAAGCAGACTGAAATATCGGTTCTAAAATGGCCACCCGGGGAGAAGGGTAGGCTCAGTGGAATTAATTTGTACTGCCGACTCCTCGGTTGGAGTCTGGTATCATCATTACAGAGGTATCGTGTTACAGCCCTGAACTCCTGTAACACGTACCAGCCATGGGATATGCACTGTGGTGGTTAGTGAGGAGATTACTGAGCACTGTGGGAGCCTCCGAGCAGGTTTCCAGTGGCTGAGCTGCGGGCTGCAGTTCAACAGCTGGGCTGGACTTGCTTAACATATTTTTCGATTCATCTCCTCTCTGGGGTGGAACTTGGAGGGGATGCAGATGGATCGGTCCGGCATCTCAACCTGACAGAGTGGGGTCGCAGTGTAATTGACTGCGAGACTAGATTTACAGCTTCGGGAGTTGGCCAAGGCTTGGCTGGGACCTGGTGCCTCCTGCCCTTCCTCCCCTGAGCCCTTGTCAGTTTGCTTGGCCCAGGGATCTCAGATCTGACCTCAGGTGAGGGAGCCCTTGTACAAGCTCTCCCGGGAGTTGGGGTTTCATTATCACGTTTCGAATGAAAGTGGATTCCCAGCCTCTGGGGCCCAGCCTACTGCGTGCTCACAGTCTGCTCCAGCTAGTGAGTACTTCAACTGAGCTCTTCTGTAGAAGCTAGCAAGACTGTCAAACGTGTTTGAGGGGCATAGATAGAGTGAATGTGCACAGTCTTTCCCAGGGTTGGGGAAATCAAGAATTAGAGGGCATAGATTTAAGGTGAGCGGGGGAAGAGATTTAATAGGAACCTGAGAGGCGACTTTTTCACCCACAGGGTGATCAGTATATGGAACGAGCTGCCAGAGGAAGTGGTTGAGGCAGGTACATTAACAACACTTAAAAGACATTTGGACAGGTACATGTATAAGAAAGGTTCATAGAACAAGAACATAGAACATAGAACAGTACAGCACAGAAGAGGCCCTTCGGCCCACAATTTTGTGCCGACATAGCTAATCCCTCCTACCTACAGAATGCCCATTTTCCTCTCATTTATGTGCCCATCCAAGCTCCCCTTAAAAGCCCCCAATGAATTTGCCAGAGTTCAGAGGGATATGCCCCAAATGCGGGCAGATGGGACTAGCTTAGATGGGAATCTTGGTCAGAATGGACCAGTTGGGCCGAAGGGCCTGTTTCCATGCTGTATGACTCTTGAGGTGATTTGAAACAAAGTGCAATGATCTTTAGAGTAAACTTAGTGTAGAGACCTTGAATTCATTCCCAATGTGTGAGCCTTGCTGGCAGGTCGCACATTTATTGTCCATTCCTGATAGCCCCTTGGGATGGTGGGGCTGAGACTCCTTTCTGAAACCGCTGCAGTCCATCTGGTGAAGGTGCTCCCACAGTGCTGTTGGGAAGGGGGGGGGGGAGGTTCCAGGACTCGGGACCCAGTGACCATGAAGGAACATGATACATTTCCAAGTTGGTGTGCCCCTGCCACTGCCCTTGTCCTTCTGGCCGGGAGAGGTGGTGGGTTTGGAAGGTGCTGTGGGAGTAGCCTGGGTAAGTAACTGCAGTGCATTGTGTTAATGGTGGAGGGAGTGCAGTGTTATTTTGGTTATGCGGGGTATAGTAGACAGCCGATGTCAGACAGTCAGAGAGTCATAGAGTCATACAGCATGGAAACAGGCCCTTCAGCCCAACTGGTCCATGCTGACTGTGTTGCCCAGCAAGCTATTCCCATCTGCCCACATTTGGCCCATAGCCCTTGAAACCTCTCCTATCCATGTACTTATCTGGATGGCTTTTATAAGATATCTTTATTAGTCACATGTACATCGAAACACGCAGTGGAATACATCTTTTTGCGTAGAGTGTTCTGGGGGCAGCCCGCAAGTGTCGCCGCGCTTCCGGCGCCAACACAGCACGCCCACAACTTCCTAATTTGTTTGTCTTTAGAATGTTGCTAATGTTCCTGCCTCAGCCACTCATTCCAAATACACACCACCCTCTGCATGAAGAAGCTGCCCCTGATATCCCTTTTAAATCTCTCACCTCTGATCTTCAACCTATGCCCTCTTGTTTTTAGCACCCCCTCCCTGGGTAAAAGACTATGTGCTTTCACCCTGTCTATACCCCTCATGATCTTGTATACCTCTATCAGGTCACCCCTCAATCTCCTACGCTCCAGGGAATAAAGTCCTAGTCTACACAACCTCTCCTTGTAACTCAGGCCCCCAAGTCCAGGCAACATCCTGGTAAATCTTTTCTGTATTCTTTCCCATTAAGTAACATTGATGTACTAATGTGTTGGCAGTTCTGGATTTGGGCCTTGGTATTGAGCTCAGAGCTGTGAACCCTTGGATGCTGATTAGAAGTTAAAACAGACAATGCTGGAGATACTCAGCAGGTCAGGCAGCATCTGTAGAGAGAGAAAAACAGAGTTAATTTTTCAGATTGAAGGTTCTTCGTCAGAGTTGGGAAAGAGAGAAAAAACTGTAATTTTAAGTTGCAGAGATGATACATGTTGGTGAGGCCACATTTGGAATATTGTGTTCAGTTTTGGTCACTCTGCTACAGGAAAGATGCCATTTAGCTGGAAGAGTGCAGAGTAGATTTACAAGGATGTTGCCGGCACTCAAAGGACTGAGTTATGGAGAGAGGTTGAGCAGGTTGGGACTTTATTCAGTGGCGTGGAGGAGAATGGGGCTTGATCTTGCAGTGGTTTGTAAAATCATGAGAGTGAATGCACGCAGTCTTTTTCCCAGAGTTGGGGAATCAGGAACCAGAGGTCATAGGTTTGTGAGAGGGGAGAGATTTAATTTGAACTTGAGGGGCGACTTTTTCACCCAGAGAGTGGTCAGTATATGGAACGAGCTGCCAGAGGAAGGGGTTGAGGTGGGTACATTAACAACATTTAAAAGGAACTTGGATAAGTACATGAATAGGAAAGGTTTAGAAGGATATGGGACAAACATGGACAAATGGGATGAGCTTAGATGGGAATCTTGGTCAGCATGGACCAGTAGGGCAGAAGGGCCTGTTTCCATGCTGTATGACTCTATGACTATGTATAACTCCTCCCCAGTGCCACCGAGACCTGACTAGGACTCTCCAGTGAGTTCCAGGGTCCAAGGGACAAGGACCCCCAACACAATGTGGGTGCTGGTGGAGGTAGTTCAGAGGAGGAGGAGGGGTATCCTGTCCCTGCAGAGGGGGTGTCAGAGTCTATCTCAGCTTCCAGTCCCTCCCTCCCTCTAGCTAGCTGGTCCTACCCTGCCCAGCCTCACCTCCTGCCTGGGGGTCAGTGCATGCAGGGGGCACTGAGTTCTACTGGAGACACAAGAGACTGCAGATGCTGGAATCTGGAGCAAAAAAGCTGCTGGAGGAACTCAGCGGGTCGGGCGGCATCTGTGGAGGGAAATGGACGGTCGGTGTTTCAGGTCGAGACCCTTCATCTGGACCCAAAGAGGGGAGATGGCCAGTGTAAAGAGGTGAGGGGAAGGGGTGGGGCAAGAGCTGGGAGGTGATAGGTGGATCCAGGTGAGGAGGGATTGATTGGCAGATGGAGCCGGGTGGGGGAGGGAAGGGTGGAGACAGCGACAGAGGCTGGGAGGTGATAGGTGGAGGTGACAGAGGGCTGCGGATGGTGGGATCTGATAGGAGAAGAGTTAATGGATGATCGTATCAGAACTGGCCAGTTCTGACACAAACTGGAAAGGCTGGCTATCTGAAATTGTTGAAATGCCTAAGTTGATGTGTTTCCCTGATGCAGGTTCGACCCACAGACTTTTTTATTCATTCAAGGGATGTGGGCTTTGCAGGCTGAGCCAGCATTTAATTGCCAATCCCTAATTGCCCTTTCTCCACCTCAAAGGCTCCATAGCATCTGCAGCATCTGGGAAAGATGTTCCATGTGCTAAAGAGCAGAGCAGACCCGATGGGCCGAATGGCCGAATTCTGCTCCTATACCAATATATCTCAGGACTCCCCTGAACGTTTAAGGGCAGAGAGTGAGCTGCGGAATGTGCTGGCATTTTATCCTGTATGGGGTCAGGTTTTGTGGGTGTTGTTGTCAAGGATTGTCCTGGAATCTTCAGGGATCATAGGTGACTCTCCAGGATACAATGAAGGCCAACATCTGGATTAAAAGAATCAAGTTATAAGTATAAAGAAACCGAATATAAATTTGTCCTCAGCAACTTGGGTTACTGAGTATTGGTTTGTCAAAGTCAAAGTCAAAGTCAAGTTTATTGCCATATAAGATTTCTTTATTAGTCACAAGTACATCGAAACACACAGTGAAATGCACAAATCCATGTGTGCACAGGTGCAATGAAAAACTTACTTGCAGCAGCATCACAGGCACAGAGCATCAGATAAGCAGCATTCACAAGAAAAACATAAATTAAGATATCTTTATTAGTCCAATGTACATCGAAACACGCAGCAGGGGCCAAGCTGCAGTTACCAAGTCTCTGGCACTGGGACTGGTACTGCTGCTCAGAAGGGAAGGGTGGGAAAGAGACATGCGGTAGTGATAGGGGACTCGATAGTCAGGGAAACAGACAGGAGGTTCTGTGGCAGTGAGCATGAATCCCGGATGGTAAGTTGCCTCCCAGGTGCCAGGGTCCGGGATGTCACTGATCAGGTCCACAGAATTCTTGAGTGGGAGGGAGAGCAGCCAGAAGTTGTGGTCCATATTGGCACCAATGACATAGGTAGGAAGGGGGATGAGGTCCTGAAGAGTGAGTTCAGGGAGCTAGGCAGAAAATTGAGGAACAGGACCTCAAGGGTAGCAATCTCGGGATTGCTGCCAGTGCCACGTGATAGTGAAGGTAGGAATAGAAGGAGGTGGTAGATAAATGTGTGGCTGAGAAGTTGGTGCAGGAGGGAGGGTTTTAGATTTCTGGATCATTGGGATCTCTTCTCGGGAAGGTGGGACCTGTACAGAGAGGACGGGTTACACCCGAACCAGAAGGGGGCCAATATCCTTGCGGCGAGATTTGCTAGGGTGGTACAGGAGGGTTTAAACTAGTTTGTGAGGGGGAAGGGAACCGGAGGAGTAGGTCAGAGGAAGAAGGGAATGGGGAAAAGTTAGATCAAACAGGTAGAGAGGCTTTGGGGAAGGAGAAGCAGAATACAGGCTGTAAAAGTAGTAAGGTAGATGGACTGAAGTGTGTTTACTTAAATGCAAGAAGTGTCAGGAATAAGGGGGATGAACTGAGGGCTTGGATAAGTATGGGGGACTCTGATATCGTGGCTATTACTGAGACGTGGCTGACGTCAGGAGAGGAGTGGATATTGAATATTCCTGGTTTTCGGTGTTTTAAGAAGGATAGGGAAGGGGGGAGAAGAGGAGGAGGGGTGGCGATACTGGTCAGGGACACTGTTACGGCTGTGGAAAGGGTGGATGTTGTAGAAGGATCATCTCTAGAGTCCGTATGGGTGGAGTTAAGGAACAAGAAAGGAGCAGTTACTCTACTAGGAATATTCTATAGGCCCCCCGGTAGCAGTAGAGATATAGAGGAGCAGATTGGCAGGCAGTGTTTGGAGAGAAGCAAAAATAACAGGGTTGTTATAATGGGAGACTTCAACTTCCCAAATATAGACTGGAACCTGCTTAGTGCCAAAGGTTTAGATGGGACAGAATTTGTTAAATGTGTCCAGGAGGGATTCCTGATGCAGTACGTTGACAGGCCGACTAGAGGGAATGCCATGTTAGATCTAGTTTTAGGAAATGAACCGGGACAGGTGAAGGATCTATTGGTGGGTGAGCATTTGGGGGACAGTGACCATTGCTCCATAACCTTTAAAATTGTCATGGACAGGGACAGGTGCAGAGAGGACAAGAGGTTTTTCAATTGGGGAAGGGCGAACTACGAGGCTATAAGGAGAGAACTTGGGAGTGTAAATTGGGATGTCCTTTTTGAAGTGAAATGTACCATGGGGATGTGGTCGATGTTCAGGGATCTTATGCAGGATGTTAGGGATAAATATGTCCCGGTGAGGCAGAGAAGGAATAGCAGGGTGAAGAAACCGTGGGTGACGAGAGAGGTGGAACGACCTGTTAGGGAGAAGAAGGTAGCATACGTGAGGTATAAGCAGCAAGGTTCAGACAGGGCCTGTGAGGAATATAGAGTAGCGAGGAAGGAACTTAAGAAAGGGCTGAGGAGAGCTAGAAGGGGACATGAAAAGGCTTTGGCTAGTAGGGTTAAGGAAAATCCCAAGGCCTTTTTCAAGTACATGAAGGGTAGGAGGATGGCTAGGATGAAGGTAGGTCCGATTAAGGACAAAGGTGGGAGAATTTGCCTGGAGGCGGCAGAAGTGGGAGAAGTTCTCAATGAGTACTTCTCTTCAGTATTCACCAGGGAGAGGGGTCTTGATGATGCGGAAGGGAGTGCTGGTAGGGGTAATGTTCTCGAGGTTGTAGATATCAAGAGAGAGGATGTGTTGAAGTTGTTAAATAATATTAAGACAGATAAATCTCCGGGGCCTGACGGGATTTTCCCCAGGCTGCTTCGAGAGGCTAGGGAGGAGATTGCTGAACCGCTGGTAAGGATCTTTGAGTCCTCGTTGTCTACGGGGGTGGTGCCGGAGGATTGGAGGGTTGCGAATGTGGTCCCCTTGTTCAAAAAAGGTAATAGGGATAGGCCAGGGAATTATAGACCGGTGAGTCTCACGTCTGTGGTGGGTAAGCTGTTAGAAAGGATTCTAAGGGATAGGATTTATGAACACCTAGAGAATCATGGACTGATTAGGGACAGCCAGCATGGCTTTGTGAAGGGAAGATCTTGCCTCACAAGCCTGATAGAGTTCTTTGAGGAGGTGACCAGGAAGATAGATGAGGGCAGTGCAGTGGATGTGGTTTACATGGATTTTAGTAAGGTATTTGATAAGATTCCTCATGGTAGGCTTCTTCAGAAGGTCAGAGGCCAAGGGATCCAGGGAAGCTTGGCTGTGTGGATTAGGAATTGGCTTGCATGTAGAAAGCAGAGGGTTGTGGTGGAAGGAGTGCCCTCGGATTGGAAGGCAGTGACTAGTGGTGTCCCGCAGGGATCGGTTCTGGGACCTCTACTCTTTGTGATATTTATAGATGACTTAGATGAGGGGGTGGAGGGCTGGGTTAGTAAGTTTGCGGACGACACTAAGATAGGCGGTGTTGTGGATAGTGTGGAGGGCTGTCGGAGATTACAGAGGGATATTGATAGGATGCAGAGCTGGGCTGACAAGTGGCAGATGGAGTTCAATCCGGAGAAGTGTGAGGTGGTACATTTTGGAAGGACAAACTCCAGGGCAGAGTACAGGGTAAACGGCAAGGTACTTGGCAGTGTGGAGGAGCAGAGGGATCTGGGGGTTCATATTCACAGTTCGTTGAAAGTTGCCTCACAGGTGGAAAGAGCAGTTAAGAAGGCCAATGGGATGTTGGCTTTCATAAGTCGCGGGATTGAGTTTAAGAGCCGCGAGGTGATGATGCAGCTTTACAAAACTCTAGTTAGGCCACATTTAGAGTACTGTGTTCAGTTCTGGTCGCCTCATTATAGGAAGGATGTGGAGGCATTGGAGAGGGTGCAGAGGAGATTTACCAGGATGCTGCCTGGATTGGAGGGTATTGAATATGAGGAGAGGCTTAAGGTGCTAGGGCTTTATCCACTGGAAAGGAGGAGGATGAGAGGAGACATGATAGAGGTATATAAAATATTGAGAGGAATAGATAGAGTAGACAGTCAGCGCCTCCTTCCCAGGGCACCAATGCTCAAGACGAGAGGTCATGGCTTTAAGGTTATGGGTGGGAGGTTCAGGGGAGATATCAGGGGGAGGTTTTTCACCCAGAGAGTGGTTGGTACATGGAATGCACTGCCTGGGGTGGTGGTGGAGGCAGATACATTGAACAGGTTCAAGAGCTTGTTGGATAGGCATATGGAGGAATGTGAGATAGAGGGATATGTGGGAGGAAGGGGTTAGGTAGTGTGAGGGTGGTCTGATGGACGGCACGACATGGTGGTCCGAAGGGCCTGTTTTGTGCTGTATGGTTCTATGGTTCTATGGTTCTATGGTTTTTGCGTAGAGTGTTCTGGGGGCAGCCCTCAAGTGTCGCCATGCTTCCGGTGCCAACATAGCATGCCCACAACTTCCTAACCCGTACATCTTTGGAACGTGGGAGGAAACCGGAGCACCGGGAAGAAACCCACGCAGTCACGGGGAGATTGTACAAACTCCTTACAGACAGCGGCCGGAATTGAACCTGGGTCGCTGGCGCTGTAATAGAGTTACGCTAACCGCTGCACTACCGTGCCTGTACAATTAAAACAAAAAAAATCCATTTTAGTGCAATGTGATCAAAGTGGTCCTAGTGTTGCTAAACTCCAGTGATCAGGGTTGTTCCAGTTGGTTCAAGAGCCAAATGGTTGAAGGGAAATAGCTGTTCCTGAACCTGGTGGTGTGGGACTTCAGGCTTCTGTACCTCCTGCCCGATGGTAGCTGCGAGAAGATGGTGTGGCCCAGATGGTGGGGATCTTTGATGACGGATGTTGCCTTCTTATTCTGAGTTATTAGTTTGTCCTCAGTATCTTGGGTTACTCAGTAACTTGTCCTCAGTAACTTAGGTTAAGCATGCACTATGGCAGAGATTCTGCCTCTCGTTGCCTTGGTGAAGCAGCCAGCATAATCAAAGACCCCACCCACCCGAGTCATTCTCTCTTCTCCCCTTTCCCATCAGGCAGAAGATACAGGAGCCTGAGGGCACGTACCACCAGGCTCAAAGACAGCTTCTATCCCACGGTGATAAGGCTATTGAACGATTCCCTTATACGATGAGATGGACTCCTGACCTCACGATCTACCTTGTTGTGACCTTACACCTTATTGTCTACCTGCAATGCACTTCCCTGTAGCTGTGACACTTTACTCCATATTGGGATATTGCTTTTATCCTGTACTATCTCTATGCACTGTGTAATGAATTGACCTGTACGATTGGTATGCAAGACAAGTTTTTCACTGTACCTCGGTACAAGTGACAATAATAAACGATACTAATACCAATACTAATATGATCATTTCCTTTCACTCTCTTTAGTATTTATCCAAAGGTTGAAAATAGGATACAAGGCTGTATAGCAGAAAGTCGGACATCATCCAATCACCTAACAGAATGTCTGTCTGCTCACCACAGGAGGTGGGCCTCAAGAAGATGGATGTGTCCAGTGACCAATGGCAGGGTGGTATCGGGGGGGAGAGGTAAAGTCAAGGTCATACAATGAATGAACATGCCCATTCAGAGGTATAATCCTTGGGTGGTCGTGACAAGAGGTGGGCTGGAGGAGCTGGATTGGGGAGGGTGTGGACGTTAGTAAGGTCAAATGGTTGAACCAAGGTTGAAAGGAATCGAATGAGCTTCGTTCAAAGGATTAAGTGAAAGAAGGAGGTCATTAAATGGGAAGTGGTTTCAGCAAATAGTAGACTTGGAAACCATATGTTTATGGCAATCATTAACAAATCATCAGAAGTGGCATTGAAAATGTTTGCAAAGCCCGGGAATTATCCGCCTCAGACACATTTTCTCAATGGTTTGGTTTAACTCTGTCTTTGCTCCCTGGTGTGAGGCGACTGGGAGGAAAATGTGGTGTACTTTGGAGGTAACATTGCTTGCAAATGGTCTGTGATTTCCCAAAAGCCCCAGTGTTGCTTATCGAGGAATATTCCAGGAACCACGTTATCAGGAAAGGGGGGGGGGGGGGTCTCAGAGACTGGGAGATTGAACCACCGTGGGTGGACAAGGCAGGAGGTTTCAGAGAATGTTTGAAGGGAACATTTCAGAAAGGATAAAGGTTAACATTCCTAAAATTCAAAGCCAGGGTTGATTTCACAAAACATTCAAATCAAAAATTGGGAAATTAGTAGCTTAAGAGGGATGTTGAAGTTTATGTGGAGACACAGGCTTAGACACAGGACTATAAATCATAGGGTCATAGAGTCGTCAGCACAGAGGCCCTTCGGCCTGTCTATACTAATTCCATTTGCCTGTATTAAGACCATATCCCTCTATGCCTTGCTTGGTTAAGTGTCTGTCTAAATGCCTCTTAAACATAGTGATTGTATTCGATTCCACCATTTCCTCTGGCAGCGAGTTCCAGAGAGCAACAACTCCCTGTGTGAAAAAACCCTCAGATCCTCGTTAAAACCCCATAAACCATTGCCTCCTTGCCTTTGATACTTCTACCATGGGAAAAAGATTTTGACTATCTCCGTCTCTCATAATCTGACACACTTCTTGTTGACAAGGGGAGTAATGGAATGGCAAGGGTCTATCTGTGTGGGAGGTCTGGCTGCCTCTGGTTCATCAGCAACACCATCGTAGTCTGTTCTAATTCTCGGAGTAAACTTGTGTACAATCCATGTATACTTCATACGTGTGGTAGAAGATGAGGAAGAGATGGAGAGGTTGAGGAATGTGTCTCCAGAGCTCGGGGCTAGGGAGCTGCTGATGGCCAGAATGTTCAGAGGGCTCTTGAGAATGATTGTGGGAACAGACATAGGGAAGGGGGTGAGACCACAGACTCTCTACCAATCCTATCTGTGATCTGATCTCTCGCCCCTCTCCATGGGAGGAATCTAACACCCGAAACGTTGACAATTCCGTTCCCTCCCCCTCCCCCCCACAGAAGCTGCTCGACCTGCTGAGTTCCTCCAGCAGACTGTGTGTTGGCGTTCTGAACTTGTCCCATTTGCCTGCATTTAGCCCTCATCCCTCTAAACCTTTCCTCTCCAATTCCAGCGTTTCCTGTTTCTATTTTAGATTTCTGGAATCTACAGGATTTTTTTATCTTCCCAATTTCTAAACTCCAACTGTCTTGCAATACAGGCCAATATCCCGTTTGCCTTGCTACACCTGCCTGCTAACCGTGTCTTTCCCTGACAGTGTAGCACTCCCTCAGTACTGCCCCTCCAACAGCGTAGCATACAGAGGGCAGTGCAGAGGGAGTGCTGCCTTGGGGAGGCAGTACTGAAGACGAGTTGCTTTGTCAACAGGGCAGGGCTGAGGGAATGTTGCACCGTATCACGAAAACCAGCCTCCTCTCCATTGACTCTGTCTACACTTCCCACTGCCTCGGGAAAGCAGCCGACATAATTAAGGACCCCTCCCACCCCAGTCATTCTCTCTCCTCCCCCTTTGCATCGGGCAAAAAATACAGGAGCTTGAGAACAGACTCAAGGACAGCTTTTACTCCACTGTTATAAGACTCTTGAATGGACCTCTTGTCCGATAAAGGTGAACTCTTGATCTCTCAATCGACTTCGTTGTGGCCCTTGTCTACCTGCACTGCACTGTCTGTAACTGTAAACTGAGATCTTTTTTCCCAGGGTCGAAATGTCTATTATTAGAGGGCATGCATTTAAGGTGAGAGGGGGAAAGTTTAAAGGAGGTGTGCGGAGCAATTTTTTTACACAGAGAGTGGTGGGTGCCTGGAACGGGCTGCCAGAGGTGGGGGTGGAGGCAGATATGACAGAGGGGCTTAACAGGCTCTTAGATAGGCACATGAATGTGCAGAGAATGGAGGGATATGGACCACGTGCAGGCAGAAGGGATTAGGTGTCATTATCTTAATTAGTTTAGCACAACAAAGTGGGCGGAAGGGCCTGTTCCTGTGCTGTGCTGTTCTATGTTCTATGTTCTAACTGTAACACTATATTCTGCATTCTGTTATTGATTTGCTTTTGTACACCTCAATATACTTATGTATGGAATGATACGTCTGAATGGCATATCATTCCATACATAAGTATATTGAGGTGTACAAAGCTTTTCACTGTATCTTGAAATTGGTTTATTATTGTCACATGTACCAAGGTACATTCTCTCTTCTCCCCTCTCCCATCAGGCAGAAGATACAAAAGCCTGAAAGCATGTACCATCAGGCTCAAGGACAGCTTCTACCCTGCTGTTGTAAGATTATTGAATGGTCTCCTAGTATGATAAGATGGACTCTACACTTCACAATCTACTTCATTATGACCTTGCACCTTATTGTCTGCCTGCACTGCACTTTCTCTGTAACTGTGACACTTTATTCTGCATTCTATTATTGTTTAACCTTGTACTACCTCAATGCACTGATGTGATGAGTTGATCTGTATGAACGGTATGCAAGACAAGTTTTTCACTGTACCTCGGTTTACCAAGTTTACCAATGGGAACATGCCAAATTTCCATTTGCCAATTACCTTCAGAGGTTTGTGCTGAGGGAGTTTTGAATTGAGCAGTGGCAGTCCAGAGAGAGTGCTACATTGCTGACGGTTCTGTCCTGCACTAACAGAGGATCAGTCCTGCACTGTGAGGGGGCAGTGCCAAGAGGCGTTAAGACCGACACTTGAACAGGCAATTGTTCAGAAGTACCGTCCATGTGCATGCAGTTGTGCATTTTATGTTGGCATCAGGGTCAGCACAGACATGGTGGGCCAAAGGGCCTGTCTCCTGCGCTGTACTGTTCTATATAACGCTGAGGGAGCACCACATGGTCAGAGGAGCAACACAGAAAGGCTGTTGTGGGCGCCACCTTTCCAGTGAGATGATAAACGGAACCTTGGCCCCTCTCTCAGCGAGACACAGATGGAACGGAAGGTTCTACCCCGTGTCCTGTGAGAGTATCCATCAGCCCACATCACTGATAATTGGGTTTCTGCTCATTCTCAAGTTGCTGTTGTGGGATCTTGCTGTGCGCAAATTGCCACCAGGTTTGCTACATAGCAACAGTGCCTCACAGGCCGTGTAATGTTGTGGGACGTCCCAAGGGAGCGGAAGGTGCTTTAGAAATGCAAAACTTGCCCTTTTCTCCCTCTTTCCCGGTTCTTTGAAACACTTAATGATAATTAAAATAAAATGTGTAAGGAATCCATCATAGTCACTGATGAATCGGTGTTGGATCTTGCAGCAGCTGAAGGTTTGAGAAAGCCCTCAGACAGGGGATAGCTGCCCGCAGAGACCCCGAACATATTGTTCCAATTACTCCCTGACACATCCACTCAACACCGAATTGTAGGCATTGCAAGTTCCCAGAAACTATAACATACTGCGCTGTGTGAGCACACTCACACACACACACACACTAAATCTCAGACACACTCAGATACATACACATACTCACTGTGACTCACACATACACACACTCACTCAGACACACGTGATCAAATATACTTTCACTCATACACACAGACACCTGCTCTCTCACACACACACATAAAGACTCACACATAGGCACCCTCTCGCTCCCACACACACTTACACACACTCACCACAATCATACAGACATACACTAAATTCCATACACTCAGACACATTCACACTCCCCACACTTGCTCAGATTGAGACACTTTGCATAGGAGTCGAAGTTATGATACATCTCTATAGAACTCTGGTTAGGCTGCATTTAGAGCATTGGGTGCAATTCTGGTCACCTCACTACAGGAAGGATGCCGAGGCTTTAGAAAGGGTGCAGGGGAGGTTTACTAGGATGCTGCCTGGGCATGTGCTATCAGGAGAGGTTGGAGAAACTTGGGCTCTTTTCTCTGGAGCGGCAGAGGCTGAGGGGTGATCTGTTGGAAGTGTATAAAATTATGAGGGGCATAGATAGGGTGGGCAATCAATATCTTTTTCCCATTATTGAGCGATCCAATACCAGAGGGCATGCATTTAAGATGAGAAGGGGTAGGCTCAGAACAGATGTGGGGGGTATGTTTTTTACTGAGAGAGGGGTGGATGCCTGGAATGCGTTGCCTGATAGGGTGGTGGAGGCAAATTCACTGAGGGCTTTTAAGAGGGGCTTGGATGGGCTCATGAATGAGAGGAAAATGGAGGGATGTGGGCATTCTGTAGGTAGTTCTTGTGCTGTACTGATCTATGTATTATGTTCACACCAATACACACTGACACATAATGCACACACACACACACACACACACACACACACACACACACACACACACACACACACACACACACACACACACACACACACACACACACACACACACGAGTCCTGGGGAGTGTTGTAGAACAGAGATACCAAGGGGTACAGGTACAGAGTTCCCTGATAGTGGCATGACAGGTAGACAGGGTGGTGAAGAAGGCGTTTGGAGTGCTGGCCTTCATCGGTCAGGGCATTGAGTACAGGAGTTGGGACGTCACGTTACAGCTGTACAAGTGGTTGGTGAGACCGCACTAGGAGTACTGTGCACAGCTCTGGTCGTCCAGCTATAGGAAGGACAGCATTAAGCTGGAGAGGGTGCAGGAAAGATTCAGAGGGATGTTACTGGGACTGGAGGGTTTGAGCTATAAGGAGAGACTGGATGTTTCTCCTGGAGTGAAGGAGGCTGAGGGGTGACCTTGTTGAGGTTCATAAAATCATGAGGGGCAGAGATAAGGTGGGTGATCACAGTCTTTTTCCCAGGGTAGGGGAGTCTAAGACTAGAGGGCACAGCTGTAAGGTGACAGGAGAAAGGTTCAAAAGGGACCTGAGGTGAAACTTTTTCACCCAGGTGGGTGTATGGAACGAGCTGCCAGAGGAAGTGGCAGAGGCGGGTACAATTACAATAAAAGACATTTGGACAGGTAGATGGATAGGAAAGATTTAGAGGGAGATGGGCCAAACTTGGGCAAATGGGACTCGCTCAGAAAGATATCTTTGTTGGCATGGATGAGTTGGGCTGAAGGGCTTGGTTCTATGGTGTATAACTCAATGACTCTAATCACACAGTCACCCTTACATTCACAGACCCAAACAAAAACTCACAGTCAAATACAGACACTCTCTCTCTCTCTCTCTCATTCATACAACCATGCATATTCACCCACAAAGTATTGGTATTGGTTTATTATTGTCACTTGTACCGAGGTACAGTGAAGAACTTGTCTTGCATACCGATCGTACAGAGTCAATTCATTACACAGTGCAGTTACATTGGGTTCGTACAGAGTGCATTGATGTCGTACAGGTGAAAACAATAACAGTACAGAGTAAAGTGTCACAGCTACAGAGAAAGTGCAGTGCAATAAGGTGTAAGGTCACAACAAGGTAGATCGTGAGGTCAGAGTCCATCTCATCGTATAAGGGAATTGTTCAATAGTCTTATCACAGTGGGATAGAAGCTGTTCTTGAGCCTGGTGGTACGTGCCCTCAGGCTCCTGTATCTTCTGCCTGATGGAAGAGGGGAGAAGAGAGAATGACCAGGGTGGATGGGGTCTTTGATTATGCTGGCTGCTTCACCAAGGCAGCGAGAGGTAAAGACAAGCGTCCAAGGAGGGGAGGCTGGTGTCCGTGATGCACTGAGCTGTGTCCACAACTCTCTGCAGTTTCTTGCAGTCCTGGGCAGAGCAGTTGCCGTACCAAGCCGTGATGCATCCAGATAGGATGCTTTCTATGTACAGAGGAAACTTCACATTTGGTGTCTGTGACTAAGCCCAGGGCAATAATCCTGCCCAGCAGAGTGATCGGGGGCTGAACAAGAGAGGAGACATTTCCACCAGAATGTCTGGCATTCAGCTTTTGTCAGTGCTGTGGGCTGGCCTTTGCCTGAGAGCACAAACTGCAAGGAGGTCTCTGCAGAAGTCACTCCCCGCTTCATTTCTGAGCGTTGACTGTAATTCAAAACACGAGAGTTTTCTTTCTTCAACAGAGGGGCTGTTCCAGAAGGGTCAGGGCAGAAGATTGGTCCTTGTGAATGTCAGAGAGTGTTAAAGCACAGAAACAGGCCCTTCAGCCCAACTCACCCAAACCGACCAAAATGCCCAGCTAAGCCAGTCCCGTTTGCCCACGTTGGACCCATACTCCTCTAAACCTTTCCTATTCACGTACTTATCCAAACGTCTTTTCAATGTGGCTGGTTCAATTCCGGCCACTGTCTGTAAGGGGTTTGTACGTTCTCCCCGTGTCTGCGTGGGTTTCCTCCGGGTGCTCCGGTTCCCCCCACATTCCAAAGACGTCCGGGTTAGGAAGTTGCGGACGTGCTATGTTGGCGCCGGGAGCGTGGCGACACTTGCGGGCTGCCCCCAGAACACTCTACGCCAAAGATGCATTTCACCGTGTGTTTCGATGTGCATGTCACGAATAAAGATATTTTATCCTAAATGTTTTAATTGTGCCTGCTTCCTCTGGCAGCTTGTTCCACCCTCTGCATGAAAAACTTACCCCTCAGATCCCTTTAAAATCTTTCCTCTCTCACCTTAAACCTATGCCCTTTAGTTTGTCATTCCCTTTCCTCTGGTTGGAAACACAAGAGAATGCAGATGCTGGAATCTGGATCAAAAAAACCAACGACTGGAAGAACTCAGCGGGTGAGACCACACATCAGGTCCTGATGAAGGGTCTCAACCCAAAACGCTGACAATTCCCCCCACTGAGTTCCTTCAGCAGTTTGCTCTGGTTGTTTGGCTGCAGTAGTTCAGTGGTTAAACTGCAGAGATCTGGACTGTTGATCCAGGGTCACAAGATTGAATCCCACCCGAGCCCCAGGCAAGTTCAAATTCAAGTAATTAAATAAATCTGGAATTAAAGTGAAGTCGATCTCAGTAACAGTAGCCACAAAACTACCAGATTGTCGCAAAGACTCATATTGTAGATGATGTCCTTCTGGGAAGGAAAATAGAACTAGAACTGGTTTATTATTGACACATGTATCAAGATAGAGTGAAAAGCTTTTGTGTGCGTGCCCTCCAGACTGATCATTCCATACAGAAGTACATCGAGGTAGTAAAAAGAAAACAGAATGAAGAATATAGTGTTACAGTTACAGAGAGAGTGCAGAGCATGTGGACGACAAAGTGCAAGGACCACAGTGAGGTAGATTGGGAGATCAAGAGTTCATCTTTTAGCTTACGAGAGGTCCATTCATGTAACTGATAACAGTGGGGTAGAAGCTGTCCTTGAGCCGGGTGGTACGTGTTCTCAGGCTTTTGTATCTTCTGCCCAATGGGAGGGGAGAGAAGAGAGAATGTCCAGGACATTCTCTCCTCTCCCATCAGGCAGAAGACACAGGAGCCTGAGGGCACGTACCACCAGGCGCAAGGACAGCTTCTATCCCACTGTGATAAGACTATTGAATGGTTCCCTTATCTGATGAGATGGACTCTTGACCTCACAATCTACCTCGTTATGATCTTGCACCTTATTGTCTGTCTGCACTGCACTTTCTCTGTAACTGTAACTGCATTCTGTTATTGTTTTCACTTGTACTGCCTCAATACACTGTGTAATGAGTTGATCTGTACGAACAGAATGCAAGACAAGCTTTTCACTGTACCTCAGTACAAGTGACAATAATAAACCAATACCAATACCAATTGTGTTGGCAGTGGGAAGTGTGGACAGAGTCCACAGAGGCGAGGCTGCTTTGTGTGATGGACATCCATACCCTCTTTGTCATGGTGTTTCAACCACCTCCTGAAATGGCCCAGTGATCCTCTGAGTTCAGGGGCAATCAGGAATGGGCAATAATTGATGGCCATGACAGTGAATGAATAAACAAAGCCATGGTTGATGTTCTATCATAATCACCAGCAGTGTTAGATTACTTGAATGGACTGAGGCTCCGGCACATTATGGTACAAAGGGATATGGGGATGAAGTGCATGAAACCAAAGGGTTAGTGTGTGGGTTTAGGAAGTTTTAAGGAAGAACAATGAAACATTGGTTTTTATTGTGAAAAGTATGCAGGGAAATTTTGATGCACCTGTACAGGGTACCGGTGAGACCTCACCTGGAGTACTGCATACAGTCTTGTCACAGAGTCATAGAGAGATACAGCACACAGACAGGCCCTTCAGCCCACTGTTCCCCCTGCCCTCCCCATCTCCCTTATTTGGTTCCAGGCTCCACCTTCCTCTCCTATCAGATCCCACCATCTGCAGCCCTCTGTCACCCCCACCTATCACCTCCCAGCCTCTGTCGCTGTCTCCACCCTTCCCTCCTCCATCTGCCCATCACCCCTGGATCAACCTATCATCTGCCAGCTCTTGCTCCACTTCCTCCCTCTACCTCTTTATAATGGCTATCTTCAACCTTTCACTGCTGCGGTCTGAGCTTCCCAATTGCTTCAAAAGGGCATCAATCATACTAGTGCCTAAGAAGAGCAGGTTGAACTGCCTCAACCACTATCGCACAGTAGCACTCACATGTACCGTGATGAAGAGCCTCGAGAGGTTGGTCACGGCTAGAATTAACTCCTGCCTGAGCAAGGACCTGGACCTGCTGCAATTCACCTACCGCCACAACACTGCGAGATGTCCGTAGGGGGATGCTGCTGACTGGCACATTCCAGGCTGCAGGAGTACGTGCTGAGGGACGCACTGAAGCTGGGTGCAGCCAACGCAAGGGCTCGGTGGGGAAGGACTACAGTTTAGGGTTCTTCTGCTACAGGAGAGGGAGGGGCGGGTTCAGGCGAGGAAGCCCCTTAAAGATTGTAAATATGGAATTGGGGCATAACCCCAGGGAGCCACACGAGTGGCATCAATGCTGTGGTTTGTATAAAAAGTAACACTAATGATTAATCTGTACGCAAATGTAAAGGTTTGCACTGTTTTATTATTGTATATAGTTTGTCTTTTATTATGAATAAAATTTATTTTGAATAAAATAAAACAGGTCGACAGAGGATGCAATCTCACTGGCTCTCTACTCTGCTTTGGAGCACCTGAGACATCCGCTAGACATACATCAGGCCACTGTTTATCGATTACAGCTTGACATTCAACACAATCAGTACTAATAACCAAGTTTCAAAACCTGGGCCTCGGTACTTCTGTCTGCAACTGGATCCTCGACTCCCTTATCGGGAGACCACAGTCAGTGCGGATCGGTGGTAACATCTCCTCCTCGCTGACAATCAACACAGGCGCACCTCAAGGACGTGTGCTTAGCCCACTGCTCTACCCTCTCTACACTCATGACTGTGTGGTTAAGGACAGTTAAAAAAACATCTGTAAATTCGCTGATGACACCATTGTTGTTGGTAGAGCCTCAGATGGCGACAAGGAGGCGTACAGGAGTGAGATAGGTCGGCTGGTTGAGTGGTGTCACAACAACAACCTCACACTCAACGCCAGCAAGACCAAGGAACTCAGAATCAGAATCAGAATCAGGTTTATTATCACTGACTTATATCTCGTGAAGTGTGTTGTTTTGTGGCAGCAGTACAGTGCAAAGACATAAAAATGACTATAACTTACAAAATAAATAGTGCAAAAGAGGAATAACGAGGTAGTGTTCATGGGTTCATGGACCGTTCAGAAATTGGATGGTGGAGGGGAAGAAGCTGTTCCTGAATCATTGAGTGTGGGTTTTCAGGCTCCTGTACCTCCTCCCCAATGATAGTAACAAGAAGAGGGCATGTCCCGGATAGTTGAGGGTCCTTAGAGATGGATGTTGCCTTCTTGAGGCACCGCCTCTTGAAGATGTCCTCGATAGTGGGGAGGGTTGTGCCTGTGATGGAGCTGGCTGAGTCTACAACCATCTGCAGCCTCTTGTGATCCTGTGCATTGGAGCCTCCATACCAGGCGATGATGCAACCAGTCAGAATGCTCTCCACTGCACATCTATAGAAACTGATTGGGGGAAGGGGAAGTCAGGAGAACACACACCAGTCCTCATTGAGGGGTCAGCAATGGAAAGGGTTGAAGTTCCTGGATGTCAACATCTCAGAGGATCTATCCTGGGCCCAACACATTGATGCAATCACAAAGAAGGCATGCCAGCAGCTCTACTTCATTGGGAGTTTGAGGAGATTCGGTATGTCACCAAAGACTCTTGCAAATTTCTATCGATGTACGGTGGAGAGCATTCTGACTGGTTGTATCACCGCCTGGTATGGAGGCTCCAATGCACAGGATCACAAGAGGCTGCAGAGGGTTGTAGACTCAGCCAGCTCCAACACGGGCACAACACTCCCCACCGTCGAGGACATCTTCAAAAGGCGGTGCTCAAGAAGGCGGAATCCATCAGTAAAGAACCTCACCATCCAGGACATGCCCTCTTCTCATTACTACCATCGGGGAGGAGGTACAGGAGCCTGAAGACCCACACTCAACGACTCAGGAACAGCTTCTTCCCCTCCGCCATCAGATTTCTGAGCGGTCCAAGAACCCATGAACACTACTCTGTTATTGTTTTTTCTGCACTACTTATTTATTTTTGTAATTTATAGATTTTTCTGTCTTTGCACTGTACTGCTGCCGCAAGACAACACATTTCACGACATATAAGTCAGTGATAATAAACCTGGTTCTGATTCTGATTCTATCGCCCCTCTATCTTTCTGTCCCGATGAAGGGTCTCGACCCGAAACGTTGCCTGTCCATCTCCTTCCACAGATGCTGCCTGACCCGCTGAGGTCCTCCAGCAGATTGTGTGTTGCTCCAGATTCCAGCATCTTCAGTCTCTTGTGTCTCCCTTTGACCCAAAACACTAATCCTACACTAATCCCATTTGTAAATTCTCCCCACAGCCTCTTAAACATACCACAGACTCTACCACACAGTGACACACAAAGGACAATTTACAGTGGCCAATTAACTTTTCAACCTGCACGTGTCTGGGATGTGGGAGGAGATTGGAGCACCCAAGAGGAAACCCACGCAGTCACAAGGAGAACATGCAAACTCCTCGCACACACAGCACCAGGGTCACTGAAGGTGTGACGCAACATCTCCATATCCAGGGAAGAACGTGCTTGTATTGAGAAGGTTCATGGGGTTGATTCTTGGGATGAAAGGTTTGACATTCGAAGGAAGGTTGAGGAGGTTGGGACTGTACTCATTGGAGGTCAGAAGGATGAGACGTATTACGTTGCTACATGTGAGGTTCTGAGGGGGGTTGACCAGGTGGATTCTGAGAGGATTGGAAGTGTAGTGGTTAGCGTAATGCTATTACAGCGCCAGCGACCCACGTTCAATTCCGGCCACTGTCTGCAAGGAGTTTGTACACTTGCGGGCTGCCCCCAGAACACTCTACGCAAAAGATGCATTTCACTGTGTGTTTCGATGTACACGTGACGAATAAAGATATCTTAAATTTTATTATTGTCACATGTACCGAGGTTCAGTGAAAAACCTATCTTGCATACCATTCGTACAGATCAATTTATTACACAGTGCATCGAGGTAGAACAAGGTAAAACTACAGAATGCAGAATAAAGTGTCACTGCTATGGAGAAAGAACAGTGCAGACAGATGCTTCACCCAGTGAGGGATATCCAGAACTAGGGTGTATGTTTCAGATGAAGGAGTTTCCATTTAGTGTCATAGAGTTATACAGTATGGAAACAGGCCCTCCAGCCCAACTAACCCATGCCTACCAAGATCCTTCTATGCTAGTCCTACTTACCTGTGTTTGGCCCACATCACTCCAAACCTTTCCTATCCATGTACCTGTCCAAGTGTCTCTTGTTATTGTACCTGCCTCAACCACTTCCTCTGGCAGCTCGTTCCATCTACCCACCACCCTCTGTGTGAAAAAGTTGCCCCTCAGATCCCCTCTAAATCTTTCCCTTCTCACCTCTCACCATCAGATGGAATTGTGGAGGAATCTCTTAGAGCATAAGAGTCATAGAGTCATACTGTATGGAGACAGACCCTTCAGCCCAACTGGTCCATGCTGACCATGGTTCCCACCAAGCTGGTTCTATTTGCCCGCGTTTAGCCCATATCCCTCTAAACCCCTCCTATCCATGTACTTATCCAACTGTCTTTTAAACGTTGTCAATGTACCTGCCACAACCTCTTCCTCTGGCAGCTCAGTCCATATACCCACCACCCTCTGCATGAAGAAGTTACCCCTCAGGTCCCTTTTAATTTTTTCACCTCTACTGTTAAAGCTATGCCCTCTAGTTTTTAGTTCCCCTTCGCTGGGAAAAAGAACCCTATCTATACCCCTTATGATTTTATTTACCTCCATGAGATCGCCCACAGAATAAAAGGACGTCCCTTTAGAACTGAGATGGGGAGGAATTTCTTAGGCCAGAGGGTGGTGAATCTGTAGAATTCGTTGCCACAGAGGGACGTGGAGGCCAAGTCACTGGGTGTATTTAAGGCAGAGATTGATAGGTTCTTGACTGGTAAGGGGGTTAGGGGTTACAGGGAGAGGGCAGGAGAATGGGGTTGAAAAAAAATCAGCCATGATTGAATGGCGGAGCAGACTCAATGGGCTGAATGGCCTGGCTCTGCCCCCTATGTCTTCTGGTCACCTCTCGTTCTCCTACGCTCCAAGGAATAAAGACCTAGCCCGTCCAATCTCTTCTCTAGAACTCGGGCCCTTAAGTCCTGGCAATATCCTTGTAAATCTTCCCTGCGCTCTGCACACAATGCCTCAGGTGCGACATCACCAACGTCTTATACAATACGTCCCAACTCCTACACTCATTGCCCTGATTGATGAAGGCCAGCGTGCTAAATGCCTTCTTGACCGCGCCCTCTTCTCTCAGAGAATGGTGAGTCTCTGAAATCCTCAACCTCAGAGGGCTGTGGAGGCAGAGTCATCAAGGAGGAGGTGGATAATATTTCCACGACAAGGGAGTCGAGAGGATTGAGGGGCTAGGTGGTTCACTCGTGCTGCTATCCCTTATGTTACTACGACAGGTAGGGGGAGGCTGATCCCACAGGTGATGGCTGTGGAACTGAAATGTTAGAATCCGTCAGAAAGTGACCTGTGATTGAGGGGTTGGGGGAATATGTTACAGTGACATTGAGACCTCACAATCTACCTTGTTATGACCTTGCACCTTATTGTCTACCTGCAATGCACTTCCCTGTAGCTGTCACACTGTATTCTGTATTCTGCTATTGTATTTTACCCTGTACTACCTCAATCCACTGTGTAATGAATTGACCTCAGTACAAGTGAAAATAATAAACCAATACCATCCTTACAGATAATTAGTAGGAGAGTCCAGGATCCGAGGGCACAGCCTCAGAATAAAGGGATGTCCCTTTAGAACTGAGATGAGGAGGAATTTCTTCAGCCAGACGGTGGTGAATCTGTGGAATTCACTGCCACAGACGGCTGTGGAGGCCAAGTCACTGGGTGTATTTAAGGCAGAGATCGATAGGTTCTTGACTGGTAAGGGGGTTAAGGGTTACAAGGAAAAGGCTGGGGAATGTGGTTGAATGAAAATAAAATCAGCCATGATTGAATGGTGGAACAGACCCTGATGGGCTGAATGGCCTAATTCTGCTCCTATATCTTATAGTCTTATGGTCATTAGTTTATTGTCATATACACTAGGGTGCTATGAAGTTCCTTGCTCGCATGAAGCTCACTGGGTAAACAGTTACATGGTAACAATAAATTGGAATTGGAATTGGTTTATTATTGTCACTTGTACTGAGGTACAGTGAAAAACCTGTCTTGCATACCGATTGTACAGATCAATTCATTACACAGAGCATTGAGGTAGTACAAAGGAAAACAATACAGAATACAGAATAAAGTGTCATAGTTTACAGAGAAAGTGCAGTGGCACTGGTATTGGTTTATCATTGTCACTTGTACCAAGGTACAGTGAAAAACTTGTCTTGCATACCGATCGTACAGGTCAATTCATTACACAGTGCAGTTACATTGGGTTAGTACAGAGTGCAGTGATGTCATACAGGTAAAAACAATAACTGTACAGAGTAAAGTGTCACAGCTACAGAGAAAGTGCAGTGCAATAAGCTGCAAGGTCACAACAAGGTAGATCGTGAGGTCAAGAGTCCATCTCATTGTATAAGGGAACCGTTCAATAGTCTTGTCACAGTGAGATAGAAGCTGTTCTTGAGCCTGGTGGTACGTGCCCTCAGGCTCCTGTATCTTCTTCCTGATGGAAGAGGAGAGAAGAGAGAATGACCGGGGTGGGCGAGGTCTTTAATTACGCTGGCTGCTTCACCAAGACAACGAGAGGTAAAGACAGAGTCCATGGAGGGGAGGCTGGTGTCCGTGATGCGCTGGGCTGTGTCCACGACTCTCTGCAATTTCATGCAGTCCTGGGCAGAGCAGTTGCCGTACCAAGCCATGATACATCCAGATAGGAGGCTTTCGATGGTGCATCAATAAAAGTTAGTGAGTGTCAAAGGGGGCAGACCAAATTTCTTTAGCCTTCTGAGGAAATAGAGGCGCTGGTGAGCTTTCTTGGCCGTGGCTTCTATGTGATTTGACAAGGACAGGCTGTTGGTGATGTTCACTCCCAGGAACTTGAAGCTCTCAACCCTCTCGACCTCAGCACCTTTGACGTAGACAGGTGCATGTACACCGCCCCCTTTCCTGAAGTCAATGACCAGCTCTTTTGTTTTGTTGACATTGAGGGAAAGGTTGTTGTCATGACACCATTCCACTAAGCTCTCTATCTCCTTCCTGTACTCTGACTCATCACTGTTTGAGATACGGCCTACAACGGTGGTATCATCTGCAAACTTGTAGATGGAGTTAGAGCAGAGTCTGGCCACACAGTCATGAGTGCATAGGGAGTAGAGTAGAGGGCTGAGGACGCAGCCTTGTGAGGCACCAGTGTTGAGAATAGACGATAAGGTACAAGGTCATAACGAAGTAGATTGTGAGGTCAAGAGTCCATCTTATTGTACTTAGGGACCATTCAACAGTCTTATAACAGCGGGATAGAAGCTGTCCTTGTAATTTTGTGGCTACTGAAAATAGCAATTTTTGTTTAAATTTCAGATTTATGTAATTAAATGGTAATTGGTTTATTATTGTCGCATGTACCGAGATACAATGAGAAGCCTTTGTTTGCACGCAGTCCAAACAGAACATGCCATACATCAGTACATTGAGGTAGTACAAATGGAAAATCAATAATAGAATGCAGAATATAGTGTTACAGTTACAGAGAAAGTGCAGTGCAGGCAGACAAATAAAGTGCAAGGGCCACAACGAGGTAGATTGAGAATTCATCTTTAGCATATAACAGGTCCATTCAAGAGTCTTATAACAGTGGGATAGAAGCTGTTCTTGAGCCTGGTGGTACATGTTTTCAGGCTTTTATATCTTCTGCCCAATGGGAGAGGGGAGAAGAGAGAATGACCAGGGAGCGATGGGTCATTGATTCTATCGGTTGCTTTCTCGAGGCTGCAGGAAGTGTAAAATGCAGTCAGTGGAGGGGAGGCTGGTTTGCGTGATGGACTGGGCTGTATTCACAACTCTCCACAATCTCTTGTGGTCTTGGACAGAGCAGTTACCACAACAAGTTGTGCTTGAATGTAAGTTCCCTGGCTCTCATGGTGGGATTCAAACTCTGAAGTTACTTTAAGCCCCCAACAGGACCTCAAAAATGCACCCCCCTGCATCAGTTCAGTGACAATATCTGCAGGAGGGATTTTGTCACCTGAAGACTACTTCAGGACATCCCAAGTTCGAACTGGGTCCTTTCCCTTAACATGTTTTACCTTCAATAGTTTTTTTGATACTGAGATGCAGGGAAGAGGAGCAGAGAAAAACAGTCAATTCTTGTTGGAAGCAAGTGTCTTCTGTGGGCTAGGTGGCGTTGAGTTTTTCGAGGAGGTGACCAAGAGAATTGTCAAGGGCAAGGCGGTGGATGTAGTCCACATGTTGTTCAGTGGACTTTTGACAAAGTCCTGCACGGTAGGCTGCTCCAGAAGATTCGAATACATGGGATCCAGGATGAGGAAGCAAATTGGATACAAAATCCTGATGCAGGGTCACGACCCAAAACGTTGATAATTTGTCCCCCCCCCCCCAAACCCTCCAACCCCACAGATGCTGCTCGACCTGCTGAGTTCCTCCAGCAGTTTGTTTGTTGCTCCAGATTGCAGTGTCTGCAGTCTCTGGTGTCTCCTGGGTGCAGAGTTAGCTTGGTGGTAGGAGGCAGAGGGGTGGTAGTGCAGGCTTGCTTTCCAGATTGACGGCCAGTAACCAGTGGTGTGCTGCAGTGATCAGTGCTGGGTTCTTTATTGTTCATCGTATATATTAATGATGTGGAAGAGAACGTTTGTGGCACTATTAATAAGTTAGAAGATGACACCAAAATTAGAGGTACAATGCACCATGAAGAAGGTTGTCTAAGGTTACAGTGGTGTCTAGGTCAACTGGGAAAGTGTGCAAGCAAATGGCAGATGGAATTTAACACTGACATGTGCAAAGTGATTCATTTTGGGAATTAAACCAGGCCAGGACATACACAGTGAATGACAGTGTCCTGGGGAGAATTATTGGAACAGTGAGACCTAGCGGTACAAGTACATGGTTCCCTGAAAGTGGTAACACAGGTAAACAGGGTGGTGAAGAAGGCTTTTGGCACACTGGCCTTCATCAGCCAAGGCACAGAGGGTAGGAGTTGGGACATTCTGTTACAGTTGTACAGGCTGTTGGTGATTTCATCCGTCGGACCACATTTGGAGTATTGGTATTGGTATTGGTTTATTATTGTCACTTGTACCGAGGTACAGTGAAAAACTTGTCTTGCATACCGATCATACAGGACAATTCATTACACAGTGCAGTTACATTGGGTTAGTATAGAGTGCATTGATGTAGTACAGGTAAAAACAATAACAGTACAGAGTAAAATGTCACAGCTACAGAGAAAGTGCAGTGCAATAAGCTGCAAGGTCACAACAAGGTAGATCGTGAGGTCATAGTCCATTTCATCATATAAGGGAACTGTTCAATAGTCTTATCACTGTGGGGTAGAAGCTGTCAAGTCTGGTGGTACGTGCCCTCAGGCTCTTGTATCTTTTACCTGATGGAAGAGGAGAGAAGAGAGAATGTCCCTGGTAGGTGGGGTCTTTGATTATGCCGGCTGCTTCACCAAGGCAGCGAGAGGTAAAGACAGGGTCCAAGGAGGGGAGGCTGGTGTCCGTGATGCGCTGGGCTGTGTCCACAACTCTCTGTAGTTTCTTGCGGTCCTGGGCGGAGCAGTTGCCGTACCAAGCCGTGATGCATCCAGATAGGAAGCTTTCTATGGTGCATCGATAGAAGTTGGTGAGAGTCAAAGGGGACAAACTGAATTTCTTTAGCCTCCTGAGGAAGTAGATGCGCTGGTGAGTTTTCTTGGCCATGGCATCTACATGATTTGACCAGGACAGGCTGTTGGTGATGTTCACTCCCAGGAAGTTGAAGCTCTCAACCCTCTCGACCTCAGCACCGTTGAAGTATTATGAGCAGTTTTGGGCCCCGTATCTAAGGAAGGATGTGCTGGCATTGGAGGCTTATGAAAATGATCCTGGGGATGAAAGGGTTAATATATGAGGAGTGTTTGATGTCTCTGGGCCTGTACTCACTGGAGTTTAGAAGGATGAGGGGGGATCTCATTGAAACCTACCGAATGTTGAAAGGCTTGGATAAAGTGGACGTGGAGAGGATGCTTCCAATAGTCTAGGACCAGAGGGCACAGCCTCAGAATCAAAGGACGTCCCTTTAGAACAGAGATGAGGGGGAATTTCTTTAGCGGGAGGGCAGTGAATCTGTGGAATTTGTTGCCACAGACAGCTGTGGAGGCCACGTCATTGGGTATATTTAAAGTGGAGGTCGATGAGTTCTTGATTAGTAAGGGCGTCAAAGGTTACAGGGAGAAGGCAGGAGAATGGGGTTGAGAGGAAAATAATAAGTCACCCACGATCGAATAGCAGAGCAGACTGGATAGGCCGAATGGCCTAATTCTGCTCCTTCCATTCTGCTAATTCCAGGGTGGCTTGGCCATGTGGATTCAGAATTGCTTTGTAGAAAGCAGAGGGTTGTGGTGGAGGGAGTGCATTCGGATTGGAGGGCTGTGAACAGTGGTGTCCTGCAGGGATCAGTTCTGGGACCTCTACTTTTTGTGATATTTATTAATGACTTGGATGAGGGGGTAGAAGGGTGGGTTAGCAAGTTTGCAGATGACACAAAGATCGGTGGTGTTGTGGATAGTGTGGAGGGCTGTAGAAGCTTACAGAGGGATATTGATAGATGCAGAGCTGGGCTGACAAGTGGCAGATGGAGTTCAATCTGGAGAAGTGTGAGGTGGTACACTTTGGAAGGACAAACTCCAAGGCGGAGTACAAGGTAAATGGCAGGATTCTGGGCAGTGTAGAGGAGCAGAGGGATCTGGGGGTTCATATCCACAGATCACTGAAAGTTGCCTCACAGGTGGATAGGGTAGTTAAGAAAGCTTATGGGGTGTTAGCTTTCATAAGTCGTGGGATAGAGTTTAAGAGCCACGAGGTAATGATGCAGCTTTACAAAACTCTGGTTAGACCACACTTAGAGTACTGTGTCCAGTTCTGGTCACCTCATTATAGGAAGGATGTGAAGGCATTGGAGAGGGTGCAGAGGAGATTTGCCAGGATGCTGCCTGGATTAGAGAGTATGGGTTATGAGGAGAGACTAAAGGAGCTAGGGTTTTACTCATTGGAGAGAAGGAGGATGAGGGGAGACATGATAGAGGTGTACAAAATATTAAGAGGAATAGATAGAGTGGACAGCCAGCACCTCTTTCCCAGGGCACCAATGCTCAATACAAGAGGGCATGGCTTTAAAGTAATGGGTGGGAAGTTAAAGGGAGATGTCAGAGGGAGGTTTTTCACCCAGAGAGTGGTTGGTGCATGGAATGCGCTGCCTGGGGTGGTGGTGGAGGCTGATACGTTGGTCAAGTTCAAGAGATTGTTAGATTGGTATTGGTAGTGGTTTATTATTGTCACTTGTACCGAGGTACAGTGAAAAGCTTGTCCTAATCTAGGAAAAGCTTGTCCTAGATAAACATATGGAGGAATTTAAGATAGAAGGATATGTGGGAGGAAGGGGGTAGATAGTCTTAGGAGTGGTTTGAAGGTTGGCACAACCTGGTGGGCTGAAGGACCTGTATTGTGCAGTATTGTTCTATGGTTTATGGTTCTATGTCTCATGGTCATATTGTGTGCAGTTCTGGTCACCACGTTATAGAAAGGATGTAGTTAAGCTCAAGAGGGAGCAGAAAAGGTTCACAAGGATGTTGCTGGGACTGGAGGACTTGAGTTACAAGGAGATGCCGGACAGACTGGGATTGTATTCCCCTGGAGCGAAGGAGGCTGAGGGCTGAATTTATGGAGGTTTATGAAATCATGAGGGGCATGGATAGGGTAGATGGTCACAGCCTCTTTCCCAGGGTGGGTGAGTCTAAAACTAGAGGGCTTAGGTTTCAGGTAGGGGAGAAAGATTTAAAGGTGGTGGATAGTTAGAGAGAAAGAAGTCGAGTTTATTGCCATCTGCACAAGTCCGTGTGTGCACAGGTGCAATGAAAAACTTACCTGCAGCAGCATCACAGGCACAGAGCATCAGATAAGCAGCATTCACAAGCAAACCATAAATTAAGCATAAATTATACACGCTTCACAAGAAGGAACCAAAGCACCATCGAAAGCATCGGATGTAGCACAGCTTGGTACGGCAACTGCTCTGCCCAGGACTGCAAGAAACTGCAGAGAGTTGTGGACACAGCCCAGCGCATCACGGAAACCAGTCTCCCCTCCTTGGACTCTGTCTTTACCTCTTGCTGTCTTGGTGAAGCAACCAGCATAATCAAAGACCCCACCCACCCGGGACATTCTCTCTTCTCTCCTCTTCCATCGGGTAGAAGATACAGGAGCCTGAGGGCACGTACCACCAGACTTAAGGACAGCTTCTTCCCCACTGTGATAAGACTATTGAACGGTTCCCTTATTCGATGAGATGGACTATGACCTCATGATCTACCTTGTTGTGACCTTGCACCTTATTGCACTGCACTTTCTCTGTAGCTGTGACACTTTACTCTGTACTTTTATTGTTTTTACCTGTACGACATCAATGCACTGTGTACTAACTCAATGTAACTGCACTGTGTAATGAATTGACCTGTACGATCGGTATGCAAGACAAGCTTTTCACTGTACCTTGGTACAAGTGACAATAATAAACCAATACCAATACTAAAGAACACAATTAGAACAAATCAATGTCCATTGTAGTGCAAAGTGCTCAAAGTGTTGCTGTACTTATTTTTCAAACGAGCTGCCACAGGAATTGGTAGAAGGGGTATAATTACAATGTTTAATATCCATTTAGACAGGTACAAAGACTGAGAGGGATATGGGCCACATGCAGGCAAATGGAATTAGCGTGAAGAGGCATCTTGGTCAGCATGGATGAGTTGGGCTGAAGGGCCTGTTCCTGTGCTGTACAACTCTATGACTCCATGCATCACTCGGGAATCACACTGCCCCTTCACCTCTCAGTTACTGAATCATCTGTGTCATTGTTAATGTCCTGGAACTGTGTTCAGCAGGGCTTCTGTCATTCCTTACAGCGGGGTCTGTTGCTTTAACAGTCAGGGGTGAGCTGCTTTGACAGGGGAAGGAGAATGAAATTGATGATCCCCCCACCCCTCGGGACCAGTAACGAGGAAGGTCGCTGACCGCAGTCAGGTTCAAGGGCAGGGCAGGCGACAGAACACTGGGCTCCTGGAGCTGAGACAGACAAGTTAGACCATCACAAGGGCAAGCACCTGCAAACAGCCTCCCCAGATCCAGATGGCCAGAAGCTCACTGGCTCCAGTAGCTCTCAGTGGGAAACTTGTTGGGGATGATGCATGAAGTCCGGAAACAGAGCCATGCCTTCTTTCCTCTTCTACATCTGCTGCCCACCTTCTGCACATAACATCAGTGCTGCAGCACAAGTATTTATTCCACCATTCCCTGGGCTGCAGGTGTAGCTGGCAATGCCAGCATGAATTGCCCATCCCTAATTACCACAGAGAACATAGAACAGTACAGCACAGTACAGGTCCTTCGGCCCACAATGTTTTGTCGACATTATCTCCTGCTCTAAGATCTATCTAACCCTTCCCTCCCACATAGCCCCCTATTTTTCTATCATTCATGTGTCTATCTAAGAGTCTCTTAAATGTCCCTAATGTATCTGCCCCACAACCTCTGCCGGCAGTGCGTTCCACGCACCAACCACTCTCTGTGTAAAAAACTTACCCCAGACATCCCCCTTATACCTTCCTCCAATCACCTTAAAATGATGTCCCCTCGTGTTAGCCATTGTCTTCCTGGGAAAAAGTCTCTGACTGTCCACTCAATCTATGCCTCTTATCATCTTGTACACCTCTATCAAATCACCTCTCACCCTCCTTCGCTCCAAAGAGAAAAGCCCCAGCTCACTCAACCTATCCTCTTAAGACATGCTCTCCAACTCAGGCAACATCCTGGTAAATCTCCTCTGCACCGTCTCTAAAGCTTCCACATGCTTCCTATAATGAGGCGACCAGAACTGAACACAATACTCCAAGTGTGGTCTAACCAGAGTTCTATAGAGCTGCAACATCACCTCACGGCTCTTGAACTCAATACCCCGACTAATGAAGGCCAACACTCCATATGCCTTCTTAACAACCCTATCGACCTGCGTGGCAACCTTGAAGGATCTATGGACACGGACCCCAAGATCCCTCTGTCCCTCCACACTGCAAAGAGTCCTGCCATTAACCTTGTATTCTGCCTTTGAATTTGATCTCCCGAAGTGTATCACTTCACACTTATCCGGATGAGCGGCCTTCTTTAGCACTGCAGTTGGGGAGGGAGTTCTAGTGACGATGAAGTGCTGGCAATATGCTTCCAAGTTGGTCTGGTGTCGAGTTGTTGTCAGACTCTTGAATGGACCTCTCACACACTAAAAAATGAACTCTTGATCTCCCAATCTACTTGTCATGGCCCTTGCACTTTATTGTCTGCCTGCACTTCCCTTTCTCTATAACTGTAACACGATATTCTGCATTCTGTTTTCCTTTTGTACTACCTTGATGTCAGAGACTTTTTCCCAGGCCAACAATGGCTAACACGAGGGAACATAATTTTAAGGTGATTGGAGGAAGGTATAAGTGGGGTGTCAGGGTTAAGATTTTTATACACAGAGAGTGGTGGGTGCGTGAAACGCACTGCCAGCAGAGGTTGTGGGGGCAGGTACATTAGGGACATTTAGGAGACTCTTAGATAGGCACATGAATGATAGAAAAATGGGGGGCTATGTGGGAGGGAAGGGTTAGATAGATCTTAGAGCAGGATCAGATGTCGGCACAACATTGTGGGCTGAAGAGCCTGTACTGTGCTGTAGTCTTCTATGTTCTATATGTATGGAATGATCTGTCGGGATGGCACGCAAACACAAGCTTTTCACTGTAGCTCTGTACATATGGCTGTAATAAACAATTACCAATACACTCTTCCTTTGACTGTGTGTGTTCCTCCCACATCCCAAAGATGTGAGGGGTCAGTGGGTTAATAGGCCGCTGTAAATTGCCCCCAGTGTGTAGGTGAGGGGTAGAATCTGAGGGGAGTTGATGAGAATGTGGGGGGAATAAAATGGGAGTCGTGTAGTATTAGTGACTGTATGACTCCATTTAAAAAGATAGGTGTTGGCTGTGGGGGGCAGTGAGAGGCTTTGAAGTATTGGGAGGGTATCCTGTCTTAATGCTTCATATTAAGCGGAGAACAGAACTGGGACCATTCATTTAAGACGGTCATACATAAATCAGCGAATGAATTTGGAGGAAGACTCTTTGCCTAGCAGAGTGTGAATGTCAAACGCAGTCTCACACTGACTACATTTATTGCAAGGACAGGCCAGTTGTCCTATTCCTCAACCTTGGGGATTTGCCCGTGTTTATCAGTCTGTCCTGCACCATAACTCATCACGCAATACAGGGGGTAGCAGGTGGCGAGGGAGGTGGGGGAAGTGGTGGGAGGAAGTCTCCTGCACCCTTCACAGCAGGGAAGTGTGAGATGATCCTAATATGGTCACTGCCAGCTGAGTTAACATCAGTGGGGATACAATTAGTGACGCGGGGTACTGGGGGAGAGGGGTCACTGAGGGACGGTGTGCGGGAGGGGGATTAACATCAGTGGGGATACTGTCAGTGACACAGGGCGCTGGAGGAGAGGGGTTACTGAGGGACAGTGTGAGGGAAGGGGATTAACGTCAGTGGGGATACAGTCAGTGACACAGGGCTCTGGGGGAGAGGGGTTACTGAGGGACAATGTGAGATCCCAGTACAGGTGACAGGTTGCCCACTGGATACGGTGACAGTGAGCTGCCTCGTTTCAGTGAGCGGTGTCCTCTGTAGCCCTCCCTTCTAGCTAACTTTGCTGGAAGCTGAGGAATGGTTTCCCGTGGCAACCTCCGATGTGCCCACCTACTACAGGTGCCTCTACTCGTCCTTAAACCATCACGGAATTAATTCATGCTCTCATTCTCCCCCCGACATGTGTAAGCTGCCTATGCTGTTAGACCGCGGGCTGGTCTGGGGCTGGGGGAGAGACGCACAGAAGGAAACACTTTCAAACCTGTCAGCTAACAATCTGCAGTAGTTGTATCTCACTCCTTGGAGAACCATGCATGCTGAGGTAACTGTGTGTGAGAAACAGCTCTGCCTTTATAACAACTCCTTTACAATTAATTAACCAGACGGAATTGATTAAGTGCTGATGATGGGAAACAGCTTATCCTCCGGTTAATAACCTCAGCTGGGATCTGGCTTCCTGAGCCCACCACTGGCCTGCAAAGGAGTGACATTGCACGTGGTTTCAAAGCTGCTCTCTGCTTCGTCACATCACCTCCTCGTGGGAATTGACCCATTTTGTCTGCTGCCTGGAGACACCTGTCTGGACACCGACTGTTCCACCAGAATCACCAGCAGGATCAGGCTGGATGGTGACCTCACCCTGCAGGGTGGCGCAGCCAGTAGAGCTGCAGTCTCACAGCACCAGACACCCGGGTTCGATCCTGACCTCCGGCGCTGTCTGCGTGGAGTTTGCACGTTCTCCCTGCGACCATGTGGGTTTCCTCCGGGTGCTCCGGTTTCCTCCCACATCCCAAAGATGTGCAGGTTTGTAGGTTAATCAGCTGCAGTAACTTGCCCCTACTGTGTAGTTGAGGGGTAGAATCTGGGGGGAGTTAATGGGAATGTGGGGAGAATAAAATGGGATTAGCGCAAATGGGTGCCTGATGGTCGACACGGACTCGTTGGGCCGAAGGGCCTGTTTCTGTGCTGTATCTCCGTGTGACTCTTATTTCCAACTTGGGCAACTGCTCTGCCCAAAACTGCAAGAAACTGCAGAGACTTACGAACAGAGCCCAGTCCATCACACAAACCAGCCTCCCCTCCGTCTACACTTCCCGCTGCCTCGGGAAAAAAGCCAACATAATCAAGGACCCCTCCCACCCCGGACATTCTCTCTTCTCCCCCCCCCCCACCAGGCCGAAGATACAAAGGTTTCAGAGCATGAACCACCAGGCTCAAGGACAGCTTCTGTCTCTCTGTTATCAGACTTGAACAGACCTTTCATACACTAAAAGTTGAACTCCTGACCTCACAGTCTACCTCGTCATGGCCCTTGCACCTTATTGTCTGCCTGCACTGCACTTTCTCTGTAACTGTGACACTATATTCTGCATCCTGTTATTGATTTTCCCTCATACTGCCCCAATGTACATAAGTAATATGTACATAACCGAATAACCTGTCTGGATGAAGTGCAGTCAAGTGCTTTTCACTGTATCTCAGAACATGTGACAATAATAAACCAATTACCAATTACCATATTTCCTTACAACATAAGAGAATATTTCAGCCCATGGAGTCTGTGCTGGTTTACAGAGCAACCCATTAATTCAGAATCACAGAATCCCATGACAGAAACCAGCCTCCCCTCCATGGACTGTCTACACTTCTCATTGCCTTGGTAAAGCAGCCAGCATAATCAAAGACCTCCCCCACTCTGGACATTCTCTCTCCTCCCCTCTTCCATTGGGCAGAAGATACAAATGCCTGAAAGCACGTACCACCAGGCTCAAGGACAGCTTCTATCCCGCTGTTGTAAGACTATTGAACGGTCCCCTAGTAGATAAGATGGACACTTGACCTCACATTTACCTCGTTATGACCTTGCACCTTATTGTCTGCCTGCTCTGCACTTTCTATGTAACTGTAACACTCTATTCGGCGTTCTATTATTGTCTAACCTTGTACTACCTCAATGCACTGTGTAATGAATTGATCTGTATGAACAGTATGCAAGACAAGTTTTTTACTGTACCTCAGTACATGTGGCAATAATAAACCAATTCCAATTCTTCCCGGAACCTATTCTCCCCACATCCCATCAACTCTCTCTTCAGGTTTCTATTAAATCTCTCCACACTCACCCTCAACCTATGTCCTCTAATTCTTGATTCCCCAAATCTGGGAAAAAGCTTGTGCATTCGCGCCGTCCATGCCCCTCATGATTTTATACGCCTCTGTAAGATCACCCCTCATTCTCCTACGCTCCAGTGAGAAAAGTTCCAACCTGCTCAACCTCTCTTCATATCTCAGTCCCTTGAGTCCCGGCAGCATCCCCGTAAATCTCCTCTGCGCTCTTTCCAGCTTAATGACACCTTTCCTATTCGCAAGGTGACCAAAAATGAACACAATACTCCAAATACTGCCTCGCCAACTCCTTGTACAACTGCAACGTAACATCCCAACTTCTCTACTCGTATGTCAGACTCTGGCTGATAACTCTCTACAGAGTCCTTTGGAGTCCTTTTGCAGTACTGAAGGTCTCAGAATTCATGCATTAACTATGCCAACCTCACCTCCCACCAAAGGGGGCTTCATTGATGACTGCCCTTGTCAGGGCTGCCCCCAGCTCTCATCCCCATTGTATCAATGAGCTTCTCAGTGCTGACAATCCTTCAAAGGCGACTCTGCAGAAATTCTGCTCGAACCCATTAGTGAGATTACTTCAGCAAAGCTGGCCTTGCCTAATCAAAGTGACAGACTGTGAAGGAGGCTGTCCTTGGGAGGTCTCCCCACGTCCTCTGAACTCCAGCCTCCCAGAAACCGTTTAACCCCTTCACCCAGCTCTCGCCTTCCATGGGAACCTCACACAGCAAGGTCAAGGTTCGATCCTCAAGGCAATGGCCAGCAGAGTCATTGGCCAATCAGCGGATAGGAGGTTTCTGTGGGTCAGTCATGGCTAGTGATTGGTTAAGCAGATACTGTGGGTCAGTCCTGGCCCGTGATTGGTTAGGGGGGCAATCCTGTGCATCAAGTCTATACTGTGATTGGTCACGGAAATTCTGTGCAATGTCTGCCCTGTGACTGGTTAGGGGGAATTCTGTGGGTCAAGTCTGTCCTGTGATTGGTTAGGGAGAATCTGTGTGTCAAATCTGTCCCGTGATTGGTTAAGGGAATTTTGTGGGTCATTCTGACCGGTGATTGATTAGGAGCAATTCTGTGCATCATGTCTGTCCTGTGATTGGTTAGGGGGAATTCTGTGTGTCAGTCAGACCAGTGATTGGTTGGCAGTGGTTCTGCTAGTCAATCCTAGTCACTAATTGGATATGAGCAACCATGTGGGTCACCGCTAGCTACTGATTGGACCAATCCGGGTCCAACAGAGATCTGTGTTGCTTCCGGAACCATCTCTCACACAACTTAAATATTGAACTAGAAAGATTTGCGTATCCCTGATGACTCCTACCATTTTTTACAGGTGCACCATAGAAAGCATCCTATCCGGATACATCACGGCTTGGTACGGCAACTGCTCTGCCTGGGACCACAAGAAAGTTGCAGGGAGTTGTGGACACAGCCCAGCGCATCACGGCAACCAGCCTTCCCTCCATGGACTCTGTCTACACTTCTCGCTGCCTCGGTAAAGCAGCCAACATAATCAAAGACCCCTCCCACCCCGGACATTCTCTCTTCTTCCCTCTCCCATCGGGCAGAAGATACAAAAGCCTGAGAACACGTACCGCCAGGCTCAAGGACAGCTTTTATCCTGCTGTTATAATACTCTTGAATGGACCTCCCATACCCTAAAAGATAAACTCTTGATCTCCCAATCTACCTCATCGTGGCCCTTACACCTTATTGTCTACCTGCACTGCACTTTCTCTGTAACTGTAACATAATGTTCTGCATTCTGTTTTTTTTTCATACCTCGATGCAATTATGTGCAGAATGACCTGTCTGGATGGCACACAGAACAAAAGCTTGTCACTATATCTCGGTACATGTTCATTGAAAGCAGTGTCACAGGTAGACAGGGTGGTGAAAAAGACGTTTGGCACGCTGGCCTTCATCAGTCAGGGCATTGAGTGTAGAAGTTAGGACATTATGTTGCAGTTGTACAAGTCATTGGTGAGGCCACACTTGGAGTACTCTGCACAGTTTTGGTCACCATGTTCTAGGAAAGATGTGGTTGAGCTAAAAAGAGTGTGAGGATGTTGCCAGGTCTAGAGGGCCTGAGTTATAGGGAGAGGTTGGCCAGGCTGGGTCTTTATTCCTTGGAATGTAGGAGAATGAGGGGCGACCTTATAGAAGTGTTTAAAATAGTAAGAGGCATAGATAAGGTGGACGGTAACAGTCTTTTCCCTAGGGTGGGGGAGTCCAAAACTAGGGGGCATAGGTTTAGGGTGAGACGAGAAAGATTTAGAAAGGACCTGAGAGGCAACTTTTTCCACGCAGAGGGTGGTGAGTATATGGAACGAGCTGCCAGAGGAAGTGGGTGAGGCAGGTACAACAGTATCATTTAAGAAGCACTTGGATAGGTACATGGAAGGGCAGGGCTTGGAGGGACATGGGCCGGACACAGGAAATTGGAACTAACTGGGTGGGCACCGTGGTCGGCATGGGCTGGTTGGGCCGAAGGGCCTGCATGCATGCTGTATTGCTGTATGAATCTATGACTCTATGCAACAATAATAAACCAATACCAAGTTTCCTGATAATGCAAAGAAAAGCTTTGTTGTAGGAACTGTAGATGGAAACAGAATATCACAGATTAAGCAAATGGAAAAATCTGTGGTGAATGGATTTCAACACAGCTCATTTTTAACTCAAATAAAACCAGAAAATTCCAGAAAACTCAGCAGGCTGGGCAGCAACTGTGGGAAGAAAAACAGTGTCAACGTTTCAGGTTAAAGACCCTTGGTCAGAACCATTCACCTTGTACCTAAGGCTCATCCACCTTGGACCCAGTTAACAGATCTTGTAAATGGTGAAAAGCCAGAAAAGGTCAGGCACTGAGGGACTTGGAATTCAACATCTCGGAGGATCTATTCTGTGCCCAACACATTGATGCAAGAAGGCACGACCTCAATGCCCTGTGTACTAACTCAATGTATTTGCACTGTGTAATGAATTGATCTGTATGTAAGACAAGTTTTTCACTGTACCTCAGTACAATAATAAACTAATACCAATACCAATACTTCGTTAGGAGTTTGAGGAAATTTGGTCTGTCACCAAAGTCTCTGGATTACAGGACGTATTAAAGAGATTATTAAATCTAAGGAAATGGTTTATACATTTGCCAGAAAAAGCATCAAACTTGAGGGTTTATAATTCAGCAAATGAAGAGCAATAAATTGATAATGAAAGGGGAACTAGGAGATGAGGGTAAACAGGCAAGAAACAGACTGGAAGAGCTTCTGCAGGTCTGTATTGGTATTGGTATTGGTTTATTATTGTCACTTGTACCGAGGTACAATGAAAAACTTGTCTTGCATACCGATTGTACAGGTCAATTCATTACACAGTGCAGTTACATTGAGTTAGTACAGAGTGCATTGAGGTAGTACAGGTAAAAACAGTAACAGTACAGAGTAAAGTGTCACAGCTACAGAGAAAGTGCAGTGCAATAAGGTGCAAGGTCACAACAAGGTAGATCGTGAGGTCACAGTCCATCTCATCCTATAAGGGAACCATTCAATAGTCTTATCACAGTGAGATAGAAGCTGTTCTTGAGCCAGGTGGTATGTGCCCTCAGGCTCCTGTATCTTCTACCCGATGGGAAAGGAGAGAAGAGAGAATGTCCCAGGTGGGTGGGGTCTTTGATTATGCTGGCTGCTTCACCAAGACAACAAGAGGTAAAGACAGAGTCCAAGGAGGGGAGGCTGGTGTCCGTGATGCGCTGGGCTGTGTCCACAACTCTGCAGCTTCTTGCGGTCCCGGACAGAGCAGTTGCCTTACCAAGCCGTGATGCATCCAGATAGGATGCTTCTGATGGTGCATCGATATGGTCTGTATATAGGAAAAGACCAGCGAAGACCGATGTGGCTCCTTGGAGACAGAGGCGAGGTGATGCATAATGGGGAATGGAGGAAATACTTTGTGTCCATCTTCGTGATCAGGACACAAAATCCTCCCAGAAATACGAGAGGAACATGGGGCCAACTCGAATGATGGAATAAAATAAATAATTATGATGTTACCTACATACCAGAGGTGGCTGTTGTGATAGTGAACGCTCTGGTTATTACATTTCAACATTCTGCTGATTCTTGAGTGGCTCCTGTGGATGAGAGGACAGCAAACTAACCTCACTGTTTAAGAAAGGAGTGAAAACAGGGAACTACTGACCTGTTAGCCTGATAACAGTGGTAGGGAAAATATTGGAAGGTAGAATAAATGATATGGTATTCAGATACTTAGAAAACTATAATGTAATGGAGCAGAAATCATGTTTGACTAATCTCATAGAGTCATAGTTAAACAGGCCCTTCAGCCCAACTCAACCATGATGACCAAGTTGCCTTCCTGAGCTGGTCCCATTTGCCCGTGTTTGGCCCATATCCCTCTAAACATTTCCTATCCATGTACCTGTCCAAATGTCTTTTAAATATTGCAACTTTACCCACTTCTTACCACTTCCTCTGGCAGCTCGTTCCACACACCCACCACCCTCTGTGTGAAGAAGTTGCCCCTCAGATCTCTTTTAAGTCTTTCCCCTTTCATCTTAAACCTATACCCTCTAGTTTTAGACTCCCCTACCCTGGGGAAAAGACTGTGACCATCACCTTATCGATGCCCCTCATGATTTTATCCAACTCTTATCAGGTCAGCCCTGAGCCTCCTTCACTCCAAGGGAAAAAAACCCAGTCTATCTAGCCTCTCCTTATAACTCAAGCCCTGGTAACATCCTTGTGAATCTTTTCTGCACCCTTTGCAGCTTAATGACGTCCTTCCTATAGCTGGGTGACCAGAACTGTACACAATATTCCAAGTGCAGTCTCACCAACATCTTGTACATCTGTAACACAACATCCCAACTCTTGCATTCAATGCCCCGGCCAATGAAGGCCAGCGTGCCATGCATTTTCTTCACCTCTTTGTCTACCTGTGCTGACTGAAGTTCCTTGAGGATGTAGCTAGTTAAGTAGATGGGGGGGATCCAGTAGATGTGGTATATTTGGATTTTCGGAAGAATTTTGGTGAGGTCCCACACGGAAGGTTGGTGAACAGAATTAGAGCAGACGGAATTGGGGGTGATATGCTCGCGTGGATTTAGTAGGTTGGCAGAGAGAAGGCAAAGGGTAGCAACAATTGGGCCCTTCTCCATTGGCAGTCTATAGCTGGAAGGAGATCAATCCCCAGTCCCCAGCCAATCACAATCTGCCGTGACGAGTTGGCTGAGGGAACCAAAGGTCAGGGTTCCACATTTGTTGATGGCACAGAGCTTAGTGGGAATGTGGGCGGGGATGAGGATGTTGAGAGGCTTCAAGTGGGCAGGGACAAGGTGACTGAATGGGCAACAAGGTGGCAAATAGGACACAATGTGGAAAATGTCAGCTCGTCCTTCTCAGGAGGAGGAACAGGGACGCTGAGCTTTAGTTAAATGTCATTGAGTCATTGAGTTATACAGCGCAGAAACAGGCCCTTTGGCCCAACTTGTCTATCCTGACCAAGTTGTCTACTTGAGCTGGTCCCATTTGCCCGTGTTTGGTCCATATCCCTCTAAACCTTTCCTATCCACGTACCTTATCTAAGTGTCTTTTAAATGTTGTAATTGTACCCATGTCATGTATCACGGTCTGGTACGGCAATTCGAATGCGCAGGAACGTAAGAAGCTGCAGAGAGCAGTGGACTCTGCCCAATACATCACGGGCACATCCGTCCCCACCATCGGTAGTATCTACAGGAGGTGCTGCCTCAAGGAAGCAACATCCATCATCAAAGATCCCCACCATCCGGGCCGTGCCATCTTCTCACAGCTCCCATCGGGCAGGAGGTACAGAAGCCTGAAGTCCCACACCACCAGGTTCAAGAACAACTACTCCCCTTCAACCATTCAGTTCTTGAACCAACTAGCACAGCCCTAATCACGACCTCAATATAACAACACTATGACCAACTTTGCACTACAATGGACTTTGGTTTTTTTTGGTTCTAATTGTGTTCTCTTTTGTATAACATGCCCTCTTCTCATTACTACCATCGGGGAGGAGGTACAGGAGCCTGAAGACCCACACTCAACGATTCAGGAACAGCTTCTTCCCCTCCGCCATCAGATTGCTGAACGGTCCATGAACCCTTAAACACTACCTCGTTATTCCTTTGTTTTTGCACTATTTATTTATTTTTGGGATTTATAGTCATTTATGTCTTTTCTTTGTACTGCTGCCACAAAGCAATACATCTCATGCCATCTAAATCAGTGAGAATGTCTGATTCTGGTTCTAATTCAGATTCTGGTATAATTTACTTCAGGTTTTTTTGTGAATGTTTTGTCTCTATTGCTATGTGCCTGTGATGCTGCTGCAAGTAAGTTTTTCATTGCACCTGTGTACACATGGACTTGTGCATGTGACAATAAACTCGACTTTGAAGTAATCAAAGTCAAATCCTTCTTGCTTGTCTCTCTCACTTCCTCTGGCAGCTTGTTCCATATACCCACCACCATCTGTGTGAAAAACTTGCCCCTCTGGTCCCTTTTAAATCTCTCCCCTCTCACCCTAAATCTATGGTCTCCCCTTTTAGACTCCCCTACCCTGGTCATTCTCACTTCTCTCCCATCAGGCAGAAGATACAGGAGCCTGAGGGCATGTACCACAAGTTTCAAGGACAGCTTCTACCCCACTGTGATAAGACTATTGAACGGTTCCCTTATACAATGAAATGGACTCTGACCTCACGATCTACCTTGTTGTGACCTTGCACCTTATTGCACTGCACTTTCTCTGTAGCTGTGACACTTTACTCTGTACTGTTATTGTTTTTACCTGTACTACATCAATGCACTCTGTACAAACTCAATGTAACTGCACTGTGTAATGAATTGACCTGTACGATCGGTGTGCAAGACAAGTTTTTCACTGTACCTCCGTACAAGTGACAATAATAAACCAATACCAATACCCTTGGAAAAAGACCATGACCATCCACCTTATCTATATGCTTCATGATTTTACATACCTCTACAGAGTCAATAGAGAGATCAGGTGGTGCTAATGTTCACATGGGTCTGGGAATCATAGAGACTTAGAGTAATGCAACATGGTTCCAGGCCCTTCGGCCTAACGGGTCCATGGTGAACATGGTTCCCACCCAGTTAGTCCCAGTTTCCTGTGCACTGTACACAAGTCATTGAAAGCCAATATGCAGAAAAGGTACGTTGGTTGTTCTTGCAAGTGGGTTTGAGAACAAAATTAAAATGTTTTCCTCATTTTCCACCAACTTCGTCTGCCCAAAATGTTCCGTCTGCCCTCAACCATCTGCTAATGGAATCAGATTCAGAATCAGGTTTATTATCATTGGCTTATATGACGTGAAATGTGTTGTTTTGCGGCAGCAGTACAGTGCAAAGACAGAAAATTACTATAAATTACAAAATAAATAAATAGTGCAAACAAAAAGGAATAGCAAGGTAGTGTTCATGGGTTCATGGACCCTTCAGAAATCTGATGGCGGAGGGAAAGAAGCTGCTCCTGAATCATTGAGTGTGGGTCTTCAGGCTCCTGTACCTCCTCCCTGATGGTAGTAATGAGAAGAGGGCATATCCCGGATGGTGAAGGTCCTTATTGAAGGATGCCACCTTCTTGAGGCACCGCCTCCTGAAGATGTCCTCGATGGTGGCGAGGGTTATGCCCGTGATGGAGCTGGCTGAGTCTACAACCCTCTGCAGCCTCTTGTGATCCTGTACATTGGAACCTCCATACCAGGCGATGATGCAACCAGTCAGAATGCTCCCCACCATACATCTGTAGAAATTTGCAAGAGTCTTTGGTGACACACCGAATCTCCTCAAACTCCTAACGAAGTAGAATCACTGGCGTGCCTTCTTTGTGATTGCATCGATGTGTTGGGCCCAACTTCCCCCTATTTCCATATTCCTTACTTCCCATGCCCCCTCCCCTACCTGGCACAACCTACCTGTCACCTTTCACCCCTCCTCAGTCCACCAATCACCTCGGACTCCTGCCTCACTCCCGCACTACTGGCCATCTTCCCCTCTCCACTCTCTGTCCTGATGCAAGGTTTCGACCCGAAACGTCGACAGTTCCTTTCCTCCCACAGAGATAGAACATAGAACATAGAAAAACTACAGCACAATTCAGGCCCTTCGGCCCACAAAGCAGTGCTGAACATGTCCCTACGCTAGAAATTACTAAGCTTACCCATAGCCCTCTGTTTTTCTCAGCTCCATGTACCTATCCAACAGTCTCTTAAAAGACCCTATCGTATCCGCCTCCACCACCGTTGCCGGCAGCCCATCCCACGCACTCACCACTCTCTGAGTAAAAAACTTACCCCTGACATCTCCTCTGTACCAACTCCCCAGCACCTTAAACCTATGTCAGCTTGTGGCCACCATTTCAGCATTGGGAAAAGCCTCTGACTATCTACCCGATCAATACCTCTCATCATCTTATACACCTCTATCAGGTCCCCCCTCATTCTCTGTCTCTCCAAGGAGAAAAGGCCACATTCCCTCAACCTGCCTTCATAAGGCATGCTCCGCATTCCAGGCAGCATCCTAGTAAATCTCCTCTGCACCCTTTCTATGGCTTCCACATCTTTCCTGTAGTGAGGCGACCAGAACTGAGCACCGTACTCCAAGTGGGGTCTGACCAGGGACCTATATAGCTGCAACAATACCCCTCTGCTCCTAAATTCAATTCCCTGATTGATGAAGGACAATACACCATATGCCTTTTTAACCACAGAGTCAACCTGCACAGCCGCTTTGAGCATCCTATGGACTCGGACCCCAAGATCCCTCTGATCCTCCACACTGTCAAGAGTCCTACCATTAATACTATATTCCATCAACATATTTGACCTACCAAAATGAACCACTTCACACTTATCTGGGTTGAACTGCATCTGCCACTTCTTAGCCCAACTCTGCATCCTATCTATGTCCCTCTGTAACCTCTGACAGCCCTCCAGACTATCCACAACACCCCCAACCTTCGTGTCATCCACAAAGTTACTAACCCACCCCTCCACTTCCTCATCCAGGTCGTTTATAAAAATCACAAAGAGCAAGGGTCCCAGTACAGATCCCTGAGGTACACCACTGGTCACCGACCTCCATGCAGAATATGACCCTTCAACAACCACTCTTTGCCTTCTGTGGGCCAGCCAGTTCTGGATCCACACTGCAATGTCCCCTCGGATCCCACGTCTCCTCACCTTCTCCATAAGCCTTGTATGGGGTACCTTATCAAACGCCTTGCTGAAATCCATATACACTACATCTACTGCTCTCCCTTCATCGATGTGTTTAGTCACATCCTCAAAAAATTCAATCAGGCTCGTAAGGCAGGACCTGCCCTTGACAAAGCCATGCTGACTATTCCTAATCATATTATACCTCTCCAAATGTTCATAAATCCTGCCTCTCAAGATCTTCTCCACTATCACCAAAATTTTCACCCACTGAAAGATCAGACACCTGACCAGGTTCATTTCCCAATACCAGATCAAGCACAGCCTCTCCTCTTGTAGGCCTATCTACATATTGTGTCAAGAATCCTTCCTGAACACACTTAACAAACTCCTCCCCATCTAAACCCCTCACTGTCTGGAGATGCCAATCGATGTTTGGGAAATTAAAATCCCCCATCACAACAACTCTGTTATTCTCACACCTTTCTAGGATCTGCTTCCCTATCTGCTCCTCAATATCCCTGTTACTATTGGGCAGCCTAAAAAAAACCTAGTAAAGTTATTGACCCTTTCCTGTTCCTAACCTCCACCCACAGAGACTCCGTAGACAGTCCCTCCACAATGTTCACCTTTTCCACAGCCGTGACACTATCTCTGATCAACAGTGCCACTCCCCCACCTCTCTTACCTCCCTCCTTGTCCTTCCTGAAACAACTAAAACCATTTGAAGCAACCATTCCAGTCCCTGAGCTATCCAAGTCTCCGTAATGGCCACCACATCATAGCTCCAAGTATTGATCCAAGCCCTAAGCTCATCCGCCTTGTTCACAATACTCCTTGCGTTAAAATAGACACATCTCAAGCCTGTCTGAGCACATCCCTTCTATATCACCTGCCTATCGTACCTACTACTAGCTTTCTCTATTTGAGAGATAAACATCTCTTCCCCAGTCTCTCCAGTTCAGATCCCAACAATTCTAGTTTAAACCCTCCACAGTAGCCTTAGCAAACCTCCCCGCCAGGATATTGGTCCCCCTGGGAGTCAAGTGCAACACATCCTCTTTGAACAGGTCATACCTGCCCCAAAAGAGGCCCCAATGATCCAGAAAACTTAATCCCTGCTCCTTACTCCAATCCCTCAGTCACGCATTTAACCTCCTCCTCATTCTGTTCCTATACCCACTGTCACTTAGCACAGGCAGTAACCCGGAAATTACTACCTTTGAGGTCCTGCTTCTCAACTTTCTTCCTAATTCTCTGTAGTCTTTTTTTCAGGACCTCATTCCTTTCCCTACCTATGTCATTGGTACTGATATGTACCACTGACCTCTGGTCGAGATGCTGCTCGACCCGCTGAGTTCCTCCAGCAGATTGTTTGTTGCTCCAGATCCCAGCATCTGTGTCCGCCTCTTATTCTCTGTCTAACCCTGTAGCTGGTACACCCCTATCAGATCACTCGGAACCCCTCCCAAAGGGTTAATGCACAATTGTCCCCTTGTTGTCAGCCACAAGGTTACCAGAGGGAAGCAGGGCTGATCAAACTGCTTCTAGCCTTCAATGTTTGTGGCATTTTACTGCTGCCTGCACTAACTCCCTTTACTGGAACCCCGTCCCACCCCCACTCCCTGCAGTGATCTGACCTTCTCGTGGCTACCCTCCCTCTCCAACACCGCGGGCAGCCCTGATGCGCCCGGCAGGACCGGAGCTGTTCAGGAGGTGGGGGGCTGGGACCCTGATGCCTGGCGTATTAATGATCTGATTAACCGGGGTGTCCAATTGAGAAAATTGGTAGGGGACTAATTCAACTCCATTTCATGTCAGACGCTCCAGCTGTGAGTACGTTGACCTTTGCAGAGGTTACAGGATTAGATAGACGTCTGAAGCTCAAGTGGTGCTCTGTGAGAGGAAGGCTGGTGGGATTCAAGAAGGAAGGAGCCCTGGAGCACCTGCCCAGGGACAGTGCAACAGAGTGCTTTAACCCTTTTCACGTCAGTCCATTAAACTCTCCGACTCCAGCCTGTACCATCTTATCTGTGGTATTGTTATCTCTGGACAGGTGATAGAGAATTGGAGGAGGTAACCTGGTGGCACAATCAGCATGCTGCCTGGATTATTTATTGGTTTATTTATAGTTTGAGAAGATGCGGTATGTCACCAAAGGCTCTTGCAAATTTCTATAGATGTACAGTGGAGAGCATTCTGACTGGTTGCATCACTGCCTGGTGTGGAGGCTCCAATGCACAGGATCGCAAGAGGCTACAGAGAGTTATAGACTCAGCCAGCTCCATCACGGGCACAACCCTCCCCACCATCGAGGACATCTTCAAGAGGCGGTGCCTCAAGAAGACAGCATCCATCACTAAGGACCCTCACAACCCGGGACGTGCCCTCTTCTCGTTACTACCATTGGGGAGGAGGTAAAGGAGCCTGAAGACCCACACTCAATGATTCAGGAACAGCTTCTTCCCCTCCACCATTAGATTTCTGAATGGTCCATCAACACTACTTCATTCTTGCACTATTTATTTTGTAACAATTTTATGTCTTTGCACTGTACTGCTGCCACAAAACAAATAATTTCAGGACGTATAAGTCAGTGATAACAAACCTGATTCTGATTCTGCTTTTTTTATTTATTGGTTTATTGAAAAAATTCGCTTTGCATGCCATCCATACAGATCTTTTCATTACAACAGTGCATCGAAGTAGTACAAGGGAAAACAATAACAGAATTCAGAATAAAGTGTTACAGTTGCAGAGAAAGTGCAGTGCAGGCAGACAATAAGGTGCAAGGTCATAATGAGGTAGATTGTGATTAGAGGACATTCGCTATAAGGAGAGGTTGGACAAACCTGGATTCTTTTCTCTGGAACATCGGAAGCTGAGGGGAGACCTGATAGAAGTTTATAAAATTACAAGAGGCATAGATATAGACAGTCAGAATCTGTTTCCCAGTGTAGAGATCTCAAATACTAGAGGACGTTCATTGAAGGCGAGAGGGGCAAAGTTTAAGGGGGCTATGCGGGGCAAGTTTTTCACACACAGAGAGTGGTGGGTGCCTGGAACGGGCTGCCAGGGGTGGTGGTGGAGGCAGATACAATAGAGGGGTTTAAGAAGTTGTTGGTTAGACACATTAGTATTGCTATTGGTTTATTATTGTCACTTGTACCGAGGTACAGTGAAAAACGTGTCTTGCATACAGTTCATACAGATCAATTCATTACACAGTGCAATTACATTAAGGTAGTACAGAGTGCATTGATGTAGCACAGGTAAAACAATAACAGTACAGAGTAAAGTGTCACAGCTACAGAGAAAGTGCAGTGCAATAAGGTGCAAAGTCACAACAAGGTAGATCATGAGGTCAGAGTCCATCTCATCGTATAAGGGAATCATTCAATAGTCTTATCGCCAGTGGGGTAGAAGCTGTCCTTAAGTCTGGTGGTATGTGCCCTCAGGCTCCTGTATCTCCTACATGAATCTGCAGGGAATGCAGGGAGATGGATCACGTGCAGTCAGAGGATTTAATTTAATTCGGCATCGTGGTCGGCACACACATTGTGGGCCGAAGGGCCTGTTCCTGTGCTGTACTGTTCTACTTTCTATGTTCAATCCAAAATGAAACAGAAGGCAGTGGAAGTACTCAGTAGGTCAGGCAGCATCTGCATGGAGAGAACACAGTCAACATTTCAGCTCTGGATTTTTCATCAGAACTAGAGATGTGGAGGAGATTGGTGGAAGACCTTTGTTAAGTCTAAGGTCTATCCTCTTGAGTGCTTCAGTGAACGAGTCACGGAGTACCTTGCTGCTCGGCCTTTGGACGTGCCGACACGTTAAGCATCACCTGCATGTTGCCACTGAGTAACCGAGGTAGGGGTGACCATGTTCTATGTTCAATGCTCTATGTTCTATTCCAGTCCAGGATGGCGATCCCTCCTAGCAGCTGGGTGTAGTTCCTAGTAGCTACTGGTGTAGTTCCTAGGAGCTCCCTAGTCGCTCCTTCACCTAGTACCTATGGGATTCCACATCCGCATCGAGGTGACCTTGTGAAGTTTTCTTAACACTTGGGATCCCAGAGGAACTGGGGCCCCATTTCTGTTCCACCCCATTGACACACCTGAATGCATGATCAGTATAAAACACACCTCTGGACCAAGCTGCCTCAAATGGGGAGGCAGCATCTTCTGTCTGCTCTGTGAAGGAAGAACTCGGAGAACAGATAAGATAAGGTAAGATTTCTTTATTAGTCATACATATATCGAAACACACAGTGAAATGCATCTTTTGTGTAGAGTGTTCTGGGGGCAGCCCACAAGTGTCGCCACGCTCCCAGCGCCAACATAGCATGCCCACAACTTCCTAACCCCTACGTCTTTGGAATGTGGGAGGAAACCGGAGCACCCGGAGGAAACCCACGCAGACACGGGGAGAACGTACAAACTCCTTACAGACAGCAGCCGGAATTGAACCCGGGTCTCTGGCATTGTAATTGCGTTACGCTAATGGCTATGTCCACAAAACAGGGATTGGTGGCTTTTCTGCCAGCGTACAGGTCAACATTACATGCAAATGGCGTTTACACCCCATCTAAGCCACTCATGAACCAATCCTTCGGGCAAGGCTGAGTTTGGAGCCAGGTGCAGAGTCAAAGAAAAGCTGATTGATCACACTGGAAGGACAAACTATTCCTGGAAGCCTGTGATCCTCAGGTAGGCACAGACATCCAGATGAATGTCGGAGTGTGCGGAATTAAGAGCTGCTCTGTCAGACAAATGGGAGCTCAGCAAAGTCTACAGAGATGTGACTGAACTGCGCTGGAGAGAGTGCAGAGGAGATTCACCGGGCTGTTGCCTGGATTGGAGGACTTTAGTTATGGGGAGAGATTGGACAGGCTGGGACTATTTTCCCTGGAGCGAAGGAGGCTGAGGGGTGACCTGATAGAGGATTATAGGATTATGTGAGGCATGGAAGGAGTATTGCTATTGGTATCGGTTTATTATTGTCACTTGTACCGAGGTACGGTGAATTCCCCTGTAGACAGCAGACAGTCAGAATGCTTTTTCTCATGGTAGGAGTATCAAAAGCAAGACAGCAAAACTTTACGAGGTGAGAGTGTGGAGTTTTAAAGGGGATCTGATGGGTTTTTTACACAGGGAGTGGGTGATATCTGGAAGGTGCTTCCAGAGGAGGTGCTGGAATCCGATACAGTCACTGCGTTTAAGAGGCATTTAGACAGACTCTTACAATAAGCAAGGCATAGAAGGATGCGGTCCTAATGAGGGCAAATAGGACAGTAGTGTAGGGGCAGGCACGGTAGTGTAGCAGTTAGTATAATGCTTTACAGCACCAACGACCCAGGTTCAATTCCGGATTCCGGCCACTGTCTGTAAATAGTTTGTACGTTCTCCCCATGTCTGCGTGGGTTTCCTCCGGGCGCTCTGGTTTCCTCCCACATTCCAAAGATGTAAAGAGAAGGAAGTTGTGGGTGTGCTATGTTGGCACCGGAAGCGTGGCGACACTTGCGGGCTGCCCCCAGAACACTCTACGCAACAGATGTATTTCACTGTGTGCTTCGATGTACGTGTGACTGATGAAGATATCTTATCTAATAAAACAGTTCAGCATGGACGCGATGGGCTGAAGGGCCCGTGCCAGTGCTGTACAACTTTATGACTGTGATCACCTGTTGCTTACGCATTGTCTCCAAGGATCTACAGACTGGTGGAGTTGATCTAAAGGAACAGGTGCACACTCTCCAACCTCCGTCACCTCCACCCCAGGACCAAGGTCTCCGCAGACAACGTAGTTACAGGAAGTGAGGGATAGTTTCCATCCAGTTGAGTGCAGATAGGGCTCAGTGTAACATGAACCAACGCCCCAGTGCCCCCCCCAAGACTGTGCAGCACTCCCTCAGTCCAGCACTGGGCGCTCCAGCCTGGATACCAGCTGAAGAGAAGACATTTCTTCACACAGAGGGTGGTGAACCTTTAGAATTCTCTACCTTGGAAAGTTGTGGAGGCTCGCTCATTGAGTTCATTCAAAAAACAGATGGATAGGTTTCTGGGTGTTAAGGGAATCGAGGGATCTGAGGGTAGTGGAGAAAAATGGCCCTGAGGTAGGTCAACCAAGACCTTGTGAATGGCGGGGCAGTCTCGATGGGCCGAATGGCCTGTTCCTGCCTGTGTTATGCGTGGGGATCGAGCTTATGGCTGTTCAACTCACAACAAGATGCACTCTTGCCTTCATCGGTCAGGCCATTGAGTACAGGAGTTGGGAAGTCATCCTGACTGTTCAAGTCGTTGGTGAGACTGCACTTGGAGAGTTGTGTGCAGTTCTGGTTGTCCCACTAAAAGAAGTTAAAATCAAAGTCAAGAGAAGGCATGGTTCGGCTGGTGGGGATCTTTGATGGATGCTGCCTTCTTGAGGCAGTGCCTCCTGTAAGTACTACCAATGGTGGGCAGGGATGTGCCTGAGATGTATCAGGCTGAGTCACTACTCTCTGCAGCTTGTTATAGAACATAGACCATTACAGCACAGTACAGGCCCTTCGGCCAACCATGTTGTGCTGACATTTTATCCTGTTCTAAGATCTATCTAACCCTTCCCTCCCACATAGCCCCCATTTCTCTATCATTCATGTGTCTATCTAAGAGTCTCTTAAATGTCCGTAATGTATCTGCCCCCACAACCTCTGCCGGCAGTGCGTTCCACGCACCCACCACTCTCTGTGTAAAAAAAACTTACCCCTGACATTCTCCTTATATCTTCCTCCAATCACCTTACAAATATGTCCCCTCGTGTTAGCCATTGTTGCCCCGGGAAAAAGTCTCTGACTGTCCACTCGATCTATGCCTCTTATCATCTTGTGCACCTCTATCAAATCTCTCCAAAGAGAAAAGCCCTAGCTCCCTCGACCTATGCTCATAAGACATGCTCTCCAATCCAGGCAACATCCTGGTAAATCTCCTCTGCACCCCCTCTAAAGCTTTCACAACCTTCCTATAATGAGGTAAACAGAACTGAACACAATATTCCAAGTGTGGTCTAACCAGAGTTCGACAGAGCTGAAACAACATCTCGCGGCTCTTGAACCCAATACCCTTACGTTCCTACGCATTCAAATTGCCGTACCAGACCATGACGCAACCGGTCAGGACACTTTCAACAGTACATCTGTAGAAGTTTGTTCAAGCGTTCAGTGACAAGCCGAACTGCCTTAACCTTCTAAGATTGCATCATTAAACTGGAAAGGGAGCAGAAAAGATTCACCAGGATGTTACTGCGGATGGAGGTCTTGCATTATGATAGGCTGGGGCTTTTTTCCCTGCAGTGTCAGAGACTGAGGAGTGACCTGAAAGGTTAATAAAATCATGAGGGGCATAGATAAGATGGATGGTCAGTGTCTTTTTCCCAGGGTAGGAGACTCTCCACACAGACAGCACTGGAAGTCAGGATAGAACCTGGTCTCTGGAGCTGTGAGGCAGTGCTCTGCCAGCTTTTCCTCTGAGCCACTCTGTTATCTCAAGTGAAACAGATCTTGCGCATATTCGTCAAGGCTCTGCTCTTGGCTCCAATCTAACCTCACAGCTAAAACCCTTCATCCCTGAAACCATTCTAGTGAATCCCTGGCTTTTATTTCCTTTTCCAGGCTCTGAACACCCCCTACCTGCTCTTGTACTGTCACATGTAGCAAGATACAATGAAAAGCTTTGTGTGTGTGTCATCCAGACAGATCATTCCAAACATAAGTACATTGAGGTAGTAAAAAGAAAGCAGAATGCGGAATAAAATGTTACAATTACAGAGAAAGTGAAGTGCAGGCAGACAATAAGGTGCAAGGTCATAACGAGGTAAGATAAGATAAGATTTCTTTATTAATCACATGTACATTGAAACACACAGTGAAATAAATCTTTTGCATGGAGTGTTCTGGGGGCAGCCCGCAAGTGTCACCATGCTTCCGGCACCAATGTAGCACGCCCACAACTTCCTAACCCATCCGTCTTTGGAATTTGGGAGGAAACCGGAGCACCCGGAGGAAGCTTATGCAGACACAGGGAGAACATACAAACTCCTTACAGACAGCAGCCGGAATTGAACTTGGGTAGCTGATGCTGTAAAGCGTTACGCTAACCCGCTACACTACCGTACCTGGTGGATTGGGAGATCAAGAGTCCATCTTTAGCATATGAGAGGTCCATTCAAGAGTCTGATAACAGTGGGATAGAAGCTGTCCTTGAGCCTGGCGATATGTGTTCTCAAGCTTTTGTATCTTCTGCCTGATGGGAGGAGGGAGAAGAGAGTATGTCCGGGGTGAGGGGTCCTTGATTATGTTGGCTGCTTTACTGAGGCAGACCTGAATGCATCACTACAGTTCAAGTCCAGCCAGCAGGTTAGACCTGGATTCAGGTTAGACCTGAAGGTGTAAGAGTTTAAAGGCATGGTTGTGTGGCAGTTAGCCCTGCTACCTCACAGCTTCAGCGACCTGGGTTCAATCCTGACCTTGGGTGCTGTCTGTGTGTGGAGTTTGCACGGTCTCCCTGTGCCCGCGTGGGTTTCCCCCGGGTGCTCCGGTTTACTCCCACATCCCAAAGGTTAACTGGAGGCTGTAAATCACCCCTCAGTGGAAGTAAGTGGGGAAAGTATCATAAGGGGAGCTGATGTGTATGTGAGACAGAGGACATTATGGAGGGAGTGGGAATGGTGGGGTTGTGCTGCTGGGAGCTGCCTGGTTGGCTCATAATAATGAAATGCCCTCCCTGCTTTTTGTTTTAATCTTTGCTTTGCTTTTAAAGCTCAGGGTCAGGAGATTTTTATAACACCTCCTCACCGAGAGATAGAGAGCTTAGTGGAATGGCGTCAGGACGACAACCTTTCCCTCAATGTCAGCACAACAAAAGAGCTGGTCATTGACTTCGGGAAAGGGGGCAGTGTACATGCACCTGTCTACATCAACGGTGCTGAGGTCGAGAGGGTTGAGAGCTTCAAGTTCCTGGGAGTGAACATCACCAACAGCCTGTTCTGGTTCAACCACATAGACGCCATGGCCAAGAAAGCTCACCAGCGCCTCTACTTCCTCAGGAGACTAAAGAAATTTGGTTTGTCCCCTTTGACTCTCACTAACTTTTACCGATGCACCATAGAAAGCATCCTAACTGGATACATCACGGCTTGGTACGGCAACTGCTCTGCCCAGGACCACAAGAAACTGCAGAGAGTTGTGGGCACAGCCCAGCGCATCACGGACACCAGCCTCCTCTCCTTGGACTCTGTCTTTACCTCTCGCTGCCTTGGCGAAGCAGCCAGCATAATCAAAGACCCCACCCACCCGGGTCATTCTCTCTTCTCTCCTCTTCCATCAGGTAGAAGATTCAGGATCCTGAGGGCACGTAGCACCAGACTTAAGGACAGCTTCTACCCCACTGTGATAAGAATATTGAACGGTTCCCTTATACAATGAGATGGTCTATGACTTCACGATCTACCTTGTTGTGACCTTGCACCTACCACACTGCACTTTCTCTGTAGCTGTGACACTTTACTCTGTACTGTTATTGTTTTTACCTGTACTACATCAATGCACTCTCTACCAAGTCAATGTAACTTCACTGTGTAATGAATTGACATTGACGATCGGTATGCAAGACAAGTTTTTCACTGTACCTCGGTACGAGTGACAATAATAAACCAATACCAATACCAATACCAACTTCTCACCCCTGTTAAAGTTTTTTGTGCACCCATACCCATACACACTACAGTTTCTTCCCCTCCTACATCCCCGTCAACATTGCTCACTGCCCCTCCTGAATCTCCGACTTTGTCTCCTGTAACGCTGGCCCTTTTCCTAACCTGACTATATCCTCCTGATGCCTGGCATCACGACCAGGGAAGCCAAGGGATTCAGTAAGTCTGCAACCATGCCTGTACCACTCATAATGGCCACTATAAGGAGCCACTTACCTTCGAATCCACAGTGTACAGCAGTTAAGAGTGTTTTGCAACACTGCATGCCAAGGCAAGGAACTGACATTCATGCTGAACTCTAGCTCTGGGTCTGAAGCATCCCGTTTACCCAGAGCTTTCAGTGTGGAAGCCGTGAGAATGTGGGGAGCATAAAATGGGATCAATGCTAAATGGGTGCTTTGTGGTCGAAATCAAACCAGAAAATGCTGGTAAAACTTAGCAAGTCCAGCAGTATCTGTGGAGAGGGGAACAGAGCTAAGGTTCCAGGTCTGCTCTGACCCTCTCTGTGGCCTTGTGGTGAAGTTACACTCCAGGAGGAGCTGTGGGCTCCTACCACCAGGTCTTGGGTGCTGTCAACAAAGGCAGCTCCCATCGGACAGGTGGTACAGAAGCCTGAAGTCCCACACCACCAGGTTCAGGAACAACTACTACACTTCAACCATTCGGTTCTTGAACCAACCGGCACAACCCCAATCACTACCTCAGTATAGCAACACTATGACCTCTTTGCCCTACAATGGACTCTATACTTTTCGTTCTAATTGTGTTCTCTCTTGTCTAATTTTGTATAATTTATGTTTAATTTATTTTTTTCTTGTGAATGTTGTGTCTCTGATGCTCTGTGCCTGTGATGCTGCTGCAAGTAAGCTTTTCATTGCACCTGTGCACACATGCACTTGTACATATGAGGGTAGGCACGGTAGTGTATGGTTAGCGTAATGCTTTATAGCGTCAGCGACCTGGGTTCAATTCCGGCCTCTGTCTGCAAGGAGTTTGTACATTCTATCCATGTCTGTGTGATTTCCTCTAGGTGCTCCAGTTTCCTCCCACTTTCGAAAGACGTAGTGGTTAGGAAGTTGTGGGCATGCTATGTTGGCGCCGGAAGTGTGGCGACACTTGCGGGCTGTCCCCAGAACATTCTACGCAAAAGATGCATTTCACTGTGTGTTTCGATGTACATGTGACTAATAAAGAAATCTTATGACAATTAACATGACTTTAATTTTGAGTAGATTGTAAATAGTCTGTTGAGAACAGCATCACAGGCAGACAGGGAGGTGAAGAAGGCATTTAGCACACTGGCCTTCATCAGTCAGGGTATTCAGTATACAATTTAGGATGTTATGTTGCAGTTATATAAGATGTTGGTCAGGCTGCACTTGGAGTATTGTGTGTAGTTTTGGTAACCTTGTTACAGGAAAGACATCATTAAACTGAAAAGAGTGCAGAGATTTATGAGAGTGCTGCCAGAACTCAGGGGCCTGGGTTACAGGGAGAGGTTAGGCAGGCTAGGACTTTATTCCTTGGAGTGTAGGAGACTGAGGGATGACCTTACAGAGGTGTATAAAATCATGAGGGGCATACATAGGGATGAAGGGGAACTAAAAACTTGAGGGCATACCTAGGCATAAGGTGAGAGGAGAAAGATTTAAGAGAGACCTGAGGGACAACCTTTTCATACACAGGGTGGAGCACATATGGAACGAGTTCCCAGAGGAAATGGTTGAGGCAGGTACAATCATAACTTTTAAAAGACATTTGGATAAGTACATGGATAGGAGGGGTTTAGAGGGATATGGACCAAACGCGGGCAAATGAAATGAGCTTGGTGGGCACCACAGTCAGCATGGACCAGTTGGGCTGAAGGGCCTGTTTCCGTGCTGTACGGTTCTAAGAGCAGGTCAGAGTGCAGAGAGTGACTCACCTCCTGATTTCCCAAGGCCTTTCCACCATCCACAAGGAACAAGTCCAGCATTTGGCATGCTGGCCTTTATCAGTCAGGGCACAGAGTGTAGGAGTTGGGAAGTTATGCCGCAGTTATATAAGGTGTTGGTGAGACTGCACTTGGAGTATTGTGTCCAGTTTTGGTATTGGTATTGGTTTATTATTTTCACTTGTACCAAAGTACAGTGAAAAACTTGTCTTGCATACTGTTCATACAGATCAATTCATTACACAGTACATTGAGGTAGTACAGGGTAAAAGCAATACAGAATGCAGAGTAAAGTGTCACAGCTACAGGGAAGTGCATTGCAGGTAGACAATGAGGTGCAAGGTCATAACAAGGTAGATTGTGAAGTCAAGAGTACATCTCATCCTATAAGGGAACTGTTCAGTATTATTATAACAGCAGGATAGAACCTGTCCTTGAACCTGGTGGTACGTGCCCTCAGGGTCCTGTATCTCCTGCCTGATGGGAGAGGAGAGAAGAGAGAATGACCCAGACGGGTGGGGTCTTTGATTATGCTGGCTGCTTCACCAAGGCAGTGAGAGGTGTAGACAGAGTCTATGGAGGGGAGGCTGGTTTCCGTGATGTGCTGAGCTGTGTTGATAACTCTCTGCAGTTTATTGCAGTCCCGGGCAGAGCAGTTGCCGTACCAAGCTGTGATGCATCCAGACAGGTCACCCTGTTATAGGAAAGATGTTATTAAACTAGAAACAGTGCAGAAAAGATTTACCAGGATGTTGCCTGGACTTGGGGGCCTGAGATACAAGGAGAGGTTGTGTAGACTAGGACTTTATTCCCTGGACGGTAGAAGATTGAGGGGTGACCTGATAGAGGTGTATAAGATCATCAGAGGCTTAGACAGGGTGAAAGCATGTAGTGTTTTTCCCAGGGAGGGGGTGCTAAAAACAAGAGGGCAGAGGTTTAAGATCAGAGGCGAGAGATTTAAAAGGGACATCAGGGGCAGCATCTTCACGCAAAGGGTGGTGCGTATTTGGAATGAGCTGCCAGATATAGTGGTTGAGGCAGGCACATTAGCAACATTTAAAAGCCATCGAGATAAGACCTCGGTACAAATGACAATAATAGCTCATACCAATACCATGGATAGGAGAGGTTTAGAGAGCTATGGGCCAAATGTGGGCGGACGGGACTAGCTCGCTGGGCAACACACCCGAAGAGCCTGTATGACTGTAGTTCAGGAATGTGATGGAACACTCTCCACTGGTCTGGATGAGTGCAACACTATCCAGGACAAAGAAGTCCACTTAATCAGTACCTCACCTATCACCCTAATCAACCCCTCCCTCCACTACCAGCACACAGTGACTGCCGTGCACACCATCTACAGAATGCACTCCAGTTATTCACCCAGGTTGTGACAGGACCTCCCAAAACCGCCACCTCTCCAACCAAGACGGACAAGGGCAGCAGGTTCAAGGGAGCACCACCACTTGCAGGTTCCCTCCCCCCCAGGGCACACACCACCCTGACTTGGAAATACATCGCCGTTCCTTCATCCTCACTGGGTCTCAATCCTGGAACTGCTTCCCAACAGCACTATAGGAGCACGGTCACTAGAAGGACTGCAGCAGTTCAAGAAGGCAGCTCATCACCACCTTCTCGAGGTCAGTTCAGGATGGACAATAAACACTGGCCTAGCCACTGATGCTCAGATCCTGAAAAGTGCCTTTTAAATGTTGTTAATGTACCTGCCTCAACCATTTCACCTGGCAGCTCATTCCATATGGATCACCCTCTGGGTGAAGAAGTTGCCCCTCCGGATACGGACCAAATGCAGACAAATGCGACTGGCTTAGATGGGCATCTTGGTCGGCAGGGACCAGTTGGGCCGAAGGGTCTACTTCCGTGCTGTATGACTCTCTGACTTTGTGATGATGACTAAGTCAAGAAAACATCCATTGCCCTCCTCTATCTTGTCAGCTACCTGGAGTTCTCAGTTCTGATGAAAGGTCCCAGACCTGAAGCATTAACATAGGTTTAGGGTGAGAGGGGAGGAACCTGAGGGGCAACTTTTTCACCCAGAGTATGGTCCGTATATGGAACGAGCTGCCAGAGGAAGTGGTTGAGGCAGGTACATTAACAACATTTAAAAGGTACTTGGACAGGTACATGGATAGGAAAAGTTTGGAAGGATATGGACCAAACACGGGCAAATGGGACTAGCTTGGTGGGTACCATGGTCAGCATGGATGAGTTGGGCTGAAGGGCCTGTTTGCATGATGTATGACTCTATGGCTATGACTCTAACTGTGTTTCTCTCTGCACAGATGCTACCTGACCTGCTGAGCTTTTTCCAAAATTTGCTGTTGTTAAATCAATTACATTGATAGTGTGTGTAAATGAACCTGGTGGGATGTGTTGGTGAGAGGATACACCAATTCATTTGGTTCTCCAACACTCCACCAGCTCGACGGTCACTTTTGCAGGTGCTACCACCTCACCTCTGAACGTCTAAAGCACATTATCACCACGAAATCCGAACTCACATTCCTCACTGGAATGTCTGCCCAAGACTTGAGATCGCCAGCCAAGTAATACACCCAGCACACTGCAGTGCCTTCATTGGTATGCCTTGATTACAGAACGATGGCCAGGCACAGAGCGCTGCAGCTGAAAGGCATTGATAAAGGGCTGCCAATTCTTATCTGGCCATTTGCAAGGACATGACAACAGGGATAATGGAAAGCAGTCTTTGTTTCGCTCCCCTACACTCTTGGTTATCTCTAAGCTTCAACTGCGCAAATTGGATTAGGGAACACTCTTGATTCCCAAGTCTCTGAATGAGAGGAGATCTGTGTTACACTGAGGCTGCCTGTGGAAAATTACACAAAACTGGCTTGGCCGACCTTTTTTGTCAATTGTTTCCGAACCTCTTGTCAGAAATTAGGTTTGTTTTCTTTGGAAGCAAGATGACTTTGAAGGGGGGCTTCAGACTGAAGCTGTTAAGTTTGCTCAGGGGGATTGGGGGTCGGCGGGGGGAGTTTCCCAAAAATCACTCCAGGCGATTTCTCATTGAATTTCAATGGCAGAAGGCTTTGGAGCTAGCTACGGGGATATTGGAACTTGGAAAAATTGGATACATTCAGTGCAATGTCTCTGCTGCTGGATTAGAAATTCTAATGAGCTAATAATTCTGAGAACATGAATTCAAGTCACAACAATCTGAGAACTAAAATGCAGAGAGCTTTAAAAATATATTCTCTGGAAATAAAATTACTGGTGTCATGAAAATTATGGCCTAGATTTTTGTGTAGTAGTCACGAGCATTTCATCATTAATCCTGAAAACTGACTACAAAGGTGAGATTTACACACACGTGCGTTTTAATATGAAAATCTCAGCCCATTCTTTACTGTTCCTTTCTAACCCGTATTATTGCAATCAAGGAAAGTCACTTAAACTGACATGCTCCGGTTTCCTCCCACTTTCCAAAGTCATATGGGTTAGGAAGTTGTGGGCATGCTATGTTGGTGCCGGAAGCATGGTGACACTTGCGGGCTGCCCCCAGAACACTCTATGCAAAAGATGCATTTCACTGTGTGTTTTGATGTACATGTGACGAATAAAGATATCTTATCTTATGCATTGGATATTTATAAACTACCTGCTGTAAGATACCTCAAACAGTTTAAGCTTGAGTAAGGAGTACAAGTACACAGTTCCTTGAAGGTAGAGTCATAGGTAGGCAATGGGTGGCGAAGAAGGTTTTTGTCACGCTGGCCTTCATCAGTCAGGGCATTGAGTATAGAAACTGGAGTTGCATAAGATGTTGGTGAGGCTGCATCTGGAGTATTGTGTGCAGTTTTGGTAGCCCTGTTATGGGAAAGACGTCACTAAGCTGGAAAGAGTGCAAGGAAGGTTTACAAAAATGTAAATTGGTTTATTATTGTCACATGTACTGGGGTACAGTGAAAAAACTTTGTTTTGCATGCCATCCATACAGATCATTTCATTACATCAGTGCATTGAGGTAGTACAAGGGAAAACAATAACAGAATGCAGAATAAAGTGTTACAGTTACAGAGAAAGTGCAGTGCAGGCAGACAGTAAGGTGGAAGGTCATGAGGTAGATTGTGAGGTCAAGAGTCCATCTTATCGTATTGGGGGACCATTCAATATAACAGCGGATCCTATAACAGTCCTGTGCCAGGACTCAAGAGAGTATAAGGAGAGGTTGGGCAGGCAAGGACTTTATTCCTTGGAGTACAGGAGACTGAGGGGTGACCTGATAGAGGTGTATAAAATCTTGAGGGGTCTAGATAGAGTGAATGCACAGTCTTTTTTCCAGGGAGAGGGCACCAAAAACGAGAGGGCAGAGGTTTAAGGTGAGAAGGGAAAGATTTAGAAGAGACCTGAGGGGCAACTTCTTTACCCAGAAGGTCAGAAACAGAATCAGAATCAGGTTTATTATCACTGACATATGTCATGAAATTTGTTGTTCTGCGGCAGCAGTACAGTGCAAGACATAAAATTACTATAGATTACAAAATAAATAAATAGTGCAAAATAGGGAATAATGAGGTATTTTAATGGGTTCACGGACTGTTCAGAAATCTTATGGTGGAGGGGAAGAAGCTGTTCTGAGGACTGGTGTGTGTTCTCCTAACTCCCCCTTCCTGAAGTCCACAATCAATTCCTTGGTCTTGCTGACGTTGAGTGCGAGGTTGTTGTTGTGACACCACTCAACCAGCCGATCTGTCTCACTCTTGCTTGCCTCCTCGATGCCATCTGAGATTCCACCAACAGCTGTCGTATCATCGGCAAACTTATAGATGGTGTCTGAGCTGTGCTTAGCCACACACCACACAGTCACCAATGTAGAGAGAGTAGAGCAGTGGGCTAAGCACGCATCTTTGAGGTGCACCTGTGTTGATTGTCAGCGAGGAGGAGATGTTGTTACTGATCCACACTAACTGTGATGGGTATATGGACAGAGCTGCCAGAGGAAGTGGTGGAGGCAGGTACAATAACAATGTTTAAAAGACATTTGGACAGGAAAGGTTTTGGAGGGATATGGGCCAAGCACAGGCAAATGGGACTAGATTAGATGGGCATCTTGGTCAGCGTGGATGAGTTGGGCTGAAGGGCCTGTTTCTGTGCTTTAGGACATTATTACTCTATGACTTCGTACATGAGCTCCTTGAGTTTGTAATTGTAAAATAAGCTGTAATTTTTGTTTGGCAAACCATCTGGTCCAGAAAAATTAGTTTTTAGTCTGTAAAATGTAGTTCTTTCATATAAATATTTCAGAATACTTGGGATTTTAAAATAAAAATAAATATTTATGTTTAATAATAGTATTTTACCTACTTCAGTCTTATCTGTATATTCCCATCTTTCTCTAATGTTCTGTAAAATATTTAAAAGTTTAATGAAAAATTATGCTTTCTGATGTCTGGTTTGTTTAATTTGGAGGATTCTTTCATGTGATTGGCTGCTCAGCCGGCTTGGCAACATCATAGCTGATCTCCTCTGAGGCGGGGGAAGGTTTCACCACAGAGATGGCTGGATCAGTCACTGGGGCTCATCATTTGACCCCTCAAGTTTTCTCCACTGTCCGAACCTTGTTGTCCTTCTCAGATCTGGTCCCGAGAGAGATGGAGAGACATTTCCGTCAAACCTCCCATGACAAGGGGATCTCCCAAAGAACCTTGCAGCCAATGAGGCATGGTCTCATGACTTGTCTTCACTACTTGGGTAGTCCTTCACTGTCAACAGTGACTTGCTTCCACACCAGTTGTGTTTGTCTTCTGCTAAACGTAAGTTGGCAAATTAGTTTATTATTTTCACATGTACCAAGGTACAGTGAAAAACTTTGTTTTACATAACATTCATACAGATCAATTCATTGAGGTAGTACAAGGGAAAACAATAACATAATGCAGAATAAAGTGTTACAGTTACAGAGAAAGTGCAGTGCAGGCAGACAATAAGGTGCAAGGTCATAACGAGGTAGATTGTGAGGCCAAGAGTCCATCTTATCGAACTAGGGAACAGTTCAATAGTCTTATAACAGCGGGATAGAAGCTGTCCTTGAGCCTGGTGCTACGTGCTTTCAGGCTTTTGTATCTTCTGTCCGATGGGAGGGGGGAAAAGAGGGAATGTCCTGGGTGGGTGGGGTCCTTGATTCTGAGGCCAAAGTGAAATCCACAGATTCTGCTGCAGTTGGGGCAGGAGGCGTTTGACGGGACGGGTTTGTAGTTGTTTGGGAGACACTGATCTCTTTCTATTTGGATTTACATTCTCAGGACTGAAGATAGGAAGAGGGGAAGCCCAATATATAGGAGGGAAAAGTAGAGCAGTGATAGGTGGACAAAAGAGGGGAGGTGGGGTGGGCACAGGGTGGTGATAGGTAGACGCAGGTAAGAGATAGCGATGGGCAGGTGCGAGGGAGGAGGGGAGAGCAGATTCACCGGGGGATGGGTCAAAGGTAAGGAGAGAAAAAAAAGGGGGCTAGATAAAAGAGAGACACCGTCCAACCCCCACCCCCACCCCCAACCACGCCTCTTCTTTGCTTCGCTTTCCTAGCTTATCTCTCTTTTTTCCAGCAGATGTTACCCCACTGTTGTCTCTTCAAGGTATGCCAACTTTAAGGAGGTTTTCCTCCTGTCTTTGATGGGAGACCCTTCCCCTCTCTGGTCCCCTCTGTGATCTCTGCTGCTCTCCTGCTCTTCGACCAATGTTCTCACCCAGACTTGCCACCTATCACCTGCCAGCTCTTGCCTCACCCTTTCCCCCTCACCTCTTTATGCTGGCCATCTCCTCTCTCCTTTCAGTCCAAATGAAGGGTCCTGACCCAAAACGTCGACTGTGCATTTCCCTCCACAGATGCTGCCTGACCCGCTGAGTTCCTCCACTGTTTTGTGTATAGCTCCAGGAAATCATTTGTTGATCTGAGCACTGAGGCCCAAATAACAGGTCCTGCCATTTGCAAATGTGGTATCAGAGTCCTGAAACAGTCTATAAGATAAGTAAGATATCTTTATTTGTCACATATACATCGAAACACACAGTGAAATACATCTTTTGCGTAGTGTTCTGGGGGCAGCCTGCAAGTGTAGCCACGCTTTCGGTGCCAACATAGCATGCCCACAACTTCCTAACCTGTACAACTTTGGAATGTGGGAGGAAACCGGAGCACCCGGAGGAAACCCACGCAGACACGGTATTACGCTAATCGCTACACTACTGTGCCTGCCCTGTATATTCCAAGTCCATTCCAAACTCTGTCATGGGAAGAGAATAGCAGGCAGACACCCCTGTTGTATTGTAGGAGACACATCAGCCAAATTGTGCATAGAAAGCTCCCACACACAGCCATGTGATAAAGGCCAGATAATTGGAGACACTGGGTAAATATTAATCCTTGGACATCATGGAACACTATAAAATTTATCTCAAACTTTTGTTAAGTCACACTTGGAGTATTGTGTGCAGTTCTGGTTGCCCCATTACAGGAAGGATGTGAAGGCTTTGAAGAGGGTGCAGAGGAGGTTCACCAGGATGTTGCCTGGATTAGAAAGTATTAGCTCTAAGGAGAGGTTGGACAAACTTGGGTTGTTCTCTCTGGAGTGTCAGAGGCTCTGGCCAGACCTGATAGAAGTTTATAAATTTATGAGAGGCATAGATAGGGTAGACAGTCAGAATCTTTTTCCCAGGGTAGAAATGTCCATAAGACCATAAGACCATAAAACAATAAAGACAAAGGAGCAGAATTAGGACATTCGGCCCATCGAGTCTGCTCCGCCATTCAATCATGCCTGATTTATTTTTCCCTCTCAACCCCATTCTCCTGCCTTCTCCCCGTAACCTTTGACACCCCTACTAATCACGAACCTATCAATCTCCGCTTTAAATATACCCAATGACTTGGCCACCGATTCACCACCCTCTGGCTAAAGAAATTCTTCCTCATCTCTATTCTAAAGGAACGTCCTTTTATTCAGAGGCTGTGCCCTCTGGTCCTAGACTCTCCCACTACTGGAAACAGCCTCTCCACGTCCACTCTATCCAGGCCTTTCAATATTCAATAGGTTTCAATGAGATCCCACCTCATCCTCCTAAACTCCAGCGAGTATGGGCGCAGAGCCATCAAACTCACCTCATACATTAACCCTTTCATACCCAGGATCATTCTCGTAAACCTCCTCTGGACCCTCTCTAATACCAGCACATCCTTCCTCAGATATGGGGCCCAAAACTGCTCACAATACTCCAAATGTGGTCTGACCAACGCCTTATAAAGCCTCAGCATTACATCCTTGCTTTTACATTCTAGCCCTCTCGAAATGAATACTAACATTGCATTTGCCTTCCTTACTACCAACTCAACCTGCAAATTAACCTTTAGAAATCCTAAACTAGGACTCGCAAGTCCCTTTGCACCGCCAGTTTGTGAATTCACTCCCCATTTAGAAAATAGTCTACGCGTTTATTCCTTCTACCAAAGTGCATGACCGTGCACTTCCCTACACTCTATTCTATCTGCCACTTCTTTGCCCATTCTCCCAACCTGTCCAAGTCCTTCTACAGACTCCCTGCTTCCTCAGCACTACCTGCCCCTCCACCTATCTTTGTGTCATCTGCAATCTTGGCCACAAAGCTCCCAATTCCGTCATCCAGATCATCAATGTATATTGTGTATAACATATAGCATATCAACGTCAAGTCCTAGAGGACATGTGTTTAAGGTGAGAGGGTGAAAGTTTAAAGGAGATGTGCGGGGCAATTTTTTTACACAGAGAGTGGTGGGTGCCTGGAATGTGCTGCCAGGGGTGGTGGTGGTAGCAGATATGATGGTGGCATTCAAGAGATAGGAACATGAAGGTGCAGGGAATGGAGGAATACAGGCACGGTAGTGTAGCGGTTAGCGTAACGGTATTGCAGCGCCAGCGACCCAGGTTCAATTCCGGCTGCCGCCTGTTAGGAATTTATACGTTCTTCCCATGTCTGCGTGGGTTTCCTCCGGGTGCTCCGGTTTCCTCCCGCATTCCAAAGACGTACGGGTTAGGAAGTTGTGGGCGTGCTATGTTGGTGCCGGAAGCGTGGCGACACTTGCGGGCTGCCCCCAGAACACTCTACGCAAAAGATGCATTTCACTGTGTGTTTCGATGTACATGGGACTAATAAAGATCTTATCTTATCTTATCTGATATGGATTGTGTGCAGGCAGATGGGATTAGTTTAATTTGACATCATATTTGGCACAGACATTGTGGGCTGAAGTGCCTGTTCCTGTACTGTACTGCTCTATGTTCTACTGCTCTCCCTCAGAGTAGTGTGGGCATCTTTTACCATGAGAAGGGAGACAAACCCGGTTCCCTACTCATCTTCAGGGGCAACACCTCAGACAGTGCAGCACTCTCCCAGTGCTGGAAGAGGCAGTGCTTAGACCAGACACAGAGCACAGTCACCTCATTGACAGCCTGGAGCTCCCTCCCCCACAGCACCGTGGGCGCACTTTCACCAGAAGGACTGCAGCAGTTCAGAAAGTCGGCTCACCCAACTTCCCCCCTCAACCTTCTCCGGTTCAGGACCAGCAAGGAATGCTGTTCTCGTCAGCGGCAACCACATCCCTGGAATGAAAGAAGCCACAAGTTCCACACACGGAAGCTAGATTGTTACTCACTGTACCATAGCTGCCACCAGAGCCGTGGGGTTTGGGAGTATGCGTATCAACGTGTGAGATTGAACAAGGTCACTCCAATCCCCAAAGCAAAGTAAGACTGTGTTGATTTAACTAATGTAAATATCCAAAGGGTAAAAGGAAGGAGGGTAAGGAAGAGAGAGAGCACGATGTGTGCCATGAGGTGGTTGATGTCAGAAGGCCTTTGAGAAGTCATGACTGAGAAAGTCACCGGAGAAGGATGTATAACTTGGGATGTCGGGTTGGCAAAGCCGGCTAAATTTTCAGCCTCCGTGTCCATGGGGAACAGAGAGAAACTCTGTCAGACCTTTCTGAAAGAGGAACTGGGCTGGGATGCGTCCAAGATACAATTGATTGCACATGTCATAGGCGAGGACTGCGTTTGATACACTGAACAGCCTGGTCTGCTTTCCGTACTCCTGTGCCACAAAGGTCTCCAGAGGAGTTGACTGGGCAGTCAGCACGTACTGGATTCCTGGGGATAATGTTTCCGTGGGAAGGGCCAGTCAGACTCAGAGTCGGTAGAGTGCAGCCAATGTGACCATTCCTTCCCAGGGTCAGAGCTCCCTCCGTACGCCTGTAGCAAGCTCACAACCTCCCAGGTGGACTGTGGAAATAAATTCTGGCTTGTGAGGGGCCACACAAACACCTGCCTTGCCCTATAGAGTCAGACAGCACGGAAACAGGCCCTTCGGCCCAACTCATCCATGTCGACCGTGGTGCCCACCGAGCTCGTCTCAGGAAAGCAGCCAACATAATCAAAGACTCCTCCCACCCCGGACACTCACTCTATCCTCAGGCAGAGGATACAAAACTTTGAGGACATGTACCACCAGGCTCAAGGACAGCTGCTATCCCGCTGTTATCAGACTCTTGAATGAACCTCTCAAACGCTAAAAGATGGACTCTTGATCTCCCAGTCTGTAGTGTAGCAGTTAGCGTAATGCTAGTAGAGCGCCAGTGACCCGGGTTTAATTCCGGCCGCTGTCTGTAAGGAGTTTGTACATTCTCCCCGTGTCTGCGTGGGTTTCCTCCGGGTGCTCCGGTTTCCTCCCACATTCCAAAGACGTATGGGTTAGGAAGTTGTGGCCATGCTATGTTGGCGCCGGAAGCGTGGCGACACTTGCGGGCTGCCCCCAGAACACCCTACGCAAAAGTTTCATTTCACTGCGTGTTTCGATGTACATGTGACTAATAAAGATAACTTACCTTATCTTATCTCACCTCGTTGTGGCCCTTGAACTTTAGTTGTCTACCTGCACTGCACTTTCTCTGTAGCTGCAACACTATATTCTGCATTCTGTTTTTTTCACTACCTCAATGTACTTATGTATGGAATGATCTGTCTGGATGGCACGTACACTAAATTTTTCACTGTATCTCGGTACATGTGACAATAATAAATCAAGTTTGCTCTAGGTTACTCTAGCCAGCTTCCAAGGAGTTTAGAGGAATGAAGGGGAATCTGATTGAAACATATAAGATCCTAAGAAGGCTTTACAGGGTAGATGTCGATATGTTTCCAGTAGTGGGAGAGTCTCGAATGAAAGGACATACCTTCCAGATCAGGGGTGGCCATTTAAATCCAAGGAATGTCGAGACGTCTTCTTGCACAGGGTGGTGGATCTCTGGAGTTCTCTGCCCAGAGGCTGGTTCACTAGAAATACAACTTTTTTGTAAGACTGGGTGATCGAGGGCTGTGGGGACCTGGAGTTGAGGTTTGGGGTTGATCAGCCATGATCATGTTGAACAGTGGGGCAGGCTCAAGGGCCCAAGTGGCCTACTCCTTCTCTTAGGTTGAGTTTGGCCTGGTTATTTGCATTGGGAGGAGGGGCCAGGTCAGTCAATGACCATCTCCAATGAGTCTAAGTATCTACTCTTCTCATTCCGTGGCATTACTATGACCAAGTCAGACTCGAACAGACCTCTCATACGCTGAAAAATGAACTCTTGATCCTCCAGTCTACTTCGCTGTGGTCGTTGCACTTTATTTGTTTGGAGGAACAGAGGGATCTTGGGGTCCACATCCACAGATCCCTCAAGGTTGCCGTGCAGGTCGGTAGGGTGTTTAAAAAGGCATATGATGTGTTGGCCTTCATTAGTCGGGGTATTGAGTTCAAGAGCCGTCAGGTCATGTTGCAGCTCTATGGAACTCTGGTCAGACTACACTTGGAGTATTGTGTTCGGTTCTGGTCGCCTCATTATAGGAAGGGTGTGGAAGCTTTCGAGGAGTGTGCAGAGGAGATTTACCAGGGTGCTGCTTGGATTGGAGAGCATGTCTTATGAGGAAAGGTTGAGCAAGCTAGGGCTAGGAGTGACACAGGATGAGAGGCGACTTGACAGAGGTGTATGAGATTATGAGAGGCACAGAGAGAGTGGACAGCCAGCACCTTTTTCTCAGAGCAGCAATGGCCAATACCAGAGGACATCCATTTAAGGTCAGAGGAGGAAAGTTTAGGGACGATTTCAGAGGTGAGTGCCTGGAATGCATTGCCGGGGGTGGTGATAGAGGCTGATACAAAAGGGACATTTAAAAGACTTCGATAGGCACATGGATAAAAGGAGAAGAGAGGGTTATGGGCTGTGTAGGAGGGAAGGGTTAGATTGATCATGGATTAGGTTTATATAGGTCGGCACAACATTGTGGGCTGAAGGGCCTGTACCGTGCTGTACTGTTCTATGTTCTATGTTTTGGGTCTATGACTCTTGAACCCCAAGGCCTTTCCACCATCTACAAGTCCCTCTCTAAATGCACTGGGGGCGGGGGGGTGGGGGGGTGGGTGAGGGCGGGAGGGGGGTGCCTTCACCAGAAGGACTGCAGTGGTTCAAGGAGGCACCTTGGGCAATAATTGCTGGGCTTGCCCACAACCCGAGAAGGGCTGCTTGAACCCTTTGTGTGGAAACTGGAGCTGAGGACAAGTTTCCCCCGAAATCAGATGAGGGCAGGGCTGAGGCTTGGAATGTTGCTGGTGGGGGGAGGAATATTTCCTGAGAAACTGGCCCAGTTCCCAGGACCAGGTGATAATCTCCACAATTCCACCTGCGGCTAGTGTTTGCATTGAACAGACAAGGACCAGACAATGCCAAGAATGTCCTGCAATAGCAGCTGCACACACGCACACACACAGACACACCAGCCAAGGACGCTGATCAGCTTAGCCGAGGGTAGGCAGCTGGTTACAGTGAGTGCCACCGCTGCCTCAGAGTGCGGATTCTCACAGACAGTGGCTGGTTCAAAGTATCTCCGGGGAGTCTCCAGAGATTGCATTGAATAGCAACAAGTTGATAATCAGACGCAGACCATCTGCTTGGTGCTGGTCTTTGTTGTCCCAACTCCCCACCCTCTCCCTCTCCCCCCCCACTCCCAATCTTCACATCCTTTCAGCCTCTTGCATCTCTGCAGATTCCCCTCCATAGAACCCCCATTAATCCCCCTCCCATGATCCCCCTGCTCTCTGAGGAACTACCTTCCCCTTGAATTAGTGACTCTTATGTTCAGAAGATTTGTATCAGAGTCAAAAAGTCAGACAGCATGGAAACAGGCCCTTCAGCCCAACTGGTCCATGCTGACTGAGATTCCCTTCGAACCTAGCTTTGCCTACATTTGGCCCATATCTTGATTGAGGTGCATAAGATTATGAGGGGCATAGATAGAGTGGACAGCCAGCACCTTTTCCCCAGAGCAGCAATGGCCAATACCAGAGGACACCCGTTTAAGGTCAGAGGAGGAATGTTCAGGGGAGATGTCAGAGGTAGGTTCTTTACACAGAGAGTGGTGGGTGCCTGGAACCCACTGCCTGGGGTAGTGGTAGAGGCTGATACAACAGGGACATTTAAAAGGCTCTTAGATAGGCGCATGGATGTAAGAAAAATGGAGGGTTATGGGCTATGTAGGAGGGAAGGGTTAGATTGATCATGGAGGAGGTGCTCATATAGTTCAGCACAACATCATGGGCTGAAGGGCCTGTACTGTGCTGTACTGTTCTATGTTCTGTGTTCTATAAGATCACCTCTCATTCTCCTATGCTCCAAGGAAAATAATCCTAGCCTGCTCAACGTCTCCCTTCTACTCAATCCCTTGAGTCCTCACAACATCCTTGAAGATCTTTTCTGCACTCTCCAGTTTAATAACATTGTTCCTATAGCAGGGTGACCACAACTGAACACAATCCTCCAAGTGCAGCCTCACCAATGCCTTGTACAAATGCAACATAACATCCCAACTTCTATACTCAGTGCCCTGACTAGTGAAGGCCAGTGTGCCAAACACCTTCTTCACCACCCTGTCTGCCTGTGACTCCACTTTGACTTGTTTTACCAGGGCCTCTTGATGCCCAATCAAAGGCTATCTTGATGTCAAGGGCAGGCACTGCACCTCACCTCTGGATCTCAGCTCTTTGCTCCGTCCTTGAACCAAGGCTGAGATGACATCTGAAGCTGAGTGGTTCTGCTGATACCCAAGCTGGTGAGCAGTGAGCAGGTTAGTGGCAAGTAAATGCTGCTTGACAGCACTGTTAACAACAGTTTCCTTCACTTTAAGATGAGATAAGATATCTTTATTAGTCACATGTACATTGAAACACACAGTGAAAGGCATCTTTTGCGTAGAGTGTTCTGGGGGCAGCCCGCAAGTGTCACCACGCTTCCGGCGCCAACACAGTATGCCCACAACTTCCTAACCCGTACGTCTTTGGAATGTGGGAGGAAACCGGAGCACCCGGAGGAAACCCACGCAGACACAAGGAGAACGTACAAACTCCTTACAGAGAGCGGCTGGAATTGAACCCGGGTCGCTGGTGCTGTAAGGTGTTACGCTAACCGCTAACCGTGCCTGCCCTGATGATTACAAGTAGACTGGTTGATAATTGGCTGATTGGATTTGTCCTGCTGTTTGTGAACAGGATATACCTCAGAATCACAATCAGATTTATTATCACTGACTTAAATGACGTGAAATGTGTTGTTTTGCGACAACAGTACAGTGCAAAGACATAAAATTACTATAAATTACAAAATAAATAAATAGTACAAAAACAGGAATTACAAGGCAGTGTTCATGATTTCACGGACCATTCAGAAATCTGATGACGGAGGGGAAGAAGCTGTTCCTGAATCATTGAGTGTGGGTCTTCCGGCTCCTGTACCTCCTCCCCAATGGTAGTAATGAGAAGAGGGCATGTCCCAGATGGTGAGGGTCCTCAGCGATGGATGCCGCCTTCTTGAGGCGCCGCTTCTTGAAGATGTCCTCGATGGTGGGGAGGGTTGTGCCCGTGATGGAGCTGGCTGAGTCTACAACCCTCTGCAGCCTCTTGCAATCCTGTGCGTTGGAGCCTCCAGACCAGGTGGTGATGCAACCAGTCAGAATGCTCTCCACCGTACATCTATAGTACAGTGAAATAACAAATCTCCTCAAGCAGTAGAGTCACTGGCACATCTTCTTCATGATTGCATCAATGTGTTGGGCTAAGGACAATTCCAGGACACCAAATTTCATGACCTATGTCAGTGATAATAAACCTGATTCTGATGCTGATTCACCTGGGCAATTCTTCAGGGAGATGCCGGTGCTGTAACTGTACTGGAACAGTTTGGCTGGAGGCACCACTCTTTCTAGAGCACAGGTCTTCAGCACCACAGCTGGGATTTTGTCTGATCCCGTGACCTTTGCTGCGTCCAGTGCTCCCAGCTGTTTCTTGGTATCTCCTGGAGTGAACCAAGTTTCTGGAGACCGGCTCCTGTGACAGTGGGGATCTCAGGAGGGACCTGAGATGGATTACCTGTTCAGCACTTCAGCCTGATGACGGTTGCAAATGCTTTAGCCTTTCCTTCAGCACTCACTTGCTGGGTCCCGTCAGCACTGAGGAGGGGGATGTTCTTGGAGAATTCTCCCCCTCCTGTTCCTATTTGCTCCTTAATCTTTTCTCATCCCAGCTAGGACTTCATTCCTTGGAGTGTAGGAGACTGAGGGGTGACCTTATAGAGATGCATAAAATCATGAGGGGCCTAGATAGGGTGAATGCACTCAGTCTTTTTCCCAGGGACAGGGAACCAAAAACTAAAAGGCTTAGGTTAAAGGTGAGAGGGGAAAGATTTAAAAGGGAGCTGAGGGGCAACTTCTTCACCCAGAGGGTGGTCTGTATATGGAACGAGCTGCCAGAGGAAGTGGTTGAGGCAGGTACAATAACATTTGGAAGACATTTGGACAGGTACATGGATAGGAAAGGTTTAGAGAGATATGGTCCAAATGTAGGCGAATGGGATGAGCTTAGATGGGCATCTTGGTCGGCATGGACCAGTTGGGCTGTAGGGCCTGTTTCCATGATGGTATCATTCACAAGTGGATACTATAGGACTTGCAGAGCTTTCATCTGATCTGTTGGCTGTGGGATCATTTAACTCTGTCTATTGTATGTTGTTTTGCTGTTCAGCACCTCGTTGTCCTGTTCACGTTGTCCTGTTCTGCAGCTTCACCGGCATGGCACTTCGATCTTTTTAGTGCTGCTCCCAGCATGCCCACTGACCCTGGCAACAGTAGTGACAGAGCGAGGGATGTGCTGGGCGATGGGGTTACACAGATTGTGGTGGTGAACATCTCTACTGCTGCTGGTTCACTGTGACTCATGGACATCCGTTTCTGAGCTGCCAGGTCTGTTCTGAGTCCATCCCACTGAGCTGGTATGTGGTGTCCTCGATGTGAAGGTCGGACTTTGTCTCCACAAGGGCTATGCCATCGTTACTTCTCCTAATGTTATCATTTGTAAGGCTCCTAGAATCATTGAACTGCACAGCACAGAAACAAGCACTTTTGGCCCATTTCGTCCATGCTAACCTATGCTAGTCCCATTTCCCTGCACTACGACTGTATCCCTCTATACCATTCCTATTCAAACAGGAAGTGATAGAAGCAGATCATATTAAATATTGTAATATTATCTGCTTCTACCATTTCCTCTGTCAGCTCATTCCACATAAACACCATGAACAACTTACCCCTCAGATCTCCTTTAAAGTTCTCCCCTCTCATCTTAAACCTGTGCCCTCAGTTCTAGACTCATCTGCCCTGGCAAAATAGGGCAGGCATGGTAGTGTAGCAGTTAGCGTAACGCTATTACAGCACCAGCGACCCGGGTTCAATTCTGGCCACTTGTCTGTAAGGAGTTTGTACGTTCTCCCCGTGTCCACGTGGGTTTCCTCCGGGTGCTCCGGTTTCCTCCCACATTCCAAAGACGTACGGGTTAGGAAGTTGTGGGCATGCTATTTTGGTACCGGAAGCATGGCGACACTTGCGGGCTGCCCCCAGAACAGTCAACACAAAAGATGCATTTCACTGTGTGTTTTGATGTATATGTGACTTATAAAAAGTGATTCTGACTTCCTATCTTATCTCTGCCCCTCATAGTTGTAAAAACCTCTCTAAGGTCACCCCTACACTCCAGTGAGAACAAACCCAGCCCATCCAATCTCTCCTTCTAACGACAGCCCTTCATTCCAGGCAACATCCTGGTGAATCTCTTCCACACTCTCTCTGTTGTTACCACCTCCTTCCTGTAGTGTGGTGACCAGAACTGTGCACGATGCTCCAATTGCGGTCGAACCAATGTTTTCTGCAGTTGCAACAGGATGTCCCAGTTCTAATATGCAATGCCTCGGCCTACAAGAGCAAACATACGAAACGCCTTCTTCACTACCCGATCCACTTGTGTTGCCACTTTTAGGGAGCTATAAACTTGGACCCCAATGCTCCTGAGGTCCCTGATAATCACTGTGTATGTCCTACCAGAATTTGACCTCCCAAAGTGCATTACCTCACACTTGCCTGTATTAAATTCCATCAGCCACCACTCTGCCCAACTTTCCAACTGATCTTTGTCGCACTGTATCCCCAGATGATCTTCTTCATGATCTCCAGCCCCACCAGTTTTTATGCTGTCTGCAAAGTTATTAATCACACCCCCTATATTCTCATCCAAGTCACTGAAATGTGTCACAAGCAGCAAAGGTCTCAGCGCCGTTCCCTGTGAGCATCTGCACAGGTGGATTAGTGAGGGTGACATTCAGCAGGTTTAGCCCTCACTCACTGCCTGCCACAGACCCAGGACAACTGTACATCAGCAGCTCCCCAACACCTCAGCAGAACAAAAGTGGTCAAGGTTGAGGATACTTGGCGGGTCAGACAGCACTGCTGAAGAGAGGAAGAGAATTAACGTTGATGGCCTTTCCCAGAGCTGACATCACTGGCAAAGCCAGCATATAATGTCACGGGGTCACACAGCATGGAACCGCGCCCTTGGTCCCTGCCAGCATTTGGCCCCTATCCCTCTAATTCTTTCCTATCCATGTACCTGTCCAAATGTCTTTTAACCATTGAAATTGTACCTGCCTCTACCTGCATCAAGATGGGCACCACATCGTGGGCTGAATGGCCTGTCTGCCGCAGTACTGTTCTATATTCTAAAATTCAATGGTAAATATTCAATAGGGAGCTGGATAAGTATCTGAAAGGAAAGAACTTTCAGCAGTGTACAAGACATTGGTGAGGCTGCATTCAGAGTACTGTGTTCAGTTTTGGTCTCCCTGCTTAGGAAAGATGCCATCAAGCTGGAGACAGTGCAGAAAATATTTACCAGGGTGTTGCCAGAACTGAGAGGTCTGAGTTATCGAGAGAGGTTGAAGAGGCTCGGACTGTATTCATTGGAGTGTCAGAGAATGAGGGGTGACCTTATAGAGGTGTATAACATCATGAGGGGCACAGATAGGGTGAAGGCGTACTGTGTTTTTCCCAGGTTGGGGAATCAAGAACTCGAGGGCACAGGTTTAAGGTGGGAGGGGAGAGATTTAGTAGGAATCTGAGGGACAACTTTTTCATCTAGATGGTGGTCCACATGTGGAATGAGCTGCCAGAGGAAGTGGTTGAGGCAGGTAGGATAATGAAATTTAAAAGGCACTTGGATAGGTACATGGATAGGATAGAGGAATATGGGCCAAACCTGGGCAAATGGGATTCGGTTAGATGCGGCATCTTAAACATAGAACATAGAACATGGAACACTACAGCACAGTACAGGCCCTTCTGCCCACAATGTTGTACTGACATTTTATCCTGCTCTGAGATCTATCTAACCCTTCCCTCCCACATAGCCCCCCTATTCTTCTATCATTCATGTGTCTATCTAAGAGTCTCTTAAATGTCCCTAATATATCTGCCCCCACAACCTCTGCCGGCAGTGCGTTCCACACACCCACCACTCTCTGTGTAAAAAAACTTACCCCTGACATCCCCCTTATACCTTCCTCCAATCACATTAAAATGATGTCCCCTTGTGTTAGCCATTGTCGCCCTGGGAAAAAGTCTCTGACTGTCCACTCGATCTATGCCTCTTATCATCTTGTACACCTCTATCAAGTCACCTCTCATCCTCCGTCTCTCCCAAGAGAAAAGCCCTAGCTCACTCAACCTTTCCTCATAAGACATGCTCTTAGTCTTAGTCTAAGACTAAGGTCGTAGATGGACTAAGGTCCATTTTAGTCAGCATGGACCAGTTGGACCTGTTTCTGTGCTGTGGGACTCTATGATGCTTTGAGCTGATTAATCCTACACAGAGCTAAAATGAACTAGAGAGGCCGAATGGTCTGCTTGGCCCTCTGTCCTTCTGTGCTTGCAAAGTACTTTGGAGTATTCTGAAGGCACAGAGCAGAGGCAAAACTCTCTGGTCTGTGAGGCTGTGAACTCAGCCCCGACACGCCAGCGGCATTCGAGCCTGAGGGCGCTCGATTTACAGCATTCCCTTTATGGTTGCCAGTAAACAAGAGGAAGGAGTAAGTTTGTAACCAGTAGAATCGTGTGCCTGATAGGGGACACTAAGACTGTTTCACAAGACTACTCCCGATAAGATAGAGTCCCGTTCTCACAGACTCCCCAAGGACAACAGGCAGCCAAGGTGAAAGGAGCTTTTTTTATAGACCTCGAGATTAACGAAACCCTTCCCGTTCCGCAGCTGAGACACACAGCCTGCAGTCAGGAGGGACTCTCCCAAACAACATGAATCCGCCCTACTGAGTGATAAAATCTGACCTGTTTCCCCACCATGCTGCCCTTTCCGTTTCAGCTCACACTTGTGACTAACCCCTTATTCTTAAGATTACACGAGTCCAGTTTATACGGAGACACAAGAGACTGCAGATCAAAGTTAAGGTCGAGTTTATTGTCATCTGCACAAGTCCATGTGTGCACAGGTGAAATGATAAACTTACCTGCAGCAGCATCACAGGCACAGAGCATCAGATAAGCAGCATTCACAAGAAAAACATAAATTAAACATAAATTGTGCACAATTTTTACAAGGAAGAACACAAATAGAACAAAAAAAAGCAAAGTCCATTTTAGTGCAAAGTAGTTAAAGTGGCATAGTGTTTCTGAAATAGTGATTAGGGTTGTGTCGGTTGGTTCAAGAACCAAATGGTTGAAGAGATGAATCAGAATCAGGTTTATTATCACCGACGTATAGGTCATGAAATGTGTTGTTTTGCAGCAGCAGTACAGTGCAAGACATAAAATTACTATAAATTACAAAAGAAATAAGTAGTGCACAGAAAGGAATAATGAAGTAATGTTCACGGGTTCACGGACCATTCAGAAATCTGATGCCGGAGGGGAAGAAGCTGTTCCTGAATCATTGAGTGTGGATCTTCAGGCTCCTGTACCTCCTCCCCAATGGTGAAGAGGGCATGTCCCGGATGGTGAGGGTCCTTAGTGATCGATGCCGCCTTCTTGAGGCACCGCCCCTTGGAGATGTCCTCAATGGTGGGGAAGGTTGTGCCTGTGCTGGAACTGGCTACAACCCTCTGCAGCCTCTTGCAATCCTGTGCATTGGAGCCTCTATACCAGGCGGTGATGCAACCAGTCAGAATGCCCTCTTTGGAGAGAAGGAGGTGACTTGATAGAGGTGTACAAAATGATAAGAGGCATCGATCAAGTGGACAATCAGAGACTTTTTCCCAGGGTGACAATGGCTAACATGAGGAGACATAATTTAAGGTGATTGGAGGAAGGTATAAGGGGGATTTCAGGGGTAAGTTTTTTACACAGAGAGTGGTGGGTGTGTGGAATGCACTGCTGGCAGAGGCTGTGGGGGCAGATACATTAGGGACATTTAAGAGACTCTTAGGTACATGAATGATAGAGAAATGGAGAGCTATGTGCGAGGGAAGGGTTAGATAGATCTTAGAGCAGGATAAAATGTCAGCACAACATTGTGGGCCGAAGGGCCTGCGCTGTGCTGTAGTGTTCTATGTCCTATGATCGCTCCGCCATACATTTGTAGAAATTTGCAAGAGTCTTTGGTGATGGACCAAATCTCCTCAAACTACTAACGAAGTAGAACCACTGGCGTGCCTCCTTCGTGATTGCATCAATGTGTTGGGCCCAGGATAGATCCTCCAAGATGTTGATACCCAGGAACTTGAAGCTGCTCATCCTTTCCACCGCTGACCCCTCAATGAGGACTGGTGTGTGTTCTCCCGACTTCCCCTTCCTGAAGTCCACAATCAGTTCCTTGGTCTTGCTGACGTTGAGTGTGAGGTTGTTGTTGCGACACCGCTCAACCAGCCGATCTACCTCACTCCTGTGCGCCTCCTCATCACCATCTGAGATTCTACCAACAACAGAGGTGTCATCAGCGAATTTATAGATGGTGTTTGAGCTGTGCTTAGCCACACAGTCATGAGTGTAGAGAGAGTAGAGCAGGGGGCTAAGCACTCATTCTTGAGGTGCATCTGTGTTGATTGTCAGCGAGGAGGAGATCAAACATAGCACATAGAAACACAGAAAACCTACAGCACAATTCAGGCCCTTTGGCCCACAAAGCTGTGCCGAACATGTCCCTACCTTAGAAACCCATAGCCCTCTATTTTTCTCATCTCTATGTACCTATCCAAAAGTCTCTTAAAACACCCTATTGTATCCGCCTCCACCACCGTTGCCAGCAGCCCATTCCATGCACATAGAACACTACAGCACAGTACAGGCCCCTCTCATCAAGTCACCTCTCATCTTCTTTTCTCGCTCAATCTATCCTCATAAGACATGCTGTCCAATCCAGGCAGCATCCTGGTAAATCTCCTCTGCACCCTCTCTAAAGCTTCTACATCCTTCCTATAATGAGGCGACCAGAACTGAACACGATACTCCAAGTGTGGTCTGACCGGAGTTCTACAGAGCTGCAACATCACCTTGCGGCTCTTGAACTCAATCCCCTAACTAATGAAGGCCAACACTCCATACGCCTTCTTAACAACCCTATCGACCTGCGTGGTAACTTTGAGGGATCTATGGACGTGGACCCCAAGATCCCTCTGTTCCTCCACACTGCTAAGAGTCCTGCCATTGTTACTGATCTGCACTGACTGTGATCTCCCAATAAGGAAGTTGAGGATCCAATTACAGAGGGAGGTACAGAGGCCCAGGTTTTGTGGCTTGTTGATTAGTACTAAGAGGATGATGGTGTTGAATGCTGAGTTGTAATCGATAAACTGCAGCCTGATGTATGTTTTGCTGTTGAAGTAGCTGTTCCTGAACCTGGTGGTGTGAGACTTCAGTCTTCTGTACCTCTTGCCCGACGGTAGATGTGAGAAGATGGTGTGGCCCAGATGGTGGGGATCTTTGATGATGGATGTTGCCTTCCTGAGGCAGCGCCTCCTGTAGCACAAATTATTCTTGTAAGAAGACTAAAACTGTACACACATGGTCTCACCAACAAGTTGTACAGATGCAGCTAAATGTCCCTAATTTTACACTCCATCTCTCACAGCAAAGGCCAAAATTCCATTTGCTTTCTGAATTACTTGTCGCACCTACTTGCTAAATCAGTACAAGAAGTACTCAGATCTGTCAGCAGGCAGAGCCGCTGCCTCACATCTCTAGTGACCCAGGTTCAATCCTGACTCGGGTCCTGATGCATGGAGTTTGCACGTTCTCCCAGTGACCATGTGCGTTTCCTCCGGGTTATCCGGCTTCCAACCACATCCCAACGACGTGCAGGTTAGTAGTTTAATCGGTCGCCGTAAGTTGCCCCTTGTGATAAGGTAATATATCTTTATTAGTCACATGTACATCAAAAACACAGTGAAATGCACCTGTTACGTTGGGTGTCCTGGGGGCAGCCCGCAAGTGTCGCCACGCTTCCGGTGCCAACATAGCAGGCCCACAACTTCCTAACCCGTACGTCTTTGGAATGTGGGAGGAAAACGGAGCACCCAGAGGAAACCCATGCAGACACGGGGAGAACATACATACTCCCTACAGGTGTAGGTGAAGGGTGGAATCTGGGGGCAGTTGGTGGACTTGTGAGAGAGAATATAAAATGTTGGTGTGGCCACACTTCGAGTATTGTGTACGGATTTGATCACCCTGTTATAGGAAGATGTTATTAAACTAGAAAGAGTGCAGAAAAGATTTACCAGGATGTTGTCTGGTCTTGGGGGCCCGAGTTACAAGGAGAGGTTGTGTAGACTAGGACTTTATTCCTTGGAACGTAGGACATTGAGGGGTGACCTGATAGAGGTATATAAGATCATGAGGAGCATAGACAGGGTAAAAGCACACAGTCTTTTTCCCAGGGAAGGGGTGCTAAAAACAAGAGGGCATAGGTTTATGATCAGAGAAGAGAGATTTAAAAGGGACATCGGGGCAGCTTCTTCACACAAAGGGTGGTGCGTATTTGGAATGAGCTGCCAGAAATAGTGGTTGAGGCGGGCACATTAGCAACGTTTAAAAGCCATCTAGATAAGTCCATGGATAAGAGAGGTTTAGAGGGCTATGGGCCAAACACAGGCAGATGGGAGTAGCTCACTGGGCAACACAGTCTGCTTTGATGAGTTGGGCCGAAGGGCCTGCTTCCGTGCTGTATGACTCTGTGACTCTATTGGGGAATCAGAATTGTAGGGGGGGGGGGGGGGAATGGGGCTGAAGTGATGTTGGGAGCTGCACGGACACGACGGGCCGATTGGCCTTTGGCTTATAGTTCAGTAAAGAACGCTCTGCTTTCCACATTCTTCCTTTCCAATGTGATTAACTTTCGATCTCCACCCCACTGTTCATCACCTTCCAGCTTCTCACCTGGTTGGAACTCTCTGCTGACTGTGTGCGACCACCTCACACGAAAAACACGACGATGCTGGAGGAACTCAGCAGGCCAGGCAGCATCGGTGGAGAAAAGCAGCCGGTCAACGTTTCGGGTCAGGACCCTTCTTCAGGACTGAAGATAGGAAAAGGAGAAGCCCAATATATAGGAGGGAAAAGCAGAGCAGTGATAGGTGGACAGAAGAGGGGAGGCGGGGTGGGCACAGGGTGGTGATAGGTAGACGCAGGTAAGAGATGGTGATGGGCAGGTTCGGGGGAGGAGGGGAGAGCAGATCCACTGGGGGGTGGGTCAAAGGTATGGAGGCAGGGTGCATGGGGGGAGGGGAGGAGAGTAAAAGAGAGAGAAAAAAGTGAGGAGAAAAATGAGGCTGGGAGAGGGAAGAAAAGAAGAGACAAGGCTTTTGGGGGGGGGTGGTGGGGGAAGTTGGTTTACTTAAAGTGGGAGAATTCAAGGTTCATGCCGTTAGGCTGTGAGGTCCCAAGACGGAAAATGAGGTGCTGTTCCTCCAGTTTGCGTTTGGACTTCTCCCGGCAGTGGAGGCCGAGGACTGACACATCAGTGATAGTGTGGGAGGAGGAGCTGAAGTGACCGGCAACGGGGAGATGCAGATCGCGGTTACGGACGGAGCACGGGTGTTCTGCGGAAACGGTCACCTAGTCTGCGTTTGGTCTCACTAATGTAGAGGAGGCCACACTCGTAGCACCGAGTGCAGTCGATGATATTAAGGGAGGTGCAGGTGAATCTCTGTCTCACCTGAAAGGACTGTTTGGGTCCCTGGATGGAGGTGATGGAGGTGGTGTAGGGGCAGGTGTTATATGGTCTCCTCCATTGCTGGGAGAAGTCCAAACTGGAGGAACCACACTTCATTTGCACTGACTCACTCTCTGTTCCCTCAGTCAGTGTCATTCCTTGTTCCCTCAGAGAGTTAGTGTCACTCTCTCCTCTCCCTCAGTGAGTCACTCTCTGTTCGTTGTGGGAAGAACCTCTCCGGTCTCACTGGACCCGATTCCTCAATATTTTCTCATCCGAATTACTCTTGCGGGGAAGCTGCTGAAAGGAGACGTGACTCATGTAACGCACCCAGTGACCTCCAAGTTCAATGATGGACCTTCCCCTTCTCCAAAACAGACAGAAATTCCTCAACTTTCCAAAATAAAACATCAGGGGAAATCGGAGGGATCACTTAATAAAAATATGATGTTATGGGAAACAAACAATCATCTGTATCAAGTCTGCAATCAGTCAAACAGCGGTTACTAAGGGAACCCCAGAAATATCATCATCGTACTTTTCTTGGCTTGTAAACCCCAGCGTAGCCCAATGGTCTTGCATTTATATAGCTTTGTTCATATTCTTCACATCTTTTCTGGTGAAATGAAGTCACTGTTGTGAAGAAGAAGGTGCCAGAACCAAAACGTATGCACAGCAAGATCCCACAAGCACCGGAGAAACAAAGGACTGCAGATGCTGGAATCTAGATCAAAAACACGATGATGCTGGAGGAACTCAGCAGGCCAGGCAGCATCCGTGGAGAAAAGCAAGCGGTCAACATTTCGGGTCAGGACCCTTCTTCAGGACTGAGTTCCTCCAGCATCATAGTGTTTTTCATCCCACAGGCACCAATCTGACGATGGTCAGTTGATTGCCCAGCAGTCTAGGTAAAGACTTTTTTCTCTCCATGGATGTTTCCTGGCCAGTGCGTCAAATGTCTTCTTCACCACTCTGTCTACCTGTGATGCCGCTTTCAGGGAAACATGTACCTGAACTCCCTCTGTTCTAATACACCCTCCAGGGCCCCGCCATTCAAGATCAAGTCTGTCTGGCTGCTTGCCCGAGGCAGTGGGAAGTGTAGACGGAGTCAATGGAGGGGAGGCCGGTTTGCGTGATGGACTAGGCTGTGTTCGCAACTCTTTGCAACGTCTTGCAGTCCTGGGCAGAGCAGTTGCCGTACCAAGCCGTGATACATCCAGATAGGATGCTTTCTATGGTGCATCGGTAAAAATTGGTAACCCACTTAGCTTAAGCTTGGGGTATTTTAGATAAGATAAGATAAGATATCTTTATTAGTCACATGTACATCAAAACACACAGTGAAATGCATCTTTTACGTAGAGTGTTCTGGGGGCAGCCCGCAAGTGTCGCCACGCTTCCGGCGCCAACATAGCATGCCTACGACTTCCTAACCCGTACGTCTTTGGAATGTGGGAGGAAACCAGAGCACCCGGAGGAAACCCATGCAGACACGGGGAGGACGTACAAACTGCTGACAGACAGCAGCCGGAATTGAACCCAGGTCGCTGGAGCTGTAATAGCGTCATGTTAACTGCTACACCACCGTGCCTGCCTACTTCTCTGTAACAGAATGCAAAGTGCCTTCAGCGGAGTTATTCAAACATTCTGCCCTCCCCATTCATTAGCTATAACCAAGGGTCATTATCAGGTGCACAGTACTTACCCCAGTTCCCTTTGGAATATTATAATTGAACCTTTTCCTACTTGATAGCCAACAGACTCCAAATGCACCCACTGTTGAACCGTAAATTTTTCTGTTCTGTGCAACACAGCCACTGCTTCTCCAATCTGTCCAAAGAATTCAAAGAATTGAACTCCTCACCCCCCAACAACCATTTCAGTGCATCTCCTCAAAGGTCTGGCCATCTTTCCAACACCACAGGACTCAACAACCTCCAGCTGAGACCTAACCAGAGACCGCAAAGATCTAGCCTAGCTTTCTGTGCCTTCAGGTAATAGAGCCAAGGGTACCATATGTTCTTTCGAACCCTTTCCTGGAATGTTTACGTGTATACCTGCAACGCCAGGACATCCTGTCCCACACCTCTCCTCCCCTTCCAAATTATGTCATCTTGTTTACGTTGCCTTTCCTCAAACTTCCTTCCAAAGTGAATCATTTCACCTTTATTTAGCTGTCGAAATGATTGTAACTTTGCTGTTACTTTCCTTTGCTTGTTGTTTGTAGACGCCCCCTCTCTCACTGTGACTCAGAACTCCAGGGTGTGTACCAGATGAAGACAAGCTCCCATTTACAAGGTGATTAAGACCGCAGATGACTTGCTTGGTCTCCTATGGATGGTTTACAAGTCCAGGGTATCCGGAGGCTGGAAGTCTCCCAGCCAATGGACCGTTGACTGAGGCAGTGAGTCATTGTTATGTGTCAGAGAGCTGGGAGCTCTTGCTCGTTAACCCACCTCATCACAGGGCAGACAATGTATAAAATGCTTAAACTTTCCTCATCCCCTTCCCTGTAAGGGTGAGGTCTCGCCAGGTATAACTGGCAGCTTCACCCTCACAACAGATCTGCCATAACCGGGTCCAAAACTGAGAGTTCAAAACTGACCTCAGCTTCTTCCCGTTCTCTGACTCCCCTTGTTTCTACTGACTTACATTGGCTCCTGGATAGTCAGTTCCCAGTTTCCATAACCTCATCCTTCCATTATCTCTGTAATCACCTCCGCCCCTAATAACCCTCGGAGACCTCTTGCCCCTCCCTCCACTTCTGGCCTCGGTAGCACTTTTGAGAATAAATACCCTGAAGTTGTCAAGGCTCTAAGCTGTGAACCATATCCGCTGAACCATTCCCCTCACTCTCCCTGTCTCTCTCTCCCTTTGGTGACCGAGAAACAATCTGGAGGCTAAAGTTCAAATCCCAGCGGGGCAACTGGGGAATTTAAATTTAGTAAGTAATGTGGAATTGTTTTTGAAAACTATTCAGCAGTGACGACCACACAACCGCAAGATGGTCATAATATGACATTGGATTCACTAATGTCCTTCAAGGGAGGGAATTTGCTGTTTTACTTGCCAACTAAAGGAATTGGAACTGGAGCAACAAACAATCTGCTGGAGGAACTCAGTGGGTCGAGCAGCATCTGTAGGGGGAGAGCAATTGTCGATGTTTCAGGTCGAAACTCTGCATCAGGACTTATCCTGAATCCTCCCATGCTGCTCGACCTGCTGAGTTCCTCCAGCAGATTGTGTGTTGCTCCAGATTCCAGCATTGGCAGTCTCTTGTGTCTCTGAATTGGAACTGGAATTGATAATTGGTTTATTATTGTCACATGTACCACGATACAGTGAAAAGCTTTTGTGTGCGTGCCATCCAGATGGATCATTCCGTACATAAGTACATTGAGGTAGCAAAAAGAAAACAGAATGCAGAATATAGTTTTACAGTTACAGGGAAAGTGCAGTGCAGGCAGACAATAAGGTGCAAGGGCCATGACAAGGTAGGTCGTGAGGTCAGGAATTCCTCTTTAGCATTTGAGAGGTCTGTTCAAGAACCTGATAACAGCAGGACAGAAGCTGTCCTTGAGCCTGGTGCTACGTGCTCTCAGGCTTTTGTAACTTCTGCCTGATGGGAGGAGGGAGGAGAGAGAATGTCCTGGGTGGGAAGAGTCCCTAATTATGTTGGCTGCTTACCAAGGCAGTGAGAAGTGTAGACAGAGTCCATGGAGGGGAGGCTGGTTTCCATGATGTGTTGAGCTGTGCCCACAACACTCTGCAGTTTCTTGCGGTCCTGGGCAGAGCAGTTGCCGTACCAAGCCGTGATGCATCCAGATAGGATGCTTTCTATGGTGCATTGATAAACATTGGTGAGGGTCAAAGGGGACATGCCAAACTTCCTTAGTCTTTAGTCATTCTTGTAGAGTGACTAACGAATGAGTCACCCTCATAATCTTTGCAAAGCAGCACAGTATCACAACTCCCCCAGCCGATTCCTCACAGCTCCCGAAACTGGAGTTCGATCCCAACCTCAGGGGCTGTCTGTGTGGAGTTTGCACGTTCTCCCTGTGACCGCGTGGGTTTCCCCCGGGTGCTCCAGTCTCCCCCCACATCGCAAAGGTGTGCGGGCTGGTAGGTAAATTAGCCGCTGTAAATTGCTCCTGTTGTGCAGGTGAGTGGTAAAAATTGGGGTGGGGGTGGGGTGTGGAGTTGATGGGATTGTGGGGAGAACAAAACAATATAGAATTCGTGTCAGATTAGTGTAAATGGGGTGGTCAATGGTCGGCACAGACTAGGTGGGCTGAAGGGCCTCTTTCTGTGCTGTATGACTCTGGGAAAGTGTTTATCTGTGCCGATATTTCTTCTAGTTGCAGCTATATAAGATGTGGTTGGGTCACATTTGGAGTATTGTGTGCAGTTCTGGCTGCCCCATTACAGGAAGGATGTGGTGGCTTTGGAGAAGGTGCAGAAGAGATTCACCGGGATGCTGTCTGGATTAGAGGGCATGAGCTACATGTAGAGGTTGGACAAACTTGGGTTGTTTTCTCTGGAGTGGCAGACTGCACTTTCTCTGGAACTGTGACACTTTACTCTGTATTCTGTTACTGTTTTACCCTGTACTTGCTCTTTGCACTGTGATGAATTGATCTGTACGAATGGTATGCAAGACAAGTTTTTCACTGTACCTCAGCACAAGTGACAATAATAAACCAATTCCAATTAAAGGCCTGACAGAGGTTTATAAAATTATGAGAAGCATAGAGAGAGTGGACACTCAGAATCTTTTCCCCAGGGTCAAATTGTCAAATACTAGAGGACGTGCATTTAAGGTGAGAGGGGGAAAGTTTAAGGGAGGTGTGTCGGACAAGTTTTTTACACAGAGAACAGTGGGTGCCTGGAACAGGCTGCCAGGAACAGGCTGCCAGGAACAGGCTGCCAGGGGTGGTGGTAGAGTCAGCTACGATAGAGGCGTTTAAGAGGTTTCTAATATGAATATGCAGGGAATGAAGGGATGTGGATCATGTACATAGGAAAGGTTTAGAAGGTTATGGGCCAAACGCTGGCAAATAGGACTAGCTTGGATGGGGAATCTTGGTCAGCACGGACCAGTTGGGCCGAAGGGCCTGTTTTCGTGCTGTACTGGTTGATGTTCTACGTCCTATCTGTTGGACACAAGGTGTGACCGATGGGGAGGTGTCCAAATCCCACAGGGGCATCAGCCGTTGAGCTCTTGGTGCGTAACTAAGCTGGCAGGTACTTCATATCTCAGAAAGCTCACAGGAGCAATGATGACCACGGTGCCTGACGTGAGCTGTTCCACAGCTACAGTGGGTCTCTCTGTGATGGAGCGCTCGGCTCTCTGAGGGACGTCTCGTCCTGCTTTATTTCCAGCCCCACTCTCAGCCGGAAGTTAATCGCTCGGCTCGGTGCTGGCAGAGGTGGTGGGAGAGACAACCCACAGCACAAGGGGTCCCGGTTCAGGGCTCAAGCATCGCACGTATCGCCTGCGTCAACAAGACCACCCTCAGCACTTGCCCAGGACACAGGAAACATGCCTCAGCTATTTTCCTAGTGATTCCAACACAGTGCAGAAAGTCTCGCAGGAAGCAAGAGGATCCCACCGCCCACAGAAGTGAAACCTGACACATCGGAGCGGTTTGTGAAAAGGGCTTCTGAGAAGGGCTGTTCCCAAAGGCAACTTCACAGTTCAGTTACAATGTACTTAAGGTGCAGGGACTTCTGTGTAAGGGAAACAGTGATTATTAATAGCCATTTAACTGGATGCAGCTGGGGGGAGACTGAGGAAGCTTTATGCTGAGCTCTCTGTTTATACAGTGAGCTGTTGGAGAAAATGGTGATGTGGGCTCTATGTGTGTTTGTGTGTGTGCGCGTGCATGTGTGTGTGTGTGTGTGTGTGTGTGTGCGTGTGTGTGTGTGTGTGAACACACACATGAGTGCCCTTCCTTTTGAAAACGTGAATACGTACATAGTGTGTGGACACGTGTGCACGGTTTTGCGTGTGCTTTTATGTACCTGTGATTGACCATGATACTCTCTTGGGTCATGAGTCTACGAAGCATGCTTTGGGTCCAACACAGCTGAGATATCGGGATCACTGTGCGTCAATGGAAGAAATGGTCTGGTCAGGATGGAACGAGAACGTAAAAATGACAATAATAAAACAATACGGTTAGCGTAATGCTATTGCAGCGCTAGTGACCCTGGTTGAATTCTGGCCGCTGTCTGTAAGGAGTTTGTACGTTCTCCCCGTGTCTGCGTGGGTTTCCTCCGGGTGCTCTGGTTTCGTCCCACATTCCAAAGACGAACGGGTTAGGAAGTTGTGGGCATGCTATGTTGGCGCCGGAAGCGTGGCGACACTTGCAGGCTGCCGCCAGAACACTCTACATAAAAGATGCATTTCACTGTGTGTTTCAATGTACATGTGACTAATAAAGAAATCTTATCTTATTTTATCTCAATACATAGAACAAAGAACAGTACAGCACAGGAACAGGCCCTTTGGCCCGCAGTGTCTGTGCCGAACATAATGCTGAATTAAACTAAATCTCTTCTGCCTGCACATGATCCACATCACTCCATTCCCTGTATATTCATGTAAAAGCCTCATAAATGCCACTATTGTATCTGCTTTCACCACTTCCCCTGGCAGCCCGTTTCAGGCACCTACTGTACCACTCTCTGTGTAAAAAAACTTGCCCTGTACACATCTCCTTTAAACTTTCCCCCTCTCACCTTAAATGTGCGTCCTCTAGTATTTGACATTTCTACCCTGGGAAAAAAGATTCTGACTGTCTACCCTATCTATGCCTCTCATAATTTTATAAACTTCTTTCAGGTACCCCTCAGCCTCTGCCGCTCCAGAGAGAACAACCCAAGTTTGTCCAACCTCTCCTTATAGCTCATACCCTCTAATCCAGGCAGCATCCTGGTAAACCTCTTCTGCATCCTGTCCAAAGCCTCCACATCCTTCCTGTAATGGGGCGACCAGAACTGCACACAATACTCCAAGTGTGGCCTAACCAAAGTTTTATATAGCTGCAACATGACTCCAAGATTCTTATATTCAATGCCCTGACCAATGAAGGTAAGCATGACTTATGCCTTCCTTACCACCCTATCTACTTGTGTGGCCACTTTCAGGTGTCTATGGACCTGGACCCCAAGGTCTCTCTGTACATCAGTAGTCTGCAGGATCCTGCCATTAACTATATACTTACCCCTGAGAGTCTGGGAAATCCTCAGAAGCCAAGCTTATGGCTTCCCACAATACATACATGGAATACCTCCAAGCATGGGATCTCCCTGGGCATGACCCCAGGGGCATTGGGACACATTGGGTGTAAGTCCAGTGCCCAACTCTCCAGAACCCTGGAATGTAGGAGACTGAGGGGTGACCTGATAGAGGTATATAAGATCATGAGGGGCATAGACAGGGTGAAAGCACAGAGTCTTTTTCCCAGGGAGGGGGAATTGGAATTAGAATTGGAATTGGTTCATTATTGTCACATGTACTGAGGTACAATGAAAAACTTGTCTTGCATACTGTCCATACAGATCAATTCATTACACTGTGCATTGAGGTAGTACAGGGTAAAACAATACAGAATGCAGAGTAAAGTGTCACAGCTGCAGAGAAAGTGCAGTGCAGGGAGACAATAAGGTGCAAGGTCATAACGAGGTAGATTGCGAGGTCAAGAGTCCATCTTATTGTACTAGGCAACCATTCAATAGTCTTGTAACAGTGGGATAGAAGCTGTCCTTGAGCCTGGTGGTACATGCTTTCAGGCTTTTGTATCTTCTGCCTGATGGAAGGTGGGAGAAGACAGAATGTGGGTGGGGTCTTTGACTATGCTGGCTGCTTTAGCAAGGCAGCGAGAAGTATAGATAGAGTCCATGGAGGGAAGACTGGATTCCGTGATGTAAAAACAAGGGGGCATAGGTTTAAATTCAGAGGCGAGAGATTTAAAAGGGACATCGGGGCAGCTTCTTCACGCAAAGGGTGGTGCGTATTTGGAACGAGCTGCCAGACATAGTGGTTGAGGCGGGCACATCAGCAACATTTAAAAGCCATCCAGATAAGTACACGGATAGGAGAGGTTTAGAGTGCTATGGGCCAAACATAGGCAGATGGGACTAGCTCACTGGGCAACAGTTGACATGGACGAGTTGGGCTGAAGGGCCTGTTTCCATGCTGAATGACTCCATGAGTGAAGTCTCCAGGAACTGAGGAAGGATCAACAATATCAGTCCCAACAATATCAGTCCCAACTTTTTGCTTAACTTCCTCTAAAAGTTTATTGGTTTGAAACTATCAGAAGTGGTGGGACAGGCTCTTTGACTGATGGAGAGAAATCAGCCAAATGGTGAGTTAAATGGCTTTCTTCTCTATGATTGGCCAAGGAAGATTGATGCCATCAGGATGGACACTCAGGCAACCAATGGCAGGAGTGCAGGAGTCGGATGTTTGGAGGGAGGAGGTTATATGGTGAGAACATTGGAATTTGAAAATTAGGAGCTTGAAATGGTCATTTGGCCCTTCGCACCTGTCTGCCTTTCATCAAGATCATGGCTGATCTTTTACTTATGCCCTATTTTCCTCCCTACCCCCATTTCCAAGGATTGCCTTAATGTCCAGAAAGCTATCGTTCTCTGTTTAGAACAAACTCAACCTCCGCAGCCTTCTGGGGGAGAGAATTTCAAACATTCACTGCCCCCTGAGTGAAGAGATTTCACCTTATCTCAGTCCTAGATAGCCTCTGCCCAAGACCGCAAGAAATTGTAGAGAGTTGTGGACACAGCCCAGTCCACCACACAAACCAGCATCCCCACCACTTATTCCATCTACAGTTCCCACTGCTTCAGTAAAGCAGCCAACATAATCAAGGACCCCTCCCATCCTGGTCATTCTCTCTTCTCCCCTCTCCCGTCGGGCAGAAGATACAAGAGCTTGAGAGCACGTACCGCCAGGCTCAAGGACAGCTTCTATCCCACTGTTATCAGACTCTTGAGCACACCCCTCATACGCTAAAGGATGAACTCTTGAACTCTGATCTCCCAATCTACCTTGTTGTGGCCCTTGTGTTTTAACTTTCTACCTGCAATGCACTTTCTCTGTAACAGTAACACTATAGAACATTGGACAGTATAGCACAGGAACAGGCCATTCAGCCCACGATGTTGTGCCAAACTAATTAAACTAGTAATTAAATGCCCAACTAAACTAATCCCTTCTGCCAACACAATGTCCATCTCCCTCCATTCTCTGCATATTCATGTGCCTATATAAGAGCTTAAATGCCTCTTAAATGCGTCTATCGTATCTGCCTCCACCACCACCCCTGGCAGCACATTCCAGACACCCACCACTCTCTGTGTTAAAAAAAACCTTGCCCGGCACACGTCCTTTGAACTTACTCCCTCCCACCTTAAATGCATGCCCTCTGGTATCAGATATTTCGAGAGAAACAAAGGACTGCAGATGCTGGAATCTGGACGAAAAACACGATGATGCTGGAGGAACTCAGCAGGCCAGGCAGCATCTGTGGACAAAAGAAGGCGGTCAACGTTTCGAGTCAGGACCCTTCTTCAGGACCGGAGATAGGAAAAGGGGGAAGCCCAATATATAGGAAGGAAAAGCAGAGCAGTGATAGGTGGACAAAAGAGGGGACGGGGGGTGGGCACAGGGTGGTGATAGGTAGATGCAGGTAAGAGATAGTGATGGGCAGGTGTGGGGGAGGAGGGGAGAGCAGATCCACCGGGGGGTGGGTCAAGGGCAAGGAGAGAATAAAGGGGGGGTAGAAAAAAGCCAGGAAAGGGAAGTAAAAAAGAGGGATGGTTGGGGGTGGGTGTTGGGGGTGGAGGATGGTGTGGGGATTAGAGTGGGAGAATTCAGTGTTCATGCCGTTAAGCTACAAGGCTCCAAGACGGAAAATGAGATGCTGTTCCTCCAGTGATAGTGTGGGAGGGGGAGTTGAAGTGACTGGGAACGGGGAGATGCAGATCGCGGTTACGAACAGAGAGCAGGTGTTCTGCAAAACGGTCACCTAGTCTGCGTTTGGTCTCACTGATGTAGAGGAGGCCACAGCTGGACCTGGATCTATCCTCGTACCTGGACACATCCTATCACCCCGGTCCAATCCCTTCCCACCTACGTCTGTGACACATCACATGGTCTCCAACTCTTCCATAGCTTTAAGTTCTCCAGCACGCACAACCTCATCTTCACCATGGACGTCCAGTCCCTACATACCTCCATTCCCCATCATGACGGCCTCACCGCCCTCTGCTCCTTTCTCGACCAGAGACAGAACCAGTCCCCTTCCACTAACACTCTCCTCCGCCTGGCTGAACTTGTCCTCACCCTAAACAACTTCTCTTTCGATTCCTCTCACTTTCTACAGACCAAGGGCATAGCCATGGGCACTCACATGGGCCCCAGCTATGCCTGCCTCTTCACTGGCTATGTTGAACAGTCTCTGTTCCAAGCCTACTCCGGCCCCATTCCTCAACTCTTTCTCTGCTATATTGATGACTGCATTGGTGTCACCTCTTGCACCCGTGTTGAACTGGACAGTTTCATAAATTTCGCCACTAATTTTGAGCCTGCTCTCCCACTCACTCGGACTATCTCTGACACCTCCCTCTCCTTCCTCGATCTCTCCATCTCCATCTCAGGAGATTCCTTATCCAACATCTTCTACAAACCCACTGACGCCCACAGCTACCTCGATTACAGCTCCTCCCACCCTGTCCCTTGCAAGGACGTTATCCCTTTCTCTCAATTTCTCCGCCTCCGCCGCATCTGCTCCCATGATGAGGCTTTCCCCTCCAGGACATCTGAGATGTCCAACTTCTTTTCCAACTGGGGCTTCCCCCCGACTGTGGTCGAGAGAGCTCACACCCGTATCTCTGCCATTTCCCGCACCTCCGCTCTCACCCCCACCCCTCCCAGACCCAACAGGGATAGGGTCCCCCTTGTCCTCACATTTCATCCCACCAGCCTACGTATCCAACACGTCATTCTCCGCCACTTCTGCCATCTCCAACGGGACCCCACCACCGAGCACATCTTCCCCTCCCCACCCCTTTCTGCCTTTCGCAGGGACCGCGCTTTCCGCTACTCCTCCTCCACCCACCCCGCTCCCACCCCGGGAACTTTTCACTGCCTCTGCTATAGGTGCAGCACCTGCCCCTACACCACCTCCATCACCTCCACCCAGGGACCCAAACAGTCCTTTCAGGTGAGACAGAGGTTCACCTGCACCTCCCTTAATATCATCGACTGCATTCGGTTCTCTGAGTGTGGGCTCCTCTACATCGGTGAGACCAAACGCAGGCTAGGTGACCGTTTCGCAGAACACCTGCGCTCTGTCCGTAACCACGATCTGCGTCTCCCCATTGCCGGTCACTTCAACTCCCCCTCCCACACTATCACTGATATGTCAGTCCTCGGCCTCCTCCACTGCCGGGAGAATTCCAAGTGCAAACTGGAGGAACAGCACCTATAAGATAAGGTAAGATCTCATTTTCCATCTTGGAACCTTGCAGCCTAATGGCAGGAACATTGAATTGTTCCTTTTTAAGTAATTCCCACACCACCACCCCACCCCACCCCCAACCACCTACCCCCACCCCCAATCACCTCTTCTTTTCTACCCTTTTCTAGCCTATATCTTCTTTTTTCTACCCCCCCCCCCTTTTATCCTCCTTACCTTTGCCCCATCCCCCGGTGGATCTGCTCTCCCCTCCTCCCCCACACCTGCCTATCACTATCTCTTACCTGAATCTACCTATCACCACCATGCGCCCACCCCACCTCCCCTCTTTTGTCCACCTATCACTGCTCTGCTTTTCCCTCCTATATATTGGGCTTCCCCTTTTCCTATCTTCAGTCCTGAGGAAGGGTCCTGACCCGAAACGTTGACCGCCTACTTTTCTCAACGGATGCTACCTGGCCTGCTGAGTTCCTCCAGCATCATAGTGTTAGACATTTCTACCTTGGGGAAAAAGATACCGGCTGTCTACTCTATCCATGTCTCTCATCATCTTATAAATTTCTATCAGGTCTCCCCTCAGCCTCCACTGCTCCAGAGAAAACCCAAGTCTGTCCAACCTCTCCTTATAGCTCATGCCCTCTGGTCCAGGCAGCATCCTGGTGAACCTCTTCTGCACCCTCTCCAAAGCCTCCACATCCTTCCTGTAATGGGGCGACCAGAATAGAATGCAATACTCCAGATGCGGCCTAACCAGAGTTTTATAAAGCTGCAACATATATTCTGTATCCTGCTTTCTCGTTACAGCCTTGATGTAATTATATATGGAATGATCTGTCTGGACGGTACACAAACAAAAGCTTTTCGCTGTATCTCGGTACGTGACAATAATAAACCAATCACCACTAATAAACCAATATTAATACCAATACCGATCCCGTATTCTGAGTGTGTACCGATGTCATAGACTCCCCATCCAAGGGAAACATCCTCCTCACACCCAGCCTGTGAAACCTTGTAAGAATTTTGCAAGTAACCTCCGGGAATGTATTCAACTAGAATTGGCAAGCCATGTTGTGATCTGCACAGGTGAAGGATCAGTCAGTATCATCCCAACACATTCCCAGTGCAGAGACAATGTATCTCACAGGAAATATTAGAGCATATGGGATGAACTCTGGTTTTCCTGTAGATTAAAATCAGAAACAAAAGCTGCGGATGCTGGAATTCTGAAATAAAAACAAAATGTGCTGGAAACTTTCAGCAGGTCAGGCAGCATCTATTATAACCTGGCATTTTTGGGAGTGTCCCACAGACCTACCTTGAGCAACACTCTGCACAGAACAAAAAGTCTAATCTACTCTAACTGCCACATTAAATTGGTAAATTGGTTTATTACTGTCACTTGTACAGTAAAAAACTTGTCTTGCATACCGTCCACATAGATCATTTCTTTATAACAGTGCATTGAGGAAGTGCAAGGTAAAACAATACAGAATGCAGAATGAAGTGTTACAGTTACAGAGAAAGTGCAGTGCAGGCAGACAATAAGGTGCAAGGTCATAACGAGGTAGATTGTGAGGTTCAAGAGTCCATTTTATCGTACTAGGGAACCGTTAAATAGGGATAGAACCTGTTCTTGAGCCTGGTGGTACGTGCTTTCAGGCTTTTGTATCTTCTGCCCAATGGGAGAGGGGAGAATAGAGAACGTCCAGGGTGGGTGGGGTCTTTAATTATGTTGGCTGCTTTATCGAGGCAGCAAGAAGTGTAGACAGAGTCCATGGAGGGGAGGCTGGTTACCGTAATGCGCTGGGCTGTGTCCACAACTCTTTGCAGTTTCTTGCATTATTGGGCAGAGCAGTTGCCATAACAAGCTGTGATGCATCCAGATAGGATGCTTTCTATGGTGGATCAATAAAGATTGTTTCATTATCTCATTTGGTCTCACCCTAACAGAGATTTTTCCTTTGTTCATACAAACCTTCCCCACCACGTCTGCACCTGAAACTGACTTGTTTTTTTTTCTCTTTCCCAATTCTGATGAAGGGTGCCAGACTCGAAAGGTTAACTGGTGTTATTTCCAAGGACGCTGCCTGACTTGCAGAGTATTTCCAGCATTTTCTGTTTCTCTGTGTGATTGTTCCATAATGACTGGATTGGTTTATTAAGTCAAGCTTATTGTCATATGCATAAGTACAGGTGCAATGTAAACCTTACTTGCAGCAGAGCATCAGATAAGCAGCATTCACAAGAAAAACATAAACTAAACATAATTTATACACAACTTTTGCAAGAAAGGATACAATTAGAACAAAAAAGTCCATTTTAATACAAAGTGATCAAAGTTTTTCATAATGTTGCTAAACTCTAGTGATTAAGGTTTTGCCGGTTGGTTCAAGAACCAAATGGTTGAAGGGAAGTAGCTGTTCTTGAACCTGGTGGGGTGGGACTTCAGGCTTCTGTACCTCCTGCCCGATGGGAGCTGCGAGAAGGTGGTGTGGCCCGGATGGTGGGGATCTTTGATGATGGATGTTGCCTTCTTGAGGCAGTGTCTCCTGTAGGTACTCCTGATGGTGGGGAGGGATGTGCCCGTGATGTATTGGGCAGAGTCCACTGCTCTCTGCAGCACTCACCTCATACCCCCATCACCCTGTTTCTTGTGTTGCTGCGCATTCGAATTGTCGTACCAGACCATGATGCAACCAGTTGGGACACTTTCAACAGTACATCTGCAGAAGTTTTTTTATTGTCACATATACTGAGATACAGTGAAAAACTTTGCTTGCAAGGCACACATAAGAACATCGAGGTAGTAAACAGAAAACAGAAAGCAAAAGATGTCATTACAGTTACAGAGAAAGTACAGTGCAGGTAGGCAATTAAAGTGCAAGAGCCATGATGAGGTAGATTGGGAGATCAAGAGTTCATCATCATGATTAGACATATTCAATGAGAGTGGTGATAACTCAGTGTTTACATACCGTCATTCCCTCTAACGCTGCACAGTGGCTACGGTGTGTACCGTCTACAAAATGCACTGCAGTTACTCACCCAGGCTACTCCGACAGCACCTCCCAGACTGGCAACCTCTACCACCAGGAAGGACGTGGCTACATCTGACGATGATCTTTGCATCACTGATGGAGACAAGGAGAGCTGCCAGAAGATTGGAGGGTTGCGGATGTTGTTCCCTTATTCAAGAAAAGAAGTAGAGATAGCCCAGGAAATTATAGACCAGTGAGTCTTACCTCAGTGGTTGGTAAGCTGATGGAGAAGATCCTGAGAGGAAAGATTTATGAACGTTTGGAGAGGTATAATAAGATTAGGAATAGTCAGCATGGCTTTCTCGAGGGCAGGTCCTGCCTTATGAGCCTGATTGAATTTTTTGAGGATGTGACTAAACACATCGATGAAGGGAGAGCAGTAGATGTAGTGTATATGGATTTCAGCAAGGCATTTGATAAGGTACCCCATGCAAGGCTTATTGAGAAAGTAAAGAGGCATGGGATCCAAGGGAACATTGCAGTGTGGATCCAGAACTGGCTGGCTCACAGAAGGCAAAGAGTGGTTGTTGAAGGGTCGTATTCTGCATGGAGGTCGGTGACCAGTGGTGTACCTCAGGGATCTGTACTGGGACCCTTGCTCTTTGTGATTTTTATAAACGACCTGGATGAGTAAGTGGCGGGATGGGTTAGTAAATTTGCAGATGACACAAAGGTTGGAGGTGTTGTGGATAGTATAGAGGGCTGTCAGAGGTTACAGCGGGACATAGATAGGATGCAGTGTTGGGCTGAGAAGTGGCGGATGCAGTTCAACCCAGATAAGTGTGAAGTGGTTCATTTTGGTAGGTCAAATATGATGGCAGAATATAGTATTAATGGTAGGACTCTTGGCAGTGTGGAGGTTCAGAGGGATCTTGGGGTCCGAGTCCATAGCAGATTGACTCTGTGGTTGACTCTGTGGTTAAGAAGGCATATGGTGTATTGTCCTTCATCAATCGTGGAATTGAATTTAGGAGCCGAGAGGTATTGTTGCAGCTATATAGGTCCCTGGTCAGACCCCACTTGGAGTACTGTGCTCAGTTCTGGTCACCTCACTACAGGAAGGATGTGGAAGCCATAGAGAGGGTGCAGAGGAGATTTACAAGGATGCTGCCTGGATTGGGGAGCATGCCTTATGAAAGCAGGCTGAGGGAACGCAGCCTTTTCTCCTTGGAGCAACGGAGGATGAGAGGTGACCTGATAGAGGTGTATAAGATGATGAGAGGCATTGATCGTGTGGATAGTCAGAGGCTTTTCCCCAGGGCTGAAATGGTTGCTACAAGAGGACACAGGTTTAAGGTGCTGGGGAGTAGGTACAGAGGAGATGTCGGGGTAAGTTTTTTACTCAGAGAGTGGTGAGTGTGTGGAATGGGCTGCGGGCAATGGTGGTGGAGGCGGATACGATAGGGTCTTTTAAGAGACTGTTGGATAGGTACATGGAGCTGAGAAAAATAGAGGGCTATGGGTAAGCCTAGTAATTTCTAAGGTAGAGACATGTTCGGCACAGCTTTGTGGGCCGAAGGGCCTGAATTGTGCTGTAGGTTTTCTATGTTTCCTTGTTTCTACATCACCACCTTCAGAGCTGTCCTTCAAGTCAGACACCATTTTGACGGAAATATATTGCTGTTCCTTCATCGTCACTGGGTCTAAATCCTGGAACTCCCTCCCCAACTGAGGGAGCAACTTCACCAGAAGGACTGCAATGGTTCAAGAAATGGGAAGTCATATTCCAACTGTCCAAGATGTTGATGAGACCACACTTGGAGTATTGTGCACAGTCCTGGTCACCCAGCTCTGGGAAGGATGTCATTAAGCTGCAGAGGGTGTTACCGGGACTGGAGGTCTTGAGTTATAAGGAGAGGCTGGATAGGCTGAGTCCTTTTTCCGTGGAGTGAAAGAGGCTGAGGGATGACCTTATAGAGGTTAATAAAATCAAGAGGAGAATAGATAAGGTGGATGGTCTTTTTCTCAGGGTAGGGGAGTCTAAAACTTAGAGGACAAGGTGAGAGGGAAAAAATTTTAAAGGGACCCAAGAGGCAAGTTTTTCATGGAGGGAGGTGGGTGTGTGGAACGAGCTGCCAGAGGAAGTGGTTGAGGTGAGTACAATTACAGTGTTTAAAAAACATTTGGATAGGAAAGGTTCAGAGGGATATGGGCCAAACACAGGCAAATGGGACTTGCTCAGGTAGGAACCTTGGCCGGCATGGACAAGTTGGGCCGAATGACCTGTTCCCGTGCTGTATAACCTGAAGGCAGCTCATCCCTACCTTCTCAAGGGCAATGCAAAAATTTAAGCCAGACCCCAAGAAATGAAATAAAGTTGGGTGACAATGCAGTGGGGATAGGAATGAGGGAGATGTCCCCCTACACAGGGAAAAGGGTTAAGTGAGGAGTATGTAACTGAGATTCTTAAACACTTTAAGTAAATGGCAGCCCTAATCCAGAGGGGTAGACGAAACTGCTGGCACACAGCCCTGATTGTAAGCAGAGCTCGGACCAGTAACACGAAGATTATTTTTCATGACCTGACTGTAAATGCTGGAGCTGGAGGACCTTTGGCAGTGAGCGTAGAAAGGAGAGAGTCCGTTGCCAAGGTCCTGGAGCTGTTCCATGACTGAATCACCATCCAGGCCTGTGTACAGGAGCCATATGGAGCACAGATGTCCTGTGAGTCATTGGTGGGATGAATTGAAAAGGGGTTACAGTGTGAGCTTTCTTTTATTCATTCAACGGGAATATGATCATCTTCAGGGAGAGCATCAGTGCTGAGATTACCGTGACAACCCCCTCCTCTCCCATAAGATATTCATCAGGTAAAGACTATAGCTTAAACCAAATGTTTCTCTCCGTGGATCTTGCTTAACTCATGTCTAAAAATAGTTGACCTTGGCCCTTCGCTGGCAGGCACCAAGCTGCAGCTCACCCACACTTCCACAAACAAGTGTGAGGGTGTTACCCAAGTGCAAAGTGTCAGGCAGAGGATACGAGGGGAGTGGGTGGTGGAGGGGAAATCCTGCAGAAAGGGCAGCTCCCGACAGTGGAGCTGGAATCAAATAACCCCAAATGTTTCAGGTCTGCAACTGAAAGTGCTCAGCGGGTCAGGGAGCATTTGCAGAGAGCGAGAAACGAGCTTGATCTTTCACACAGAGGGACTTTCACCAGGGGTCATCCTCAAATCAGTGAGTGTTACAGGTGTGAAACCTAAGCCACTGTTTGTTCTAATTAAAACACTGAGCTTTCTGGGTCCGAATCCCTCCCCAACAGCACTGTGGGAGCACCGTCACCAGAAGGGCTTCAGCGGTTCGAGAATGCGGCTCACCCCCACCTTCTCAAGGGGCAGTCAGGGATGGACAATAAATGCTGGTCAGCAATCTCCAACATCCAGGAATGGGGAAAGAGAGAGAGTGAGAGAGAGAGACATAGAGAGAGAGATAAAGAGATGGAGATCAAGAGATAGAGATAGGCAATGTGTGAGAAAGAGAGAGGGGAGTTGGGGGGTAGAGAGAGAGCATGTGGAGTGGGGTAATTGGTAATTGGTTTATTATTGTCACATGTACCGAGGTACAGTGAAAAACTTTGTTTTGCATGCCATCCAAACAGATCAATTCATCACATCAGTGCATTGAGATAGTACAGGGGAAAACAATAACAGAATGCTGAATAAAGTGTAAGGCATTTTTCTAGCTCGAGATAGTGGTGACGAGCTCCCAGTCTTGCATCCCAATCACACCCGAGCCCTGGACAGTTTACTAATCCCAAAACAAAGGCCAGAATTGATCCTGATGTCCTGACACCAGAGAGAGCTCCAGGACAACACTGCACAGTCAGACTCCTCCCTGATGACATGCAGGCTCAGAAGATCCTGGTCTGTCCATTGTCAGACTGTGAGTCAGGCTGTATTCATCCAACAGGGACCATTCATTGTCCGGCAGGCAGAGACAGCTTGGAGACAGGGCCATGGGTGGGTGGCATCCTAGTAAATCTTCTCTGGTCTTTCCAGTTTAATGGCATCTTTCCTATGACAAGGTGACCAAAACTGAACACAATATTCCAAAAGCAGCTTCACCAAGGTCTTGTACAACTGCAACGTAACATTCCAACTTCTATACTCAGTGCCCTGACTGATGAAGGCCAACGTGCTAAAAGCCTTCTTCACCACCCTGTCTACCTGCGACTACCTCCCAAAATGCAACACCTCACACTTATCTGAATTAAACGCCATTTGCCATTCCTCGGCCCACTTACCCAGCTGATCAAGATCCTACTGTAAATCCTGATAACCATCTCCACTGTCAATGGCACCACCTATTGTAGTGTCATCTGCAAACTTACAAACTCTTGTTCAGCTCCCACCAGACCTCTCGTGTGTGGTCCCTCTCTTCTACAGCTACAGTTCCTGGCTGGTTTGGTTTAAGCCCTCCCCACCCAGACCAGAGTCCAATTCCTCTTGAGGTGGCTTCTGCTCCAGAACTGGTCCAATGCCCCACAATTCTGAAGCCCTCCCTGCTGCACCACATCTCATGCCTTATCCTCACCAGTTTGCTGCTAAGTTTGCCGATGATACAAAGATAGGTGGAGGGACGGGTCGTGTTGAGGAAACCGAGAGTCTGCGGAGAGACTTGGATAGACTCGGAGAATGGGCGAAGAAGTGGCAAATGAAATACAATGTTAGAAAGTGTCTGGTCATGCCCTTTGGTAGAAGAAATAAAGGGGCAGACTATTATTTAAATGGGGAGAAAATTCAAAATTCAGAGATGCAAAAGGACTTGGGAGTCCTTGTGCAGGATTCCCTAAAGGTTAACTTCCAGGTTGAGTTGGTGGTGAAGAAGGCGAATGCAATGTTGACATTCATTTCTAGAGGAATAGAATATAAGAGCAAGGATGATGTTGAGGCTCTATAAGGCATTGGTAAGACCTCACTTGGAGTACTGTGTGCAGTTTTGGGCTCCTTATTTAAGAAAGGATGTGCTGACTTTGGAGAGGGTTCAGAGAAGGTTCACTAGAATGATTCCAGGAATGAGAGGGTTAACATATAAGGAACGTTTGACAGCTCTTGGGCTGTACTCCTTGGAGTTCAGAAGAATGAGGGGGGGACCTCATAGAAACATTTCGAATGTTAAAAGGCCTGGACAGAGTAGATGTGGCGAAGTTGTTTCCCATGGTAGGGGAGTCTAGTACAAGAGGGCACGACTTCAGGATTGAAGGGCGCCCATTCAGAACAGAGATGCATAGAAATTTCTTTCACCGGAGAGTGGTGAATCTGTGGAATTTTTGCCACGGGCGGCCGTGGAGGCAAAGTCATTGGGTGTATTTAAGGCAGAGATTGATAGGTATCTGAGTAGCCGGGACATCAAAGGTTATGGTGAGAAGGCAGGGGAGTGGGGCTAAATGGGAGAATGGATCAGCTCATGATAGAATGGCAGAGCAGACTCGATGGGCCGAATGGCCGACTTCTGCTCCTTTGTCTTATGGTCTTATGGTTTTACCCATATCCACTGCTACGTACTCTGGGAGTAATCCAGAGATTACTGCCTTCGAGGCATCATTATTCGATCTCCTGGCGACCTGACCACTGGATCTCCATATCCATCTTCCCAATACCCTGGCACTCGGGAGAGACAACACACCAACCATGCTGGCTCATGGTTGTACCTGGAGATATGTGAAGGAAAGGTATCCTTAGATGAGTCGGATGGATTGGAAGGAGGTCATTTGGAGTGGGAACTCGAGCACAGATTAATGGCCTGGCTCAGACCTGCCTGTGCTACAAGAATAAGGTCCTTTCCAGTCCTGATGAAGGATCTCAGCCTGAAACGTCGACTGTTCATTTCCCTCCATCGACGCTGGCTGACCCTCTGTATTCTTCCAGTGTGTCGCTCCAGATTCGAGCATCTGCAGAACCTCTTGTGTCGATCAGTGAAATCTGACGTAGGCCTCAGTTCCACTCTCTCACCTGCTCCCAGAATCCTTCTCCCTCCTATGGCTGAAAATTCTGTCTTGAATATATAACCATAGAACAATACAGCTCAATACAGGGCCTTCAGCCCACCATGTTATGCCGACCTTTAAACCACGCCTAAGACTATCTAACCCCTTCCTCCCACATATCCCCCTATTTTAAATTCCTCCATATGCTTATCTAACAATCTCTTGAACTCGACCAATTTACCTGCCTCCACCACCACCCCAGGCAGCGCATTCCACGCCCCAACCACTCTCTGGGTAAAAAACCTCCCTCTGATATCTCCCTTGAACTTCCCACCCATTACTTTAAAGCCATGCCCTCTTGTATTGAGCATTGGTGCCCTGGGAAAGAGGCGCTGGCTATCTATTTCTCTTAATATTTTGTACACCTCTATCATGTCTCCCCTCATCCTTTCTCTCCAATGAGTAAAGCCCTCGCTCCCTTAGTCTCTCCTTATAATCCATACTCTCCAAACCAGGCAGCATCCTGGTAAATCTCCTCTGCACCCTCTCCAACACCTCCACATCCTTCCTATAATGAGGCGACCAGAACTGGACACAGTACTCCAAGTGTGGTCGATCCAGAGTTTTGTAAAGCTGCATCATTATTTCGCGGCTCTTAAGCTCGATCCCACGACTTATGAAAGCTAACACCCCATAAGCTTTCTTAACTACCCTATCCACCTGTGAGGCAACTTTCAGTGATCTGTGGATATGAACCCCCAGATCCCTCTGCTTCTCTACACTGCCCAGAATCCTGCCATTTACCTTGTACTCCGCCTTGGAGTTTGTCCGTCCAAAGTGTACCACCTCACATTTCTCTGGATTGAACTCCATCTGCCACTTGTCAGCCCAGTTCTGCATCCTATCAATATCCCTCTGCAATCTTCGACAATCCTCTACACTATCCACAACACAACCACAACCGATCTTTGTGTCATCTGCAAACTTGCTAACCCACCCTTCCATCCCCTCATCCATTAATAAATATCATAAAAAGCAGAGGTCCTAGAACCGATCCCTGTGGGACACCACTAGTCACAGCCCTCCAATCCAAGGGCACTCCCTCCACCACAACCCTCTGCTTTCTACAGGCAAGCCAATTTTGAATCCACATGGTCAAGCTTCCCTGGATCCCATGCCCTCTGACCTTCTGAAGAAGCCTACCATGTGGAACCTTGTCAAACGCCTTACTAAAATCCATGTAGACCACATCTACTGCACTACCCTCATCAATCTTCCTGGTCACCTCCTCAAAGAACACTATCAGGCTTGTGAGGCAAGATCTTCCCTTCACAAAACCATGCTGGCTGTCCCTAATCAGTCCATGATTCTCTAAATGCTCATATATCCTATCTCTTAGAATCCTTTCTAACAGCTTACCCACCACAGACATAAGGCTCACTGGTCTGTAGTTCCCTGGACTATCCCTACTACCTTTTTTGAATAAGGGGACAACATTCACCACCCTCCAATCCTCCAGTACCATCCCCGTGGACAACGACTCAAAGATCCTAGCCAACGGTTCAGCAATCTCTTCCCTCGCCTCACGAAGCAGCCTGGGGAATATTCCCTCAGGCCCCGGGGACTTATCTGTCCTAGTATCTTCTAACAACTCCAAAACATCCTCTCTCTTGATATCTACATACTCTAGAGCATTACCCTCACCAACACTGTCCTCAGCATCATCAAGACCCCTCTCCTTGGTGAATACAGAAGAGAAGTATTCATTGAGAACCTCACCCACTTCCACAGCTTCCAGGCACATCTTCCCACCTTTGTCTCTAATCGGACCTTCCTTTACTCTCGTCATCCTTCTGCTCCTCATGTACATTAAAAAAGCCTTTGGATTTTCCTTAACCCTACTCGCCAAGGCCTTTTCATGTCTCCTTCTTGGTCTCCTCAGCCCCTACTTAAGTTCCTTTCTTGCTACCCTATATTCCTCAATCCCTATCTGATCCTTGCTGCTTACACCTTATGTATGCTGCCTTCTTCTTCCTAACTAGTTGTGCGAATATATGCTCCCTAGAGAAGAGGTTCATGACCAGAAGAAATTCCTCCTCATCTCCACCTGAAATGGGCCAGCGCCTCACTCTGAAACTCTGTCCTCCACTTCTAGACACCCTTCGTTAAGGGAAGCCTCCTCAGCATCCGCCCTCTCGATCCCCTCCCCTCAATAAAACCACCTCTCATTTGTCTCAACTCCAATGAGGCCCAACCTAGTTAAACTTGCTTCACACATCAATAAAAGGCAAACAAACTGCTGGAGGAATTCAGCGGGTCGAGCAGCATTGGTAAATTGGTGTATTATTGTCACATTACCGAGGTACAGTGAAAAACTTGTCTTGCCTACCGTTCATACAGATCAATTCATTACACAGTGCATTGAGGTAGTACAGGGGAAAACAATAACAGAATGCAGAATAAAGTGTTACAGTTACAGAGAAAGTACAGTGCAGGCAGATGATAAAGTGCAAGGCCATAACCAGGTAGATTGTGAGGTCAAGAGCCCATCTTATCGTACTAGGGAACCATTCAATAGTCTTATAACAGTGGGGTAGAAGCTGTCCTTGAGCCTGGTGGTATGTGCTTTTAGGCTTTTGTATATTCTGCCCGATGGGAAGGGGGGAGAAAGGATAATGTCCAGGGTGGGTGGGGTCTTTGATTATGTTGGCTGCTTCACCAAGCGAGAAGTATAGACAGAGTCTATGGAGGGGAGGCTGGTTTCCATGACGCGCTGAGCTGTGTCCACAACTCTCTGCAGTTACTTGTGGTCCCGGGCAGACCAGTTGCCGTACTAAGCCAAGCTGCATCCAGATAGGATGCTTTCTATGGTGCATCACTAAAACTTGGTGAGGGTCAATGAGGACATGGCAAATTTCTTTAACTCCTCA